>NC_073627.1:64794267-66044267 GCF_029407905.1 Bubalus kerabau
TTGCTGGCCGCCAGCTAAGCGCTGGCGGAGGGAATCAGGGTCCCAGCGCCCCTGCCTGGGCGAGGCAGCACCACAGCCAGAGGGATCCTCCGTTTGTGCCCAGAAAGCGCCTGCCAGACTGGGCTTCCCTGGAGCTCTCCCCAGCGTAGAGTCGTGTGGATGTGGTTTGGGGCCTTCCCGGTGCGTTTGGGCTAGGGAGAGCACAGCCCCAGCGCAGGGGAACCAGTCCCTGAGCAGAGAGCTCCGGGCAAGTGCTCTGTGCCCAGGCCTGGAAGCCCGGTTCCCAGCACGCCGGAGAGAAGAGAGGGGTTTGCGGGCCTGTTACTGGGAAGGACCGAGCGAGCTGCCAGAGCGGCGGAGCTCCAGCTCTGCTCCCAGGCGCGATAGCACAGAGCCCCGGCCGAGAGGCTGCTCTGGCCTGGGCGAGCCTCGCCAAGCGCTTCCCAGCTTCTAGCGTTCTCGCCCGGGAAGGAGCAGGCTGCGGGAGTGTGGGAGACGTGCCTGGCGCCTGGCTGGCCTCAGCTCCGCTCTGGCCTTCCCTTTGGACCTAGGAGCCAGGCCTCTTTGCAGAAGGCTCAGGGGCGGGGGGTGTGCAAACTGCCAAAGCCTCCCGCAAGCAGAGCTCTTTGTCAGGCAAAGAGAGCGCCCAGGGCTGCGTTCCCCAGCGGTTGCTTGGCCGCCCAGCCTAAGCGCTGGGCGGAGGGAATCAGGGTCCCAGCGCCCCTGCCTGGGCGAGGCAGCACCACAGCCAGAGGGATCCTCCGTTTGTGCCCAGAAAGCGCCTGCCAGACTGGGCTTCCCTGGAGCTCTCCCCCAGCGTAGAGTCGTGTGGATGTGGTTTGGGGCCTTCCCCGGTGCGTTTGGGCTAGGGAGAGCACAGCCCCAGCGCAGGGGAACCAGTCCCTGAGCAGAGAGCTCCGGGCAAGTGCTCTGTGCCCAGGCCTGGAAGCCCGGTTCCCAGCACGCCGGAGAGAAGAGAGGGGTTGCGGGCCTGTTACTGGGAAGGACCGAGCGAGCTGCCAGAGCGGCGGAGCTCCAGCTCTGCGCCCAGGCGCGATAGCGCAGAGCCCCGGCCGAGAGGCTGCTCTGGCCTGGGCGAGCCTCGCCCAGCGCTTCCCAGCTTCTAGCGTTCTCGCCCGGGAAGGAGCAGGCTGCGGGAGTGTGGGAGACGTGCCTGGCGCCTGGCTGGCCTCAGCTCCGCTCTGGCCTTCCCTTTGGACCTAGGAGCCAGGCCTCTTTGCAGAAGGCTCAGGGGCCGGGGGTGTGCAAACTGCCAAAGCCTCCCGCAAGCAGAGCTCTTTGTCAGGCAAAGAGAGCGCCCAGGGCTGCGTTCCCCAGCGGTTGCTTGGCCGCCCAGCCTAAGCGCTGGGCGGAGCGAATGAGGAACCCAGCGCCCCTGCCTGGGCGAGGCAGCACCACAGCCAGAGGGATCCTCCGTTTGTGCCCAGAAAGCGCCTGCCAGACTGGGCTTCCCTGGAGCTCTCCCCCAGCGTAGAGTCGTGTGGATGTGGTTTGGGGCCTTCCCCGGTGCGTTTGGGCTAGGGAGAGCACAGCCCCAGCGCAGGGGAACCAGTCCCTGAGCAGAGAGCTCCGGGCAAGTGCTCTGTGCCCAGGCCTGGAAGCCCGGTTCCCAGCAGGCCGGAGAGAAGAGAGGGGTTGCGGGCCTGTTACTGGGAAGGACCGAGCGAGCTGCCAGAGCGGCGGAGCTCCAGCTCTGCGCCCAGGCGCGATAGCGCAGAGCCCCGGCCGAGAGGCTGCTCTGGCCTGGGCGAGCCTCGCCAAGCGCTTCCCAGCTTCTAGCGTTCTCGCCCGGGAAGGAGCAGGCTGCGGGAGTGTGGGAGACGTGCCTGGCGCCTGGCTGGCCTCAGCTCCGCTCTGGCCTTCCCTTTGGACCTAGGAGCCAGGCCTCTTTGCAGAAGGCTCAGGGGCCGGGGGTGTGCAAACTGCCAAAGCCTCCCGCAAGCAGAGCTCTTTGTCAGGCAAAGAGAGCGCCCAGGGCTGCGTTCCCCAGCGGTTGCTTGGCCGCCCAGCCTAAGCGCTGGGCGGAGCGAATGAGGGACCCAGCGCCCCTGCCTGGGCGAGGCAGCACCACAGCCAGAGGGATCCTCCGTTTGTGCCCAGAAAGCGCCTGCCAGACTGGGCTTCCCTGGAGCTCTCCCCCAGCGTAGAGTCGTGTGGATGTGGTTTGGGGCCTTCCCCGGTGCGTTTGGGCTAGGGAGAGCACAGCCCCAGCGCAGGGGAACCAGTCCCTGAGCAGAGAGCTCCGGGCAAGTGCTCTGTGCCCAGGCCTGGAAGCCCGGTTCCCAGCACGCCGGAGAGAAGAGAGGGGTTGCGGGCCTGTTACTGGGAAGGACCGAGCGAGCTGCCAGAGCGGCGGAGCTCCAGCTCTGCGCCCAGGCGCGATAGCGCAGAGCCCCGGCCGAGAGGCTGCTCTGGCCTGGGCGAGCCTCGCCAAGCGCTTCCCAGCTTCTAGCGTTCTCGCCCGGGAAGGAGCAGGCTGCGGGAGTGTGGGAGACGTGCCTGGCGCCTGGCTGGCCTCAGCTCCGCTCTGGCCTTCCCTTTGGACCTAGGAGCCAGGCCTCTTTGCAGAAGGCTCAGGGGCCTGGGGTGTGCAAACTGCCAAAGCCTCCCGCAAGCAGAGCTCTTTGTCAGGCAAAGAGAGCGCCCAGGGCTGCGTTCCCCAGCGGTTGCTTGGCCGCCCAGCCTAAGCGCTGGGCGGAGCGAATGAGGAACCCAGCGCCCCTGCCTGGGCGAGGCAGCACCACAGCCAGAGGGATCCTCCGTTTGTGCCCAGAAAGCGCCTGCCAGACTGGGCTTCCCTGGAGCTCTCCCCCAGCGTAGAGTCGTGTGGATGTGGTTTGGGGCCTTCCCCGGTGCGTTTGGGCTAGGGAGAGCACAGCCCCAGCGCAGGGGAACCAGTCCCTGAGCAGAGAGCTCCGGGCAAGTGCTCTGTGCCCAGGCCTGGAAGCCCGGTTCCCAGCACGCCGGAGAGAAGAGAGGGGTTGCGGGCCTGTTACTGGGAAGGACCGAGCGAGCTGCCAGAGCGGCGGAGCTCCAGCTCTGCGCCCAGGCGCGATAGCGCAGAGCCCCGGCCGAGAGGCTGCTCTGGCCTGGGCGAGCCTCGCCAAGCGCTTCCCAGCTTCTAGCGTTCTCGCCCGGGAAGGAGCAGGCTGCGGGAGTGTGGGAGACGTGCCTGGCGCCTGGCTGGCCTCAGCTCCGCTCTGGCCTTCCCTTTGGACCTAGGAGCCAGGCCTCTTTGCAGAAGGCTCAGGGGCCGGGGGTGTGCAAACTGCCAAAGCCTCCCGCAAGCAGAGCTCTTTGTCAGGCAAAGAGAGCGCCCAGGGCTGCGTTCCCCAGCGGTTGCTTGGCCGCCCAGCCAAAACGCTGGGCGGAGGGAATCAGGGTCCCAGCGCCCCTGCCTGGGCGAGGCAGCACCACAGCCAGAGGGATCCTCCGTTTGTGCCCAGAAAGCGCCTGCCAGACTGGGCTTCCCTGGAGCTCTCCCCCAGCGTAGAGTCGTGTGGATGTGGTTTGGGGCCTTCCCCGGTGCGTTTGGGCTAGGGAGAGCACAGCCCCAGCGCAGGGGAACCAGTCCCTGAGCAGAGAGCTCCGGGCAAGTGCTCTGTGCCCAGGCCTGGAAGCCCGGTTCCCAGCAGGCCGGAGAGAAGAGAGGGGTTGCGGGCCTGTTACTGGGAAGGACCGAGCGAGCTGCCAGAGCGGCGGAGCTCCAGCTCTGCGCCCAGGCGCGATAGCGCAGAGCCCCGGCCGAGAGGCTGCTCTGGCCTGGGCGAGCCTCGCCCAGCGCTTCCCAGCTTCTAGCGTTCTCGCCCGGGAAGGAGCAGGCTGCGGGAGTGTGGGAGACGTGCCTGGGGCCTGGCTGGCCTCAGCTCCGCTCTGGCCTTCCCTTTGGACCTAGGAGCCAGGCCTCTTTGCAGAAGGCTCAGGGGCCGGGGGTGTGCAAACTGCCAAAGCCTCCCGCAAGCAGAGCTCTTTGTCAGGCAAAGAGAGCGCCCAGGGCTGCATTCCCCAGCGGTTGCTTGGCCGCCCAGCCTAAGCGCTGGGCGGAGGGAATCAGGGTCCCAGCGCCCCTGCCTGGGCGAGGCAGCACCACAGCCAGAGGGATCCTCCGTTTGTGCCCAGAAAGCGCCTGCCAGACTGGGCTTCCCTGGAGCTCTCCCCCAGCGTAGAGTCGTGTGGATGTGGTTTGGGGCCTTCCCCGGTGCGTTTGGGCTAGGGAGAGCACAGCCCCAGCGCAGGGGAACCAGTCCCTGAGCAGAGAGCTCCGGGCAAGTGCTCTGTGCCCAGGCCTGGAAGCCCGGTTCCCAGCACGCCGGAGAGAAGAGAGGGGTTGCGGGCCTGTTACTGGGAAGGACCGAGCGAGCTGCCAGAGCGGCGGAGCTCCAGCTCTGCGCCCAGGCGCGATAGCGCAGAGCCCCGGCCGAGAGGCTGCTCTGGCCTGGGCGAGCCTCGCCAAGCGCTTCCCAGCTTCTAGCGTTCTCGCCCGGGAAGGAGCAGGCTGCGGGAGTGTGGGAGACGTGCCTGGCGCCTGGCTGGCCTCAGCTCCGCTCTGGCCTTCCCTTTGGACCTAGGAGCCAGGCCTCTTTGCAGAAGGCTCAGGGGCCTGGGGTGTGCAAACTGCCAAAGCCTCCCGCAAGCAGAGCTCTTTGTCAGGCAAAGAGAGCGCCCAGGGCTGCGTTCCCCAGCGGTTGCTTGGCCGCCCAGCCTAAGCGCTGGGCGGAGCGAATGAGGAACCCAGCGCCCCTGCCTGGGCGAGGCAGCACCACAGCCAGAGGGATCCTCCGTTTGTGCCCAGAAAGCGCCTGCCAGACTGGGCTTCCCTGGAGCTCTCCCCCAGCGTAGAGTCGTGTGGATGTGGTTTGGGGCCTTCCCCGGTGCGTTTGGGCTAGGGAGAGCACAGCCCCAGCGCAGGGGAACCAGTCCCTGAGCAGAGAGCTCCGGGCAAGTGCTCTGTGCCCAGGCCTGGAAGCCCGGTTCCCAGCACGCCGGAGAGAAGAGAGGGGTTGCGGGCCTGTTACTGGGAAGGACCGAGCGAGCTGCCAGAGCGGCGGAGCTCCAGCTCTGCGCCCAGGCGCGATAGCGCAGAGCCCCGGCCGAGAGGCTGCTCTGGCCTGGGCGAGCCTCGCCAAGCGCTTCCCAGCTTCTAGCGTTCTCGCCCGGGAAGGAGCAGGCTGCGGGAGTGTGGGAGACGTGCCTGGCGCCTGGCTGGCCTCAGCTCCGCTCTGGCCTTCCCTTTGGACCTAGGAGCCAGGCCTCTTTGCAGAAGGCTCAGGGGCCGGGGGTGTGCAAACTGCCAAAGCCTCCCGCAAGCAGAGCTCTTTGTCAGGCAAAGAGAGCGCCCAGGGCTGCGTTCCCCAGCGGTTGCTTGGCCGCCCAGCCAAAACGCTGGGCGGAGGGAATCAGGGTCCCAGCGCCCCTGCCTGGGCGAGGCAGCACCACAGCCAGAGGGATCCTCCGTTTGTGCCCAGAAAGCGCCTGCCAGACTGGGCTTCCCTGGAGCTCTCCCCCAGCGTAGAGTCGTGTGGATGTGGTTTGGGGCCTTCCCCGGTGCGTTTGGGCTAGGGAGAGCACAGCCCCAGCGCAGGGGAACCAGTCCCTGAGCAGAGAGCTCCGGGCAAGTGCTCTGTGCCCAGGCCTGGAAGCCCGGTTCCCAGCACGCCGGAGAGAAGAGAGGGGTTGCGGGCCTGTTACTGGGAAGGACCGAGCGAGCTGCCAGAGCGGCGGAGCTCCAGCTCTGCGCCCAGGCGCGATAGCGCAGAGCCCCGGCCGAGAGGCTGCTCTGGCCTGGGCGAGCCTCGCCCAGCGCTTCCCAGCTTCTAGCGTTCTCGCCCGGGAAGGAGCAGGCTGCGGGAGTGTGGGAGACGTGCCTGGGGCCTGGCTGGCCTCAGCTCCGCTCTGGCCTTCCCTTTGGACCTAGGAGCCAGGCCTCTTTGCAGAAGGCTCAGGGGCCGGGGGTGTGCAAACTGCCAAAGCCTCCCGCAAGCAGAGCTCTTTGTCAGGCAAAGAGAGCGCCCAGGGCTGCATTCCCCAGCGGTTGCTTGGCCGCCCAGCCTAAGCGCTGGGCGGAGGGAATCAGGGTCCCAGCGCCCCTGCCTGGGCGAGGCAGCACCACAGCCAGAGGGATCCTCCGTTTGTGCCCAGAAAGCGCCTGCCAGACTGGGCTTCCCTGGAGCTCTCCCCCAGCGTAGAGTCGTGTGGATGTGGTTTGGGGCCTTCCCCGGTGCGTTTGGGCTAGGGAGAGCACAGCCCCAGCGCAGGGGAACCAGTCCCTGAGCAGAGAGCTCCGGGCAAGTGCTCTGTGCCCAGGCCTGGAAGCCCGGTTCCCAGCACGCCGGAGAGAAGAGAGGGGTTGCGGGCCTGTTACTGGGAAGGACCGAGCGAGCTGCCAGAGCGGCGGAGCTCCAGCTCTGCGCCCAGGCGCGATAGCGCAGAGCCCCGGCCGAGAGGCTGCTCTGGCCTGGGCGAGCCTCGCCAAGCGCTTCCCAGCTTCTAGCGTTCTCGCCCGGGAAGGAGCAGGCTGCGGGAGTGTGGGAGACGTGCCTGGCGCCTGGCTGGCCTCAGCTCCGCTCTGGCCTTCCCTTTGGACCTAGGAGCCAGGCCTCTTTGCAGAAGGCTCAGGGACCGGGGGTGTGCAAACTGCCAAAGCCTCCCGCAAGCAGAGCTCTTTGTCAGGCAAAGAGAGCGCCCAGGGCTGCGTTCCCCAGCGGTTGCTTGGCCGCCCAGCCTAAGCGCTGGGCGTAGGGAATCAGGGTCCCAGCGCCCCTGCCTGGGCGAGGCAGCACCACAGCCAGAGGGATCCTCCGTTTGTGCCCAGAAAGCGCCTGCCAGACTGGGCTTCCCTGGAGCTCTCCCCCAGCGTAGAGTCGTGTGGATGTGGTTTGGGGCCTTCCCCGGTGCGTTTGGGCTAGGGAGAGCACAGCCCCAGCGCAGGGGAACCAGTCCCTGAGCAGAGAGCTCCGGGCAAGTGCTCTGTGCCCAGGCCTGGAAGCCCGGTTCCCAGCACGCCGGAGAGAAGAGAGGGGTTGCGGGCCTGTTACTGGGAAGGACCGAGCGAGCTGCCAGAGCGGCGGAGCTCCAGCTCTGCGCCCAGGCGCGATAGCGCAGAGCCCCGGCCGAGAGGCTGCTCTGGCCTGGGCGAGCCTCGCCAAGCGCTTCCCAGCTTCTAGCGTTCTCGCCCGGGAAGGAGCAGGCTGCGGGAGTGTGGGAGACGTGCCTGGCGCCTGGCTGGCCTCAGCTCCGCTCTGGCCTTCCCTTTGGACCTAGGAGCCAGGCCTCTTTGCAGAAGGCTCAGGGGCCGGGGGTGTGCAAACTGCCAAAGCCTCCCGCAAGCAGAGCTCTTTGTCAGGCAAAGAGAGCGCCCAGGGCTGCGTTCCCCAGCGGTTGCTTGGCCGCCCAGCCTAAGCGCTGGGCGGAGGGAATCAGGGTCCCAGCGCCCCTGCCTGGGCGAGGCAGCACCACAGCCAGAGGGATCCTCCGTTTGTGCCCAGAAAGCGCCTGCCAGACTGGGCTTCCCTGGAGCTCTCCCCCAGCGTAGAGTCGTGTGGATGTGGTTTGGGGCCTTCCCCGGTGCGTTTGGGCTAGGGAGAGCACAGCCCCAGCGCAGGGGAACCATCCCTGAGCAGAGAGCTCCGGGCAAGTGCTCTGTGCCCAGGCCTGGAAGCCCGGTTCCCAGCACGCCGGAGAGAAGAGAGGGGTTGTGGGCCTGTTACTGGGAAGGACCGAGCGAGCTGCCAGAGCGGCGGAGCTCCAGCTCTGCGCCCAGGCGCGATAGCGCAGAGCCCCGGCCGAGAGGCTGCTCTGGCCTGGGCGAGCCTCGCCAAGCGCTTCCCAGCTTCTAGCGTTCTCGCCCGGGAAGGAGCAGGCTGCGGGAGTGTGGGAGACGTGCCTGGCGCCTGGCTGGCCTCAGCTCCGCTCTGGCCTTCCCTTTGGACCTAGGAGCCAGGCCTCTTTGCAGAAGGCTCAGAGGCCGGGGGTGTGCAAACTGCCAAAGCCTCCCGCAAGCAGAGCTCTTTGTCAGGCAAAGAGAGCGCCCAGGGCTGCGTTCCCCAGCGGTTGCTTGGCCGCCCAGCCTAAGCGCTGGGCGGAGCGAATGAGGGACCCAGCGCCCCTGCCTGGGCGAGGCAGCACCACAGCCAGAGGGATCCTCCGTTTGTGCCCAAAAAGCGCCTGCCAGACTGGGCTTCCCTGGAGCTCTCCCCCAGCGTAGAGTCGTGTGGATGTGGTTTGGGGCCTTCCCCGGTGCGTTTGGGCTAGGGAGAGCACAGCCCCAGCGCAGGGGAACCAGTCCCTGAGCAGAGAGCTCCGGGCAAGTGCTCTGTGCCCAGGCCTGGAAGCCCGGTTCCCAGCACGCCGGAGAGAAGAGAGGGGTTGCGGGCCTGTTACTGGGAAGGACCGAGCGAGCTGCCAGAGCGGCGGAGCTCCAGCTCTGCGCCCAGGCGCGATAGCGCAGAGCCCCGGCCGAGAGGCTGCTCTGGCCTGGGCGAGCCTCGCCAAGCGCTTCCCAGCTTCTGGCGTTCTCGCCCGGGAAGGAGCAGGCTGCGGGAGTGTGGGAGACGTGCCTGGCGCCTGGCTGGCCTCAGCTCCGCTCTGGCCTTCCCTTTGGACCTAGGAGCCAGGCCTCTTTGCAGAAGGCTCAGGGGCCGGGGGTGTGCAAACTGCCAAAGCCTCCCGCAAGCAGAGCTCTTTGTCAGGCAAAGAGAGCGCCCAGGGCTGCGTTCCCCAGCGGTTGCTTGGCCGCCCAGCCTAAGCGCTGGGCGGAGGGAATCAGGGTCCCAGCGCCCCTGCCTGGGCGAGGCAGCACCACAGCCAGAGGGATCCTCCGTTTGTGCCCAGAAAGCGCCTGCCAGACTGGGCTTCCCTGGAGCTCTCCCCCAGCGTAGAGTCGTGTGGATGTGGTTTGGGGCCTTCCCCGGTGCGTTTGGGCTAGGGAGAGCACAGCCCCAGCGCAGGGGAACCAGTCCCTGAGCAGAGAGCTCCGGGCAAGTGCTCTGTGCCCAGGCCTGGAAGCCCGGTTCCCAGCACGCCGGAGAGAAGAGAGGGGTTGCGGGCCTGTTACTGGGAAGGACCGAGCGAGCTGCCAGAGCGGCGGAGCTCCAGCTCTGCGCCCAGGCGCGATAGCGCAGAGCCCCGGCCGAGAGGCTGCTCTGGCCTGGGCGAGCCTCGCCAAGCGCTTCCCAGCTTCTAGCGTTCTCGCCCGGGAAGGAGCAGGCTGCGGGAGTGTGGGAGACGTGCCTGGCGCCTGGCTGGCCTCAGCTCCGCTCTGGCCTTCCCTTTGGACCTAGGAGCCAGGCCTCTTTGCAGAAGGCTCAGGGGCCGGGGGTGTGCAAACTGCCAAAGCCTCCCGCAAGCAGAGCTCTTTGTCAGGCAAAGAGAGCGCCCAGGGCTGCGTTCCCCAGCGGTTGCTTGGCCGCCCAGCCTAAGCGCTGGGCGGAGGGAATCAGGGTCCCAGCGCCCCTGCCTGGGCGAGGCAGCACCACAGCCAGAGGGATCCTCCGTTTGTGCCCAGAAAGCGCCTGCCAGACTGGGCTTCCCTGGAGCTCTCCCCCAGCGTAGAGTCGTGTGGATGTGGTTTGGGGCCTTCCCCGGTGCGTTTGGGCTAGGGAGAGCACAGCCCCAGCGCAGGGGAACCATCCCTGAGCAGAGAGCTCCGGGCAAGTGCTCTGTGCCCAGGCCTGGAAGCCCGGTTCCCAGCACGCCGGAGAGAAGAGAGGGGTTGTGGGCCTGTTACTGGGAAGGACCGAGCGAGCTGCCAGAGCGGCGGAGCTCCAGCTCTGCGCCCAGGCGCGATAGCGCAGAGCCCCGGCCAAGAGGCTGCTCTGGCCTGGGCGAGCCTCACCAAGCGCTTCCCAGCTTCTAGCGTTCTCGCCCGGGAAGGAGCAGGCTGCGGGAGTGTGGGAGACGTGCCTGGCGCCTGGCTGGCCTCAGCTCCGCTCTGGCCTTCCCTTTGGACCTAGAAGCCAGGCCTCTTTGCAGAAGGCTCAGAGGCCGGGGGTGTGCAAACTGCCAAAGCCTCCCGCAAGCAGAGCTCTTTGTCAGGCAAAGAGAGCGCCCAGGGCTGCGTTCCCCAGCGGTTGCTTGGCCGCCCAGCCTAAGCGCTGGGCGGAGCGAATGAGGGACCCAGCGCCCCTGCCTGGGCGAGGCAGCACCACAGCCAGAGGGATCCTCCGTTTGTGCCCAAAAAGCGCCTGCCAGACTGGGCTTCCCTGGAGCTCTCCCCCAGCGTAGAGTCGTGTGGATGTGGTTTGGGGCCTTCCCCGGTGCGTTTGGGCTAGGGAGAGCACAGCCCCAGCGCAGGGGAACCAGTCCCTGAGCAGAGAGCTCCGGGCAAGTGCTCTGTGCCCAGGCCTGGAAGCCCGGTTCCCAGCACGCCGGAGAGAAGAGAGGGGTTGCGGGCCTGTTACTGGGAAGGACCGAGCGAGCTGCCAGAGCGGCGGAGCTCCAGCTCTGCGCCCAGGCGCGATAGCGCAGAGCCCCGGCCGAGAGGCTGCTCTGGCCTGGGCGAGCCTCGCCAAGCGCTTCCCAGCTTCTAGCGTTCTCGCCCGGGAAGGAGCAGGCTGCGGGAGTGTGGGAGACGTGCCTGGCGCCTGGCTGGCCTCAGCTCCGCTCTGGCCTTCCCTTTGGACCTAGGAGCCAGGCCTCTTTGCAGAAGGCTCAGGGGCCGGGGGTGTGCAAACTGCGAAAGCCTCCCGCAAGCAGAGCTCTTTGTCAGGCAAAGAGAGCGCCCAGGGCTGCGTTCCCCAGCGGTTGCTTGGCCGCCCAGCCTAAGCGCTGGGCGGAGGGAATCAGGGTCCCAGCGCCCCTGCCTGGGCGAGGCAGCACCACAGCCAGAGGGATCCTCCGTTTGTGCCCAGAAAGCGCCTGCCAGACTGGGCTTCCCTGGAGCTCTCCCCCAGCGTAGAGTCGTGTGGATGTGGTTTGGGGCCTTCCCCGGTGCGTTTGGGCTAGGGAGAGCACAGCCCCAGCGCAGGGGAACCAGTCCCTGAGCAGAGAGCTCCGGGCAAGTGCTCTGTGCCCAGGCCTGGAAGCCCGGTTCCCAGCACGCCGGAGAGAAGAGAGGGGTTGCGGGCCTGTTACTGGGAAGGACCGAGCGAGCTGCCAGAGCGGCGGAGCTCCAGCTCTGCGCCCAGGCGCGATAGCGCAGAGCCCCGGCCGAGAGGCTGCTCTGGCCTGGGCGAGCCTCGCCCAGCGCTTCCCAGCTTCTAGCGTTCTCGCCCGGGAAGGAGCAGGCTGCGGGAGTGTGGGAGACGTGCCTGGCGCCTGGCTGGCCTCAGCTCCGCTCTGGCCTTCCCTTTGGACCTAGAAGCCAGGCCTCTTTGCAGAAGGCTCAGAGGCCGGGGGTGTGCAAACTGCCAAAGCCTCCCGCAAGCAGAGCTCTTTGTCAGGCAAAGAGAGCGCCCAGGGCTGCGTTCCCCAGCGGTTGCTTGGCCGCCCAGCCTAAGCGCTGGGCGGAGCGAATGAGGGACCCAGCGCCCCTGCCTGGGCGAGGCAGCACCACAGCCAGAGGGATCCTCCGTTTGTGCCCAAAAAGCGCCTGCCAGACTGGGCTTCCCTGGAGCTCTCCCCCAGCGTAGAGTCGTGTGGATGTGGTTTGGGGCCTTCCCCGGTGCGTTTGGGCTAGGGAGAGCACAGCCCCAGCGCAGGGGAACCAGTCCCTGAGCAGAGAGCTCCGGGCAAGTGCTCTGTGCCCAGGCCTGGAAGCCCGGTTCCCAGCAGGCCGGAGAGAAGAGAGGGGTTGCGGGCCTGTTACTGGGAAGGACCGAGCGAGCTGCCAGAGCGGCGGAGCTCCAGCTCTGCGCCCAGGCGCGATAGCGCAGAGCCCCGGCCGAGAGGCTGCTCTGGCCTGGGCGAGCCTCGCCAAGCGCTTCCCAGCTTCTAGCGTTCTCGCCCGGGAAGGAGCAGGCTGCGGGAGTGTGGGAGACGTGCCTGGCGCCTGGCTGGCCTCAGCTCCGCTCTGGCCTTCCCTTTGGACCTAGGAGCCAGGCCTCTTTGCAGAAGGCTCAGGGGCCGGGGGTGTGCAAACTGCCAAAGCCTCCCGCAAGCAGAGCTCTTTGTCAGGCAAAGAGAGCGCCCAGGGCTGCGTTCCCCAGCGGTTGCTTGGCCGCCCAGCCTAAGCGCTGGGCGGAGCGAATGAGGGACCCAGCGCCCCTGCCTGGGCGAGGCAGCACCACAGCCAGAGGGATCCTCCGTTTGTGCCCAAAAAGCGCCTGCCAGACTGGGCTTCCCTGGAGCTCTCCCCCAGCGTAGAGTCGTGTGGATGTGGTTTGGGGCCTTCCCCGGTGCGTTTGGGCTAGGGAGAGCACAGCCCCAGCGCAGGGGAACCAGTCCCTGAGCAGAGAGCTCCGGGCAAGTGCTCTGTGCCCAGGCCTGGAAGCCCGGTTCCCAGCACGCCGGAGAGAAGAGAGGGGTTGCGGGCCTGTTACTGGGAAGGACCGAGCGAGCTGCCAGAGCGGCGGAGCTCCAGCTCTGCGCCCAGGCGCGATAGCGCAGAGCCCCGGCCGAGAGGCTGCTCTGGCCTGGGCGAGCCTCGCCAAGCGCTTCCCAGCTTCTAGCGTTCTCGCCCGGGAAGGAGCAGGCTGCGGGAGTGTGGGAGACGTGCCTGGCGCCTGGCTGGCCTCAGCTCCGCTCTGGCCTTCCCTTTGGACCTAGGAGCCAGGCCTCTTTGCAGAAGGCTCAGGGGCCGGGGGTGTGCAAACTGCCAAAGCCTCCCGCAAGCAGAGCTCTTTGTCAGGCAAAGAGAGCGCCCAGGGCTGCGTTCCCCAGCGGTTGCTTGGCCGCCCAGCCTAAGCGCTGGGCGGAGCGAATGAGGGACCCAGCGCCCCTGCCTGGGCGAGGCAGCACCACAGCCAGAGGGATCCTCCGTTTGTGCCCAGAAAGCGCCTGCCAGACTGGGCTTCCCTGGAGCTCTCCCCCAGCGTAGAGTCGTGTGGATGTGGTTTGGGGCCTTCCCCGGTGCGTTTGGGCTAGGGAGAGCACAGCCCCAGCGCAGGGGAACCAGTCCCTGAGCAGAGAGCTCCGGGCAAGTGCTCTGTGCCCAGGCCTGGAAGCCCGGTTCCCAGCACGCCGGAGAGAAGAGAGGGGTTGCGGGCCTGTTACTGGGAAGGACCGAGCGAGCTGCCAGAGCGGCGGAGCTCCAGCTCTGCGCCCAGGCGCGATAGCGCAGAGCCCCGGCCGAGAGGCTGCTCTGGCCTGGGCGAGCCTCGCCCAGCGCTTCCCAGCTTCTAGCGTTCTCGCCCGGGAAGGAGCAGGCTGCGGGAGTGTGGGAGACGTGCCTGGCGCCTGGCTGGCCTCAGCTCCGCTCTGGCCTTCCCTTTGGACCTAGGAGCCAGGCCTCTTTGCAGAAGGCTCAGGGGCCGGGGGTGTGCAAACTGCCAAAGCCTCCCGCAAGCAGAGCTCTTTGTCAGGCAAAGAGAGCGCCCAGGGCTGCGTTCCCCAGCGGTTGCTTGGCCGCCCAGCCTAAGCGCTGGGCGGAGGGAATCAGGGTCCCAGCGCCCCTGCCTGGGCGAGGCAGCACCACAGCCAGAGGGATCCTCCGTTTGTGCCCAGAAAGCGCCTGCCAGACTGGGCTTCCCTGGAGCTCTCCCCCAGCGTAGAGTCGTGTGGATGTGGTTTGGGGCCTTCCCCGGTGCGTTTGGGCTAGGGAGAGCACAGCCCCAGCGCAGGGGAACCAGTCCCTGAGCAGAGAGCTCCGGGCAAGTGCTCTGTGCCCAGGCCTGGAAGCCCGGTTCCCAGCACGCCGGAGAGAAGAGAGGGGTTGCGGGCCTGTTACTGGGAAGGACCGAGCGAGCTGCCAGAGCGGCGGAGCTCCAGCTCTGCGCCCAGGCGCGATAGCGCAGAGCCCCGGCCGAGAGGCTGCTCTGGCCTGGGCGAGCCTCGCCAAGCGCTTCCCAGCTTCTAGCGTTCTCGCCCGGGAAGGAGCAGGCTGCGGGAGTGTGGGAGACGTGCCTGGCGCCTGGCTGGCCTCAGCTCCGCTCTGGCCTTCCCTTTGGACCTAGGAGCCAGGCCTCTTTGCAGAAGGCTCAGGGGCCGGGGGTGTGCAAACTGCCAAAGCCTCCCGCAAGCAGAGCTCTTTGTCAGGCAAAGAGAGCGCCCAGGGCTGCGTTCCCCAGCGGTTGCTTGGCCGCCCAGCCTAAGCGCTGGGCGGAGGGAATCAGGGTCCCAGCGCCCCTGCCTGGGCGAGGCAGCACCACAGCCAGAGGGATCCTCCGTTTGTGCCCAGAAAGCGCCTGCCAGACTGGGCTTCCCTGGAGCTCTCCCCCAGCGTAGAGTCGTGTGGATGTGGTTTGGGGCCTTCCCCGGTGCGTTTGGGCTAGGGAGAGCACAGCCCCAGCGCAGGGGAACCATCCCTGAGCAGAGAGCTCCGGGCAAGTGCTCTGTGCCCAGGCCTGGAAGCCCGGTTCCCAGCACGCCGGAGAGAAGAGAGGGGTTGTGGGCCTGTTACTGGGAAGGACCGAGCGAGCTGCCAGAGCGGCGGAGCTCCAGCTCTGCGCCCAGGCGCGATAGCGCAGAGCCCCGGCCGAGAGGCTGCTCTGGCCTGGGCGAGCCTCGCCAAGCGCTTCCCAGCTTCTAGCGTTCTCGCCCGGGAAGGAGCAGGCTGCGGGAGTGTGGGAGACGTACCTGGCGCCTGGCTGGCCTCAGCTCCGCTCTGGCCTTCCCTTTGGACCTAGAAGCCAGGCCTCTTTGCAGAAGGCTCAGAGGCCGGGGGTGTGCAAACTGCCAAAGCCTCCCGCAAGCAGAGCTCTTTGTCAGGCAAAGAGAGCGCCCAGGGCTGCGTTCCCCAGCGGTTGCTTGGCCGCCCAGCCTAAGCGCTGGGCGGAGCGAATGAGGGACCCAGCGCCCCTGCCTGGGCGAGGCAGCACCACAGCCAGAGGGATCCTCCGTTTGTGCCCAAAAAGCGCCTGCCAGACTGGGCTTCCCTGGAGCTCTCCCCCAGCGTAGAGTCGTGTGGATGTGGTTTGGGGCCTTCCCCGGTGCGTTTGGGCTAGGGAGAGCACAGCCCCAGCGCAGGGGAACCAGTCCCTGAGCAGAGAGCTCCGGGCAAGTGCTCTGTGCCCAGGCCTGGAAGCCCGGTTCCCAGCACGCCGGAGAGAAGAGAGGGGTTGCGGGCCTGTTACTGGGAAGGACCGAGCGAGCTGCCAGAGCGGCGGAGCTCCAGCTCTGCGCCCAGGCGCGATAGCGCAGAGCCCCGGCCGAGAGGCTGCTCTGGCCTGGGCGAGCCTCGCCAAGCGCTTCCCAGCTTCTAGCGTTCTCGCCCGGGAAGGAGCAGGCTGCGGGAGTGTGGGAGACGTGCCTGGCGCCTGGCTGGCCTCAGCTCCGCTCTGGCCTTCCCTTTGGACCTAGGAGCCAGGCCTCTTTGCAGAAGGCTCAGGGGCCGGGGGTGTGCAAACTGCCAAAGCCTCCCGCAAGCAGAGCTCTTTGTCAGGCAAAGAGAGCGCCCAGGGCTGCGTTCCCCAGCGGTTGCTTGGCCGCCCAGCCTAAGCGCTGGGCGGAGGGAATCAGGGTCCCAGCGCCCCTGCCTGGGCGAGGCAGCACCACAGCCAGAGGGATCCTCCGTTTGTGCCCAGAAAGCGCCTGCCAGACTGGGCTTCCCTGGAGCTCTCCCCCAGCGTAGAGTCGTGTGGATGTGGTTTGGGGCCTTCCCCGGTGCGTTTGGGCTAGGGAGAGCACAGCCCCAGCGCAGGGGAACCAGTCCCTGAGCAGAGAGCTCCGGGCAAGTGCTCTGTGCCCAGGCCTGGAAGCCCGGTTCCCAGCACGCCGGAGAGAAGAGAGGGGTTGCGGGCCTGTTACTGGGAAGGACCGAGCGAGCTGCCAGAGCGGCGGAGCTCCAGCTCTGCGCCCAGGCGCGATAGCGCAGAGCCCCGGCCGAGAGGCTGCTCTGGCCTGGGCGAGCCTCGCCCAGCGCTTCCCAGCTTCTAGCGTTCTCGCCCGGGAAGGAGCAGGCTGCGGGAGTGTGGGAGACGTGCCTGGCGCCTGGCTGGCCTCAGCTCCGCTCTGGCCTTCCCTTTGGACCTAGAAGCCAGGCCTCTTTGCAGAAGGCTCAGAGGCCGGGGGTGTGCAAACTGCCAAAGCCTCCCGCAAGCAGAGCTCTTTGTCAGGCAAAGAGAGCGCCCAGGGCTGCGTTCCCCAGCGGTTGCTTGGCCGCCCAGCCTAAGCGCTGGGCGGAGCGAATGAGGGACCCAGCGCCCCTGCCTGGGCGAGGCAGCACCACAGCCAGAGGGATCCTCCGTTTGTGCCCAAAAAGCGCCTGCCAGACTGGGCTTCCCTGGAGCTCTCCCCCAGCGTAGAGTCGTGTGGATGTGGTTTGGGGCCTTCCCCGGTGCGTTTGGGCTAGGGAGAGCACAGCCCCAGCGCAGGGGAACCAGTCCCTGAGCAGAGAGCTCCGGGCAAGTGCTCTGTGCCCAGGCCTGGAAGCCCGGTTCCCAGCACGCCGGAGAGAAGAGAGGGGTTGCGGGCCTGTTACTGGGAAGGACCGAGCGAGCTGCCAGAGCGGCGGAGCTCCAGCTCTGCGCCCAGGCGCGATAGCGCAGAGCCCCGGCCGAGAGGCTGCTCTGGCCTGGGCGAGCCTCGCCAAGCGCTTCCCAGCTTCTAGCGTTCTCGCCCGGGAAGGAGCAGGCTGCGGGAGTGTGGGAGACGTGCCTGGCGCCTGGCTGGCCTCAGCTCCGCTCTGGCCTTCCCTTTGGACCTAGGAGCCAGGCCTCTTTGCAGAAGGCTCAGGGGCCGGGGGTGTGCAAACTGCCAAAGCCTCCCGCAAGCAGAGCTCTTTGTCAGGCAAAGAGAGCGCCCAGGGCTGCGTTCCCCAGCGGTTGCTTGGCCGCCCAGCCTAAGCGCTGGGCGGAGCGAATGAGGGACCCAGCGCCCCTGCCTGGGCGAGGCAGCACCACAGCCAGAGGGATCCTCCGTTTGTGCCCAGAAAGCGCCTGCCAGACTGGGCTTCCCTGGAGCTCTCCCCCAGCGTAGAGTCGTGTGGATGTGGTTTGGGGCCTTCCCCGGTGCGTTTGGGCTAGGGAGAGCACAGCCCCAGCGCAGGGGAACCAGTCCCTGAGCAGAGAGCTCCGGGCAAGTGCTCTGTGCCCAGGCCTGGAAGCCCGGTTCCCAGCACGCCGGAGAGAAGAGAGGGGTTGCGGGCCTGTTACTGGGAAGGACCGAGCGAGCTGCCAGAGCGGCGGAGCTCCAGCTCTGCGCCCAGGCGCGATAGCGCAGAGCCCCGGCAGAGAGGCTGCTCTGGCCTGGGCGAGCCTCGCCAAGCGCTTCCCAGCTTCTAGCGTTCTCGCCCGGGAAGGAGCAGGTTGCGGGAGTGTGGGAGACGTGCCTGGCGCCTGGCTGGCCTCAGCTCCGCTCTCGCCTTCCCTTTGGACCTAGGAGCCAGGCCTCTTTGCAGAAGGCTCAGGGGCCGGGGGTGTGCAAACTGCCAAAGCCTCCCGCAAGCAGAGCTCTTTGTCAGGCAAAGAGAGCGCCCAGGGCTGCGTTCCCCAGCGGTTGCTTGGCCGCCCAGCCTAAGCGCTGGGCGGAGGGAATCAGGGTCCCAGCGCCCCTGCCTGGGCGAGGCAGCACCACAGCCAGAGGGATCCTCCGTTTGTGCCCAGAAAGCGCCTGCCAGACTGGGCTTCCCTGGAGCTCTCCCCCAGCGTAGAGTCGTGTGGATGTGGTTTGGGGCCTTCCCCGGTGCGTTTGGGCTAGGGAGAGCACAGCCCCAGCGCAGGGGAACCAGTCCCTGAGCAGAGAGCTCCGGGCAAGTGCTCTGTGCCCAGGCCTGGAAGCCCGGTTCCCAGCAGGCCGGAGAGAAGAGAGGGGTTGCGGGCCTGTTACTGGGAAGGACCGAGCGAGCTGCCAGAGCGGCGGAGCTCCAGCTCTGCGCCCAGGCGCGATAGCGCAGAGCCCCGGCCGAGAGGCTGCTCTGGCCTGGGCGAGCCTCGCCAAGCGCTTCCCAGCTTCTAGCGTTCTCGCCCGGGAAGGAGCAGGCTGCGGGAGTGTGGGAGACGTGCCTGGCGCCTGGCTGGCCTCAGCTCCGCTCTGGCCTTCCCTTTGGACCTAGGAGCCAGGCCTCTTTGCAGAAGGCTCAGGGGCCGGGGGTGTGCAAACTGCCAAAGCCTCCCGCAAGCAGAGCTCTTTGTCAGGCAAAGAGAGCGCCCAGGGCTGCGTTCCCCAGCGGTTGCTTGGCCGCCCAGCCTAAGCGCTGGGCGGAGGGAATCAGGGTCCCAGCGCCCCTGCCTGGGCGAGGCAGCACCACAGCCAGAGGGATCCTCCGTTTGTGCCCAGAAAGCGCCTGCCAGACTGGGCTTCCCTGGAGCTCTCCCCCAGCGTAGAGTCGTGTGGATGTGGTTTGGGGCCTTCCCCGGTGCGTTTGGGCTAGGGAGAGCACAGCCCCAGCGCAGGGGAACCAGTCCCTGAGCAGAGAGCTCCGGGCAAGTGCTCTGTGCCCAGGCCTGGAAGCCCGGTTCCCAGCACGCCGGAGAGAAGAGAGGGGTTGCGGGCCTGTTACTGGGAAGGACCGAGCGAGCTGCCAGAGCGGCGGAGCTCCAGCTCTGCGCCCAGGCGCGATAGCGCAGAGCCCCGGCCGAGAGGCTGCTCTGGCCTGGGCGAGCCTCGCCCAGCGCTTCCCAGCTTCTAGCGTTCTCGCCCGGGAAGGAGCAGGCTGCGGGAGTGTGGGAGACGTGCCTGGCGCCTGGCTGGCCTCAGCTCCGCTCTGGCCTTCCCTTTGGACCTAGGAGCCAGGCCTCTTTGCAGAAGGCTCAGGGGCCGGGGGTGTGCAAACTGCCAAAGCCTCCCGCAAGCAGAGCTCTTTGTCAGGCAAAGAGAGCGCCCAGGGCTGCGTTCCCCAGCGGTTGCTTGGCCGCCCAGCCTAAGCGCTGGGCGGAGGGAATCAGGGTCCCAGCGCCCCTGCCTGGGCGAGGCAGCACCACAGCCAGAGGGATCCTCCGTTTGTGCCCAGAAAGCGCCTGCCAGACTGGGCTTCCCTGGAGCTCTGCCCCAGCGTAGAGTCGTGTGGATGTGGTTTGGGGCCTTCCCCGGTGCGTTTGGGCTAGGGAGAGCACAGCCCCAGCGCAGGGGAACCAGTCCCTGAGCAGAGAGCTCCGGGCAAGTGCTCTGTGCCCAGGCCTGGAAGCCCGGTTCCCAGCACGCCGGAGAGAAGAGAGGGGTTGCGGGCCTGTTACTGGGAAGGACCGAGCGAGCTGCCAGAGCGGCGGAGCTCCAGCTCTGCGCCCAGGCGCGATAGCGCAGAGCCCCGGCCGAGAGGCTGCTCTGGCCTGGGCGAGCCTCGCCAAGCGCTTCCCAGCTTCTAGCGTTCTCGCCCGGGAAGGAGCAGGCTGCGGGAGTGTGGGAGACGTGCCTGGCGCCTGGCTGGCCTCAGCTCCGCTCTGGCCTTCCCTTTGGACCTAGGAGCCAGGCCTCTTTGCAGAAGGCTCAGGGGCCGGGGGTGTGCAAACTGCCAAAGCCTCCCGCAAGCAGAGCTCTTTGTCAGGCAAAGAGAGCGCCCAGGGCTGCGTTCCCCAGCGGTTGCTTGGCCGCCCAGCCTAAGCGCTGGGCGGAGGGAATCAGGGTCCCAGCGCCCCTGCCTGGGCGAGGCAGCACCACAGCCAGAGGGATCCTCCGTTTGTGCCCAGAAAGCGCCTGCCAGACTGGGCTTCCCTGGAGCTCTCCCCCAGCGTAGAGTCGTGTGGATGTGGTTTGGGGCCTTCCCCGGTGCGTTTGGGCTAGGGAGAGCACAGCCCCAGCGCAGGGGAACCAGTCCCTGAGCAGAGAGCTCCGGGCAAGTGCTCTGTGCCCAGGCCTGGAAGCCCGGTTCCCAGCACGCCGGAGAGAAGAGAGGGGTTGCGGGCCTGTTACTGGGAAGGACCGAGCGAGCTGCCAGAGCGGCGGAGCTCCAGCTCTGCTCCCAGGCGCGATAGCGCAGAGCCCCGGCCGAGAGGCTGCTCTGGCCTGGGCGAGCCTCGCCAAGCGCTTCCCAGCTTCTAGCGTTCTCGCCCGGGAAGGAGCAGGCTGCGGGAGTGTGGGAGACGTGCCTGGCGCCTGGCTGGCCTCAGCTCCGCTCTGGCCTTCCCTTTGGACCTAGGAGCCAGGCCTCTTTGCAGAAGGCTCAGGGGCCGGGGGTGTGCAAACTGCGAAAGCCTCCCGCAAGCAGAGCTCTTTGTCAGGCAAAGAGAGCGCCCAGGGCTGCGTTCCCCAGCGGTTGCTTGGCCGCCCAGCCTAAGCGCTGGGCGGAGGGAATCAGGGTCCCAGCGCCCCTGCCTTGGCGAGGCAACACCACAGCCAGAGGGATCCTCCGTTTGTGCCCAGAAAGCGCCTGCCAGACTGGGCTTCCCTGGAGCTCTCCCCCAGCGTAGAGTCGTGTGGATGTGGTTTGGGGCCTTCCCCGGTGCGTTTGGGCTAGGGAGAGCACAGCCCCAGCGCAGGGGAACCAGTCCCTGAGCAGAGAGCTCCGGGCAAGTGCTCTGTGCCCAGGCCTGGAAGCCCGGTTCCCAGCACGCCGGAGAGAAGAGAGGGGTTGCGGGCCTGTTACTGGGAAGGACCGAGCGAGCTGCCAGAGCGGCGGAGCTCCAGCTCTGCGCCCAGGCGCGATAGCGCAGAGCCCCGGCCGAGAGGCTGCTCTGGCCTGGGCGAGCCTCGCCCAGCGCTTCCCAGCTTCTAGCGTTCTCGCCCGGGAAGGAGCAGGCTGCGGGAGTGTGGGAGACGTGCCTGGCGCCTGGCTGGCCTCAGCTCCGCTCTGGCCTTCCCTTTGGACCTAGAAGCCAGGCCTCTTTGCAGAAGGCTCAGAGGCCGGGGGTGTGCAAACTGCCAAAGCCTCCCGCAAGCAGAGCTCTTTGTCAGGCAAAGAGAGCGCCCAGGGCTGCGTTCCCCAGCGGTTGCTTGGCCGCCCAGCCTAAGCGCTGGGCGGAGCGAATGAGGGACCCAGCGCCCCTGCCTGGGCGAGGCAGCACCACAGCCAGAGGGATCCTCCGTTTGTGCCCAAAAAGCGCCTGCCAGACTGGGCTTCCCTGGAGCTCTCCCCCAGCGTAGAGTCGTGTGGATGTGGTTTGGGGCCTTCCCCGGTGCGTTTGGGCTAGGGAGAGCACAGCCCCAGCGCAGGGGAACCAGTCCCTGAGCAGAGAGCTCCGGGCAAGTGCTCTGTGCCCAGGCCTGGAAGCCCGGTTCCCAGCAGGCCGGAGAGAAGAGAGGGGTTGCGGGCCTGTTACTGGGAAGGACCGAGCGAGCTGCCAGAGCGGCGGAGCTCCAGCTCTGCGCCCAGGCGCGATAGCGCAGAGCCCCGGCCGAGAGGCTGCTCTGGCCTGGGCGAGCCTCGCCAAGCGCTTCCCAGCTTCTAGCGTTCTCGCCCGGGAAGGAGCAGGCTGCGGGAGTGTGGGAGACGTGCCTGGCGCCTGGCTGGCCTCAGCTCCGCTCTGGCCTTCCCTTTGGACCTAGGAGCCAGGCCTCTTTGCAGAAGGCTCAGGGGCCGGGGGTGTGCAAACTGCGAAAGCCTCCCGCAAGCAGAGCTCTTTGTCAGGCAAAGAGAGCGCCCAGGGCTGCGTTCCCCAGCGGTTGCTTGGCCGCCCAGACTAAGCGCTGGGCGGAGGGAATCAGGGTCCCAGCGCCCCTGCCTGGGCGAGGCAGCACCACAGCCAGAGGGATCCTCCGTTTGTGCCCAGAAAGCGCCTGCCAGACTGGGCTTCCCTGGAGCTCTCCCCCAGCGTAGAGTCGTGTGGATGTGGTTTGGGGCCTTCCCCGGTGCGTTTGGGCTAGGGAGAGCACAGCCCCAGCGCAGGGGAACCAGTCCCTGAGCAGAGAGCTCCGGGCAAGTGCTCTGTGCCCAGGCCTGGAAGCCCGGTTCCCAGCACGCCGGAGAGAAGAGAGGGGTTGCGGGCCTGTTACTGGGAAGGACCGAGCGAGCTGCCAGAGCGGCGGAGCTCCAGCTCTGCGCCCAGGCGCGATAGCGCAGAGCCCCGGCCGAGAGGCTGCTCTGGCCTGGGCGAGCCTCGCCCAGCGCTTCCCAGCTTCTAGCGTTCTCGCCCGGGAAGGAGCAGGCTGCGGGAGTGTGGGAGACGTGCCTGGCGCCTGGCTGGCCTCAGCTCCGCTCTGGCCTTCCCTTTGGACCTAGAAGCCAGGCCTCTTTGCAGAAGGCTCAGAGGCCGGGGGTGTGCAAACTGCCAAAGCCTCCCGCAAGCAGAGCTCTTTGTCAGGCAAAGAGAGCGCCCAGGGCTGCGTTCCCCAGCGGTTGCTTGGCCGCCCAGCCTAAGCGCTGGGCGGAGCGAATGAGGGACCCAGCGCCCCTGCCTGGGCGAGGCAGCACCACAGCCAGAGGGATCCTCCGTTTGTGCCCAGAAAGCGCCTGCCAGACTGGGCTTCCCTGGAGCTCTCCCCCAGCGTAGAGTCGTGTGGATGTGGTTTGGGGCCTTCCCCGGTGCGTTTGGGCTAGGGAGAGCACAGCCCCAGCGCAGGGGAACCAGTCCCTGAGCAGAGAGCTCCGGGCAAGTGCTCTGTGCCCAGGCCTGGAAGCCCGGTTCCCAGCACGCCGGAGAGAAGAGAGGGGTTGCGGGCCTGTTACTGGGAAGGACCGAGCGAGCTGCCAGAGCGGCGGAGCTCCAGCTCTGCGCCCAGGCGCGATAGCGCAGAGCCCCGGCCGAGAGGCTGCTCTGGCCTGGGCGAGCCTCGCCAAGCGCTTCCCAGCTTCTAGCGTTCTCGCCCGGGAAGGAGCAGGCTGCGGGAGTGTGGGAGACGTGCCTGGCGCCTGGCTGGCCTCAGCTCCGCTCTGGCCTTCCCTTTGGACCTAGGAGCCAGGCCTCTTTGCAGAAGGCTCAGGGGCCGGGGGTGTGCAAACTGCCAAAGCCTCCCGCAAGCAGAGCTCTTTGTCAGGCAAAGAGAGCGCCCAGGGCTGCGTTCCCCAGCGGTTGCTTGGCCGCCCAGCCTAAGCGCTGGGCGGAGCGAATGAGGGACCCAGCGCCCCTGCCTGGGCGAGGCAGCACCACAGCCAGAGGGATCCTCCGTTTGTGCCCAGAAAGCGCCTGCCAGACTGGGCTTCCCTGGAGCTCTCCCCCAGCGTAGAGTCGTGTGGATGTGGTTTGGGGCCTTCCCCGGTGCGTTTGGGCTAGGGAGAGCACAGCCCCAGCGCAGGGGAACCAGTCCCTGAGCAGAGAGCTCCGGGCAAGTGCTCTGTGCCCAGGCCTGGAAACCCGGTTCCCAGCACGCCGGAGAGAAGAGAGGGGTTGCGGGCCTGTTACTGGGAAGGACCGAGCGAGCTGCCAGAGCGGCGGAGCTCCAGCTCTGCGCCCAGGCGCGATAGCGCAGAGCCCCGGCCGAGAGGCTGCTCTGGCCTGGGCGAGCCTCGCCAAGCGCTTCCCAGCTTCTAGCGTTCTCGCCCGGGAAGGAGCAGGCTGCGGGAGTGTGGGAGACGTGCCTGGCGCCTGGCTGGCCTCAGCTCCGCTCTGGCCTTCCCTTTGGACCTAGGAGCCAGGCCTCTTTGCAGAAGGCTCAGGGGCCGGGGGTGTGCAAACTGCCAAAGCCTCCCGCAAGCAGAGCTCTTTGTCAGGCAAAGAGAGCGCCCAGGGCTGCGTTCCCCAGCGGTTGCTTGGCCGCCCAGCCTAAGCGCTGGGCGGAGCGAATGAGGGACCCAGCGCCCCTGCCTGGGCGAGGCAGCACCACAGCCAGAGGGATCCTCCGTTTGTGCCCAGAAAGCGCCTGCCAGACTGGGCTTCCCTGGAGCTCTCCCCCAGCGTAGAGTCGTGTGGATGTGGTTTGGGGCCTTCCCCGGTGCGTTTGGGCTAGGGAGAGCACAGCCCCAGCGCAGGGGAACCAGTCCCTGAGCAGAGAGCTCCGGGCAAGTGCTCTGTGCCCAGGCCTGGAAGCCCGGTTCCCAGCACGCCGGAGAGAAGAGAGGGGTTGCGGGCCTGTTACTGGGAAGGACCGAGCGAGCTGCCAGAGCGGCGGAGCTCCAGCTCTGCGCCCAGGCGCGATAGCGCAGAGCCCCGGCCGAGAGGCTGCTCTGGCCTGGGCGAGCCTCGCCCAGCGCTTCCCAGCTTCTAGCGTTCTCGCCCGGGAAGGAGCAGGCTGCGGGAGTGTGGGAGACGTGCCTGGCGCCTGGCTGGCCTCAGCTCCGCTCTGGCCTTCCCTTTGGACCTAGGAGCCAGGCCTCTTTGCAGAAGGCTCAGGGGCCGGGGGTGTGCAAACTGCCAAAGCCTCCCGCAAGCAGAGCTCTTTGTCAGGCAAAGAGAGCGCCCAGGGCTGCGTTCCCCAGCGGTTGCTTGGCCGCCCAGCCTAAGCGCTGGGCGGAGGGAATCAGGGTCCCAGCGCCCCTGCCTGGGCGAGGCAGCACCACAGCCAGAGGGATCCTCCGTTTGTGCCCAGAAAGCGCCTGCCAGACTGGGCTTCCCTGGAGCTCTCCCCCAGCGTAGAGTCGTGTGGATGTGGTTTGGGGCCTTCCCCGGTGCGTTTGGCCTAGGGAGAGCACAGCCCCAGCGCAGGGGAACCAGTCCCTGAGCAGAGAGCTCCGGGCAAGTGCTCTGTGCCCAGGCCTGGAAGCCCGGTTCCCAGCAGGCCGGAGAGAAGAGAGGGGTTGCGGGCCTGTTACTGGGAAGGACCGAGCGAGCTGCCAGAGCGGCGGAGCTCCAGCTCTGCGCCCAGGCGCGATAGCGCAGAGCCCCGGCCGAGAGGCTGCTCTGGCCTGGGCGAGCCTCGCCAAGCGCTTCCCAGCTTCTAGCGTTCTCGCCCGGGAAGGAGCAGGCTGCGGGAGTGTGGGAGACGTGCCTGGCGCCTGGCTGGCCTCAGCTCCGCTCTGGCCTTCCCTTTGGACCTAGGAGCCAGGCCTCTTTGCAGAAGGCTCAGGGGCCGGGGGTGTGCAAACTGCGAAAGCCTCCCGCAAGCAGAGCTCTTTGTCAGGCAAAGAGAGCGCCCAGGGCTGCGTTCCCCAGCGGTTGCTTGGCCGCCCAGCCTAAGCGCTGGGCGGAGGGAATCAGGGTCCCAGCGCCCCTGCCTGGGCGAGGCAGCACCACAGCCAGAGGGATCCTCCGTTTGTGCCCAGAAAGCGCCTGCCAGACTGGGCTTCCCTGGAGCTCTCCCCCAGCGTAGAGTCGTGTGGATGTGGTTTGGGGCCTTCCCCGGTGCGTTTGGGCTAGGGAGAGCACAGCCCCAGCGCAGGGGAACCAGTCCCTGAGCCTCGAGAGCTCCGGGCAAGTGCTCTGTGCCCAGGCCTGGAAGCCCGGTTCCCAGCACGCCGGAGAGAAGAGAGGGGTTGCGGGCCTGTTACTGGGAAGGACCGAGCGAGCTGCCAGAGCGGCGGAGCTCCAGCTCTGCGCCCAGGCGCGATAGCGCAGAGCCCCGGCCGAGAGGCTGCTCTGGCCTGGGCGAGCCTCGCCCAGCGCTTCCCAGCTTCTAGCGTTCTCGCCCGGGAAGGAGCAGGCTGCGGGAGTGTGGGAGACGTGCCTGGCGCCTGGCTGGCCTCAGCTCCGCTCTGGCCTTCCCTTTGGACCTAGGAGCCAGGCCTCTTTGCAGAAGGCTCAGGGGCCGGGGGTGTGCAAACTGCCAAAGCCTCCCGCAAGCAGAGCTCTTTGTCAGGCAAAGAGAGCGCCCAGGGCTGCGTTCCCCAGCGGTTGCTTGGCCGCCCAGCCTAAACGCTGGGCGCAGGGAATCAGGGTCCCAGCGCCCCTGCCTGGGCGAGGCAGCACCACAGCCAGAGGGATCCTCCGTTTGTGCCCAGAAAGCGCCTGCCAGACTGGGCTTCCCTGGAGCTCTCCCCCAGCGTAGAGTCGTGTGGATGTGGTTTGGGGCCTTCCCCGGTGCGTTTGGGCTAGGGAGAGCACAGCCCCAGCGCAGGGGAACCAGTCCCTGAGCAGAGAGCTCCGGGCAAGTGCTCTGTGCCCAGGCCTGGAAGCCCGGTTCCCAGCACGCCGGAGAGAAGAGAGGGGTTGCGGGCCTGTTACTGGGAAGGACCGAGCGAGCTGCCAGAGCGGCGGAGCTCCAGCTCTGCGCCCAGGCGCGATAGCGCAGAGCCCCGGCCGAGAGGCTGCTCTGGCCTGGGCGAGCCTCGCCAAGCGCTTCCCAGCTTCTAGCGTTCTCGCCCGGGAAGGAGCAGGCTGCGGGAGTGTGGGAGACGTGCCTGGCGCCTGGCTGGCCTCAGCTCCGCTCTGGCCTTCCCTTTGGACCTAGGAGCCAGGCCTCTTTGCAGAAGGCTCAGGGGCCGGGGGTGTGCAAACTGCCAAAGCCTCCCGCAAGCAGAGCTCTTTGTCAGGCAAAGAGAGCGCCCAGGGCTGCGTTCCCCAGCGGTTGCTTGGCCGCCCAGACTAAGCGCTGGGCGGAGGGAATCAGGGTCCCAGCGCCCCTGCCTGGGCGAGGCAGCACCACAGCCAGAGGGATCCTCCGTTTGTGCCCAGAAAGCGCCTGCCAGACTGGGCTTCCCTGGAGCTCTCCCCCAACGTAGAGTCGTGTGGATGTGGTTTGGGGCCTTCCCCGGTGCGTTTGGGCTAGGGAGAGCACAGCCCCAGCGCAGGGGAACCAGTCCCTGAGCAGAGAGCTCCGGGCAAGTGCTCTGTGCCCAGGCCTGGAAGCCCGGTTCCCAGCACGCCGGAGAGAAGAGAGGGGTTGCGGGCCTGTTACTGGGAAGGACCGAGCGAGCTGCCAGAGCGGCGGAGCTCCAGCTCTGCGCCCAGGCGCGATAGCGCAGAGCCCCGGACGAGAGGCTGCTCTGGCCTGGGCGAGCCTCGCCAAGCGCTTCCCAGCTTCTAGCGTTCTCGCCCGGGAAGGAGCAGGCTGCGGGAGTGTGGGAGACGTGCCTGGCGCCTGGCTGGCCTCAGCTCCGCTCTGGCCTTCCCTTTGGACCTAGGAGCCAGGCCTCTTTGCAGAAGGCTCAGGGGCCGGGGGTGTGCAAACTGCCAAAGCCTCCCGCAAGCAGAGCTCTTTGTCAGGCAAAGAGAGCGCCCAGGGCTGCGTTCCCCAGCGGTTGCTTGGCCGCCCAGCCTAAGCGCTGGGCGGAGCGAATGAGGGACCCAGCGCCCCTGCCTGGGCGAGGCAGCACCACAGCCAGAGGGATCCTCCGTTTGTGCCCAGAAAGCGCCTGCCAGACTGGGCTTCCCTGGAGCTCTCCCCCAGCGTAGAGTCGTGTGGATGTGGTTTGGGGCCTTCCCCGGTGCGTTTGGGCTAGGGAGAGCACAGCCCCAGCGCAGGGGAACCAGTCCCTGAGCAGAGAGCTCCGGGCAAGTGCTCTGTGCCCAGGCCTGGAAGCCCGGTTCCCAGCACGCCGGAGAGAAGAGAGGGGTTGCGGGCCTGTTACTGGGAAGGACCGAGCGAGCTGCCAGAGCGGCGGAGCTCCAGCTCTGCGCCCAGGCGCGATAGCGCAGAGCCCCGGCCGAGAGGCTGCTCTGGCCTGGGCGAGCCTGGCCAAGCGCTTCCCAGCTTCTAGCGTTCTCGCCCGGGAAGGAGCAGGCTGCGGGAGTGTGGGAGACGTGCCTGGCGCCTGGCTGGCCTCAGCTCCGCTCTGGCCTTCCCTTTGGACCTAGGAGCCAGGCCTCTTTGCAGAAGGCTCAGGGGCCGGGGGTGTGCAAACTGCCCAAGCCTCCCGCAAGCAGAGCTCTTTGTCAGGCAAAGAGAGCGCCCAGGGCTGCGTTCCCCAGCGGTTGCTTGGCCGCCCAGCCTAAACGCTGGGCGGAGGGAATCAGGGTCCCAGCGCCCCTGCCTGGGCGAGGCAGCACCACAGCCAGAGGGATCCTCCGTTTGTGCCCAGAAAGCGCCTGCCAGACTGGGCTTCCCTGGAGCTCTCCCCCAGCGTAGAGTCGTGTGGATGTGGTTTGGGGCCTTCCCCGGTGCGTTTGGGCTAGGGAGAGCACAGCCCCAGCGCAGGGGAACCAGTCCCTGAGCAGAGAGCTCCGGGCAAGTGCTCTGTGCCCAGGCCTGGAAGCCCGGTTCCCAGCACGCCGGAGAGAAGAGAGGGGTTGCGGGCCTGTTACTGGGAAGGACCGAGCGAGCTGCCAGAGCGGCGGAGCTCCAGCTCTGCGCCCAGGCGCGATAGCGCAGAGCCCCGGCCGAGAGGCTGCTCTGGCCTGGGCGAGCCTCGCCCAGCGCTTCCCAGCTTCTAGCGTTCTCGCCCGGGAAGGAGCAGGCTGCGGGAGTGTGGGAGACGTGCCTGGCGCCTGGCTGGCCTCAGCTCCGCTCTGGCCTTCCCTTTGGACCTAGGAGCCAGGCCTCTTTGCAGAAGGCTCAGGGGCCGGGGGTGTGCAAACTGCCAAAGCCTCCCGCAAGCAGAGCTCTTTGTCAGGCAAAGAGAGCGCCCAGGGCTGCGTTCCCCAGCGGTTGCTTGGCCGCCCAGCCTAAGCGCTGGGCGGAGGGAATCAGGGTCCCAGCGCCCCTGCCTGGGCGAGGCAGCACCACAGCCAGAGGGATCCTCCGTTTGTGCCCAGAAAGCGCCTGCCAGACTGGGCTTCCCTGGAGCTCTCCCCCAGCGTAGAGTCGTGTGGATGTGGTTTGGGGCCTTCCCCGGTGCGTTTGGGCTAGGGAGAGCACAGCCCCAGCGCAGGGGAACCAGTCCCTGAGCAGAGAGCTCCGGGCAAGTGCTCTGTGCCCAGGCCTGGAAGCCCGGTTCCCAGCACGCCGGAGAGAAGAGAGGGGTTGCGGGCCTGTTACTGGGAAGGACCGAGCGAGCTGCCAGAGCGGCGGAGCTCCAGCTCTGCGCCCAGGCGCGATAGCGCAGAGCCCCGGCCGAGAGGCTGCTCTGGCCTGGGCGAGCCTCGCCAAGCGCTTCCCAGCTTCTAGCGTTCTCGCCCGGGAAGGAGCAGGCTGCGGGAGTGTGGGAGACGTGCCTGGCGCCTGGCTGGCCTCAGCTCCGCTCTGGCCTTCCCTTTGGACCTAGGAGCCAGGCCTCTTTGCAGAAGGCTCAGGGGCCGGGGGTGTGCAAACTGCCAAAGCCTCCCGCAAGCAGAGCTCTTTGTCAGGCAAAGAGAGCGCCCAGGGCTGCGTTCCCCAGCGGTTGCTTGGCCGCCCAGCCTAAGCGCTGGGCGGAGGGAATCAGGGTCCCAGCGCCCCTGCCTGGGCGAGGCAGCACCACAGCCAGAGGGATCCTCCGTTTGTGCCCAGAAAGCGCCTGCCAGACTGGGCTTCCCTGGAGCTCTCCCCCAGCGTAGAGTCGTGTGGATGTGGTTTGGGGCCTTCCCCGGTGCGTTTGGGCTAGGGAGAGCACAGCCCCAGCGCAGGGGAACCAGTCCCTGAGCAGAGAGCTCCGGGCAAGTGCTCTGTGCCCAGGCCTGGAAGCCCGGTTCCCAGCACGCCGGAGAGAAGAGAGGGGTTGCGGGCCTGTTACTGGGAAGGACCGAGCGAGCTGCCAGAGCGGCGGAGCTCCAGCTCTGCGCCCAGGCGCGATAGCGCAGAGCCCCGGCCGAGAGGCTGCTCTGGCCTGGGCGAGCCTCGCCAAGCGCTTCCCAGCTTCTAGCGTTCTCGCCCGGGAAGGAGCAGGCTGCGGGAGTGTGGGAGACGTGCCTGGCGCCTGGCTGGCCTCAGCTCCGCTCTGGCCTTCCCTTTGGACCTAGGAGCCAGGCCTCTTTGCAGAAGGCTCAGGGGCCGGGGGTGTGCAAACTGCCAAAGCCTCCCGCAAGCAGAGCTCTTTGTCAGGCAAAGAGAGCGCCCAGGGCTGCGTTCCCCAGCGGTTGCTTGGCCGCCCAGCCTAAGCGCTGGGCGGAGGGAATCAGGGTCCCAGCGCCCCTGCCTGGGCGAGGCAGCACCACAGCCAGAGGGATCCTCCGTTTGTGCCCAGAAAGCGCCTGCCAGACTGGGCTTCCCTGGAGCTCTCCCCCAGCGTAGAGTCGTGTGGATGTGGTTTGGGGCCTTCCCCGGTGCGTTTGGGCTAGGGAGAGCACAGCCCCAGCGCAGGGGAACCAGTCCCTGAGCAGAGAGCTCCGGGCAAGTGCTCTGTGCCCAGGCCTGGAAGCCCGGTTCCCAGCACGCCGGAGAGAAGAGAGGGGTTGCGGGCCTGTTACTGGGAAGGACCGAGCGAGCTGCCAGAGCGGCGGAGCTCCAGCTCTGCGCCCAGGCGCGATAGCGCAGAGCCCCGGCCGAGAGGCTGCTCTGGCCTGGGCGAGCCTCGCCAAGCGCTTCCCAGCTTCTAGCGTTCTCGCCCGGGAAGGAGCAGGCTGCGGGAGTGTGGGAGACGTGCCTGGGGCCTGGCTGGCCTCAGCTCCGCTCTCGCCTTCCCTTTGGACCTAGGAGCCAGGCCTCTTTGCAGAAGGCTCAGGGGTCGGGGGTGTGCAAACTGCCAAAGCCTCCCGCAAGCAGAGCTCTTTGTCAGGCAAAGAGAGCGCCCAGGGCTGCGTTCCCCAGCGGTTGCTTGGCCGCCCAGACTAAGCGCTGGGCGGAGGGAATCAGGGTCCCAGCGCCCCTGCCTGGGCGAGGCAGCACCACAGCCAGAGGGATCCTCCGTTTGTGCCCAGAAAGCGCCTGCCAGACTGGGCTTCCCTGGAGCTCTCCCCCAGCGTAGAGTCGTGTGGATGTGGTTTGGGGCCTTCCCCGGTGCGTTTGGGCTAGGGAGAGCACAGCCCCAGCGCAGGGGAACCAGTCCCTTAGCAGAGAGCTCCGGGCAAGTGCTCTGTGCCCAGGCCTGGAAGCCCGGTTCCCAGCACGCCGGAAAAAGAGAGGGGTTGCGGGCCTGTTACTGGGAAGGACCGAGCGAGCTGCCAGAGCGGCGGAGCTCCAGCTCTGCGCCCAGGCGCGATAGCGCAGAGCCCCGGCCGAGAGGCTGCTCTGGCCTGGGCGAGCCTCGCCCAGCGCTTCCCAGCTTCTAGCGTTCTCGCCCGGGAAGGAGCAGGCTGCGGGAGTGTGGGAGACGTGCCTGGCGCCTGGCTGGCCTCAGCTCCGCTCTGGCCTTCCCTTTGGACCTAGGAGCCAGGCCTCTTTGCAGAAGGCTCAGGGGCCGGGGGTGTGCAAACTGCCAAAGCCTCCCGCAAGCAGAGCTCTTTGTCAGGCAAAGAGAGTGCCCAGGGCTGCGTTCCCCAGCGGTTGCTTGGCCGCCCAGACTAAGCGCTGGGCGGAGGGAATCAGGGTCCCAGCGCCCCTGCCTGGGCGAGGCAGCACCACAGCCAGAGGGATCCTCCGTTTGTGCCCAGAAAGCGCCTGCCAGACTGGGCTTCCCTGGAGCTCTCCCCCAGCGTAGAGTCGTGTGGATGTGGTTTGGGGCCTTCCCCGGTGCGTTTGGGCTAGGGAGAGCACAGCCCCAGCGCAGGGGAACCAGTCCCTGAGCAGAGAGCTCCGTGCAAGTGCTCTGTGCCCAGGCCTGGAAGCCCGGTTCCCAGCACGCCGGAGAGAAGAGAGGGGTTGCGGGCCTGTTACTGGGAAGGACCGAGCGAGCTGCCAGAGCGGCGGAGCTCCAGCTCTGCGCCCAGGCGCGATAGCGCAGAGCCCCGGCCGAGAGGCTGCTCTGGCCTGGGCGAGCCTCGCCAAGCGCTTCCCAGCTTCTAGCGTTCTCGCCCGGGAAGGAGCAGGCTGCGGGAGTGTGGGAGACGTGCCTGGCGCCTGGCTGGCCTCAGCTCCGCTCTGGCCTTCCCTTTGGACCTAGGAGCCAGGCCTCTTTGCAGAAGGCTCAGGGGCCGGGGGTGTGCAAACTGCCCAAGCCTCCCGCAAGCAGAGCTCTTTGTCAGGCAAAGAGAGCGCCCAGGGCTGCGTTCCCCAGCGGTTGCTTGACCGCCCAGCCTAAGCGCTGGGCGGAGCGAATGAGGGACCCAGCGCCCCTGCCTGGGCGAGGCAGCACCACAGCCAGAGGGATCCTCCGTTTGTGCCCAGAAAGCGCCTGCCAGACTGGGCTTCCCTGGAGCTCTCCCCCAGCGTAGAGTCGTGTGGATGTGGTTTGGGGCCTTCCCCGGTGCGTTTGGGCTAGGGAGAGCACAGCCCCAGCGCAGGGGAACCAGTCCCTGAGCAGAGAGCTCCGGGCAAGTGCTCTGTGCCCAGGCCTGGAAGCCCGGTTCCCAGCACGCCGGAGAGAAGAGAGGGGTTGCGGGCCTGTTACTGGGAAGGACCGAGCGAGCTGCCAGAGCGGCGGAGCTCCAGCTCTGCGCCCAGGCGCGATAGCGCAGAGCCCCGGCCGAGAGGCTGCTCTGGCCTGGGCGAGCCTCGCCCAGCGCTTCCCAGCCTCTAGCGTTCTCGCCCGGGAAGGAGCAGGCTGCGGGAGTGTGGGAGACGTGCCTGGAGCCTAGCTGGCCTGAGCTCCGCTCTCGCCTTCCCTTTGGACCTAGGAGCCAGGCCTCTTTGCAGAAGGCTCAGGGGCCGGGGGTGTGCAAACTGCCCAAGCCTCCCGCAAGCAGAGCTCTTTGTCAGGCAAAGAGAGCGCCCAGGGCTGCGTTCCCCAGCGGTTGCTTGGCCGCCCAGACTAAGCGCTGGGCGGAGGGAATCAGGGTCCCAGCGCCCCTGCCTGGGCGAGGCAGCACCACAGCCAGAGGGATCCTCCGTTTGTGCCCAGAAAGCGCCTGCCAGACTGGGCTTCCCTGGAGCTCTCCCCCAGCGTAGAGTCGTGTGGATGTGGTTTGGGGCCTTCCCCGGTGCGTTTGGGCTAGGGAGAGCACAGCCCCAGCGCAGGGGAACCAGTCCCTGAGCAGAGAGCTCCGGGCAAGTGCTCTGTGCCCAGGCCTGGAAGCCCGGTTCCCAGCACGCCGGAGAGAAGAGAGGGGTTGCGGGCCTGTTACTGGGAAGGACCGAGCGAGCTGCCAGAGCGGCGGAGCTCCAGCTCTGCGCCCAGGCGCGATAGCGCAGAGCCCCGGCCGAGAGGCTGCTCTGGCCTGGGCGAGCCTCGCCAAGCGCTTCCCAGCTTCTAGCGTTCTCGCCCGGGAAGGAGCAGGCTGCGGGAATGTGGGAGACGTGCCTGGCGCCTGGCTGGCCTCAGCTCCGCTCTGGCCTTCCCTTTGGACCTAGGAGCCAGGCCTCTTTGCAGAAGGCTCAGGGGCCGGGGGTGTGCAAACTGCCAAAGCCTCCCGCAAGCAGAGCTCTTTGTCAGGCAAAGAGAGCGCCCAGGGCTGCGTTCCCCAGCCGTTGCTTGGCCGCCCAGACTAAGCGCTGGGCGGAGGGAATCAGGGTCCCTGCGCCCCTGGCTGGGGGAGGCAGCACCACAGCCAGAGGGATCCTACGTTTGTGCCCAGAAAGCGCCTGCCAGACTGGGCTTCCCTGGAGCTCTCCCCCAGCGTAGAGTCGTGTGGATGTGGTTTGGGGCCTTCCCCGGTGCGTTTGGGCTAGGGAGAGCACAGCCCCAGCGCAGGGGAACCAGTCCCTGAGCAGAGAGCTCCGGGCAAGTGCTCTGTGCCCAGGCCTGGAAGCCCGGTTCCCAGCACGCCGGAGAGAAGAGAGGGGTTGCGGGCCTGTTACTGGGAAGGACCGAGCGAGCTGCCAGAGCGGCGGAGCTCCAGCTCTGCGCCCAGGCGCGATAGCGCAGAGCCCCGGCCGAGAGGCTGCTCTGGCCTGGGCGAGCCTCGCCCAGCGCTTCCCAGCTTCTAGCGTTCTCGCCCGGGAAGGAGCAGGCTGCGGGAGTGTGGGAGACGTGGCTGGAGCCTGGCTGGCCTGAGCTCCGCTCTGGCCTTCCCTTTGGACCTAGGAGCCAGGCCTCTTTGCAGAAGGCTCAGGGGCCGGGGGTGTGCAAACTGCCCAAGCCTCCCGCAAGCAGAGCTCTTTGTCAGGCAAAGAGAGCGCCCAGGGCTGCGTTCCCCAGCGGTTGCTTGGCCGCCCAGACTAAGCGCTGGGCGGAGGGAATCAGGGTCCCAGCGCCCCTGCCTGGGCGAGGCAGCACCACAGCCAGAGGGATCCTCCGTTTGTGCCCAGAAAGCGCCTGCCAGACTGGGCTTCCCTGGAGCTCTCCCCCAGCGTAGAGTCGTGTGGATGTGGTTTGGGGCCTTCCCCGGTGCGTTTGGGCTAGGGAGAGCACAGCCCCAGCGCAGGGGAACCAGTCCCTGAGCAGAGAGCTCCGGGCAAGTGCTCTGTGCCCAGGCCTGGAAGCCCGGTTCCCAGCACGCCGGAGAGAAGAGAGGGGTTGCGGGCCTGTTACTGGGAAGGACCGAGCGAGCTGCCAGAGCGGCGGAGCTCCAGCTCTGCGCCCAGGCGCGATAGCGCAGAGCCCCGGCCGAGAGGCTGCTCTGGCCTGGGCGAGCCTCGCCAAGCGCTTCCCAGCTTCTAGCGTTCTCGCCCGGGAAGGAGCAGGCTGCGGGAGTGTGGGAGACGTGCCTGGAGCCTGGCTGGCCTGAGCTCCGCTCTCGCCTTCCCTTTGGACCTAGGAGCCAGGCCTCTTTGCAGAAGGCTCAGGGGCCGGGGGTGTGCAAACTGCCCAAGCCTCCCGCAAGCAGAGCTCTTTGTCAGGCAAAGAGAGCGCCCAGGGCTGCGTTCCCCAGCGGTTGCTTGGCCGCCCAGACTAAGCGCTGGGCGGAGGGAATCAGGGTCCCAGCGCCCCTGCCTGGGCGAGGCAGCACCACAGCCAGAGGGATCCTCCGTTTGTGCCCAGAAAGCGCCTGCCAGACTGGGCTTCCCTGGAGCTCTCCCCCAGCGTAGAGTCGTGTGGATGTGGTTTGGGGCCTTCCCCGGTGCGTTTGGGCTAGGGAGAGCACAGCCCCAGCGCAGGGGAACCAGTCCCTGAGCAGAGAGCTCCGGGCAAGTGCTCTGTGCCCAGGCCTGGAAGCCCGGTTCCCAGCACGCCGGAGAGAAGAGAGGGGTTGCGGGCCTGTTACTGGGAAGGACCGAGCGAGCTGCCAGAGCGGCGGAGCTCCAGCTCTGCGCCCAGGCGCGATAGCGCAGAGCCCCGGCCGAGAGGCTGCTCTGGCCTGGGCGAGCCTCGCCCAGCGCTTCCCAGCTTCTAGCGTTCTCGCCCGGGAAGGAGCAGGCTGCGGGAGTGTGGGAGACGTGCCTGGCGCCTGGCTGGCCTCAGCTCCGCTCTGGCCTTCCCTTTGGACCTAGGAGCCAGGCCTCTTTGCAGAAGGCTCAGGGGCCGGGGGTGTGCAAACTGCCAAAGCCTCCCGCAAGCAGAGCTCTTTGTCAGGCAAAGAGAGCGCCCAGGGCTGCGTTCCCCAGCGGTTGCTTGGCCGCCCAGCCTAAGCGCTGGGCGGAGGGAATCAGGGTCCCAGCGCCCCTGCCTGGGCGAGGCAGCACCACAGCCAGAGGGATCCTCCGTTTGTGCCCAGAAAGCGCCTGCCAGACTGGGCTTCCCTGGAGCTCTCCCCCAGCGTAGAGTCGTGTGGATGTGGTTTGGGGCCTTCCCCGGTGCGTTTGGGCTAGGGAGAGCACAGCCCCAGCGCAGGGGAACCAGTCCCTGAGCAGAGAGCTCCGGGCAAGTGCTCTGTGCCCAGGCCTGGAAGCCCGGTTCCCAGCACGCCGGAGAGAAGAGAGGGGTTGCGGGCCTGTTACTGGGAAGGACCGAGCGAGCTGCCAGAGCGGCGGAGCTCCAGCTCTGCGCCCAGGCGCGATAGCGCAGAGCCCCGGCCGAGAGGCTGCTCTGGCCTGGGCGAGCCTCGCCAAGCGCTTCCCAGCTTCTAGCGTTCTCGCCCGGGAAGGAGCAGGCTGCGGGAGTGTGGGAGACGTGCCTGGCGCCTGGCTGGCCTCAGCTCCGCTCTGGCCTTCCCTTTGGACCTAGGAGCCAGGCCTCTTTGCAGAAGGCTCAGGGGCCGGGGGTGTGCAAACTGCCAAAGCCTCCCGCAAGCAGAGCTCTTTGTCAGGCAAAGAGAGCGCCCAGGGCTGCGTTCCCCAGCGGTTGCTTGGCCGCCCAGCCTAAGCGCTGGGCGGAGGGAATCAGGGTCCCAGCGCCCCTGCCTGGGCGAGGCAGCACCACAGCCAGAGGGATCCTCCGTTTGTGCCCAGAAAGCGCCTGCCAGACTGGGCTTCCCTGGAGCTCTCCCCCAGCGTAGAGTCGTGTGGATGTGGTTTGGGGCCTTCCCCGGTGCGTTTGGGCTAGGGAGAGCACAGCCCCAGCGCAGGGGAACCAGTCCCTGAGCAGAGAGCTCCGGGCAAGTGCTCTGTGCCCAGGCCTGGAAGCCCGGTTCCCAGCACGCCGGAGAGAAGAGAGGGGTTGCGGGCCTGTTACTGGGAAGGACCGAGCGAGCTGCCAGAGCGGCGGAGCTCCAGCTCTGCGCCCAGGCGCGATAGCGCAGAGCCCTGGCCGAGAGGCTGCTCTGGCCTGGGCGAGCCTCGCCAAGCGCTTCCCAGCTTCTAGCGTTCTCGCCCGGGAAGGAGCAGGCTGCGGGAGTGTGGGAGACGTGCCTGGCGCCTGGCTGGCCTCAGCTCCGCTCTGGCCTTCCCTTTGGACCTAGGAGCCAGGCCTCTTTGCAGAAGGCTCAGGGGCCGGGGGTGTGCAAACTGCCAAAGCCTCCCGCAAGCAGAGCTCTTTGTCAGGCAAAGAGAGCGCCCAGGGCTGCGTTCCCCAGCGGTTGCTTGGCCGCCCAGACTAAGCGCTGGGCGGAGGGAATCAGGGTCCCAGCGCCCCTGCCTGGGCGAGGCAGCACCACAGCCAGAGGGATCCTCCGTTTGTGCCCAGAAAGCGCCTGCCAGACTGGGCTTCCCTGGAGCTCTCCCCCAGCGTAGAGTCGTGTGGATGTGGTTTGGGGCCTTCCCCGGTGCGTTTGGGCTAGGGAGAGCACAGCCCCAGCGCAGGGGAACCAGTCCCTGAGCAGAGAGCTCCGGGCAAGTGCTCTGTGCCCAGGCCTGGAAACCCGGTTCCCAGCACGCCGGAGAGAAGAGAGGGGTTGCGGGCCTGTTACTGGGAAGGACCGAGCGAGCTGCCAGAGCGGCGGAGCTCCAGCTCTGCGCCCAGGCGCGATAGCGCAGAGCCCCGGCCGAGAGGCTGCTCTGGCCTGGGCGAGCCTCGCCAAGCGCTTCCCAGCTTCTAGCGTTCTCGCCCGGGAAGGAGCAGGCTGCGGGAGTGTGGGAGACGTGCCTGGCGCCTGGCTGGCCTCAGCTCCGCTCTGGCCTTCCCTTTGGACCTAGGAGCCAGGCCTCTTTGCAGAAGGCTCAGGGGCCGGGGGTGTGCAAACTGCGAAAGCCTCCCGCAAGCAGAGCTCTTTGTCAGGCAAAGAGAGCGCCCAGGGCTGCGTTCCCCAGCGGTTGCTTGGCCGCCCAGCCTAAGCGCTGGGCGGAGCGAATGAGGGACCCAGCGCCCCTGCCTGGGCGAGGCAGCACCACAGCCAGAGGGATCCTCCGTTTGTGCCCAGAAAGCGCCTGCCAGACTGGGCTTCCCTGGAGCTCTCCCCCAGCGTAGAGTCGTGTGGATGTGGTTTGGGGCCTTCCCCGGTGCGTTTGGGCTAGGGAGAGCACAGCCCCAGCGCAGGGGAACCAGTCCCTGAGCAGAGAGCTCCGGGCAAGTGCTCTGTGCCCAGGCCTGGAAGCCCGGTTCCCAGCACGCCGGAGAGAAGAGAGGGGTTGCGGGCCTGTTACTGGGAAGGACCGAGCGAGCTGCCAGAGCGGCGGAGCTCCAGCTCTGCGCCCAGGCGCGATAGCGCAGAGCCCCGGCCGAGAGGCTGCTCTGGCCTGGGCGAGCCTCGCCCAGCGCTTCCCAGCTTCTAGCGTTCTCGCCCGGGAAGGAGCAGGCTGCGGGAGTGTGGGAGACGTGCCTGGAGCCTGGCTGGCCTGAGCTCCGCTCTCGCCTTCCCTTTGGACCTAGGAGCCAGGCCTCTTTGCAGAAGGCTCAGGGGCCGGGGGTGTGCAAACTGCCCAAGCCTCCCGCAAGCAGAGCTCTTTGTCAGGCAAAGAGAGCGCCCAGGGCTGCGTTCCCCAGCCGTTGCTTGGCCGCCCAGACTAAGCGCTGGGCGGAGGGAATCAGGGTCCCAGCGCCCCTGCCTGGGCGAGGCAGCACCACAGCCAGAGGGATCCTCCGTTTGTGCCCAGAAAGCGCCTGCCAGACTGGGCTTCCCTGGAGCTCTCCCCCAGCGTAGAGTCGTGTGGATGTGGTTTGGGGCCTTCCCCGGTGCGTTTGGGCTAGGGAGAGCACAGCCCCAGCGCAGGGGAACCAGTCCCTGAGCAGAGAGCTCCGGGCAAGTGCTCTGTGCCCAGGCCTGGAAGCCCGGTTCCCAGCACGCCGGAGAGAAGAGAGGGGTTGCGGGCCTGTTACTGGGAAGGACCGAGCGAGCTGCCAGAGCGGCGGAGCTCCAGCTCTGCGCCCAGGCGCGATAGCGCAGAGCCCCGGCCGAGAGGCTGCTCTGGCCTGGGCGAGCCTCGCCAAGCGCTTCCCAGCTTCTAGCGTTCTCGCCCGGGAAGGAGCAGGCTGCGGGAGTGTGGGAGACGTGCCTGGCGCCTGGCTGGCCTCAGCTCCGCTCTGGCCTTCCCTTTGGACCTAGGAGCCAGGCCTCTTTGCAGAAGGCTCAGGGGCCGGGGGTGTGCAAACTGCCAAAGCCTCCCGCAAGCAGAGCTCTTTGTCAGGCAAAGAGAGCGCCCAGGGCTGCGTTCCCCAGCGGTTGCTTGGCCGCCCAGACTAAGCGCTGGGCGGAGGGAATCAGGGTCCCAGCGCCCCTGGCTGGGGGAGGCAGCACCACAGCCAGAGGGATCCTCCGTTTGTGCCCAGAAAGCGCCTGCCAGACTGGGCTTCCCTGGAGCTCTCCCCCAGCGTAGAGTCGTGTGGATGTGGTTTGGGGCCTTCCCCGGTGCGTTTGGGCTAGGGAGAGCACAGCCCCAGCGCAGGGGAACCAGTCCCTGAGCAGAGAGCTCCGGGCAAGTGCTCTGTGCCCAGGCCTGGAAGCCCGGTTCCCAGCACGCCGGAGAGAAGAGAGGGGTTGCGGGCCTGTTACTGGGAAGGACCGAGCGAGCTGCCAGAGCGGCGGAGCTCCAGCTCTGCGCCCAGGCGCGATAGCGCAGAGCCCCGGCCGAGAGGCTGCTCTGGCCTGGGCGAGCCTCGCCAAGCGCTTCCCAGCTTCTAGCGTTCTCGCCCGGGAAGGAGCAGGCTGCGGGAGTGTGGGAGACGTGCCTGGCGCCTGGCTGGCCTCAGCTCCGCTCTGGCCTTCCCTTTGGACCTAGGAGCCAGGCCTCTTTGCAGAAGGCTCAGGGGCCGGGGGTGTGCAAACTGCCAAAGCCTCCCGCAAGCAGAGCTCTTTGTCAGGCAAAGAGAGCGCCCAGGGCTGCGTTCCCCAGCGGTTGCTTGGCCGCCCAGCCTAAGCGCTGGGCGGAGGGAATCAGGGTCCCAGCGCCCCTGCCTGGGCGAGGCAGCACCACAGCCAGAGGGATCCTCCGTTTGTGCCCAGAAAGCGCCTGCCAGACTGGGCTTCCCTGGAGCTCTCCCCCAGCGTAGAGTCGTGTGGATGTGGTTTGGGGCCTTCCCCGGTGCGTTTGGGCTAGGGAGAGCACAGCCCCAGCGCAGGGGAACCAGTCCCTGAGCAGAGAGCTCCGGGCAAGTGCTCTGTGCCCAGGCCTGGAAGCCCGGTTCCCAGCACGCCGGAGAGAAGAGAGGGGTTGCGGGCCTGTTACTGGGAAGGACCGAGCGAGCTGCCAGAGCGGCGGAGCTCCAGCTCTGCGCCCAGGCGCGATAGCGCAGAGCCCGGCCGAGAGGCTGCTCTGGCCTGGGCGAGCCTCGCCCAGCGCTTCCCAGCTTCTAGCGTTCTCGCCCGGGAAGGAGCAGGCTGCGGGAGTGTGGGAGACGTGCCTGGCGCCTGGCTGGCCTCAGCTCCGCTCTGGCCTTCCCTTTGGACCTAGGAGCCAGGCCTCTTTGCAGAAGGCTCAGGGGCCGGGGGTGTGCAAACTGCCAAAGCCTCCCGCAAGCAGAGCTCTTTGTCAGGCAAAGAGAGCGCCCAGGGCTGCGTTCCCCAGCGGTTGCTTGGCCGCCCAGACTAAGCGCTGGGCGGAGGGAATCAGGGTCCCAGCGCCCCTGCCTGGGCGAGGCAGCACCACAGCCAGAGGGATCCTCCGTTTGTGCCCAGAAAGCGCCTGCCAGACTGGGCTTCCCTGGAGCTCTCCCCCAGCGTAGAGTCGTGTGGATGTGGTTTGGGGCCTTCCCCGGTGCGTTTGGGCTAGGGAGAGCACAGCCCCAGCGCAGGGGAACCAGTCCCTGAGCAGAGAGCTCCGGGCAAGTGCTCTGTGCCCAGGCCTGGAAACCCGGTTCCCAGCACGCCGGAGAGAAGAGAGGGGTTGCGGGCCTGTTACTGGGAAGGACCGAGCGAGCTGCCAGAGCGGCGGAGCTCCAGCTCTGCGCCCAGGCGCGATAGCGCAGAGCCCCGGCCGAGAGGCTGCTCTGGCCTGGGCGAGCCTCGCCAAGCGCTTCCCAGCTTCTAGCGTTCTCGCCCGGGAAGGAGCAGGCTGCGGGAGTGTGGGAGACGTGCCTGGCGCCTGGCTGGCCTCAGCTCCGCTCTGGCCTTCCCTTTGGACCTAGGAGCCAGGCCTCTTTGCAGAAGGCTCAGGGGCCGGGGGTGTGCAAACTGCGAAAGCCTCCCGCAAGCAGAGCTCTTTGTCAGGCAAAGAGAGCGCCCAGGGCTGCGTTCCCCAGCGGTTGCTTGGCCGCCCAGCCTAAGCGCTGGGCGGAGCGAATGAGGGACCCAGCGCCCCTGCCTGGGCGAGGCAGCACCACAGCCAGAGGGATCCTCCGTTTGTGCCCAGAAAGCGCCTGCCAGACTGGGCTTCCCTGGAGCTCTCCCCCAGCGTAGAGTCGTGTGGATGTGGTTTGGGGCCTTCCCCGGTGCGTTTGGGCTAGGGAGAGCACAGCCCCAGCGCAGGGGAACCAGTCCCTGAGCAGAGAGCTCCGGGCAAGTGCTCTGTGCCCAGGCCTGGAAGCCCGGTTCCCAGCACGCCGGAGAGAAGAGAGGGTTGCGGGCCTGTTACTGGGAAGGACCGAGCGAGCTGCCAGAGCGGCGGAGCTCCAGCTCTGCGCCCAGGCGCGATAGCGCAGAGCCCCGGCCGAGAGGCTGCTCTGGCCTGGGCGAGCCTCGCCCAGCGCTTCCCAGCTTCTAGCGTTCTCGCCCGGGAAGGAGCAGGCTGCGGGAGTGTGGGAGACGTGCCTGGCGCCTGGCTGGCCTCAGCTCCGCTCTGGCCTTCCCTTTGGACCTAGGAGCCAGGCCTCTTTGCAGAAGGCTCAGGGGCCGGGGGTGTGCAAACTGCCAAAGCCTCCCGCAAGCAGAGCTCTTTGTCAGGCAAAGAGAGCGCCCAGGGCTGCGTTCCCCAGCGGTTGCTTGGCCGCCCAGCCTAAGCGCTGGGCGGAGGGAATCAGGGTCCCAGCGCCCCTGCCTGGGCGAGGCAGCACCACAGCCAGAGGGATCCTCCGTTTGTGCCCAGAAAGCGCCTGCCAGACTGGGCTTCCCTGGAGCTCTCCCCCAGCGTAGAGTCGTGTGGATGTGGTTTGGGGCCTTCCCCGGTGCGTTTGGCCTAGGGAGAGCACACAGCCCCAGCGCAGGGGAACCAGTCCCTGAGCAGAGAGCTCCGGGCAAGTGCTCTGTGCCCAGGCCTGGAAGCCCGGTTCCCAGCAGGCCGGAGAGAAGAGAGGGGTTGCGGGCCTGTTACTGGGAAGGACCGAGCGAGCTGCCAGAGCGGCGGAGCTCCAGCTCTGCGCCCAGGCGCGATAGCGCAGAGCCCCGGCCGAGAGGCTGCTCTGGCCTGGGCGAGCCTCGCCAAGCGCTTCCCAGCTTCTAGCGTTCTCGCCCGGGAAGGAGCAGGCTGCGGGAGTGTGGGAGACGTGCCTGGCGCCTGGCTGGCCTCAGCTCCGCTCTGGCCTTCCCTTTGGACCTAGGAGCCAGGCCTCTTTGCAGAAGGCTCAGGGGCCGGGGGTGTGCAAACTGCGAAAGCCTCCCGCAAGCAGAGCTCTTTGTCAGGCAAAGAGAGCGCCCAGGGCTGCGTTCCCCAGCGGTTGCTTGGCCGCCCAGCCTAAGCGCTGGGCGGAGGGAATCAGGGTCCCAGCGCCCCTGCCTGGGCGAGGCAGCACCACAGCCAGAGGGATCCTCCGTTTGTGCCCAGAAAGCGCCTGCCAGACTGGGCTTCCCTGGAGCTCTCCCCCAGCGTAGAGTCGTGTGGATGTGGTTTGGGGCCTTCCCCGGTGCGTTTGGGCTAGGGAGAGCACAGCCCCAGCGCAGGGGAACCAGTCCCTGAGCCTCGAGAGCTCCGGGCAAGTGCTCTGTGCCCAGGCCTGGAAGCCCGGTTCCCAGCACGCCGGAGAGAAGAGAGGGGTTGCGGGCCTGTTACTGGGAAGGACCGAGCGAGCTGCCAGAGCGGCGGAGCTCCAGCTCTGCGCCCAGGCGCGATAGCGCAGAGCCCCGGCCGAGAGGCTGCTCTGGCCTGGGCGAGCCTCGCCCAGGTCTTCCCAGCTTCTAGCGTTCTCGCCCGGGAAGGAGCAGGCTGCGGGAGTGTGGGAGACGTGCCTGGCGCCTGGCTGGCCTCAGCTCCGCTCTGGTCTTCCCTTTGGACCTAGGAGCCAGGCCTCTTTGCAGAAGGCTCAGGGGCCGGGGGTGTGCAAACTGCCAAAGCCTCCCGCAAGCAGAGCTCTTTGTCAGGCAAAGAGAGCGCCCAGGGCTGCGTTCCCCAGCGGTTGCTTGGCCGCCCAGCCTAAACGCTGGGCGCAGGGAATCAGGGTCCCAGCGCCCCTGCCTGGGCGAGGCAGCACCACAGCCAGAGGGATCCTCCGTTTGTGCCCAGAAAGCGCCTGCCAGACTGGGCTTCCCTGGAGCTCTCCCCCAGCGTAGAGTCGTGTGGATGTGGTTTGGGGCCTTCCCCGGTGCGTTTGGGCTAGGGAGAGCACAGCCCCAGCGCAGGGGAACCAGTCCCTGAGCAGAGAGCTCCGGGCAAGTGCTCTGTGCCCAGGCCTGGAAGCCCGGTTCCCAGCACGCCGGAGAGAAGAGAGGGGTTGCGGGCCTGTTACTGGGAAGGACCGAGCGAGCTGCCAGAGCGGCGGAGCTCCAGCTCTGCGCCCAGGCGCGATAGCGCAGAGCCCCGGCCGAGAGGCTGCTCTGGCCTGGGCGAGCCTCGCCAAGCGCTTCCCAGCCTCTAGCGTTCTCGCCCGGGAAGGAGCAGGCTGCGGGAGTGTGGGAGACGTGCCTGGCGCCTGGCTGGCCTCAGCTCCGCTCTGGCCTTCCCTTTGGACCTAGGAGCCAGGCCTCTTTGCAGAAGGCTCAGGGGCCGGGGGTGTGCAAACTGCCAAAGCCTCCCGCAAGCAGAGCTCTTTGTCAGGCAAAGAGAGCGCCCAGGGCTGCGTTCCCCAGCGGTTGCTTGGCCGCCCAGCCTAAGCGCTGGGCGGAGGGAATCAGGGTCCCAGCGCCCCTGCCTGGGCGAGGCAGCACCACAGCCAGAGGGATCCTCCGTTTGTGCCCAGAAAGCGCCTGCCAGACTGGGCTTCCCTGGAGCTCTCCCCCAACGTAGAGTCGTGTGGATGTGGTTTGGGGCCTTCCCCGGTGCGTTTGGGCTAGGGAGAGCACAGCCCCAGCGCAGGGGAACCAGTCCCTGAGCAGAGAGCTCCGGGCAAGTGCTCTGTGCCCAGGCCTGGAAGCCCGGTTCCCAGCACGCCGGAGAGAAGAGAGGGGTTGCGGGCCTGTTACTGGGAAGGACCGAGCGAGCTGCCAGAGCGGCGGAGCTCCAGCTCTGCGCCCAGGCGCGATAGCGCAGAGCCCCGGACGAGAGGCTGCTCTGGCCTGGGCGAGCCTCGCCAAGCGCTTCCCAGCTTCTAGCGTTCTCGCCCGGGAAGGAGCAGGCTGCGGGAGTGTGGGAGACGTGCCTGGCGCCTGGCTGGCCTCAGCTCCGCTCTGGCCTTCCCTTTGGACCTAGGAGCCAGGCCTCTTTGCAGAAGGCTCAGGGGCCGGGGGTGTGCAAACTGCCAAAGCCTCCCGCAAGCAGAGCTCTTTGTCAGGCAAAGAGAGCGCCCAGGGCTGCGTTCCCCAGCGGTTGCTTGGCCGCCCAGCCTAAGCGCTGGGCGGAGCGAATGAGGGACCCAGCGCCCCTGCCTGGGCGAGGCAGCACCACAGCCAGAGGGATCCTCCGTTTGTGCCCAGAAAGCGCCTGCCAGACTGGGCTTCCCTGGAGCTCTCCCCCAGCGTAGAGTCGTGTGGATGTGGTTTGGGGCCTTCCCCGGTGCGTTTGGGCTAGGGAGAGCACAGCCCCAGCGCAGGGGAACCAGTCCCTGAGCAGAGAGCTCCGGGCAAGTGCTCTGTGCCCAGGCCTGGAAGCCCGGTTCCCAGCACGCCGGAGAGAAGAGAGGGGTTGCGGGCCTGTTACTGGGAAGGACCGAGCGAGCTGCCAGAGCGGCGGAGCTCCAGCTCTGCGCCCAGGCGCGATAGCGCAGAGCCCCGGCCGAGAGGCTGCTCTGGCCTGGGCGAGCCTGGCCAAGCGCTTCCCAGCTTCTAGCGTTCTCGCCCGGGAAGGAGCAGGCTGCGGGAGTGTGGGAGACGTGCCTGGCGCCTGGCTGGCCTCAGCTCCGCTCTGGCCTTCCCTTTGGACCTAGGAGCCAGGCCTCTTTGCAGAAGGCTCAGGGGCCGGGGGTGTGCAAACTGCCCAAGCCTCCCGCAAGCAGAGCTCTTTGTCAGGCAAAGAGAGCGCCCAGGGCTGCGTTCCCCAGCGGTTGCTTGGCCGCCCAGCCTAAACGCTGGGCGGAGGGAATCAGGGTCCCAGCGCCCCTGCCTGGGCGAGGCAGCACCACAGCCAGAGGGATCCTCCGTTTGTGCCCAGAAAGCGCCTGCCAGACTGGGCTTCCCTGGAGCTCTCCCCCAGCGTAGAGTCGTGTGGATGTGGTTTGGGGCCTTCCCCGGTGCGTTTGGGCTAGGGAGAGCACAGCCCCAGCGCAGGGGAACCAGTCCCTGAGCAGAGAGCTCCGGGCAAGTGCTCTGTGCCCAGGCCTGGAAGCCCGGTTCCCAGCACGCCGGAGAGAAGAGAGGGGTTGCGGGCCTGTTACTGGGAAGGACCGAGCGAGCTGCCAGAGCGGCGGAGCTCCAGCTCTGCGCCCAGGCGCGATAGCGCAGAGCCCCGGCCGAGAGGCTGCTCTGGCCTGGGCGAGCCTCGCCCAGCGCTTCCCAGCTTCTAGCGTTCTCGCCCGGGAAGGAGCAGGCTGCGGGAGTGTGGGAGACGTGCCTGGCGCCTGGCTGGCCTCAGCTCCGCTCTGGCCTTCCCTTTGGACCTAGGAGCCAGGCCTCTTTGCAGAAGGCTCAGGGGCCGGGGGTGTGCAAACTGCCAAAGCCTCCCGCAAGCAGAGCTCTTTGTCAGGCAAAGAGAGCGCCCAGGGCTGCGTTCCCCAGCGGTTGCTTGGCCGCCCAGCCTAAGCGCTGGGCGGAGGGAATCAGGGTCCCAGCGCCCCTGCCTGGGCGAGGCAGCACCACAGCCAGAGGGATCCTCCGTTTGTGCCCAGAAAGCGCCTGCCAGACTGGGCTTCCCTGGAGCTCTCCCCCAGCGTAGAGTCGTGTGGATGTGGTTTGGGGCCTTCCCCGGTGCGTTTGGGCTAGGGAGAGCACAGCCCCAGCGCAGGGGAACCAGTCCCTGAGCAGAGAGCTCCGGGCAAGTGCTCTGTGCCCAGGCCTGGAAGCCCGGTTCCCAGCACGCCGGAGAGAAGAGAGGGGTTGCGGGCCTGTTACTGGGAAGGACCGAGCGAGCTGCCAGAGCGGCGGAGCTCCAGCTCTGCGCCCAGGCGCGATAGCGCAGAGCCCCGGCCGAGAGGCTGCTCTGGCCTGGGCGAGCCTCGCCAAGCGCTTCCCAGCTTCTAGCGTTCTCGCCCGGGAAGGAGCAGGCTGCGGGAGTGTGGGAGACGTGCCTGGCGCCTGGCTGGCCTCAGCTCCGCTCTGGCCTTCCCTTTGGACCTAGGAGCCAGGCCTCTTTGCAGAAGGCTCAGGGGCCGGGGGTGTGCAAACTGCCAAAGCCTCCCGCAAGCAGAGCTCTTTGTCAGGCAAAGAGAGCGCCCAGGGCTGCGTTCCCCAGCGGTTGCTTGGCCGCCCAGCCTAAGCGCTGGGCGGAGGGAATCAGGGTCCCAGCGCCCCTGCCTGGGCGAGGCAGCACCACAGCCAGAGGGATCCTCCGTTTGTGCCCAGAAAGCGCCTGCCAGACTGGGCTTCCCTGGAGCTCTCCCCCAGCGTAGAGTCGTGTGGATGTGGTTTGGGGCCTTCCCCGGTGCGTTTGGGCTAGGGAGAGCACAGCCCCAGCGCAGGGGAACCAGTCCCTGAGCAGAGAGCTCCGGGCAAGTGCTCTGTGCCCAGGCCTGGAAGCCCGGTTCCCAGCACGCCGGAGAGAAGAGAGGGGTTGCGGGCCTGTTACTGGGAAGGACCGAGCGAGCTGCCAGAGCGGCGGAGCTCCAGCTCTGCGCCCAGGCGCGATAGCGCAGAGCCCCGGCCGAGAGGCTGCTCTGGCCTGGGCGAGCCTCGCCAAGCGCTTCCCAGCTTCTAGCGTTCTCGCCCGGGAAGGAGCAGGCTGCGGGAGTGTGGGAGACGTGCCTGGCGCCTGGCTGGCCTCAGCTCCGCTCTGGCCTTCCCTTTGGACCTAGGAGCCAGGCCTCTTTGCAGAAGGCTCAGGGGCCGGGGGTGTGCAAACTGCCAAAGCCTCCCGCAAGCAGAGCTCTTTGTCAGGCAAAGAGAGCGCCCAGGGCTGCGTTCCCCAGCGGTTGCTTGGCCGCCCAGCCTAAGCGCTGGGCGGAGGGAATCAGGGTCCCAGCGCCCCTGCCTGGGCGAGGCAGCACCACAGCCAGAGGGATCCTCCGTTTGTGCCCAGAAAGCGCCTGCCAGACTGGGCTTCCCTGGAGCTCTCCCCCAGCGTAGAGTCGTGTGGATGTGGTTTGGGGCCTTCCCCGGTGCGTTTGGGCTAGGGAGAGCACAGCCCCAGCGCAGGGGAACCAGTCCCTGAGCAGAGAGCTCCGGGCAAGTGCTCTGTGCCCAGGCCTGGAAGCCCGGTTCCCAGCACGCCGGAGAGAAGAGAGGGGTTGCGGGCCTGTTACTGGGAAGGACCGAGCGAGCTGCCAGAGCGGCGGAGCTCCAGCTCTGCGCCCAGGCGCGATAGCGCAGAGCCCCGGCCGAGAGGCTGCTCTGGCCTGGGCGAGCCTCGCCAAGCGCTTCCCAGCTTCTAGCGTTCTCGCCCGGGAAGGAGCAGGCTGCGGGAGTGTGGGAGACGTGCCTGGGGCCTGGCTGGCCTCAGCTCCGCTCTCGCCTTCCCTTTGGACCTAGGAGCCAGGCCTCTTTGCAGAAGGCTCAGGGGTCGGGGGTGTGCAAACTGCCAAAGCCTCCCGCAAGCAGAGCTCTTTGTCAGGCAAAGAGAGCGCCCAGGGCTGCGTTCCCCAGCGGTTGCTTGGCCGCCCAGACTAAGCGCTGGGCGGAGGGAATCAGGGTCCCAGCGCCCCTGCCTGGGCGAGGCAGCACCACAGCCAGAGGGATCCTCCGTTTGTGCCCAGAAAGCGCCTGCCAGACTGGGCTTCCCTGGAGCTCTCCCCCAGCGTAGAGTCGTGTGGATGTGGTTTGGGGCCTTCCCCGGTGCGTTTGGGCTAGGGAGAGCACAGCCCCAGCGCAGGGGAACCAGTCCCTTAGCAGAGAGCTCCGGGCAAGTGCTCTGTGCCCAGGCCTGGAAGCCCGGTTCCCAGCACGCCGGAAAAAGAGAGGGGTTGCGGGCCTGTTACTGGGAAGGACCGAGCGAGCTGCCAGAGCGGCGGAGCTCCAGCTCTGCGCCCAGGCGCGATAGCGCAGAGCCCCGGCCGAGAGGCTGCTCTGGCCTGGGCGAGCCTCGCCCAGCGCTTCCCAGCTTCTAGCGTTCTCGCCCGGGAAGGAGCAGGCTGCGGGAGTGTGGGAGACGTGCCTGGCGCCTGGCTGGCCTCAGCTCCGCTCTGGCCTTCCCTTTGGACCTAGGAGCCAGGCCTCTTTGCAGAAGGCTCAGGGGCCGGGGGTGTGCAAACTGCCAAAGCCTCCCGCAAGCAGAGCTCTTTGTCAGGCAAAGAGAGTGCCCAGGGCTGCGTTCCCCAGCGGTTGCTTGGCCGCCCAGACTAAGCGCTGGGCGGAGGGAATCAGGGTCCCAGCGCCCCTGCCTGGGCGAGGCAGCACCACAGCCAGAGGGATCCTCCGTTTGTGCCCAGAAAGCGCCTGCCAGACTGGGCTTCCCTGGAGCTCTCCCCCAGCGTAGAGTCGTGTGGATGTGGTTTGGGGCCTTCCCCGGTGCGTTTGGGCTAGGGAGAGCACAGCCCCAGCGCAGGGGAACCAGTCCCTGAGCAGAGAGCTCCGTGCAAGTGCTCTGTGCCCAGGCCTGGAAGCCCGGTTCCCAGCACGCCGGAGAGAAGAGAGGGGTTGCGGGCCTGTTACTGGGAAGGACCGAGCGAGCTGCCAGAGCGGCGGAGCTCCAGCTCTGCGCCCAGGCGCGATAGCGCAGAGCCCCGGCCGAGAGGCTGCTCTGGCCTGGGCGAGCCTCGCCAAGCGCTTCCCAGCTTCTAGCGTTCTCGCCCGGGAAGGAGCAGGCTGCGGGAGTGTGGGAGACGTGCCTGGCGCCTGGCTGGCCTCAGCTCCGCTCTGGCCTTCCCTTTGGACCTAGGAGCCAGGCCTCTTTGCAGAAGGCTCAGGGGCCGGGGGTGTGCAAACTGCCCAAGCCTCCCGCAAGCAGAGCTCTTTGTCAGGCAAAGAGAGCGCCCAGGGCTGCGTTCCCCAGCGGTTGCTTGACCGCCCAGCCTAAGCGCTGGGCGGAGCGAATGAGGGACCCAGCGCCCCTGCCTGGGCGAGGCAGCACCACAGCCAGAGGGATCCTCCGTTTGTGCCCAGAAAGCGCCTGCCAGACTGGGCTTCCCTGGAGCTCTCCCCCAGCGTAGAGTCGTGTGGATGTGGTTTGGGGCCTTCCCCGGTGCGTTTGGGCTAGGGAGAGCACAGCCCCAGCGCAGGGGAACCAGTCCCTTAGCAGAGAGCTCCGGGCAAGTGCTCTGTGCCCAGGCCTGGAAGCCCGGTTCCCAGCACGCCGGAGAGAAGAGAGGGGTTGCGGGCCTGTTACTGGGAAGGACCGAGCGAGCTGCCAGAGCGGCGGAGCTCCAGCTCTGCGCCCAGGCGCGATAGCGCAGAGCCCCGGCCGAGAGGCTGCTCTGGCCTGGGCGAGCCTCGCCCAGCGCTTCCCAGCCTCTAGCGTTCTCGCCCGGGAAGGAGCAGGCTGCGGGAGTGTGGGAGACGTGCCTGGAGCCTAGCTGGCCTGAGCTCCGCTCTCGCCTTCCCTTTGGACCTAGGAGCCAGGCCTCTTTGCAGAAGGCTCAGGGGCCGGGGGTGTGCAAACTGCCCAAGCCTCCCGCAAGCAGAGCTCTTTGTCAGGCAAAGAGAGCGCCCAGGGCTGCGTTCCCCAGCGGTTGCTTGGCCGCCCAGACTAAGCGCTGGGCGGAGGGAATCAGGGTCCCAGCGCCCCTGCCTGGGCGAGGCAGCACCACAGCCAGAGGGATCCTCCGTTTGTGCCCAGAAAGCGCCTGCCAGACTGGGCTTCCCTGGAGCTCTCCCCCAGCGTAGAGTCGTGTGGATGTGGTTTGGGGCCTTCCCCGGTGCGTTTGGGCTAGGGAGAGCACAGCCCCAGCGCAGGGGAACCAGTCCCTGAGCAGAGAGCTCCGGGCAAGTGCTCTGTGCCCAGGCCTGGAAGCCCGGTTCCCAGCACGCCGGAGAGAAGAGAGGGGTTGCGGGCCTGTTACTGGGAAGGACCGAGCGAGCTGCCAGAGCGGCGGAGCTCCAGCTCTGCGCCCAGGCGCGATAGCGCAGAGCCCCGGCCGAGAGGCTGCTCTGGCCTGGGCGAGCCTCGCCAAGCGCTTCCCAGCTTCTAGCGTTCTCGCCCGGGAAGGAGCAGGCTGCGGGAATGTGGGAGACGTGCCTGGCGCCTGGCTGGCCTCAGCTCCGCTCTGGCCTTCCCTTTGGACCTAGGAGCCAGGCCTCTTTGCAGAAGGCTCAGGGGCCGGGGGTGTGCAAACTGCCAAAGCCTCCCGCAAGCAGAGCTCTTTGTCAGGCAAAGAGAGCGCCCAGGGCTGCGTTCCCCAGCCGTTGCTTGGCCGCCCAGACTAAGCGCTGGGCGGAGGGAATCAGGGTCCCTGCGCCCCTGGCTGGGGGAGGCAGCACCACAGCCAGAGGGATCCTACGTTTGTGCCCAGAAAGCGCCTGCCAGACTGGGCTTCCCTGGAGCTCTCCCCCAGCGTAGAGTCGTGTGGATGTGGTTTGGGGCCTTCCCCGGTGCGTTTGGGCTAGGGAGAGCACAGCCCCAGCGCAGGGGAACCAGTCCCTGAGCAGAGAGCTCCGGGCAAGTGCTCTGTGCCCAGGCCTGGAAGCCCGGTTCCCAGCACGCCGGAGAGAAGAGAGGGGTTGCGGGCCTGTTACTGGGAAGGACCGAGCGAGCTGCCAGAGCGGCGGAGCTCCAGCTCTGCGCCCAGGCGCGATAGCGCAGAGCCCCGGCCGAGAGGCTGCTCTGGCCTGGGCGAGCCTCGCCCAGCGCTTCCCAGCTTCTAGCGTTCTCGCCCGGGAAGGAGCAGGCTGCGGGAGTGTGGGAGACGTGGCTGGAGCCTGGCTGGCCTGAGCTCCGCTCTGGCCTTCCCTTTGGACCTAGGAGCCAGGCCTCTTTGCAGAAGGCTCAGGGGCCGGGGGTGTGCAAACTGCCCAAGCCTCCCGCAAGCAGAGCTCTTTGTCAGGCAAAGAGAGCGCCCAGGGCTGCGTTCCCCAGCGGTTGCTTGGCCGCCCAGACTAAGCGCTGGGCGGAGGGAATCAGGGTCCCAGCGCCCCTGCCTGGGCGAGGCAGCACCACAGCCAGAGGGATCCTCCGTTTGTGCCCAGAAAGCGCCTGCCAGACTGGGCTTCCCTGGAGCTCTCCCCCAGCGTAGAGTCGTGTGGATGTGGTTTGGGGCCTTCCCCGGTGCGTTTGGGCTAGGGAGAGCACAGCCCCAGCGCAGGGGAACCAGTCCCTGAGCAGAGAGCTCCGGGCAAGTGCTCTGTGCCCAGGCCTGGAAGCCCGGTTCCCAGCACGCCGGAGAGAAGAGAGGGGTTGCGGGCCTGTTACTGGGAAGGACCGAGCGAGCTGCCAGAGCGGCGGAGCTCCAGCTCTGCGCCCAGGCGCGATAGCGCAGAGCCCCGGCCGAGAGGCTGCTCTGGCCTGGGCGAGCCTCGCCCAGCGCTTCCCAGCTTCTAGCGTTCTCGCCCGGGAAGGAGCAGGCTGCGGGAGTGTGGGAGACGTGCCTGGAGCCTGGCTGGCCTGAGCTCCGCTCTCGCCTTCCCTTTGGACCTAGGAGCCAGGCCTCTTTGCAGAAGGCTCAGGGGCCGGGGGTGTGCAAACTGCCCAAGCCTCCCGCAAGCAGAGCTCTTTGTCAGGCAAAGAGAGCGCCCAGGGCTGCGTTCCCCAGCCGTTGCTTGGCCGCCCAGACTAAGCGCTGGGCGGAGGGAATCAGGGTCCCAGCGCCCCTGCCTGGGCGAGGCAGCACCACAGCCAGAGGGATCCTCCGTTTGTGCCCAGAAAGCGCCTGCCAGACTGGGCTTCCCTGGAGCTCTCCCCCAGCGTAGAGTCGTGTGGATGTGGTTTGGGGCCTTCCCCGGTGCGTTTGGGCTAGGGAGAGCACAGCCCCAGCGCAGGGGAACCAGTCCCTGAGCAGAGAGCTCCGGGCAAGTGCTCTGTGCCCAGGCCTGGAAGCCCGGTTCCCAGCACGCCGGAGAGAAGAGAGGGGTTGCGGGCCTGTTACTGGGAAGGACCGAGCGAGCTGCCAGAGCGGCGGAGCTCCAGCTCTGCGCCCAGGCGCGATAGCGCAGAGCCCCGGCCGAGAGGCTGCTCTGGCCTGGGCGAGCCTCGCCAAGCGCTTCCCAGCTTCTAGCGTTCTCGCCCGGGAAGGAGCAGGCTGCGGGAGTGTGGGAGACGTGCCTGGCGCCTGGCTGGCCTCAGCTCCGCTCTGGCCTTCCCTTTGGACCTAGGAGCCAGGCCTCTTTGCAGAAGGCTCAGGGGCCGGGGGTGTGCAAACTGCCAAAGCCTCCCGCAAGCAGAGCTCTTTGTCAGGCAAAGAGAGCGCCCAGGGCTGCGTTCCCCAGCGGTTGCTTGGCCGCCCAGACTAAGCGCTGGGCGGAGGGAATCAGGGTCCCAGCGCCCCTGGCTGGGGGAGGCAGCACCACAGCCAGAGGGATCCTCCGTTTGTGCCCAGAAAGCGCCTGCCAGACTGGGCTTCCCTGGAGCTCTCCCCCAGCGTAGAGTCGTGTGGATGTGGTTTGGGGCCTTCCCCGGTGCGTTTGGGCTAGGGAGAGCACAGCCCCAGCGCAGGGGAACCAGTCCCTGAGCAGAGAGCTCCGGGCAAGTGCTCTGTGCCCAGGCCTGGAAGCCCGGTTCCCAGCACGCCGGAGAGAAGAGAGGGGTTGCGGGCCTGTTACTGGGAAGGACCGAGCGAGCTGCCAGAGCGGCGGAGCTCCAGCTCTGCGCCCAGGCGCGATAGCGCAGAGCCCCGGCCGAGAGGCTGCTCTGGCCTGGGCGAGCCTCGCCAAGCGCTTCCCAGCTTCTAGCGTTCTCGCCCGGGAAGGAGCAGGCTGCGGGAGTGTGGGAGACGTGCCTGGCGCCTGGCTGGCCTCAGCTCCGCTCTGGCCTTCCCTTTGGACCTAGGAGCCAGGCCTCTTTGCAGAAGGCTCAGGGGCCGGGGGTGTGCAAACTGCCAAAGCCTCCCGCAAGCAGAGCTCTTTGTCAGGCAAAGAGAGCGCCCAGGGCTGCGTTCCCCAGCGGTTGCTTGGCCGCCCAGCCTAAGCGCTGGGCGGAGGGAATCAGGGTCCCAGCGCCCCTGCCTGGGCGAGGCAGCACCACAGCCAGAGGGATCCTCCGTTTGTGCCCAGAAAGCGCCTGCCAGACTGGGCTTCCCTGGAGCTCTCCCCCAGCGTAGAGTCGTGTGGATGTGGTTTGGGGCCTTCCCCGGTGCGTTTGGGCTAGGGAGAGCACAGCCCCAGCGCAGGGGAACCAGTCCCTGAGCAGAGAGCTCCGGGCAAGTGCTCTGTGCCCAGGCCTGGAAGCCCGGTTCCCAGCACGCCGGAGAGAAGAGAGGGGTTGCGGGCCTGTTACTGGGAAGGACCGAGCGAGCTGCCAGAGCGGCGGAGCTCCAGCTCTGCGCCCAGGCGCGATAGCGCAGAGCCCTGGCCGAGAGGCTGCTCTGGCCTGGGCGAGCCTCGCCAAGCGCTTCCCAGCTTCTAGCGTTCTCGCCCGGGAAGGAGCAGGCTGCGGGAGTGTGGGAGACGTGCCTGGCGCCTGGCTGGCCTCAGCTCCGCTCTGGCCTTCCCTTTGGACCTAGGAGCCAGGCCTCTTTGCAGAAGGCTCAGGGGCCGGGGGTGTGCAAACTGCCAAAGCCTCCCGCAAGCAGAGCTCTTTGTCAGGCAAAGAGAGCGCCCAGGGCTGCGTTCCCCAGCGGTTGCTTGGCCGCCCAGACTAAGCGCTGGGCGGAGGGAATCAGGGTCCCAGCGCCCCTGCCTGGGCGAGGCAGCACCACAGCCAGAGGGATCCTCCGTTTGTGCCCAGAAAGCGCCTGCCAGACTGGGCTTCCCTGGAGCTCTCCCCCAGCGTAGAGTCGTGTGAATGTGGTTTGGGGCCTTCCCCGGTGCGTTTGGGCTAGGGAGAGCACAGCCCCAGCGCAGGGGAACCAGTCCCTGAGCAGAGAGCTCCGGGCAAGTGCTCTGTGCCCAGGCCTGGAAGCCCGGTTCCCAGCACGCCGGAGAGAAGAGAGGGGTTGCGGGCCTGTTACTGGGAAGGACCGAGCGAGCTGCCAGAGCGGCGGAGCTCCAGCTCTGCGCCCAGGCGCGATAGCGCAGAGCCCCGGCCGAGAGGCTGCTCTGGCCTGGGCGAGCCTCGCCCAGCGCTTCCCAGCTTCTAGCGTTCTCGCCCGGGAAGGAGCAGGCTGCGGGAGTGTGGGAGACGTGCCTGGAGCCTGGCTGGCCTCAGCTCCGCTCTGGCCTTCCCTTTGGACCTAGGAGCCAGGCCTCTTTGCAGAAGGCTCAGGGGCCGGGGGTGTGCATACTGCCCAAGCCTCCCGCAAGCAGAGCTCTTTGTCAGGCAAAGAGAGCGCCCAGGGCTGCGTTCCCCAGCGGTTGCTTGGCCGCCCAGACTAAGCGCTGGGCGGAGGGAATCAGGGTCCCAGCGCCCCTGCCTGGGCGAGGCAGCACCACAGCCAGAGGGATCCTCCGTTTGTGCCCAGAAAGCGCCTGCCAGACTGGGCTTCCCTGGAGCTCTCCCCCAGCGTAGAGTCGTGTGGATGTGGTTTGGGGCCTTCCCCGGTGCGTTTGGGCTAGGGAGAGCACAGCCCCAGCGCAGGGGAACCAGTCCCTGAGCAGAGAGCTCCGGGCAAGTGCTCTGTGCCCAGGCCTGGAAGCCCGGTTCCCAGCACGCCGGAGAGAAGAGAGGGGTTGCGGGCCTGTTACTGGGAAGGACCGAGCGAGCTGCCAGAGCGGCGGAGCTCCAGCTCTGCGCCCAGGCGCGATAGCGCAGAGCCCCGGCCGAGAGGCTGCTCTGGCCTGGGCGAGCCTCGCCAAGCGCTTCCCAGCTTCTAGCGTTCTCGCCCGGGAAGGAGCAGGCTGCGGGAGTGTGGGAGACGTGCCTGGCGCCTGGCTGGCCTCAGCTCCGCTCTGGCCTTCCCTTTGGACCTAGGAGCCAGGCCTCTTTGCAGAAGGCTCAGGGGCCGGGGGTGTGCAAACTGCCGAAGCCTCCCGCAAGCAGAGCTCTTTGTCAGGCAAAGAGAGCGCCCAGGGCTGCGTTCCCCAGCGGTTGCTTGGCCGCCCAGACTAAGCGCTGGGCGGAGGGAATCAGGGTCCCAGCGCCCCTGCCTGGGGGAGGCAGCACCACAGCCAGAGGGATCCTCCGTTTGTGCCCAGAAAGCGCCTGCCAGACTGGGCTTCCCTGGAGCTCTCCCCCAGCGTAGAGTCGTGTGGATGTGGTTTGGGGCCTTCCCCGGTGCGTTTGGGCTAGGGAGAGCACAGCCCCAGCGCAGGGGAACCAGTCCCTGAGCAGAGAGCTCCGGGCAAGTGCTCTGTGCCCAGGCCTGGAAGCCCGGTTCCCAGCACGCCGGAGAGAAGAGAGGGGTTGCGGGCCTGTTACTGGGAAGGACCGAGCGAGCTGCCAGAGCGGCGGAGCTCCAGCTCTGCGCCCAGGCGCGATAGCGCAGAGCCCCGGCCGAGAGGCTGCTCTGGCCTGGGCGAGCCTCGCCCAGCGCTTCCCAGCTTCTAGCGTTCTCGCCCGGGAAGGAGCAGGCTGCGGGAGTGTGGGAGACGTGCCTGGCGCCTGGCTGGCCTCAGCTCCGCTCTGGCCTTCCCTTTGGACCTAGGAGCCAGGCCTCTTTGCAGAAGGCTCAGGGGCCGGGGCTGTGCAAACTGCCAAAGCCTCCCGCAAGCAGAGCTCTTTGTCAGGCAAAGAGAGCGCCCAGGGCTGCGTTCCCCAGCGGTTGCTTGGCCGCCCAGACTAAGCGCTGGGCGGAGGGAATCAGGGTCCCAGCGCCCCTGCCTGGGCGAGGCAGCACCACAGCCAGAGGGATCCTCCGTTTGTGCCCAGAAAGCGCCTGCCAGACTGGGCTTCCCTGGAGCTCTCCCCCAGCGTAGAGTCGTGTGGATGTGGTTTGGGGCCTTCCCCGGTGCGTTTGGGCTAGGGAGAGCACAGCCCCAGCGCAGGGGAACCAGTCCCTGAGCAGAGAGCTCCGGGCAAGTGCTCTGTGCCCAGGCCTGGAAGCCCGGTTCCCAGCACGCCGGAGAGAAGAGAGGGGTTGCGGGCCTGTTACTGGGAAGGACCGAGCGAGCTGCCAGAGCGGCGGAGCTCCAGCTCTGCGCCCAGGCGCGATAGCGCAGAGCCCCGGCCGAGAGGCTGCTCTGGCCTGGGCGAGCCTCGCCCAGCGCTTCCCAGCTTCTAGCGTTCTCGCCCGGGAAGGAGCAGGCTGCGGGAGTGTGGGAGACGTGCCTGGAGCCTGGCTGGCCTCAGCTCCGCTCTGGCCTTCCCTTTGGACCTAGGAGCCAGGCCTCTTTGCAGAAGGCTCAGGGGCCGGGGGTGTGCAAACTGCCAAAGCCTCCCGCAAGCAGAGCTCTTTGTCAGGCAAAGAGAGTGCCCAGGGCTGCGTTCCCCAGCGGTTGCTTGGCCGCCCAGACTAAGCGCTGGGCGGAGGGAATCAGGGTCCCAGCGCCCCTGCCTGGGCGAGGCAGCACCACAGCCAGAGGGATCCTCCGTTTGTGCCCAGAAAGCGCCTGCCAGACTGGGCTTCCCTGGAGCTCTCCCCCAGCGTAGAGTCGTGTGGATGTGGTTTGGGGCCTTCCCCGGTGCGTTTGGGCTAGGGAGAGCACAGCCCCAGCGCAGGGGAACCAGTCCCTGAGCAGAGAGCTCCGTGCAAGTGCTCTGTGCCCAGGCCTGGAAGCCCGGTTCCCAGCACGCCGGAGAGAAGAGAGGGGTTGCGGGCCTGTTACTGGGAAGGACCGAGCGAGCTGCCAGAGCGGCGGAGCTCCAGCTCTGCGCCCAGGCGCGATAGCGCAGAGCCCCGGCCGAGAGGCTGCTCTGGCCTGGGCGAGCCTCGCCAAGCGCTTCCCAGCTTCTAGCGTTCTCGCCCGGGAAGGAGCAGGCTGCGGGAGTGTGGGAGACGTGCCTGGCGCCTGGCTGGCCTCAGCTCCGCTCTGGCCTTCCCTTTGGACCTAGGAGCCAGGCCTCTTTGCAGAAGGCTCAGGGGCCGGGGGTGTGCAAACTGCCAAAGCCTCCCGCAAGCAGAGCTCTTTGTCAGGCAAAGAGAGCGCCCAGGGCTGCGTTCCCCAGCGGTTGCTTGACCGCCCAGCCTAAGCGCTGGGCGGAGCGAATGAGGGACCCAGCGCCCCTGCCTGGGCGAGGCAGCACCACAGCCAGAGGGATCCTCCGTTTGTGCCCAGAAAGCGCCTGCCAGACTGGGCTTCCCTGGAGCTCTCCCCCAGCGTAGAGTCGTGTGGATGTGGTTTGGGGCCTTCCCCGGTGCGTTTGGGCTAGGGAGAGCACAGCCCCAGCGCAGGGGAACCAGTCCCTGAGCAGAGAGCTCCGGGCAAGTGCTCTGTGCCCAGGCCTGGAAGCCCGGTTCCCAGCACGCCGGAGAGAAGAGAGGGGTTGCGGGCCTGTTACTGGGAAGGACCGAGCGAGCTGCCAGAGCGGCGGAGCTCCAGCTCTGCGCCCAGGCGCGATAGCGCAGAGCCCCGGCCGAGAGGCTGCTCTGGCCTGGGCGAGCCTCGCCCAGCGCTTCCCAGCCTCTAGCGTTCTCGCCCGGGAAGGAGCAGGCTGCGGGAGTGTGGGAGACGTACCTGGAGCCTGGCTGGCCTGAGCTCCGCTCTCGCCTTCCCTTTGGACCTAGGAGCCAGGCCTCTTTGCAGAAGGCTCAGGGGCCGGGGGTGTGCAAACTGCCCAAGCCTCCCGCAAGCAGAGCTCTTTGTCAGGCAAAGAGAGCGCCCAGGGCTGCGTTCCCCAGCCGTTGCTTGGCCGCCCAGACTAAGCGCTGGGCGGAGGGAATCAGGGTCCCAGCGCCCCTGCCTGGGCGAGGCAGCACCACAGCCAGAGGGATCCTCCGTTTGTGCCCAGAAAGCGCCTGCCAGACTGGGCTTCCCTGGAGCTCTCCCCCAGCGTAGAGTCGTGTGGATGTGGTTTGGGGCCTTCCCCGGTGCGTTTGGGCTAGGGAGAGCACAGCCCCAGCGCAGGGGAACCAGTCCCTGAGCAGAGAGCTCCGGGCAAGTGCTCTGTGCCCAGGCCTGGAAGCCCGGTTCCCAGCACGCCGGAGAGAAGAGAGGGGTTGCGGGCCTGTTACTGGGAAGGACCGAGCGAGCTGCCAGAGCGGCGGAGCTCCAGCTCTGCGCCCAGGCGCGATAGCGCAGAGCCCCGGCCGAGAGGCTGCTCTGGCCTGGGCGAGCCTCGCCAAGCGCTTCCCAGCTTCTAGCGTTCTCGCCCGGGAAGGAGCAGGCTGCGGGAGTGTGGGAGACGTGCCTGGCGCCTGGCTGGCCTCAGCTCCGCTCTGGCCTTCCCTTTGGACCTAGGAGCCAGGCCTCTTTGCAGAAGGCTCAGGGGCCGGGGGTGTGCAAACTGCCAAAGCCTCCCGCAAGCAGAGCTCTTTGTCAGGCAAAGAGAGCGCCCAGGGCTGCGTTCCCCAGCGGTTGCTTGGCCGCCCAGACTAAGCGCTGGGCGGAGGGAATCAGGGTCCCAGCGCCCCTGCCTGGGGGAGGCAGCACCACAGCCAGAGGGATCCTCCGTTTGTGCCCAGAAAGCGCCTGCCAGACTGGGCTTCCCTGGAGCTCTCCCCCAGCGTAGAGTCGTGTGGATGTGGTTTGGGGCCTTCCCCGGTGCGTTTGGGCTAGGGAGAGCACAGCCCCAGCGCAGGGGAACCAGTCCCTGAGCAGAGAGCTCCGGGCAAGTGCTCTGTGCCCAGGCCTGGAAGCCCGGTTCCCAGCACGCCGGAGAGAAGAGAGGGGTTGCGGGCCTGTTACTGGGAAGGACCGAGCGAGCTGCCAGAGCGGCGGAGCTCCAGCTCTGCGCCCAGGCGCGATAGCGCAGAGCCCCGGCCGAGAGGCTGCTCTGGCCTGGGCGAGCCTCGCCCAGCGCTTCCCAGCTTCTAGCGTTCTCGCCCGGGAAGGAGCAGGCTGCGGGAGTGTGGGAGACGTGCCTGGAGCCTGGCTGGCCTCAGCTCCGCTCTGGCCTTCCCTTTGGACCTAGGAGCCAGGCCTCTTTGCAGAAGGCTCAGGGGCCGGGGGTGTGCAAACTGCCCAAGCCTCCCGCAAGCAGAGCTCTTTGTCAGGCAAAGAGAGCGCCCAGGGCTGCGTTCCCCAGCGGTTGCTTGGCCGCCCAGACTAAGCGCTGGGCGGAGGGAATCAGGGTCCCAGCGCCCCTGCCTGGGCGAGGCAGCACCACAGCCAGAGGGATCCTCCGTTTGTGCCCAGAAAGCGCCTGCCAGACTGGGCTTCCCTGGAGCTCTCCCCCAGCGTAGAGTCGTGTGGATGTGGTTTGGGGCCTTCCCCGGTGCGTTTGGGCTAGGGAGAGCACAGCCCCAGCGCAGGGGAACCAGTCCCTGAGCAGAGAGCTCCGGGCAAGTGCTCTGTGCCCAGGCCTGGAAGCCCGGTTCCCAGCACGCCGGAGAGAAGAGAGGGGTTGCGGGCCTGTTACTGGGAAGGACCGAGCGAGCTGCCAGAGCGGCGGAGCTCCAGCTCTGCGCCCAGGCGCGATAGCGCAGAGCCCCGGCCGAGAGGCTGCTCTGGCCTGGGCGAGCCTCGCCCAGCGCTTCCCAGCTTCTAGCGTTCTCGCCCGGGAAGGAGCAGGCTGCGGGAGTGTGGGAGACGTGCCTGGAGCCTGGCTGGCCTGAGCTCCGCTCTGGCCTTCCCTTTGGACCTAGGAGCCAGGCCTCTTTGCAGAAGGCTCAGGGGCCGGGGGTGTGCAAACTGCCCAAGCCTCCCGCAAGCAGAGCTCTTTGTCAGGCAAAGAGAGCGCCCAGGGCTGCGTTCCCCAGCCGTTGCTTGGCCGCCCAGACTAAGCGCTGGGCGGAGGGAATCAGGGTCCCAGCGCCCCTGCCTGGGCGAGGCAGCACCACAGCCAGAGGGATCCTCCGTTTGTGCCCAGAAAGCGCCTGCCAGACTGGGCTTCCCTGGAGCTCTCCCCCAGCGTAGAGTCGTGTGGATGTGGTTTGGGGCCTTCCCCGGTGCGTTTGGGCTAGGGAGAGCACAGCCCCAGCGCAGGGGAACCAGTCCCTGAGCAGAGAGCTCCGGGCAAGTGCTCTGTGCCCAGGCCTGGAAGCCCGGTTCCCAGCACGCCGGAGAGAAGAGAGGGGTTGCGGGCCTGTTACTGGGAAGGACCGAGCGAGCTGCCAGAGCGGCGGAGCTCCAGCTCTGCGCCCAGGCGCGATAGCGCAGAGCCCCGGCCGAGAGGCTGCTCTGGCCTGGGCGAGCCTCGCCCAGCGCTTCCCAGCTTCTAGCGTTCTCGCCCGGGAAGGAGCAGGCTGCGGGAGTGTGGGAGACGTGCCTGGAGCCTGGCTGGCCTGAGCTCCGCTCTCGCCTTCCCTTTGGACCTAGGAGCCAGGCCTCTTTGCAGAAGGCTCAGGGGCCGGGGGTGTGCAAACTGCCCAAGCCTCCCGCAAGCAGAGCTCTTTGTCAGGCAAAGAGAGCGCCCAGGGCTGCGTTCCCCAGCCGTTGCTTGGCCGCCCAGACTAAGCGCTGGGCGGAGGGAATCAGGGTCCCAGCGCCCCTGCCTGGGCGAGGCAGCACCACAGCCAGAGGGATCCTCCGTTTGTGCCCAGAAAGCGCCTGCCAGACTGGGCTTCCCTGGAGCTCTCCCCCAGCGTAGAGTCGTGTGGATGTGGTTTGGGGCCTTCCCCGGTGCGTTTGGGCTAGGGAGAGCACAGCCCCAGCGCAGGGGAACCAGTCCCTGAGCAGAGAGCTCCGGGCAAGTGCTCTGTGCCCAGGCCTGGAAGCCCGGTTCCCAGCACGCCGGAGAGAAGAGAGGGGTTGCGGGCCTGTTACTGGGAAGGACCGAGCGAGCTGCCAGAGCGGCGGAGCTCCAGCTCTGCGCCCAGGCGCGATAGCGCAGAGCCCCGGCCGAGAGGCTGCTCTGGCCTGGGCGAGCCTCGCCAAGCGCTTCCCAGCTTCTAGCGTTCTCGCCCGGGAAGGAGCAGGCTGCGGGAGTGTGGGAGACGTGCCTGGCGCCTGGCTGGCCTCAGCTCCGCTCTGGCCTTCCCTTTGGACCTAGGAGCCAGGCCTCTTTGCAGAAGGCTCAGGGGCCGGGGGTGTGCAAACTGCCAAAGCCTCCCGCAAGCAGAGCTCTTTGTCAGGCAAAGAGAGCGCCCAGGGCTGCGTTCCCCAGCGGTTGCTTGGCCGCCCAGACTAAGCGCTGGGCGGAGGGAATCAGGGTCCCAGCGCCCCTGGCTGGGGGAGGCAGCACCACAGCCAGAGGGATCCTCCGTTTGTGCCCAGAAAGCGCCTGCCAGACTGGGCTTCCCTGGAGCTCTCCCCCAGCGTAGAGTCGTGTGGATGTGGTTTGGGGCCTTCCCCGGTGCGTTTGGGCTAGGGAGAGCACAGCCCCAGCGCAGGGGAACCAGTCCCTGAGCAGAGAGCTCCGGGCAAGTGCTCTGTGCCCAGGCCTGGAAGCCCGGTTCCCAGCACGCCGGAGAGAAGAGAGGGGTTGCGGGCCTGTTACTGGGAAGGACCGAGCGAGCTGCCAGAGCGGCGGAGCTCCAGCTCTGCGCCCAGGCGCGATAGCGCAGAGCCCCGGCCGAGAGGCTGCTCTGGCCTGGGCGAGCCTCGCCAAGCGCTTCCCAGCTTCTAGCGTTCTCGCCCGGGAAGGAGCAGGCTGCGGGAGTGTGGGAGACGTGCCTGGCGCCTGGCTGGCCTCAGCTCCGCTCTGGCCTTCCCTTTGGACCTAGGAGCCAGGCCTCTTTGCAGAAGGCTCAGGGGCCGGGGGTGTGCAAACTGCCAAAGCCTCCCGCAAGCAGAGCTCTTTGTCAGGCAAAGAGAGCGCCCAGGGCTGCGTTCCCCAGCGGTTGCTTGGCCGCCCAGCCTAAGCGCTGGGCGGAGGGAATCAGGGTCCCAGCGCCCCTGCCTGGGCGAGGCAGCACCACAGCCAGAGGGATCCTCCGTTTGTGCCCAGAAAGCGCCTGCCAGACTGGGCTTCCCTGGAGCTCTCCCCCAGCGTAGAGTCGTGTGGATGTGGTTTGGGGCCTTCCCCGGTGCGTTTGGGCTAGGGAGAGCACAGCCCCAGCGCAGGGGAACCAGTCCCTGAGCAGAGAGCTCCGGGCAAGTGCTCTGTGCCCAGGCCTGGAAGCCCGGTTCCCAGCACGCCGGAGAGAAGAGAGGGGTTGCGGGCCTGTTACTGGGAAGGACCGAGCGAGCTGCCAGAGCGGCGGAGCTCCAGCTCTGCGCCCAGGCGCGATAGCGCAGAGCCCTGGCCGAGAGGCTGCTCTGGCCTGGGCGAGCCTCGCCAAGCGCTTCCCAGCTTCTAGCGTTCTCGCCCGGGAAGGAGCAGGCTGCGGGAGTGTGGGAGACGTGCCTGGCGCCTGGCTGGCCTCAGCTCCGCTCTGGCCTTCCCTTTGGACCTAGGAGCCAGGCCTCTTTGCAGAAGGCTCAGGGGCCGGGGGTGTGCAAACTGCCAAAGCCTCCCGCAAGCAGAGCTCTTTGTCAGGCAAAGAGAGCGCCCAGGGCTGCGTTCCCCAGCGGTTGCTTGGCCGCCCAGCCTAAGCGCTGGGCGGAGGGAATCAGGGTCCCAGCGCCCCTGGCTGGGGGAGGCAGCACCACAGCCAGAGGGATCCTCCGTTTGTGCCCAGAAAGCGCCTGCCAGACTGGGCTTCCCTGGAGCTCTCCCCCAGCGTAGAGTCGTGTGGATGTGGTTTGGGGCCTTCCCCGGTGCGTTTGGGCTAGGGAGAGCACAGCCCCAGCGCAGGGGAACCAGTCCCTGAGCAGAGAGCTCCGGGCAAGTGCTCTGTGCCCAGGCCTGGAAGCCCGGTTCCCAGCACGCCGGAGAGAAGAGAGGGGTTGCGGGCCTGTTACTGGGAAGGACCGAGCGAGCTGCCAGAGCGGCGGAGCTCCAGCTCTGCGCCCAGGCGCGATAGCGCAGAGCCCCGGCCGAGAGGCTGCTCTGGCCTGGGCGAGCCTCGCCCAGCGCTTCCCAGCTTCTAGCGTTCTCGCCCGGGAAGGAGCAGGCTGCCGGAGTGTGGGAGACGTGCCTGGCGCCTGGCTGGCCTCAGCTCCGCTCTGGCCTTCCCTTTGGACCTAGGAGCCAGGCCTCTTTGCAGAAGGCTCAGGGGCCGGGGGTGTGCATACTGCCCAAGCCTCCCGCAAGCAGAGCTCTTTGTCAGGCAAAGAGAGCGCCCAGGGCTGCGTTCCCCAGCGGTTGCTTGGCCGCCCAGACTAAGCGCTGGGCGGAGGGAATCAGGGTCCCAGCGCCCCTGCCTGGGCGAGGCAGCACCACAGCCAGAGGGATCCTCCGTTTGTGCCCAGAAAGCGCCTGCCAGACTGGGCTTCCCTGGAGCTCTCCCCCAGCGTAGAGTCGTGTGGATGTGGTTTGGGGCCTTCCCCGGTGCGTTTGGGCTAGGGAGAGCACAGCCCCAGCGCAGGGGAACCAGTCCCTGAGCAGAGAGCTCCGTGCAAGTGCTCTGTGCCCAGGCCTGGAAGCCCGGTTCCCAGCACGCCGGAGAGAAGAGAGGGGTTGCGGGCCTGTTACTGGGAAGGACCGAGCGAGCTGCCAGAGCGGCGGAGCTCCAGCTCTGCGCCCAGGCGCGATAGCGCAGAGCCCCGGCCGAGAGGCTGCTCTGGCCTGGGCGAGCCTCGCCAAGCGCTTCCCAGCTTCTAGCGTTCTCGCCCGGGAAGGAGCAGGCTGCGGGAGTGTGGGAGACGTGCCTGGCGCCTGGCTGGCCTCAGCTCCGCTCTGGCCTTCCCTTTGGACCTAGGAGCCAGGCCTCTTTGCAGAAGGCTCAGGGGCCGGGGGTGTGCAAACTGCCGAAGCCTCCCGCAAGCAGAGCTCTTTGTCAGGCAAAGAGAGCGCCCAGGGCTGCGTTCCCCAGCGGTTGCTTGGCCGCCCAGACTAAGCGCTGGGCGGAGGGAATCAGGGTCCCAGCGCCCCTGCCTGGGCGAGGCAGCACCACAGCCAGAGGGATCCTCCGTTTGTGCCCAGAAAGCGCCTGCCAGACTGGGCTTCCCTGGAGCTCTCCCCCAGCGTAGAGTCGTGTGGATGTGGTTTGGGGCCTTCCCCGGTGCGTTTGGGCTAGGGAGAGCACAGCCCCAGCGCAGGGGAACCAGTCCCTGAGCAGAGAGCTCCGGGCAAGTGCTCTGTGCCCAGGCCTGGAAACCCGGTTCCCAGCACGCCGGAGAGAAGAGAGGGGTTGGGGGCCTGTTACTGGGAAGGACCGAGCGAGCTGCCAGAGCGGCGGAGCTCCAGCTCTGCGCCCAGGCGCGATAGCGCAGAGCCCCGGCCGAGAGGCTGCTCTGGCCTGGGCGAGCCTCGCCAAGCGCTTCCCAGCTTCTAGCGTTCTCGCCCGGGAAGGAGCAGGCTGCGGGAGTGTGGGAGACGTGCCTGGCGCCTGGCTGGCCTCAGCTCCGCTCTGGCCTTCCCTTTGGACCTAGGAGCCAGGCCTCTTTGCAGAAGGCTCAGGGGCCGGGGGTGTGCAAACTGCCAAAGCCTCCCGCAAGCAGAGCTCTTTGTCAGGCAAAGAGAGCGCCCAGGGCTGCGTTCCCCAGCGGCTGCTTGGCCGCCCAGACTAAGCGCTGGGCGGAGGGAATCAGGGTCCCAGCGCCCCTGCCTGGGCGAGGCAGCACCACAGCCAGAGGGATCCTCCGTTTGTGCCCAGAAAGCGCCTGCCAGACTGGGCTTCCCTGGAGCTCTCCCCCAGCGTAGAGTCGTGTGGATGTGGTTTGGGGCCTTCCCCGGTGCGTTTGGGCTAGGGAGAGCACAGCCCCAGCGCAGGGGAACCAGTCCCTGAGAGAGAGCTCCGGACAAGTGCTCTGTGCCCAGGCCTGGAAGCCCGGTTCCCAGCACGCCGGAGAGAAGAGAGGGGTTGCGGGCCTGTTACTGGGAAGGACCGAGCGAGCTGCCAGAGCGGCGGAGCTCCAGCTCTGCGCCCAGGCGCGATAGCGCAGAGCCCCGGCCGAGAGGCTGCTCTGGCCTGGGCGAGCCTCGCCAAGCGCTTCCCAGGTTCTAGCGTTCTCGCCCGGGAAGGAGCAGGCTGCGGGAGTGTGGGAGACGTGCCTGGCGCCTGGCTGGCCTCAGCTCCGCTCTGGCCTTCCCTTTGGACCTAGGAGCCAGGCCTCTTTGCAGAAGGCTCAGGGGCCGGGGGTGTGCAAACTGCCAAAGCCTCCCGCAAGCAGAGCTCTTTGTCAGGCAAAGAGAGCGCCCAGGGCTGCGTTCCCCAGCGGCTGCTTGGCCGCCCAGACTAAGCGCTGGGCGGAGGGAATCAGGGTCCCAGCGCCCCTGCCTGGGCGAGGCAGCACCACAGCCAGAGGGATCCTCCGTTTGTGCCCAGAAAGCGCCTGCCAGACTGGGCTTCCCTGGAGCTCTCCCCCAGCGTAGAGTCGTGTGGATGTGGTTTGGGGCCTTCCCCGGTGCGTTTGGGCTAGGGAGAGCACAGCCCCAGCGCAGGGGAACCAGTCCCTTAGCAGAGAGCTCCGGGCAAGTGCTCTGTGCCCAGGCCTGGAAGCCCGGTTCCCAGCACGCCGGAGAAAAGAGAGGGGTTGCGGGCCTGTTACTGGGAAGGACCGAGCGAGCTGCCAGAGCGGCGGAGCTCCAGCTCTGCGCCCAGGCGCGATAGCGCAGAGCCCCGGCCGAGAGGCTGCTCTGGCCTGGGCGAGCCTCGCCCAGCGCTTCCCAGCTTCTAGCGTTCTCGCCCGGGAAGGAGCAGGCTGCGGGAGTGTGGGAGACGTGCCTGGCGCCTGGCTGGCCTCAGCTCCGCTCTGGCCTTCCCTTTGGACCTAGGAGCCAGGCCTCTTTGCAGAAGGCTCAGGGGCCGGGGGTGTGCAAACTGCCAAAGCCTCCCGCAAGCAGAGCTCTTTGTCAGGCAAAGAGAGCGCCCAGGGCTGCGTTCCCCAGCGGTTGCTTGGCCGCCCAGACTAAGCGCTGGGCGGAGGGAATCAGGGTCCCAGCGCCCCTGCCTGGGCGAGGCAGCACCACAGCCAGAGGGATCCTCCGTTTGTGCCCAGAAAGCGCCTGCCAGACTGGGCTTCCCTGGAGCTCTCCCCCAGCGTAGAGTCGTGTGGATGTGGTTTGGGGCCTTCCCCGGTGCGTTTGGGCTAGGGAGAGCACAGCCCCAGCGCAGGGGAACCAGTCCCTGAGCAGAGAGCTCCGGGCAAGTGCTCTGTGCCCAGGCCTGGAAGCCCGGTTCCCAGCACGCCGGAGAGAAGAGAGGGGTTGCGGGCCTGTTACTGGGAAGGACCGAGCGAGCTGCCAGAGCGGCGGAGCTCCAGCTCTGCGCCCAGGCGCGATAGCGCAGAGCCCCGGCCGAGAGGCTGCTCTGGCCTGGGCGAGCCTCGCCCAGCGCTTCCCAGCTTCTAGCGTTCTCGCCCGGGAAGGAGCAGGCTGCGGGAGTGTGGGAGACGTGCCTGGCGCCTGGCTGGCCTCAGCTCCGCTCTGGCCTTCCCTTTGGACCTAGGAGCCAGGCCTCTTTGCAGAAGGCTCAGGGGCCGGGGGTGTGCAAACTGCCAAAGCCTCCCGCAAGCAGAGCTCTTTGTCAGGCAAAGAGAGTGCCCAGGGCTGCGTTCCCCAGCGGTTGCTTGGCCGCCCAGCCTAAGCGCTGGGCGGAGGGAATCAGGGTCCCAGCGCCCCTGCCTGGGCGAGGCAGCACCACAGCCAGAGGGATCCTCCGTTTGTGCCCAGAAAGCGCCTGCCAGACTGGGCTTCCCTGGAGCTCTCCCCCAGCGTAGAGTCGTGTGGATGTGGTTTGGGGCCTTCCCCGGTGCGTTTGGGCTAGGGAGAGCACAGCCCCAGCGCAGGGGAACCAGTCCCTGAGCAGAGAGCTCCGGGCAAGTGCTCTGTGCCCAGGCCTGGAAGCCCGGTTCCCAGCACGCCGGAGAGAAGAGAGGGGTTGCGGGCCTGTTACTGGGAAGGACCGAGCGAGCTGCCAGAGCGGCGGAGCTCCAGCTCTGCGCCCAGGCGCGATAGCGCAGAGCCCCGGCCGAGAGGCTGCTCTGGCCTGGGCGAGCCTCGCCAAGCGCTTCCCAGCTTCTAGCGTTCTCGCCCGGGAAGGAGCAGGCTGCGGGAGTGTGGGAGACGTGCCTGGCGCCTGGCTGGCCTCAGCTCCGCTCTGGCCTTCCCTTTGGACCTAGGAGCCAGGCCTCTTTGCAGAAGGCTCAGGGGCCGGGGGTGTGCAAACTGCCAAAGCCTCCCGCAAGCAGAGCTCTTTGTCAGGCAAAGAGAGCGCCCAGGGCTGCGTTCCCCAGCGGCTGCTTGGCCGCCCAGACTAAGCGCTGGGCGGAGGGAATCAGGGTCCCAGCGCCCCTGCCTGGGCGAGGCAGCACCACAGCCAGAGGGATCCTCCGTTTGTGCCCAGAAAGCGCCTGCCAGACTGGGCTTCCCTGGAGCTCTCCCCCAGCGTAGAGTCGTGTGGATGTGGTTTGGGGCCTTCCCCGGTGCGTTTGGGCTAGGGAGAGCACAGCCCCAGCGCAGGGGAACCAGTCCCTGAGAGAGAGCTCCGGACAAGTGCTCTGTGCCCAGGCCTGGAAGCCCGGTTCCCAGCACGCCGGAGAGAAGAGAGGGGTTGCGGGCCTGTTACTGGGAAGGACCGAGCGAGCTGCCAGAGCGGCGGAGCTCCAGCTCTGCGCCCAGGCGCGATAGCGCAGAGCCCCGGCCGAGAGGCTGCTCTGGCCTGGGCGAGCCTCGCCAAGCGCTTCCCAGGTTCTAGCGTTCTCGCCCGGGAAGGAGCAGGCTGCGGGAGTGTGGGAGACGTGCCTGGCGCCTGGCTGGCCTCAGCTCCGCTCTGGCCTTCCCTTTGGACCTAGGAGCCAGGCCTCTTTGCAGAAGGCTCAGGGGCCGGGGGTGTGCAAACTGCCAAAGCCTCCCGCAAGCAGAGCTCTTTGTCAGGCAAAGAGAGCGCCCAGGGCTGCGTTCCCCAGCGGCTGCTTGGCCGCCCAGACTAAGCGCTGGGCGGAGGGAATCAGGGTCCCAGCGCCCCTGCCTGGGCGAGGCAGCACCACAGCCAGAGGGATCCTCCGTTTGTGCCCAGAAAGCGCCTGCCAGACTGGGCTTCCCTGGAGCTCTCCCCCAGCGTAGAGTCGTGTGGATGTGGTTTGGGGCCTTCCCCGGTGCGTTTGGGCTAGGGAGAGCACAGCCCCAGCGCAGGGGAACCAGTCCCTTAGCAGAGAGCTCCGGGCAAGTGCTCTGTGCCCAGGCCTGGAAGCCCGGTTCCCAGCACGCCGGAGAAAAGAGAGGGGTTGCGGGCCTGTTACTGGGAAGGACCGAGCGAGCTGCCAGAGCGGCGGAGCTCCAGCTCTGCGCCCAGGCGCGATAGCGCAGAGCCCCGGCCGAGAGGCTGCTCTGGCCTGGGCGAGCCTCGCCCAGCGCTTCCCAGCTTCTAGCGTTCTCGCCCGGGAAGGAGCAGGCTGCGGGAGTGTGGGAGACGTGCCTGGCGCCTGGCTGGCCTCAGCTCCGCTCTGGCCTTCCCTTTGGACCTAGGAGCCAGGCCTCTTTGCAGAAGGCTCAGGGGCCGGGGGTGTGCAAACTGCCAAAGCCTCCCGCAAGCAGAGCTCTTTGTCAGGCAAAGAGAGCGCCCAGGGCTGCGTTCCCCAGCGGTTGCTTGGCCGCCCAGCCTAAGCGCTGGGCGGAGGGAATCAGGGTCCCAGCGCCCCTGCCTGGGCGAGGCAGCACCACAGCCAGAGGGATCCTCCGTTTGTGCCCAGAAAGCGCCTGCCAGACTGGGCTTCCCTGGAGCTCTCCCCCAGCGTAGAGTCGTGTGGATGTGGTTTGGGGCCTTCCCCGGTGCGTTTGGGCTAGGGAGAGCACAGCCCCAGCGCAGGGGAACCAGTCCCTGAGCAGAGAGCTCCGGGCAAGTGCTCTGTGCCCAGGCCTGGAAGCCCGGTTCCCAGCACGCCGGAGAGAAGAGAGGGGTTGCGGGCCTGTTACTGGGAAGGACCGAGCGAGCTGCCAGAGCGGCGGAGCTCCAGCTCTGCGCCCAGGCGCGATAGCGCAGAGCCCCGGCCGAGAGGCTGCTCTGGCCTGGGCGAGCCTCGCCCAGCGCTTCCCAGCTTCTAGCGTTCTCGCCCGGGAAGGAGCAGGCTGCGGGAGTGTGGGAGACGTGCCTGGCGCCTGGCTGGCCTCAGCTCCGCTCTGGCCTTCCCTTTGGACCTAGGAGCCAGGCCTCTTTGCAGAAGGCTCAGGGGCCGGGGGTGTGCAAACTGCCAAAGCCTCCCGCAAGCAGAGCTCTTTGTCAGGCAAAGAGAGTGCCCAGGGCTGCGTTCCCCAGCGGTTGCTTGGCCGCCCAGCCTAAGCGCTGGGCGGAGGGAATCAGGGTCCCAGCGCCCCTGCCTGGGCGAGGCAGCACCACAGCCAGAGGGATCCTCCGTTTGTGCCCAGAAAGCGCCTGCCAGACTGGGCTTCCCTGGAGCTCTCCCCCAGCGTAGAGTCGTGTGGATGTGGTTTGGGGCCTTCCCCGGTGCGTTTGGGCTAGGGAGAGCACAGCCCCAGCGCAGGGGAACCAGTCCCTGAGCAGAGAGCTCCGGGCAAGTGCTCTGTGCCCAGGCCTGGAAGCCCGGTTCCCAGCACGCCGGAGAGAAGAGAGGGGTTGCGGGCCTGTTACTGGGAAGGACCGAGCGAGCTGCCAGAGCGGCGGAGCTCCAGCTCTGCGCCCAGGCGCGATAGCGCAGAGCCCCGGCCGAGAGGCTGCTCTGGCCTGGGCGAGCCTCGCCAAGCGCTTCCCAGCTTCTAGCGTTCTCGCCCGGGAAGGAGCAGGCTGCGGGAGTGTGGGAGACGTGCCTGGCGCCTGGCTGGCCTCAGCTCCGCTCTGGCCTTCCCTTTGGACCTAGGAGCCAGGCCTCTTTGCAGAAGGCTCAGGGGCCGGGGGTGTGCAAACTGCCCAAGCCTCCCGCAAGCAGAGCTCTTTGTCAGGCAAAGAGAGCGCCCAGGGCTGCGTTCCCCAGCGGTTGCTTGACCGCCCAGCCTAAGCGCTGGGCGGAGCGAATGAGGGACCCAGCGCCCCTGCCTGGGCGAGGCAGCACCACAGCAAGAGGGATCCTCCGTTTGTGCCCAGAAAGCGCCTGCCAGACTGGGCTTCCCTGGAGCTCTCCCCCAGCGTAGAGTCGTGTGGATGTGGTTTGGGGCCTTCCCCGGTGCGTTTGGGCTAGGGAGAGCACAGCCCCAGCGCAGGGGAACCAGTCCCTGAGCAGAGAGCTCCGGGCAAGTGCTCTGTGCCCAGGCCTGGAAGCCCGGTTCCCAGCACGCCGGAGAGAAGAGAGGGGTTGCGGGCCTGTTACTGGGAAGGACCGAGCGAGCTGCCAGAGCGGCGGAGCTCCAGCTCTGCGCCCAGGCGCGATAGCGCAGAGCCCCGGCCGAGAGGCTGCTCTGGCCTGGGCGAGCCTCGCCCAGCGCTTCCCAGCTTCTAGCGTTCTCGCCCGGGAAGGAGCAGGCTGCGGGAGTGTGGGAGACGTGCCTGGCGCCTGGCTGGCCTCAGCTCCGCTCTGGCCTTCCCTTTGGACCTAGGAGCCAGGCCTCTTTGCAGAAGGCTCAGGGGCCGGGGGTGTGCAAACTGCCCTAGCCTCCCGCAAGCAGAGCTCTTTGTCAGGCAAAGAGAGCGCCCAGGGCTGCGTTCCCCAGCGGTTGCTTGACCGCCCAGCCTAAGCGCTGGGCGGAGGGAATCAGGGTCCCAGCGCCCCTGCCTGGGCGAGGCAGCACCACAGCCAGAGGGATCCTCCGTTTGTGCCCAGAAAGCGCCTGCCAGACTGGGCTTCCCTGGAGCTCTCCCCCAGCGTAGAGTCGTGTGGATGTGGTTTGGGGCCTTCCCCGGTGCGTTTGGGCTAGGGAGAGCACAGCCCCAGCGCAGGGGAACCAGTCCCTGAGCAGAGAGCTCCGGGCAAGTGCTCTGTGCCCAGGCCTGGAAGCCCGGTTCCCAGCACGCCGGAGAGAAGAGAGGGGTTGCGGGCCTGTTACTGGGAAGGACCGAGCGAGCTGCCAGAGCGGCGGAGCTCCAGCTCTGCGCCCAGGCGCGATAGCGCAGAGCCCCGGCCGAGAGGCTGCTCTGGCCTGGGCGAGCCTCGCCCAGCGCTTCCCAGCTTCTAGCGTTCTCGCCCGGGAAGGAGCAGGCTGCGGGAGTGTGGGAGACGTGCCTGGAGCCTGGCTGGCCTGAGCTCCGCTCTGGCCTTCCCTTTGGACCTAGGAGCCAGGCCTCTTTGCAGAAGGCTCAGGGGCCGGGGGTGTGCAAACTGCCCAAGCCTCCCGCAAGCAGAGCTCTTTGTCAGGCAAAGAGAGCGCCCAGGGCTGCGTTCCCCAGCCGTTGCTTGGCCGCCCAGACTAAGCACTGGGCGGAGGGAATCAGGGTCCCAGCGCCCCTGCCTGGGCGAGGCAGCACCACAGCCAGAGGGATCCTCCGTTTGTGCCCAGAAAGCGCCTGCCAGACTGGGCTTCCCTGGAGCTCTCCCCCAGCGTAGAGTCGTGTGGATGTGGTTTGGGGCCTTCCCCGGTGCGTTTGGGCTAGGGAGAGCACAGCCCCAGCGCAGGGGAACCAGTCCCTGAGCAGAGAGCTCCGGGCAAGTGCTCTGTGCCCAGGCCTGGAAGCCCGGTTCCCAGCACGCCGGAGAGAAGAGAGGGGTTGCGGGCCTGTTACTGGGAAGGACCGAGCGAGCTGCCAGAGCGGCGGAGCTCCAGCTCTGCGCCCAGGCGCGATAGCGCAGAGCCCCGGCCGAGAGGCTGCTCTGGCCTGGGCGAGCCTCGCCAAGCGCTTCCCAGCTTCTAGCGTTCTCGCCCGGGAAGGAGCAGGCTGCGGGAGTGTGGGAGACGTGCCTGGCGCCTGGCTGGCCTCAGCTCCGCTCTGGCCTTCCCTTTGGACCTAGGAGCCAGGCCTCTTTGCAGAAGGCTCAGGGGCCGGGGGTGTGCAAACTGCCAAAGCCTCCCGCAAGCAGAGCTCTTTGTCAGGCAAAGAGAGCGCCCAGGGCTGCGTTCCCCAGCGGTTGCTTGGCCGCCCAGAATAAGCGCTGGGCGGAGGGAATCAGGGTCCCAGCGCCCCTGGCTGGGGGAGGCAGCACCACAGCCAGAGGGATCCTCCGTTTGTGCCCAGAAAGCGCCTGCCAGACTGGGCTTCCCTGGAGCTCTCCCCCAGCGTAGAGTCGTGTGGATGTGGTTTGGGGCCTTCCCCGGTGCGTTTGGGCTAGGGAGAGCACAGCCCCAGCGCAGGGGAACCAGTCCCTGAGCAGAGAGCTCCGGGCAAGTGCTCTGTGCCCAGGCCTGGAAGCCCGGTTCCCAGCACGCCGGAGAGAAGAGAGGGGTTGCGGGCCTGTTACTGGGAAGGACCGAGCGAGCTGCCAGAGCGGCGGAGCTCCAGCTCTGCGCCCAGGCGCGATAGCGCAGAGCCCCGGCCGAGAGGCTGCTCTGGCCTGGGCGAGCCTCGCCAAGCGCTTCCCAGCTTCTAGCGTTCTCGCCCGGGAAGGAGCAGGCTGCGGGAGTGTGGGAGACGTGCCTGGCGCCTGGCTGGCCTCAGCTCCGCTCTGGCCTTCCCTTTGGACCTAGGAGCCAGGCCTCTTTGCAGAAGGCTCAGGGGCCGGGGGTGTGCAAACTGCCAAAGCCTCCCGCAAGCAGAGCTCTTTGTCAGGCAAAGAGAGCGCCCAGGGCTGCGTTCCCCAGCGGTTGCTTGGCCGCCCAGCCTAAGCGCTGGGCGGAGGGAATCAGGGTCCCAGCGCCCCTGCCTGGGCGAGGCAGCACCACAGCCAGAGGGATCCTCCGTTTGTGCCCAGAAAGCGCCTGCCCGACTGGGCTTCCCTGGAGCTCTCCCCCAGCGTAGAGTCGTGTGGATGTGGTTTGGGGCCTTCCCCGGTGCGTTTGGGCTAGGGAGAGCACAGCCCCAGCGCAGGGGAACCAGTCCCTGAGCAGAGAGCTCCGGGCAAGTGCTCTGTGCCCAGGCCTGGAAGCCCGGTTCCCAGCACGCCGGAGAGAAGAGAGGGGTTGCGGGCCTGTTACTGGGAAGGACCGAGCGAGCTGCCAGAGCGGCGGAGCTCCAGCTCTGCGCCCAGGCGCGATAGCGCAGAGCCCCGGCCGAGAGGCTGCTCTGGCCTGGGCGAGCCTCGCCAAGCGCTTCCCAGCTTCTAGCGTTCTCGCCCGGGAAGGAGCAGGCTGCGGGAGTGTGGGAGACGTGCCTGGCGCCTGGCTGGCCTCAGCTCCGCTCTGGCCTTCCCTTTGGACCTAGGAGCCAGGCCTCTTTGCAGAAGGCTCAGGGGCCGGGGGTGTGCAAACTGCCAAAGCCTCCCGCAAGCAGAGCTCTTTGTCAGGCAAAGAGAGCGCCCAGGGCTGCGTTCCCCAGCGGTTGCTTGGCCGCCCAGACTAAGCGCTGGGCGGAGGGAATCAGGGTCCCAGCGCCCCTGCCTGGGCGAGGCAGCACCACAGCCAGAGGGATCCTCCGTTTGTGCCCAGAAAGCGCCTGCCAGACTGGGCTTCCCTGGAGCTCTCCCCCAGCGTAGAGTCGTGTGGATGTGGTTTGGGGCCTTCCCCGGTGCGTTTGGGCTAGGGAGAGCACAGCCCCAGCGCAGGGGAACCAGTCCCTGAGCAGAGAGCTCCGGGCAAGTGCTCTGTGCCCAGGCCTGGAAGCCCGGTTCCCAGCACGCCGGAGAGAAGAGAGGGGTTGCGGGCCTGTTACTGGGAAGGACCGAGCGAGCTGCCAGAGCGGCGGAGCTCCAGCTCTGCGCCCAGGCGCAATAGCGCAGAGCCCCGGCCGAGAGGCTGCTCTGGCCTGGGCGAGCCTCGCCAAGCGCTTCCCAGCTTCTAGCGTTCTCGCCCGGGAAGGAGCAGGCTGCGGGAGTGTGGGAGACGTGCCTGGCGCCTGGCTGGCCTCAGCTCCGCTCTGGCCTTCCCTTTGGACCTAGGAGCCAGGCCTCTTTGCAGAAGGCTCAGGGGCCGGGGGTGTGCAAACTGCCAAAGCCTCCCGCAAGCAGAGCTCTTTGTCAGGCAAAGACAGCGCCCAGGGCTTTGTTCCCCAGCCTTTGCTTGGCCGCCCAGACTAAGCGCTGGGCGGAGGGAATCAGGGTCCCAGCGCCCCTGCCTGGGCGAGGCAGCACCACAGCCAGAGGGATCCTCCGTTTGTGCCCAGAAAGCGCCTGCCAGACTGGGCTTCCCTGGAGCTCTCCCCCAGCGTAGAGTCGTGTGGATGTGGTTTGGGGCCTTCCCCGGTGCGTTTGGGCTAGGGAGAGCACAGCCCCAGCGCAGGGGAACCAGTCCCTGAGCAGAGAGCTCCGGGCAAGTGCTCTGTGCCCAGGCCTGGAAGCCCGGTTCCCAGCACGCCGGAGAGAAGAGAGGGGTTGCGGGCCTGTTACTGGGAAGGACCGAGCGAGCTGCCAGAGCGGCGGAGCTCCAGCTCTGCGCCCAGGCGCGATAGCGCAGAGCCCCGGCCGAGAGGCTGCTCTGGCCTGGTCGAGCCTCGCCCAGCGCTTCCCAGCTTCTAGCGTTCTCCCCCGGGAAGGAGCAGGCTGCGGGAGTGTGGGAGACGTGCCTGGCGCCTGGCTGGCCTCAGCTCCGCTCTGGCCTTCCCTTTGGACCTAGGAGCCAGGCCTCTTTGCAGAAGGCTCAGGGGCCGGGGGTGTGCAAACTGCCAAAGCCTCCCGCAAGCAGAGCTCTTTGTCAGGCAAAGAGAGCGCCCAGGGCTGCGTTCCCCAGCGGTTGCTTGGCCGCCCAGACTAAGCGCTGGGCGGAGGGAATCAGGGTCCCAGCGCCCCTGCCTGGGCGAGGCAGCACCACAGCCAGAGGGATCCTCCGTTTGTGCCCAGAAAGCGCCTGCCAGACTGGGCTTTCCTGGAGCTCTCCCCCAGCGTAGAGTCGTGTGGATGTGGTTTGGGGCCTTCCCCGGTGCGTTTGGGCTAGGGAGAGCACAGCCCCAGCGCAGGGGAACCAGTCCCTGAGCAGAGAGCTCCGGGCAAGTGCTCTGTGCCCAGGCCTGGAAGCCCGGTTCCCAGCACGCCGGAGAGAAGAGAGGGGTTGCGGGCCTGTTACTGGGAAGGACCGAGCGAGCTGCCAGAGCGGCGGAGCTCCAGCTCTGCGCCCAGGCGCGATAGCGCAGAGCCCCGGCCGAGAGGCTGCTCTGGCCTGGGCGAGCCTCGCCAAGCGCTTCCCAGCTTCTAGCGTTCTCGCCCGGGAAGGAGCAGGCTGCGGGAGTGTGGGAGACGTGCCTGGCGCCTGGCTGGCCTCAGCTCCGCTCTGGCCTTCCCTTTGGACCTAGGAGCCAGGCCTCTTTGCAGAAGGCTCAGGGGCCGGGGGTGTGCAAACTGCCAAAGCCTCCCGCAAGCAGAGCTCTTTGTCAGGCAAAGAGAGCGCCCAGGGCTGCGTTCCCCAGCGGTTGCTTGGCCGCCCAGACTAAGCGCTGGGCGGAGGGAATCAGGGTCCCAGCGCCCCTGGCTGGGGGAGGCAGCACTACAGCCAGAGGGATCCTCCGTTTGTGCCCAGAAAGCGCCTGCCAGACTGGGCTTCCCTGGAGCTCTCCCCCAGCGTAGAGTCGTGTGGATGTGGTTTGGGGCCTTCCCCGGTGCGTTTGGGCTAGGGAGAGCACAGCCCCAGCGCAGGGGAACCAGTCCCTGAGCAGAGAGCTCCGGGCAAGTGCTCTGTGCCCAGGCCTGGAAGCCCGGTTCCCAGCACGCCGGAGAGAAGAGAGGGGTTGCGGGCCTGTTACTGGGAAGGACCGAGCGAGCTGCCAGAGCGGCGGAGCTCCAGCTCTGCGCCCAGGCGCGATAGCGCAGAGCCCCGGCCGAGAGGCTGCTCTGGCCTGGGCGAGCCTCGCCCAGCGCTTCCCAGCTTCTAGCGTTCTCGCCCGGGAAGGAGCAGGCTGCGGGAGTGTGGGAGACGTGCCTGGCGCCTGGCTGGCCTCAGCTCCGCTCTGGCCTTCCCTTTGGACCTAGGAGCCAGGCCTCTTGGCAGAAGGCTCAGGGGCCGGGGGTGTGCAAACTGCCAAAGCCTCCCGCAAGCAGAGCTCTTTGTCAGGCAAAGAGAGCGCCCAGGGCTGCGTTCCCCAGCGGTTGCTTGGCCGCCCAGACTAAGCGCTGGGCGGAGGGAATCAGGGTCCCAGCGCCCCTGGCTGGGGGAGGCAGCACCACAGCCAGAGGGATCCTCCGTTTGTGCCCAGAAAGCGCCTGCCAGACAGGGCTTCCCTGGAGCTCTCCCCCAGCGTAGAGTCGTGTGGATGTGGTTTGGGGCCTTCCCCGGTGCGTTTGGGCTAGGGAGAGCACAGCCCCAGCGCAGGGGAACCAGTCCCTGAGCAGAGAGCTCCGGGCAAGTGCTCTGTGCCCAGGCCTGGAAGCCCGGTTCCCAGCACGCCGGAGAGAAGAGAGGGGTTGCGGGCCTGTTACTGGGAAGGACCGAGCGAGCTGCCAGAGCGGCGGAGCTCCAGCTCTGCGCCCAGGCGCGATAGCGCAGAGCCCCGGCCGAGAGGCTGCTCTGGCCTGGGCGAGCCTCGCCAAGCGCTTCCCAGCTTCTAGCGTTCTCGCCCGGGAAGGAGCAGGCTGCGGGAGTGTGGGAGACGTGCCTGGCGCCTGGCTGGCCTCAGCTCCGCTCTGGCCTTCCCTTTGGACCTAGGAGCCAGGCCTCTTTGCAGAAGGCTCAGGGGCCGGGGGTGTGCAAACTGCCAAAGCCTCCCGCAAGCAGAGCTCTTTGTCAGGCAAAGAGAGCGCCCAGGGCTGCGTTCCCCAGCGGTTGCTTGGCCGCCCAGCCTAAGCGCTGGGCGGAGGGAATCAGGGTCCCAGCGCCCCTGCCTGGGCGAGGCAGCACCACAGCCAGAGGGATCCTCCGTTTGTGCCCAGAAAGCGCCTGCCCGACTGGGCTTCCCTGGAGCTCTCCCCCAGCGTAGAGTCGTGTGGATGTGGTTTGGGGCCTTCCCCGGTGCGTTTGGGCTAGGGAGAGCACAGCCCCAGCGCAGGGGAACCAGTCCCTGAGCAGAGAGCTCCGGGCAAGTGCTCTGTGCCCAGGCCTGGAAGCCCGGTTCCCAGCACGCCGGAGAGAAGAGAGGGGTTGCGGGCCTGTTACTGGGAAGGACCGAGCGAGCTGCCAGAGCGGCGGAGCTCCAGCTCTGCGCCCAGGCGCGATAGCGCAGAGCCCCGGCCGAGAGGCTGCTCTGGCCTGGGCGAGCCTCGCCAAGCGCTTCCCAGCTTCTAGCGTTCTCGCCCGGGAAGGAGCAGGCTGCGGGAGTGTGGGAGACGTGCCTGGCGCCTGGCTGGCCTCAGCTCCGCTCTGGCCTTCCCTTTGGACCTAGGAGCCAGGCCTCTTTGCAGAAGGCTCAGGGGCCGGGGGTGTGCAAACTGCCAAAGCCTCCCGCAAGCAGAGCTCTTTGTCAGGCAAAGAGAGCGCCCAGGGCTGCGTTCCCCAGCGGTTGCTTGGCCGCCCAGACTAAGCGCTGGGCGGAGGGAATCAGGGTCCCAGCGCCCCTGCCTGGGCGAGGCAGCACCACAGCCAGAGGGATCCTCCGTTTGTGCCCAGAAAGCACCTGCCAGACTGGGCTTCCCTGGAGCTCTCCCCCTGCGTAGAGTCGTGTGGATGTGGTTTGGGGCCTTCCCCGGTGCGTTTGGGCTAGGGAGAGCACAGCCCCAGCGCAGGGGAACCAGTCCCTGAGCAGAGAGCTCCGGGCAAGTGCTCTGTGCCCAGGCCTGGAAGCCCGGTTCCCAGCACGCCGGAGAGAAGAGAGGGGTTGCGGGCCTGTTACTGGGAAGGACCGAGCGAGCTGCCAGAGCGGCGGAGCTCCAGCTCTGCGCCCAGGCGCGATAGCGCAGAGCCCCGGCCGAGAGGCTGCTCTGGCCTGGTCGAGCCTCGCCCAGCGCTTCCCAGCTTCTAGCGTTCTCGCCCGGGAAGGAGCAGGCTGCGGGAGTGTGGGAGACGTGCCTGGCGCCTGGCTGGCCTCAGCTCCGCTCTCGCCTTCCCTTTGGACCTAGGAGCCAGGCCTCTTGGCAGAAGGCTCAGGGGCCGGGGGTGTGCAAACTGCCAAAGCCTCCCGCAAGCAGAGCTCTTTGTCAGGCAAAGAGAGCGCCCAGGGCTGCGTTCCCCAGCGGTTGCTTGGCCGCCCAGACTAAGCGCTGGGCGGAGGGAATCAGGGTCCCAGCGCCCCTGCCTGGGCGAGGCAGCACCACAGCCAGAGGGATCCTCCGTTTGTGCCCAGAAAGCGCCTGCCAGACTGGGCTTCCCTGGAGCTCTCCCCCAGCGTAGAGTCGTGTGGATGTGGTTTGGGGCCTTCCCCGGTGCGTTTGGGCTAGGGAGAGCACAGCCCCAGCGCAGGGGAACCAGTCCCTGAGCAGAGAGCTCCGGGCAAGTGCTCTGTGCCCAGGCCTGGAAGCCCGGTTCCCAGCACGCCGGAGAGAAGAGAGGGGTTGCGGGCCTGTTACTGGGAAGGACCGAGCGAGCTGCCAGAGCGGCGGAGCTCCAGCTCTGCGCCCAGGCGCGATAGCGCAGAGCCCCGGCCGAGAGGCTGCTCTGGCCTGGGCGAGCCTCGCCCAGCGCTTCCCAGCTTCTAGCGTTCTCGCCCGGGAAGGAGCAGGCTGCGGGAGTGTGGGAGACGTGCCTGGCGCCTGGCTGGCCTCAGCTCTGCTCTGGCCTTCCCTTTGGACCTAGGAGCAAGGCCTCTTTGCAGAAGGCTCAGGGGCCGGGGGTGTGCAAACTGCCAAAGCCTCCCGCAAGCAGAGCTCTTTGTCAGGCAAAGAGAGCGCCCAGGGCTGCGTTCCCCAGCGGTTGCTTGGCCGCCCAGACTAAGCGCTGGGCGGAGGGAATCAGGGTCCCAGCGCCCCTGCCTGGGCGAGGCAGCACCACAGCCAGAGGGATCCTCCGTTTGTGCCCAGAAAGCGCCTGCCAGACTGGGCTTTCCTGGAGCTCTCCCCCAGCGTAGAGTCGTGTGGATGTGGTTTGGGGCCTTCCCCGGTGCGTTTGGGCTAGGGAGAGCACAGCCCCAGCGCAGGGGAACCAGTCCCTGAGCAGAGAGCTCCGGGCAAGTGCTCTGTGCCCAGGCCTGGAAGCCCGGTTCCCAGCACGCCGGAGAGAAGAGAGGGGTTGCGGGCCTGTTACTGGGAAGGACCGAGCGAGCTGCCAGAGCGGCGGAGCTCCAGCTCTGCGCCCAGGCGCGATAGCGCAGAGCCCCGGCCGAGAGGCTGCTCTGGCCTGGGCGAGCCTCGCCCAGCGCTTCCCAGCTTCTAGCGTTCTCGCCCGGGAAGGAGCAGGCTGCGGGAGTGTGGGAGACGTGCCTGCAGCCTGGCTGGCCTCAGCTCCGCTCTGGCCTTCCCTTTGGACCTAGGAGCCAGGCCTCTTTGCAGAAGGCTCAGGGGCCGGGGGTGTGCAAACTGCCAAAGCCTCCCGCAAGCAGAGCTCTTTGTCAGGCAAAGAGAGCGCCCAGGGCTGCGTTCGCAAGCGGTTGCTTGGCTGCCCAGACTAAGTGCTGGGCGGAGGGAATCAGGGTCCCAGCGCCCCTGCCTGGGCGAGGCAGCACCACAGCCAGAGGGATCCTCCGTTTTTGCCCAGAAAGCGCCTGCCCGACTGGGCTTCCCTGGAGCTCTCCCCCAGCGTAGAGTCGTGTGGATGTGGTTTGGGGCCTTCCCCGGTGCGTTTGGGCTAGGGAGAGCACAGCCCCAGCGCAGGGGAACCAGTCCCTGAGCAGAGAGCTCCGGGCAAGTGCTCTGTGCCCAGGCCTGGAAGCCCGGTTCCCAGCACGCCGGAGAGAAGAGAGGGGTTGCGGGCCTGTTACTGGGAAGGACCGAGCGAGCTGCCAGAGCGGCGGAGCTCCAGCTCTGCGCCCAGGCGCGATAGCGCAGAGCCCCGGCCGAGAGGCTGCTCTGGCCTGGGCGAGCCTCGCCAAGCGCTTCCCAGCTTCTAGCGTTCTCGCCCGGGAAGGGGCAGGCTGCGGGAGTGTGGGAGACGTGACTGGCCCCTGGATGGCCTCAGCTCCGCTCTGGCCTTCCCTTTGGACCTAGGAGCCAGGCCTCTTTGCAGAAGGCTCAGGGGCCGGGGGTGTGCAAACTGCCAAAGCCTCCCGCAAGCAGAGCTCTTTTTCAGGCAAAGAGAGCGCCCAGGGCTGCATTCGCAAGCTGTTGCTTGTCCGCCCAGACTAAGCGCTGGGCTGAGGGAATTAGGGTCCCAGCGCCCCTGGCTGGGGGAGGCAGCACCACAGCCAGAGGGATCCTCCGTTTGTGCCCAGAAAGCGCCTGCCCGACTGGGCTTCCCTGGAGCTCTCCCCCAGCGTAGAGTCGTGTGGATGTGGTTTGGGGCCTTCCCCGGTGCGTTTGGGCTAGGGAGAGCACAGCCCCAGCGCAGGGGAACCAGTCCCTGAGCAGAGAGCTCCGGGCAAGTGCTCTGTGCCCAGGCCTGGAAGCCCAGTTCCCATCACGCCGGAGAGAAGAGAGGGGTTGCGGGCCTGTTACTGGGAAGGACCGAGCGAGCTGCCAGAGCAGCGGAGCTCCAGCTCTGCGCCCAGGCGCGATAGTGCAGAGCCCCGGCCGAGAGGCTGCTCTGGCCTGGGCGAGCCTCGCCCAGCGCTTCCCAGTTTCTAGCGTTCTCGCCCGGGAAGGAGCAGGCTGCGGGAGTGTGGGAGACGTGACTGGTGCCTGGCTGGCCTCAGCTCCGCTCTGGCCTTCCCTTTGGACCTAGGAGCCAGGCCTCTTTTCAGAGGGCTCAGGGTCCGGGGGTGTGCAAACTACCAAAGCGTCCTGCAACCAGAGCAAAGAGTCAGGCAAAGAGAGCGCCCAGGGCTGCATTCCCAAGCGGGTGCTTGGCCGCCCAGACGAAGCGCTGCGCGGAGGGAATCAGGGTCCCAGTGCCGCTGGCTGGGGGAGACAGCTCCACATCCGGAGTAATCCTCCGTGTGTGCCCAGAAAGCGCCTGCCAGACTGGTCTTCTTGGAGCTCTGCTCCAGTGCAGAGACTTGTCGATGTGGTGTGAGGCCTTCCCCTGTGCGTTTTCCCCTAGCACAGCCCCAGTGCAGGGGAACCAGCCCCTGATCAGAGAGCTCCAGGCAGTGCTTTGTTCCCTGCCGCGTGCAGGATCTACGCCCTTCGCAAAAGTCATAAGGAAGGGGGCCGTGCATACGCAAAGGCGGCAAGGAGCCTCAGGATTCCCCCTGGAAGTTCTCGAGCATCTACCCCCAAAATAAGTGTCTGCCTACTTTCTGCTTTGTGCTCTCACCTACACCTCTGACTTTACGGGGGGTGTCCCCCACTACCTGTCTCTAAAAAAAGAGTTAACTTACAGCTCCAGTTAATAATTCCTGGGAATGACAATGTTCCAACCTACAAACTCTTTTGGAAATCCCTTAGCCTGCCTGTATGGGTTTTCCGGGTACATGTGATTGGTCAGAGCCTCCCAATTGTGAGAGGCAGGAGATGTTCTAAACTGTCTAAACACAGATTCCTTTCAGTAGTTAAATGATTGATTAGAAATTGTATTGGTGAAGGGTTTTTCACTTGTTGGGCCAATTTTTGCTGTTAAGTCTCCATACCCCTTACCTACTGTGTCCTTGGCAGTGTATTGATTGATATAATGGGTATATAGAAATGTAAGTAGTAGCCTCAATGTTTGTAACCTTGGACCCTTGAGTTAATTCTTTTCTTGACTGAGCCCACCTCACCTTTGCTTATAGGAATGCAGCTTTGTCCAATGCTTTTTTGGAGTCTGGCGCCTGACTTTAGAATAATCAACTTTAGAGAAAAATAAGTTTCTTAAAATGTTAACAGGCCTCCTGGACAGAGATGATGTAAATCACCTGAACTTTTGCATAAGATAAGTTTGCAGGAAGAAAGCCTGGCTTACTGCAGGACGCTACCCCTTCCCCCATTATCCTCTAGGCATACCTTAAGGTATAAAAACTACTTTGGAAAATAAAGCTCCTGCCAGACTGGGCTTCCCTGGAGCTGTCCTCCAGAGCAGAAATGTGTGGATGTGGTTTGGGGCCCTACCTTGTGCAAACGTTTGGGCTCCCTATCACAGCACCAGCCCAGGGGAACCAGCCCCTGAGCAGAGAGCTCCAGGCAATGCTTTGTGCCCAGGCCTGGAAGCCCAGTTTCCAGACGTGGGAGAGAAGAGGCAGGCTGGCTGCGGGAGCTTGCAAGCTGTATTGGGATGGACCGAGTGAGCTTCCACAGCGGCAGAGCTCCAGCTCTGTGCCCAGGCGCGATAGCGCAGAGCCCCGGCCAAGAGGCTGCTCTGCCTGGGCGAGCCTCGCCAAGCCCTTCCCAGCTTCTAGCGTTCTCGCCCGGGAAGAACAGGTTGCGGGAGTGGGGTAGACATAACTGGCGCCCGACTGGCCTCAGCTCCGCTCTTCCCTTCCCTTTGCACCTATGATCCAGGCCTCCTTACAGAGGGCTTAGGTCCCGAAAGAGAGCTCTGTCAGAGGGAAGGGAAGCGCCCCAGGCTGCATTCCCAAGCTGTTGCTTGGCCGCCCAGACTCAGCACTGCACGGAGGGAATCAGGCTCTCTGTGCCCCTATGTTGGGCACGCAGATTCACACACAGGGTGTCTCCGTAGGAATCAAGAACGTTCCTGTCAGAGTGAGGTTCACTAGAGTTATACTAGGGAGCAAAGACTTGTCCATGTGGTCTTGTCTTCCCTTGTGCGTTGGGGTCTCTGGGCTCAGCCCCAGCTCCGTGGAAACAACCCCTGAGAAAATATCTTCAAGATACGCTTTTCCCAGAGGCTGGGAACCAGGGTTCGTAGGAGGAGAGAAAAGCAAGCCTCCGTCGGGCACGAAAATGCAGCCAACCTGCCAGTTTGGAAGCCTCTATTTGGAAGGAATGGGTTAGCTTCTCCTATAGGAGACCTCCAGGTCTGCTCAGAAGTCGGTAATTCCAGAGGCAGGGTGCTGGTTCCTGACTGCCCTTTGCCAGCCTTGCAAAGACATTCCTAGATTCTAGAGTTATTTTCCATGAAGCAGTAGGCTTCGGGAATATGTCAGACGGGACTGGCGCCTTATTGGCTACAGCTCAGCTATTGCCTTTCCATTCAAACTAGGACAAGGGCCTACTTTATGAAGGGTAAGGGTCTTCTTCTTTGCAAACTGCCAAGGGCTACAGCAAGGGAAGCCTAAGCGGATGGATTCTCAAGCAGGTGCTTTGCCACAAAACATCAGCACCCCACGGAGAGAATCAGGCTCCCTGTGCCCCAATGTTGGGAGTGTAGCTTCACACACAGAGTTGTCTCTATAGGAGCCAAGAATGTTCCTGAGAGATTAGGTTCACTAAACCTCTCCTACAGAGCATAGACCTATCCATTTGGTTTTGCCTTCCCCTGTGAGTTGGGTCCCCGATGTCCGCCACACCTCTGGGGAAACTGTCCTTGAGAAAAGATCTCCAGGAACAACTTCGCTGAGACTGGGAAATGCTGTTCACAGGAAGTAAGGCAAGCGAATCTCCTGCAGAGAAAAAGAGGCCTTACTGTCCCTGGAGGAGCAGGCTGCCAGAGTATGTGAAACCTGACTGCTGCCTTACTGGCCTCAGTTCCACCATTGCCTGTTCATCCTAGCTAGAACCCAGGCCTACTTGGAGAAGCATTTGGGTGCGGATTTCTACAAAGTGCCAAGGGCTACAGCAGTGAGAATTCTCTCAGCGGTAAGGGAGAGCATTGTGTGGATTCTCAAGCTGTTTTCTGAACGACAGCATCAAAATGAACAGGAGAATCAGGCTCTCTGTGCCCCTATGTTAGGTACGCAGCTTCACACACAGAGGTGTCTCTATAGGAGCCAAGAATGTTCCTGAGAGATGAGGTTCACTAGAGGCCTGCTACAGAGCATAGACCTGTCCATATGGTTTTGCCTTGCCCTGTGAGTTGGGTCCCCAAGGTCCGTCCCAGCTCAGGGGAGGGAGCCCCTGAGAAAAGATCTCCAGGGACCGCTTTTCACCCAGGCTGGCAAACGCAGTTCACAGGAGGTAATGCAAGAGAGCCTCCTGCAGGGAAAAAGAGGCCTTACTGTCCCTGGACGATCAGGCTGCAAGAGTGTGTGAGACCTGACTGGTGCCTTACTGGCCTCAGCTCCGCCATTGCATATTCCTCCGAACTAGGACCCAGGCCTACTAGGAGAAGGGTTTGTGTGCGGATTTCTAAATACTGCCAAGGGCTATAGCAATGAGAACTGTGTCACAGGTAAGGAAGAGCATTGTATGGATTTTCAAGCTGTTGTTTGAACGACAGCTTCAAAGCTGCACAGAGAGAATCAGGCTCTCTGTGTCTCCATGTTTGGTACGCAGCTTCACAGACAGGGGTGTCTCCATAGGAAACAAGAACATTCCTGACAGAGTGAGGTTCACTAGAGCTCTCCTAGAGAGCAAAGACTTGTCCATGTGGTTTTTCTTCCCCTGTGCGTTTGGGTCTCCAGGTTCGGCCCCAGCTCCGTGGAAACCCCTGAGAAAAGATAGTCAAGATCCGCTTTTCCCAGAGGCTGGAATGCGGGGTTCATAGGAGGCGGGAAAAGCAGGCCTCCTTCGGGCAACAAGAGGCAGCCAAGCGGCTTGTGTTTGGAAGCCTCTATTTGCAAGGAATGGGTTAGTTTCTCCTGACTGAGACCTCCAGATCTGCTGAGAAGATAGAAATTCCAGAGGCAGGGTCGAGGTTCCTGACTGCCCTTTGCCAGCCTTGCAAAGACATTCCTAGATTCTACCGTTATCTTCCTGAAGAAGCAGGCTTCGGGAATATGTCAGACTTGACTGGAGCCTTATTGGCCTCAGCTCAGCTATTGCCTTTCCATTCAAACTAGGACAAGGGCCTACTTTATGAAGGGTAAGGGTCTTCTTCTTTCCAAACTGCCAAGGGCTACAGCAATAAGATCTCCGTCAATGTGAGGGAAGCGTAAACAGATGGATTCTCAAGCAGGTGCTTTGCCACAAAGCATCAGCAGCTCACGGAGAGAATAGGCTCCTTTTGCCCCTATGTTGGGTGTGTAGCTTCACACACAGAGTTGTCTCTACAGGAGCCCAGAATGTACCTGAGAGATGAGGTTCACTAGAGCTTTCCTACAGAGCATACACCTGTCCATGTGGTTTTGCCTTCCCCTGTGAGTTGGGTTCCCAAGGTCCGCCCCAGCTCCGGTGAAACAGCCCCTGAGAAAAGATCTCCAGGAACCGCTTTTCACCCAGGCTGCGAAATGCTATTCACAGGAAGTAAGGCAAGTAAGCCTCCTACAGAGAAAAAGAGGCCTTACTGTCCCTGGAGGAGCAGGCTGCCAGAGTGCGTGAAAACTGACTGGTGCCATACTGGCCTCAGCTCCGCCATTGCATGTTCCTCCGAACTAGGACTCAGGCCTACTTGGAGAAGGGTTTGTGTGCAGATTTCTACAAACTGCCAAGGGCTACAGCAATGAGAACTCTCTCAGAGGTAAGGGCAAGAATTGTATGGATTCTCAAGCTGTTTTCTGAACGACAGCATTAAACCTGCAGAGAGAATCAGACTCTCTGCCCCCATGTTCGGTACGCAGTTTCACACACAGAGGTGTCCCCATAGGAGCCAAGAACGTTCGTCAAAGACTGAGGTTCACTAGAGCTCTCTTAGAGAGCAAAGATTTGTCCATGTGGTTTTCCCTTCCCCTGTGCGTGTGGCTCTCTGGGCTTGGCCCCTGCTCCGTGGAAACAGCCTCTGAGAAAACATCTCCAAGGACCTCTTATCCCCCAGGCTGGGAAGTGGAGTTTGCAGGAGGCGGGATAAGCAAGCCTCCTTCGGGCAAGAAGAGGCTGCCAACCGGCCTGTGTTTGGAAGCCTATATTTGCAAGGAATGGGTTAGTTTCTCCTGACCGAGACCTCCAGATCTGCTGAGAAGATAGAAATTCCAGAGGCAGGGTCGAGGTTCCTGACTGCCCTTTGCCAGCCTTGCAAAGACATTCCCAGATTCTAGCGTTATTTTCCATGAAGGAGCAGGCTTCGGGAATATGTCAGACTTGACGGGGGCCTTACTGGCCTCAGCTCAGCTATTGCCTTTCCATTCAAACTAGGACAAGGGCCTACTTGGTGAAGGGTAAGGGTCTGCTTCTTTCCAAACTGCCAAGGACTACAGCAATGAGACCTCTGTCAAGGTGAGGGAAGCCTATGCGGATGGATTCTTAGCAGGTGCTTTGCCACAAAGCATCAGCACCCCACGGAGAGAATCAGACTCCCTTTGCCACTATGTTGGGTGTGTAGCTACACGCACAGAGGTGTCTCTGTAGAAGCCAAGAATGTTCCTGAGAGATGAGGTTCACTAGATCTCTCCTACAGAGCATAGACCTGTCCATGTGGTTTTGTCTTCCCCTGTGAGTTGGGCCCCCGAGGTCCGACCCAGCTCTGGGTTAACAGCCCCTGAGAAAAGATCTCCAGGAACAGCTTTGCGCCCAGGCTGGGAAATGCAGTTCACAGGAGGCAAGGCAAGGCAAACGAGCCTCCTGCAGTGAAAAAGAGGCCTTACTGCTCCTGGAGGAGCAGGCTGCAAGAGTGTGTGAGACCTCATTTGTGCCTTACTGGCCTCAGCTCCGCCATTGCCTGTTGTTCCGAGCTAGGACCCAGGCCTACTTGGAGAAGGGTTTGGGTGCGGATTTCTACAAACTGTCAAGGACTACAGCAATGAGAATTCTCTCAGCAGTAAGGGAGAGCATTGTATGGATTCTCAAGCTGTTTTCTGAATGACAGCATCAAAACTACACAGAGAGAATCAGGCTCTCTGTGCCCCTATGTTGGGTATGCAGCTTCACACCCAGAAATGTCTCTATAGGAGCAAAGAATGTTCCTCAGAGATGAGGTTCAGTAGAGCTCTCCTACAGAGCATAGACCTGTCCATGTGGTTCTGCCTTCCCCTGTGAGTGGGGTCCCCAAAGTCCACCCGGCTCCAGGGAAACAGCCAGAGTAAAGATCTCCAGGAACCGCTTTTCGCCCAGGCTGGGAAACACTGTTCACAGGAAGTAAGAGCGAGCCTCCTGCAGAGTAAAAGAGGCCTTACTGTCTCTGGAGGAGCAAGCTGCCAGAGTGTGTGAGACCTGACTGGTGCCTTACTGGCCTCAGCTCCGCCATTGCATGTTCATCCGAACTAGGACCCAGGCCTACTTGGAGAAAGGTTTGGGTGCGGATTTCGACAAGCTGCCAAGGGCTACAGCAATGAGAACTCTCTTTGAGGCAAGGGAAAGCATTGTATGGATTCTCAAGCTGTTGTTTGAAGGACAGCTTCAAAGCTGCACAGAGAGAATCAGGCTCTCTGTGCCCCTATTTGGCTGTGCAGCTTCACACTCAGAATTTGACTCTGTTGGAGCCAGAAATATTCCTGAAAGACTTAGGTTCACGAAAGCTGTCCTACAGAGCAAAGACATTGGATGTAGTTTTGCCTTCCCTTGTCAGTATGGGTCCCCTAGCTTGGCCCCAGCTCCGGGGATACAGCCTCTGAAAAAAATCTTCCAAGAAGCGATTTTCCTCCAGGCTGTTAAGTGGAATTCGCAGTTTGTAAGTAAAGGAAGCCTGCTTCGTGGAAGAGCAGGCAGCCAACTGGCCCTGTGTTAGGAAGCCTGTATTTGGAAGGAATGGGTTAGCTTCTACAGCGGGAGAACCTCAGATCTGCTCAGGGGACTGAAATACTACAGTCAGGGTTGAGGTTCTCCCCTGTCCTTTGCACGCCTTGCAAAGACATTCCTAGCTTCTAGCGTTAGTGTCCCTGTAGTAGCAGGCTGCGGGAGCGTGTGATAAATGACTGGCGCGTTCCTGTCCTCAGCTCCACTGTTGCCTTTCTATTCGAACTAGAACCCAGGCCTACTTTGAGAGGGGTTAGGGCCCAGTGTTTCCAAACTGCCAAGGGCTACGGCAATGCGAGCTCTGTCAGAGGTAAGAAAAGAGCAATTGGTTGGATTCTTCAGCTGCTGCTTGGCCGCACAGCTTCCGCGCTGCATGGAGAGCATGAGACTCCTTGTGGCCCTATTTTGAGTATGCAGCAACACGCACACAGAGTGTCTGTGTTCGCTTAGGTACAGGCTTATGTACACTAGAGCTCTCCTACAGAGCAAAGATATGTGGATGTGGTTTTGCCTTTCCCTATGAGTTTGGGTCCCTTACCTCAGCCCCAGCCCCGGGGAAACAGTCCCTGAGAAAATACTTACAATAAGTGGTTTGTCCGTCAGCTGGGAAGCGAAGTTCACAGAATGCGGGTAAACGAAGCCTCCCTTGAGGAAGGAGAGTCAGCCAACTGGTGTGTGTTTGCAAGCGTGTATTTGGAAAGAACGGGTTAGCTTCTACAATGGGAGATGTCCAGATCTGCTCAGAGGACCGAAACTCAGAGTCAGGGTTGAGCTCAGTGTTAGGGCCAAGCATCTCACATGCCATCTGTGAACCTTGTTAATGACATTCCTAGGTTATAGTGGCATTGCCCATGAAGGAGCAGGCTGCGGCACTGCGTCAGACATGTTTGGGCGCATTACTCTGGTCAGCTCCACTATTTCCTTTCATGTACATTTTGGTCTCTAGGCCCGGTATCGAGGGGCGCACACAGGGTGTTTTCCCGCAGGATCCAAGAATGTTCCAGACAGTCCTAGGCTCACTAGCTGTTGCTAGGTCGCACATTATGCTATACTTATTGTTAATGATAAAAATACTATTGGAGCTCTAATTATTTTTTTTTCTTTTTACTTGCAATGCTAGTGATAGAACCAAAGGCTGCTATCTATATCAAACAAGAGAAACGTAAAGGAAACTAAGCAATTTTATGTAATCACATTGCCGTGGTCCTATACAGTAAACTAGAAATTCAAGGGACATGACTTTTCTGAATGCAGGAGACTCTGGTTTCATTCCTGGGTCTGGAAGATTCCCTGGAGAAGGTACAAGCTACCACTCCAGTATTCTGGCCTAGAGAATGCCATGGACTGTATAGTCCATGGAGTCACAGAGTCAGGCACCACTGAGCCACTTTCACTTTCACATGCGGATATTATGTAAAAATAATGTGGTAACAGATCTAGAACCTTTGGCAAGCTAACGAATGAGTAATCTAAATATGAATAATCAACTTTGTCCTGCATGGTGATTACTGTCTGGTATTTGCTTTGAGAGCAGTTGAACTCCTCATTATTAAAGAGAAATAATCCTTTCCTCTCTGAAGCATTTGTGGACCATTCAGTTGGGTGTGGTGAATAAAATACTTAAGGATCTACTACATAAAAATGCAATAGTCAAAGCACAATATTTTTTCGCTCTGTTTCTCAAAGGATGGAATATTTTGTATTTGCCCTGATTTTATGTCTTGACTTCATGTACCATTGTATAGTGACATTTTTAGTTGAAATACAGTAGGACTAAAAATATTGATAGAATACTAATAAATCATGTTGGTATGTGTGGTTGTCACATAGGATTCACAGGAGATTTAAATTCACAGTTGTCAACGTAAAGGATTCGTGCTATTTAGCTTCTTCATGAATCTATACCACAAATGAAGAGCTTTTCACAACATATTTCACTGAGGGAACTACAAGGATGATAGGCGTAATACTACGTGTCAACTCCTGGATTTCTAAGCATTGCTCACAATACAGATCTGCTTTTCAACATCAGGGTTCTTTCAGTGTCCTTGAACAGCATTTGTTTTCCTGTTCAGTTCAGTTCAGTCGCTCGGTCGTGTCCGACTCTTTGCGACCCCCATTGAACCGCAGCACGCCAGACCTCCCTGTCCATCACCAACTCCCAGAGTTTACCCAAACTCGTAACCATTGGGTCGCTGATCCGCTGTCGTCCCCTTCTCCTCCTGTCTTCAATCTTTCCCAACATCAGGGTCTTTTCAAATGAGTCAGCTCTCCAAAAACTGGAGTTTCAGCGTCACCATCATTCCTTCCAATGAACACCCAGAACGGATTTCCTTTAGGATGGACTGGTTGGATTTCCTTGCAACCCAAGGGACTCTCAAGAGTCTTCTCCAACACCACAGTTCAAAAGCATCCATTCTTCTGCGCTCAGCTTTCTTTATAGTTCAGCTATATATTCTGTATACAGAAGAAAAACACTCATGAGTATAAAACTTGTTCACATAAAACGAGTGTATGAATTGTTATCTTCCCGACCCAGGGATCAAACCCACATCACTTCCATATCCTGCACTGGTAGGCAGAGTATTTACTGACTGTGCCGCTGAGGAATCGATACACATTTCAAGAACCACTGCCATCAGCTTCTCCTGTTCATGACCGAAGTAGGAGAAAGAACGCTGGAAGAAGTACCCATAAGCATATTATTTAGTCAAGGAACTGTTGTTATGCTGGGTACTCCAGTTATTACTGGGACAAGTCGGTTCCTCCAATGATGATGGGTATACCTGAAAAATTCTTACAAATTCATGGGATGCGATGTCTATATGATCAATGTGTTCATCTTATGCTACTGCTTCAGATAGACCTGCTTCAGCATGAAGGACTGCACTTGAAGGGATGCCTACTATTCCAGCTCAAGCAACAGTTACTGACGTGCAGATCACTGTCCTTTGTTGAACAGGATCAGCAGTTTGTCAACATAGGTAACACGCCAGAGCAAGCCTTGGGATGCAACTCTGAAAACAGGCTAGGCCCTCTTTTTCCCAAGCCCTGCGATAAAATACAAATCCAAAAAAGAAAAATAGCAACGATTTTGTCAGGACTTCCTCACTTTTGCGTTCTGGATGGCAAGAAGCACACACTGAGGCCAGATGACTGCAGGATTTAATTGTGAGCTAACATTGGCTGGGGTGGAAGCTCATCACTCTAGGAAGAATGTGGCTAAACTAAACCGTTTGACTTTCATTCACTTCATGTGCATAGAGTTCCATAATCCTTCGTTAAGGAATTCAGTAAGTTGTACTTCCTTACCCCTTCACCATCTCTTGGTTTACACGAATGTAAGTTCCTAGTCTAGCACTTATTTATACAACGAGTGTTACAGGTAGTAATAGTGCATAAATGATGATGAGCAATGACAGGAAGTTTATTTCTTCTCTGTTCGAATTCTCTATTTTTATACAACCAAGCAGTGAAATATACTTACGAATGTGAATATTTTAGTGGTGTGTAGAAATACACAGTGTTGGCACAATAATTATCAGGGTATTGTGTCTTTTTCATATATTCCTTTGGAGATTCTGTTCCATTATACGCTATCATAAGATATTCAATACAGTTTCTGAAACTATAGAGTAGGTCCTTGTGGTTTCTTTCATACGTAGTACTATGTAGTTGTTAATACTTCAAACAAAAACTGGTACACAAGTATTCATAGCGACCTTATTCACAATAGCCCAAAGGTAGAACCTATTCAAGTGTCCATTGGTGGGTGAATGAATATGCATCACAGGGTATATTCAAAAGCTTGAACAGCATTCTATCATACAAAAAGATAAACTGAAATGGTTCTGCCACTGCACAAGACACTACAGAAATTACTCCAAAACTAACACATGGAACAAACAGATATTTCAATTCTAATTCATGCTATGTACCCAAAAGGTTTGGAAAAGGGGCTGAAAAAATGCATATTGCTGCAGTCATAGTCACAACAGCGTGATTCACACTGGCCAACAAACGGAGGCAATCTAAGTGTCCATGGACAGCCAGTTCCATAAACAAACTGTGGTAGACACACATTGGAATCTGATTCGGCTCTTCAAAGTCGGTAATTCTGACAATGCCACAATGTGGACGAACCTTATGGTCATTATATTAAGTGAAATAAACCAGACCAAAATAGGAGAAACGTTCTGTGATTCCACTAGTATGAAATATCCAAACAAGTCAAGTCCAAAGCCAGAAAAACAGAAAGTGATTCCCAGGGATCCAAGACAGTTCATGTTTCACAGAACCCACCCAGTTTCCCTTGGGGAAACTGACTTCTCATGACATCTCCAAAACCGATTATACAAATAATTGGAAGTCATATCCAGTCAAATGAATGTAGATATAATTTTACAATGTATACCAACCTCACTCAAACGTCTCAACAGACAAAAGGCAAAATTGTATCTATGGTACCGCAGCTTTGCTTAAAACTGTATCTACAGTACCTTAGTTCTGCTTATGAAATTTAATTAAAAAAAAAAAACACACTAAAGTCTATCCAAAAACGGACATAAAAATTATAACATGAACTTTAAAAAATTATAAATTTAAACTGTGAAAAACCTTATTCACACAACTTAAATGCAAGCCACAGAAAAATGTACTGACAAAATACATATATGATAAAGGATCGTACTCCAAATATACCAAAATATCTGGAACAAACAACATCATTAAAAGTGTGTAAATCTGAACTCCTGGTCAAATGAAAGATACAGATAGTAAATCAGCATATCAAAAATACTCAAAATCATATGTCATTAGGAAATTACAAGGTAAAACAGCAGTGAAGTAGCACTGCACACCTATTAGATCCAGTAAGCTCAAAAATGGGGGAGGGGGCGCGGGGCTTCTCTGGTGGCTCAGTGGTAAAGAATCTGCATGACGATGCAAGACACTCAAGTTCAATCCCTTACCCAGGAAGATCCCACGTGCCAGAGAAACTTAGCTGGATTTTTCCACAGCTAAACAAGGCTCACCTGTGACCTGAACACTACACGCCTAGCACTTACTAAACAGCTTTGAAAAAGTGTCCAGACAAAAAGTATCACACAATTACACACAGCTCTACTTCTAACAGCTAAAGACTTTCAAATATCAGGATGTCTTCGGGCGATGACTGTGTAAGTAAATTGGGATACATCCAAAGTGAAGGGAAGCAAATGCTACCCCAAAATATACCACTTCAGCATGAGAATTAGTTGGATCTAATTAACTTTCTTTTTTTTAAGAGGACACATGCTCATCTCTCACACCCAAGTTCAAGATGGCTCTTCTGTGAGTCACATTTAGAAGAGAAATCTCATTTCAAAGGAATCCTCAGCATATACCAGATAGAAGGATGACAGTCTTGTGAAACTCTTTTTTTTTTAAATCAATAGGAAAACCTAAGATGTAAATCTGTAGAACGACCATATCCTTCCTTTCCTTTGGTTTTATTTTTATTAATATTGATTTTTTTTTGTATTTGGCTGCACCAGATCGACCTTCATTGAAGCCAGCCAGATATTTAGGTAAAGGATGCAACTCTGCGTTGTGGCATGGGAGATCTAGTTCTCGGAAAAGGGATTGAACCTGGGCCACCTTCTTTGGGAGTGTCCAGTCTTAGCTACTGGACCACCAGGAAGCCCCTGATTTGGTTTTAGATGAAGATGGTATCTAAGGTGATATCTTGGGCCATTTCAGTCACTGACTCAGTTTCCTGAGTTTCTTCAAAGCACGCACGAAGGTACACATAATAAACCGGTGTGCAAAACAAGGAAAGGGAGTTCATACTACAACACTGTATGCTTACAAATAGCTAAATGGTAAATGGCATGTTATTTATTTTTAATTACTGTGGAGAAAAAAAAAGAATGCAGGATTCACACATTTTATAACATGAATAAACATTAAAACCATCTTTAGCGAAAAATATCCATATAGAAAAGGCCACACAGATCCCATATTCACTGTCTGCTCTAAGTCCATCAAGTTTGTCCAAATCAACGTACATCTCCATAGCATTCCTAAAAAAAAAAAAAGCGGGGGTGGGGGGGTGGGAAGAAAAGATATATTCATACAATTGAACAATTGCTGAAAGGGAAGTGGGGCTGTGGATACTGCACTATAATTAGTGCAGAAACCAAATGATGTCCTGATTTTGGAGATTATGTGGAGGTTCTGCAGGAGAATGCACCCACTTTGAATAAAACACATAGAGTGATTTAGATGATGTGGCAAATGCGAGCACTTTTTCCCTTTGATAGGAGTTTTCTGTACATTTTACCCAGAAAGGAAATTATGTTTCAAAACAAACAAGTCGATACCATAAAAGAAAATCGAATTAGACAGGCAGAAAATTTTCTATAGAGTTCAGACTTAGGCGAAGTTCAAGGGAAGCTGTGATGCTCCACTGTCCTTGTAGGAGTCCACATGGAATGAAGAAGTACTGTGGGAACTCTATTAGTAACCACTGTGCCTTGGGTCTGCAGAACAAACAGATTTTGCAAATAAAATGTTCCCCATAACTTCACAAAAAGTTGTTAGACTACATTCAGTAAAGTTGAATAATTTTCGATCAATTTACAATCATAGAAACTACTACAACTTACAATCCCAATCAATATATAAAAATCACTTGCGTTTCTATAAACTAATAACAAACAGAAACAAACATTAAGAAAATCTCACTTATAATTGCACCCAAAAGAATAAAACATCTAGCAACAAACTTAATCAAGGACATAAAAGACCAGTAGTCAGAAAACTAGAAAGCACTGATAAAGAAACCAAAGAAAACACAAATAAACAGAAAACGACACCACGCTCAAACACTGGAACAAGAGGAATTCAAATGCCCATTTCAAACAAAGCCATCAACAAATACACTGACTGCCATCACAAAATGATATTCAATGGCCTTTTCACAGAAACAGAAATACTCCTACTAGTAGGCTGCTAATATTGAACAGGACCTTAAAGGGCCAAGAAGACTCTGAGAAAGAAGATCACTGCTGGAGATATCTTCCTCTCCGACTTCAAACTACAGCACGGCCCTGTAGTAACCACCACAGTGAGGAACTGGCAGGAACACAGACACAGGGACTCCAGGAAAGAAGAGAGAGCCCAGGAGTGAACCCACATGGACGTGGTCAGTTCATGAAAATCAAACCAGGAATGAGCCAAGAGGAAAGGACACTCTTCTGAAGAAACAGGGACAGGAAAACTGGCCAACTACTCAGAAGAACATCTGTGAAGGTCATCCTCTAGGCCATCGAACAGAAATCGAACTGAAAACCTGCCATTTGTACATGGAGCTCTCCCCACCCCCCCCACCCCCCGCGTGCTCTGAGATGGACCTCCGGTCAGCGCTCAGCTGGACACAGGAAACATCTACTTCGTCCTCATTTTCCCCTCTTGCAGCGTCTCCCTGCTGGTGGGCACTGAGGCAACCCCTCTCCTCTCAGCTGGGATGCAGCCCCATAAACCTGGAGCCCGAGTCCTGAGGGTCCTGAGGAGACAGAGCTCCCACCAGGGAAGAGCGGGCAGCCCCATGCTCACAGACCTCAGAGGGCTCACCCACAAACAGCTCTGCTGTGAGCACTCAGACTGGAAGCCCAAACTGAAATGGAGCACAATGGCTCCATGACCCTCCTCAAAACACGGCTAAGGAACAGTCAGAGCCTGGATGGAATGCAGCCATAAAAAGGAACATATTTGAGTCCGTTCTAAGGAAGGGGATGAACCGAGAGCATATTAAACAGGAAAGTCAGTCAGAAAGAGGAAAACATGGAATCGAGAAGGATGGGTCTGACGAATCTGTTCACATAGCAGCACCGGAGATGCAGACATAGAGGACAGACTTACGGACCAGGGTGGGGAATGGAGAGAGCAACATGGATGCATGTACACCAACATTTGTAAGTAGACAACCAGTGGGATTTGCTGTTAGGACTCAGGGAACTCAAACTGGGGCTCTGTAATAACCTAGAGAGGTGGGGATGGATGGGATGTGGGAGGGAGTTTCCAGAGCGAGGGGACACAAGTACGTCTATGGTTCGTTCGCATGGATGTATGACAAATCAAACCGATATTGTAAAGCAGTGATCAATGAACTAGAAATAAATAACTGTTTATTAAAAAAAATGAAATGAACAGAAGCACAAACTTTGCAACTAACACCGGAATTCCATTTAAAAAACTATACAATTTGAGAAAACAACAAAAGGTCTCCATGATTTTGGTCTGGTGATGAGTTGTAACACACAACAAAAAAGCCAACTTACCAAATTAGGAATATACATTATTTCAAATATTGACTTTTAAGATTTTATACATTGACTGTGTGAAGGACCTTATTCCAGAGAACCAAAAGACACTCTGTTAACTGAACCAGTGACCACCCAACCTTCCAGGCAAAATAGAAGAGAAAACACCTGCAGGAGTCACCTTACCACAGAAGGTCCTGGTAAGGAACAAGGAACTAACAAGCTCCCACCAACAAGGATTCTGCAGAGGTCAGCAAGAAATGGGAGAGACAGCAGTCCAGAGGTCTAGCAACTTCCATCTAGCAACAAAACACAGCATAGTTAAAATTATTTCAATGTTATAAAAATAAATAAATAAACAAATAAATAAATAAAAGGACAGAAGTTCTTTGAACACATGACTGAGATTAGGGGTGAGGCAGTACATGTATGTGCCTGGAAAAACTTAAAGTATGAGAAAGTAAAGAAATTAAAGACAACAATCAAGCTGTCCAAACTGATAAAAACGAATGATTACAGAGTTTTATTTGTATACATTAGCCGATAATGCTCTGAAAAGGAATTAAAAAAATTCTCTTTCAATAATGTCAACATGAATAAAATACTTTGCCATGGATGTAACGAGGATGAAAAGACTGGCACACAGGAAATTATACACCCTGGCTGAAAAATATCCTGAATACATGGACAGATATACCATAATGATGGAAAGACAAGATGGCAACACCATGGAATGAATCTTCAATCTGAAATGAAGATTCGATATGATTTGATCGCTCAGAGCTTTTGTGCCATCAACTGTTATTAAAGTATGAAAGAGATAGATAAAGCCGCTGACTTAGACTTGAGGCGGGGTGTACGCCCTGCTGGGCTCTAGCCAGATATTCTACAGGCACTAGCAGTCAGCTAAGGAAAAAAAGGCACTGTCTCAGGGAATGGCAACAGGCCGCTCCCCCATGACATGCCTTGAGATAACATTGGCAGCAGGTGACTTATCCGCGGCAAAAAAACTGATTGACATGAATCTTGAAGAAAGGCAGTATTCCAGGCAAATATAGCATTTCCTTAACATAGATGAGGAGAACAAGGTACGAGGAAAATATACTGTTTTGTTCAAGTTGCTTCTGAGCCTTTTGGGGGAACCGACCTGAAGCCAGGGTCTAGCACAAAACATAGGATATTTACATCGCTTGAGACAATCATTTCCTTAGGAAAAAATGCATTGCTTAGCTCAAGGTTTGTCTGCGAAATGCTTACACATCAGGAGATGACGCCAAGCTGGGTTTCCACACACAAGAACATGCATGCAAAGGACAAGCCTGCACAGCCCATCTGCACAGCCCAACTGCACCTCCCCCACAGCCAGCAGCATTTCCAAGTGACCTCCTAAGGCCTTTCCCAAACTACAGGGGCACCTCTGGGTTTCCTGTTTCCCTCACTTCGAACACTTTTCTTAAAAAAATATAAAACAAAACAAAACCCGCACACTTCTTGATAGAATGCCACAGTGGAAGGAAAACGGGCCTTCAATATATAAACCTCCCTGTGCCAAACACTTGGAGCTTGGTTTGGTTTTGTTTTGTGTTGAATTACACCACCACATAATTTAAACTTTTTACACATTCTAATTATTCAGTTCCAAAACACCAAACTTTTATTGCACAAGGTCCCCATGAAAAGGCCCACGCAGCAGGACAGCCACAGATTCTGCCACGAAAGGGCAGCAAGGTGCCCTCCCCCCTTCTTTGCTGCCTGGGCGGCCACCAGGGTTTGAAATCCATGCACCCTACTAAGTTTCTAGGGTGCAATTCGTGGACCCTTCCCTTTCCCATCCCAGCAGGTGCTCCAGGGCTTGCTGGCATACAAAGTGCCAGAAGCAGGGCTGGGCCAGCCGGCCAGAGTTCAGGGTTCTGTCCCTTGGACTTCCAGCGGACACTAGGCTGCTTGGGAAAACCGCGCAGACTCGGAGATTTTTCAGCAGAGGGGTGGAGCGGTAAAGGCCTTGACCCCAAAGGCGAGGCCTTTCTGCGACCGCCAGGTGGGGGAGCTCCGAGAATGTGCCAACAGAGGGCGGAATACGTGGTTCCCTGCTCCACGCAATCCCAGTGCCCTGACCTGTGGTCCGCACCCGTCCGCTGCGCCCACTGGATGCCGATCCTTGGGGACCCAGGAGCGCACGAAATGGGCGTGCCCAGCCACAATGGCAACCCCGAGAGCACAAGTGGGAAGCCCTCCCCCACCCCCGCCAGGAGCCGACCCCCGCCGCGACCGGACCCCACCCCTCTCCCCGCGCCACCAGGGTTCTCCCCGCCCCTGCCGCGCTTCCGGCGGGTTCCCAGCAGCAGTGGACACCCCCGGGAGCACAACTGGGACCGATCCCCCACCCACAGCCATCGGAATCTCGACCCGCGCAGCCCGGGTTTACCCCGCCGCGGGCGCGCTCCCGGCGCATTTCCAGCCGCAGTGGCCACCTCCGAGAGCACAACTGGGAAGGCCTCCCCCACCCCCGCCAGGACCCGACCCCCGCCCCGCGCTCCCGGTGCTTTCCCAGCCGCAGTGGGGACCCCCGAGAGCACAACTGGGACCGCCCCCCACCCCCGCCACGACCCGATTCCCGACCCGCGCCGCCCGGGTTCGCCCCGCCCCTGGCACGCTGCCCACCTTCACCGGGGGCTCCCGGTGAGCCCCGCCCCCACGCCCCCACGCCCGGTTCCAGCAGAGGCTCTCGGACCTCGCTACTGCCGCCAGGTCAAACACGAGGACAATACATCCACCCCACAGAGACAATCCAAGCTGTCTATGATTTAGGGATCCAACGAGGACTACAGAAAGGCAAGATGGCCTGACCTAGGAGGGCCATGATATGCTATAGAACCAGACAAAGTTGGTTACCAAGGAAACTTTTTTCCTTGGAACCCGGAAACCTGGTTCTTTGCATATGCAATGACCAACAATTAGCTTGTTACCCAAGCCTGCCTCGCTGCCAGCCCCACCCCCCTCCCCACTCCCCAGAAGACCGGCTCAAAGAAATATTTTAAATCTCAGGCGGAAAACTGGAAGATGTCTTGTCTGGCTCTCTGGATTTAGGTATGTGTCAGTGTGAGCCTTGTGGTTTTTGATAAGATTGCTCAAGTTCTGAGTTCTGATTTCAATGGTCTCAAGACAAGGCAGCCCTTCCAAATCAAACTCCTGGGAATACAAGAAAACATTGACCTAAATGGAAGTCAGAGTCCCATGAGCTGGGAACTAGTCAATAGGAAATAGCTAGTGTTTTTGGTTTTGCTCCTCCACTCTAGACATGTCTAAGAGTCAACAACATTAAGCACAACCTGTTCATAGTGCCTAGGTTTCTTTTGAGGTAAAAATTGCTCTATTGTTATACCCGTCACAAGCTCGTTCGTCAGCAAGAAAGTACCCGGAAACGACAACAACAAAAGTAAAAAATGTAAATGGGATATGAGCTTTTAGACAAACCCTTAACAATAATTATACTCTAAAATATCTGCCTCTCATAGTCTTGATTGAAGGCAGAGGAGAAGGGGACGACAGAGGATAAGATGGTTGGATGGCATCACTGACTCGATGGACATGAGTTTGAGCAAGCCCCTGGAGTTGGTGACGGTCACGGAAGCCTGGCGTCCTGCAGGCCACGGGGTCCCAAAGAGGCAGACACGACTGAGCAACTGAACTGAACTGAACTGACAAACGTTTCTCCAGGTGTTTTGGTTCCCCGAGTTTCTATCCTTGTGCTAAACTAAGTGACGCCAGTGTATTGAATAGCTAGGTCATTTCCAAAGAAATGAAAGTTCTGAAACACTCACGACTTGAAAGGCCCTCCCTTTTACACAGAAACAAAAGAGATTTTTGACTCTCCATGAATAGTGTCTGGCACCATCCTGACATGTTAAATGTAAGAAAGCAATTGTTTTGTTTTGTTCTGTTCTGTTCTTGTTGGTGGGGGGTGGCGCGCTATATCGAATGCCAATATAAAAGTCAGTTCTTGGTTGCTGAAGGGAAATGCATGACTTGTTATTACACGAAGGGATGTGGAATGCAATGGCACTTGAGGAAGGAAAACGAAGTAGTTCTGTCTTCCAGGTGGCAGTTTCAGGATGGGGGAAGCAAAGGAATGGGTACAGAATGGGATAAGGAGGTTGTAGGGAAAGTGGACCCCCAGGAAAGAGTTCTGTGCCTAGCACGAGTTTTCTTGAGAGGTTGAACTGCCTTTGCTAATGGAGTTTCAGTTTCTTTACCTCTTGAGTGATCTCTTCTAGGTTGACCTAGGACAGAAATCTTTGGTTAGCTTTGGCTACGTGGAGAAGTAGTGTTTCACGGTGACATATGTGATCCTACCTGACTGTTCGCAACCCTTTTGATATCGATGCACTGCTTCTGCTGCTGCTGCCGCCGCCGCTGCCGCTGCTAAGTCGTTTCAGTCGTGTCCGACTCTGTGCGACCCCGTAGACGGCAGCCCACCAGGCCCCGCAGTCCCTGGGGTTCTCTAGGCAAGAACACTGGAGTGGGTGGCCATTTCCTCCTCCCATGCATGAAAGTGAAAAGTGAACGTGAAGTCGCTCAGTGGTGTCCGACTCTTAGCGACCCCATGGACTGCAGCCTACCAGGCTCCTCCGTCCATGGGATTTTCCACGCAAGAGTACTGGAGTGGGGTGCCATTGCCTTCTCCCAGATCTATGCGCAAGCCTGCCTAAATCACTGACTTCTAGCTAGCTTTGGGATGCCCATGACCATCCACCCTTACCAGGCAACAGAGAAGAGAAACCACTTACCACAGGAGGTCCTGGTAAGGAACAAGGAACTAACAAGCTCCCACCAACCAGGATTCTGCAGAGGTCAACAAGAGGTCAGGAAGAGATGGCAGACTGCAGTCCAGAGGTCCTAGCGACTTCCATCTTGCAGCAGAGACCCAGCATAGTCCAAACGAATTCAATGTTGCAACAAATAAATAAACAAATAAAAGGACAGAAGTTCTTTGCACACATGACTGAGATTAGGGGTGAGGCAGTACATGTATGTGCCCGGAAAATCTTAAAGTATAAGAAAGAAAAGAAATTAAAGACAACTCTCAAGCTGTCCAAACTGATAAAAACGAATGATTACACAGTTTTCTCTGTATATATTAGCAGATAATAATCTGAAAAGGAATTTTAAAAAATTCCCTTTCAATAATGTCAACATGAATACAACACTTTGCCATGTATTAACGACGATGCAAGACTGGCACACTGGAAATTATACACCCTGGCTGAAAACTATCCTGAATACATGGACAGATATTCCATAATGATGGAAAGACTTAAGATGGCAATCACATGGAATGCATCTTCAATCTGAAATAAATATTCGATATGGTTTGATCGCTCAGAGCTTTTGTGTCATCAATTGTTATTAAAGTATAAAAGATATAGAGAAAGCTGCTGACTTAGTCTTGAGGCTGGATGTATGCCCTGCTGGGCTCTAGCCAGGTATTCTACAGGCACTAGCAGTCAGCTAAGGAAAGAAAGGCACTGTCTCAGGGAATGGCAGCAGGCCCCTCCCCCACGATATGCCTTGAGATAACATTGGCAGCAGGTGAGTCATCCCGGGCCAAAATTTGATAGACCTGAATCTTGAAGAAAGGCAGTATTCAAGGCAAATATATCATTTCCTTAATATAGATAAGGAGAACAAGCTAGGAGGAAAACATACTGTTTTGTTCAAGTTGCTTCTGAGCCGTTTGGGGGAACCGACCTGAAGCCAGAGTCTAGCGGAAATACATAGGATATTTATATCACTTATGACAAACATTTCCTCAGGAAAAAATGCATTGCTTAGCTCAAGGTTTGTCTGCGAAATGCTTACACATCAGGAGATGGCTCCGAGCTGGGTTTCCACACACAAGAACATACATGCAAAGGACAAGCCTGCACAGCCAATCTGCCCCACCCCACAGCAAGCAGCATTTCCAAGTGACCTCCTTAGGCCTTCCCCAAACTACAGGGGCACCTCTGGGTTTCCTGTTTCCCTCACTTCGAACACTTTTCTTAAAAAAAAAAAAAATATCCCGCACACTTCTTGATAAATGCCACAATGGAAGGAAACAGGCCTTCAATATTAGGACCTCCATTTGAAAAACACTTGGAGCTTGGTTTTGTTTTAATTACACCACCACATAATTTAAACTTTTTACACGTTCTAATTATTCAGTTCCAAAACACCAAACTTTTCTTCCACAGGGTCCCCATGAAAAGGCCCACGCAGCAGGACAGACACAGATTCTGACATGAAAGGGCAGCAAGGTACCCTCCCCCCTTCTTTGCTGCCTGGGCGGCCACCAGGGTTTGAAATCCATGCACCCTACTAAGTTTCTAGGGTGCAATCCGTGGACCCTTCGCTTTCCCATCCCAGTAGGTGCTCAAGGGCCCGCTGGCCTACAAAGTGCCAGAAGCAGGGCTGGGCCAGCCGACCAGAGTTCAGGGTTCTGTCCCTTGGACTTCTAGCGGACACTAGGCTGCTTGGGAAACCCGCGCAGACTCGGAGATTTTTCAGCAGAGGGGTGGAGCGGTAAAGGCCTTGACCCCAAAGGCGAGGCCTTTCTGCGACCGCCAGGTGGGGGAGCTCCGAGAATGTGCCAACAGAGGGCGGAATACGTGGTTCCCTGCTCCACGCAGTCCCAGTGCCCTTACCAGTGGTCCGCAGCCCTCCGCTGCACCCACGGAATGGCGATCCTTGGGGACCCAGGAGCGGACGAAATGGGTGTTCCCAGCCTCAGTGGAGACCCCTGAGAGCACAACTGGGAAGCCCTCCCCATCCCCGCCAAGAGCCAACCCCCGCCACAACCGGACCCCCTCCCCTCGCGCCAGGGTTCGCCCCGCCCCTGCCGCCCTCCAGGCGCGTTCCCAGCCGCAGTGGCGAACCCCGGGAGCACAACTGGGACCGACCCCCACCTACAGCCATCGTAATCTCGACCCGCGCAGCCGGAGTTTACCCCGCCCCGGTGCGCTCCCGGCGCGTTTCCAGCCGCAGTGGCCACTTCCGAGAGCACTACTGGGACCGCTTCCCACCCCCTCCCGACCGGAAACCCGCCCCGCGCCGCCCGGTTTCGCCCCGCCCCTGCCTCGCTCCCGGTACCTTTCCAGCCGCAGTGGGGACCCCCGAGAGCACAACTGGGACCGCCCCCCACCCCCTCCCGATCGGAACCCCGACCCGCGCCGCCCTGTTTCGCCCCGCCCCTGCCACGCTCCCGGTACCTTACCAATTTCTAGCGTTCACGCCCGGGTAGGAGCAGGATGTAGGAGTGTGGGAGATGTGTCTGGAGCCTGACAGCCTCAGCTCCGCTCTGGCCTGCCCTTTGGACCTAGGAGCCAGGCCAACTTGCAGAGGGCTTATTGCCCTATTGTATGCAAACTACCAAGGCCTACCGCCAGGAGAGCTCTGTCGGAGGGAAGGGAAGTGCCCCAGGCTGCGTTCCCAAGCTGTTGCTAGGCAACCCAGACTCAGCGCTAAACGGAGGGAATCAGGGTCCTAGTGCCCCAGTCTTGGGGAGGGAGCTCCACAGCCAGAGTGTTCCTCCGTTTGTGCCCAGAAAGCGCCTGCCAGACTGGGCTTCCCTGGAGCTCTGTTGCAGAGCAGAGACGTGTGGATGTGTTTTGGAGCCTTGACTTGTGCGTTTGGGCTCCCTAGCACAGCCCCAGCGTAGGGGAACCAGCCCCTTAGCAAAGAGCTCCAGGCAGTGCTTTGTGCCCAGGCCTGGATGCCCAGTCCCAGCACGCGGGAGAGATGAGTTAGGCCGTCGGCGGGTTCTTGCAAGCCTGTATTGGAAAAGACCGAATGAGCTTCACACCGGCGGAGCTGCAGATCTGTACCCAGGCGCGATAGGACAGAGCCCCTGTCGAGAGGCTGCTCTGCCTGAGCGAGCCTCGCCAAGCCCTTCCCAGCTTCCAGCTTTCGCGCAGGGGAAGGAAAAGACTGCGGAAGTGGGGGAGACGTGACTGGCGGGCGCCTTACTGGCCTCAGCTCCGCTCTTCCCTTCCCTTTGCACCTATGATCCATGCCTCCTTGCAGAGGGCTTAAGGCCCGAAGGAGAGCTCTGTCAGAGGGAAGGGAAGCGCCCGAGGCTGCATTCCCAGCTGTTGCTTAGCCGCCCAGACTCAGCGCTGCACAGGGGGAATCAGGCTCTCTGTGCCCCTATGTTGGGCACACAGCTTCACACACAGGTGTGTCTCCGTAGGAATCAAGAAAGTTCCTGACAGAGTGAGGTTCACTAGAGCTATACTAAAGAGCAAAGACTTGTCCATGTGGTCTTGCCTTCTCCTGTGCGTTTGGGTCTCCGGGCTCACCCCCAGCTCCGTGGAAACAACCCCTGAGAAAATATCTTCAAGATCCGCTTTTCCCAGTGTCTGGGAACTGGGGTTCGTAGGAGGAGAGAAAAGCACGCCTCCATCGGGAACGAAAAGGCAGCCAACCTGCCTGTGTTTTGAAGCCTCTATTTGGAAGGAATGGGTTAGCTTCTCCTAAAGGAGACCTCCAGATCTGCTCAGAAGTCTGTAATTCCAGAGGCAGGGTGCTGGTTCCTGATTGCCCTTTGCTAGCCTTGCAAAGATATTCCTAGGTTCTAGAGTTATTTTCCATGAAGGAGCAGGCTTTGGGAATGTGTCAGACGGGACTGGCTCCTTATTGGCCTCAGCTCAGCTATTGCCTTTCCATTCAAACTAGGACAAGGGCCTACTTTATGAAGGGTAAGGGTCTTCTTCTTTGCAAACTGCCAAGGGCTACAGCAATGAGACCTCTGTCAAGGCGAGGGAAGCCTAAGAGGATGGATTCGCAAGCAGGTGCTTTGCCACAAAGCATCAGCACCCCATGGAGAGAATCAAGCTCCCTGTGCCCCAATGTTGGGAGTGTAGCTTCATACACAGAGTTGTCTCTATAGGAGCCAAGAATGTTCCTGAGAGATTAGGTTCACTAAACCTCTCCTACAGAGCATAGACCTGTCCATGTGGTTTTGCCTTCCCCTGTGAGTTGGGTCCCCGAGGTCCGCCACACATCCGGGGAAACTGTGCCTGAGGAAAGATCTCCAGGAACCGCTTCACTGAGGCTGGGAAACGCTGTTCACAGGAAGTAAGGCAAGCGAATCTCCTGCAGAGAAAAAGAGGCCTTACAGTCCCTGGAGGAGCAGGCTGCCAGAGTGTGTGAAACCTGACAGTTGCCTTACTGGCCTCAGCTCTGCCATTGCCTGTTCATCCGAGCTAGGACCCAGGCCTACTTGGAGAAGCGTTTGGGTGCGGATTTCTACAAAGTGCCAAGGGCTACAGCAGTGAGAATTCTCTCAGCGGTAAGGGAGAGCATTGTATGGATTCTCAAGCTGTTTTCTGAACGACAGCATCAAAATGAACAGAGAGAACCCCTATGTTAGGTATGCAGCTTCACACACAGAGGTGTCTCTATAGGAGCCAAGAATGTTCCTGAGAGATGAGGTTCACTAGAGGTCTGCTGCAGAGTATAGACGTCTCCATGTGGTCTTGCCTTCCCCTGTGGCTTTGGGTCTCCGGGCTCGGCCCCAGCTCCGTGGAAACAACCCCTGAGAAAATATCTTCAAGATCCACTTTTCCCAGAGGCTGGGAACTGGGGTTCATAGGAGGAGAGAAAAGCAAGCCTTCTTCGGGCACGAAAGGCAGCCAACCTGCCTGTGTTTTGAAGCCTCTATTTGGAAGGAATGGGTTAGCTTCTCCTAAAGGAGACCTCCAGATCTGCTCAGAAGTCGGTAATTCCAGAGGCAGGGTGCTGGTTCCTGACTGCCCTTTGCCAGCCTTGCAAAGACATTCCAAGATTCTAGAGTTATATTCCATGAAGGAGCAGGCTTTGGGAATGTGTCAGACGGGACTGGCTCCTTATTGGCCTCAGCTCAGCTATTGCCTTTCCATTCAAACTAGGACAAGGGCCTACTTTATGAAGGGTAAGGGTCTTCTTCTTTGCAAACTGCCAAGGGCTACAGCAATGAGACCTCTGTCAAGGCGAGGGAAGCCTAAGAGGACGGATTCTCAAGCAGGTGCTTTACTACAAAGCATCAGCACCCCACGGAGAGAATCAAGCTCCCTGTGCCCCAATGTTGGGAGTGTAGCTTCACACACAGAGTTGTCTCTATAGGAGCCAAGAATTTTCCTGAGAGATTAGGTTCACTAAACCTCTCCTACAGAGCATAGACCTGTCCATGTGGTTTTGCCTTCCCCTGTGAGTTGGGTCCCCGAGGTCCGCCACACCTCCGGGGAAACTGTCCCTGAGAAAAGATCTCCAGGAACCGCTTCGCTGAGGCTGGGAAACGCTGTTCACAGGAAGTAAGGCAAGCGAATCTCCTGCAGAGAAAAAGAGGCCTTACTGTCCCTGGAGGAGCAGGCTGCCAGAGTGTGTGAAACCTGACTGTTGCCTTACTGGCCTCAGTTCCACCATTGCCTGTTCCTCCGAACTAGGACCCAGGCCTATTTGGAGAAGCGTTTGGCTGCGGATTTCTACAAAGTGCCAAGGGCTACAGCAGTGAGAATTCTCTCAGCGGTAAGGGAGAGCATTTTATGGATTCTCAAGCTGTTTTCTGAACAACAGGGTCAAAATGAACTGAGAGAATCAGGCTCTCTGTGCCCCTATGTTAGGTACGCAGCTTCACACACAGAAGTGTCTCTATAGGAGCCAAGAATGTTCCTGAGAGATGAGGCTCACAAGAGCTCTCCTACAGAGTGCTCACCTGTACATGTGGTTTCGCCTTCCCCTGTGAGTTGGGTCCCCGAGGTCCACCCCAGCTCCGAGAAAACAGCCTCTGAGAAAAGATCTCCAGGAACCGCTTTTCGCCCAGGCTGGGAAAAGCTGTTCACAGGAAGTAAGGCAAGTGAGCCTCCTGCAGAGAAAAAGAAGCCTTACTGTCCCTGGAGGAGCAGGCTGCCAGAGTGTGTGAAAACTGACTGGTTCCATACTGGTCTTAGCTCCGCCATTGCTTGTTCCTCTGAACTGGGACTCAGGCCTACTTGGACAAGGGTTTAGGTGCAGATTTCTACAAACTGCCAAGGGCTACTGCAATGAGAACTCTCTCAGAGGTAAGGGCGAGAATTGTATGGATTCTCAAGCTGTTTTCTGAACGACAGCATTAAACCTGCACAAAGAGAATCAGGCTCTCTGCCGCCATGTTGGGTACGCAGTTTCACACACAGAGGTGTCCGCATAGGAGCCAAGAACGTTCGTCAAAGACTGAGGTTCACTAGAGCTCTCTTAGAGAGCAAAGACTTGTTCATGTGGTTTTGCCTTCCCCTGTATGTGTGGGTCTCTGGGCACAACCCCAGCTCTGTGGAAACAACTCCTGAGCAAAGATCTCCAAGATCTGCTTTTCCCCCATGCTGGGAACCAGGGATCATAGGAGGCAGGAAAAGCAAGCCTCCTTCAGGCAGGAAGAGGCAGCCAACCGGCCTGTGTTTGGAAGCCTCTATTTGCAAGGAATGGGTTAGCTTCTCCAGAAGGAGACCTCCAGATCTGCTCAGAAGATAGATATTCCAGAGGCAGGGTCGACGTTCCTGACTGCCCTTTGCCAGCCTTGCAAAGACATTCCTAGATTCTAGCAATATTTTCCATGAAGGAGCAGGCATCGGGAATATGTCAGAGTTGACGGGTGCCTTACTGGCCTCAGCTCAGCTATTGCCTTTCCTTTCAAACTAGGATCAGGGCCTACTTGGTAAAGGGTAAGGGTCTACTTCTTTCCAAACTGCCAAGAGACACAGCAATGAGACCTCTGTCAAGGCGAGGGAAGCGTAAGCGGATGGCTCCTCAAACAGGTGCTTTGCCACAAAGCATCAGCACCCCACGGAGAGAATCAGGCTCCCTGTGCCCCTATGTTCGGTGTGTAGCTTTACACACAGAGGTGTCTCTGTACGAGCCAGGAATGTTCCTAAGAGATGAGACACACTAACGTCTCCTACAGAGCATAGACCTGTCCATGTGGTTTTTCCTTCCCCTGTGAGATGGGTCCCCGAGGTCCACCCCAGCTCTGGGGATAGAGCCCCTGAGAAAAGATCTCCAGGAACCGCTTTTTGCCCAGGCTGGGAAATGCATTTCACAGGAGGCAAGGCAAGCGAGCCTCCCGCAGGGAAAAATAGGCCTTACTGTCCCTGGAGGAGCAGGCTGCCAGAGTGTGTGACACCTGACTGGTGCCTTACTGACCTCAGCTCCGCCATTGCATGGCCATCCAAACCAGGACCCAGGCCTACTTGGAGAAGGGTTTGGGTGCGGATTTGTAAAAACTGCCAAAGGCTACAGCAATGAGAAATCTCTCAGAGGTAAGGGAGAGCATTCTATGGATTCTCAAGCTGTTGTTTGAACGACAGCTTCAAAGCTGCAAAGAGAGAATCAGGCCCTGTGTGCCCCCTTGTTGGGTACGCAGCTTCACACACAGGGGTGTCTCCATAGGAGTCAAGAACGTTCCTGACACAGTAAGTTTCACTTAGAGGTCTCCTGGAGAGCAAAGACTTGTCCATGTGGTTTTCCTTCCCCTGTTCGATTGGGTCTCTGGTCTCGGCCCCAGCTCCATGGAAACAACCCCTGAGAAAATATCTTCAAGATCCGCTTTTCCCAGAGGCTGGGAACAGGGCTTCATAGGATGCGAGAAAAGCAGGCCTCCTTCGGGCGCGAAGAGGCAGCCAACCGGCCTGTTTGGAAGCCTCTATTTGGAAAGAATGGGTTAGCTTCTCCTAAAGGAGACCTCCAGATCTGCTCAGAAGTCGGTAATTCCAGAGGCAGGGTGCTGGTTCCTGACTGCCCTTTGCCAGCCTTGCAAAGACATTCCCAGATTCTAGAGTTATTTTCCATGAAGGTGAAGGCTACGGGAGTATGTCAGACTTGGCAGGCACCTTATTGGCCTTAGCTCAGCTATTACCTTTCCATTCAAACTAGGACAAAGGCCTACTTTATGAAGGGTAAGGGTCTTCTTCTTTGGAAACTGCCAAGGGCTACAGCAATGGGACCTCTGTCAAGGCGAGGGAAGCCTAGGTGGATGGATTATCAAGCAGGTGCTTTGCCACAAAGCATCAGCACCCCACGGGGAGAATCAGGCTCCATTTGCCCCTATGTTGGGTGTGTAGCTTCACATACAGAGGTGTCTCTATAGGAGGCTAGAATGTTCCTGAGAGATGAGGTTCACTAGAGCTCTCCTACAGAGCATAGACCTGTCCATGTGCTTTTGCCTTCCCCTGTGAGTTGGGTCCTCGTGGTCCTCCCCAGCTCCGGGGAAGGAGCCCCTGAGAAAAGATCTCCAGGGACCTCTTTCCCCCCAGGCTGGGAAATGCAGCTCACAGGAGGGAAGTCAAGTGAGCCTCCTGCAGGGAAAAAGAGGGCTTACTGTCCCTGGACGATCAGGCTGCCAGAGTGTGTGAGACCTGACTGGTGCCTTACTGGCCTCAGCTCCGCCATTGCATGTTCCTCTGAACTAGGACCCAGGACTACTTGGAGAAGGGTTTGGGTGCGGATTTCTAAAAACTGCCAAGGGCTACAGCAATGAGAACTCTGTCACGGGTAAGGAAGAGCATTGTATGGATTTTCAAGGTGTTTTTTGAACGACACCTTTAAAGCTACACAGAGAGAATCAGGCTCTCTGTGCCCCCATGTTGGGTACGCAGCTTCGCACACAGGGGTGTCTCCATATGAATCAAGAATGTTCGTGACAGAGTGAAGTTCACTAGAGCTCTCCTAGAGAGCAAAGACTTGTCCATGTGGTTTTTCTTCCCCTGTGAGTTTGGGTCTCCAGGCTTAGCCCCAGCTCCGTGGAAACAACCCCTGAGAAAAGATCTTCAAGATCCGCTTTTCCCAGTGCCTGGGAAGCTGTGTTCATAGGAGGCAAGAAAAGCAAGCCTCCTTCGGGCACGAAGAGGCAGCCGACCGGCCTGTTTTTGGAAGTCTCAATATGGAAGGAATGAGTTAGATTCTCCTAAAGGAGACCTCCAGATCTGCTCAGAAATCGGTAATTCCAGAGGCAGGGTGCAGGCTCCTGACTGCCCTTTGCCAGCCTTGCAGAGACATTCCTAGATTCCAGCGTTATTTTCCATGAAGGAGCAGGCTTCGGGAATATGTCAGACTTGACTGGCGCCTTATTGGCCTCAGCTCAGCTCTTGCCTTTCCTTTCAAACTAGGACAAGGGCCCACTTTATGAAAGGTAAGGGTCCTCTTCTTTCCAAACTGCCAAGGGCTACAGCAATGAGATCTCTATCAAGGCGAGGGAAGCGTAAGCTGATGGATTCTCAAGCAGGTGCTTTGCCACAAAGCATCAGCACCCCACGGAAAGAATCTGACTCCCTTTGCCCCTACATTGCGTGTGTAGCTACACACACAGAGGTGTCTCGATAGGAGCCAAGAATGTTCCTGAGAGAGGAGGTTCACTGTTGGGGGCCAGAGTGAGGCACTCCGCCCATGGCAAAGGTCATGAGGAAAGAGGCTCGACATACGCAAAGGTGGGATCAAGCCTCAGGAGTCCCCCTGGAAATCCTCGAGCATCTACCCCCATAACCAGAGCCTGCCTACCTTACTACTTTGTGCTCTCACCTACACCTCTGTCTTTACGGGGGGCTGTCCCCCACCACCTCTTTCGGAGAAGGAGTTAACCTAGAGCTCCAGTTGATAAAAACCCCTGGGTGTGACAAGAGTGTTTTAACCTACAAACTCCTCTGAAGTTTCTCTAGCCTGCCTGACAGGCTTGTCCGGCCACATGTGATTGCTCACAGCCTCTCAACCATGAGAGGCACGAGATGCTTTAAACCTTCTAAAAACAGGTTCCTTAGAAAAGTTAGAAAATTATTAGTATAAGTATAATGGGCTGATTAGAAATCATATTGGTGAAGGGTTTTTCATTTGTTGAGCTGATGTTTACTGCTAAGTCTCCACATCCCCTGCCCTTATACACATTAATGAATATATAGAAGAAATAAGTATTAACCTTTGATATAAATCACGTTAGACCTTAGGCTAAGTAAATTCTTTCCTTAACTAAAACCCACTACACCCTCACCCTATAGGAATGTAACTTTATTTGGGTGGCGTCTGTTTTAAGAATAATCACCCCTGGAGAAATAAGTGTCCTGGTTGACTGACCGCTGTCACAAGGAGAGGGTCGTAAATTGTCAGCAGGCCCCCCGGCCAGAAGATGATGTAACACCCCTAAGACCTCTGTATACTTTTGTATGAAGCACCTGACTTTGATAAAAGTCAGGACTGCTGACCCCACGTGACTTTTGCATAACATCTCAGTGTATAAAAGTAGACCATGGAAAATAAAGAATTGCGATCAGTTTCTCGAAAGACTGGTCTCCCCATGTCTCTCTCTCTCTCTCACTCTGGTTGAGTCTCCATCTGGAGCGCGGAACCCACCAAGCTTACTAATTTTGCCTGGGCTTCTAAGATCCGACCGGGGAGGCCTCAGTGTCTCCTCTCCTTCGGGAGAACGGAAGGACGCCTGCGGCCTACGTAAGTGGTGCAAGCTTCTTGTCTTGAAGTTTTATTGGTCCCCCGCGTAAACCAAGCTACTCAGCCTCTTTTCTCCACTGAATTTTCCTACTGAGCTATCCTCATTTTATTACTCTTTATATCCTTAATTAACGTTTAATTAAGCAGTTGTTCCCTGACCCTCGCCTACGCCGTCTCTGCTTCGAATACCCTGGATCAGCTGGGGCTGGACCCCGGCAGTTCACTAGAGATCTCCTACAGAGCATAGACCTGTCCATTTGGTTTTGCCTTCCCCTGTGAGTTGGGTCCCCGAGGTCCGCCCCAACTCCGGGGAAGCAGCCCCTGAGAAAAGATCTCCAGGAACTGCTTTCCGCCCAGGCTGGGAAACGCTGTTCACAGGAAGTAAGGCAAGCGAGCCTCCTGAAGGGAAATAGAGGCCTTACTGTCCCTGGAGGAGCAGGCTGCCAGAGTGTGTGACACCTGACTGGTGCCTTACTGGCCTCAGCTCCGCTATTGCATGTTCATCTGAACTTGAACCCAGGCCTACTTGGAGAAGTGTTTGTGTGCCAATTTCCAGAAACTGCGAAGGGCTACAGCAATGATAACTCTCTCAGTGGTAAGGGAGAGCATTGTGTGGATTCTCAATTTGTTGTTTGAACGACAGCGTCAAAGCTGCACAGAGAGAATCAGGTCTCTGTGTCTCTATGTTGGCTATGCAGCTTCCCACACAGAGATGTCCCCGTTGGAGCCAAGAACATTCCGCATAGACTGAGGTTCACTAGAGCACTCCTAGAGAACAAAGACTTATCCATGCGGTTTTCCCTTCCCCTGTGCGTGTGGGTCTCTGGGATCGGCCCCTGCTCCGTGGAAACAGCCTCTGAGAAAAGATCTCCAAGAACCTCTTATCCCCCAGGCTGGGAAGCGGAGTTCGCAGGAGGTGGGATAAGCAAGCTTCCTTCGGCAAGAAGAGACAGCCAACCGGCCTGTGTTTGGAAGCCTATATTTGCAAGGAATGGGTTAGTTTCTCCTGACTGAGACCGCCAGATGTGCTGAGAAGATAGAAATTCCAGAGGCAGGGTCGAGGTTCCTGACTGCCCTTTGCCAGCCTTGCAAAGACATTCCCAGATTCTAACGTTATTTTCCATGAAGGAGCAGGCATCGGGAATATGTCAGACTTGACTGGCGCCTTACTGGCCTCAGCTCAGCTACTGCCTTTCCATTCAAACAAGGACAAGGGCCTACTTGGTGAAGGGTAAGGGTCTGCTTCTTTCCAAACTGCCAAGGACTACAGCAATGAGACCTCTGTCAAGGTGAGGGAAGCCTATGTGGATGGATTCTTAGCAGGTGCTTTGCCACAAAGCATCAGCACCCACGGAGAGAATCAGACTCCCTTTGCCACTATGTTGGGTGTGTAGCTTCATGCACAGAGGTGTCTCTGTAGAAGCCAAGAATGTTCCTGAGACATGAGGTTCACTAGAGCTCTCCTACAGAGCATAGACCTGTCCATGTGGTTTTGTCTTCCCCTGTGAGTTGGGCCCCCGAGGTCCGACCCAGCTCCAGGGAAACAGCCCCTGAGAAAAAGTCTCCAGGAACAGCTTTGCGCCCAGGCTGGGAAATGCAGTTCACAGGAGGCAAGGCAAGCGAGCCTCCTGCAGGGAAAAAGAGGCCTTACTGCTCCTGGACGATCAGGCTGCAAGAGTGTGTGAGACCTCACTTGTGCCTTACTGGCCTCAGCTCCGCCGTTGCCTGTTGTTCCGAGCTAGGACCCAGGCCTACTTGGAGAAGGGTTAGGGTGCGGATTTCTACAAACTGTCAAGGACTACAGCAATGAGAATTCTCTTAGCAGTAAGGGAGAGCATTGTATGGATTCTCAAGCTGTTGTTTGAATGACAGCTTCAAAGCTACACAGAGAGAATCAGGCTCTCTGTTCCCCTATTTTGGCTGTGCAGCTTCACACACAGAATTTGACTCTGTTGGAGCCAGAAATATTCCTGAAAGACTTAGGCTCACCAAAGCTGTCCTCCAGAGCAAAGACATTGGATGTGGTTTTGCCTTCCCTTGTTAGTATGGGTCCCCTAGCTTGGCCCCAGCTCCGGGGATACAGCCTCTGAAAAAAATCTTCCAAGAAGCGATTTTTCCAACAGGCTGTTAAGTGGAATTCGCAGTTTGCAAGTTAAGGACGCCTGCTTCGTGGAACAGCAAGCAGCCAACTGGCCCTGTGTTAGGAAGCCTGTATTTGAAAGGAATGGGTTAGCTTCTACAGCGGGAGAACCTCAGATCTGCTCAGGGGACTGAAATACTAGAGTCAGGGTCGAGGTTCTCCCTTGTCCTTTGCGCACCTTGCAAAGACATTCCTAGCTTCTAGCGTTAGTGTCCCTGTAGTAGCAGGCTGCAGGAGCGTGTGATAAATGACTGCCGCGTTCCTGTCCTCAGCTCCGCTATTGACTTTCTATTCGAACTAGAACCCAGGCCTACTTTGAGAGGGGTTAGGGTCCAGTGTTTCCAAACTGCCAAGGGCTACGGCAATGCGAGCTCTGTCAGAGGTAAGAAAAGAGCAATTGGTTGGATTCTTCAGCTGCTGCGTGGCTGCACAGCTTCCGCGCTGCATGGAGAGCATGAGGCTCCTTGTGGCCCTATTTTGGGTACGCAGCAACATGCACACAGAATGTCTGTGTTCACTTATGTACAGGCTTATGTACACTAGAGCTCTCCTACAGAGCAAAGACCACTCAGTGGGCTCCAAGAGATACCTGTCGCGGCTCGAGAAGAGAGTGGAGTCCTTTGCTTCCCCTCGAGATGAGGCCTGACTCCCCGGGTGAGTATGGAATGCAACCCCAAATCCCTGTCGCCTATGGAGAGGAACATTAAGTCCTGGATACAAGCCTAGATGAGGTCTAGTTTGCCCTTCAGTTAATGGAGCCCAATCCACAGCTCTCCCTGGCAACTCGAATGGAAGATTAGACTTCCTGGGCCAACACAAGAGGAAGCCTGAATTCCCCGTCGTAACTCGAGAATCCCACCGTAACTCGAGAAAAACCACGTGCTTCCCTCGTCATCGCAAGATGAGGCCCTTTGTCCACTACAGCATCTCAAGAGAAGTCCCACGTTCCATCCTGAAGTGCGAAATGGTACTTGGCACCCTTGATGCGACCCCAAAAGTTCCGCGACATACCAGACTCACTCAAGGGGAACACCGAGGTTCCAGGCACCAATTCATCTGACCCCTTCTCCTCTCCTGATTGCGACAGGAGGGTCGACTCCCCTTCTCTGTCTGCAAGGGGATCCCGACTTACGGACGCACCTCAGGATGAGGCCGGTCACATGAGGAAGTTCGAGACATAGCCTCGTGGGTGGTGCCACATGCCGAACGACCCCGATTCCCCGGTCCGCTCTTGAGAAGGACCCGAGGCCCGGACCCCTCTTCGAAGGCAACCCTGTGGGTGAAGGCACAACACGAAGGGGCACTGCCACCCCCGTGCATCGTCCGCAAAGACCCGCGGGTTCCACACACAGCTCGACGAGGGGCCTGAGACCCCCTGAGCAACTCGAGAGGCAAGCGGGGTTCCCTTCCTCAGACAAGACGAGGCCTGACTCTCCTGTCCCAACTCTGCAGGGACCCTGCGGTCGGAGTCCGAAACGGAGAGGAAGCCTGAGGTTCCTGCCTCCCCTCGAGGTGAGGCCCTCTTCCGTTGCGCCAGACCCCGCGGAGTCCCGAGGGGCCCCGCCACCTCCACAGGATCCCTCGCCTCTCAGAGGCACCCTGGGAAGTTCCCTAAGGTCCCCGGCAGAAGGCGCGGGAAACCAGGGTTGCCCGCCGCCCCCCGAGAAAGACCTCGAGAGTCCTTCTTCAACGCGTCTCGAGGCACTAGTCCCCTCCCGTGACTCGAGAGCCATGACGCGCTCCCCCTCGCCACGCGCATGGAGACCTGACTTCCCTGGCGCCGCACGAGAGGCTCCCTGAGATCCTCGTTGTGCCTCGGGAGAAAACCCCCACGGGCGCTGCAGCTCGAGGAAACCCCTGAGACGCCCCCGTCCTCGCGAGCTGAGGGCCTTCTTTTCCTGCATGGCCTGGAGAGCAATCCCGGGTCCTCTCTCCAAACGGAAGAGGAGGCTGGACTCCCTTGAGGCCGCTCAGGGGGCTCCCAGAGACCCGCGTCGCGACTCGAGAGGAGAGCGCAGTCCTTGGCTTCCCCTCGAGACGAGGCCTGACTCCCCGGGGGAGCCTGGAATGCAACCCCGAGATCCCTGCCTTCCCTGGAGAGGAATATTAGGTCCCGGACACACGCCTAGGTGAGGTCTCTTTGGCCCTGCAGTGACCCGAGCGCAACCCCCAGCTTTCCCTCGCAACTTGTGGGGAAGATTGGGCTTCCCAAGGCCAACCCAAGGGGAAGCCTGAGATCCCCGTCGTAACTCGAGAATCCCGCCGCAACTCGAGAAAAACACGTGGTTCCCACGTATTGGCAAGATGAGGACCTTGCCCGCGACGGCGTCTCAAGGGAAGTCCCCTGTTCCGCCCTGAAGGGAGAAACGGTCCCTGACAGCCTTCCTGCGACCACCAAAAGTTCCCTGGCACGCCGGGTTCCCTCGAGGGGAACACCGAGTGTCCCGGCACCGGTTCATCTGAGCCCCTTCTCCCCTCCGGATCGCGACAGGAGAGTCGATTCCCCTGCGTGGTCTGGAAGGGGTTCCCGGCCTTCCCGGCGCACCTCAGGATGAGGCCGGTCTCACGAGGAAATTCGAGACGAGCCACGTGGGTGGTGCCACATGCCGAAAGCCCCCGGTTCCCCGGTCCGCTCTTGAGAAGGACCCGAGGCCCGGACCCCTCTTCGAAGGCAACCCTGTGGGTGAAGGCACAACACGAAGGGGCACTGCCACCCCCGTGCATCGTCCGCAAAGACCCGCGCGTTCCACACACAGCTCGACGAGGGGTCTGAGAACTCCTGAGCAACTCGAGAGGCAAGCGGGGTTCCCTTCCTCAGACAAGACGAGGCCTGACTCTCCTGTCCCAACTATGCAGGGACCCTGTGGTCGGAGTCCGAAACGGAGAGGAAGCCTGAGGTTCCTGCCTCCCCTCGAGGTGAGGCCCTCTTCCGTTGCGCCAGACCCCGCGGAGTCCCGAGGGGCCCCGCCACCTCCACAGGATCCCTCGCCTCTCAGAGGCACCCTGGGAAGTTCCCTAAGGTCCCCGGCAGAAGACGAGGGAAACGAGGGTTTCCCGCCGCCCCCCGAGAAAGACCTCGAGAGTCCTTCTTCAACGTGTCTCGAGGCACTAGTCCCCTCCCGTGACTCGAGAGCCATGACGCGCTCCCCCTCGCCACGCGCATGGAGAACTGACTTCCCTGGCGCCGCACGAGAGGCTCCCTGAGATCCTCGTCGTGCCTCGGGAGAAAACCCCCCAGGGGCGCCGCAGCTCGAGGAAACCCCTGAGACGCCCCCGTCCTCGCGAGCTGAGGGCCTTCTTTTCCTGCATGGCCTGGAGAGCAATCCCGGGTCCTCTCTCCAAACGGAAGAGGAGGCTGGACTCCCTTGAGGCCGCTCAGGGGGCTCCAAGAGACCCGCGTCGCGACTCGAGAAGAGAGCGGAGTCCTTGGCTTCCCCTCGAGACGAGGCCTGACTCCCCGGGGGAGCTTGGAATGCAACCCCAAGATCCCTGCCTTCCCTGGAGAGGAATATTAGGTCCCGGACACACGCCTAGGTGAGGTCTCTTCGGACCTGCAGTGACCCGAGCGCAACCCCCAGCTTTCCCTCGCAACTTGAGGGGAAGATAGGGCTTCCCAGGGCCAACCCAAGAGGAAGCCTGAGATCCCCGTCGTAACTCGAGAATCCCGCCGCAACTCGAGAAAACCACGTGGTTCCCACCTCTTGGCAAGATGAGGCCCTTGCCCGCGACGGCGTCTCAAGGGAAGTCCCCTGTTCCGCCCTGAAGGGCGAAACGGTCCCTGACAGCCTTCCTGCGACGCCCAAAAGTTCCCCGACACGCCGGGTTCCCTCGAGGGGAACACCGAGGGTCCCGGCACCGCTTCCTCTGAGCCCCTTCTCCCCTACGGATCGCGACGGGAGAGGAGATTCCCCTGCGTGGTCTGGAAGGGGTTCCCGGCCTTCCCGGCGCACCTCAGGATGAGGCCGGTCTCACGAGGAAATTCGAGACGAGCCACGTGGGTGGTGCCACATGCCGAACGCCCCCGATTACCCGGTCCGCTCTTGAGAAGGACCCGAGGCCTGGACCCCTCTACGAAGTCAACCCTGTGGGTGAAGGCACAACACGAAGGGGCACTGCCACCCCCGTGCATCGTCCGCAAAGCCCCGCGGGTTCCACACACAGCTCGACAAGGGGTCTGAGACCCCCTGAACAACTCGAGAGGCAAGCGGGGTTCCCTTCCTCAGACAAGACGAGGCCTGACTCTCCTGCCCCAACTATGCAGGGACCCTGCGGTCGGAGTCCGAAACGGAGAGGAAGCCTGGGCTTCCTGCCTCCCCTAGAGGTGAGGCCCTCTTCTGTTGCGCCAGACCCAGCGGAGTCCCGAGATGCCCCGCCAACTCCACAGGATCCCTAGCCTCTCAGAGGCACCCTGAGAAGTTCCCTCAGGGCCCCGGCAGAAGTCGAGGGAAACGAGGGTTTCCCGCCGCAACACGAGAAAGACCTCGAGAGTCCTTCTTCAACGTGTCTTGAGGCCCTAGTCCCCTCCCTGGACTAGAGAGCAATGACGCGCTCCCCCTCGTGTCGTGCATGGAGACCTGGCTTCCCTGGCACCGCACGAGAGGCTCCCTGAGATCCTCGTCGTGCCTCGTGAGAAAACCCCCACTGGCCCCGCAGCTCGAGGAAACCCTGAGACGCCCCTGTCCTCTCGAGGTGAGGGCCTTCTTTTCATTCCTGGCCTGGAGAGCAATCCCGAGTCCTCTCTCCAAACTGAAGAGGAGGCTTGACTCCCTTGAGGCCACTCAGTGGGCTCCAAGAGATCCGCGTCGCGGCTCGAGAGGAGAGCGCAGTCCTTTGCTTCCCCTCGAGCGAGGCCTGACTCCCCGGGGGAGTCTGGAGTGCAATCCCGAGATCCTTGTCTTCCCTTGTGAGGACTATTAGGTCCTGGACACACGCCTAGATGAGGTCTCTTTGGCCCTGCAGTGACTCGAGCACAACCCCCAGCTTTCCCTCGCAATTCGAAGGGAAGTTTGGGCTTCCCAGTGCCAACACAAGAGGAAGCCTGAAATCCCCATCGTAACTCGAGAATCCCGCTGCAACTCTAGAAAAACCACGTGGTTCCATCGTCTTCGCAGCATGAGGCCCTTGCCCGCCACAGCGTCTCAAAAGAAGTCCCACGTTCCGACTGAAGTGCAAAACGGTACTTGGCACCCATGATGCCACCCCAAAGTTCCCCAACATACAGGCCTCACTCGAGCGGAGCACCCATGTTCCCCGCACCACATCATTTGAGTCCCTTCTCCCCTCCTGATTGCAACAGTAGTGTCAATTCTCCTGCTTTGTCTGGAAGGGGTTACCGATCTTCCCAGCGCACCTCAGGATGAGGCCGGTCTCACGAGGAAATTGGAGATGTAGCCTCGTGGGTGGTGCCACATGCGGAAAGACCGCATTTCCCGGTCAGCTATTAATAAGAATCCGATGCCTGTACACTTCTTCGAATGCATCCTGTTGGATGAAGGCACAACAAGGAGGGGCCCTGCACACCCGTGCATCTTTTGGAAAATTCTGCAGGTTCCACATACAGCTCGACAAGTGACCTGTTACCCCGTGAACAACTCGAGAGGCAAGCTAAGTTTCATTTCTCCACAGAATACGAGGCCTGACTCTCCTGTCCCAACTCTGCAGGAATCCTGAGATCGGAGTCTGAAATGGAGAGGAACCCTGAGGTTCCTTCCTCAACACGAGATGAGGCCCTTTTGCATTATACCACACCCAGTGGAGTCCCGAGAGGCTCCTCCCAACTCCACAGAATCCCTGACTTCTCAGAGGCACCATGTTAAGCTCCCTGAGGTCACCAGCACAAGTCGAGAAAAACCAGGGTTTCCTGCCACAACCGGAGAAAGACCTTGAGAGTCGTTCTTCAACGCCTCTTGAGGCCCAATGCCCCTACCATGACTCAAGTGCAATGACGCGCTCCCCCTCCACACGTGCATGGAGACCTGACTTTCCTGTCACCACACGAGAGACTCCCTGAGCTCCCCATCGTATCTTGTGAGAAACCCCATCCTGGCACCGCACCTAGAGAAAACGCACAAGACGCCCCCGTCATCACGATATGAGGGCCTTCTTTTCCTGCATGGCCTGGAGAGCAATCCCGAGTCTTCTCTCCAATCTCCACAGGAGCCTTGACTCCCTTTAGGCCACACAATGGGCTCTAAGAGATACCCGTCGCGACTCAAGAGGAGAGGGGTGTCCATTCATTACCCTCGTGAAGAGGCCTGACTCCTCGAGAGGATCTGGAATGCAACTCCGAGATCCCTATTGCCCCTTGAAAGGAACATTAGGTCCTAGACACAAGCCTAGATGAGGTCTCTTTTGCCCTGCAATAACTCGAACCAACCCCCAGCTCTAGCTCTCAACTCGTATGGAAATTTGGACTTCCCTGGGCCAACACAAGAGGAAGCCTGAATTCCCTGCTGCAACTCGAGAAAAACCACGTGGTTCCCCCGTCATCACAAGATGGGGCCCGTGCTCACTACAGCGTCTCAAGAGAAGTCCCACGTTCCGTGTTGAAGTGCGAAATGTTACTTGGCACCCTTAATGCAACCCCAAATGTTCCCTGACACACCGGTTTCATTTGAGGGGAACACCGAGGTTCCCAGCACCACTTGTTTTGAGCCCCTTCTCCCCTCCTGATAGCGACAAGGGGGTCGATTCCCCTGCTTTGACTTAAAGGGGTTCCCGACATTCATGGCGCACCTCAGGATGAAGCTGGACTCATGGGAAATTTCGAGACGTGGCCTCGTGGGGGGTGCCACATGCTGAAAGACCCTGATTTCCCAGTACACTCTTGAGAAGAACCCGATGACCAGACACCTCTTTGAAGACAACCCTGTGGATGAAGGTACAACAAAAGGGGCACTGACACCCCTGTGCATCGTCCGGGAAAACCCACAGGTTCCACATACAGCTCTACAAGAGGCCTGTCACCCCGTGAACAACTCGAGATGCAAGCGGATTTCCATTCCTCCACACAAGATGAGTCCTGACTCTCCTCTCCCAACTCTGCAGGAACATGTGATCCGAGTCAGAAATGAAGAGGAAACCTGATGTTCCTGCTTTATCTAGAGATGAGGCCTTTTTCCATTTCACCAAACCCAGTGGAGTTCCGAGAGGTCACTCCCAACTCCACAGTATCCCTGATTTCTCAGAGGCACCTGAGAAGCTCCCTGACGTAACATGCATGAGTCGAGGGAACCCATGGTTTCCTGCCACAACCTGAGAAAGACCTTGAGAGTCCTTCTTCAATGCATCTTGAGGTCCAAATCCCCTATCATGACAAGAGAGCAATGACGCACTCCCCCTCGCCACACGCATGGAGACCTGACTTCCCTGGCGCCACACAAGATGCTCCCTGAGCTCCCAGCCTTACCACGTGGGAAACACCACACTTGTGCCTCAGCTCGAGAAAACCCACGAGATGCCCCTGTCATCGCGAGATGAGGGCCTTCTTTTTCTGCATGGCCTGGAGAGCAATACCGAGTCCTCTCTCCAAAATCCACAGGAAGCTTGGCTCCCTGTAGGCCACTCAGTGGGCTCCAAGAGATATCCGTCGCGACTCGAGAGGAGAGTGGAGTCATTTGCTTCCCCTCGAGACGAGGCCTGACTCCCCGGGTGAGTCTGGAATGCAACCCCGAGATCCCTGTCGCCCCTGGAGAGGAACATTAGATCCTGGACACAAGCCAAGATGAGGTCTCTTTTTCCCTACAGTGACTCGTGGGCAATCCCCTGCTCTCCCTCGCAACTCGAATTGAAGATTGGACTTCCCTGGGCCAACACAAGAGGAAGCCTGAAATCCCCGTCGTAACTCGAGAATCCCGCCGTAACTCGAGAAAAACCAAGTGGTTCCCCCATCATCGCAATATGAGGCACTTTCACGCTACAGCGTCTCAAGAGTAGTCCCACGTTCCATCTTGAAGTGCGAAACAGTACTTGGCACCCTTGATGCGACCCCAAAATTTCCCCAACATACCGGTCTCACTTGAGGGGAACACCGAAGTTCCCGGCACCATTTCTTTTGAGCACCTTCTCCCCTCCTGATCACGACAGGAGGGTCGATTCCCCTGCTTTGTCTGCAAGGGTTTCCCGACCTTAACGGCGCACCTCAGGATGATGCCGGTCTCACGAGGAAGTTCGAGACGTAGCCTTGTGGGTGGTGCCACATGCCGAAAGACTCCGATTGCCCGGTCCGCTCTTGATAAGAACCCGATGCCTGGACACCCCTTAGAAGGCAACCCTGTGGATGAAGGCACAACACGAAGGGGCACAGACACACCCGTGCATCGTCCGGAAAAACCTACAGGTTCCACACACAGCTCGACACGTGGTCTGTCACCCCATGCACAACTCGAGAGGCAAGCTGAGTTCCATTCTCCACACAGGACGAGGCTTGACTCTCCTGTCCCAAATCTGCTGGGACCCTGCAATCCGAATCAGAAATGGAGAGGAACCCTGAGGTTCCTGCCTCAACTCGAGATGAGGCCCTCTTCCATAGCACCAAAACCACTGGAGTCCCAAGAGGTCCCTCCAACCCACAGTGTCCCTGACTTCTCAGAGGCACCCTGACAAGCTCCCTGAGATCTCCGGCACAAGTTGATGGAACCCAGGGTTTCCTGCCGCAACCCGAGAAAGACTGGATAGTCCTTCTTTGATGCGTCTTGAGGCCCGATTCCCCTACCATGTCTCAAGATCAATGAAGCGCTCCCAGTACCCACGTGCATGGAGACTTAACTTCCCTGGCACCTCACGAGAGGCTCCCTGAGGTCCCTGTCGTACCTAGTGAGAAACCCCACACTGGCGCCGCAGCTCGAGAAAACCCACGAGACGCCCCCGTTATCGTGAGATGAGGGCCATCATTAACTGCATGGCCTGGAGGGCAATCCCGAGTCGTCTCTCCAAACTCCACGGGAGGCTTGACTCACTAAGGCTACTCAGTGCGCTCAATAGGTACCCGTCGCGACTCGAGAGGAAAGCGGAGTACTTTGCTTCCCCTAGAAACAAGGCCGGACTTCCCGGGTGAGTCTGGAATGCCACCCCGAGATCCCTGTTGCCCCTGGAGAGAAAAACTCAGTCCTGGACACAAACCTAGATGAGCTCTATTTTGCCCTGCAGTGACTCGAGAGCAATCTCCAGCTCTCACTTGCAACTCGAATGGAAGATTGGACTTCCCTGGGCCAACACAAGAGGAAACCTGTATTCCCCGTCGTAACTCAAGAATCCTGCCGCAACTCGAGAAAAAACACGTGGGTCCCCCGTCAGCGCTAGATGAGGCCCTTGCCCACTACAGCGTCTCAAGAGAAGTCCCAGGTTCCGTCTTGAAGTGCGAAACGGTACTTGGCACCCTTGATGCAACCCGAAAAGTTACCCGACTTACCAGTTTCACTCAAGGGGAGCACCGAGGTTCCCGGCACTACTTCATCTGAGCCCTTTCTCTCCTCCTGATCCCGAAAGGAGGGTCGATTCCCCTGCTTTGTCTGGAAAGGGTTCCCGGACTTTCCTGCGTGCCTCAGGATGAGGCCGGTCTCATGAGGAAATTCGAGACGTAGCCTCATGGGTGGTGCAACATGCTGAAAGACCCCGATTTCCCGGTCCGCACTTGAGGAGATCCCGATGCCCGGACACCTCTTCGAAGGCAACCCTGTGGATGAAGGCACAACATGAAGGAGCACTGACGCCCCCGTGCATCTCCGAAATACCCGCAGGTTCCACACACATCACGAAAAGTGGTGTCATCCTTGAACAACTTGAGATGTAAGCGGAGTTCCATTCCTCCGCAGAACACGAGACCTGACACTCCTGAGCAAACTCAGCAGGGACCCTGCGATCTGAGTCAGATCCGGCTCCAGGAAGTCAGGAGCAGAACCCTGAGGTTCCTGCCTCAACTCGAGATGAGGCCCTCTTCCATTGCACCAAACCCAGAGGAGTCCCGAGAGGCCTCTCCCAAATCCACAGTATCCCTGAATTCTCAGAGGCACCCAGAGAAGCTCCCTGAGGTCACCGGCACAAGTCAAGGGAACCCAGGGTTTCCTGCCGCAACCCTAGAAAGACATCGAGAGTCCTTTTTCAACCCTTCATGAGGCCCGATTCCCCTACCCTGACTTGAGAGCAATGACGCGCTCCCCCTTGCCCCGCCCATGGATACCTGACTTCCCTGTTGCCACACGAGAGGCTACCTGAGCTCCCCGTCGTACCTCGTGAGAAACCCCACACTGGCGCCGCAGCTCGAGAAAACCCACGAGACGCCCCCGTCATCTCGAGATGTGGGCCTTCTTTTCCTGCATGGCCTGGAGAGCAATCCCGAGTCCTCTCTCCAAACTGAAGAGGGGGGTTGACTCCCTTTAGACCACTCAGTGGGCTCCAAGAGATACGCGTCGCAACTCGAGAGGAGAGCCGAGTCCTTTGCTTCCCCTCGAGACGAGGCCTAACTCCCCGGGTGAGTCTGTAATGCAAACCCGAGATCCCTGTCGCCCTTGGAGAGGATCATTGGGTCCTGAACACAAGGCTAGATGAGGTCGCTTTTGCCCTGCAGTAACTCGAGAGCACTCCCCAGCTTTCCCTCGCAACCCGAATGGAAGATTGGACCTCCCTGGGCCAACACAAGAGGAAGCCTGAATTCCCAGTAGTAATTCGAGAATTCCACCTCAACTCGAGAAAAACCACGTGGTTCCCCCGTCATTGCAAGATGAGGCCCTTGCCCGCTCCAGCGTCTCAAGAGTAGTCCCACGTTCCGTCTTGAAGTGCGAAATGAAATTTGGCACCCTTAATGCTACCCCAAAAGTTCCCCGACATACGGGTCGCACTCGAGGGGAACACCGAGGTTCCTGGCACCACTTCATCTGAGCCCCTTCTCCCCTCCTGATCGCGAAAGGAGGGTCAATTCCCCTGCTTTGTCTGCAAGGGGTTCCCGACCTTCTCCGGGCACCTCAGATGAGGCTGTCTCACGAGGAAATTCGAGACGTAGCCTCGTTGGTGGTGCCACATGCCGAAAGACCGCGATTTCGCGATCTGCTCTTGATAAGAACGCGATGCCCAGACACCTATTCGAAGATAGTGTGGATGAAGGCACAACACGAAGGGGCACTGACACCCCCGTGCATCGTCCGGAAAAGACCGAAGGTTACTCATACAGCTCAACAAGTGCCTGTCACCCAGTGAACAACTCGAGAGGCAAGCGGAGGTCCATTCCTGCACACAAGACGAGGCCTGACTCACCTCTCCCAACTATGCAGGGGGCTGCGATCGGAATCAGAAATGGAGAGGAACCCTGAGGTTCCTTCCTGATCTCGAGATGAGGCCCCCTTCCATTTCACCAAACCCAGTGGAGTCCCGAGAGGTCTTTCCCAACTCCACAGTATCCCTGACTTCTCAGAGGCACCCGGAGAATCTCCCTGAGGTCACTGGCACAAGTCGAGGGAACCCAGGTATTCTTGCCAAGACCCTAGAGAGATCTTGAGAGTCCTTCTTCAACGCGTCTAGAGGCCTGATTCCCCTACCATGACTCGAGAGCAATGACGCGCTCCCCCTCGCCACACGCATCGAGACCTAACTTCCCTGGCGCCACACAAGAGGCTCCCTGAGCTCCCCGTCGTACCTCCTGAGAAACCAACACAGGCGCTGCAGCTCGGTAAAACCACCGAGACCCCCACCCCGTCATCGTGAGATGAGGGCCTTCTTTTCCTGCATGTCCTGGAGTGCAATCCCGAGTCCTCTCTCCAAACTCCAGAGGAGGCTTGACTCCCTTTAGTCCACTCAGTGGGCTCCAAGAAATACCCGTCGCAACTCGAGAAGAGAGAGAAGTCCTTTGTTTCCCCTCGAGACGACGCCTGACTCCTGGGTGAGTCTGGAATGCAACCCCAAGATCCCAGTCATCCCTTGAGAGGAACATTAGGTCCTAGACACAAGCCTGGATGAGGTCTCTTTTGCCCTGCAGCGACTCGAGCGCAACCCCCAGCTCTCCCTTGCAACTCGAATGGAAGATTGGGCTTCCCTGGGCCAACACAAGAGGAAGCCAGAAATCCCCTTCGTAACTCGAGAATCCCGCCGCAACTCGAGAAAAACCACGTGTTTCCAACGTCATCCCAAGATGAGGCCCTTGCTGCTATGGCGTCTCAAGAAAAGAACCACGTTCCGTCTTGAAGTGCGAAACGGTACTTTGCACCCTTGATGCGACACCAAATGTTTCCGGACACGCCGGTCTCACTCGACAGGAACACCGAGGTTCCCGCACCACTTCATCTGAGCACCTTCTCCCCTCCTGTTTGCGACAGGAGGGTCTATTCCCCTGCTTTGTTTGGAAGGGGTTCCCCACATTCCCGGCGCACCTCAGGATGAGGCCGGTCTCACGAGGAAATTCGAGACGTAGCGTCGTGGGTGGTGTCACATGCCGAAATACCCCGATTTCCCGGCCCACTCTTGAGAAGAACCCGATGCCCAGACACCTCTTCGAAGGCAACCCTGTGGACGAAGGCACAAAAAGAAGGGTCACTGACACTCCCGTGCATCATTCGGTAAAAGCCGCAGGTTCCACACACAGCTCGACAAGAGGCCTGTCATCCCATGAACAACTCGAGAGGCAAGCAGAGTTCCATTCCTCCACTGAAGACGAGGCCTGACTCTCCGGTCCCAACTCTGAAGGGACCCTGCGATCGGAGTCCGAAATGTAGAGGAACCCTGAGGTTCCTGACTCCACTCGAGATGAGGCCCTCTTCCATTACACCTAAACAGTGGAGGCCCGAGAGGCCCCTCCCAAATCCACAGTATCGCGACTTCTCACAGGCACCCTTAGAAGCTCCCTGAGGTCACCGGCACAAGTCGAGGGAACACAGGGTTTCCTGACGCAACCCGAGAAAGACCTCGGAAATCCTCCTTCAACGCATCTTGAATCCCGATTCCCCTACCATGACTCGAGAGCAATGACGTGTTCCCCCTCGCCACTCGCATGGAGACTTGACTTCCCTGGTGCCACACGAGAGGCTCCCTGAGCTCCCCATCATACCTCGTGAGAAATCCCACACTGGCTCACCAGCTCGAGAAAACCCACGAGACGCCTCCGTCAACGCGAGATGAAGGCCTTCTTTTCCTGCATGGCCTGGAGAGCAATCTCGAGGCCTCTCTTCAAACTCCACAGGAGGCCTGCCTCCCTTTAGGCCACTCTGTGGGCTCCAAGAGATACCCGTTGGGACTCGAGAGGAGAGCAGAATTCTTTCCTTCCCCTATATACCAGGCTTGACTCCTCAGGTGAGTCTGGAATGCAACCCCGAGATCCCTGTCGCCCCTGGAGAGGAACATTAGGTCCTAGACACAAGCATAGATGAGGTCTCATTTGCCCTGAAGTGACTCGAGAGCAATCCCCTGCTCTCCCTCGCACCTCAAATGGAAGAATGGACTTCCCTGGGACAACACAAGAGGAAGCCTGAATTCCCCGTCGTAATTCGAAAATCCCGCCGCAACTCGAGAAAAACCACGTGGTTCCCCCGTCATCGCAAGATGAGGCCCTTGCCAGCTACAGCGTCTCAGGAGAAGCCCCACATTCCATCTTGAAGTTTAAAACGATAATTGGCAACCTTGATGTTACCACAAAAGTTCCCCGACACCCTGGTCTCACTCGAGGGGAACACCAAGGTTCGGTGCACCGCTTGTTCTGAGCCCCTTATCCCCTCCTGATCGCGACGGGAGGGTCGATTACCCTGCTTTGTCTGGAAGGGGTTCCGGACCTTCCCGGCGCACCTCAGGATGAGGCTGGTCTCACGAGGAAATTCGAGACGTAGCCTTGTGGTTGGTGCCACACGCCGAAAGACCCCGATTTCCCTGTCTGCTCTTGATAAGAACCCAATGCTAGGACACCTCTTCGAAGGCAATCCTGTGGACGAAGGCACAAAACGAAGGGGTCTGACACCCTCCTGCATCGTTGGAAAAGCCCGCAAGTTCCACATACAGATCGACAAGTGGCCTGTCACCCCGTGAACAACTCGAGAGGCAAGAGGAGTTAAATTCCTCCACACAAGACGAGGCCTGACTCTCCTGTCCCAACTCTGCATGGACACTGAGATCCGATTCAGAAATGGAGAGAAACCATGAGGTTCCTGCCTCAACTCGAGATAAGGCCCTCTTCTACTGCACCAAACCCAGTGGAGTTCGGAGCGGCCCCTCCCAACTGCACAGTATCCCTGACTTCTCAGAGGCACCCTGAGAAGCTCCCTGAGGTCACGGGCATAAGTCGAGGGAACCCAGGGTTTCCTGCCGTAACCTGAGAAAAACCTCGAGAGTCCTTCTTCACGCGTCTTGAGGCCCGATTCCCCTACCATGACTGGAGAAAAATGACGCGCTCCCCTTCACCACGCGCATGAAGATCTGACTTCCCCGGCACCACATGAGAGGCTCCCTGAGCTCCCCATCGTACCTCGTGAGAAACCCCACACTGGCGCCACAGCTCGAGAAAACCCACGAGACGCCCCTGTCATGGTGAAATGAGGGCCTTCTTTCCTGCATGACCTGAAGAGCAATCCCGAATCCTCTCTCCAAACTCCAAAGGAGGCTTGACTCCCTTTAGGTCACTCAGTGGGCTCCAAGAGATACCCGTCGATACTCAGGAGGAGAGCGGTGTCCTTTGCTTCCCCTCGAGATGAAGCCTGACTACGAGGGTGAGTCTGGAATGCAACCCTGGATCCCTGTCGCCCCTGGAGAGGAAACTTAGGTCCTGGACAAAAGCCTAGATGAGGTCTCTTTGGCCCTGCAGTGACTCAAGCACAACCCCTAGCTTTCCCTTGCAACTTGAATGGAAGATTGGCCTTTCTGGGCCAACACAAGAGGAAGCCTGAATTTCCAGTCATAATTCGGGAAACCCGCCACAACTCGAGAAAAATCACATGGTTCCCCGTATTGCAAGATGAGGCCCTTGCCCCCTACAGCATCTCAAGAGAAGTCTCACATTCCGTCTTGAAGTGCAAAACAGTACTTGGCACCCTTGATGCGACCCCAAAAGTTCCCCTATATACCGATCTCACTAGAGGGGACACTGCAGTTCCCGGCACCACTTCATCTGAGGCCTTTCTCCTCTCCTGATCGCGATAGGAGGCTCGCTTCCACTGCTTTGTCTCGAAGGGGTTCCCGACCTTCCCGGCGCACCTCAGGATGAGGCCGGTCTCACGAGGAAATTCGAGACGTAGCCTCGAGGGCCATACTACATGCCAAAAGACCCCGATTCCATGGTCCACTTTTGATCAAAACCAGACTCCTGGACACCTCTTCGAAGGCAAGCCTGTGGATGAAGGCACAACACATAGGGGCACTGACACCCTGTGCATCTTCCGGAAAAACCCGCAGGTTCCTCACACAGCTCCACAAGTGGTCTGTCACCTCGTGAACAACTCGAGAAGCAAGCGGAGTTCCATTCCTCCACACAAGACGATGCCTGACTTTCCTGTCACAACTCTAGGGACCTTGCGCACCGAGTCAGAAATGGAGAGGAAGCCTGAGGTTCCTGCCTCCACTCAAGACGAGGCCCTTTTCCATTGCCGCAAAACCAGTGGAGTCCCGAGAGGCCCGTCCCAAATCCACAGTATGCCTGACTTCTCAGAGGCACCCTGAGAAGCTCCCTAAGGTCACTGGCAGAAGTCGACGGAACCCAGGGTTTCCTGCCGCAACCCGAGAAAGACCTCGAGAGTCCTGCTTTAACGTGTCTTGAGGCCTGATTCCCGTACCATATCTCGAGAGCAATGATGCGCTCCCCCTTGCCATGTGCATGGAGACCTGACTTCCCTGGCGCCACACGAAAGGCTCCCTGAGCTTCCCGTCGCACATCGTCAGAAACCGCACACTGGCACCGCAGCTCGAGAAAACCAACAAGACGGCCCTGTCATCGAGAGATGAGGGTCTTCTTTTCCTGCATGGCCTGGAGAGCAATCCCGAGTCCTCTCTCCAAACTCCACAGGGGGCTTGACTCCGTTTAGGCCACTCAGTGGGCTCCAAGACAAACCTGTGGCGACTCGAGAGGAGAGCGGGGTCCTTTGCTTCCCCTCGAGTCGAGCTCTGACTCCCAGGATGCGTCTGGAATGCAACTCCAAGATCCCTGTCACCACTGGAGAGGAAAATTAAGTCCTGGGCACAAGCCTAGATGAAGTATATTTTGCCCTGCAGTGACTCGAGAGAAATCCCAGCTCTCCCTCGAAACTCGAATGGAAGATTGGACTTCCCTGGACCAACACAAGAGGAAGCCCGAATTCCCCGTTGTAACGCGAGAATCCTGCTGCAACTCGAAAGAAACCACGTAGTTCCCCCCTCATCTCAAGATGAAGCCCTTTCACGTTAGAGCGTCTCAAGAAAAGTCCCACCTTCATGTTGAAGTTTGAAACATTACTTGGCACCCTTCATCAGACTCCAAAAGTTCCCTGACATACCGGTCTCACTCGAGGGGAACCCCGAGGTTCCCAGCACCACTTCATCTGAGCCCCTTCTCCCCTCCTGATCGCGACAGGAGGGTCGATTAACCTGCTTTGTCTGGAAGGCTTTCTTGACCTTCCCAGCGCACCTCAGGATGAGCCCAGTCTCAAGAGGAAATTCGAGAGGTAGCCTCGTGTGTGGTGCCACATGCCAAAAGACCCCTATTCTCTGGTCTTCTCTTCATAAGAACCCATGCCCGGACACCTCTTCGAAGGCAACCCTGTGGATGAAGTCACAACACGAAGGGGCATTGACAACCCCGTGCATCATCCGGAAAAACCCACAGGTTCCACATACAGCTCGACAAGTGGCCTGTCACCTCGTGAACAACTTGGGAGGCAAGCAGAGTTCCATTCCTCCACACAGCACGAGCCCTGAGTCTCCTGTCCCAACTCAGCAGGGACGCTGCAATCGGTGTCTGAAATGGAGAGAAACAGTAAGGTTCCTGCATCAACTCTAAATGAGGCCCTCTTCCATTGCACCAAACCCAGTGGAGTCCCGAGAGGCCCCTCCCAACTCCACAGTATTCCTGACTTCTCAGAGGCAACCTGAGTAGCTCTCTGAGGTCACCGGCAGAAGTCGAGGGAACCCAGCGTTTCCTGCCACAAGCCCAGAAAGACCTCGAAAGATCTTCTTCAACGCGTCTTGAGGCCGGATTCCCCTAACATGACTCGAGAGCAATTACCCGCTCCCCCTCACCACGGGCATGGAGACCTGACTTCCCTGGCGCTGCACGAGAGGCCCCCTGAGCTCTCCATCGTACCTCGTGAGAAACACAACGTGGCGCCCCAGCTGGATTAAACCCACGAGACGTCCACGTCATCGCGAGATGTGGGCTTTCTTTTATTGCATACCCTGGAGAGCAATCCGGAGTCCACTCTCCAAACTCCACAGGAGGCTTGACTCCCTGGAGGCCACTCAGTGGGCTCCAAGAGATACCTATCGCGACCCAGGAGGATATCAGAATCCTTTGCTTCCCCTCGAGCCGAGGCCTGACTCACTGGGTGAGTCTGGAATGCGTCCCCGTGATCCCTATCCCCCCTGGAGAGGAACATTAGGTCCTGGACACAAGCCTAGATGAGGTGTATTTCGACCTGCCGTGACTCGAGAGCAATTCCCACCCAGCTCTCCCTGGCAACTCGAATGGAAGAATGGACTTCCCTGGGACAACACAAGAGGAAGCCTGAATTCCCCGTCGTAAGTCAACAATCCCATCGCAACTCGAGAAAAACCACGTGGTTTCCCCTTCATCACAAGATGAGGCCCTTGCCTGCCACAGCATCTCAAGAGAAGTCCCACGTTTCGTCTTGAAGTTTGAAACAGTATTTGGCAAGCTTCATGCGACCCCAAAAGTTCCCTGACATACCGGTCTCACTCTAGGGGAACACCGAGGTTCCCGGCACCACTTCATCTGAGCTCCTTCTCCCCTCCTGATCGCGACAGTACGGTCGATTAACCTGCTTTGTCTGGAAGGCTTTCCCGACCTTCCAGGGGCACCTCAGCATGAGGCCCGTCTCACGAGGAAATTCGAGACGTAGCCTCGTGTGTGGTGCCGCATTCCAAAAGACCCCGATTTCCCGGTCCGCTCTTGATAAGAACCCGATGCCCGCACACCACTTCGAAGGCAACCCTGTGGATGAAAGCACATCACGAAGGGGCACTGACACCGCCGTGCATTGTCTGGAAAAAACCGCAGGTTCCACACACAGCTCGACAAGTGGCCTGTCACTCCTTGAACAACTCGAGAGGCAAGCGGAGTTCCATTCCTCCACACAAGACGAGGCCTGACTCTCCTGTCCCAACTCTGCAGGGACCCTGCGATCTGAGTCAGAAATGGAGAGGAACCCTGAGGTTCCTTCTTGATCTCGAGATTAGGCCCTCTTCCATTGCAGCAAACCCAGTGGAGTCCCAAGAGGCCTCTCCCAGCTCTATAGTATCCCTGACTTCTCAGAGGCACCCTGAGAAGCTACCTGAGGTCACAGGCACAAGTCGAGGGAACACAGGGTTTCCTGCTGCAACCCAAGAAAGACCTCGAGCGTCCTTTTTCATTGCGTTGAGCCCTGATTCCACTACCATGACTCGAGAGCAATGACGTGCGCCCCCTCGCCACTCGTATGGAGACTTGACTTCCCTGACACCACATGAGAGGCTCCCTGAGCTCCCGGTCGTACCTTGTGAGAAACCCCACACTGGCACCGCAGCTCCAGAAAAACCACGAGACTCCCCCGACATTGCGAGATGAGGGCCTTCTTTTCCTGCATGGCCTGGAGAGCAATCCCGCGTGCTCTCTCCAAACTCCACAAGAGAGGAGCCAAGATTGCTGAGGAGTAGGACGGGGAGAACTCTTTTCCCCCCCAAACAATTTCATCAGAAGAGCATTTAAACGTCAAGTAAATTCCACAATACAACTTATGAATGCTGCCAGAGGACATCAGGCACCCAGAAAAGCAACCCAACTCTTGGAAAGTAGGTAGGAAAAAGTATAAAAGACAAAAAAAGAGACAAAAGAGGGAGGGAGGGATTTCCGTCCCGGGAAGATAGTCTTAAAAAGAGAAAAGTTTCCAAACACCAGGAAAGCTTTTCACTGCCAAATCTTTGCCAAGCTTTGGAAGCACAAAGGGCAACATAAGGGGGATAAAAATAAATAAACAATTAAAACTCGCAGATTGCGTGCCCTACGGTAACTCCCCCAGCCGCGAAGCAGTGCAGACGCCTGCTCACACCATTAGCAAGCAGGGGCTGGGCAGGGAGGCGCGGCGCGGGCTGCATCGCTTAGAGTAAGAATCTGGCCTGAATACCATGAGCGCTATCTGAACGAAATAACTTGGGCTAGCAAACCAGACTCTGGGATATCTACCACGCAAAAAGCCAGCCCTAACCTAAGACACCGCCAGGCCCGCGCACGGAACAAAGGACTGAACAGAGATAGCCGGCTGCAGACCTTCCCCCTCCGGTGACAGGCAGCCAGAGCCGGAAGGGGGCAATCGCAGCCCCAGAGAGACATTATCTATAAAACTGTAAGCAGGCTTCTTTGCTAACTAAAACTTCTTGGGGATCTGGACGGTCAACATCTGCCTGAGAAGGTGCGCCTGTTTTACACCCAGATAACCGAGTGGCAGGGAGGCGATAAGTCACAACATTGGCGCTCGCCAAACATCTCATCACCTGAGCTGCTTGGACCTGGGAAGAGCACAAAACGCAGGCCCAACCGAGCCTGTGCCTCTGAGGACTACCCGAGTGCCTGAACCTGAGTGGCTTGGACCTGGGAGGTGCATGCAGCCCAGGGCCAGCCTCGGATTGTTCCCGGTGGAACAACCTAGAGCCAGAGCAGTGTGGGCAGGGAGGCTACACGCACCGTGAGCGGGGGCAGACCCAGTGTGGCTGAGGCACTGTGACCGCACGCCAGTGTTATTTGTTTGCAGCATCCCTCCCTCCCTCCCCACAGTGCAACTGAACAAGTGAGCCTAAAAAAAAAAGTGTCCTCCACCGTCCCCTTTGTGTCAGGGCGTAAACCAGACACTGAAGAGACCAGCAAACAAAAGAAGTTATAACAGAGGGAAACGCCTTGGAAGCTACAGGCAATAGATTAAAACCCTGTGGTTACTAGGACTACATAGGAAGGTGCGTATAGATCTTGAGAAATATAAGTCGGACCAAGGAACTAGCCAAAAATGAACTGAACCCACGGTACTCACAACAAAACCAGAGAAAGTCCTAGATATATTTTTATGATCATTCTTTCTTTTTTTTAATTTTAAGTCCTCTATTGTTCCTTTAATTTTAACTTTTATAACCTATTACTTTGCAAAAAAAAGACTCTATTTTTTTCTTCTTCAGCAAACTTCATATATATATATATATAATAATTTTTTGACCTTGTTTTTTTGTTTTTTGTTTTTTTTTCTTCTTTTAACATTGTATTTTTGAAATTCCAAACTCTACTCTAGATTTCTAATTTATGCTTTTTGGTATTTGATATCAATTTTGTACCTGTAGTTTCTTTATAATTTTTGCGACATTGCTTGTTTTTGTTTGTTTGTTTTCTCTTTAGTTTTCTTCTTCCTTTTTTTTAACATTGTATTGTTGAAATTCCAAACTCTACTCTAGATTTTTAATTTTTGCTTTTTGATATTAGTTATCAATTTTGTACCTGTATTTTCTTGATAATTTTTGCGACCTTGTTTGTTTTTCTTTGTTCGTTTTTTCTCTCTTTCTTTTCCTTCTTCTTTTCTTTAACATCGTATTTTTGAAATTCCAAACTCTACTCTAGATTTTTAATTTTTGCTTTTATGTATTTGTTACCAATTTTGTACCTTTAAGAACCCAATCTTCAGTACCCATTTTTCACTAGGGAGCGAGATTACTGGCTTGACTGCTCTCTCTCCCTTTGGACTCTCCTTTTTCTCCACCGGGTCGCCTGTGTCTCCTCCCTAACTCCTCTCTACTCTACCCAACTCTGTGAATTTCTGTTTATTCCAGACGGTGGAGAACACTTAGGGAACTGATTACTGGCTGGATCTGTCTCCCTCCTTTTCATTCCCCCCTTTTATCCTTCTGGCCACCTCTGTCTCCTTCCTCCTTCTTCTCATCTCTGTATAACTCTGTGAACATCTCTGAGCGGTCCAGTTGTGGAGTGCACATAAGGAAGTGACTACTGGCCAGCCCACTCTCTCCACTATTGATTCCACCTGATCTCATTTGGGTCACCTCTAACTCCCTCCTCCCTCTTCTCTTCTCCATGTAACGCTGTGAACCTTTCTGAGTGACCCTCACAGTAGAGAAACTTTTCTTCTTTAACGTAGATGTTTTATCAATGGTGCTGTATAGAAGGAGAAGTTTTGAAACTACTGTAAAAGTAAGACAGATAACTGGAAGCAGGAGGCTTATGTCCAAACCCTGACTCCAGGGAACTCCTGACTCCAAGGAACATTAATTGACAGGAGCTCATCAAATGCCTCCATACCGACACTGAAATCAAGCACCACACAAGAGCCAACAAGTTCCAGGGCAAGACATACCAAGCAAATTCTCCAGCAACAAAGGAACACAGCCTTGAGATCCAAGATACAGGCTGCCCAAAGTCACCCCAAAACCACAGACATCTCATAACTCATTACTGGACACTTCATTGCACTCCAGAGAGAAGAAATACAGCTCCACCCACCAGAACACGGACACAAGCTTCCCTAACCAGGAAACCTTGACAAGACACCTGTACAAACCCACACACAGCGAGGAAATGCCAGAGTAAAGAACTCCACAAACTGCCAGAATACAGAAAGGACACGCCAAACTCAGCAATTTAAACAAGATGAGACAGAGGAATACCCAGCAGATAAAGGAACAGGATAAATGCCCACCAAACCAAACAAAAGAGGAAGAGATAGGGAATCTACCTGATAAAGAATTCCGGATAAGGATAGTGAAATGGATCTAAAATCTTGAAATTAAAATGGAATCACAGATAAATAGCCTGGAGACAAGGATTGAGAAGATGCAAGAAAGGTTTAACAAGGACCTAGAAGAAAAAAAAAAGAGTCAATATATAACGAATAATGCAATAAATGAAATTAAAAACACTCTGGAGGCAACAAATAGTAGAATAACAGAGGCAGAAGACAGGATTAGTGAATTTGAAGATAGAATGGTAGAAATAAATGAATCAGAGAGGATAAATGAAAAACGAATTAAAAGAAATGAGCACAATCTCAGAGACCTCCAGGACAATATTAAACGCTACAACATTCGAATCATAGGGGTCCCAGAAGAAGAAGACAAAAAGAAAGACCGTGAGAAAATACTTGAGGAGATAATAGTTGAAAACTTCCCTAAAATGGGGAAGGAAATAATCACTCAAGTCCAAGAAACCCAGAGAGTCCCAAACAGGATAAAGCCAAGGCGAAACCCCCCAAGACACATATTAATCACATTAACAAAAATCAAACACAAAGAACAAATATGAAAAGCAGCAAGGGAAAAACAACAAATAACACACAAGGGAATTGCCATAAGGATAACAGCTGATCTTTCAATAGAAACTCTTCAAGCAAGGAGGGAATGGCAAGACATACTTAAAATGATGAAAGAAAATAACCTACAGCCCAGATTATTGTACCCAGCAAGGATCTCATTCAAGTATGAATGAGAAATCAAAAGCTTTTCAGACAAGCAAAAGCTGAGAGAATTCTGCACCACCAAACCAGCTCTCCAACAAATACTAAACAGGAAATACAAAAACAGTGTATAAATTCGAACCCCAAACAATAAAGTAAATGGCAATGGGATCATACTTATCAGTAATTACCTTAAACGTAAATGGGTTGAATGCTCCAACCAAAAGACAAAGACTGGCTGAATGGATACAAAAACAAGACCCCTACATATGTTGTCTACAAGAGACCCACCTCAAAACAGGGGATACATACAGACTGAAAGTGAAGGGCTGGAAAAAGATTTTCCATGCAAATAGGGACCAAAAGAAAGCAGGAGTAGCGATACTCATATCAGATAAAACAGACTTTAAAACAAAGGCTGTGAAAAGAGACAAAGAAGGTCACTACATAATGATCAAAGGATCAATCCAAGAAGAAGATATAACAATTATAAATATATATGCACCCAACGCGGGAGCACCACAGTATGTAAGACAAATGCTAACAAGTATGAAAGGAGAAATTAACACTAACACAATAATAGTTGGAGATTTTAATACCCCACTCACACCTATGGATAGATCAACTAAACAGAAATTTAACAAGGAAACACAAACTTTAAACGATACAATAGACCAGTTAGACCTAATTGATATCTATAGGACATTTCATCCCAAAACAATGAATTTCACCTTCTTCTCAAGCGCACATGGAACCTTCTCCAGGATAGATCACATCCTGGGCCATAAAGCTAGCCTTGGTAAATTCAAAAAAATAGAAATCATTCCAAGCATCTTTTCTGACCACAATGCAGTAAGATTAGATCTCAATTACAGGAGAAAAACTATTAAAAATTCCAACATATGGAGGCTAAACAACACGCTGCTGAATAACCAACAAATCACAGAAGAAATCAAAAAAGAAATAAAAATTTGCATAGAAACGGATGAAAATGAAAACACAACAACCCAAAACCTGTGGGACACGGTAAAAGCAGTCCTAAGGGGAAAGTTCATAGCAATACAGGCACACCTCAAGAAACAAGAAAAAAGTCAAATAAGTAACCTAACTCTACACCTAAAGCAACTAGAAAAGGAAGAAATGAAGAACCCCAGGGTTAGTAGAAGGAAAGAAATCTTAAAAATTAGAGCAGAAATAAATGCAAAAGAAACAAAAGAGACCATAGCAAAAATCAACAAAACCAAAAGCTGGTTCTTTGAAACGATAAATAAAATTGACAAACCATTAGCCAGACTCATCAAGAAACAAAGGGAGAAAAATCAAATCAATAAAATTAGAAATGAAAATGGAGAGATCACAACAGAAAACACAGAAATACAAAAGATCATAAGAGACTACTATCAACAATTCTATGTCAATAAAATGGACAACGTGGAAGAAATGGACAAATTCTTAGAAAAGTACAACTTTCCAAAACTGGACCAGGGAAGAAATAGAAAACCTTAACAGACCCATCACAAGCACGGAAATTGAAACTGTAATCAAAAATCTTCCAGCCAACAAAAGCCCAGGTCGAGACGGCTTCACAGCTGAATTCTACGAAAAATTTAGAGAAGAGCTAACACCTATCCTGCTCAAACTCTTCCAGAAAATTGCAGAGGAAGGTAAACTTCCAAACTCATTCTATGAGGCCACCATCAGCCTAATACCAAAACCTGCCAAAGATCCCACAAAAAAAGAAAACTACAGGCCAATATCACTGATGAACATAGATGCAAAAATCCTTAACAAAATTCTAGCAATCAGAATCCAACAACACATTAAAAAGATCATACACCATGACCAAGTGGGCTTTATCCCAGGGATGCAAGGATTCTTCAATATCCACAAATCAATCAATGTAATACACCACCTTAACAAATTGAAAAATAAAAACCATATGATTTTCTCAATAGATGCAGAGAAAGCCTTTGACAAAATTCAACATCCATTTATGATAAAAACTCTCCAGAAAGCAGGAATAGAAGGAACATACCTCAACATAATAAAAGCTATATATGACAAACCCACAGCAAACATTATCCTCAATGGTGAAAAATTGAAAGCATTTCCTCTAAAGTCAGGAACAAGACAAGGGTGCCCACTTTCACCATTACTATTCAACATAGCTTTGGAAGTTTTGGCCACAGCAATCAGAGCAGGAAAAGAAACAAAAGGAATCCAAATTGGAAAAGAAGAAGTAAAACTCTCACTGTTTGCAGATGACATGATCCTCTACATAGAAAACCCTCAAGACTCCACCAGAAAATTACTAGAACTAGTCAATGACTATAGTAAAGTTGCAGGATATAAAATCAACACACAGAAATCCCTTGAATTCCTATACACTAATAATGAGAAAACAGAAAGTGAAATTAAGGAAACAATTTCATTCACCATTGCAACGGAAAGAATAAAATACTTAGGAATACACCTACCTAAAGAAACTAAAGACCTATATATAGAAAACTATAAAACACTGGTGAAAGAAATCAAAGAGGACACTAATAGATGGAGAAATATACCATGTTCATGGATTGGAAGAATCAATATAGTGAAAATGAGTATACGACCCAAGGCAATTTATAGATTCAATGCAATCCCTATCAAGCTACCAAAAGTATTCTTCACAGAGCTAGAACAAATAATTTCACAATTTGTATGGAAATACAAAAAACCTCGAATAGGCAAAGCAAACTTGAGAAAGAAGAATGGAACTGGAGGAATCAACCTACCTGATTTCAGGCTCCACTACAAAGCCACAGTTATCAAGACAGTATGGTACTGGCACAAAGACAGAAATATAGATTAGTGGAACAAAATAGAAAGCCCAGAGATAAATCCACACACATATGGACACCTTATCTTTGACAAAGGAGGCAAAAATATACAATGGATTAAAGACAATCTCTTTAACAAGTGGTGCTGGGAAATCTGGTCAACCACTTGTAAAAGAATGAAACTAGAACACTTTCTAACACAATACACAAAAATAAACTCAAAATGGATTAAAGATCTAAATGTAAGACCAGAAACTATAAAACTCCTAGAGGAGAACATAGGCAAAACACTCTCTGAAATACATCACAGCAGGATCCTCTATGACCCACCTCCCAGAATATTGGAAATAAAAACAAAAATAAACAAATGGGACCTAATTAACCTTAAAAGCTTCTGCACATCAAAGCAAACTATTAGCAAGGTGAAAAGACAGCCTTCAGAATGGGAGAAAATAATAGGAAATGAAGCGACTGACAAACAACTAATCTCAAAAATATACAAGCAACTCCTACAGCTCAACTCCAGAAAAATAAATGACCCAATCAAAAAATGGGCCAAAGAACTAAATAGACATTTCTCCAAAGAAGACATACAGATGGCTAACAAACACATGAAAAGATGCTCAAAATCACTCATTATCATAGAAATGCAAATCAAAACCACTATGAGGTACCATTTCACGCCAGTCAGAATGGCTGCAATCCAAAAGTCTACAAATAATAAATGCTGGAGAGGGTGTGGAGAAAAGGGAACCCTCTTACACTGTTGGTGGGAATGCAAACTAGTACAGCCACTATGGAGAACAGTGTGGAGATTCCTTAAACAACTGGAAATAGAACTGCCTTATGATCCAGCAATCCCACTGCTGGCCATACACACTGAGGAAACCAGAAGGGAAAGAGACACGTGTACCCCAATGTTCATCGCAGCACTGTTTATAATAGCCAGGACATGGAAGCAACCTAGATGTCCATCAGCAGATGAATGGATAAGAAAGCTGTGGTACATATACACAATGGAGTATTACTCCGCCATTAAAAAGAATAGAATGAATCAATTCTAATGAGGTGGATGAAACTGGAGCCTATTATACAGAGTGAAGTAAGCCAGAAAGAAAAACACCAATACAGTATACTAACGCATATATATGGAATTTTGAAAGACGGTAACAATAACCCTGAGTACGAGACAGCAAAAGGGACACTGATGTATAGAAGAGTCTTATGGACTCTGTGGGAGAGGGAGAAGGTGGGAAGATTTGGGAGAATGGCATTGAAACATGTAAAATATCATGTATGAAAAGAGTTGCCAGTCCAGGTTTGATGCATGACACTGGATGCTTGGGGCTAGTGCACTGGGACGACCCAGAGGGATGCTATGGGGGGGAGGAGGGAGGAGGGTTCAGGATGGGGAGCACATGTATACCTGAGGCGGATTCATTTTGATATTTGGAAAAACTAATACAATTATGTAAAGTTTAAAAATAAAATAAAATTAAAAAAAAATCCACAGGAGGCTTGACTCCCTTTAGGCCACTCAGTGGTCTCCAAGAAATACCCGTCGGGACTCGAGAGCAGAGCAGAGTCCTTTCCTTCCTCTCGAGATGAGGCCTGACTCCTCGGGTGCGTCTAAAATGCAACCCCGAGATCTCTGTCGCCCCTGGAGAGGAACATTAGGTCCTGGACACAAGCTTAGATGAGGTCTCTTTTGCCCTGAAGTGACTCGAGAGCAATCCCTAGCTCTCTCTCGCAACTCCAATGGAAGATTGGACTTCCCTGGGCCAACACAAGAGGAAGCCTGAATTCCCCATCGTAACTCGAGAATCCCGCCAAAACTCGAGAAAAACCACATGGTTACCCCGTCATCGCAAGATGAGGCCCTTGCCCGCTACAGCGTCTAAAGAGAAGTCCCACGTTTCTTCTTGAAGTGTTTTCACACTTCAAGTGTGAAAACTTGGCACCCTTGATGCGATTCCAAAAGTTCCCCGACACCCTGGTCTCTCTCGAGGGGAACACCGAGGTTCCCGGTACGACTTCATCTGAGTCACTTCTCCCCTCCTGATTGCGACTGGAGGGTCGACTCCCGTGCTTTGTCTGGAAGGGGTTCCCAACCTTCCCGGCGCACCTCAGGATGAGGCCGGTCTAACGAGAATATTTGAGACGTAGCTTCATGGGTGGTAACACATGCCGAAAGACCCCGATTCCCCGGTCCGCTCTTGATAAGAACCCGATGCCCGGACACCTCTTGAAAGGCAACCCTGTGGAAGAAGGCACAACACGAAGGGGCACTGACACCCTCGTGCATCGTCCGGAAAAACCCGCAGATTCCAAACACAGTTCGACAAGTTGCCTGTCACCGCGTGAATAACTCGAGAGGCAAGCATAGTTCCATTCCTCCTTACAAGACGAGGCATGACTCTCCTGTCCCAACTCTGCAGGGACCCTGCGATCAGAGTCAGAAATGGAGACGAACCCTGAGGTTCCTGCCTCCACTCGAGATGAGGCCCTCTTCTATTGCACCAAACCCAGTGGAGTCCCGAGAGGGCCCTCCCAACTCCAGGGTATCCCTGACTTCTCAGAGGCACACTGAGAAGCTCCCTGAGGCCACCGGCACTAGTCGAGGGAACCCAGGGTTTACTGCCGTGACCCAAGAAACACCTTGAAAGTCCTTCTTTAACGGTTCTTGAGGCCCGATACACCTACCAAGACTCTAGAGCAATGACGCGCTCCCCCTCGCAATGCGCATGGAGACCTGACTTCCCAAGCGCCACATGAGAGGCTCCCTGAGCTCCCCGTAGTACCTCATGAGAAACCCCACACTGTCGCTGCAGCTCAAGAAAACCCACGAGATGCCCCCTTCATCGCGAGATGATGGCCTTCTTTTCCTGCATGGCCTGGAGAGCAATCCTGAGTCCTCTCTCCAAACTCCACAGGAGGCTTGACTCCCTTTAGGCCACTCAGTGGGCTCCAAGAGATACCCGTCGCAACTCGAGAGGAGAGCCGAGTCCTTTGCTTCCCCTCGAGACAAGGACTGACTCCCCGGGTGCATCAGGAAAGCAACCCCGAGATCCCTGTCCCCCCTGGAGACGAACATTATGTCCTGGACACAAGCCTAGATAAGGTCTCTTTTGCCCTGCAGTGACTCAAGCGCAATCCCTAGCTCTCCCTCACAACTCGAATGGAAGACTGGACTTCCCTGGGCCAACACAAGAGGAAGCCTGAATTTCCTGACCTAACTCGAGAATCCTGCCACAACTCGAGAAAAACGACGTGGTTAACCCGTCACCACAAGATGAGGCCCTTGCCAGCTACAGCGTCTCAAGAGAAATCTCACGTTCCGTCTTGAAGTTTGAAACGGTACTTAGCACCTTTGATGCGACCCCAAAAGTTCCCCGACATCCCAGTTTTACTCGAGGGGAACATCGAGGTTCCCGGCACCACTTCATCTGAGCCCCTTCTCCCCTCCTGATCGGGACAAGAGGGTCGATTCACTTGCTTTGTCTGAAAGGGTTACCGACCTTCCTGGTGCACCTCAGGTTGAGGTCCGTCTCAAGAAGAAATTCGAGACGTAGGCTTGTGGGTGGTGCCACATGCCGAAAGACCCTGATTTCCTTGTCTGCTCTTGATAAGAACCTGAAGGCTGGATACCTCTTCGAAGGCAACCCTGTGTATGAAGGCAAAAAACAAAGGGGAACTGACACCCCCATGCATCGTCCGGATAAAACCGCAGGTTCCACACACAGCTCGACAAGTGGCCTGTTATCCGGTGAACAACTCGAGAGTCCAGCGGAGTTCCATTCCTCCACACAAGACGAGGCCTGACTCTCCTGTCCTAACTCTGTAGGGACTCTGTGTTCAGAGTCAGAAATGGAGAGCAACCCCGAGGTTCGTGCTTCAAATCGAGATGAGGCCCTCTTCTGACAAGGTCCAGCCTCGGCTGGTCCAGGGTTTTTGAAGGGGAGACAGAGTAGGCGACCTATTGATTTATTTATCAAAGATATAAAGAGTAATAGAATGAGGATATCTCAGTAGGAAAATTTAGTGGAGAAAAGAAGCTGAGTAGCTTGGTTTATGCGGAAAATCAGTATAACCCGTGACACCAGGTTAGCTCTGACCACGGAGGCCGCAGGCTCCCTCTCAAATAGCGAAAAGTGCCCCACCTTAGACACCTTCTCAAGTGGTCATCGAAGCTCAGGCAAATAAATGGTCGCAGAGGATATCCGCGCTCCAGATGGACACTCATCTGAAAATTGAGGGGAAGAATGACATTAGGAGACTAAGCGTTGGCAATCAAGGCCCGTAGCTTTATTTTCAACAGGGGTTTTTTTACCCTAATTACACATAGAGGATAATGGGGATGCAAAGTCAGCAGCCTTTGATCCTTATCAAAAACCAGGGTTTCTTTCCTGCAAATGTATCGTATACAAATGGTTTAGGTGATTTACATCATCTTCTAGCCAGAAGGCCTATTAACATTTTATGACTCTTGACAAAGACTTATCAACCTTAAGACTTATTTTCTCTAAGAGTAATTATTTTAAGGTTTGGCCCCATCTTTCGAAGATAAAATTGCATTCCTATAGGGCGGATGTGTAATGGGTTTACAACAAAGGAAAGAATTTATTACCTTAAGGGTCTAAAGTTAGTAACACCAAGGCCACTACTTATTTTTTCTACATACCAACTATATTAATTAATACACATTCAAGGATACAATTCAGGGGATGTGGAAACTTGGCAACAAGCATTGGTTCATCAATGAAATCTTTTACTAGTTTTATTCTGACAGTTTCTAACTCTCTGAGAGGCTCTAAGCTATTTGAATATCTTAAGCTTCCCGTGCCTCTCGAGGCTCGGAGACTGTAAACAATTGTATGCCTTGCTGTAGGAGACCGGGTAAACTTGTCAGGTGAGTTAGAGAGCCATCTGACGTGTTTGGATTTAAACACTCCTAATTGCCCAGGAACTTTATTAATTGGAGCTGTAAGTTAGCTCTTTGACAGAAAGAGTGAGATGGTGGTGGGGGACAGCCCCCAGTAAAGTCAGAGGTGAGAGCACAAAGCAATAAAGTAGGCAGACTCTGGTTTTGGGGGGTAGATGCTCAAGAATATCCGGGAGGACTCCCGAGGCTCGATCCCGCCTTTGTGTATGCCCAGCCTCCTTCCTCATGACCTTTGTCACGAGTGGAATGTCTCTCGCCGGCTCCCGGCATCTCCCCGTTTTTTATTTCTTAAAACAGCCAGATGTAGCTCAGTCGCGAGCCTCTGAATACTCTGCCGAAGAATCCTGACAATACAAGGAAGAATGATTATGAGAAGCAGAATTAAAGCAGCCACCGCAGCATAGCTAAAGACATTAGACAGAATATTCTTTCCTGAGATGTAGTTAGGGAAAGTATGGAAGAAATCATTTGCTGTTCCAGCAGCAGTAAAATCTAATCGGGAGTGCTCCATGGTTGCTATTTGATAGTGAAGTTTCCCTACGTCTCAACCAATGTCAGAGCTGTTCCAGATACCTGAAATATGGTTTTTAATCTTTTCCCATTCAAAATCTGTCTCATTTACTTTCAGGGGTGTTACACATATCCACCGATAGTCAGCATGACAAGACAATGCCATTTTCACCTTTAAAGCCTGCAATTCAGTCCCAATATGTATTACTGCTTCCTCTAGGGCGTCTACCCTCATTTCTAATTTTCTCTCTATAGCTTCCTGTGTTGCCAATGTTAAAGAAACATTTTTGGACATAGAATCAACATATTGAGCAGTATGTACTTGTTGAGTCAATGATATTGCTGCCACAGTAACAGAAGTGATTGCACTTATCAAAGCTGCTGTTCCCAAGATAAGTAAGCCCACAAACCGTCGTGTTTGCATTAAATCCTGTAGTTGTTGTAATACAGCAAGACCATAATTCAATAAGTGGTTACATCATAAGATAAGGTGGATGTTGTAGCATTACAAAGGAGCAAACATTATATTGAGGGTTTAAACAAGATGAACCAGGGAGCAGCTGTAGGCGTCGGCCCAGGGGAGCAGTGTCCCCAGCATCAGGAGGCAGAACGCGAGCGGCAGTCTGTGGGCCAAGGCGCCTATGGTGGGCGGAGGGGCAGGGTTCGTGGTTTAGGGCTAGCCACCACCGCTTGGGCTCAGGGCGCTCCCCTCTTGCCGGTGGGGCCACGCTGGTCTGGACGGCACTCCGCGGGCGCGCTTTCCTCTCTGGCCCTCACTCGCTGCACAGACTTCTTTGCTCTAGGTCACGGGGTGCAACGAGGTGGGTGCGAGGCGCTGCTGGTGGCACGGAGGCGAGAGCTGGCTGGGGGAGGGGGAGCGAGCGAGTGCGCCTGCTGCGAACCTGGTCTTTGGGGAATGTGACATGACGAATTTGTCTGAGATCCAAACCGGAGAATCTGCATTCTGTAGAAATATACAAGCATACCCTCTCCCACAAGTTAGCAACACATCTGGCCTTTTTCACTCTCCCGTAAGGAGGCCTTTTTACTTGACCAGGGGCCGAGTCGTAGCCTGTAATTCAGGCATGTAGTGTCTCATCATTGTAGTCTGCCCCTGTGTGTTTACGTTTAAGTGATTAATTACAATTGGAACATAACTTCACTATTTGTCTAGCTGTTTCCCTATGGATATGTTAATTTAGGTCTAATGTTTAGTTTAGGTCTCTGTATAAATTTAAGTAATAAATGTATAACCTCCTTATCTCATTTTGGTATACAGGTATACAGATATACCTAAATGCAAAATGCATTTATATATGTATTTATATATGGCAACAAGTATAAAGTTATTGACATATAATATATATAAATCAATATACTTGAATTAATCTTTATAATTAATATATTAATTAATATATATTACAACAATACAACACATACACAGCTAATACCAACCAACACAAACCAATATACTGTAATAATACATGTCACACATTTATAATTATACAGTATATAGAACATATATCATCACAGCACATCAATCCATACCAATTAATATCAGCCACACACACATTATATTACTGCCATATATATTTAATTATACAGTATATATATATGTGTGTGTATATAGTATACATATTAATTTATATACAAATTAATTAAGTATAGATCTATAAATAGAATTAGGTATACCTTTATTATATTTTATTTATACCCATACCTAATTAGGCAAACTGTAATTAGGCAAATACATTTATATTTTGTATTTATAACAATATATAAAATATTGTTAAATGTACCACCTGTACAGCATCTCCACCCCACATACCACTTTCTCTAATCCCACCAACTCATTTTCAGTATTATGTGTTGGCCAGGAGCTGGGCCAGTCTTTCCCAGCAATGTTAAGAGATGTCTGTTCCTGTGTCTAATAGCCCTGGCGTTTTATTCTCTTGAATTAAAAGATCTTTTAAAGGCCTTGGAACTGTAATTTCCTGCAGCCAAAAGGCTAGATCACTAGATCCAAATGTTTTGTGGCTCTTAGCTTGAGAAGTCAAGTTTTTCCTTGTCTGATAGTAAGGTAAAAGTAAAAGCTGTGTTACTCTTTGACCTTTATTAATTTGTACAGTTTTGATAGGCAGTGAGATCAAGACTTTAATTTCTCAATATCATCAGAATCTACTACACCATGCACCAGCGAAATTTCTTTTCTTTCTTTTTTTTTATTTAATTTTTTTTTTTAAAAGAAAGCGAGCTATGCCCCAGGACAAATCTTACAATGTCCTCAGATAGGGGGCCAGCCACTCCGGTTGGAATTGGAGTAAGCGGCACATCAGGGGTTAATATTTTTATCAAATCTCCTTGCCTTTTCGCTTTTCTCCTAGCCTGGGTGAGACCCCCCTGAGGGAGTTTTCTCCAAGGAGCACGCTCTGCATATTGTGTACTAAAAGCTCCTTTGTTTAAAAAACTTTTTATCTTCCTCATTCTTAGGCAACACTTTGGGAGGCTTTGGGGGCAAAGTGGGGAACTCCTGGGTCCTGGGAGGCACAATCGAAGGCGGTGGCAGTCGCCTTAAATCAGAAAGTGGTGGATAAGTTTTTTAAAGGTTTGCGCAGAGGGGGAGGGAGCTCGCCAGGGCTCTCGGCCGCAGCGTCCTGTAAGCCCTCTCCTTCCTCGGGAGGTAGACCACTTTCTCCCTCCTTTTTTTTTTTTCAATGGCAGAAAATATGATCTGTGCAGTAAATGGAGACTCACCACCATCCACCTCTATAGCCTCCCCCATAGGCTATTTAACAGCCTCGTGATGGAGGTCCAGGACATTTCTAATCATATTCCACAGTCAATAAATATTTGTCTATTCTTAGATGCAGAGAAATCCATTTTTAATTTTTTTTTAATTTTAGAGAATATTTTTATTTATTTTGTAACCTCTTTACCCTGGCTAAACTGCAGAGGGGACTAGAAAAGAAGCCTCAAGGTGAGGATCAAGTTCATCCTTGGGACTAGAGAAAATCCTTCTCCGGGAAACTCCTAGCGGTGGCCCTTTACCCCGACATGAAGGAGGGGGCATAGGGGGATGGGAGCGTCCCAAAGTTTTCCTCTTCTGTTCCGGAGATCCTTTAACTGTTTGGTAACTAAATCTTACGAACTGTCTGATCGGGGATGTTTCCCTCAACCTCCCAGGAGCGGATGGTCTGATTAGGGATGTTTTCTTAAACTTTTAGGAACATCTTTAGCTAAAAAAAAAAAAAACAATCCTCATCAGAATGGCATCGAGCTGCTGTTTCCTCTAAACCTTTTTCAAATTGAGGGGAGAGTTGATCTTTCTTTTCATCCCTATCTTTTACATGCTCATTGGCAGTCATAGCGGCTAGCCATTCATTTAGCTGTCGATAGCTAGGTATAGCCTCTTCATTTTCACTTTTCTTTATAACAGGTACCTTTTCAGATTTGCTTTTTTGTTTAACAGGTACTTTTCCAACTTTACTTTCCTCTTTAACAGGTACCTTTTCAAATTCATGAGCTGGATCTAAAACATCTCTAGTCATATTCCACAGAGGAAAGGTGTAAGTAGGGATTTTTTCCAAACCTTGCTGAGCACAATAAGCTCTTAGCTGTTTTCCTAGTTTTTTCAAGATATCTAAGTTAACAGTGCCTTGTTGTAGAAACCAAGGGCAGTGGTCTTGTACAAATGTAAAAAATGATTGAATGGAAGATTTTTTAACCTTGATTCTTCTTTTACTTAATAACTGTAAAATTACTCCTATAAAGAGCTGTCTTTCATTTGATTCAGTGTTGCCCATGTCAGAAAATTAAGGATAGTAAAAGATTTTGCTTTTAGCTATCTAAAGATTAGGCCTTTTTTTGTCAGCCTTTTTAGAAACCGTTTTTTCTCTCTAACTCTTCAACACTTCCCACTCCTCTCGCCCTGTCTATTCTACAGGGGGATCTGCAGCCCCCTAATTGGGATCCTATCTGTCCCAAAAACTGAACACTGGGGGAATGGGGTTGGGGATTTACCTTCAAAATGCCTGTCTTGGGCGCCACCTGCAGAGGTCCAGCCCCAGCTGATCCAGGGTATTCGAAGGGAAGATGGAGTAGGCGACCTATTTATATATTTATTTATTCATCAAAGATATGAAGAGTAATAGAATGAGGATAGCTCAGTAGGAAAATTCAGTGGAGAAAAGCAGCTGAGTAGCTTGGTTTACGCGGAAAATCAATATAACCCGTGACACCAGGTTAGCTCTGACCACGGAGGCTGCAAGTGCCCTCTAGAATAGAGGAAGGTGCCCCACCTTAGACACCTTATCGAGTGGGTCTTCGAAGCCCAGGCAAATAAATGGTCGCAGAGGATATCCGCGCTCCAGATGGACACTAATCTGAAAATTGAGGGGAATAATGACATGGGGAGACCAAGCGTTGGCAAGCAAGGCCCGCAGCTTTATTTTCAACACAGGTTTTAATACCCTAAGTTACACATAGAGGATAATAGGGGATGCAAAGTCAGCAGTCTTTAATCCTTATCAAAAACCAGGGTTTCTTTTCTGCAGATTTATCGTATAAAAATGGTTTAGATGATTTACATCATCTTCTGGCCAGAAGACCTATTAACATTTTATGACTCTTGACAAAGACTTATCAACCATAAGAGTTATTTTCTCTAAGAGTAATTGTTTAAGGTTTGGCGCCATCTTTCGAAGATAAAATTGCATTCCTATAGGGCGGATGTGTAATGGGTTTAAAACAAAGAAAAGAATTTATTACCTTAAGGGTCTAAAGTTACTAACATCAAGGCCACTACTTATTTTTTCTACATACCAACTATATTAATTAACACACATTCAAGGATACAATTCAGGGGATGTGGAAACTTGGCAACAAGCATTGGTTCATCAATGAAATCTTTTACTAGTTTTATTCTGACAGTTTCTAACTCTCTGAGAGGCTCTAAGCTATTTGAATATCTTAAACTTCCCGTGCGTCTCGAGGCTGGGAGACTGTACACAATCGTATGCATAGCTGTAGGAGACCGGGTAAACTTGTCAGGCGAGTTAGAAAACCATCTGAGGGGATTGGATTTAAACACTACTAATTGCCCAGGAACATTATTAGTTGGAACTGTAAGTTAGCTCTTTGACAGAGAGAGTGAGATGGTGGTGGGGGACATCCCCAGTAATGTCAGAGGCGAGAGAACAAAGCAATAAAGAAGGCAGACTTTGGTTTTTGGGGGCAGATGCTCAAGAATATATGGGGGAACTCCCGGAGGCTCGATCCCGCCTTTGTCTATGCCGAGACTCTTTCCTCATGACATTTGTCACGAGTGGAATGTCTCTCGCTGGCTCCCGGCAAGCTTCCATTGCACCAAACGCAGTGGAGTCCCGAGAGGCCCCTCCCAACACCACAGTATCAGTTTCTTCTCAGAGGCACCCTGAGCAACTCCCTGAGGTCACCGGCACAAGTCGAGGGAACACAGGGTATCCTGCCGCAACCCGAGAAAGACCTCAAGAGTCCGTCTTCAACGCGTCTTGAGGCCGGATTCCCCTATCATGAATCGAGAGCAATGACACGCTCCCCCTCGCCATACCCATGGACACCTGACTTCCCTGGCGCCACATGAGAGGCTCCCTGAGCTCCCCGTCATACCTCGTGAGAAACCCCACACTGGCGCCGCAGCTCGGGGAAACCCACGAGACGCCACCGTCATCGCGAGATTGGGGACTTCTTTTCCTGCCTGACCTGGAGAGCAATCCCTGGTCCTCTCTCCAAACTTCACAGGAGGCTTTACTCCCTTTAGGCCACTCAGTGGGCTCCAAGAGATACCTGTCGCGACTTGAGAGGAGAGCAGAGTACTTTGTTTCCCCTCGAGACGAGGCCTTACCTCGGGTGAGTCTGGAATGCAACCCCGAGATCCCTGTTGCCCCTGGAGAGGAACATTATGTCCTGGACAAAAGCCTAGATGAGGTCTATTTTGCCCTACAGTGACTCGAGAGCAACACCCATCTCTCCCTCGCAATTCGAATGGAAGATTGGTCTTCACTGGGCCAACACAAGAGGAAGTCTGAATTTCCCGTTGTATCTCGAGAATCCCACCGCAACTCTTAAAAACCACGTGGTTCCCCATTCATCGCAATATGAGGCCTTTGCCCGCTACAGAGTCTCAAGAGAAGTCCCATGTTTCCTCATAAAGTTCGAAATGCTACTTGGCACCCTTGATGCGACCCCAAAAGTTCCCCAATATACCGGTCTCACTCCAAGGGAACACCGAAGTTCCTGGCACCACTTCATTTGAGCCCCTTCTCCCCTCCTGATCACGGCAGGAAGGTCGATTCCCCTGCTTTGTCTAGAAGGGGTTCCCGACCTTCATGGCGCACCTCAGGATGAGGCCAGTCTCACGAAGAAATTCGAGACGTAGCCTCGTGTTGGTGCCACGTGCCGAAAGACCCCGATTTCTCGGTCTTGCTCTTGATAAGAACCCGATGCCCGGACACCTCTTCTAAGGCAACCCTGTGGATGAAGGCACTACACGAGGGGGCACTGGCAACCCTGTTCATCGTCCGGAAAATCCCACAGGATCCACATACAGCTCCACAACTGGCCTGTCACCCCTTAAACAACGAGAGAGGCAAGCGGAGTTCCCTTCCTCAGACAAGACGAGGCCTGAGTATCCAATCCCAACTCTGCAGGCACGCTTCAATCTGAGTCAGAAATGGAGAGGAAACCTGAGGTTCCTGCTTCAACCCGAGATGAGGCCCTCTTCAATTAAAACAAACCCAGTGGAGTCCCAAGAGGACACTCCCATCTCCACAGTATCCCTGACTTCTCATAGGCATTCTGAGAAGCTCCTTGAGGCCACCAGCAAAAGTCGAGGGAAATAAGGGTTTCCTGCCACAACCAAAGAAAGACCTCGAGAGTCCTTCTTCAATGCGTCTTGAGGTCAGATTCCCCTACCATGGCTCGAGAGCAATAACGCGCTCCCCCTCACCACGCACATGGAGACCTGACTTCCCTGGCACCACACGAGAGGCTCCCTGAGCTCCCCGTCGTACCTCGTGTGAAACCCCACACTGGCGCCGCAGCTCGAGAAAACCCATAAGACCCCTCCATCATCGTGAGATGAGGGCCATCTTTTCCTGCATGGCCTGGAGAGCAGTCCCAAGTCCTCTCTCCAAACTTCACAGGAGGCTTGACTCCCTTTAGGCCACAAAGTGGGCTCCAAGAGGTGCCCGTCGCGACTTGAAAGGAGAGCAGAGTCCTTTGCTTCCCTTCGACACGAGGCCTGACTCCCTGGGTGAGTCTGGAATGCAAACCTGAGATCCTTGTGGCCCTTGGAGAGGAACATTAGGTCCTGGACACAAGCCTAGATGAGGTCTCCTTTGCCCTGCAGTGACTCGAGCGCAACCCCCAGCTCTCCCTCGCAACTCGAATGGATGATTGGACTTCCCTGGCCCAACACAAGAGGAAGCCTGAAATCCCCGTCGTAACTCGAGAATCCCACCTCAACTCGAGAAAAACCACGTGGCTCCCCCGTCATCGCAAGATGAGGCCCTTGGCTGCTACAGCGTATCAAGAGAAGTCCCACGTTCCATCCTGACGTACAAAACGGTACTTGGCACCCTTGATGCGACCCCCAAAGTTCCCTGACATACCGGTCTCACTCGAGGGAAACACCAAAGTTCACGGCACCACTTCCTGTGAGCCCCTTCACCCCTCCTGATAGCGACAGGAGGGTCGATTCCCATGCTTTGTCTGCAAGGGGTTCCCGACGTTCCCCGCGAACCTCCGGATGAGGCCGGTCTCATGAGGAAATTCGAAAAGTAGCCTCATGGTTGGTGCCACATGCCGAAAGATACCGAATTCCCGGTCCACTCTAGATAAGAACCTGACGCCCGGACATCTCTTCGAAGGCAACCCTGTGGATGAAGGCACAACACGAAGGGACACTGACATCCCCATTCATCGTCTGGAAAAACCCGCAGATTCCACTCACAGCTCCAAATGTGGACTGTCACCCCGTGAACAACTCGAGAGGCAAGTGAAGTTGCATTCCTTCACACAAGACGAGGCCTTACTCTCCTGTCCCAACTCTTCAGGGACCCTGCGATCGGAGTCAGAAATGGAGAGGAACACTGAGGTTCCTGCCTCAACTAGAGAAGAGGCCCTCTTCCATTGAACCAAACTCAGTGGTGTCCCGAGAGGCCACTCCCAACACCACAGTATCCCTGAATTCTCAGAGGCTCCCTGAGAAGCTACCTGAGGTCACTGGCACAAGTCGAGGGAACCCAGAGTTTCCTGAAGTAACCCGAGAAAGACTTGGAGAGTCCTTTTTCAACGTCTCTTGATGCCCGATTCCCATACCATGACTCCAGAGCAAGGACGCGCTCCCCTCGCCACAAGCAGGAAAACTGACTTCCCTAGTACCACACAAGAGGCTCCCTGAGTACCCCATCGTACCTCATGAGAAAACCCACAGTGGCGCCGCAGTTCGAGAAAAACCACAAGATGCCCCCGTCAAGGAGAGATGGGGGCCTTCTTTTCCTGCCTGACCTGGAGAGCAATCCCTGGTCCTCTCTCCAAACTTCACAGGAGGATTGACTCCCTTTAGGCCACTCAGTTGGGTCCAAGAAATACCTGGTGCGACTCGAGAGGAGAGCGGAGCCCTTTGCTTCCCTCGAGAGGAGGCCTGACTCCCCGGGTGAGTTTGGAATGCAACCCCGAGATCCCTGTCGCCCCTGGAGTGGAACATTATGTCCTAGACACAAGCCTAGATGAGGTCTATTTTGCCCTACAGTGACTCGAGAGCAACCTCCATCTCTCCCTCACAATTTGAATGGAAGATTGGTCTTCCCACGGTCAACACAAGAGGAAGTCTGAATTTCCCATCGTAATTCGAGAATTCAGCCTCATCTCTTAAAAACCATGTGGTTCCCCCTTCATCGCAATATGAGGCCCTTGCCAGCTAGAGTCTCAAGAGAAGTCCCACGTTCCATCTTAAAGTTCGAAATGCTAATTGGCACCCTTGATGCGAACCCAAATTTCCCCAACATACCGGTGTCACTCCAGGGGAACACCAAAGTTCCCGGCATCTCCAGGGAAGTCCCATGTTCCGTCCTTAAGTGTGAAACGGTACTTGACACCCTTGATGCGACCGCAAAAGTTCCCCGACACGCTGGGTTCCCTCGAGGGGAACACCGAGGGTCCCGGCACAACTTCATCTGAGCCCCTTCTCCCCTCCTGATCGCGACAGGAGAGTCGATTCCCCTGCTTTCTCTGGAAGGGGTTCCCGGCCTTCCTGGTGCACCTCAGGATGAGGCCGGTCTCAGGAGGAAATTCGAGACTAGCCACGTGTGAGGTGCCACGTGCCGAACGACCCCGATTTTCCGGTCCGCTCTTGATAAGAACCCGATGCCCGGACACCTCTTCGAAGGCAAACCTGTGGGTGAAGGCACAACACGAAGGGGCACTGACACCCCCATGCATCATCCGGAAAAACCCGCAGGGTCTACACACAGCTCGACAAGGGGCCTGAGACTCCCGGAACAACTCGAGAGGCAACCAGAATTCCATTCCTCAGACAAGACGAGGCATGACTCTCCTGTCCCAACACTGCAGGGACCGTGCAGTCGGAGTCAGAATCGGAGAGGAAGTCTGAGGTTCCTGCCTCCCCTCGAGATGAGGCCCTCTTCCATTGCGCCGAACCCAGCAGAATCCCGAGAGGCCCTGCCAACTCCACAGCATCCCTCACCTCTCAGAGGCACCCTGGGAGGTTCCCTAAGGTCCCCTGAAGAAGTCGAGGGAAACGAGGGTTTCCCGCCGCAACCCGAGAAAGACCTCGAGAGTCCTTCTTCAACTCGTCTTGAGGCCCTCGTTGCTTCCCATGACTCGAAAGTGATGACCAGCTCCCCCTCGCCATGGGCATGGAGACCTGACTTCCCTGGCGCCGCACGAGAGGCTCCCTGAGGTCCTCGTCGTGCCTCGTGAGAAAACCCCCACGGGCGCCGCAGCCTGAGGAAACCCATGAGATGCCCCCGTCATCGCGAGATGAGGGCCTTCTTTTCCTGCATGGCCTGGAGAGCAATCCCGAGTCCTCTTTCCAAACTGAAGAGGAGGCTCAACACCCTTGAGTCCACTCAGTGGGCTCCAAGAGATCCGTGTCGCGACTTGAGAGGAAAGCGGAGTCCTTTGCTTCCCCTCCAGGCGAGGCCTGACTCCTCCGGGGAGTCTGGAATGGAAACCCGAGATCCCTGTCTTCCCTTGAGAGGAATATTAGGTCCTGGACACACGCCTCGATGAGGTCTCTTTGGCCCTGTAGTGACTCGAGCAGAACCCCCAGCTTTGCATCGCAACTCAAATTGAAGATTGGGCTTCCCAGGGCCAACGCAAGAGGAAGCCTGAAATCCCAGTCGTTTTCGAGAATCCCGACGCAACTCGAGTAAAACTACGTGGTTCCAATGTCTTCACAGGATTAGGCCCTTGCCCGCTAGAGTGTCTCCAGGGAAGTCCCATGTTCCGTCCTGAAGTGGGAAACGATACTTGGCTCCCTTGATGCGACCCCTAAAGTTCCCTGAAACGCCGGGTTCCCTCGAGTGGAACACCGAGGGTCCCGGCACCACTTCATCTGAGCCCCATCTCCCCTCCTGATCGCGACAGGAGAGTCGATTCCCCTGCTTTGTGTGGAAGGTGTTCCCGGCCTTCCCGGCGCACCTCAGGATGATGCTGGTCTCACGAGGAAATTCGAGATGAGCCACGTGGGTGGTGCCACATGCCGAACGACCCCGATTTCCCGGTCCGCTCTTGAAATGAACCCGATGCCCGGACACCTCTTTGAAGGCAACCCTGTGGGGGAAGGCACAAAACGAAGGGGCACTGACACCCCCGTGCATCTTCTGGAAACACCCGCAGGTTCCACACACAGCTCGACAAGGGGCCTGAGACCCCCTGATCGACTCGAGAGGCAAGCAGAGTTCCATTACTCAGACAAGACGAGGCCTGACTCTCCTGTCCCAACTCGTCAGGGACCCTGCGGTCAGAGTCAGAAATGGAGAGGAAGCCTGAGGTTCCTGCCTCCAATTGAGATGAGGCCCTCTTTCATTTCGTCAAACCTAGTGGAGTCCCAAGAGTCCCCTCTAACTCCTCAGTATCCCTCACCTCTCAGAGGCACCTGGGAAGTTCCCTAAGGTCCCCGGTAGAGGTCGAGGGAAAGGAGTGTTTCCCGCCCCAACCGAAGAAAGACCTCGAGAGTCCTTCTTAAATGCGTCTTGAGGCCCTAGTCCCTCCCATGACTCGAGAGCAATGACGCGATCTGCCCGGCCACACGCATCGAGGCCTGACTTCTCTGGTGCCGCACGAGAGGCTCCCTGAGCTCCCCATCATATCTCGTGAGAAACCCCACACTGGCGCCGCAGCTCAAGAAAACCCATGAGACGCCCCCATCATCACGAGATGAGGGCCATCTTTAACTGCATGGTATGCAGATCAAGCGTGAACCTTCTGTCCAAGCTACACAGGACGCTTGACTCCCTTTAGGCCACTCATTGGGCTCCAAGAGTTACGCGTCGCGACTCGAGAGGATAGTGGAGTCCTTTGCTTCCACTCGAGACGAGGCGTGACCCACCGGGTGAGACTGGAATGCGACCCCGATATCCCTGTCGCCCCTGGAGAGGAACATTACGTCCTGGACCCAAGCCTAGATGAGGACTCTTTGCCCTGAAGTGACTCGAGAGCAACCCCCAGCTCTCTCTGACAAGTTGAATGGAAGATTGGACTTCCTGGGCCAACACAAGAGGAAGCCTGAATTCCCCATCGTAACTCTAGAATCCCGCCTCAACTCGAGAAAAACCACGTGTTTCCCTCGTCATCGCAATATGAGGCCCTTGCCCGCTACAGCATCTCCAGAGAATTCCCAAGTTCCGTCTTGAAGTGCGAAACTGTACTTGGCACCCTTGATGCGACCTCAAAAGTGCCATGACATACCGGTCTCACTCGAGGGGACCACCGAGGTTCCCGGCACCACTTCATCTGAGCCCCTTCTCCCCTTCTGATCACGAGCGGTGGGTCGATTCCCCTGCTTTGTCTGCAAGGGGTTCCTGACCTTCCCAGCGCACCTCAGGATGAGGCCAGTCTCCCGAGGAAATTCGAGACGTAGCCTCGTGGGTGGTACCACATGCTGAAAGACCCCAATTTTCCGGTATGCTCTTGAAAAGAACCCGATGCCCAGACACCTCTTTGAAGGCAACCCTGTGGATGAAGGCACAACACGAAGGGGCACTGACACCCCCGTGCATCTTCCAGAAAAACCCGCAGGTTCCACACACAGCTCAACAAGTGGCCTGTCACTCCGTGAACAACTCGAAAGGCAAGCGGAGATCCATTCCTCCACAGAAGACAAGGCGTGACTCTCTTGTCCATACTCGGCAGGTACTCTGCGACCCGAGTCAGAAATGGAGAGGACCCCTGAGGTTCCTGCCTCCATTCGAGATGAGGCCCTCTTCGATTGCACCAAACCCAGTTGAGTAATGAAAGGCCCCCTCCCAAATCCACAGTGTCCCTGACTTCTCAGAGGCACCCTTAGAAGTTGCCTGAGGTCACCGACACAAGTCGAGGGAACCCAGGGTTCCCTGCCGCAACCCGAGAAAGACCTCGAGAGTCCTTCTTCAATGCGTCTTGAGGCCCGATTCGCCTACTATGACTCGAGAGCAATCACGCACTCCCCTTCACCACACGCACGGAGACCTGACGTCCCTAGCACCACACGAGAGGCTCTCTGAGCTCCCCGTCGTACCTCGTGAGAAATCTGATACTGGCGCCGCAGCTGGAGAAAACCCACGAGACGCCCCCGTCATCGCGAGATGAGGGCCTTTTTTCCTGCATGGCCAGGAAAACAATCCCGAGTCATCTCTCCAAACTCCATAGGAGGCTTCACTTCCTTTACGCCACACAGTGGGCTCCAAGAGATACCCGTCGCGACTCGACAGGAGAGCGGAGTCCTTTTTTCCCCCTCAAGACGAGGCCTGACTCTCCGGGTGAGTCGAGAATGCAACCCTGAGATCCCTGTTGGCCCAGTAGTGGAACACTAGGTCCTGGACACAAGCGTAGATGAGGTCTATTTTGCCCTGCAGTGACTGGAGAGCAATCCCCATTTCTAACTTGCAACTCGAATGGAATACTGGATTTTCCTGGCGCCACACAAGAGGCTCCCTGAGATCCCCGTGGTACTTCATGAGACACCCCACACTGGCGCCGCAGCTCGAGAAAACCCACGAGACGCCACCGTCATCTCGAGATGAGGGCCTTCTTTTCCTGCATGGCCTGGAGTCCAATCCCGAGTCCTCTCTCCAAACTCCACAGGAGGCTTGACTCCCTTTAGTACACACAGTGGGCTCCAAGAGATACCCATCGTGACTCGAGACGAGAGCGGAATTCTTTGCTTACCCTCGAGGTGAGAACTGACTCCCCTGATGAGTCTGGAATGCAAACCCGAGATCCCTGTCGCCCCTGGAGAGCAACGTTAGATCCTGGACACAAGCCTAGATTAGGTCTCTTTTGCCCTGCAGTGACTCTAGCGCAATCCCCAGCTCCCCCTCGCAACCCGAATGGAAGATTGGATTTCAAGGTTAACAAGAGGAAGCCTAAATTCCCGGTCATAACTCGAGAATGCCGCCGCAACTCGAGCAAAACCACGTGGTTCTCCCGTCATCTCAAGATGAGGCCCTTGCCCGCTACAGCGTTTCAAAAGATGTCCCAGGTTCCGTCTTGAAGTGCGAAACGGTACTTGGCACCCTTGATGCGACCCCAAAAGTCCCCCAACACGCCAGTCTCACTCGAGGGGAACACCGAGGTTCCCGGCACCACTTCATTTAAGCCCCTTCTCCCCTCCTGATCGTGACCGGTGGGTCGATTCCCCTCTTTGTCTGCAAGGGAGCCCGACCTTCCCTGCACAACTCAGGATGAGGCCGGTCTCATGGGGAATTTCGATACATAGCTTTGTGGGTGGTGCCACTTGCTGAAAGACTCCAATTTCCCGGTCCGCTCTTGATAAGAATCCGATGCTCGGATACCTCTTGGAAGGCAGCCTTGAGTATGAAGGTACAACACGAAGGGGCACTAACACACCTGTGCATCATCTGGAAAAACGGGCAGGTTACACACACAGCTCGACAAGTGGCCTGTCACCTCGAGAACAACTCGAGAGGCAAGAGGAGTCCCATCCTCCAGAAAAGACGAGGCCTGACTCTCCTGTACCAACATGCAGGGACCTTGCGATCTGAGTCAGAAATGGAGAGGAACACTGAGGTTCCTGCTTCAACTCGAGATGAGTCCCTCTTACATTCCACCAAATGCAGAGGAGTCTCGAGAGGCCCCTCCAAACTGCACAGTATCCCTGACTTCTCAGAGGCACTCTGAGAAGCTCCCTGAGGTCGCAGGCACAAGTCAAGGGAACCCTGGGTTTTATGCAGTGACCCGAGAAAGACCTTGAGAGTCCTTCTTCAACCCGTCTTGAGGCCCGATTACCCTACCATGACTCGAGAGCAATGACGAACTCCTCCTAGCCATCTCATGGGGACCTGACTTCCCTGGCGCCACATGAGAGGCTCCCTGAGCTCGCTCTCGTACCTCGTCAGAAACCCGGCACTAGCGCGGCAGTCTAGAAAACCCACGAGACGCCGCCGTCATCGCGAGATGAGGGCCTTCTTTTCCTGCATGGCCTGGAGAGGAATGCCGAGTCCTCTATCCAAACACCACAGGAGGCTTGACTCCCTTTAGGGCACACAGTGGGCTCCAAGAGATACCCATTGCGACTCAAAAGGACAGCAGAGTTCTTTGCTTCCCCTCGAGATGAGGCCTGATTCCCCGGGTGAGTCTGGTATGCAACCCCGAGATCCCTGTCGCCCCTAGGGACGAACATTAAGTCCTGGACACAAGCCTAGATGAGGTCTATTTTGCCCTGCAGTGACTCGAGAGCAATCCCCAGCTCTCCCTTGAAACTCGAATGGAAGATAGGACTTCCCTGGGCCAACACATGAGGAAGACTGTATTCCCCGTCGAAACTCGAGAATCCCGCCACAACTCGAGAAACGCCACGTGGTTCCCCTGTCATCGCAAGATGAGGCCCTTGCCCCCTATAGCGTCTCAAGAGAAGTCCCACGTTCCGTCTTGAAGTGCGAAACGGTATTGGCACCCTTGATGCGACCTCAAAAGTTCCTCGACACACTGGTCTGACTCGAGGAGAACACCGAGGTTCCCGGCACCACTACATCTGGGCCCCTTCTCCCCTCCTGATCACGACAGGAGGGTCGATTCCCCTGTTTTGTCTTGAAGGGGTTCCCGCCTTTCCCAGTGCATCTCAGGATGAGGCCGGTCTCACGAGGATATTCGAGACATAGCCTCGTGGATGGTGACACATGCCGAAAGACCCTGATTTCCCGGTCCGCTCTTTATAAGATCCCAATGCCCGGACACCTCTTTGAAGATAACCCTTTTGATGAAGGCACAACACGAAGGGGCACTGACACCCCCGGGTATCATCCGGAGAAACCCGCAGGTACCACACACAGCTCGAGAAGTGACCTGTCACCCCGTGAACAACTGGAGAGGCAAGCAGAGTTCCATTCCTCCACACAAGACGAGGCCTGACTCTCCTGTTCGAACTCTGCAGCGAAACTGCGATCCGAGACAGATCTGGCCCAGGGGAAGTCAGGAGAGGAAACATGAGTTTCCTGCCTCCACTCGAGATGAGGCCCTCTTCCATTGCACTAAACCCAGTGGAGTCCCGAGAGGCCCCTCCCAACTGCACAGTATCCCTGACTTCTCAGAGGCACCCTTAGACCTTCCTGAGATCACCAGCACAAGTCGAGGGAACCAAGGGTTTCCTGCCCCAACCCGTAAAAAACCTCGAGAGTCCTTCTTCAACGTGTCTTAAGGTGCGATTCCCCTACCATGACTCGAGAACAATGACGCGCTCCCCCTAGCCACGCGCATAGAAACCTGACTTCCCTGGCGCCACAGGAGAGGCTCCCTGAGCTCCCCATTATACCTCGTGAGCAACACCACACTGGAGCCGCAGCTCGAGAATACCCACGAGACGCCCCAGTCCTCACAAGATGAGGGCCTTCTTTTGCTGTATGGCCTGGAGAGCAATCCTGAGTCCTCTCTCCAAACTCCACAGGAGGCTTGACTCATTTTAGGCCACACAGTGAGCTCCAAGATATACCCGTCGCGAATTGACAGGAGAGCGGTGTCCTTGGCTTCCCCTCGAGACGAGGCCTGACTCCCCGGGTGAGTCGAGAATGCAATGCCGAGATCACTGTCGCCCCAGCAGAGGAACATTAGGTCCTGGACACAAGCCTAGATGAGGTCTATTTGGCCCTGCAGTGTCTCGAGAGCAATCCCCAGTTCTAACTAGCAATTCGAATGAAAACTGGACTTCCCTGGACCAGTTGAAGAGGAAGCCTGAATTCCCCGTCGTAACTCGTGAATCCCGCCGCAACTCAAGAAAAACCACGTGGATCCCCCGTCATAGAAAGATGAGGCCCTTGCCCGCTACAGCGTCTCAGGAGAAGTCCCACGTTCCGTATTGAAGAGCAAAAAGTTACTTGGAACCCTTGATGCGACCCCAAAAGTTCCCCGACATACCAGTCTCACTTGAGAACACCGAGGTTCCCGGCACCACTTCATCTGAGACTCTTCTCCCCTCTTGATCGTGACAGGAGGTTCGATTCCCCTGCTTTGTCTGGAAGGCGTTCCCGACCTTCCTGGCGCACATCAAGATGAGGCCAGTCTCACGAGGAAATTCGAGACATAGCCTCGTGGGTGGTGCGACATGCCAAAAGACCTCAATTCCCTGGTCCGCTCTTGATAAGAACCCGATGGCAGAACCCAACTCGAAGGCAATCCTGTGGATCAAGGCACAACACGAAGGGGCAGTGACACCCTGGTGCATCGTCCAGAAAATCCCGCAAGTTCCACATACAAATTGACAAGTGGCCTGTCACCCCATGAACAACGCAAGAGTCAAGCGGAGTTCCATTCCTCCACACAAGACGAGGCCTGACTCTCCTGTCCCAACTCTGCAGGGACTCTGCGATCCGAGTTAGATCTGGTGCATTCGAAGCCAGGAGAGGAACCTTGAGGTTCCTGCCTCAACTTGTCATGAGGCCCTCTTCCATTGCACCAAACCCAGTGAAGTTCCGAGAGGCCCCTCCCAACTCCACAGTGACCCTGACTTCTCAGAGGCACGCTGAGAAGCTTCCTGAGGTCACTGGCACAAGTCGATGGAACCCAGGGTTTCCTGCTGCAACCCAAGAAAGACCTCGAGAGTCCTTCCTAAACACGTCTTCAGGCCCAATTCCCCTACCATGACTCGAGAACAATGACGGGCTCCCTCTCACCACGTGCATAGAGACCTGACTGCCCTGGCACCACGTGAGAGGCTCACTGAGCTCCCAGTCTTACTTCGTGAGAAACCCCACACTAGCGCCACAGCTCGAGAAAACCTACGAGACACCCCAGTCATCGGGAGATGAGGGACTTCATTTCCTGCATTGCCTGGAGAGCAATCCCGTGTCCTCCCTCCAAACACCAGAGGAGGTTTGACTCCCTTTAAGCCACTCAGTGGGCTCCAAGACATACCCGTCCGACTCGAGAGGAGAGCAGAGTCCTTTGCTTCCCCTCGAGACGAGGCCTGACGCCAAGGTGAGTCTGGAATGCAACCCCGAGATTCCTGTCGCCCTTTGACATGAACATTAGGTCCTGCACACAAGCCTTGGTGGGGTCTCTTTTGCCTTCAGTGACTAGAGCGCACCTCCAGCTCTTCCTCGAATCTCGAATGGAAGATAAGACTTTTGTGGGCCAACACAAGAGGAAGCATGAATTCCCTGTGGTAACTCAAATATCCCACCGCAACTCAAGAAAAACCAAGTGGTTCCCCAGTCATTCCAAGATGAGGCCCTTGCCCGCTGGAGCACCCCAAGAGAAGTCCCATGTTCCATTTTGAAGAGCGAAACGGTACTTGGAACGCTTTATGCGACCCCAAAAGTTACCTGACATACCTGTGTCACTTGAGGGAAACACCGAGGTTCCCAGCAGCACTTCATCTGAGCCACTTCTCCCCTCCTGATCGCCACAGGAGGGTCGATTCTTCTGCTTTGTCTGGAAGGGTTTCATGACCTTCGCTGCACACCTCAGGATGAGGCCGGTTTCATGAGGAAATTCGAGACTAGCCACGTGGGTGGTGCCAAATGCTGAACGACCCCGATTACCTGGTCCACTCTTCATAAGAACCCGATGCCCGGACACCTCTTCGAAGACAACCCTGTGGATGAAGACACAAAACGAAGGGTCACTGACACCCCTGTGCATCGTTTGGAAAAACCTGCAGATTCAAAACACACTTTGAAAGGGGCCTGAAACCCTATGAACAACTCGAGAGGCAAGCGGAGTGCCATTCCTCAGAAAAGACGTAGCCTGACTCTCCTGTCCCAACTCTGCAGGGACACTACGATCAGAGTCAGAATTGGAGAAGAAGCCTGAGGTTCCTGCCTCCACCCGAGATGAGGCCCTCTTCCATTGCGACAAACCCAGTGGAGTCCCGAGAGGCCCCGCCAACTCCACAGCGTCCCTCATCTCTCAGAGTCACCCTGGGAAGTTCCCTCAGGTCCCCGGCAGAAGTCGGGGGAAACGAGGGTTTCCTGCCGCAACCCGAGAAAGACATCGAGAGTCCTTCTTCAACGCGTCTTGAGGCCCTAGTCCCCTCCCATGATTCGAGAACAATGACGCGCTACTTCTCGCCACATGCATGGAGACCTGACTTCCCTGGCGCCCCACAAGAGGCTCCCTGAGATCATCGTCGTGCCTCGCGAGAAAACCCCCACTGGTGCCGCAGCTCGAGGAAACCCCTGAGACGCCCCGTTCCTCGTGAGGTGAGGGCCTTCTTTGCCTGCCTGGCCTGGAGAGCAATCACGAGTCCTCTCTCCAAACTGAAGAGGAGGCTTGACTCCCTTGAGGCAACTCAGGGTGCTCCAAGATATCCGCGTTGCGACTCGGGAGGAGAGCGGAGTCCTTTGCTTCCCCTCGAGGCGAGGCCTGACTCCCCGGGGGAGCCTGGAATGCAACCCGGAGATCCCTGCCTTCCCTGGAGAGGAACATTAGGTCCTGGACACACGCCTAGATGAGGTCTCTTTGGCCCTGCAGTGACTCGAGCGCAACCCCCAGCTTTCCCTCGCCACTCGAATGGAAGACTGGGCTTCCCAGGGCCAACACAAGAGGAGCCTGAAATCCCCGTCGTCACTCGAGAATCCCGCCGCAACTCGAGAAAAAACACGTGGTTCCAACGTCTTCGCAAGATGAGGCCCTTGCGCACGACGGCGTCTCAAGGGAAGTCCCATGTTCCGCCCTGAAGTGCGAAACGGTACCTGACAGCCTTCATGCGACCCCCAAAAGGTCCCTGAAACACCGGGTTCCCTTGAGGGGAACACCGAGGGTCCCAGCAGCGCTTCATCTGAGCCCCTTGTCCCCTCGTGATCGCGACTGGAGTGTCGATTCCCCTGCGTTGTCTAGAAGTGGTTCCCGGCCTTCCCGGTACACCTCAGGATGAGGCCGGTCTCATGAGGAAATTCGAGACGAGCCACGTGGGTGGTGCCACATGCCGAACAGCCTCGATTTTCCGGTCCGCTCTTGACACGAACCCGATGCCCGGACAACTCTTCGAAGGCAACCCTGTTGGGGAAGGCACAACACGAAGGGGCACTGCCACCCCCGTGCATCGTCCGTAAACACCCACAGGTTCCACACACAGCCTGACGAGGGGCCTCAGACCCCCTGAGCAACGCAAGAGGCAAGCGGAGTTCCGTTCCTCAGACAAGACGAGGCCTGACTCTCCTGTCCCAACTCTGCAGGGACCCTGCAGTCGGAGTCCGAAATGGAGGGGAAGCCCGAGGTTCCTGCCTTCCCTCGAGATGAGGCCCTCTTCTATTGCGCAAACCCAGCAGGGTCCCAAGAGGCCCCGCCAACTCCACAGCATCACTCGCCTCTAAGAGGCACCCTGGCAAGTTCCCTAAGGTCCCCGGCAGAAGCTGAGGGAAACGAGGGCTTCCCGCCCTAACCCGACAAAGACCTAGAGAGTCCTTCTTCAACGCGTCTCGAGGCCCTAGTCCCCTCCCATGACTCGAGAGCAACGACGCGCTCCCCCTCGCCATGCGCATGGAGACCTGACTTCCCTGGCGCCGCACGAGAGGCTCCCTGAGATCGTCGTCGTGCCTCGTGAGAAAACCCCCACGGACGCTGCAGCTCGAGGAAAGCCCTGAGAGGCCCCCGTCGTCGCGAGGTGAGGGCCTTCTTTTCCTGCCTGGCCTGGTGAGAAATCCCGAGTCCTCTCTCCAAACTGAAGAGCAGGCTTGACTCCCTTGGGGCCACTCAGTGGGCTCCAAGAGATACGCGTCATGGCTCGAGAGGAGAGCGGAATCTTTTGCTTCCCCTCCAGGCGAGGCCTTATTCCCCAGGGGAGTCTGGAGTGCAACCCCGAGATCCCTGTCTTCCCTTGAGAGGACTATTAGGTCCTAGACACACGCCTAGATGAGGTCTCTTTGGCACTGCAGTGACCCGAGCCCAACCCCCAGCTGTCCCTCGCAACTCGAATGGAAGTTTGGGCTTCCCAGGGCCAACCCAAGAGGAAGCCTGAAATCCCCGTCGTAACTCGAGAATCCCGCCGCAACTCGAGAAAAACCACGTGGTTCCCACGTCTTCGCAAGATGAAGCCCTTGCCCGCGACGGCATCTCAAGGGAAGTCCCCTGTTCCGCCCTGAAGTGCGAAACGGTACCTGAGAGCCTTCATGCGACCCCCAAAGTTTCCCGACACGCCGGGTTCCCTCGAGGGGAACAACGAGGGTCCCGGCACCACTTCCTCTTAGCCCCTTCTCCCCTCCTGATCGCGACAGGAGAGTCGATTCCCCTGCGTTCTCTGGAAGGGGTTCCCGGCTTTCCCGGCCCACCTCAGGATGAAGCCTGTCTCACGAGAAAATTCGAGACGAGCGACGTGGGTGGTGCCACAGGCCGAACGCCCCCGATTTACCGGTCCGCTCTTGACATGAACCCGATGCTTGGACACCTCTTCGAAGTCAAACCTGTGGGGGAAGGCACAATACGAAGGGGCACTGACACCCCCGTGCATCGTCCGGAAACACCCACAGGTTCCACACACAGCCCGACGAGGGGCCTGAGACCCCCTGAGCAATGTGAGAGGCAAGCGGAGTTCCCTTCCTCAGACAAGACGAGACCTGACTCTCCTGTCCCAACTCTGCAGGGATCCTGCGGTCGGAGTCCGAAACGGAGGGGAAGCCTGAGTTTCCTGCCTCCACTCGAGATGAGGCCCTCTTCTTTTACACCACCCAGCGGGGTCCCGAGAGGCCCCGCCAACGCCACAGCATCCCTCGCATCTCAGAGGCACCCTGGCAAGTTCCCTAAGGTCCCCGGCAGAAGTCGAGGGAAACGAGGGCTTCCGGCCACAACCCGAGAATGATCTTGAGAGTCCTTCTTCAACGCGTCTGGACGCCCTAGTCCCCTCCCATGACTCGAGAGCAATGACGTGCTCCCCCTCGCCACGTGCACGGAGACCTGACTTCCCTCGTGCCACACGAGAGGCTCCCTGAGGTCCTTGTAGTGCCTCGGGAGAAAAACCCCATGGGCGCTGCAGCTCGAGGAAGCCCTGAGACGCCCCCTTCATCGCGAGATGAGGGCCTTTTTTTCCTGCCTGGCCTGGAGACCAATCCCGAGTCCTCTCTCCAAACTGAAGAGGAGGCTTGACTCCCTTGAGACCACTCAGTGGGCTCCAAGAGATACGCGTCGCAGCTCAAGAGGAGAGCAGAGTCCTTTTCTTCCCCTCGAGACGAGGCCTGACTCCCTGGGGGACTCTGGAGTGCAACCCCGAGATCCCTGTCTTCCCGTGAGAGGACTATTCGGTCCTGGACACACGCCTAGAAGAGGTCTCTTTGGCCCTACAGTGACTCGAGCGCAACCCCCAGCTTTCCCTCGCCAATCGAATGGACGATTGGGCTTCCCAGGGCCGACAAAAGAGGAAGCATGAAAATCCCCTCCGTAACTCGAGAATCCCGCCGCAACTCGAGAAAAACCACGTGGTTCCCACGTCTTCGCAAGATGGGGCCCTTGCCCGCGAAGGCGTCTCAAGGGAAGTCCCCTGTTCCGCCCTGAAGTGCGAAACGGGATATGACAGCCTTCATGCGACCCCCAAAAGTTCCCCAACAAGCCGGGTCCTCTCGAGGGGAACACCGAAGGTCCCGGCACCGCTTCATCTGAGCCCCTTCTCCCCTCCCGATCGCGACAGGAGAGTCGATTCCCCTGCGTTGTCTGGAAGGGGTTCCCGGCCTTCCCAGCGCACCTCAGGATGAGGCCGGTCTTACGAGGAACTTCGAGACGAGCCACGAGGGTGGTGCCACATGCCGAACGACCCCGATTTCCCGGTCCGCTCTTTAGAAGGACCCGATGCCCGGACACCTCTTCGAAGGCAACCCTGTGGGGGAAGGCACAACACGAAGGGGCACCGACACCCCCGTGCATCGTCAGGAAGCACCCGCAGGTTCCACACACAGCTCGATGAGGGGCCTGAGACCCCCTGAGCCACTCGAGAGGCAAGCGGATTTCCCTTCCTCAGACAAGACGAGGCCTGACTCTCCTGTCCCAACCCTGCGGGGACCCTGCGGTCAGAGTCCGAGACGGAGAGGAAGCCTGAGGTTCCTGCCTCCCCTCGAGATGAGGCCCTCTTCCGTTGCGCCAAGACCAGCGGAATCCCGAGAGGCCCCACCAACTCCACAGCATCCATCACCTCTCAGAGCACACTGGGAAGTTCCCTAAGGTCACCGACTAACTTTTATTGCACAAGGTCCCCATGAAATGACCCACGCAGCAGGACAGCCACAGATTCTGTCTGCCTTGATAGGGCAGCTAGGTGCCCTCCCCCCTTCTTTGCTGCCTGGGCTGCCACCAGTGTGCAATTCGCGGACACTTCCCTTTCCCATTCCAGCAGGTTCTCCAGGGCCCGCTGGCCTACACAGTGCCAGAAGAAGGGCTGGGCCAGCCGGCCAGAGTTCAGGGTTCTGTCCCTTGGACTTCCAGAGGACAGTAGGCTGCCTGGGAAAACCGCGCAGACTCTGAGATTTTTCAGCAGAGGGGTGGAGCGGTAAAGGCCTTGACCCCAAAGGCGAGTCCTTTCAGCGACCGCCAGGTTGCTGAGCTCCGAGAATGTGCCAACAGAGGGCGGAATACGTGGTTCCCTGCTCCACGCAGTCCCAGTTCCCTGTCCTGTGTTCCGCACCCCTCCGCTGCACCCAATGGATGCCCATCCTTGGGGACCCAGGAGTGCACGAAATGGGCGTTCCCAGACCCAATGGCGACCCCCGAGAACACAATTGGAAAGCCCTCCCCCACCCCGCCAGGAGCCAACCCCCGCTGCGACCGGACGCCCCCGCCCCTGCCGCCAGGGTTCACCCCAGCCCTGCCGCGCTCCCGGCGCGTTCCCAGCCACAGTGGTGACCCTCGGGAGCACAACTGGGACCGACCACCCGCCCACAGCGAGCGGAATCTCGACCCGCGCAGCCCGGGTTTAACCCGCCCCGGGTGCGCTCCAGGCGCGTTTCCAGCCGCAGTGGCCACCTCCAAGAGCACAACTGGGAAGCCCTTCCCCACCCCCGCCAGGAGCCGACCCCCGCCCCGCTCCGCCCGGGTTCGCCCCGCCCCTGCCGCGCTCCCGGTGCCTTCCCAGCCGCAGCGGGGACCCCTGAGAGCACAACTGGGACCGCCCCCCACCACCGCCAGGACCCGATTCCCGACCCGCGCCGCCCGGGTTCACCCCGCCCCTGCTGCGCTCCCTGCGCGTTTCCAGCAGCAGTGGCGACCCTCGAGAGCACAACTGGGACCGCCCCCCACCCGTTCCCGACCGGAACCCCGACCCGCGCCGCCCGGGTTCGCCCTGCCCCTGGCGCGCTCCCGGTGCACTGCCCACCTTCACCAGGGGCTCCCGGTGAGCCCCGCCCCCACGCCCGGTTCCAGGAGAGGCTCTAGGACCTTGCTACTGCCTCCAGGTCAAACACGAGGACAATACGTCCACCCCACAGAGACAATCCAAGCTGTCTATGATTTAGGGATAAAACGAGGACTACAGAAAGGCAAGGTGACCTGACCTAGGAGGGCCATGATATTCTATAGAACCAGACAAAGTTGGTTACCAAGGAAATTTTTTTCCTTGGAACCCGGAAAGCTGGTTCTTTGCATATGCAATGACCAACAATTAGCTTGTTACCAAAGCCTGCCTTGCTGCCACCCCCACCCCCCCACTCCCCAGAAGACCGGATCAAAGAAATATTTTAAATCTCAGGCAGAAAACTGGAAGATGTCTTGTCTGTCTGTCTGGATTTATGTATGTGTCAGTGTGAGCCTTGTGGTTTTTGATAAGATTGCTCAAGTTCTGAGTTCTGATTTCAATGGTCTCAAGACAAGGCAGCCCTTCCAAATCAAACTGCTGGAAATACAAGAAAACATTGACCTAAATGAATGTCAGAGTCCCATGAACTGGGAACTAGTCAATATTAAATATCTAGTATTTTTGGTTTTGCTCCTCCACTATAGACATATCTAAGACTCAACAACATTAAGCACAATATGTTCATAGTGCCTAGGTTTTTTTTGAGGTAAAAATTTCTCTATTGTTATATCTGTCACAAGCTTGTCAGCAAGAAAGTACCTGGAAACAACAACAAAAGTAAAAAATGTAAATGTGATATGAGCTTTTAGACAAACTCTTAATAATTATACTCTAAAATATCTTCCTCTCATAGTCTTGATTGAAGGCAGAGGAGAAGGGGATGACAGAGGATAAGATGGTTGGATGGCATCACTGACTCGATGGACATGAGTTTGAGCAAGCCCCTGGAATTGGTGACGGACACGGAATCCTGGCGTCCTGCAGGCCACGGGGTCTCAAAGAGTCAGACACGACTGAGCAACTGAACTGAACTGAACTGACAAACGTTTCTCCAGGTGTTTTGGTTACCCAAGTTTCTATCCTTGTGACGACAGTGTATTGAATAGCTAGGTCACTTCCAAATAAATGAAAGTTCTGAAACATTCAGGACTTGAAAGGACCTTCCTTTTACACAGAAACAAAAGAGATTTTTGACTCTCCATGAATAGCGTCTGGCACCATCCTGACATGTTAAATGTAAGAAAGCAATTGTTTTGTTTTGTTCTGTTCTGTTCTTGGGGGTGGGGGGGGGGCGCTATAGCGAATGCCAATATAAGAGTCAGTTCTTGGTTGCTGAAGGGAAATGTATGACTTGTTATTACAAGAAGGTATGTGGAATGCAATGGCACTTGAGGAAGGAAAACGAAGTAGTTCTGTCTTACAGGTGGCAGTTTCAGGATGGGAGAAGCAAAGGAATGGGTACAGAATGGGATAAGGAGGTTGTAGGGAAAGTGGACCCCCAGAAAAGAGTTCTGTGCCTAGCACAAGTTTTCTTGAGGTATCAAACTGCCTTTGCTAATGGAGTTTAAGTTTCTTTACCTCTTAAGTGATCTCTTCTAGGTTGACCTAGAACAGAAATCTTTTGGTAGCTTTGGCTAAGTGAAGAAGTAGTGTTTCACGGTGACATATGGGATCCTTCCTGACTGTTTGCAACCCTTTTGATATCGATGCACTGCTTCTGCTGCTGCTGCCGCCGCTGCTGCTGCTAAGTCGTTTCAGTCGTGTCCGACTCTGTGCGACCCCATAGACGGCAGCCCACCAGGCCCCCCAGTCCCTAGGGTTCTCTAGGCAAGAACACTGGAGTGGGCTGCCATTTCGTCCTCCCATGCATGAAAGTGAAAAGTGAAGTGAAGTCTCTCAGTGGTGTCAGACTCTTAGCGACCCCATGGACTGCAGCCTACCAGGCTCCTCCATCCATGGGATTTTCCACGCAAGAGTACTGGAGTGGGGTGCCATTGCCTTCTCCCATATCTATGCACAAGCCTGCCTAAATAATTGACTTCTAGCTAGCTCTGGGATGCCAATGACCATCCACCCTTACCAGGCAACAGAGAAGAGAAAAACACTTACCACAGGAGGTCCTGGTAAGGAACAAGGAACTAACAAGCTCCCGCCAACCAGGATTCTGCAGAGGTCAACAAGAGGTCAGTAAGAGATGGCAGACTGCAGTCCAGAGGTCCTAGCAACTTCCATCTTGCAGCAGAGACCCAGCATAGTCAAAACGAATTCAATGTTGCAAAAAATAAATAAACAAATAAAAGGACAGAAGTTCTTTGAACACATGACTGAGATTAGGGGTGAGGCAGTACATGTATAGTGCCCGGAAAATCTTAAAGTATGAGAAAGGAAAGAAATTAAAGACAACTATCAAGCTGTCCAAACTGATAAAAATGAATGATTACACAGTTTTATCTGTATACATTAGCAGACAATAATCTGAAAAGGAATTTAAAAAAATTCCCTTTCAATAATGTCAACATGAATACAACACTTTGCCATGGATGTAACGAGGATGACAAGACTGGCACACTGGAAATTATACACCCTGGCTGAAAACTATCCTGAATACATGGACAGATATTCCATAACAATGGAAAGACTTAAGATGGCAATGCCATGGAATGCATCTTCAATCTGAAGTGAAGATTTGATATGATTTGATCGCTCAGAGCTTTTGTGTCATCAAGTGTTATTAAAGTATTAAAGAGATAGAGAAAGCTGCTGACTTAGACTCGAGGTGAGGTGGGGGGGGGGGGCAGTAAGAGTACCCCCTGCTGGTCTTTAGCCAGATATTCTACAGGCACTAGCAGTCAGCTAAGGAAAGAAAGGCACTGTCTCAGGGAATGGCACCAGGCCCCTCCCCCACGACATGCCTTGAGGTCACATTGGCCGCAGGTGAGTCATCCGGGGCCAAAAACTGATTGACATGAATCTTGAAGAAAGGCAGTATTCCAGGCAAATATATCATTTCCTTATCATAGATTAGGAGAACAAGATACGAGGAAAACATACTGTTTTGTTCAAGTCGCTTCTGAGCCTTTTGGGGGAACCGACCTGAAGCCAGAGTCCAGCGGAAATACATAGGATATTTACATCGCTTAAGACAAACGTTTCCTCAGGAACAAATGCATTGCTTAGCTCAAGGTTTGTCTGCGAAATTCTTACACACCAGGAGATGGCTCCGAGCTGGGTTTCCACACACAAGAACATCCATGCAAAGGACAAGCCTGCACAGCCCATCTGCCCCCCTCCCCCACAGCCAGCAGCATTTCCAAGTGACCTCCTAAGGCCTTCCCCAAAATACAGGGGCACCTCTGGGTTTCCTGTTTCCCTCACGTTGAACATTTTTCTTAAAAAAAAAAAAAATCCTGCACGCTTCTTGATAGAATGCCACAGTGGAAGGAAAACAGGCCTTCAATATTTAAACCTCCCTGTGCCAAACACTTGGAGCTTGGTTTTGTTTTGTTTTGTTTTAATTACACCACCACATAATTTAAACTTTTTGCACATTCTAATTATTCAGTTCCAAAACACCAAACTTTTATTGCACAAGGTCCCCATGAAAAGGCACACACAGCTGGACAGCCACAGATTCTGCCATGAAAGGGCAGCAAGGTGCCCTCCCCCCTTCTTTGCTGCCTGGGCGGCCACCAGGCTTTGAAATCCATACACCCTACTAACTTTTTAGGGTGCAATTTGCGGAGCCTTCCCTTTCCCATCCCAGCAGGTGTTCAAGGGCCCGCTGGCCTGCAAAGTGCCAGAAGCAGGGCTGGGCCAGCCGGCCAGAGTTCAGTGTTCTGTCCCTTGGACTTCCAGCGGACACTAGGCTGCTTGGAAAAACCGCGCAGACTCTGAGATTTTTCAGTAAAGGGGTGGAGCGGTAAAGGCCTTGACCCCAAAGCGAGGCCTTTCTGCGACCGCCAGGTTGGGGAGCTCCGAGAATGTGCCAACAGAGGGTGGAATACGTGGTTCCCTGCTCAACGCAGTCCCAGTGCCCTTACCTGTGGTAAGGCACCTGTGGTCTGCAGCCCTCCGCTGCACCCACGGGATGGCGATTCTTGGGGACACAGGAGCGTACGAAATGGGTGTTCGCAGCCTCAATGGCAACCCCCTAGAGCACAACTGGGAATCCCTCCCCCACCCCCGCCAGGAGCCGACCCCAGGCACGACCGGAGCCTCGCCCCGAGCCACCAGGGTTCGCCCCGGCCCTGCTGCGCTCCCGGCACGTTCCCAGCTGCAGTGGTGACCCCCGGGAGCACAACTGGGACCGACCCCCCACCCACAGCCATCGCAATCTCGACCCGCGCAGCCCGGGTTTACCCCGCCCCGGGTGCGCTCCAGGCGCGTTTCCAGCTGCAGTGGCCACCTCCAAGAGCACAACTGGGAAGCCCTCCCCCACCCCCGCCCCGCGCCGCCCGCGTTCGCCCCACCCCTGCCGCGCTCCCGGTCCTTCCCAGCCGCAGTGGGGACCCCTGAGAGCACAACTGGGACCGCCCCCCACCCGCTCCCGACCGGAACCCCGACCCGCGCCGCCCGGGATTGCCCCGCCCCTGGCGCGCTCCCGGTGCGCTGCCCACCTTCACCAGGGGCTCCCGGTGAGCCCCGTCCCCACGCCCGGTTCCAGGAGAGGCTCTCGGACCTCGCTACTGCCGCCAGGTCAAACACGAGGACAATACATCCACCCCACAGAGACAATCCAAGCTGTCTATGATTTAGGGAGAAAACGAGGACTACAGAAAGGAAAGATGTCCTGACCTAGGAGGGCCATGAGAGTCTATAGGTCCAAACAATATTGGTTACCAAGGAAACTTTTTTCCTTGGATCCCGGAAAGCTGGTTCTTTTCATATGCAATGACCAACAATCAGCTTGTTACCCAAGCCTGCCTCGCTGCCACCCCCACTCCCCCCCCCCCACTCCCCAGGAAAACGGCTCAAAGAAATATTTTAAATCTCAGGCGGAAAACTGGAAGATGTCTTGTCTGTCTGTCTGGATTAAGGTATGTGTCAGTGTGAGCCTTGTGTTTTTTGATAATATTGCTCAAGTTCTGAGTTCTGATTTCAGTGGTCTCAAGACAAGACAGCCCTTCCAAATCAAACTGCTGGAAATACAAGAAAACATTGACCTAAATGAATGTCAGAGTCCCGTGAACTGGGAACTAGTCAATATTAAATATCTAGTATTAGAATGTTCATAGTGCCTACGTTTATTCTAAGGTAAAAATTGCTATATTGTTATATGTGTCACAAGCTTGTCAGCAAGAAAGTACCTGGAAACAGCAACAACCAAAGTTAAAAATGTAAATGTGATATGAGCTTTTAGATAAACTCTTAACAATAATTATACTCTAAAATATCTGCCTCTCATAGTCTTGATTGAAGGCAGAGGAGAAGGGGACGACAGAGGATAAGATGGTTGGATGGCATCACTGACTCGATGGACATGAGTTTGAGCAAGCCCCTGGAGTTGGTGATGGACATGGAAGCCTGGCGTCCTGCAGGCCACGGGGTCCAAAAGAATCAGACACGACTGAGCAACTGAACTGAACTGAACTTACAATCGTTCCTCCAGGTGTTTTGGTTACCTGAGTTTCTATCCTGGTGCTAAACTAAGTGACAACAGTGTATTGAATAGCTAGGTCATTTCCAAATAAATGAAAGTTCTTAAACATTCACGACTTGAAAGGACCTCCCTTTTACACAGAAACAAAAGAGATTTTTGACTCTGCATGAATAGTGACTGGCACCACCCTGACATATTAAATGTAAGAAAGCAATTTTTTGTTTTGTTTTGTTTTGTTCTGTTATTGCAGGAAGCGGGGTGGGCGCTATTATCACTGATAGGTATGTTCACCAATCTATCGAATGCCAATATAAGAGTCAGTTCTTGGTTGCTGAAGGGAAATGTATGACTTGTTATTACAAGAAGGTATGGAATGCAATCACACTTTAAGAAGGAAAACGAAGTAGTTTTGTCTTACAGGTGGCAGTTTCAGGACGGGAGAAGCAAAGGAATGGGTACAGAATGGGATAAGGAGGTTGTAGGGAAAGTAGACCCCCAGAAAAGAGTTTTGTGCCTAGCACAAGTTTTCTTCAGATGTTGAACTGCCTTTGCTAATGGAGTTTAAGTTTCTTTACCTCTTAAGTGATCTCTTCTAGGTTGACCTAGAACAGAAATCTTTTGTTAGCTTTGGCTAAGAGGAGAAGTATTGTTTCACGGTGACATATGTGATCCTACCTGACTGTTCTCATCCCCTTTGATATCTATGCACTGCTGCTGCTGCTGCTGCAGCTACTAAGTGGTTCAGTTGAGCCCGACCCTGTGCCACGCCATAGATGGCAGCCCACCAGGCCCCGCAGTCCCTGGGGTTCTCTAGGCAAGAACACTGGAGTGGGTTGCCATTTCCTCCTCCTATGCATGAAAGTGAAAAGTGAAAGTGAAGTCACTCAATCGTGTCCTACTCTTAGCGACCCCATGGACTGCAGCCTACCAGGCTCCTCCGTCCTTGGGATTTTCCAGGAGTGGGGTGCCATTGCCTTCTCCCATATCTATGCACAAGCCTGCCTAAATAATTGACTTCTAGCCAATTTTGGGATGCCCATGACCACCCACCCTTACCAGGCAACAGAGAAGAGAAAACACTTACCACAGGAGGTTCTGATAAGGAACAAGGAACTAACAAGCTCCCACCTACCAGGAATCTGCAGAGGTCAACAAGAGGTCAGCAAGAGATGAGAGACTGCAGTCCAGAGGTCCTAGCTATTTCCATCTAGCAACAAACACCCAGCATAGTCAAAACGATTTCAATGTTATAGAATAAATAAATAAAAGGACAGAAGTTCTTTGAACACATGTCTGAATATAGGGGTGAGGCATTACATATATGTCCCAGGATAATCTTAAAGTATCAGAAAGTAAAGAAATTAAAGACAACTATCAAGCTGTCCAAACTGATAAAAATGAATGATTACACAGTTTTATCTGTATACATTAGCAGATAATAATCTGAAAAGGAATTTAAAAAAAATTCCCTTTCAGTAATATCAACAGGAATAAAACACTTTGCCATGGATGTAACGAGGATGACAAGACTGGCACACTGGAAATTATACACCCTGGCTGAAAACTATCCTGAATACATGGACAGATATTCCATAACGATGGAAAGACTTAAGATGGCAATACCATGGAATGCATCTTCAATCTGAAATGAAGATTCAATATGATTTGATCGCTCAGAGCTTTTGTGTCATCAAGTGTTATTAAAGTATTAAAGAGATAGAGAAAGCTGCTGACTTAGACTCGAGGCGGGGTGGAGGGGGTAGTAAGAGTACCCCCTGCTGGTCTTTAGCCAGATATTCTACAGGCACTAGCAGTCAGCTAAGGAAAGAAAGGCACTGTCTCAGGGAATGGCACCAGGCCCCTCCCCCACGACATGCCTTGAGGTCACATTGGCAGCAGGTGAGTCATCCCGGGCCAAAAACTGATTGACATGAATCTTGAAGAAAGGCAGTATTCCAGGCAAATATATCATTTCCTTAACATAGATAAGGGGAACAAGCTAGGAGGAAAACATACTGTTTTGTTCAAGTCGCTTCTGAGCCTTTTGGGGGAACCGACCTGAAGCCAGAGTCCAGCGGAAATACATAGGATATTTACATCGCTTAAGACAAACATTTCCTCAGGAACAAATGCATTGCTTAGCTCAAGGTTTGTCTGCGAAATTCTTACACACCAGGAGATGGCTCCGAGCTGGGTTTCCACACACAAGAACATCCATGCAAAGGACAAGCCTGCACAGCCCATCTGCCTCCCTCCCCCACAGCCAGCAGCATTTCCAAGTGACCTCCTAAGGCCTTCCCCAAAATACAGGGGCACCTCTGGGTTTCCTGTTTCCCTCACTTCGAACACTTTTCTTAAAAAAAAAAAAATCCCGCACACTTCTTGATAGAATGCCACAGTGCAAGGAAAACAGGCCTTCAATATTTAAACCTCCATTTGCAAAACACTTGGAGCTTGGTTTTGTTTTGTTTTGTTTTGTTTTAATTACACCACCACATAATTTAAAGTTTTTACATGTTCTAATTATTCAGTTCCAAAACACCAAACTTTTATTGCACAGGGTCCTCATGAAAAGGCCCACGCAGCTGGACAGCCACAGATTCTGCCATGAAAGGGCAGCAAGGTGCCCTCCCCCCTTCTTTGCTGCCTGGGCGGCCACCAGGCTTTGAAATCCATACACCCTACTAAGTTTCTAGGGTGCAATCCGTGGACCCTTCCCTTTCCCATCCCAGCAGGTGCTCAAGGGCCCGCTGGCCTACAAAGTGCCAGAAGCAGGGCTGGGCCAGCCGGCCAGAGTTCAGTGTTCTGTCCCTTGGACTTCCAGCGGGCACTAGGCTGCTTGGAAAAACCGCGCAGACTCTGAGATTTTTCAGCAAAGGGGTGGAGCGGTAAATGCCTTGAACCCAAAGGTGAGGCCTTTCTCCGACCCCCAGGTTGGGGAGCTCCGAGAATGTGCCAACAGACGGCAGAATACGTGGTTCCCTGCTCCACGCAGTCCCAGTGCCCTTACCTGTGGTCCGCAGCCCTCCGCTGCACCCACAGGATGGCGATACTTGGGGACCCAGGAGCGGACGAAATGGGCATGCCCAGCCCCAGTGGCGACCCCCGAGAGCACAACTGGGAACCCCTCCCCATCCCCCCCATGAGCCGACCCCCGCCACGACCGGACCCCCGCCCCGCGCCTGCCGTGCTCCTGGCGCATTCCCAGCCGCAGTGGCGACCCCCGGGAGCACAACTGGGACCGACCCCCACCCAAAGCCTTCGGAATCTCGACCCGCGCAGCCCGGGTTTACCCCGTCCCGGGTGCACTCCCGGCGCGTTTCCAGCCTCAGTGTCCACCTCCGAGAGCACAACTGGGAAGCCCTCCCCCACCCCCGCCCCGCGCCGCCTGCGTTCGCCCCGCCCCTGCCGCGCTCCCTGTACCTTCCCAGATTCTAGCGTTCACGCCTGGGTAGGAGCAGGATGTAGGAGTGTGGGAGATGTGTCTGGAGCCTGACAGCCTCAGCTCCGCTCTGGCCTGCCCTTTGGACCTAGGAGCCAGGCCAACTTGCAGAGGGCTTAGGGCCCCATTGTATGCAAACTACCAAGGCCTACCGCAAGGAGAGCTCTGTCCGAGGGAAGGGAAGCGCCCCAGGCTGCGTTCCCAAGCTGTTGCTTGGCAACCCAGATTCAGCGCTAAACGGAGGGAATCAGGGTCCTAGTGCCCCTGTCTTGGGGAGGGAGCTCCACAGCCAGAGTGTTCCTCTGTTTGTGCTCAGAAAGCGCCTGCCAGACTGGGCTTCCCTGGAGCTCTGTTGCAGAGCAGAGACGTGTGGATGTGTTTTGGAGCATTGACTTGTGCGTTTGGGCTCCCTAGCACAGCCCCAGCATAGGGGAACCAGCCCCTGAGCAAAGAGCTCCAGGCAGTGCTTTCTGCCCAGGCCTGGATGCCCAGTCCCAGCACACGGGAGAGATGAGTCAGGCCGCCGGCGGGTTCTTGCAAGCCTGTATTGGAAAGGACCGAGTGAGCTTCCACACAGGCGGAGCTGCAGACCTGCGCCCAGGCGCGATAGGACAGAGCCCCTGTCGAGAGGCTGCTCTGCCTGGGAGAGCCTCGCCAAGCCCTTCCCAGCTTCTAGCGTTTGCGCCCGTGAAGGAGCAGGCTGTGGGAGTGTGGGCGACGTGACTGGCTCCTGACTCCCTCAGCTCCGCTCTTGCCTTCCCTTTGGACCTAGGAGCCAGGCCTCCTTGCAGACAGCTTAGGGCACGGGGGTGTGCAAACTGCGAAAGCCTCCCGCAAGGAGACCTCTGTCTGAGGGAAGGGAAATGCCCCAGGTTGCATTCACAAGCTGTTGCTTGGCAGCCCAGACTCAGCGCTGAACGGAGGGAATCAAGGTCCCAGTGCCCCTGTCATGGGGAGGGAGCTCCACAGCCAGAGTGTTCCTCCGTTTGTGTTCAGAAACCGCCTTACAGACTGGGCTTCCCTGGAGCTCAGCTCCAGAGCAGAGTCGTGTGCATGTGGTTTGGGGCCTTCCCCTGTGCCTTTGGGCTCCCTAGCACAGTCCCAGCGCAGGGGAACCAGCCCCTGAGCAGAGAGCTCCAGGCAGTGCTCTGTGCCCTGGATTGGAAGCCCACTCCCAGCACGCGGGAGAATAGAGTCAGGCCGCCGTCGGGTGCTTGCAAGCCTGTATTGGGAAGGACCGAATGAGCTTCCACTCCGGCGGAGCTCCAGATCTGCGCCCAGGCGCGATATCACAGAGCCCCGGCCGAGAGGCTGCTCTGGCCTGGGCGAGCCTCGCCCAGCGCTTCCCAGCTTCTAGTTTTCGCGCAGGGGAAGGAACAGACTGCGGAAGTGGGGGAGACGTGACTGGCGGGTGCCTAACTGGCCTCAGCTCTGCTCTTCCCTTCCCTTTGCACCTATGATCCATGCCTCCTTGCAGAGGGCTTAGGGCCCGAAGGAGAGCTCTGTCAGAGGGAAGGGAAGCACCCCAGGCTGCATTCCCAAGCTGTTACTTAGCCGTCCAGACTCAGCGCTGCACAGGGGTAATCAGGCTCTCTGTGCCCGCAGCTTCACACACAGGTGTGTCTCCGTAGGAATCAAGGAAGTTCCTGACAGAGTGAGGTTCACTAGAGCTATACTAAAGAGCAAAGACTTGTCCATGTGCTCTTGCCTTCCCCTGTGCGTTTGGGTCTCCAGGGTCAGCCCCAGCTCCGTGGAAACAACCCCGAGAAAATATCTTCAAGATCTGCTTTTCCCAGTGTCTGGGAACCGGGGTTCGTAGGAGGAGAGAAAAGCACGCCTGCATCGGGAACGAAAAGGCAGCCAACCTGCCTGTGTTTTGAAGCCTCTATTTGGAAGGAATGGGTTAGCTTCTCCTAAAGGAGACCTCCAGATCTGCTCAGAAGTCTGTAATTCCAGAGGCAGGGTGCTGGTTCCTGACTGCCCTTTGCTAGCCTTGCAAAGATATTCCTAGATTCTAGAGTTATTTTCCATGAAGGAGCAGGCTTTGGGAATGTGCCAGACGGGACTGGCTCCTTATTGGCCTCAGCTCAGCTATTGCCTTTCCATTCAAACTAGGACAAGGGCCTACTTTATGAAGGGTAAGGGTCTTCTTCTTTGCAAACTGCCAAGGGCTACAGCAATGAGACCTCTGTCAAGGCGAGGGAAGCCTAAGAGGATGGATTCTCAAGCAGGTGCTTTACTACAAAGTATCAGCACCCCACAGAGAGAATCAAGCTCCCTGTGCCCCAATGTTGGGAGTGTAGCTTCACACACAGAGTTGTCTCTATAGGAGCCAAGAATGTTCCTGAGAGATTAGGTTCACTAAACCTCTCCTACAGAGCATAGACCTGTCCATGTGGTTTTGCCTTCCCCTGTGAGTTGGGTCCCCGAGGTCCGCCACACCTCCGGGGAAACTGTCCCTGAGAAAAGATCTCCAGGAACCGCTTCGCCGAGGCTGGGAAACGCTGTTCACAGGAAGTAAGGCAAGCGAATCTCCTGCAGAGAAAAAGAGGCCTTACTGTCCCTGGAGGAGCAGGCTGCCAGAGTGTGTGAAACCTGACTGTTGCCTTGCTGGCCTCAGTTCCGCCATTGCCTGTTCCTCCGAACTAGGACCCAGGCCTACTTGGAGAAGCATTTGGGTGCGGATTTCTGCAAAGTGCCAAGGGCTACAGCAGTGAGAATTCTCTCAGCGGTAAAGGAGAGCATTGTATGGATTCTCAAGCTGTTTTCTCAATGACAGTGTCAAAATGAACAGAGAGAATCAGGCTCTCTGTGCCCCTATGTTAGGTACGCAGCTTCACACACAGAGGTGTCTCTATAGGAGCCAAGAATGTTCCTGAGAGATGAGGTTCACTAGAGGTCTGCTACAGAGCATAGACCTGTCCATATGGTTTTGCCTTGCCCTGTGAGTTGGGTCCCCGAGGTCCGCCCCAGCTCAGGGGAAGGAGCCCCTGAGAAAAGATCTCCAGGGACCGCTATTCCCCCAGGCTGGCAAACGCAGTTCACAGGAGGTAACGCAAGCGAGCCTCCTGCAGGGCACAACAGGCCTTACTGTCCCTGGACAATCAGGCTGCAAGAGTGTATGAGACCTGACTGGTGCCTTACTGGCCTCAGCTCCGCCATTGCATGTTCCTCTGAACTAGGACCCAGGCCTACTAGGAGAAGGGTTTGGGTATGGATTTCTAAATACTGCCAAGGGGTATAGCAATGAGAACTGTGTCACGGGTAAGGAAGAGCATTGTATGGATTTTCAAGCTGTTGTTTGAGCGACAGCTTCAAAGCTGCACAGAGAGAATCAGACTCTGTGTCTCCATGTTCGGTACACAGCTTCACAGACAGGGGTGTCTCCATAGGAAACAAGAACGTTCCTGACAGAGTGAGGTTCACTAGAGCTCTCCTAGAGAGCAAAGACTTGTCCATGTGGTTTTTCTTCCCCTGTGCGTTTGGGGCTCCAAGCTCGGCCCCAGCTCCTTGGAAACAACCCCTGAGAAAAGATCTTCAAGTTCCGCTTTTCCCAGAGGCTGGGATGTGGGGTTCATAGGAGGCGGGAAAAGCAGGCCTCCTTCAGACAGCAAGAGGCAGCCAAGCGGCTTGCGTTTGGAAGCCTCTATTTGGAAGAATGGCTTAGCTTCCCCTAAGGGAGACCTCCAGATCTGCTCAGAAGTCGGTAATTCCAGAGGCAGTGTGCAGGGTCCTGACTGCCCTTTGCCAGCCTTGCAAAGACATTCCTAGATTCTACCGTTATCTTCCTGAAGAAGCAGGCTTCGGGAATATGTCAGACATGACTGGCGCCTTATTGGCCTCAGCTCAGGTATTGCCTTTCCATTCAAAGTAGGACAAGGCCCTACTTTATGAAGGGTAAGAGTCTTCTTCTTTCCAAACTGCCGAGGGCTACAGCAATGAGACCTCCGTAAATGCGAGGGAAGTGTAAGCGGATGGATTCTCAAGAAGGTTCTTTGCCACCAAGCATCAGCACGCCACGGAGAGAATCAGGCTCCCTTTGCCCCTATGTGGGGTGTGTAGCTTCACACACAGTGGTGTCTCTACAGGAGCCAAGAATGTTCCTGAGAGATGAGGCTCACAAGAGCTCTCCTACAGAGTGCTCACCTGTACATGTGGTTTCGCCTTCCCCTGTGAGTTGGGTCCCCGAGGTCCGCCCCAGCTCCGAGAAAACAGCCTCTGAGAAAAGATCTCCAGGAACTGCTTTTCGCCCAGGCTGGGAAAAGCTGTTCACAGGAAGTAAGGCAAGTGAGCCTCCTGCAGAGAAAAAGAAGCCTTACTGTCCCTGGAGGAGCAGGCTGCCAGAGTGTGTGAAAACTGACTGGTGCCATACTGGTCTTAGCTCCGCCATTGCTTGTTCCTCCGAACTGGGACTCAGGCCTACTTGGAGAAGGGTTTAGGTGCAGATTTCTACAAACTGCCAAGGGCTACTGCAATGAGAACTCTTTCAGAGGTAAGGGCGAGAATTGTATGGATTCTCAAGCTGTTTTCTGAACGACAGCATTAAACCTGCACAGAGAGAATCAGGCTCTCTGCCCCCATGTTGGGTATGCAGTTTCACACACAGAGGTGTCCCCATAGGAGCCAAGAACGTTCGTCAAAGACTGAGGTTCACTAGAGCTCTCTTAGAGAGCAAAAACTTGTTCATGTGGTTTTGCCTTCCCCTGTACGTGTGGGTCTCCGGGCACAACCCCAGCTCCGTGGAAACAACCCCTGAGCAAAGATCTCCAAGAATCTGCTTTTCCCCCATGCTGGGAACCAGGGATCATAGGAGGCAAGAAAAGAAAGCCTCCTTCGGGCAAGAAGAGGCAGCCAACCGGCCTGTGTTTGGAAGCCTCTATTTGCAAGGAATGGGTTAGCTTCTCCAGAAGGAGACCTCCAGATCTGCTCAGAAGATAGAAATTCCAGAGGCAGGGTCGAGGTTCCTGACTGCCCTTTGCCAGCCTTGCAAAGACATTCCTAGATTCTAGCGTTATTTTCCATGAAGGAGCAGGCATCGGGAATATGTCAGAGTTGACGGGTGCCTTACTGGCCTCAGCTCGGCTATTGCCTTTCCTTACAAACTAGGATCAGGGCCTACTTGGTGAAGGGTAAGGGTCTGCTTCTTTCCAAACTGCCAAGAGACACAGCAATGAGACCTCTGTCAAGGCGAGGGAAGCGTAAGCGGATGGATTCTCAAACAGGTGCTTAGCCACAAAGCATCAGCACCCCACGGAGAGAATCAGGCTCCCTGTGCCCCTATGTTCGGTGTGTAGCTTTACACACAGAGGTGTCTCTGTACGAGCCAAGAATGTTCCTAAGAGATGAGATTCACGAAGGTCTCCTACAGAGCACAGACCTGTCCATGTGGTTTTGCCTTCCCCTGTGAGTTGGGTCCCCGAGATCCACCCCAGCTCCGGGGAAACAGCTCCTTAGAAAAGATCTCCAGGAACCGCTTTTCGCCCAGGCTGGGAAACGCAGTTCACAGGAGGCAAGGCAAGCGAGCCTCCCGCAGGGAAAAAGAGGCCTTACTGTCCCTGGAGGAGCAGGCTACCAGAGTGTGTGACACCTGACTGGTGCCTTACTGACCTCAGCTCCGCCATTGCATGGCCATCCAAACCAGGACCCAGGCCTACTTGGAGAAGTGTTTGGGTGCGGCTTTCTAAAAACTGCCAAGGGCTACAGCAATGAGAACTCTCTCAGAGGTAAGGGAGAGCATTGTATGGATTCTCAAGCTGTTGTTTGAATGACAGCCTCAAAGCTGCAAAGAGAGAATCAGGCTCTCTGTGCCCCCTTGTTGGGTACGCAGCTTCACACACAGGGGTGTCTCCATAGGAGTCAAGAACGTTCCTGACAGAGTAAGTTTCACTTAGAGGTCTCCTGGAGAGCAAAGACTTGTCCATGTGGTTTTCCTTCCTCTGTGCGATTGGGTCTCTGGTCTCGGCCCCAGCACCATGGAAACAACCGCTGAGAAAATATCTTCAAGATCCACTTTTCCCAGAGGCTAGGAACAGGGCTTCGTAGGATGCAAGAAAAGCAGGCCTCCTTCAGGCACGAAGAGGCAGCCCACCGGCCTGTTTGGAAGCCTCTACTTGGAAAGAATGGGTTAGCTTCTCCTAAAGGAGACCTCCAGATCTGCTCAGAAGTCGGTAATTCCAGAGGCAGAGTGTGGTTCCTGACGTCCCTTTGCCAGCCTTGCAAAGACATTCCCAGATTCTAGATTTATTTTCCATGAAGGTGCAGGCTATGGGAGTATGTCAGACTTGGCAGGCTCCTTATTGGCCTCAACTCAGCTATTACCTTTCCATTCAAACTAGGACAAAGGCCTACTTTATGAAGGGTAAGGGTCTTCTTTCCAAACTGCCAAGAGCTACAGCAATGAGACATCTGTCAAGGCGAGGGAAGCCTAAGTGGATGGATTCTCAAGCAGGTGCTTTGCCACAAAGCATCAGCACCCCACGGAGAGAATCAGGCTCCATTTGACCCTATGTTGGGTGTGTAGCTTCACACACAGAGGTGTCTCTATAGGAGCCCAGAATGTTCCTGAGAGATGAGGTTCACTAGAGCTCTCCTACAGAGCACAGACCTGTCCAAGTGGTTTTGCCTTCCCCTGTGAGTTGGGTCCTCGAGGTCCTCCCCAGCTCCGGGGAAGGAGCCCCTGAGAAAAGATCTCCAGGGACCGCTTTTCCCCCAGGCTGGGAAACGCAGCTCACAGGAGGCAAGTCAAGTGGGCCTCCTGCAGGGAAAAAGAGGCCTTACTGTCCCTGGACGATCAGGCTGCCAGAGTGTGTGAGACCTGACTGATGCCTTAATGGCCTCAGCTCCGCCATTGCATATTCCTCCGAACTAGGACCCAGGATTACTTGGAGAAGGGTTTGGGTGCAGATTTCTAAAAACTGCCAAGGGCTACAGCAATGAGAACTCTGTCACGGGTAAGGAAGAGCACTGTATGGATTTTCAAGGTGTTTTTTGAACGACAGCTTTAAAGCTACACAGAGAGAATGAGGCTCTCTCTGCCCCCATGTTGGGTACACAGCTTCGCACACAGGGGTGTCTCCATATGAATCAAGAATGTTTCTGACAGAGAGAGGTGCACTAGAGCTCTCCTAGAGAGCAAAGACTTGTCCATGTGGTTTTTCCTCCCCTGTGCGTTTAGGTCTCTGGGCTTAGCCCCAGCTCCGTGGAAACAACCCCTGAGAAAAGATCTTCAAGATCCGCTTTTCCCAGAGCCTGGGAAGCTGGGTTCATAGGAGGCAAGAAAAGCAAGCCTCCTTCGGGCACGAAGAGGCAGCCGACCGGCCTGTTTTTGGAAGTCTCAATATGGAAGGAATGAGTTAGATTCTCCTAAAGCAGACCTCCAGATCTGCTCAGAAATCGGTAATTCCAGAGGCAGGGTGCAGGCTCCTGACTGCCCTTTGCCAGCCTTGCAGAGACATTCCTAGATTCCAGCGTTATTTTCCATGAAGGAGCAGGCTTCGGGAATATGTCAGACTTGACTGGCGCCTTATTGGCCTCAGCTCAGCTCTTGCCTTTCCTTTCAAACTAGGACAAGGGCCCACTTTATGAAGGGCAAGGGTCCTCTTCTTTCCAAACTGCCAAGGGCTACAGCAATGAGACCTCTGTCAAGGCGAGGGAAGCGTAAGCTGATGGATTTTCAAGCAGGTGCTTTGCCACAAAGCATCAGCACCCCACGGAAAGAATCTGGCTCCCTTTGCCCCTACATTACGTGTGTAGCTACACACACAGAGGTGTCTCGATAGGAGCCAAGAATGTTCCTGAGAGAGGAGGTTCACTAGAGATCTCCTACAGAGCATAGACCTGTCCATTTGGTTTAGCCTTCCCCTGTGAGTTGGGTCCCCGAGGTCCGCCCCAACTCCGGGGAAACAGCCCCTGACAAAAGATCTCCAGGAACTGCTTTCCACCCAGGCTGGGAAACGCTGTTCACAGGAAGTAAGGCAAGCGAGCCTCCTGAAGGAAATAGAGGCCTTACTGTCCTTGGAGGAGCAGTCTGCCAGAGTGTGTGACACCTGACTGGTGCCTTACTGGCCTCAGCTCCGCCATTGCATGTTCATCTGAACTTGAACCCAGGCCTACTTGGAGAAGTGTTTGTGTGCTGATTTCCAGAAACTGCAAAGGGCTACAGAAATGATAACTCTCTCAGTGGTAAGGGAGAGTATTGTATGGATTCTCAATTTGTTGTTTGAATGACAGCGTCAAAGATGCACAGAGAGAATCGGGTCTCTGTGTCTCTATGTTGGGTATGCAGCTTCCCACACAGAGATGTCCCCGTTGGAGCCAAGAATATTCCCCATAGACTGAGGTTCACTAGGGCACTCCTAGAGAGCAAAGACTTGTCCATGCGGTTTTCCCTTCCCCTGTGCGTGTGGGTCTCTGGGATCGGCCCCTGCTCCGTGGAAACAGCATCTGAGAAAAGATCTCCAAGAACCTCTTATCCCCCAGGCTGGGAAGCGGAGTTCACAGGAGGTGGGATAAGCAAGCTTCCTTTGGCAAGAAGAGACAGCCAACCGGTCTGTGTTTGGAAGCCTATATTTGCAAGGAATGGGTTAGTTTCTCCTGACCGAGACCGCCAGATGTGCTGAGAAGATAGAAATTCCAGAGGCAGGGTCGAGGTTCCTGACTGCCCTTTGCCAGCCTTGCAAAGACATTCCCAAATTCTAGCGTTATTTTCCATGAAGGAGCAGACTTCAGGAATATGTCAGACTTGACTGGCGCCTTACTGGCCTCAGCTCAGCTATTGCCTTTCCATTCAAACTAGGACAAGGGCCTACTTGGTGAAGGGTAAGGGTCTGCTTCTTTCCAAACTGCCAAGGACTACAGCAATGAGACCTCTGTCAAGGTGAGGGAAGCCTATGTGGATGGATTCTTAGCAGGTGCTTTGACACAAAGCATCAGCACCCCACGGAGAGAATCAGACTCCCTTTGCCACTATGTTGGGTGTGTAGCTTCACGCACAGAGGTGTCTCTGTAGAAGCCAAATATGTTTCTGAGAGATGAGGTTCACTAGAGCTCTCCTACAGAGCATAGACCTGTCCATGTGCTTTTGTCTTCCCCTGTGAGTTGGGCCCCCGAGGTCCGACCCAGCTCCAGAGAAACAGCCCCTGAGAAAAGATCTCCAGGAACAGCTTTGCACCCAGGATGGGAAATGCAGTTCACAGGAGGCAAGACAAGTGAGCCTCCTGCAGGGAAAAAGAGGCCTTACTGCTCCTGGACGATCAGGCTGCAAGAATGTGTGAGACCTCACTTGTGCCTTACTGGCCTCAGCTCCGCCATTGCCTGTTGTTCCGAGCTAGGACCCAGGCCTACTTGGAGAAGGGTTTGGGTGCGGATTTCTACAAACTGTCAAGGACTACAGCAATGAGAATTCTCTTAGCGGTAAGGGAGAGCATTGTATGGATTCTCAAGCTGTTGTTTGAATGACAGCTTCAAAGCTACACAGAGAGAATCAGGTTCTCTGTTCTATTTTGGCTGTGCAGCTTCACACACAGAATTTGACTCTGTTGGAGCCAGAAATATTCCCGAAAGACTTAGGCTCACCCAAGCTGTCCTCCAGAGCAAAGACATTGGATGTGGTTTTGCCTTCCCTTGTCAGTATGGGTCCCCTAGCTTGGCCCCAGCTCCGGGGATACAGCCTCTGAAAAAAATCTTCCAAGAAGCGATTTTCCTCCAGGCTGTTAAGTGGAATTCGCAGTTTGTAAGTAAAGGAAGCCTGCTTCATGGAAGAGCAGGCAGCCAACTGGCCCTGTGTTAGGAAGCCTGTATTTGGAAGGAATGGGTTAGCTTCTACAGCGGGAGAACTTCAGATCTGCTCAGGGGACTGAAATACTAGAGTCAGGGTCGAGGTTCTCCTCTGTCCTTTGCGCTCCTTGCAAAGACATTCCTAGCTTCTAGCGTTAGTGTCCCTGTAGTAGCAGGCTGTGGGAGCGTGTGATAAATGACTGACGTATTCCTGTCCTCAGCTCCGCTATTGACTTTCTATTCGAACTAGAACCCAGGCCTGCTTTGAGAGGGGTTAGGGTCCAGTGTTTCCAAACTGCCAAGGGCTACGGCAATGCGAGCTCTGTCAGAGGTAAGAAAAGAGCAATTGGTTGGATTCTTCAGCTGCTGCGTGGCTGCACAGCTTCCGCGCCGCATGGAGAGCATGAGGCTCCTTGTGGCCCTATTTTGGGTATGCAGCAACACTCACACAGAGTGTCTGTGTTCGCTTATGTACAGGCTTATGTACACTAGAGCTCTCCTACAGAGCAAAGGCATGTGGATGTGGTTTTGCCTTTCCCTATGAGTTTGGGTCTCTTACCTCGGCCCCAGCCCCGGGGAAACAGCCCCTGAGAAAATACTTACAATAAGTGTTTTGTCCATCAGCTGGAAAGTGAAGTTCACAGAATGCAGGTAAATGAAGCCTCCCTTGTGGAAGGAGAGGCAGCCAACTGGTGTGTGTTTGCAAGCGTGTATTTGGAAGGAACAGGTTAGCTTCTACAATGGGAGACGTCCAGATCTGCTCAGAGGACCAAAACTCAGAGTCAGGGCTGAGCTCAGTGTCAGGGCCGAGCATCTTGCATGCCATCTGTGAACCTTGTAATGACATTCCTAGGTTATAGTGGCATTGCCCATGAAGGAGCAGGCTGCGGCACTGTGTCAGACATGTTCTGGCGCATTACTCTGGTCAGCTCCACTATTTCCTTTCATGTACATTTTGGTCTCTAGGCCCGGTATCAAGGAGTGCACACAGGGTGTTTTCTCGCAGGATCCAAGAATGTTCCAGACAGTCCTAGGCTCACTAGCTGTTGCTAGGTCGCACATTATGCTATACTTATTGTTAACAGTAAAAATACTATTGGAGCTCTAATTATTTTTTTTTTTCTTTCTACTTGCAATGCTAGTGATAGAGCCAAAGGCTGCTATCTATATCAAACAAGAGAAACGTAAAGGAAACTAAACAGTTTTATGTAATCACATTGCCGTGGTCCTATACAGTAAACTAGAAATTCAAGGGACATGATTTTTCTGAATGCAGGAGACTCCGGTTTCATTCCTGGGTCCTGAAGATTCCCTGGAGAAGGCACAAGCTACCACTCCAGTATTCTGGCCTAGAGACTGCCATGGACTGTATAGTCCATGAGGTCACAGAGTCAGGCACCACTGAGCCACTTTCACTTTCACATGCAGATATTATGTAAAAAAAATGTGGTAACAGATCTAGAACCTTTGGCAAGCTAACAAATGGGTAATCTAAGTATGAATAATCAACTTTGTCCTGCATGGTGATTACTGTCCGGTATTTGCTTTGAGAGCAGTTGAACTCCTCATTATTAAAGAGAAATAATCCTTTCCTCTCTGAAACATTTGTGAACCATTCAGTTGGGTGTGGTGAATAAAATACTTAAGGATCTAATACATAAAAATGCAATAGACAAAGCACATTATTTTTTCGCTCCCTTTCTCAAAGGATGGAATATTTTGTATTTGCCCTGATTTTATGTCTTGACTTCATGCACCATTGTATAGTGACATTTTTAGTTGAAATACAGTAGGACTAAACATATTGATATAATACTAATAAATCATGTTGGTATGTGTGGTTGTTCACAGTTGTCAACGTAAAGGATTCATGCTATTTAGCTTCTTCATGAATCTATACCACAAAGGAAGAGCTTTTCGCAACATATTTCACTGAGGGAACTACAAGGATGATAGGCATAATACTATGTGTCAACTCATGGATTTCTAAGCATTGCTCACAATACAGATCTGCTTTTCAACAACAGGGTTCTTTTAGTGTCCTTGAACAGCATTTGTTTTTCTGTTCAGTTCAGTTCAGTTCAGTCGCTCGGTCGTGTCCTACTCTTTGCGACCCCCATTGAACTGCAGCACGCCAGACCTCCCTGTCCATCACCAACTCCCAGAGTTTACCCAAACTCGTGACCATTGGGTCACTGATCCGCTGTCGTCCCCTTCTCCTCCTGTCTTCAATCTTTCCCAACATCAGGGTCTTTTCAAATGAGTCAGCTCTCCAAAAACTGGAGTTTCAGCTTCAACATCAGTCCTTCCGATGAACACCCAGAACGGATTTCCTTTAGGATGGACTGGTTGGATTTCCTTGCAACCCAAGGGACTCTCAAGAGTCTTCTCCAACACCACAGTTCAAAAGCATCCATTCTTCTGCACTCAGCTTTCTTTATAGTTCCCCTATATATTCTGTATACAGAAGAAAAACACTCATGAGTATAAAACTTGTTCACATAAAACGAGTGTATGAATTGTTATCTTCCCGACCCAGGGATCAAACCCACATCACTTCCATATCCTGCGCTGGTAGGCAGAGTATTTACTGACTGTGCCTAGGAATCGATACACATTTCAAGAACCACTGCCATCAGCATCTCCTGTTCATGACCGAGGTAGGAGAAAGAACGCTGGAAGAAGTACCCGTAAGCATATTATTTAGTCAAGGAGCTGTTGTTATGCTGGATACTCCAGTTATTACTGGGACAAGTCAGTTCCTCCAATGATGATCGGTATACCTGAAAAATTCTTACAAATTCATGGGATACGATGTCTATATGATCAATGTGTTCATCTTATGCTACTGCTTCAGGTAGACCTGCTTCAGCATGAAGGACTGCACTTAAAGGGATGCCTACTATTCCAGCTCAAGCAACAGATACTGCAGTGCAGATCACTGTCCTTTGTTGAACAGGATCAGCAGTTTGTCAACATAGGTAACACACCAGAGCAAGCCTTGGGATGCAACTCTGAAAACAGGCTAGGCCCTCTTTTTCCCAAGCCCTGCGATAAAATACAAATCCAAAAAAGAAAAATAGCAACGATTTTGTCAGGACTTCCTCACTTTTTCTTTCTGGATGGCAGGAAGCACACACTGAGGCCAGATGACTGCAGGATTTAATTGTGAGCTAACATTGGCTGGGGTGGAAGCTCATCACTCTAGGAAGAATGTGGCTCAGCTAAACCGTTTGACTTTCATTCACTTCATGTACATAGAGTTCCATAATCCTTGGTTAAGGAATTCAGTAAGTTGTACTTCCTTACACCTTCACCATCTCTTGGTTTACACGAATGTCAATTCCTAGTCTAGCACTTATTTATACAACGAGTGTTACAGGTAGTAATAGTGCATAAATGATGATGAGCAATGACAGGAAGTTTATTTCTTCTCTGTTTGACTTCTCTATTTTTATATAACCAAGCAGTGAAATATACTTACGGATGTGAATATTTTAGTGGCATGTAGAAATACATAGTGTTGGCACAATAATTATCAGGGTATCGTGTCTTTTTCATATATTCCTTTGGAGATTCTGTTCCATTATACATTATCATAAGATATTCAATACAGTTTCCGAAACTATAGAGTAGGTCCTTGTGGTTTCTTTCATACATAGTACTATGTAGTTGTTAATAATTCAAACAAAAACTGATACACAAATATTCATAGCGACCTTATTCACAATAGCCCAAAGGTAGAACCCATTCAAGTGTCCATCGGTGGGTGAAAGAATATGCATCACAGGGTATATTCAAAAGCTTGAACAGTATTCTACCATACAAAAAGATAAACTGAAATGGTTCTGCCACTGCACAAGACACTACAGAAATTACTCCAAAACTAACACATGGAACAAACAGATATTTCAATTCTAATTCATGCTATGTACCCAAAAGGTTTGGAAATGGGGCTGAAAAAATGCATATTGCTGCAGTCATAGTCACAACAGCATGATTCACACTGGCCAACAAACAGAGGCAATCTAAGTGTCCATGGACAGCCAATTCCATAAACAAACTGTGGTAGACACACAATGGAATCTGATTCGGCCCTTCAAAGTCGGTAATTCTGACAATGCCACAATGTGGACGAACCTTATGGTCATTATATTAAGTGAAATAAACCAGACCAAAAAAGGAGAAACGTTCTGTGATTCCACTAGTATGAAATATCCAAACAAGTCAAGTCCAAAGCCAGAAGAAGCAGAAAGTGATTCCCAGGGATCGAAGACAGTTCATGTTTCACAGAACCCGCCCAGTTTCCCTTGGGGAAACTGACTTCTCATGACATCTCCAAAAATAATTGGAAGCCATATCCAGTCAAATGAATGTAGACATAATTTTATAATGTACACCAACCTCACTCAAACTTCTCAACAGATAAAAGGCAAAATTGTATCTATGATACCTCAGCTTTGTTTAAAACTGTATCTACAGTACCTTAGTTTTGCTTATGAAATTTAACCAAAACAAAATAAAACAAAACACTAAAGTCTATCCAAAAAAGGACATAAAAAATATAACATGAACTTTAAAAAATTATAAATTTAAACTGTGAAAAACCTCATTCACAAAACTTAAACACAAGCCACAGAAAAATATATTGACAAAATACATATATGATAAAGGATCGTACTCCAAATATACCAAAATATTTGGAACAAACAACCTCATTAAAAGTGTATAAATCAGAACGCCTGGCCAAAGAATAGATACAGATAGTAAATCAGCATATCAAAAATACTCAAAATCATATATCATTAGGAAATTACAATCTAAAACAGCAGTGAAGTAGCACTGCACACCTATTAGATCCAGTAAGCTCAAAAAGGGGAAGGGGGCACGGGGCTTCTCTGGTGGCTCAGTGGTAAAGAATCTGCGTGACGATGCAAGACACTCAGGTTCGATCCCTTACCCAGGAAGATCCCACCTGCCAGAGAAATTTAGCTGGATTTTTCCACAGCTAAACAAGGCTCACCTGTGACCTGAACACTACACGTCTAGCACTTACTAAACAGCTTTGAAAAAGTGTCCAGGCAAAAAATATCACACAATTATACACAGCAGCTCTACTTCTAACAGTTAAAAACTTTCAAATATCAGGATGTCTTCGGGCGATGACTGTGTAAGCAAATTGGGATACATCCAAAGTGAAGGGGAGCAAATGCTACCCCAAAATATACCACTTCAGCATGAGAATTAGTTGGACCTAATTAACTTTCTTTTCTTTAAGAGGACACATGCTCACCTCTGAAACCCAAGTTCAAGATGGCTCTCCTGTGAGTCACATTTACAAGAGAAATCTCATTTCAAAGGAATCCTCGGTATATACCAGATAGAAGGATGACAGTCTTGTGAAACTTTTTTTTTTTTTTATCAATAGGGAAAGCTAAGATGTAAATCTGTACAACAACCATACCCTGCATTTCCTTTGGTTTTATTTTTATTAAACATAGATTTTTTTTTTTTTGTATTTGGCTGCACCAGATCGACCTTCGTTGAGGCCAGCCAGATATCGTTGTGGCATGGGAAATCTAGTTCTCAGATCAGGGATTGAACCTGGGCCTCCTTCTTTGGGAGTGTCCAATCTTAGCTACTGGACCACCAGGAAGCCCCTGATTTGGTTTAAGATGACGATGGTATCTAAGGTGATATCTTGGGCCATTTCAGTCACTGACTCAGTTTCTTGAGTTTCTTCAAAGCACGCACAAGGTACACATTATTAAACCGGTTTGCAAAACAAGGAAATGTAGTTCATACTACAACACTGTATGCTTACAAATATCTAAATGGTAAATGGCATGTTATTTATTTTTAATTACTGTGCAGAAAAAAAAGAATGCAGGATTCACACATTTTACAACATGAATAAACATTAAAACCATCTTTAGTGAAAAATATCCATATAGAAAAGGCCACACAGATCCCATATTCGCCGTCTGCTTTAAATCCATCAAATTTGTCCAAATCACTGAAAATCTCAGTAACATTCTTAAAAAAAAAAAAAGATGGGAAGAAAAGTTATATTCATACAATTGAACAATTACTGAAAGGGAAGTGGGGCTGTGGATTACATTATACTGTAGAAACTATATGATGTCCTGATTTTGGAGACTATGTGCAGGTTCTGCAGGAGAATGCACCCATTTTAGATAAAACACATAGACTGTTTTAGATGATGTGGCAAATGTGAGCACTTTTTCCCTTTGTTAGAAGTTTTCTGTACATTTTACCCGGAAAGGAAATTATGTTTCAAAACAAACAAGTCAGATGAGACAGGCATGAAAATTTTCTATAGAGTTCAGACTTACCCAGGCGAAGTTCAAGGAAAGCTGTGATGCTCCACTGCCCTTGAAGGAGTCCAAATGTAATGAAGAAGTACTGTGGGAAGTCTGTTAGTAACCACCATGCCTTGGGTCTGCGGGAGAAACAGATTTTATAAATAAAATTTTCCCCATAACTTCACAAAAAGTTGTTAGACTACATTCAGTAAAGTTTAAAAATTTCTGACCAATTGACAATCATATAAAATACTACAACTTACAATCCCAATAAATATACAAAATTCACTTGCATTTGTGTACACTAATACCAATCAGAAAAAAAAAATTAAGAAAATCCCACTTATAATTGCATCCAAAAGAATAAAACATTTAGCAACAAACTTAATCAAGGACATAAAAGATCAGTAGTCAGAAAACTAGAAAGCACTGATAAAGAAACCAAAGAAAAGACAAATAACCAGAAAACTATTCCACGCTCAGGCAATGGAACAATGAGGAATTAAAATGTCCATTGCAAACAAAGCCATCAACAAATACACTGACTGAAATCACAAAATGATATTGAATTCCCTTTTTCACAGAAACATAAATACTCCTACTAGTAGGCTGCTAATATTGAACAGGACCTTAAAGGGCCAAGAAGACTGAGAAAGAAGAACACAGCTGGAGGCATCCTCCTCTCCGACTTCAAACTACAGCACGGCCCTGTAGTAACCGCCACAGTGAGGAACTGGCAGGAACACAGACACAGGGACTCCAGGAGAGAAGAGGGAGCCCAGGAATGAACACATATGGACGTGGTAAGTTCATGAAAATCAAACCAGGAACGAGCCAAGAGGAAAGGACAGTCTTCTGAAGAAACAGGGACAGGAAAACTGGCCATCTACTCGGAAGAACATCCGTGAAGGTCATCCTCTAGGCCATCGAAAAGAAATCAAACTGAAAACCCGTCATTTGCATATGGAGCTCTCCCCCCCAGCCCCAACCCCCGAGTCTAGGAGATGGACCTCCAGTCAGCGCTCAGCGGGACACAGGAAACTTCTACTTCGTCCTCATTTTCCCCTCTTGCAGCACCTCCCTGCTGGCGGGCACTGAGGCAACCCCGCTCCTCTCAGCTGGGACGCAGCCCCGTGACCCTGGAGCCCGAGCCCTGAGGGGCCTGAGGAGACAAAGCTCCCGCCAGAGAAGAGTGGGCAGCCTCGCGCTCACCCACAAGCAGCTCTGGTTTGAGCACTAAGGCTGGAAGCCCAAACTGAAATGGAGCACAATGGCTCCATGACCCTCCTCAAAACACGGCCAAGGAACAGTCAGAGCCTGGATGGAATGCAGCCCTAAAAAGGAACATATTTGAGTCCGTTCTACGGAAGGGGATGAACCTAGAGTGTATTAAACAAGCAAGTCAGTCAGAACGAGAAAAACATGGAATTGAGAAGGATGAGTCTGATGAATCTGTTCACATAGCAGCACCAGAGATGCAGACATAGAGGACAGACTTAGGGACAAGAGTGGTGAAAAAGAGGGAGAGGGTGAGATGAATGGAAAGAGCAGCATGGACGCCAACATTTGTAAATAGACAACCAGTGGGAATTTGCTGTTAGAACTCAGGGAACTCAAACTGGGGCTCTGAAATAACCTGGAGAGGTGGGGATGGAAGGGATGTGGGACGGAGATTCCAGAAAGAGGGGACGTTCATGTGGATGTATGACAAATTAAACTGGTATTGTAAAGCACTGATCAATCAACTAGAAATAAATAACTGTTTTAAAAAGAGAGAGAGATGAAATGAACAGAAGCACAAACATTGCAACTAACAACGGAGTTCCATTTAAAAAACTATACAATTTGAGAAAACAACAAAAGATCTACATGGCCTTTGGTCTGGTGATGAGTTCTAACACACAACAAAAAAGCCAACTTACCTAATTAGGAATATACAGTATTTCAAACATTGACTTTTACAATTTTATACATTTACTCTGAGAAGGACCTTATTCCAGAGAACCAAAGGACACTCTGTTAAATGAACCAGTGACCACCCAACCTTGCCAGGCAACAGAGAAGAGAAAACACCTGCAGGAGTCATCTTACAACAGGAGGTCCTGGTAAGAAACAAGGAACTAACAAGCTCTCACCAACCAGGATTCTGGAGAGGTCAGCAAGAGGTCAACAAGAGATGGGAGACTGCAGTCCAGAGGTCCTAGCAACTTCCACCTAGCAACAAAGACCCAGCATAGTCAAAACGAATTCAGTGTTATAATAAATAAATAAATAAAAGGACAGAAGTTCTTTGAACACATGACTGAGATTAGGGGTGAGGCAGTACATATGTGCCAGGATAATCTTAAAGTACGAGAAAGGAAAGAAAGTAAAGACAACTATCAAGCTGTCCAAAGTGATGAAAATGAATGATTACACAGTTTTATCTGTATACACTAGCAGATAATAATCTGAAAAGGAATTTTAAAAAATTCCCTTTCAATAATGTCAACATGAATAAATTGCTTTGCCATGGATGTAACGAGGATGACAAGACTGGCACACTGGAAATTCTACACCATGGCTGAAAAATATCCTGAATACATGGACAGATATTCCATAGTGATGGAAAGACTTAAGATGGCAATACCATGGAATGCATCTTCAATCTGAAATGAAGATTCGATATGACTTGACCGTTCAGAGCTTTTGTGTCATCAAGTGTTATTAAAGGATAAAAGAGATAGAGAAAGCTGCTGACATAGACTTGCGGCGGGGTGGGGGTGAGGAGCAGTAAGCGTACCCCCTGCTGGTCTTTAGCCAGATGTTATACAGCCACTAGCATTCTGCTAAGGAAAGAAAGGCAATGTCTCAGAGCATGGCACCAGGCCCCCTCACCCACGACATGCATTGAGATAACATGGGCAGCAGGTGAGTCATCCCAGGCAAAAAAATGATTGACATGAATCTTGAAGAAAGGCAGATTTCCAGGCAAATATATCATTTCCTTAATATAGATTAGGAGAACAAGGTACGAGGAAAACATACTGTTTTGTTCAAGTCGCTTCTGAGCCTTTTGGGGAAACCGACCTGAAGCCAGAGTCTAGCGGAAATACATAGGATATTAACATCGCTTAAGACAAACATTTCCTTAGGAGAAAATGCATTGCTTAGCTCAAGGTTTGTCTGTGAAATTGTTAAACATCAGGAGATGGCTCTGAGCTGGATTTCCACACACAAGAACATGCATGCAAAGGACAAGCCTGCACAGCCCATCTGCCCCACCCCACAGGCAGCAGAATTTCCAAGTGACCTCCTTAGGCCTTCCCCAAACTACAGGGGCACCTCTGGGTTTCCTGTTTCCCTCATTTTTCAGACTCTTTTCTTAAAAAAAAAAAAAAGAAAAACAAAAAACAAATAAAAAAGCATAAACATTTCTTTATATAATGCCACAGTGGAAGGAAAACAGGCCTTCAATATTTAGACCTCAATTTGCTTTATTTTTTTTAATTACACCACCACATAATTTAAAATTTTTACACTTTCTAATTATTCAGTTCCAAAACACCAAACTTTTATTGCACAGGGTCCCCATGAAAAGTCCCACGCAGCTGGACAGCCACAGATTCTGCCATGAAAGGGCAGCAAGGTGCCCTCCTCCCTTCTTTTCTGCTTGGGCGGCCACCGCATTTTTAAATCCATGCAACCTACTAAGTTTCTAGGGTGCAATCCGTGGACCCTTCCCTTTCCCATCCCAGCAGGTGGTCAAGGGCCCACTGGCCTACAAAGTGCCAGAAGCAGGGCTGGGCCAGCAGGCCAGAGTTCAGGGCTCTGTCCCTTGGACTTCCAGAGGACACTAGGCTGCTTGGGAAAACCTCGCGGCTCTGAGCTTTGTGCAAAGGGGTGGAGCGGTAAATGCCTTGACCCCAAAGGTGAGGCCTTTCTGCGACCGCCAGGTTGGGGAGCTCCGAGAATTGAATATGTGGTTCCCTTCACACAGTCCCAGTTCCCTTACCTATGGTCCGCACCCCTCTGCTCCACCCACTGGATGCTGATCCAGGGGAACCAGGAGCGCACTAAATGGGCGTTCCCTGCCGCAATGGCTACCCCCGAGAGAACAACTGGGAAATACCCCCACCCACCGCTGCAACGACCCGCCTCCCCGTCCCGCGCCGGCCGGGTTCGTCCGCTCCTGGCGGGCTCTTGGTGCGTTTCCAGCCGTAGTGGCGACAACCGAGAGCACAACTGGGACCCCCGCCCCTGGCGCGCTCCCGGTGCTGTCGCCACTTTCACCACGGGCTTCCGGTGAGCCCCGCCGCCACGCCCGGTTCCAGAAGAGGCTCTCGGACCTATTTCACCTACTGCCGCCAGATGAAACCCGAGGACAAGTAAATCCACCCAACAGAGACAATCCAAGCTGTCTATGATTTAGGGATAAAAGGATGACTACAGAAAGGATAGATGACCTGACCTAGGAGGGCCATGATATTCTATAGATCCAGACAAAATTGGTTACCAAGGAACCATTTTCTTGGAACCCAGAAAGCTGGTTCTTTTCATATGCAATTACACACAATGAGCTTGTTACCAAAGCCTGCCTTGCTGCCACCCCCCACCCCCCAGGAAAATGGCTCAAAGATATATTTTAAATCTCAGGCAGAAACCTGGAAGATCTCTTGGCTGTCTGTCTGGATTTATGTATGTCTCAGTGTGAGCCTTGTGGGTTTTGATAATATTGCTCAAGTTCTGAGTTCTTATTTAAATAGTCTCCAGAAAGGGTAGCCCTTACATATCAAACTGTTGGAAATACAAGAAAACTTTGACCCAAATGAATGTCAGAGTCCTGTGAACTGGGAAATAGTCAATATTAAATATCTAGTATTTTTGTTTTCACTACTCTAGTCTAGACATATCTAAGAGTCTTCATGACCCAGATAATCACGACGATGTGATCACTGACCTAGAGCCAGACATCCTGGAATGTGAAGTCCAGTGGGCCTTAGAAAGCATCACTATGAACAAAGTTAGTGGAGGTGATGGAATTCCAGTTGAGCTATTTCAAATCCTGAAAGATGATGCTGTGAAAGTGCTACACTCAATAAGCCAGCAAATTTGGAAAAGTCAGCAGTGGCCACAGGACTGAAAAAGGGCAGTTTTCATTCCAATCCCAAAGAAAGGCAATGCCAAAGAATGCTCAAACGACCGCACAATTGCACTCATCTCACATGCTAGTAAAGTCATGCTCAAAATTCTCCAAGCCAGGCTTCAGCAATACGTGAACCATGAACTTCCTGATGTTCAAGCTGGTTTTAGAAAAGGCAGAGGAACCCGAGATCAAATTGCCAACATCCGCTGGATCAGGGAAAAAGCAAGAGAGTTCCAGAAATAAATCTGCTTCCGCTTCATTGACTATGCCAAAGCCTTTGACTGTGTGGATCACAGTAAACTGTGGGAAATTCTGAAAGAGATGGGAATACCAGACCACCTGACCTTCCTCTTGAGAAATCTGTATGCAGGTCAGGAAGCAACAGTTAGAACTGGACATGGAACAACAGACTGGTTCCAAATAGGAAAAGGAGTACATCCAGGCTGTATATCATCACCCTGCTTATTTAACTTATATGCAGAGTACATCATGAGAAACGCCGGACTGGAAGAAACACAAGCAGGAATCAAGATTGCCGGGAGAAATATCAATCACCTCAGATATGCAGATGACACCACTCTTATGGCAGAAAGTGAAGAGGAACTCAAAAGCCTCTTGATGAAAGTGACAGTGTAGAGTGAAAAAGTTGGCTTAAAGCTCAACATTCAGAAAACAAAGATCATGGCATCAGGTGCTATTACTTCATGGGTAATAGATGAGGGAACAGTGGAAACAGTGTCAGACTTTATTTTGGGGGGGCTCCCAAATCACTGCAGATGGTAACTGCAGCCATGAAATTAAAAGACGCTTACTCCTTGGAAGGAAAGTTATGACCAACCTACATAGCATATTCAAAAGCAGAGATATTACTTTGCCAACAAAGGTCTGTCTAGTCAATGATATGGTTTTTCCTATGGTCATGGATGGCTGTGAGAGTTGAACCGTGAAGAAGGCTGGGCGCCGAAGAATTGATGCTTTGGAACTGTGGTGTTGGAGAAGACTCTTGCGAGTCCCTTGGACTGCAAGGAGATCCAACCAGTTCTTTCTGAAGGAGATCAGCCCTGGGATTTCTTTGGAGGGAATGATGCTGAAGCTGAAACTCCAGCACTTTGGCGACCTCATGCCGAGGGTTGACTCATTGGAAAAGACTCTGATGTTGGGAGGGATTGGGGGCATAAGGAGAAGGGGACGACAGAGGATGAGATGGCTGGATGGCATCACTGACTCGATGGACGTGAGTCTGAGTGAACTCCGGGAGTTGGTGCTGGACAGGGAGGCCTTGCCTGCTGCGATTTATGGAGTCGCGAAGAGTCGGACACGACTGAGTGACGGAACTGAACTGAACTGAACTGAACTGAAGAGTCATCAACATTAAGCACAAAATGTTCATAGTGCCTAGGTTTATTCTACGTTAAAAACTGCTATATTGTTATATCTGTCACAAGCTTGTCAACAACAAAGTACCTCTAAACAACAACAAAGCTAAAAAATGTAACTGTGATATGAGCTTTTAGAGAAACCATTCACAATAATTATACTCTAAAATATCTGTCTATAATAGTCTTGATTGAAGGCAGAGGAGAAGGGGACGACAGAGGATAGGATGGTTGCATGGCATCACGGACTCGATGGACATGAGTTTGAGCAAGCCCCTGGAGTTGGTGATGGACATGGAAGCCTGGCATCCTGCAGGCCACGGGGTCCCAAAGAGTCAGACACGACTGAGCAACTGAAGTGAACTGAACTTACAATCGTTTCTCCAGGTGTTTTGGGTACCTGAGTTTCTATCCTTGTGCTAAACTAAGTGACGACAGTGTATTGAATAGCTAGCTCATTTCCAAATAAATTAAAGTTCTGAAACATTCACGACCTGAAAGGACGCAGAAACAAGAGATTTTTGACTGTCCATGAATAGTGTCCGGCACCGTCCTGACATGTTCAGTGTAAGAAAGCAATTTCTTTGTGTTGTTTTCTTTTGTTCTTGTGGGTGGAGGGTGGGGGGCGGGGGCGGGGTATTATCACTGATACGTATGTTCACCAATCTATAGAATGCCAATATAAAAGTCAGTTCTGGGTTGCTGAAGGGAGATGTCTGACTTGTTATGAAAAGAAGGCATGTGGAATGAAATCGCATTTTATGAAGGAAACCGAAGTAGTTCTCTCTTACAGGCGGCAGATTCAGGATGGGAGAAGCACAGGAATGGGTACAGAATGAGATAAGGAGGTTGTAGGGAAAGTGGACGCCCAGAAAAGAGTTTTGTGCCTAGCACAAGTTTTCTTGAGATGTTGAACTGCCTTTGCTAATGGATTTTAAGTGTCTTTACCTCTTAAGTAATCTGTTCTAGGTTGACCTTTGAAATCTTTTGTTAGCTTTGGCTAAGTGGAGAAGTATTGTGTCATGGTGACTTATGTGATTCTACATGACTGTTGGAAATGCTTTGGATATCTATGCATAAGCCTGCCTAAATAATTGCCTTCTAGCGAACTTTGGGATGCTTCAGAGGGCCCCTGAGACCTCCCAAAGAGAGATATGAAACAACCTGAGTTCATTTGGCACGTGAAACTACATGGGAAATGCTGCCAGAAAGAGGGATGAATCTCCCCCAAGTTATATTATACGCTGGATGTTACTGGAAGGTATAGTTGGGGCCAAGGCAGAAAAGGAGGAGAGCGAGATGGCATTTGTAGTTGGGCAGGGGGTGATAAGTCCCACTGACTGCAATCACAAAATGGTATGTGATGGCCTTTTTCACAGAAACAGAAATACTCCTACTAGTAAGCTGCTAATATTGAACAGGACCTTAAAGGGCCAAGAGGACTGAGAAAGAAGAACACAGCTGGAGGCATCTTCCTCTCCGACTTCAAACTGCAGCACGGCCCTGTAGTAACCACCACAGTGAGGAACTGGCAGGAACACAGACACATGGACTCCAGGAGAGAAGAGAGAGCCCAGGAATGAACCCACATGGATGTGGTCAGTTCATGAAAATCAAACCAGGAACGAGCCAAGAGGAAAGGACAGTCTTCTGAAGAAACAGGGACAGGAAAACTGGCCACCTAGTTGGAAGAACATCCGTGAAGGCCATCCTCTAGGCTATCGAACAGAAATAGAACTGAAAACCCACCATTTGCACATGGAGCTCTCCCCACTAGCCCCACCCCCCGAGTGCTCAGAGATGGACCTCCGGTCATTGCTCAGCTGGACACAGGAAACGTCTACTTCGTCCTCATTTTCCCCTCTTGCAGTGCCTCCCTGCTGGAGGGCACTGAGGCAACCCCGCTCTTCTCAGCTGGGACGCAGCCCCGTGACCCTGGAGCCCGAGCCCTGAGGGGTCTGAGGAGACAAAGCTCCAGCCAGGGAAGAGCGGGCAGCCCCGCACTCGAGAACCTCAGAGGGCTCACCCACAAGCAGCTCTGCTGTGAGCACTAAGGCTGGAAGCCCAAACTGAAATGGAGCACAATGGCTCCATGGTCCTCCTCAAAACATGGCTAAGGAACAGTCAGAGCCTGGATGGAACACATTTGAGTCCGTTCTAAGGAAGGGGATGAACCGAGAGCGTATTAAACAGGCAAGTCAGTCAGAAAGAGAAAAACATGGAATCGAGAAGGATGGGTCTGACGAATCTGTTCACATAGCAGCACTGGAGACGCAGACATAGTGGACAGACTTGCGGACCAGGATGGGGAACAAGAGGGAGAGGGTGACATGAATGGAGAGAGCAGGATGGAGGCATGTACACCAACATTTGTAAATAGACAACCAGTGGGAATTTGCTGTTAGGACTCAGGGAACTCAAACTTGGACACTGTAATAACCTAGAGAGGTGGGGATGCATGGGATGTGGGAGGGAGATTCCAGAGCTGGGGACACACGTACATCTATGGTTCATTCGTGTGGATGTATGACAAATCAAACCGATATTGTAAAGCAGCGATCAATCAACTAGAAATAAATAACTTTTTATTAAAAAAAAAAAAAGACATGAACAGAAGCACAAACTTTGCGACTAACACCGGAATTCCATTCAAAAAACTATACAATTTGAGAAAACAACAAAAGATCTACATGGCCTTTGGTCTGGTGATGAGTTCTAACACACAACAAAAAAAGCCAACTTACCCAATTAGGAATATACATTATTTCAAACATTGACTTTTACAATTTTATACATTTACTCTGAGAAGGACCTTTTTCCAGAGAACCAAAAGACACTCTGTTAAATGAACCAGTGACCACCCAACCTTGCCAGGCAACAGAGAAGAGAAAACACCTGCAGGAGTCATCTTACAACAGGAGGTCTTGGTAAGGAACAAGGAACAAGCTCCCACCAACCAGGATTCTGGAGAGGTCAGCAAGAGGTCAACAAGAGATGGGAGACTGCAGTCCAGAGGTCCTAGCAACTTCCACCTAGCAACAAAGACCCAGCATAGTCAAAACGAATTCAGTGTTACAAAAAATAAATAAATAAAAGGACAGAAGTTCTTCGAACACATGACTGAGATTAAAGATGAGGGAATACATATATGTGCCAGGATAATCTCAAAGTACGAGAAAGGAAAGAAAGTAAAGACAATTATCAAGCTGTCCAAAGTGATGAAAATGAATGATCACACAGTTTTATCTGTATACACTAGCAGATAATAATCTGAAAAGGAATTAAAAAAAATTCCCTTTCAATAATGTCAACATGAATAAAATGCTTTGCCATGGATGTAACGAGGATGACAAGACTGGCACACTGGAAATTCTACACCATGGCTGAAAAATATCCTGAATACATGGACAGATACTCCATAGCGATGGAAAGACTTAAGATGGCAATACCATGGAATGCATCTTCAATCTGAAATGAAGATTCGATAATGACTTGATCGCTCAGAGCTTTTGTGTCATCAAGTGTTATTAAAGGATAAAAGAGATAGAGAAAGCTTCTGACATAGTCTTGCGGCAGGGTGGGGGTGGGGCTGGGAGTAAGAGTACCCCCTGCTGGTCTTTAGCCAGATGTTATACAGCCACTAGCAGTCTGCTAAGGAAAGAAAGGCAGTGTCTCAGAGAATGGCACCAGGCCCCTCCCCCACGACATGCATTGAGATAACATGGGCAGCAGATGAGTCATCCAGGGCCAAAAATTGATTGACATGAATCTTGAAGAAAGGGCGATTTCCAGGCAAATACATCGTTTCCTTAACATGGATTAGGAGAACAAGGTAGGAGGAAAACATACTGTTTTGTTCAAGTCGCTTCTGAGCCTTTTGTGGAAACTGACCTGAAGCCAGAGTCTAGCGGAAATACATAGGATATTAACATCGCTTAAGACAAAGATTTCCTTAGAAAAAAAATGCACTGCTTAGCTCAAGGTTTGTCTGTGGAATTCTTACACGTCAGGAGATGGCTCCGAGCTGGATTCCACACGCAAGAACATGCATGCAAAGGACAAGCCTGCACAGCTCTGTGCCCATCTGCCTCCCCACAGCCAGCAGCATTTCCAAGTGACCTCCTAAGGCCTTTGCCAAACTACAGGGGCACCTCTGGGTTTCCTGTTTCCCTCATTTTTCAGACACTTTTCTTAAAAAAAAAAAAAAAACGCACATTTCTTCATAGAATGCCACAGTGGAAGGAAAACAGGCCTTGAATATTTAGACTTCAATTTCCAAAAAACTTGGAGCCTGTTTTTTTTTTTTTTTACTTAAACCACCACATAATTTAAAATTTTTACACGTTGTAATTATTCAGTTCCAAAACACCAAACTTTTATTGCACAGGGCCCCCATGGAAAGGCCCCCTCAGCAGGACAACCACAGATTCTGTCATGAAAGTGCAGCAAGGTGCCCTCCTCCCTTTTCTGCCTGGGCAGCCACCGGGTTTTTAAATCCATGCACCCTACTAAGTTTCTAGGGTGTAATTGGTGGACCCTTCCCTTTCCCATCCCAGCAGGTGGTCAAGGGTCCCCTGGCCTACAAAGAGCCAGAAGCAAGGCTGGGCCAGCCGGCCAGAGTTCAGGGTTCTGTCCCTTGGACTTCCAGCGGACACTACACTGTTGGAAAAATCACGCAGCTCTGAGCTTTCCACAAAGGGGTGAAGTGGTAAAGGCCTTGACCCCAAAGGCGAGGCCTTTCTGCGACTGCCAGGTTGGGGAGCCCCAAGAATGGAGTATGTGGTTCCCTGCTCCACGCAGTCCCAGTTCCCTTACCTGTGGTCCGCACCCCTCCGCTCCGCCCACTGGACGCTGATCCAGGGGGACCCAGGAGCACACGAAATGGGCTTTCCCAGCCACAATGGCAACCCCCGAGAGCACAACTGGGACCCCCACCCCCGCCCCGACACGACACGATCCCTGCCCCTGGCGCGCTCTCTGTGAGTTCCCAGCCACAATGGCGACCGCCTAGAGCACAACAGGGACCCCCACAGCCCACCCCGATTGGAACCCTGACCGGCCCCGCCCGTTTTTGGCCGCCCTTGGCGTGCTCACGGTGCATTACCAGCCACAGTGGTAACCCCCAAGAGTATAACTGGGACCCCCACCCCTGCCCCGACACCACACGACCCTGGGCCTTCACCGCCGGGGGTTTGCCCCGCCCCTGGCACGCTCCCAGTGGGGTCCCCTCCTTCACCATAGGCGCGCAGTGAGCCCCACCCCAAAGCCCGGTTCCAGGAGAGGCTCTCGGACCTCTTTCACCTACTGCCGCCAGATGAAACCCAAGGACAAGTAAATCCACCCAACAGAGACAATCCAAGCTGTCTATGATTTAGGGATAAAACGATGACTACAGAAAAGAAAGATGACCTGACCTAGGAGGGCCATGATATTCTATAGATCCAGACAAAATTGGTTACCAAGGAACCTTTTTGTCTTGGATCCCGGAAAGCTGGTAATTTTCATATGCAATTACACACAATGAGCTTGTTACCAAAGCCTGCCTCGTCGCCACCCCCCACCCCCCAGGAAAACGGCTCAAAGAAATATTTTAAATCTCAGGCGGAAAACTGCAAGATCTCTTGGCTGTCTGTCTGGATTTATGTATGTCTCAGTGTGAGCCTTGTGGGTTTTGATAATATTGCTCAAGTTCTGAGTTCTTATTTAAATGGTCTCCAGAAAGGGTAGCCCTTACATATCAAACTGTTGGAAATACTAGAAAACATTGACCCAAATGAATGTCAGAGTCCTGTGAACTGGAAAATAGTCAATATTAAATATCTAGTATTGCTGTTTTCGCTACTCTAGTCTAGACATGTCTAAGAGTCTTCACGACCCAGATAATCACGACAGTGTGATCACTGACCTAGAGCCAGACATCCTGGAACGTGAAGTCAAGTGGGGCTTAGAAAGCATCACTACAAACAAAGCTAGTGGAGGTGATGGATTTCCAGTTGAGCTATTTCAAATCCTGAAAGATGATGCTGTGAAAGTGCTACACTCAATATGCCAGCAAATTTGGAAAAGTCAGCAGTGGCCACAGGACTGGAAAAGGGCAGTTTCCATTCCAATCCCAAAGAAAGGCAATGCCAAAGAATGCTCAAACGACCACACAATTGCACTCATCTCACATGCTAGTAAAGTCATGCTCAAAATTCTCCAAGCCAGGCTTCAGCAATACGTGAACCATGAACTTCCTGATGTTCAAGCTGGTTTTAGAAAAGGCAGAGGAACCCGAGATCAAATTGCCAACATCCGCTGGATCAGGGAAAAAGCAAGAGAGTTCCAGAAATAAATCTGCTTCCGCTTCATTGACTATGCCAAAGCCTTTGACTGTGTGGATCACAGTAAACTGTGGGAAATTCTGAAAGAGATGGGAATACCAGACCACCTGACCTTCCTCTTGAGAAATCTGTATGCAGGTCAGGAAGCAACAGTTAGAACTGGACATGGAACAACAGACTGGTTCCAAATAGGAAAAGGAGTACGTCCAGGCTGTGTATCATCACCCTGCTTATTTAACTTATATGCAGAGTACATCATGAGAAACGCCGGACTGGAAGAAACACAAGCGGGAATCAAGATTGCCGGGAGAAATATCAATCACCTCAGATATGCAGATGACACCACCCTTATTGCAGAAAGTGAAGAGGAACCTAAAAGCCTCTTTATTAAAGTAAAAGTGGAGAGTGAAAAAGTTGGCTTCCTGGGCAGAGCAGGCACTGATCACACGGCTGAGCAGGCACTGATCACTGGGCAGAGAAGTTACTGATCAGGAGGTGGCTGAGAAGGCACTGATCTCGTGGTTGACAGGCACTGATCAGGCGGCTGAGCAGGAACTTATCACGAGACGGATCAGGTACTGATCAGCCGCCTGATCAGCGCCTGTCAGCCGCGTGATCAGTGCCTGCTCAGCCACGTGATCTGTGCCTGCTCAGCCCTGTGATCAGTGCCTGCTCTGCCCAGTGATCAGCGCCTCCTCAGCTGCGTGATCAGAGCCTGCTCAGTCGCGTGATCTGTGCCTGCTCAGCTGCATGACCAGTGCCTGCTCAGCCACGTGATCAGTGCCTGCTTTGCCCTGTGATCATTGCCTGCTCATCTGTGTGATCAGTGCCTTCTCAGCCCAGTGATCAGCGCCTGCTCAGTCTCGTGATCAGCACCTGCTGAGCAATGTGATATGTGCCTTCTCAGTTATGTGATCAGTACCTGGTCAGTCGCGTGATCAGTGCCTGCTCAGCCGCCTGATCAGCACCTGCTCAGCTGCGTTATCAGCGCCTGCTCAGTTGCGTGATCAGCACAGGCTCAGCCACGTGATCAGCGCAGGCTCAGCCGTGTGATCACTGCGTGATAAGCCACGTGATCAGTGCCTGCTTAGCCCTGTGATAAGTGCCTGCTGAGCAATGTGATATGTGCCTTCTGAGTCACGTGATCAGTGCCTGGTCTGTCGCGTGATCAGTGCCTGCTCAGCCACCAGATCTGTGCCTGCTGAGCCCTGGGATCAGTGCCTGCTGAGGCATACAATATGTGCCTTCTCAGTCACATATCAGCGCCTGGTCAGTCACGTGATCACTGCCTTCTCAGCCTCGTCATCAGCGCCTGGTCAGCCGCGTGATCAGTGTCTGCTCAGCTTCGTGATCAGTGCCTGCTTAGCCCTGTGATCAGTGCCTGCTGAACCATGTGACATGGGCTTTCTCAGTCACATGATCAGTGCCTGCACTTGCATGATCAGTACCTGCTCAGGCCCGTGATCAGTGCCCACTGAGCAATGTGATATGTGCCTTCTCAGTCACGTGATCAGTGCCTGCTTAGCCCCGTGATCAGTGCCTGCTGAGCAATGTGATATGTGCCTTCTCAGTCACATGATCAGTGCCTGGTTAGTCAGGTGATCATTGCCTGCTCAGCTGCCTGATCAGTTCCTGTCAGCCGCCTGATCAGTGCTTTTCAGCTGGCTGATCAGCACCTGTTCAGCCGCATGATCACTGCCTGCTCAGCCGCGTGATCAGCGCCTGTCAGCCGAGTGATCAGCACCTGACAGCCGCATGATCAGGGCCTGCTCAGCCGCGTGATCAGCACCTGTCAGCCGTGTGTTTAGCGCCTGTCAGCCGCGTGATCAGTGCCTGTCAGTCGCCTGATCAGTGCCTGTCAGCTGCCTTATCAGTGCCTTTCAGCCACAGATCAGAGCCTGCTTAGCCACGTGATCAGCGCCTGTCAGCATTGTAATCAGCGCCTGCTCAGCTGCCTCATGAGTGTCTGCTCCGCAACGTGATCAGTGCCTGCTAAACCATTTGATATGTGCCTCTCAGTCATGAGATAAGCGCCTGCTCAGCTGCGTGATCAGTGCCTGCTTAGCCCTGTGATCTGTCCCATCTGAGCAATGTGATATGTGCTTTCTCAGTTATGTGATAAAGGCCTGCTCAGCCGAGTGATCAGTGCCTTTCAGCAGCGTGATCAGTGACTGTAAGCCGCTTGATCATTGCCTGCTCAGCCACGTGATCCGTGCCTGTCAGCCACGTGATCAGTGCCTGCTCAGCCGCGTGATCAGCGCCTGGTCAGACGCGCGTCATCAGCACCTGCTCAGCCGCGTGATCAGCGCCTGTCAGCCGCCTGATCAGTGCCTGTGGCTGTGTGATCAGTGCCTGTTCAGCCTCGTGATCAGTGCCTGTCAGCCATGTGATCAGTGCCTGTTCAGCCGCGTGATCAGTGTCTGTCAGCCGTGTGACCAGCGCCAGCTCAGCCGAGTCATCTGTGCCTGTTCAGCCACGTGATCACTGCCTGCTAAGCTGCGTGATCAACACCTGTCAGCCACGTGATCAACACCTGCTCAGCCGAGTGATCAGTGCCTTTCAGCCGCAGATCAGAGCCTGCTCAGCCACGTGATCAGTGCCTACTGAACCATTTGATATGTGCCTCTCAGTCACGAGATAAGCACCTGCTCGGCTGCGTGATCAATGCCTGCTTAGCCCTGTGATCTGTCCCTTCTGAGCAATATGATATGTGCTTTCTCAGTTACGTGATAAGGGCCTGCTCAGCCGAGTGATCAGTGCCTTTCAGCCGCAGATCAGAGCCTGCTCAGCTGCATGATCAGCGCCTGTCAGCAGCGTGATCACTGCCTGTCAGCCGCTTGATCATTGCCTGCTCAGCCACGTGATCAGCGCCTGGTCACCCGAGTAATCAGCGACTGTCAGCCACGTGATCAGCACCTGCTTAGCCCTGTGATCAGTGCCTGCTGAGCCATGTGACATGGGCTTTCTCAGTCACGTGATCAGTGCCTGCACTTGCATGATCAGTGCCTGCTGAGCAATGTGATATGTGCCTTCTCAGTCACATGATCAGGGCCTGGTTAGTCGGGTGATCAGTGCCTGCTCAGCCACCTGATCAGTGCCTGTCAGACACATCATCAGCGCCTGTTCAGCCATGTCATCGGCGCCTGGTCAGCCGCGTGATCATTCCCTGCTCAGCCACCTGATCAGCTCCTGTCATCCGCATGATCAGCGCCTGTCAGCTGCGTGATCAGGGCCTGCCAGCCGCGTGATCAGCGCTTGCTCAGCTGCGTGATCAGTGCCTGCTTAGCCCTGTGATCTGTCCCTTCTGAGCAATGTGGTATGTGCTTTCTCAGTTACGTGATAAGGGCCTGCTCAGCCGCATAATCAGTGCCTTTCAGTCGAAGATCAGAGCCTGCTCAGCCGCGTGATCAGCACCTGCTCAGCCGCGTGATCAGCGCCTGCCAGCCGCGTGATCAGTGCCTGACAGCTGCGTGATCAGTGCCTGCTCAGCCATGTGATCAGTGCATTTCAGCTGCGTGATCAGTGCCTGCTCAGCTGCGAGATCATTGCCTGGTCCACCGCATGATCAGTGCCTGCTAAGCCACGTTATCAGTGCCTGCCTTCTCATTCATGAGATAAGTGCCTGGTCATTTGCGTGATCAGTGCCTGCTCAGTCGCGTGATCACTGTCTGCTCAGCAACGTGATCAGTGCCTGCTGATCCATTTGATATGTGCCTCTCAGTCACGTGATCAGTTCCTGGTCAATCACGTGATCAGTGCCTGCTTAACCGCGCAATCAGAGCTTGTCAGCCATGTGATCAGTGTCTGCTGAGGCATTTGCTATGAGCCTTTGCAGTCACGTGATCAGCGCCTGCTCAGTCTCGTGATTAGTGCCTGCTCAGCTGTGTGATCAGAGACTGCTCAGACCTGTGATGAGTGGATTCTCTCCCCATGATCAGTGCCTGCTCAGCCGCGTGATCAGTGCCTGCTGAGTCATGTGATCAGACCCTGCTCAGTCACGTGATCAGTGCCTGGTGAGCGGTGTGATCAGAGCCTGCTCAGTCCCGTGATAAGTGGCCTGTCACCCCCTGAACAACTCAAGAGGCAAGCGGAGTTCCATTCCTCAACACAGACGAGGCCTGACTCTCTTGTTCCAACTCTGCAGAGACCCTGCAATCGAAGTCAGAAATGGAGAGGAACCCTGAGGTTCCTGCCTTAACTCGAGATGAGGCCCTCTTACATTGAACCAAACCCAGGGGAGTCCTGAGAGGCCCCTCCCAACTCCACAGTATCCATGACTTCTCATAGGAACCCAGAGAAGCTCCCTGAGATCACTGGCACAAGTCAAGGGAACTCAGGGTTTCCTGCAGCAACTCGAGAAAGACCTCGAGAGTCCTTCTTCAATGCATCTTGAGGCCCGATTCCCCTACTGTGACTCGAGAGCAATGCCACTCTCCTCCTCTAAACTCGAATGGAGACTGGACTTCCCTGGCGCCACATGAGAGGCTCCCTGAGTTCCCCGTGAACTCGTGAGAAACACCACACTCCCGCCGCAGCTCGGAAAAAACCACGAGATTCCACCGTCATCGCGAGATGAGGCCCTTCTTTTCCTGCAGGGCCTAGAGAGCAATCCCGAGTCCTCTCTGAAAACTCCACAGGAGGCTTGACTCCCTTTAGGCCACTCAGTGGGCTCCAAAAGATACCCATCGCAACTCGAGAGGAGAGTGGAGTTATTTGCTTTCACTCTTGACGAGGTCTGACTCCCCAGGTGAATCTTGAATGCAACCCCTAGATCCCTGTCGCCACTGGAGAGGAACATGTAGTTTCTGGACACAAGCCTAGATGAGGTCTATTTGCCCTGCAGCGACTCGAGAGGAATCCCTAACTCCCTCTCGCAACTCGAATGGAGATTGGACTTCCCTGGGGAAACATGAGAGGTTCTCTGAGTTGCCCGTCGTAACTCGAAAATCTCGCCACAACTCGAGAAAAACCACGAGGTTCCCCCATCATCGTGAGATGAGGCCTCTTCCCACTGCAGCATATCAAGAGAAATCCCATGTTCCCTCTTGAAATTCGAAATGGGACTTGACACCCTTGATGCAACCCCAAAATTTCCCCAGCATACCGGTCTGACTCGAGAGGAACACCAAGTTTCCCAGCACAACTTAATCTGAGCCCCTTCCCTCCTGATCTCAACATGAGGGTCTATTCCCCTGCTTTTTCTGGAAGGGGATATCGACCTTCATGTCCCACTTCAGGAGGAGGCCAGTCTCACACTGAAACTCGAGAGGAAGTCTCGTGTGTCATGCCACATTCTGAAAGACACCGATTTCCTCGCCCACTCAAGAAAGGTCCGATGCTCTGGCACTTCGTCGAATGTAACCCTGAGGATTAAGTCACATCACGAAGGGGAACTCACAACCCAGTTGCATCGTCTGAAAACAGCCGCGGGTTTCAAATACAACACGACAAGTGGCCTGTCACCCCGTGAACAACTCGAGAGGCAAGGGAAGTTCCAACCTCATCACAAGATGAGGCCTAACTCTCCTGTTCCAACTCTTCAGAGACCCTGTGAACGAAGTCAGAAATGGAGAGGAACACTGAGGTTCCCACCTCATCTCGAGATGAGGCCCTATTCATCCCTGTAGCAATGCGCGAGGAATCCTAAGGTGGCCCTTGCAACGCCAAAGGAGATCTGACTTCCCTGAGGAAACACGAGCAGTCCCTCAGGTCGACAGGCAACTCGAGAGGAACCCTAAGCTTCCTGCCACAACTCCACGCAAATGACGAAATTCTCACCTGCATGCTTGAGGAGACCCTTTTATGCTGCAGCGTTTCCAAAGAAAGCCCACGTTTCCCTTGGACCTTGAAAGGGTCCTCGACATGCTTTATGAAGCTCCAGAAGTTTCCCGAGATACCCGTCCCCACTCGAGAGGAATGCTGAAATTCCCACAAGTCAAGAAGAACCCCATTTTCCCCACCTCAAGTCGAGATGAGGGTCGATTGCCCTGCTTCACCTGGAAAGAAATGCCAACGTCCCTGTCGCACCTCGAGAGGAGGCTGGTATCTACTTGACACTGGAGGGGAGCCCGGGGACTTTGTCACAATTCGAAAGCCACTGATTTCCCCATCCACTCGAGATCAGGCCTGATTTCCTTGCACCGATTCGAATGTCAGACAAGAATCCACTCACAACACCAAGGAGTTCTGGTGCCCTGGTTGTTAATCCGAAAAGAGCCCCAGGTCCCAAATTCAACTCGGCTGGAGGCCTGAAACACCTTTGACAACTCGAGAGGAAAGCAGAGTTCCATGCCTTCACACATGTCGAGACCTACCTCCCTGTTTGAAACGGCATACACAGCCCGAGACCCACGTCAAAACAGGAAAGGAAACCTGAGGTTCCCGCCTCAACTCGAGATGAGGCACTCTTCCATTGCACTAAAACAAGTGGATTCCTAGAGGCCCCTCCCAAGTCCACAGTATTCCTAACTTCCAATAGGCACAAGGAGAAGCTCCCTGAGGTCACCGTCACAAGTCGAGCAAACACAGGGTTTCCTGCCACAACTCGAGAAAGACCTCAAAATTCCCCCTTCAGTGCATCTTGAGGCCGGATTCCCCTGCAGTGACTCGAGAGCAATGTCGCACTCCACCCTCACAACTCAAATGGAGACTGGACTTCCCTGGGGCCAAAAGAGAGGCTTCCTTAGTTCCCCGTCGTAACTCGAGGAAAACCCCTCACGTTGTGCCGCAGCTCGTGAAAAACCACGAGATTTGCCCATCATTGTGAGCTGAGGCTCTTCTTTTCCTGCAGGGCCTAGAGAGCAAACCAGAGTCCTCTCTCAAAACTCCACAGGAGGCTTGACTCCCTTTAGGCCACTCAGTGGGCTTCAAGAGATACCCGTCACAACTGGAGAGGAGAGTGGAATTCTTTGTTTCCACTCAAGACAAGGCCTGACTCCCTGGGTGAACCTTGAATGTAACACCAAGATGCCTGTGGCCATTGGAGAGGAACACGGATTTTCTGGACACAAGCCTAGATGACGTCTATTTACCTGCAGCGACACGAGAGCAATTCCCAGTTCCCCCTCACAACTCGAATGGAGATTGGAGTTCCCTGGGGCAATACGAGAGTCTCCCTGAGTTCCCGTCATCACTTGAGAATCCCGCCGCAACTTTAGAAAAACCACGAAGTTCCTCAGTCATCTTGAGATGAGGTCCCTTCCCGCTGAGGCATCTCAAGACAAATCCCACATTCCCTCTTGAAATTCGAAATGGTACTTAATGCCCTTGATGCAACCCACAAAGTTCCCCGACATACCGGTGTCACTCGAGAGGAACACCCAGGTTCCTGGGACCACTTCATCTGAGCCCCTTCTCCCCTCCTGATTTAGACATGAGGGTCGATTCCCCTGCTTTGTCTGGAAAGGGATCCCGACCTTCCTGTCGCACTCAGGAGGAGGCCGGTCTAACACTGAAACTCGAGAGGAAGTCTCGTGTGTCATGCCACATTCCAAAAGACACCGATTTCCGTGTCCACTCTTGATAAGAACCCGATGCCCGGACACCTCTTCGAATGTAACACAGTGGATGAAGTCAAAACACGAAGGGGCACTGACATCCTAATTGCATTGACCGGAAAAACGCGCAGGTCCCAAATAAAACTCGACAAGTGGCCTGTCATCCCGTGAAAAACTCGAGAGGCAAGCGGAGTTCCATTCCTCAACACAAGACAAGGCCTGACTCTCCTGTCCCAACTTTGCAGGGACCCTGTGATCACGATCAGATTTGGAAAGGAATCCTGAATTTACTGCCTCAACTCGAGATGCGGCCCACTTCCATTCCACCAAACCCAGGGACTCCAGAGAGGGCCTGCCCCACTCCACAGGACGCCTGAATTCTCAGAGGCACCCTGAGAAGCTCTCTGAGGTCACCGGCACTAGTCGAGGGAATCAAGGGTTTCCTGCCACAACCAGAGAAAGACCTCGAGAGTCCTTCAACGCGTCTTGAGGCCCGATTCCCCTACCATGACTCGATAGCAATGACACGCTACACCTCGCCATGGGCATGGAGACCTGATTTCATTGGCGCCACACGAAAGGCTCCCTGAGCTCCCCGTCGTACCTCGTAAGAAAACCCACACTGGCGCCGCAGCTCGAGAAAACCCAAGAGATGCCCCCGTCATTTCGAGATGAGGGCCATCTTTAACTGCATGGCCTAGAAAGCAATCCCGAAACTTCTCTCCAAACTCCACAGGAGGCTTGACTCATTGTAGGCCACTCAGTGGGCTCCAAGAGATACCTGTCGCGAATCGAGAAGAGAGTGGAGTCCTTTTCTTCCCCTCGAGATGAGGCCTGACTCCCCGGGTGAGTATGGAATGCAACCCCAAGATCCCTGTCGCCCATGGAGAGGAACATTAAGTCCTGGACACAAGTCTAGATGACGTCTAGTTTGCCCTTCAGTGAATGGAGCCCAATCCCCAGCTCTCCCTAGCAACTCGAATGGAAGATTGGACTTCCGGGGCCCACACAAGAGGAAGCCTGAATTCCCCGTCGTAACTCGAGAATCCCGCCGCAACTCGAGAAAAACAACGTGGTTCCTTCGTCATCGCAAGATGAGGCCCTTTGTCCGCTACAGCATCTCAAGAGAAGTCCCACGTTCCATCTTGAAGTGCAAAATGGTACTTGGCACCCTTGATGCGACCCCAAAAGTTCCACGACATACCAGTCTCACTCGAGGGGAACACCGAGGTTTCTGGCACCACTTCATCTGAGCCCCTTCTCCTCTCCTGATCGCGAAAGGAGGGTCTACTTCCCTGCTCTGTCTGCAAGGGGTTCCCGACCTTCCCGGCGCACCTCAGGATGAGGCCGGTCTCACGAGGAAGTTCGAGACGTAGCCTCGTGGGTGGTGCCACATGCTGAAAGACCCCGATTTCATGGTCCGCTCTTGAAAAGAACCCGATGCCAGGACACCTCTTTGAAGGAAACCCTGTGGATGAAGGCACAACACGAAAGGGCTCTGACACCCCCGTGCATCGTCCAGAAAACCGGAAGGTTCCATACACAGCTCGACAAGGGGCCTGAAACACCCTGAACAACTCGAGAGGCATGCGGAGTTCCATTCCTCAGAGAAGAGGAGGCCTGACTCTCCTGTCCCAACTCTGCAGGGACCCTGCGGTCAGAGTCCGAAACGGAGAGGAAGCCTGAGGTTCCTGCCTCCCCTCGAGATGAGGCCCTCTTCCATTGAGCCAGACGCAGCGGAGTCCCGAGAGGCCCCGCCAACTCCACAGGATCCCTCGCCTCTCAGAGGCACCCTGGGAAGTTCCCTAAGGTCCCCGGCAGAAGGCGAGGGAAACGAGGGTTTCCCGCCGCCACCCGAGAAAGAACTCGAGAGTCCTTCTTCAACATGTCTTGAGGCCCTAGTCCCCTCCCATGACTCGAGAGCAATGACGCGCTCCCCCTCGCCACGCACAAGGAGGCCTGACTTCCCTGGGGCCACACGAGAGGCTCCCTGAGCTCTTTGGCGTACCTCGTGAGAATCCCCGCACTTTCGCCGCAGCTCGAGAAAACCCAGAAGTCGCCCCCATCATCGCGAGATGAGGGCCATCTTTAACTGCATGGAATGCACAACAAGTGCGAGTCTTCTCTCCAAGCTACAAAGGAGGCTTGACTGCCTTTAGGCCACTCAGTGGGCTCCAAAATGTCCGTGTGGCGACTAGAGAGGACAGCGAAGTCCTTTGCTTCTTCTTGAGACAAAGCCTGACGCACGGAGTTTGACTGGAATGCGACCCCGATATTCCTATGGCCCCTGGGGGGGAACATTAGTTCCTGGACACAAGCCTAGATGAGGTCTCTTTGCCCTGCAGTGACTCGAGAGCAACCCCCAGCTCTCCTTTGCAAGTTAAATGGAAGATTGGGCTTCCTGGGAAAACACAAAAGGAAGCCTGAATTCCCCGTCGTAACTCGAGAATCCCGCTGCAGCTCGAGAAAAACCACGTGGTTCCCTCGTCATTGCAAGTTGAGGCCCTTATATGGTACAGCGTCTCAAGAGAAGTACCATGTTCCATCTTGACGTGCGAAACGGTACTTGGCACCCTTGATGCGACCCCAAAATTCCCTGATATACCGGTCTCACTCGAGGGGAAAACCGAAGTTCCCGGCACCACTTCATTTGAGCTCCTTCTCCACTCCTGATCGCGACAGGATAGTCGATTCCACTGCTTTGTCTGGAAGGGGTTCCCAATCTTCCTGGCGCACCTCAGGATGAGACTGGGCCCACGAGAAATTCGAGACTAGCCACATGGGTGGTGCCACATGCCGAACGACCCCGATTTCCAGGTCCGCTCTTGAAAAGAACCCGATGACCGGACACCTTTTTGAAGGAAACCCTGTGGATTAAGACACAACACGAAGGGGCACTGACACCCCCGTGCATCATACGGAAAAACCCGCAGGTTCCACAGACAGCTCGACAAGGGGCCTGAGACCCCCTGAACACCTCGAGAGGCAAGCAGAGTTCCCTTCCTCAGACAAGATGAGGCCTGACTCTCCTGTACCAACTCTGCAGGGACCCTGCGGTAGGAGTATGAAACGGAGAGGAAGCCAGATGTTCCTGCCTCCCCTGGAGATGAGCCCCTCTTCCACTGCGCCAAGCCCAGCGGAGTCCCGAGAGGCCCCGCCAACTCCACAGCATCCCTCACCTCTCAGGGGCAACTTGGGAAGTTCCCTAAGGTCCCCGGCAGAAGTCGAGGGAAACGAGGCTTTACTGCTGCAACCCGAGAAAGGCCTCGAGAGTCCTTCTTCAACGCGTCTCGAGGCACTAGTCCCCTCCCATGACTCGAGAGCCATGACGCACTCCCCCTCGCCACGCACATGGAGACCTGACTTCCCTGGTGCCGCACGAGAGGCTCCCTGAGATCCTCGTAGTGCCTCATGAGAAAAGCCCCAGAGGCGCCGCAGCTCGAGGAAACCCCTGAGACGCCCCCGTCATCACGAGGTGAGGACCTTCTTTTCCTGCCTGGCCTGGAGAGCAATCCTGAGTCCTCTCTCCAAACTGAAGAGGAGGCTTGACTCCCTTGAGGCCACTCAGTGGGCTCCAAGGGATCCGCGTCGCGACTCGAGAGGAGAGCGGAGTCCTTTGCTTCCCCTCGGGATGAGGCCTAACTCCCCGGGGGAGCCTGGAACACAACCCCGAGACCCCTGTCTTCCCTTGAGAGGAATATTAGGTCCCGGACACACACCTAGATGAGGTCTCTTTGGCCCTGCAGTGACTCGGGCACAACCCCCAGCTTTCCCTCGCAACTCGAATGGAAGATTGGGCTTCCCAGGGCCAACACAAGAGGAAGCCTGAAATCCCTGTCGTAACTCGAGAATCCCACTGCAACTCGAGAAAAACCACGTGGTTCCAACGTCTTCGCAAGTTGAGGCCCTTGCCCGCTACGGCGTCTCAAGGGAAGTCCCAGGGTCCGTCCTGAATTGCGAAACGGTACCTGACACCCTTCTTGCGACCCCTAAAAGTTCCCTGACACGCCGGGTTCCCTCGAGGGGTGCACCGAGGGCCCTGGCACCACTTCATCTGAGCCCCGTCTCCTCTCCTGATTGCGACAGGACAGTCGATTCCCCTGCGTTGTCTGGAAGGGGTTCCCAGCCTTCCCGGCGCAACTCAGGATGAGGGCGGTCTAACGAGGACATTCGAGACGAGCCACGTGGGTGGTGCCACATGCCAAACGACCTCGATTTCCCGGTCCGTTCTTGATAAGAACCCGATGCCCGGACACCTCTTCGAAGGCCACCATTTGGGGGAAGGCACAACACGAAGGGGCACTGACATCCCCGTGCATCGTCCGGAAATACCCGCAGGTTCCCCACACAGCACGACGAGGGGCCTAAGACCCCCTGAGCAACTCGAGAGGCAAGCGGAGTTCCCTTCCTCAGACAAGACGAGACCTGACTCTCCGGTCCCAACTCCGCAGGGACCCTGCGGTCAGAGTCCGAAAAGGACAGGAAGCCTGAGGTTCCTGCCTCCCCTCGAGATGAGGCCCTCTTCCATTGCGCCAAACCCAGCGGAGTCCCGAGAGGCCCCGCCAACTCCACAGCATCCCTCACCTCTCAGGGGCACCCTGGGAAGTTCCCTAAGGTCCCAGGCAGAAGTCGAGGGAAACGAGGCTTTCCCGCTGCAACCCGAGAAAGGCCTCGAGAGTCCTTCTTCAACGCGTCTGGAGGCCATAGTCCCCTTCCATGACTCGAGAGCCATGACGCGCTCCCCCTCGCCACGCGCATGGAGACCTGACTTCCCTGGCGCTGCACGAGAGGCTCTCTGAGATCCTCGTCGTGCATCGTGAGAGAACCCCCATGGTCGCCGCGGCTCGAGGAAACTCCTGAGACGCCCCCGTCATCGCGAGATGAGGGCCTTCTTTTCCTGCCTGGCCTTGAGAGCAATCCACAGTCCTCTCTCCAAACTGAAGGAGAGGCTTGACTCCATTGAAGCCACTCAGTGGGCTCCATGAGATCCGCGTCGCGACTTGAGAGGAGAGCGGAGTCCTTTGCTTCCCCTCTAGACGAGGCCTGACTCCCCAGGTGAGTCTTGAATGCAACCCCGAGATCCCTGTCGCCCCTGGAGAGGAACATTAGGTTCTGAACACAAGTCTAGATGAGGTCTATTTGCCCTGCAGTGACTCGAGAACAATCCATATCTCTCCCTCGAAACTCGAATAGAGATTGGACTTCCTGGACCAACATGAGAGGTGCCGAGAACCGGTGAGGCATTCCACTGGTTACAAAGGTCATGAGGAAGGAGGCTCGGCATACACAAAGGTGGGATCGAGCCTCAGGAGTCCCCCCGGATATTCTCGAGCATCTACCCCCAAAAAACCAGAGACTGCATACTTTATTGCTTTGTGCTCTCACCTCTGACTTTATTGGGGGCTGTCCCCCACCACCATTTCACTCTCTCTGTCAAAGAGTTAACTTACAGCTCCAATTAATAAAGTTCCTGGGAAACTCGGAGTGTTTAAATCCAAACCCCTCAGATGGCTCTCTAACTGGCCTGACAAGTTTACCCGTGCTCCTACAGCTATGCATACGATTGTTTACAGTCTTCCAGCCTCCAGAGGCACGGGAAGCTTAAGATATTCAAATAATTAGAGCCTCTCAGAGAGTTAGAAACTGTCAGAATAAAACTAGTAAAAGATTTAATTGATGAACCAATGCTTGTTGTCAAGTTTCCACATCCCCTGAATTGTATCCTTGAATATGTATTAATTAATAGTTGGTATGTAGAAAAAATAAGTAGTGGCCTTGGTATTAGTAACTTTAGACCCTTAAGGTAATAAATTATTTCCTTTGTTGTAAGCCCAATACACATCCGCCCTATAGGAATGCAATTTTATCTTCAGAAGATGGCGCCAAACTTTAAAATAATTACTCTTAGAGAAAATAAGTCTTTCGGTTGAGAAGTCTTTGTCAAGAGCCATAAAATGTTAATAGGCCTTCTGGCCAGAAGATGATGTAAATCACCTAAACCATTTGTATACGATAAATTTGCAGGAAAGAAACCCTGGTTGTTGATAAGGATCAAAAACTGCTGACTTTGCATCCCCTATTATCCTCTATGTGTAACTTAGAATATAAAAACCCCTGTTGAAAATAAAGCTATGGGTCTTGCTCACCAACGCTTGGTCTCCCCATGCCATTCTTCCCCTTAACTTCCAGCTGAGTCTCCATCTGGAGTGCTGATATCCTCTGCGACCATTTATTTGCCTGGGCTTCTAAGACCCACTTGAGAAGGTGTCTAAGATGGGGCACCTTCCACTATTCTAGAGGGTGCCTGCGGCCTCCGTGGTCAGAGCTAACCTGCTGTCACGGGTCATATTGATTTTCCATGTAAACCAAGCTACTCAGCTTCTTTTCTCCACTGAATTTTCCTACTGAGCTATCCTCATTCTATTACTCTTAATATCTCTAAATAACATTTGAATAGGTCGCCTAATCTGTCTCTCCTTCGAATACCCTTGATCAGCAGGGGCTGGACCCCGACCAGGTGGTGCCTGAGACAGGTGTTTCAAAGATAAGCACCCTAAAGCAATTAGGGTCTTCAGCCCTATTGCTGCCCATTCTCAGAAAAATTGGGTCATCAGCCCTCTTGTTCTCCCACGGAGCAGTTTGGGTCATCAGCCCTACTGCTCCTCCCTTGGAACAGTTTGGTTCATCAGCCTATTGTTCCTCTCTCACACAATCTGGGTCATCAGCCCTATGGTTTTTCCAGTGTTCGGGATGGCTAGGACCCCACTCAGGGTGCCGCTGTTCCCCCTGTAGGATAGACAGGGCGAGAGGAGTGGGAAGTGTTGAAAGTGTTAAAGAGTTAGAGAGAGAAAACAGTTTCTGAAGTTAAAAGGCCAAAGAAAAGCCTGATCTTTTGATAGCTAAAAGCAAAATCTTTTACTATACTTAATTTTCTGACATGGGTAGCACTGAATCAAATGAAAGACAGCTCTTTATAGGAGTAATTTTACAGTTATTAAGTAAAAGAGGAATCAAAGTTAAAAAATCTACCATTCAATCATTTTTTTCCTTTGTACAAGAGCACTGCCCTTGGTTTCTACAACAGGGCACTGTTAACTTAGATATCTGGGGAAAAGTAGGGAAACAGCTAAAAGCTTATTGTGCTCATCATGGCTTGGAGAAAATCCCTACTTACACCTTTCCTCTATGGAACATGACTAGAGGTGCTTTAGATCCAGCTCATGAATTTGAAAAGGTACCTGTTAAAGAGGAAAGTGAAGTTGTAAAAACACCTGTTAAACAGAAAAGCGAATCTGAAAAGTTACCTGTTATAAAAGAAAGTAAAAATGAAGAGGCTATACCTAGCTATTGGCAGCTAAACAAATGGCTAGCCACTATGACTGCCAATGAGCATGTAGAAGATAGGGATGAGAAGAAAGATCAGCTCTCCCCTCATTATGAGAAAGATTTAGAGGAAACAGCAGCTCGATGCCATTCTGATGAGGATTGGTCTTTTTTAGCTTAAGATGCTCCTAAAAGTTTAAGAAAAACACCCCTAATCAGACTATCCACTCCTAGGAGCTTGAAGAAACATCCCCAATCACAACGTCCATAAGATTTAGTTATCAAACAGTTAAAGGATCTCTGGAACAGGAGAGGAGAAATAGGGGACGCTCCCATCCCCCCATGCCTCCTCCTCCATATGGGGGTAAAAGGCCTCCGCTAGGAGTTTCCTGGAGAAGGGTTTTCTCTAGTCCCAAGGATGAATTTGATCCTCACCTTGAGGCTTGTTTTCTAGTCCCCTCTGCAGTTTAGATAGGGTAAAGAGGGTACAATATAAATAAAAATATTCTCTAAAATTTAAAGAAAATGGGTTTCTCTGCATCTAAGAATAGACAAATGTTTATTGACAGAGAAATATGATTAAAAATGTCCTGGATCTCTGTCATGAGGCTGTTAGATAGCCTATGGGGGAGGCTATAGCGGTGGATGGTGGTGAGTCTCCACTTTTCTGCACAGATCATAATTTCTGCTATTGGAAAAAAAAAAGGAGGGAGAAAGTGCTTTACCTCCTGAGGAAGGAGAGGGCTTACAGGACGCTGCGGCCGAGCTCCCTGGTGAGCTCCCTCCCTCTCTGTGCAAACCTTTAAAAAACTTATCCACCACTTTCTGATTTAAGGTGATCGCCACCACCTCCGTTTGTGCCTCCCAGGACCCAGGAGTTCCCCACTTTGCCCCCAAAGCCTCCCAGAGCGTTGCCTAAGCCTGAGGAAGATAAAAAGTTTTTTAAACAAAGGAGCTTTTAGTGCACAATATGCAGAGCGTGCTCCTTAGAGAAAACCCCTCAGGGGGGTCTCACCCAGGCTAGGAGAAAAGCGGAACCGGTCAAGAAATTTAACAACAATATTAACCCCTGACGTGCCACTTACTCCAGTTCCAATGGGAGTGGCTGGCCCCCTACGTGAGGACGTTGTAAAATTTGTCCTGGGGCATAGCTCGCTTTCTTTTCAAAAAATAAAAAAAAAGAAAAGAAATTTAGGTGGTGCATGGTGTAGTAGATTCTGATTATATTGGAAAAATTAAAGTCTTGATCTCACTGCCTACCAAAAATGTACAAACTAATAAAGTTCAAAGAGAAACACAGCTTTTACTTTTACCTTATTATCAGACAAGAAAAATCTTGACTTCTCAAGCTAAGAGCCACAAAGCATTTAGATCTAGTGGTCTAGCCTTTTGGGTACAGGAAATTACAGCTCCAAGGCCTTTAAAAGATCTTATAATTCAAGGGAATAACATGTCAGGGCTGAGTTACGAACAGTTATTTAGGCTTTTCAATATTTAAGAGACCACATCTTTTATCTTTTGACTGACTCCAGATATATTGTAGGGTTGTTTCCTCATATTGAAACTGCTAATATTCCAAAAAATAAAACTACTATCTTCTCCTTGTTACCTGATTTACAGAAAGAGATTAAACACTGAGATAAAAAATATTTTGTGGGACATAGAGCCCATTCCAGCTTGCCTGGCCCTTTATATGAAGAAATGCTTTGGCAGACTCATTGACTAAAGTAATTGTTTTAAACTTACATAAAAAGATTGATAAGGCCAAAAATTCTCACAAAATTCACCATCAAAATGCAGCTGGTTTAAGGTATAAATTTCATATCCCTAGGGAAACAGCTAGACAAATAGTTATGTCCAAATTGTAGTTAATCACTTAAACATAAAGGCACAGGGGCAGACTACAATGATGAGACACTAGATGCCTGAATTACAGGCTACGACTCGGCCCCTGGTCAAGTAAAAAGACCTCCTTACTGGAGAGTGAAAAAGGCCAGATGTGTTGCTAACTTGTGGGAGAGGGTATGCTTGTATATTTCTACAGATGCAGATTCTCCGATTTGGATCTCAGAAAAATTCGTCGTGTCACCAGGTTCGCTGTGCATGCACTCACTCGCTCCCCCTCCCCCAGCCAGCTCTCGCCTCCGTGCAGCCAGCAGTGCCCCGCACCCTCCTCGCTGCACCCCGTGACCTAGAGCAAAGAAGTCTGTGTGGCGAGTGAGGGCCAGAGAGGAAAGCGCACCCGCGGTGTGCCGTCCAGACCAGCGTGGTGCAGCCCCAGCGGTGAGAGGGAAACACCCTGAGCCCAAGCGGCAGCGGCTAGCCTGAGTCCGCGAATCCCACCCCTCCGCCCGCCATAGACACCGCAGCCCACAGCCTGCAGTTCGCGTTCTGCCTGCTGCTGCTGGGGACACTGCTCCCCCAGACAGATGCCTACAGCTGCTCCCTGGTTTATCTTGTTTAAATCCTCAATATAATGTTTGCTCCTTTGTAATGTTACAACGTCCACCTTATCTTATGATATAACCACTTATTGAGTTATGCTCTTGCTGTATTACAACAACTGCAGGATTTAATGTGAACACGACAGTTTGTGGGCTTACTTATCTTGGGAATAGCAGCTTTGATAAGTGCAATTACTTCTGTTACTGTGGCAGCAATATCATTGACTCAACAAGTACATACTGCTCAATATGTTGATTCTATGTCCAAAAATGTTTCTTTGGCATTGGCAACACAGGAAGCTATAGACAGAAAATTAGAAATGAGGGTAGATGCCCTAGAGGAAGCAGTAATACATATTGGGACTGAATTGCAGGCTTTAAAGGTGAAAATGGCATTGCCCTGTCATGCTGACTACTGGTGGATATGTGTAACACCCCTGAAAGTAAATGAGACAGATTTTGAATGGGAAAAGATTAAAAACCATATTTCAGGTGTCTGGAACAGCTCTGACATTGGATTAGGCTTAGGGAAACTTCACAATCAAATAGCAACCATGGAACACTCCGGATTAGATTTCACTGCCGCTAGAACAGCAAATGACTTCTTCCATACTTTCTCTAACTACATCTCAGGAAAGAATATTCTGTCTAACGTCCTTACCTGTGCTGTGGTGGCTGCTTTAATTCTGCTTCTCATAATCATTCTTCCTTATATTGTCAGGATTCTTCAGCAGAGCATTCAGAGGCTTGCGACTGAGCTACATCTGGCTGTTTTAAGAAATAAAAAAGGGGGAGATGCCGGGAGCCGGCGAGAGACTTTCCACTTGTGACAAAGGTCATGAGGAAGGAGGCTCGGCATATGCAAAGGCGGGATCGGCCCTCTGGAGTCCCCCCGGTTATTCTCTAGCATCTACCCCCCAAAAACAAGAGTGTGCCTACTTTATTGCTTTGTGCTCTCACCTCTGACTTTACTGGGTGCTGTCCCCCACCACCATCTTGCTCTTCTGTCAAAGAGTCAACTAACAGCTCCAGTTAATAAAGTTCTTGGGAAACTCGGAGTGTTTAAATCCAAACCCCTCAGATGGCTCTCTAACTGGCCTGACAAGTTTACCTGGACTCCTACATCTATGCACATGATCGTTTACAGTCTCCCAGCCTCCAGAGGCATGGGAAGCTTAAGATATTCAAATAGCTTAGAGCTTCTCAGAGAGTTAGAAACTGTCAGAATAAAACTAGTAAAAGATTTCATTGATGAACCAATGCTTGTTGCCAAGTTTCAACATCCCCTGAATTGTATCCTTGAATATGTATAAATTAACAGTTGGTATGTAGAAAAAATAAGTAGTGGCCTTGGTGTTAGTAACTAACTTTAGACCCTTAAGGTAATAAATTCTTTCCTTTGTTGTAATCCCAATACACATCCGCCCTATAGGAATGCAATTTTATCTTCAGAAGATGGCGCCAAACTTTAAAATAATTACTCTTAGAGAAAATAAGTCTTTTGGTTGAGAAGTCTTTGTCAAGAGCCATAAAATGTTAATAGGCCTTCTGGCCAGAAGATGATGTAAATCACCTAAACCATTTGTATACGATAAATTTGCAGGAAAGAAACCCTGGTTGTTGATAAGGATCAAAAACTGCTGACTTTGCATCCCCTATTATCCTCTATGTGTAACTTAGAATATAAAAGCCCCTGTTGAAAATAAAGCTACGGGCCTTGCTCACCAATGCTTGGTCTCCCCATGTCATTCTTCCCCTTAACTTCCAGCTGAGTCTCCATCTGGAGCGCGGATATCCTCTGCGACCATTTATTTGCCTGGGCTTCTAAGACCCACTTGAGAAGGTGTCTAAGATGGGGCACCTTCCACTATTCGAGAGGGCGCCTGCAGCCTCCGTGGTCAGAGCTAACCTGCTGTCATGGGTTATATTGATTTTCCACGTAAACCAAGCTACTCAGTTTCTTTTCCCACTGAATTTTCCTACTGAGCTATCCTCATTCTATTACTCTTAATATCTCTAATTAACATTTGAATAGGTCGCCTAAGCCGTCTCTCCTTCGAATATCCTGGATCAGCTGGGGCTGGACCCCGGGACGCAGGGAGTCAGGCCTTGTCTCGAGTGGAAGTAAAGAACTCCGCTCTCCTCTCGAGTTGCAAAGGGTATCTCTTGGAGCCCACTTAGTGGCCTAAAGGGAGTCAAGCCTCCTGTGGAGTTTGGAGAGAGGACTCGGGATTGCTCTCTAGGCCATGCAGGAAACGAAGGGCCTCCTCTCACGATGACGGTGGAACACCGTGGCTTTTCTTGAGCTGTGGCGCCAGTGTGGGGTTTCTCATGAGGTACGATGGGGAGCTCAGGGAGCCTCTTGTGTGGCGCCAGGGAAGTAAGGTCTCCATGCAGGTGGCGAGGGGAAGCACGTCATTGCTCTCGAATCATGGTAGGGGAATCAGGTCTCAAGACGTGTTGAAGAAGGACTCTCGAGGTCTTTCTCGGGTTGCGGAAGGAAACCCTGGGTTCCCTCGACTTGTGCCGGTGACCTCAGGGAGCTTCTCAGGGTGCCTCTGAGAAGTCAGGGATACTGTGGAGTTGGGATGGGCCTCTCGGGACTCCACTGGGTTTGGTGCAATGGAAGAGGGCCTCATCTCGAGTTGAGGCAGGAACCTCAGGGTCCCTCTCCATGTGTGACTCCAATTGCACGGTCCCTGCAGAGTTGGGACAGGAGAGTGAGGCCTCATCTTGGGTTGAGGCAAGGAACTGCGCTTGCCTCTCAAGGTGTTCACAGGGTGACAGGCCACTTGTCGAGCAGTATTTGGAACCTGTGGGTTTTTCCGGACAATGTACAGGGGTGTCAGTGCCCCTCCGTGTTGTGACTTCATCCACAGGGTTGCATTCGAAGAGGTGTCCTGGCTTTGAGATCTTATCAAGAGCGGACAGGGAAATCTGGGTCTTTTGGAATGTGGCACCACCTACGAGGCTACGTCTCGAATTTCTTTGTGAGACTGACCTCATCCTGAAGTACGATGAGAAGGTCGGGAAACCCTTTCAGACAAAGCAGGGGAATCGACCCTCCTTTTGACATCAAGAGGGGAGAAGGGGCTCAGATGAAGTGGTGCCGGGAACCTCGGTGTTCCTCTCTAGTGAGACCGGTATGTCAAGGAACTTTTAGGGTCGCATCAAGGGTGCCAAATACCGTTTCGACCTTCAAGCCAGAACGTGGGACTTCTCTTGAGATGCTGTAGTGGGAAAGGGCTTCATCTTGTGATGACAGGGGAACCTCGTGGTTTGTCTCGAGTTGCAGCGGGATTCTCGAGTTAAGACGGGTATCTCAGGATGCCTCTCGTGTTCACCCAGGGAAGTCCACACTTCCAATCGAGTTGCGAGGGATAGCTGGGGATTGCTCTCCAGTCACTTCAGGGCAAATAGGACTCATCTAAGCTTGTGTTCAGAAACTAATGTTCGTCTCCAGGGGCAACAGGGATCTCGGGCTTGCATTCCAGACTCACCTGGGGAGTCAGAACTCGTCTCGAGTGGAAGCAAAATACTCCGCTCTCCTCTCCAGTTGCAACGGGTATCTCTTGGGGCCCACTGAGTGGCCTAAAGGGAGTCAAGCCTCCTGCAGAGTTTTGAGAGAGGACTCGAAATTGCTCTCTAGGCTCTGTGGGAAAAGAAGGGCCCCATCTCACGATGTCGGGGGAATCTCGTGGTTTTTCTCGACCTGTGGCACCAGTGTGGGGTTTCTCACGAGGTACGATGGGGAACTCAGGTGTTGAGGGCTGGCCTGAGGCTCTCCACCCATGGCAAAGGTCATGAGGAAGGAGGCTTGACATACACAAAGGCCGGATCGAGCCTCATGAGTTCCCCTGGAAATTATCGAGCATCTACCCCCATAACCAGAGCCTACGTACTTTACTACTTTGTCCTCTCACCTACACCTCTGACTTTATGGGGGGCTGTCCCCCACCACCTCTTTTGGAGAAGGAATAACTTAGAGCTCCAGTTAATAATAATTCCTGGGTGTGACAGGAGTGTTTCAACTTACAAACTCCTCTGAAGGTTCTCTAGCTTGCCTGACAGGCTTGTCTGGGCACATGTGATTGCTCATAGCCTCCCAACCGTGAGAGGCACGAGATGCTTTAAGCTTTCTAAAAACAGGTTCTTTAGAGAAGTTAGAAAATTATTAGTATAAATATAGTGGGCTGACTAGAAATTGTATTGGTGAAGGGTTTTTCATTTGTTGAGCCAATGTTTACTGCTAAGTCTCCACATCCCCTGCCCTTATACACATTAATGAATATATAGAAACATAAGTAGTAACCTTTGATATAAATCACGATAGACCTTAGGCCAAGTAAATTCTTTCCTTAACTAAAACCCACTACACCCTCACCCTAATAGAATATAACTTTATTTCAGTGACGTCTGTTTTAAGGATAATCACCCCTGGAGAAATAAGTGTTGACTGACGGCTTTCACAAGGAGAGGGTCGTAAATAGTCAGCAGGCCTCCCTGGCCAGAAGATGATGTAACACCCCAAGACCTCTGTATACATTTGTGTGAAGCACCTGACTTTAATTAAAGTCAGGACTTCTGTCCCCGTGTGACTTTTGTATAACATCTCAGTGTTTAAAAACAGACTCTGGAAAATAAAGAATTGACATAAGTTCCTCAAAAGACTGGTCTCCCCATGTAGCTCTCTCTCGCTCACTCTAGCTGAGTCTCCATCTGGAGCATGGAACCCACTAAGCTTACTAATTTTGCCTGGGCTTCTAAGATCCGAGTGGGGAGGCCTCAGTGTCTCCTCTTCTTCGGGAGAATGGAAGGATGCCTGTGGTTTACGTAAGTGGTGCAAGTTTCTTGTCTTGAAGTTTTATTGGTCTCCCGCGTAAACCAAGCTACTCAGCCTCTTTACTCCACTGAATTTTCCTACTGAGCTATCTTCATTCTATTACACTTTACATCTCTAATTAATGTCTAATTGAAGCTATTGTATCCTGATTCTCGATAAAGCTGTCTTCCCTTCAAATACTCTGGATAAGCCGGGGCTGGACCCCGGCACTCAGGGAGCCTCTCGTGTGGCACCAGGGAAGTCAGGTGTCCATTCGAGTGGCGAGGGGGAGCGCGGCATGCTCTCGAGTCATGGTAGGGGAATCGAGCCTCAAGAAGCGTTGAAGAAGGACTCTTAAGGTTTTTCTCAAGTTTCGGCAGGAAACCCTGAGTTCCCTCGAGTTGTGCTGGTGACCTCAGGGAGCTTCTCAGGGTGCCTCTGAGAATTCAGGGATACTGTGGAATTGGAAGGGGCCTCTCAGGACTCCACTGGGTTTGGTGCAATGGAAAAGGGCCTCTTGTCGAGTTGAGGCAGGAACCTCAGGCTTCCTCTCCATTTCTGACTTCGATGGCAGGGTCCCTGCAGAGTTGGAACAGGAGAGTCAAGCCTCGTCTTGTGTTGAGGAATGGAACTCCGCTTGCCTCTCGAGTTGTTCACAGGTTGACAGGCCACTTGCCGAGCTGTATTTGGAACCTGCGGGTTTTCCCGGACAATGCACTGGGGTGTCAGTGTCCCTTCGTGTTGTGACTTCATCCACAGGGTTGCAATCGAAGAAGTGTCCAGGCATTGGGTTCTTATCAAGAGCGGACTGGGAAATCGGGGTCTTTCGGGATGTGGCACCACCCAAGAGGCTACATCTCCAATTTCTTTGTGAGACTGGCCTTATCCTGGGTGCGCCGGGAAGGTCGGGATCTCATTCAAGACAAAGTAGGGGAATCGACCCTCCTGTCGAGATCAGGAGGGGATAAGGGGCTCAGAGGAAGTGGTGCCGGGAAAGCTCAGTGTTCTTCTCGAATGAGACCAGGATGTCAGGGAAATTTTTGGGTCGCATCAAAGGTGTCAAGTACCATTTTGAACGTCAAAACGGAACGTAGGACTTCTCTTGAGATGCTGTAGTGGGAAAGGGCTTCAGCTTGCGATGACTGGGGAACCTCGTGTTTTTTCTCGAGTAGCGGCGGGATTCTCGAGTTACGACAGGGAACTCAGGATGCCTCTCGTGTTGGCCCAGGGAAGTGCAATCTTCCATTCGAGTTACGAGGGAGAGCTGGGGATTGCTCATGGGTCATGGCAGGGCAAATAGACCTCATCTAGGCTTGTGTCCAGAAACTAATGTTCCTCTCCAAGAGTGACAGGGATCTCGAGGTTGCATTCCAGACTCACCTGGGGAGTCAGGCCTCATCTCGAGTGGAAGCAAAGAACTCAGCTCTCCTCTCGAGTCGTGACAGGTATCTCTTGGACCACACTGAGTGGCCTAAAGGGAGTCAAGCCTCCTGTTAGTTTTAAGAGAGGACTCCTGATTGCTCTCTAGGCACTGCGGGACAAGAAGGGCCCCATCTCACGATGATGGGGACATCTCGTGGTTTTTCTCAAGCTGTGGTGCCAGTGTGGGGTTTCTCACGATGTACGATGGGGAATTCAGGGAGCCTTTCGTGTGGCGCCATGGAAGTCAGGTGTCCAGTTGAGTTGCGAGGGGGAGTGTGGCATTGCTCTCGAGACATGGTAGGGGAATCGGGCCTCAAGACGCGTTGAAGAAGGACTCTTGAGGTCTTTCTCGGGTTGCGGCAGGAAACCCTGGGTTCCCTTGAATTGTGCCGGTCACCTCAGGGAGCTTCTCAGGGTGCCTCTGAGAAGTCAGGGATACTGTGGAGTTGGGAGTGGCCTCTTGGAACTCCACTGGGTTTCGTGCAAAGGAAGAGGGCCTCATCCTGAGTTGAGGCAGGAACCTCAGTGTTCCTCTGCCTTCTGACTTCGATCGCAGGGTCCCAGCAGAGTTGGGACAGGAGAGTCAGGCTTCGTCTTTTGTTGAGGAATGGAACTTCACTTGCCTCTCGAGTTGTTCAGGGGTTGTTGGGGGCCAGAGTGAGGCACTCCACCCGTGGCAAATGTCATGAGGAAGGAGGCTCGACATACGCAAAGGTGGGATCGAGCTCAGAAGTTCCCCCTGGAAATCCTCGAGCATCTACCCCCATAACCAGAGCCTGCCTGCTTTGCTACTTTGTGCTCGCACCTGCACCTCTGACTTTACGGGGGGCAGTCCCCCACCACCTCTTTCGGAAAAGGAGTTAACCTAGAGGTCCAGTTAATTAAAACTCCTGGGCGTGACAAGAGTGTTTTAACCTACAAACTCCTCTGAAGGTTCTCTAGCCTGCCTGACAGGCTTGTCCGGCCACATGTGATTGCTCACAGCCTCCCATCCGTGAGAGGCATGAGAGGCTTTATACCTTCTAAAAACGAGTTCCTTAGAAAAATTAGAAAACTATTAATGTAAGTATAATGGGGTGATTAGAAATTGTATTGGTGAAGGGTTTTTCATTTGTTGAGCCAATGTTTGTTGCTAAGTCTCCACATCCCCTGCCCTTATACACATTAATGAATATATAGAAGAAATAAGTATTAACCTTTGATGTTAATGACGTTAGACCTCAGGCTAAGGAAATTCTTTCCTTAACTAAAACCCACTACACAATCACCCTATAGGAATGTAACTTTTTTTGGGTGGCGTCTGTTTTAAGAATAATCACCCCTGGAGAAATGTGTCCTGGTTGACTGACCGCTATCACAAGGAGAGGGTCATAAATTGTCAGCAGGCCACCCGGCCAGAAGATGTTGTAACACCCCTAAGACCTCTGTATACATTTGTATGAAGCACCTGACGTTGATAAAAGTCAGGACTGCTGACCTCACGTGACTTTTGCATAACATCTCAGTGTATAAAAGTAGACCATGGAAAATAAAGAATTGGGGTCAGTTCCCTGAAAGACTGGTCTCCCCATGTCTCTCTCTCTCTCAAATTCTGGCTGAGTCTCCATCTGGAGCACGGAACCCGCCATGCTTACTAATTATGCCTGGGCTTCTAAGATCCGACCGGGGCGGCCTCAGTGTCTCCTCACCTTTGGGAGATTGGAAGAATGCCTGTGGCCTATGTAAGTGGTACAAGCTTCTTGTCTTGAAGTTTTATTGGTCTCCCGCGTAAACCGAGCTACACAGCCTCTTTTATCCACTGAATTTTCCTACTGAGATATCCTCATTCTATTACTCTTTACATCTCTAATTAATATCTAATTGAATCTATTGTATCCTGATCCTCACTGACGCCTTCCCTGCTTCGAACTCCCTGGATCAGCCGAGGCTGGACCCCGGCAGGTGGCGCCTGAGTAGGCAATTAGAAGGTAGGTTCCCCAGAAGAATCTGGGTCATCAGCCCTGTTGTTCCCTCTCGGAACAGTTTGAGTTATCAGCCCTACTGCTCCTCCCTCGGTACGATTAGGGTCATCAGCCCTATTGTTCCCCTAGTGTTCAGGATGGCTAGGACTCCACTCAGTGTGCCGCGGACCCCCCTGTAGGATAGACAGGGTGAGTAGGAGTGGGAAGTGTTGAAAGTGTTAAAGAGTTAGAGTTAGAGAGAAAAAAACGGTTTCTGAAGTTAAAATGCCAAAGAAAAGCCTGATCTTTTGAAAGCTAAAAGCTTTATCTTCTATTATACTTAATTTTCTGACATGGCTAACACTGAAACTAAGAACGGCAACTCTTTATACAAGTAATCTTGAAACTGTTAAAGAGGGTACTGTTAATTTAAATACTTGGGTGAAGGTAAAAAAACAACAACAACAACAACTAAAAACTTATCCTATAAATATGATTGTAAATGTTCTGGACCTCGTCATGAGGCTGTGGGATAACCTATGGGAGAGGCTATAGCGGTGGATGGTAGTGGGTCTCCACCTTCTGCGCAGATCATATTTTCTGCCATTGACAAGGAAAAGGAGCGACACTGTGCTCTACCTCCTGAGGAGTGAGAGGGCTTACTGGACACTGTGGCCGGGCACCCTGGCGAGCCCCCTCTCCCTCTACACTAACCTTTAAAAATTTATCCAACAATTTCTGATTTAAGGAGACTATCCCACCTCCGCTTGCACCTCCCAGGGCCTAGGAATTCTCCAGTTTACAGCCAAAGCCTCCCAGAGCATTGCCTAAGGCTTAAAAAGATAAAAAAAAAAGTTTTCTTTTTAAAGAAAGGACCTTTTAAAAAATATACAATATACGGAGCCTGCTCCTTGCAGAAAAAACCCCTCAGGGGGGGGCTTCACCCAAGCAAAAAAAAAAAAAAAAAAGAGAGAGAGAAAACTAAAAAGAAAAAAAAAAGTGAAAAAGAAAACAGAAAAAAGGAAAGAAAATAGAGAAAGATCTAAAGATAGAAAAAGAACTAAAGAGTGAAAAGGAGAGAGGAACGGAGGAGGAAGGAATCAGGGAACACAGCAAGATAGAAAAAGGAAAAAAAGGAAGTTAGAAAAAGAGATACAGAGAAAAAGAGAGGGAGAGAGAGAGAGCAAGTAAGAAGGAAGAAGGGAGAATGAAAGAGGGAAACAAGACGGAAATGATAGAAAGTAAAAGAGAAGAAAAGAGGAAGGAAAGAAGATAGAGTGAGGAAAAGAAAACTTGAGAAAGATTTAAAGAGAAGAAGGAAGAAAAAATCAGCAGAGGAGAGAGGAGAGGACTTACAGGACACTGTGGCCAGACGCCCTGGCGAGCTCCCTCCCTCTCTGCGCAAACCTTTAAAAAAACTTATCCACCACTTTCTGATTTAAGGTGATTGCAGCCACCTCCGTTTGTGCCTTCCAGGGCCCAAAAGTTCCCCACTTTGCCCCCAAAGCCTCTCAAAGTGTTGCCTAAGCCTGAAAAAGATAAAAAGTTTTTTGAACAGTGGAGCTTTTAAAACAGACTGCATGCACAATATGCAGAGCGCACTCTTTACAAAAAACCCCCTCAGGGGGGTCTCACCCAGGCTAAGAGAAAAGCGGAACGGTAAGGGGATTTAACAACAATATTAACCCCTGACAACCGGTTACTCCAATTCCAACGGGAGTGGCTGGCCCCCTAACTGAGGGCATTGTAGGACTTGTGCTACGGTGTAGCTCGCTTTCTTTAAAAAAAAAAAAATAAAAGAGAGAGAGAAAAGAAAAATTTCGGTGGTGCATGGTGTAGTAGATTCTGATTATATTGAGAAATTAAAGTTTTGATCTCACCACCTACCAAAACTGTGCAAATTAATAAAGGTCAAAGAGTAACACAGCTTTTGCTTTTTACCTTAGTATCAAACAGGAAAACTCTTGACTTCTCAGGCTAGGAGCCACAGAGCATTTGGATTTAGTGATCTAGCTTTTTGGGTGCAGGAAATTACAGCTTCTAGGCCTTAAAAATTTTTTTTCAAGAAAATAAAATGTCAGAGCTATTAGACACAAGAACAGACATCTCTTAACATTGCTGGGAAAGACTGGCCCAGTTCCTGGCCACGCATACTACTGAAAATGAGTTGGTGAGATTAGAGAAAGTGGTATGCGGGGTGGGAATGCTGTAGAAAAAAAGGTGAGGGAGAGTTTAAAACCTTGAAGAGTAGTGAGTTCCCCATTGCTGGAAGTATTCAAGCAAAGATTAGATGGTTGCTTGTCATCTAAAAAGCTATAGACTAGATTTGGGTTACAAAACGATAACTGGAGAAGCTTATAAACATGTTCCTTTAAAGCTGTGGAGAGATTGTTTACTAACTTTAAATGATTTCCAAAAATTATTAGGGGACATTAATTGGATACGCCCACATTTAAAACTGACTACTGCAGATTTAAAGCCTTTGTTTGATTGCTTACAAAGGGTTCCTAATTCCATTTCTAAGAAAAAGTTGACTAATGAGACAGAGTCGGCTCTTGTTAAAGTAAATGAAACTAAATCAGTTAATTAAGATTAATATTACCAAAAGATAAGATTAAATTATTCTTGCCACAAAACATACACCTACAGGGTGCTTGTGACAAAAAGGCCCATTGGTTCCATCTACCAGTGACCCCAAGAAAAATAGTTTTATCTTATCCCAGCTTGGTGGCACAATTAATTATAAAAGGAGGAAAAAAGAAGTGTGGAACTTTTTAGAAAAGAAGTAGCAAATATAGTGATTCCATTCAATAAGGATCAACTGCAAGTTTTGTTTCATTTGCCCTCAAGCCCCCACAGTAGTTAAAAGTTCAAAAATGTTAGATTGGCAGTTTGAGGATACCTGTGGAACTTTCCAACCCTATGTAGTTCCTACGCTCCCCTTTACCCTATGGGGGAGGGACATGTTGTCTCAAATAGGAGATACTAAGAGAAGGGTTTTCTCAATTTCTTAGTTATCAACAGATGGTACAATTAACAATACTATATATATTATTATAAGTACATAATATAAATATATTTGCCTAATTGCAGTTTGCCTAATTAGGTATGGGTATAAATAAAATATAATAAAAGTATACCTAATTCTATTTATGGATCTATACTTAATTAATCTGTATATAAATTAGTATGTATACTGTATACACATATTATATATATGCTGTATAATTAAATATATATTGCAGTAATATAATGTGTGTGTGGCTGATATTAATTGGTATAGATTGATGTGCTGTGATGATATATGTTCTATATACTGTATAATTATATATGTGTGACATATTTTATTGCAGTACATTGGTTTGCATTGTTGGTATTAGCTGTGTACATGTTGTATTGCTGTAATATATATTAAGATATTAATTATAAAGATTGATTCAAGTATATTGATTTATATATATTATATGTCAATAAGTTTATACTTGTTGCCATATATAAATACATATATAAATACATTTTGCATTTAGGTATATCTGTATACCAAAATGAGATAAGGAGGTTATATATTTATTATTTAAATTTATACAGAAACCTAAACTAAACATTAGACCTAAATTAATATATCCCTAAATTTATGTTGTTAAAATGTAAATTTTAAAAATTAAATTGACAACTGCTTGACAATTCCTTTGCCATAAAACACCCCATAGGTGTAATTGGGATAGCCAGACAAAAATTGGTTTTATGAAAAAACGGCCCTCTAGAGTGGGTCCATTTTCCGGCTCAAACTAAAAAAGTAGCAGCTTCTTATCCAGGATTGATAGCTACTTTGATATAAAAGGAAAAAAGCGGAGCATTGAATTATTTGGTTAAGAGCCATCAAAAAATTGTAATTCCATATAACAAAAAACAAGTTGATGCTCTTCTAATGTTTGATGAAAATTTACAGGTTGCTACAGAAAACTGTTTTGGTCAGAGTCTTACATCATTTACCCTCCAATGTTTTGTTAAATTTTATATCTAGACACCCAGTTATTTTCTCTGTTAGATACAAACAGTTCCCTATTCCAGATGCCAAGAATTTTGTATAAAATTTTAAATAAAACATAACACAGGCATCCCTTATTATCCTTATTGACAAGCTATAGTAGATAGAGCACACTAAACATTAAAAATACAAATTCAAAAAATTAAAGGAAAGGGAATTTAAGTATAGTTCCCCCCATCAGATCTTACAACGTGCTCTCTTTGTAATAAATAACCTAAATGCTGATTCGTCTGGAACAACAAGATACAAAGCCATTGGTGAAATGGAAGGACCTCCTCTCCGGACAATGAAAGGGTCCTGGCCCATTATTAACTAGCGGTTGAGGATGTGCTTGTATTTTTCCACAGACGCAGATTCTCCAGACAGGCTTAGATCCTGGACAGGCTTAGATCCCGGACAGGCTGATTCACCACGTTGCAGTTCCCCAGACATCCGGTTCCCCCATTGCTTCGATCACAAAAGAGGAGGGGCACTCCTCTGCCCCTGCTGTTGCTGCTGTTAGGAACAGCCGTGCGTCGGAAGCCGCGGGCTGGACCAGCCTGGCTGCTGGGCCCAGTGCACAGCACTTGCAGCTTGTAGCCCCATCAGCATCTGTCTGCACTTGCTTGGCTGCCGCTGAGCTGGAGGCCGGTTCAGCAAGGGAGCAGGAGCGGCACCCGCTGGCAGGGGAGACAAAATAAACAATCGAGATCCTGGCGAGACTGACAGGGCTGCTGCAACATGAACTCCAACTAGAAAATAATTCTACTTATTCTGTTTTAGCTTGTCTACCCTCGCCTTATGTTTTTCTTTTTACTAATGACTCCAAGAAACTCAATATACGTATGAATTATTCAGGTGGACTTAATATAGTAACTTGTAAACAATGTATGCTTTCATCTTGTTTAAACCCTCAATGTAAAGTTTGCTCCTTTGTGGTGTTATAACGCCCACCCTATCTTATGGTGCCTATATGATAGCTATGGTCTTGCCGTGTTACAACAACTACAGGATTTAATGTGATCACGACAGTTTGTGGGCTTACTTATTTTAGGAATATCAGCTTTAATAGCAGCAATTAGTTCTGTTACTGTGCAGCAATGTCATTGATTCAACAAGTGCATACTGCCCAATAAGTTGATACCACGTCTAAAAATGTTTCTCTAACTCTAGCAACACAGGAAGCTAGAGATAGAAAGTTGGAGATGAGGGCAACCTTGGAGGAGGCAATAATGCATACTGGGACTGAGTTACAGGCTTTAAAGGTGAAGATGGTTTTGACATGCCACGCTGTTTACAGGTGGATATGCATGACATTTTTGAAGGTAAATGAGACACATTATGAATGGGAAAAAATTAAAAATCATATCCCAGGTGTTTGGAACAGTTCTGATATTGGCCTGGACTTAGGGAAACTTCATAATCAAATACAGACCTTGGAACACTCTTGATTGGATTTTACTGCCACTGGAGCAGCTAAAGACTTTTTTCATACCTTCTCTAACTTTATTTCTGGAAAAAATATTCTGTCTAATATCCCTAGATATGCTGTCGTTGGTGCTCTAATCCTACTTCTCATAATCATTCTTCCTTGTATTGTCAGGATTCTTCTGCAGAGCATTCGGAAGCTTGCGACTGAGCTGCATCTGGCTGTTTTAAAAAATAAAAAAGGGTGAGATGTTGGGGGCCAGAGTGAGGCACTCCACCCGTGGCAAAGGTCATGAGGAAGGAGACTCGACATAAGCAAAGGCAGGATCGAGCCTCAGGAGTCCACCTGGAAATCCTATAGCATCTACCGCCATAACCAGAGCCTGCCTGCTTTACTAATTTGTGCTCCCACCTACACCTCTGACTTTATGGGGGGCTGTCCCCCACCACCTCTTTCGGAGAAGGAGTTAACCTAGAGCTCCAGTTAATAAAATCTCCTGGGCATGACAAGAGTGTTTTAACCTACAAACTCCTCCGAAGTTTCTCTAGCCTGCCTGACAGGCTTGTCCAGCCAAATGTGATTGCTCACAGCCTCCCAGCCTTGAGAGGCACGAGAGGCTTTAAACCTTCTAAAAACAAGTTCCTTAGAAAAGTTAGAAAACTATTATAAGTATAAGTATAAGTATAATGGGCTGATTAGAAATTGTATTGGTGAAGGGTTTTTCATTTGTTGAGCCAATGTTTGTTGCTAAGTCTCCACATCCCCTGCCCTTATACACATTAATGAATATATAGAAGAAATAAATATTAACCTTTGATATTAATGACATTAGACCTTAGGCTAAGGAACTTCTTTCCTTAACTAAAACCCACTACACCCTCACCCTATAGGAATGTAAATTTATTTGGTTGGCGTCTGTTTTAAGAATAATCACCCCTGGAGAAATAAGTGTTCTGGTTGACTGACCGCTGTCACAAGGAGAGGGTCATAAATTGTCAGCAGGCCCCCAGGCCAGAAGTTGATGTAACACCCCTAAGACCTCTGTATACATTTGTATGAAGCACTTTCATCAAAGTCAGGACTGCTGACCCCACGTGACTTTTGCATAACATCTCAGTGTATAAAATTAGATCATGGAAAATAAAGAATTGGGATCAGTTCCTTGAAAGACTGGTCTCCCCATGTCTCTCTCTCTCTCAAATTCCGGCTGAGTCTCCAACTGGAGCGTGGAACCCGCCATGCTTACTAATTATGCCTGGGCTTCTGAGATCCGACCAGGGCGGCCTCAGTGTCTCCTCTCCTTTGGGAGAACGGAAGGACGCCTGTGGCCTACATAAGTGGTACAAGCTTCTTGTCTTGAAGATTTATTGGTCTCCCTCGTAAACCAAGCTACTCAGCCTCTTTTTTCCACTGAACTTTCCTACTGAGTTATTCTCATTCTATTACTCTTTAAATCTCTAATTAATATCTAGTTGAAGCTATTGTATCCTGATCCTCATCAACGCCATCTCCTCTTCAAACTTCATGGATCAGCCGAAGCTGGACCTCGACACAGGGTGACAGGCCACTTGTTGAGCTGTATTTGGAACCTGCAAGTTTTTACAGAAGATGAACTGGGGTGTCAGTGCCCCTTCGTTTTGTGACTTCATCCACAGGGTTGCATTGGAAGAGGTGTCCGGGCATCGGGTTCTTATCAAGAGTGGACCAGGAAATCGGGGTCTTTTGGAATGTGGCACCACCCACGAGGCTACGCCTCAAATTTCTTCTTAAGACCGGCCTCATCCTGAGGTGCGATGAGAAGGTCAGCATCCCATTCCAGACAAAGCAGGGGAATTGACCCTCCAGTCGAGATCAGGAGGGGAAAAGGGGCTCAGATGAAGTGGTGCTGGGAACCTCGGTGTTCCTCTCGAGTCAGACCAGTAGGTCGGGGAACTTTTTTTGGTCACATCAAAGGTGTCAAGTGCCATTTCGAACATCAAGATGGAACATGGGACTTCTCTTGAGACACTGTATCAGGAAAGGGCTTCATCTTGCGATGACGGGGGAACCTCGTGGTTTTTCTCGAGTTGCGGCGGGATTCTCGAGTTATGACGGGGAACTCAGCATGCCTCTCGTGTTGGTCCAGGAAAGTCCAATCTTCCATTTGAGTTGCTAGGGACAGCTTGGGATTGCTCTCGAGTCAATGCAGGGCAAATAGACCTCATCTAGCCTTGTGACCAGAAACTAATGTTCCTCTCCTGGGCCGACAGGGATCTCGGGGTTGCATTCCAGACTCACCCGGGGAGTCAGGCCTTATCCCGAGACAAAGCAAAGAACACCGCTCTCCTCTCGAGTCGCGACTGATATCTACTGGAGCCCACTGAGTGGCCTGAAGGACTTCAAGCCTACTGTGGAGTTTTGAGAGAGGATTCGGGATTGCTCTCTAGACCCTGTGGGAAAAGAAGGGCCTCATCTCACGATGACGGGGGAATCTCGTGGTTGTTGTCGAGCTGCGGTGCCAGTGTGGGGTTTCTCACGAGGTACGACGGGGGACTCAGGGACCCTCTCGTGTGGTGCCAGGGAAATAATGTCTCCATTCTAGTTGTGAGGGGTAGGGCGGCATTGCTCTTGAGTCATGGTAGGGAAATCGGGCCTCAAGACACGTTGAAGAAGGAATCTCGAGATCTTTCTTGAGTTGCAGCAGGAAACCCTGGGTTCCCTCGGCTTGTGACGGTGACCTCAGGGATTTTCTCAGGGTGCCTATGAGAACTCAGGGATACTGTGGAGTTGGGAGGGGCCTCTCGGGACTCCACTGGGTTTGGTGCAATGGAAGAGGGCCTCATCTCGAGTTGAGGCAGGAACCTCAGGGTTCCTCTCCATTTCTGACTTCGATCGCAGGGTCTCTGCAGAGTTGGGACAGGAGAATCAGGCCTCGTCCTGTGTTGAGGAATGGAACTCAGCTTTCCTCTCGAGTTGTTTGGGGGTGACAGGCCACTTTTCAAATTATATTTGAAACTGGTGGTTTTTTCTGGACGATGCAGTGGGGTGTCAGTGCCCCTTCATGTTGTGACTTCATCCACAGGTTTATATTAGAAGAGGTGTCCGAGCATTGTGTTCTTATCATTAGCGGACCGGAAAATCGGGGTCTTTTGGAATGTGGCACCACCCACGAGGCCACGACTCAAAATTCTTCGTGAGACCGGCCTCATCCTGAGGTGCGAAAGGAAGGTCTGGATCCCCTTCCAGACAAATCAGGTGAATCGACCCTCACATAGAGATCAGGAGGGGAGAAGGGGCTGAGATGAAGTGGTGCCGGGAAGCTCGGTGTTCCTCTCCAGTGAGACCGATATGTCAGGGAACTTTTTGGGTTTCATCAAGGGTGTCATGTACCATTTCGAAACTGAAGACGGAACATGGGATTTCTCTTAAGATGCTGTGCGGGAAAGAGCTTCATCTTGCGATGACGGGGGAACCTCATGGTTTTTCTTGAGTTGCGGCAGGATTCTCGAGTTATGATGGGGAGCTCCGGGTGCCTCACGTGTCGACCCACGGAAGTCCAATCTCCATTCGAGTCGCGAGGTGGAGCTGGGGACTGGTCTTGAAACACTGCAGGGCAAATAGGGTTAATCTAGGGTTGTGTGCAGAAACTCCATGTTTCTTCCAGTGGCTACAGGGATTTTGGGGTTGCACTTAAGTTTCATTTGGGGAGTCAGGCCTCGTCTCCAGTGAAAGCAAAGAACTCCGCTCTTCTCAAGTGGCGATGGGTATTTCTTGGAGCCCATTGAGTGGCCAAAAGGATGTCAAGCCTTCTGTGGTGTTTTGAAAGAGGACTGAGGATTGCTCTCTATGCCCTGGAGGGAAAAAAAGGGCCTCATCTCGCGATGACGGGCGAATTTCATGGTTTTTATCAATTGGGGTGCGAGGTGGGGTTTCTCTCGTGTTACGATGAGGACCTCAGGGAGCCTCTTGTGTGTCCCCAGGGAAGTCCAGTCTGCATTCCATTGCAACAGGGTGCACGGCATTGTTCTCGAGTCACAGCAGGGGAAACGGGCCTGAAGACCCTTTGAAGAAGGATTCTCAAGGACTTTCTCGAGTTGTGGCATGAAACCCTGGATTCCCTAGACTTGTGACGGTGAATTCAAGGAGCTTCTCAGGGTGCATATGGGAAGTCAGGTGTACTGTGGTGTTGGGAGGGGCTTCTCGGCACTCCACTGGGTTTGGTGCAATGGAAGAGGACCTCTTCTCTAGTTGACAAGGGAACCTCAGGGTTCCTCTCCTGTTCTGATGTGGGTTTCGGGCTTTGTATGCCGTTTCAAACAGGGAGTCAGGTCTCGACCTGTGTGGAGGCATGGAACTCTGCTTTCATTTACGGTAAAGTGTGTCAAGGATCCTTTCAAGTTCTAAGGGAAACGTGGACTGTCTTTGGAAATGCAGCAGTGTAAAAGGGACTCCTCAAGGAGAAGGGGAGAATTTCTTAGTTTGTGTGGAGTTGGGGCGGGGAGCTGAGGGTTCCTCTCGAGTTGTGTGTCGACCTGGGGGACCACTCGTGTCTCCTCAGGGAAGTCAGATCTCCTTAGGCATTGTGAGGGGCATTTCCGGATTCCTAGCACATAGCAGCAGAGTTGAATAGGGCCTCATCTCAAGTGACGGGGGAACCTCAGGGTTCCTCTGCATTTCTTACTTTGATCGCTCGGTCTCTGCAGAGTTGGAACAGGAGAGTCAGGCCTCGTTTTGTGTTGACGAATGGAGTTCCACTTGCCTCTGGAGTTGATCCTGGGGTGACAGGCCACTTGTCGAGTTGTATTTAGAACCTGCGGATTTCTCGGGATGATGCAACTGGGGTATCAGTGCCCCTTCGTTTTGTGACTTCATCCTCAGTGTTACATTCGAATAGGTGCCCAGGCATCGGGACTTATCTTGAGTGGACGGGGAAATCGGTGTCTTTCGGAATGTGGCACGACCCACGAGTCTTCCTCTCGGGTTTCAATATGAGACTGGCCTCTTCCTGACGTGTGATGGAAAGGTCGGGATCCCTTTCCAGACAAAGCAGGGGAATCGACCCTCATATTGAGATCAGGAGGTGAAAAGGGGCTCACATTAAGTTGTGCCGGGAAACTCAGTGTTCCTCTCGAGGGAGAACGGTATGTCGGGGAACTTTTTGAGTTGCATCAAAAGTGTCAAATACCGTTTCAAATTTCAAGAGGGAACGTGGGATTTCTCTACAGACGCTGCAGTGGGAAAGGGCATCATCTCACGTGACTGGGGAACCTCATGGTTTTCCTCGAATTGTGGTGGGATTCCTGAATAACGACTAAACTCTGGGAGCCTCTCATGTGGCCCCAAGGATGTCCAGTATCCGTTCGTGTTGCGAGGGCGAGCTGTGGATTGCTCTCGAGTCAATACAGTGCAAATAGACCTCATCTTGGCTTGGGTCCAGAAACTCCTTGTTCCTCTCTAGTGGCAACAAGGATCTCGGGTTGCATTCAAAGTTCACCCGGCGAGTCAGGCCTATTCTCGAGTGGAATAAAGAACTCCATGCTCCTTTCGAGTTGTGACAGGTATCTCTTGGAGCCCATTGAGTGCCCTAAAGGGTGTCAAGCCTCCTGTGGAGTTGTTAGAGAGTACTCGGGATTACTCTCTAGGCACTGGAAGAAAAGAAATGCCTCATCTCGCGATGATGGGGAAAACTTGTTGTTTTTCTTCAGCTGTTGCACGACATGTGGTGTTTCTCTCGAGTTACGATGGGAAACTCAGGGAGCCTCTCGTGTGGCCCCAGGGTGTCCAGTCTCCATTTGATTTGTGACACAGAGCGCAGCATTGTTCTCTACTCACAACAGTGTAATCGGGTCTCAAGACACATTGAAGGTGGAATCTAGAGGTCTTTCTCGAGTTGCCACAAGAATCCCTGGGTTACCTCAACTTGTGACGGTGAACTAGGAAGCTTCTTAGGGTGCCTATGGAAAGTCAGGAATACTGTGGAGTTGGGAGGGGCCTCTCGGAATTCCACTAGGTTTGGTGCAATTAAAAAGGGCCTCGTCTCGAGTTTAGGCGGGAACCTCAGATTTCCTCTCCTGTTCTGACGTGGGTCTCGGGATGTGTATGCCATTTCAAACAGGGAGTCAGGTCTGGACATGTGTGGAGGAATGGAACTCTGCTTTACTCTCAAGTTGTCAAAGGGGTTTCAGGCTTCCAGCAGACTTGAATTTGGGACCTGGGGCTCTTTTCGGATTAGCAACTGGGGCATCAGAACTCCCTTCGTGTTGTGAGTTGATTCTCGGCTGACATTAGAATCGGTGCAAGGAAATCAGGCCTGATCTAGAGTCGATGGGGAAATACGTGGCTTTCGAATTGTGACAAGGCCCCCGGGTGGCCCTCCAGTGTCAAGTAGATACCAGCCTCCTCTCGAGGTGAGACGGGGATATCGGCATTCCTAACCAGGAGTAACAGGAGAATCGACCCTCATCTCAACTTGAGGCGGGGAAAACGGAGCTATTCTTGAATTGTGGCGGGAAACTAAGTGTTCCTCTCGAGTGAGGACGGGTATTTCGGGAAATTTCTGCTGTTTCGTGAAGCATTTCAAGGACTCTTTTGATTCCAAGGGAAACGTGGTCTTTCTTTGGAAATGTTGCAGCGTAAAAGGATCTGCTCAAGTGTGCAGGGGAGAATTTCGTATTTTTTGAAGAGTTTCAGTGGGAAGCTTAGGGTTCCTCTGGAATTGCGTGTTCACCAGGAAGACCACTTGTATCTCCTCAGGGAAGTCACATCTCCTTTGGCATTGCGAGGGGGCACCTCAGAATTCCTCAAGCATCGCTGCAGGGATGAATAGGGCCTCATATCAAGTTGAGGCGGAAGCTCAGGATTCCTCTCCATTCTGACATTGATCGCAAGATCTCTGCAGAGTTGGAACAGGAGATTCAGGCCTCGTCCTGTGTTGAGCAATGGAACTCTGCTTGCCTCTTGAGTTGTTCACGTGGTGACAGGCCACTTGTCGAGTTTTATTTGGAACCTGCAGCACTTTCCCGACAATGAAATGGGGATGTCAGTGCCCCTTCGTGTTTGGACTTCATTCTCAGGGTTACATTAGAAGAGGTGCTCTGGTAGCGGGACATATCTTGAGTGGACAGGGAAATGGGTGTCTTTCGGAAAGTGGCACGACTCATGAGGCTTCCTCTCAAGTTTCAAGGTGAGACCGGCCTCCTCCTGAGGTGCGACGGGAATGTTGGGTTCCCCTTCCAGAAAAAGCAGGGGAATCGACCCTCATGTCGAGATCAGGAGGGGAGAAGGGGCTCAGATGAAGTGGTGCCAGGAATCTTGGTGTTCCTCTCAAGTGAGACCGGTATGTTGGGGAACTTTTTGGGTTGCATCAACGGTGGCAAGTATTGTTTCGAACTTCAAGACAGAACGTGAGATTTCTCTTCAGATGTTGCAGTGGGACAGGACATCATCTTGAGATGACGTGGATGCCTCGTGATTTTTCTCGAGTTGCAGCGGGATTCTCGTGTTACAACAGGGAACTCAGGATTCCTCTCGTGTTGACCCAGGGAAGTCCAATCTCCATTTGAGTTGTAAGGGAGAGCTGGGGGTTGCTCTCGAGTCACTTCAGGGCAAACAGACCTCATCTAATTATGTGTCTAGAAACTAATGATCCTCTCCAGGGGCGACAGGGATCTCTGGGTTGCATTCCAGACTCACCCGGGGAGTCAGGCCTCATCTCGAGTGGAAGCAAAGAACTCTGCTCTCCTCTCAAGTTGCGACGGGTATCTCTTGGAGCCCACTGAGTGGCCTAAAGGGAGTCAAGCTTCCTGTGGAGTTTTGAGAAAGGACTCGGGATTGCTTTCTAGACCCTGCAGGAGAAGAAGGGCCTCATCTCATGATGACGGGGACATCTCGTTGTTTCTCTCGAGCTGTGTCGCCAGTGTGGGGTTTCTCACGAGGTACGACGGGGAACTCAGCGAGCCTCTCGTGTGGGGCCAGGGATGTCAGGTCTCCATTTGAGTTGCGAGGGGGAGCACGGCATGCTCTCGAGTTATGGTAGGGGAATCGGGCCTCAAGACGCATTGAAGAAGGACTGTCTAGGTCTTTCTCGAGTTGCTTCAGGAAACCCTGGATTCCCTCGACTTGTGCCGGTGACTTCAGGGAGCTTCCTAGGGTGCCTCTGAGAAGTCAGGGATACTGTGGAGTTGGGAGGGGCCTCTCGGGACTCCACTGGGTTTGGTGCAATTGTAGATGGCCTCATCTCGAGTTGAGGCAGGAACCTCAGGGTTCCTCTCCATTTCTGACTTTGATCGCAGGGTCTCTGCAGAGTTGGAACAGGAGAGTCAGGCTTCGTCTTGTGTTGAGAAATGGAACTCCGCTTTCCTCTCGAGTTGTTCAAGTGGTGACAGGCCACTTGTCGAGTTGTATTTGTAACCTGTGGGTTTTTCTGGACGATGCTCTGGGGTGTCAGTGCCTTTTCCTGTTTTGACTTCATCCACTGGGTTACATTCGAAGAGGTGTCCAGGCATCGGGTTCTTATCATGAGAGGACCGGGAAATTGGGGTCTTTTGGAATATGGGACCACCCACGAGGCTACGTCTCGAATTTCTTCGTGAGACCGGCCTCATCCTGAGTTGCAACGGGAAGGTCAGGATCCCCTTCCAGACAAAGCAGGGGAATCGACCCTCATGTCGAGATCAGGAGGGGAGAAGGGGCTCAGAGGAAGTGGTGCCGGGAATCTCCGTGTTCCTCTGGAGTGAGACCGGTATGTTGGGGAACTTTTTGGGTTGCATCACGGGTGTCCTGTACCGTGTCGAACCTCAAGACAGAACGTGGTATTTCTCTTGCGCCTCTGTAGTGGGAAAGGGCTTCACCTTGCGATGACGGGCGAACCTCGTGGTTTTTCTCGAGTTGTGGCAGGATTCTCAAGTTACAACGGGGAACTCGGGAGCCTCACGTGTTGCCCCAGCAAAGTCCAATCTCCATTTGAGTCGCGAAGTGGAGCTGGGGATTGATCTCAAAACACTGCAGGGCAAATAGGGCTCATCTAGGGTTGTGTCCAGAAACTCCATGTTTCTCCCAGTGGCTACAGGGATCTCGGGTTTGCATTTAAGCTTCATCGGGGAGTCAGGCCTCGTCTCCAGTGGAAGTAAAGAACTCCGCTCTCCTCTAGTTGCGATGGGTATTTCTTGGAGCCCATTGAGTGGCCTAAAGGATATCAAGCCTCCTGTGGTGTTTTGAAAGAGGACTGAGGATTGCTTTCTATGCCCTGGAGGAAAAAAAGGTCCTCATCTCTCAATGATGGGCGAATATCGTGATTTTTTTCAAGCTGGGGTACGAGTGTGGGGTTTCTCTCGAGTTATGATGAGGACCTCAGGGAGCCTCTCATGTGCCCCCAGGGAAGTCCAGTCTCCATTTCAGTTGCAACAGGGTGCGTGGCATTGCTCTTGAGTCACAGCAGGGGAATCGGGACTGAAGACCCATTGAAGAAGTATTCTCGAGGGCTTTCTCGAGTTATGACAGGAAAACCTGGGCTCCCTCGACTTGTGCCTGTGACCTCAGGGAGCTTCTCAGGGTGCCTATGGGAAATCAGGTATACTGTGGTGTTGGGAGGGGCCTCTTGGTACTCCACTGTGTTTGGTGTGATGGAAGAGGACCTCATCTTGAGTTGACAAGGGAATCTCAGGGTTCCTCTCCTGTTCTGATGTGGGTTTCGGGCTTTGTATGCCGTTTCAAACAGGGAGTCAGGTCTCGACCTGTGTGGAGGCATGGAACTCTGCTTTCATTTTTGGTAAATTGTGTCAAGGACCTTTTTGAGTTCCAAGGGAAACGTGGGCTTTCTTTGGAAATGCTGCAGCGTAAAAGGGACTCCTCAAGGAGGAAGGGAGAATTTCTTTATTTTTGTGGAGTTGGGGCGGGGAGCTGAGGGTTCCTCTCGAGTTGTGTGTCGACCTGAGGGACCACTCGTGTCTCCTCAGGGAAGTCAGATCTCCTTAGGCATTGCAAGGGGCATCTCCGGATTCCTCGCGCATCTCTGCAGGGTTGAATAGGGCCTCATCTCAAGTGACGGGGGAACCTCAGGGTTCCTCTGCATTTCTTACTTTGATCACATGGTCTCTGCAGAGTTGGAACAGGAGAGTCAGGCCTCGTTTTGTGCTGAGGAATAGAACTCCGTTTGCCTCTGGAGTTGATCCCGGGGTGACAGGCCACTTGTCGAGTTGTATTTAGAACCTGCGGCTTTTTCGGGACGATGCAACTGGGGTGTCAGTGCCCCTTCGTGTTGTGACTTCATCCTCAGGGTTACATTCTAATAGGTGCCCAGGCATCGGGACTTATCTTGAGTGGACGGGGAAATCGGTATCTTTCGGAATGTGGCACGACCCACGAGTCTTCCTCTCGCGTTTCAATATGAGACCAGCCTCTTCCTGAGGTGCGACCGAAAGGTCAGGATCCCTTTCCAGACAAAGCAGGGGAATCGACCCTCATGTTTAGATCAGGAGGGGAGAAGGGGCTCAGATTAAGTTGTTCCGGGAAACTCGGTGTTCCTCCAGAGGGAGAAGGTATGTCGGGGAACTTTTTGAGTTGCATCAAAAGTGTCAAATACCGTTTCAAATTTCAAGAGGGAACTTGGGATTTCTCTAGAGATGCTGCAGTGGGAAATGGCATTATCTCACGTGACGGGGAAACCTCATGGTTTTCCTCGAGTTGCGGTGGGATTCCTGAGTAACGACTGGGAACTCTGGGAGCCTCTCCTGTGGCCCCAGGGATGTCCATTATCCATTCGTGTTGCAAGGGGGAGCTGTGGATTGCTCTCAAGTAAATACAGGACAAATGGACCTCATCTAGGCTTGTGTCCAGAAACTCCTTGTTCCTCTCTAGTGGCGACAGGGATCTAGGGTTGCATTCAAAGTCCACCGGGCCAATCAGGCCTTGCCTCGAGTGGAATAAAGAACTCCGTGCTCCTCTCGAGTTTTGATGGCTATATTTTGGAGCCCATTGAGTGGCCTAAAGGGAGTCAAGCCTCCTGTGAAGTTTTGAGAGAGGTCTCGGGATTGCTGTCTAGGCTCTGCAAGAAAAGAAGGGCCTTATCTTGTGATTATGGGGGAAGCTTGTGGTTTTCCTCGAGCTGTTGCGTGACATGTGGTGTTTCTCTTGAGTTATGATGGGGAATTCAGGGAGCCCCTCTTGTGGCTCAGGGATGTCCAGTCTCCATTTGAGTTGTGACGCAGAGCAAGGCATTGTTTTCGAGTCACGACAGTGGAATCAGGCCTCAAGACACATTGAAGGTGGAGTCTCGAGGTCTTTCTCGAGTTGCGGCAAGAAACCCTGGGTTCCCTCAACTTGTGACGGTGATGTAGGAAGCTTCTCAGGGTGCCTATGGAAAGTCAGGAATACTGTGGAGTTGGGAGGGGCCTCTCGGAACTCCACTGGGTTTGGTGCAATGAAAGAGGGCCTCATCTCGAGTTGAGGCAGGAACCTCAGAGTTCCTCTTCTATTCTGACGTGTGTTTCGGGATGTGTATGCCATTTCAAACAGGGAGTCAAGTCTGGACATGTGTGGAGGAATGGACCTCTGCTTTCCTCTCGAGTTGTCAAAGGGATTTCAGGCCTCCAGCAGACTTGAATTTGGGACCTGGGGCTATTTTCGGATTAGCAACTGGGGCATCAGTTCTCCCTTCCTGTTATGAGTTGATTCTCGGCTGAGATTAGAATCGGTGCAAGGAAATCAGGCCTGATCTAGAGTGGATGGGGAAATACGTGGCTTTCGAATTGTGACAAGGCCCCCGGGTGGCCCTCCAGTGTCAAGTAGATTCCAGCCTCCTCTCGAGGTGAGACAGGGACGTTGGCATTCCTAACCAGGAGAAACAGGAGAATCGACCCTAATCTCAACTTGAGGCGGGGAACACGGTGTTCTTGACTTGTGGTGGGAAACTCAGCATTCCTCTTGAGTGAGGACAGGTATCTCGGGAAACTTCTGGAGTTTCGTAAAGCATTTCAAGGACTCTTTCGAGTCCAAGGGAAACGTGGTCTTTCTCTGGAAATGCTGCAGCGTAAAAGGATCTGCTGAAGTGTGCAGGGGAGAATTTTGTAGTTTTTGAGGAGTTTCGGTGGGAAGCTTAGGGTTCCTCTGGAATTGGGGGTTCACCAGGAGGATGGCTCGTATCTCCTCTAAGATGTCAGATCTCCTTTTGCATTGCAAAGGGCACTTTGTGATTCCTCATGCATCACTGCAGGGATGAATAGGGCTTCATATCAAGTTGCAGCAGGACCGCAGGATTCCTCTTCATTTCTGACTTCCATCACAGTATCTTGCAGACTTGGAACAGGAGATTCAGGCCTCGTCCTGCGTTGAGTAATGGAACTGTGCTTGCCTCTTGAGTTTTTCACGTGGTGACAGGCTACTTGTAGAGTTGTATTTGGAACCTGCGGGCTTTTCCGGATGATGCACTGGGGTGTCAGTTCCCCTTCGTGTTGTGACTTCATCCACAGGCTTACATTCGAAGAGGTGTCCTTGCATCGGCTTCTTATCAAGAGTGGACCGGGAAATCTGGGTCTTTCTGAATGTGGCACCACCCACGAGGCTACGTCTCGAATTTCTTCATGAGACCAGCCTCATCCTGAGGTGCGACGGGAAGGTCGGGATCCCCTTCCAGAAAAAGCAAGGGAATCGACCCTCATGTCGAGATCAGGAGGGGAAAAGAGGCTCAGATGAAGTGGTGCCAGGAACCTCGGTGTTCCTCTGGAATGAGACTGATATGTCAGGGAACTTTTTGGGTCACATCAAGAGTGTTAAGTACCTTTTTGAGCTTCAAGACGGACCGTGGGATTTCTCTTGAGATGCTGTAGCGGGAAAGGTCTTCATCTTGCCATGACGGCGGAACCTCATAGTTTTCTCGAGTTGCTGCGGGATTCTCGAGTTACGACGGGGAACTCAGGATGCCTCTCTGCCGAGGTCCAGCCACGGCTGATCCAGGGTATTTGAAGGAGAGACGGCCTAGGCGACCTATTCAAATGTTAGTTAGAGATATAAAGAGTAATAGAATGAGGATAGCTCAGTAGGAAAATTCAGTGGAGAAAAGAAGCTGAGTAGCTTGGTTTACATGGAAAATCAATATAACTCGTGACACCAGGTTAGCTCTGACCACGGAGGCCTCATTCGCCCTCTCGAATAGCGGAAGGTGCCCCACCTTAGACACCTCCTCAAGTGGGTCTTAGAAGCCCAGGTAAATAAATGGTCGCAGAGGATATCCGCGTTCTAGATGGAGACTCAGCTGGAAGTTAAGGGGAAGAATGAAATGGGGAGACTAAGCTTTGGTGAGCAAGGCCTGTAGCTTTATTTTTAACAGGGGCTTATATACCCTAAGTTACACATAGAGGATAATAGGGGATGCAAAGTCAGCAGTCTTTGATCCTTAACAAAAACCAGGGTTTCTTTCCTGCAAATTTATTGTATACAAATGGTTTAGGTGATTTACATCATCTTCTGGCCGAAAGGCCTATTAACATTTTATGACTCTTCACAAAGACTTATCAACAAAGACTTATTTTCTCTAAGAGTAATTATTTTAAGGTTTGGCACCATCTTTCAAAGAGAAAATTGCATTCCTATAGGGCAGATGTGTAATGGGTTTACAACAAAGGAAAGAATTTATTACCTTAAGGGTCTAAAGTTACTAACACCAAGGCCACTACTTATTTTTTCTACATACCAACTATATTAATTAATTCCCATTCAAGGATACAATTCAGGGGATGTGAAAATTTGGCAACAAACATTGGCTCATCAATGAAATCCTTTACTAGTTTATTCTGACAGATTCTAACTCTCTGAGAGGCTCTAAGCTATTTGAGTATCTTAAGCTTCCCGTGCCTCTCGAGGCTGGGAGACTAAACAATCTTATGGATGGCTGTAGGAGTCCGGGTAAACTTGTCAGGCGAGTTAGAGAGCTATCTGAGGGGTTTGGGTTTAAACACTCCTAGTTGCCCAGGAACTTTATTAATTGGAGCTGTAAGTTAACTCTTTGACAGAGAGAGCGAGATGGTGGTGGGGGACAGCCCCCAGTAAAGTCAGAGGTGAGAGCACAAAGCAATAAAGTATGCAGTCTCTGGTTTCTTGGGGGTAGATGCTCGAGAATATCCGGGGGGACTCCTGAGGCTCGATCCCACCTTTGCGTATGCCAAGCCTCCTTCCTCATGACCTTTGTCACTAGTGGAATGCCTCACCGGCTCTAGGCACCTCTCATGTTGGCCCAGGAAGTCCAATCTCTATTCGAGTTTCGAGAGAGAGCTATGGATTGCTCTCGAGTCACTGCAGGGCAAATAGACCTCATCTAGACTTGTGTTCAGAAACTAATGTTCCTCTCCAGGGGCGACAGGGATCTCGGGGTTGCATTCAAGACTCACCCGGGGAGTCAGGCCTCGTCGAGTGGAAGCAAAGAACTCTGCTCTCCTCTCGAGTTGTGACGGGTATCTGTTGGAGCCCACTGTGTGGCCTAAAGGGAGTCAAGCCTCCTGTGGAGTTTTGAGAGAGGACTCGGGATTGCTCCCTAGGCCCTGCAGGAAAAGAAGGGCCTCCTCTCACGATGACGGTGGAACATCATGGCTTTTCTCGAGCTGTGGTGCCAGTGTGGGGTTTCTCATGAGGTTCGACGGGGAACTCAGGGAGTCTCTCATGTGGCGCCAGGGAAGTCAGGTCTCCATTCGAGTTGCGAGGGGGAGCATGGCATTGCTCTCGAGTCATGGTAGGGGAACTGGGCCTCAAGACGCGTTGAAGAAAGACTCTCGAGGTCTTTCTCGGGTTGCGGCAGGAAACCCTGGGTTCCCTCAACTTGTGCCAGTGACATCAAGGAGCTTCTCAGGGTGCTTATGAGAAGTCGGGGATACTGTGGAGTTGGGAGGGGCCTCTTGGGACTCCACTGGGATTGGTGCAATGGAGAAGGGCTTCATTTCGAGTTGAGGCAGGAACCTCAGGGTACCTCTTCATTTCTGATTTCGGTCACAGGATCTCTGCAGCGTTGGAGCAGCAGAGTCAGGCCTCGTCTTGTGTTGAGGAATGGAACTCCGCTTGCCTCTTGAGTTGTTCACGGGGTGACAGGCCACTTGTCAAACTGTATTTGGAACCTTCGAGTTTTTCTGGGCTATGCAATGGGGTGTCCGTACCCCTACGTGTTGTGACTTCATCCACAGGTTTACATTCGAAGAGGTGTTCTGGCATCGGGATCTTATCCAGAGCGGACCAGGAAATCGGGGTCTTTCGAAATGTGGCACCACCCACGAGGCTACGTCTCGAATTTTTTCGTGAGACCAGCCTCATCCTGAGGTGCGATGGGAAGGCTGGGATCCCCTTCCAGACAAAGCAGGGCAATCGACCCTCATGTCGAGATCAGGAGGGGAGAAGGGGCTCAGAGGAAGTGGTGCCGGGAACCTCGGTGTTCCTCTGGAGTGAGACCGGTATGTCGGGGAATTTTTTGTGTTGCTTCAACGTTATCAAGTACCGTTTCGAGTTTCAAGACGAAAATTGGGATTTCTCTTGAGATACTGTAGAGGGAAAGGGCTTCATCTTGCGATTATGGGGAAACCTCATGGTTTTTCTCGTGTTGCAGTGGGATTCTCGAGTTACAATGGGGAACTCAGGATGCCTCTCGTGTTGGCCCAGGGAAGTCCAATCTCCATTCAAGTTGGGAGGGAGGGCTGGGGGTTGCTCTCGAGTCACTGCATGGCAAATAGACCTCATCTAGGCTTGTGTCCATAAACTGATGCTCCTCTAAAGGGGCCACAGGGATATCGGGTTTGCATTCAAGACTCACCCGGGGAGTCAGGCCTCATCTCGAGTGGAAGCAAAGAAGTCAGCTCTCCTCTCAAGTTGTGATGGGTATCTCTTAGAGCCCACTGAGTGGCCTAAAGGGAGTCAAGCCTCCTGTGAAGTTTTGAGAGAGGACTTGGGATTGCTTTCTAGGCCCTACAGGAAAAGAAGGGCCTCCCCTCGCGCTGACGGGGGAATCTCGTGGCTCTTGTCCAGCTGCGGCGCTATTTTGGGGTTTCTCACGAGGTACAACAAGAAACTCAGGTAGCCTCTCGTGCGGCGCCAGGGAAGTCAAGTCTCCATTTGAGTTGCGATGGGGAGCATGGCATTTCTCTCAAGCCATGGTAGGGGAATCAGGCCACAAGACGCGATGAAGATGGACTCTTGAGGTTTTTCTCAGGTTGCGGCAGTAAACCCTGGGTTCCCTCAACTAGTGCCGGTAGCCTCAATGAACTTTTCAGGGTGCCTATAAAAAGTTGGGGATACTGTGGAGTTCGAAGGGGCCTCTTGGGACTCCACTGGGTTTGGTGCAGTGGAGGAGGGCCTCATCTCGAGTTGAGGCAGGAACCTCAGAGTTCCTCTGCATTTATGACTTCGATTGCAGGATCTCTGCAGCATTGGAACTGCAGAGTCAGGACTCATCTTGCATTGAGGAATGGAACTCTGCTTGCCTCTCGAGTTGTTCACGGGGTGACAGGCCATTTGTCAAGCTGTACTTGGAACCTGCGGGTTTTTCTGGACGATGCACTGGGTTGTCATTGGCCCTACGTGTTTTGACTTCATGCACAGGGTTACATTCGAAGAGGTGTCTGGTCATCGGGTTCCTATCCAGAAGGGACCGGGAAATTGGGGTCTTTCGGAATGTTTCACCCCCCACGAGGCTATGTCTCGAATTTCTTCGTGAGGCCGGCCTCATCCTGAGGTGCGACAAGAAGGTCAGCATCCCCTTCCAGACAAAGCAGGGGAATCGACCCTCATGTCGAGATCAGGAGGGGAGAAGGGGCTCAGAGGAAGTGGTGCCGGGAACCTCGGTGTTCCTCTGGAGTGAGACCGGTATGTGGGGGAATTTTTTGTGTTGCATCAACATTATCAAGTACCTTTTCGAGTTTCAAGATGAAGATTAGGATTTCTCTTGAGATACTGTAGCGGGAAAGGGCTTCATCTTGCGATTATGGGGAAACCTCATGGTTTTTCTCGTGTTGCAGTGGGATTCTCGAGTTACAATGGGGAACTCAGGATGCCTCTCGTGTTCGCCCAGGTAGTTCCAATCTCCATTCGGGTTGCGAACGAGACCTGGGGATTGCTCTCAAGTCACTGCAGGGGAAATAGACCTCATCTAGGCTTTTGTCCAGAATCTAATGTTCACTCCAGGGGAGACAGGGATCTTGGGGTTGCATTCCAGACTCACCCGTGGATCAGGCCTTGTCTTGAGTGGTAGCAAAGAACTCCGCTCTCCTCTCGAGTTACGACGGGTATCTCTTGGAGCCCACTGAGTGGCCTAAACGAAGTCAAGCCTCCTGTGGAGTTTTGAGAGAGGACCTGGGATTGCTCTCTATGCCCTGCAGGAAAAGAAGGGCCTCCTCTCGCGATGACGGTGGAATCTCGTGGCTTTTCTCGAACTGTGGCGCCAGTGTGGGTTTTCTCACGAGGTACGACGGGGAACTCAGGGAGCCTGTTGTGTTGCACCAGGGAAGTCAGGTCTCCATTTGAGTTGCGATGGGGTGCGTGGCATTGCTCTCGAGTCATAGTAGGGGATCAGGCCTCAAGACGCGTTGAAGAAAGACTCTCGAGGTATTTCTCGATTTGCGGCAGGAGACCCTGGGTTCCCTCAACTTGTGCCAGTGACCTCAGGGAGCTTCTCAAGGTGCCTATGAAAAGTCAGGGATACTGTGGAGTTGGGAGGGGCCTCTTGGGAACATTAGATCAGGAGGGGAGAACGGACTCAGTTAAAGTGTTGCCAGGAACCTCTGTGTTCCTCTCCAGTGAGTCCGGTATGTCGGGGAACTTTTTGGGTTGCATCTAGGGTGTCAAGTACCATTTCGAACTTCAAGACAGAACGTGGGATTTCTCTTGAGACGCTGTAGCAGGAAAGGGCTTCATCTTGCAATGATGGGTGAACCTCCTCAGTTTTTTCGAGTTGTGGTGGGTTTCTCGAGTAACGACGGGGAACTCAGGATGACTCTCATGTTGGCCCAGGAACGTCCAATCTCCATGCAAGTTGCGAGGGAGAGCTGGGGATTGCTCTCGAGTCACTGCAGGGCAAATAGACCTCATCTAGGCTTGTGTCCAGAAACTAATGTTCCTCTCCTGGAGCGACAGGGATCTCGGGGTTGCATTCAAGACTCACCCAGGGAGTCAAGCCTCGTCTCCAGTGGATGCACAGAACTCCACTCTCCTCTCGAGTTGAGACGGGTATCTCTTGGAGCCCACTGAGTGGCCTAAAGGGAGTCAAGCCTCCTGTGGAGTTTTAAGAAAGGGCTCGGGATTGCCCCCTATGCCCTGCAGGAAAAGAATGGCCTCATCTCGTGATGACGAGGGAATCTCGTGTTTTCTCTCGAGCTGCCTCTCCAGTGTGGGGTTTCTCACGAGGTACGACAGGGAACTCAGGAAGCCTGTCGTGTGGCGCCAGGGGAGTCAGGTCCCCATTCGAGTTGTGAGAGGGAGTGGGGCATTGCTCTCGAGTCATGGTAGGGGAATCGGGCCTCAAGACACGTTGAAGACGGACTCTCGAGGTTTTTCTCGTGTTGCGGCCGGAAACCCTGTGTTCCCTTGACTTGTGCCAGGGACCTCAGGGAGCTTCTCAGGGTGCCTATGAGAAGTCGGTTACTGTGGATTTGGCAGGGTGTTGGGGACTGGTGTGAGGCACTCCACCCATGGCAAAAGTCATGAGGAAGGAGGCTCGACATACACAAAGGTGGGATCGAGCCTTAGCAGTCCTCCTGAAAATCCTCAAGCATCTACCCCAGTATCCATAGCCTGCCTACTTTACTACTTTGTGCTCTCACCTACACCTCTGACTTTATTGGGGCTGTCCCCCACCACCTCTTTCGGAGAAGGAGTTAACTTAGAGTTCCATTTAATTATAATTCCTGAGCATGACCAGAGTGTTTCAACCTTCAAACTCCTCTGAAGGTTCTCTAGCCTGCCTGACAGGCTTCTCCGGCCACACGTGATTGCTTACAGCCTCCCAACCGTGAGAGGCACGAGAGGCTTTAAACCTTCAAAAACAGGTTCTTTAGAGAACTTAGAAAACTATTAGTATAAGTATAGTAGGTTGATTAGAAATTGTATTGGTGAAAGGTTTTTCATTTGTTGAGCCAATGTTTACTGCTAAGTCTCCACATCCCCTGCCCTTATACACATTAATGAATATATAGAAGAAATAAGTATTAAACTTTTATATAAATCACGTTAGACCTTAAGCCAAGTAAATTATTTCCTTAACTAAAATGTACTACACCCTCACCCTATAGGAATGTAACTTTATTTGAGTGACGTCTGTTTTAAGAATAATCACCCCTGGAGAAATAAGTTTTGACTGACGGCTTTCACAAGGAGAGGTTCATAAATTGTCAGCAGGCCCCCCTGGCCAGAGGATGATGTAACACCCCTAAGACCTCAGTATACATTTGTATGAAGTACCTGACTTTGATAAAAGTAATGCTGTCCCTGCATGACTTTTGTATAACACCTCAGTGTATAAAAACAGACCCTGGAAAATAAAGAATTGGGATCAGTTCCTTGAAAGACTTGTCTCCCCATGTCTCTCTCTCTCTCTCAAATTCTGGCTGAGTCTCCATCTGGAGCGTGGAACCCACCATGCTTACTAATTATGCCTGGGCTTCTAAGATCCAACTGGGGAGGCCTCAGTGTCTTCTCTCCTTCGGGAGGACGGAAGGAGCCCTGTGGCCTACGTAAGTGGTGCAAGCTTCTTGTCTTGAATTTTTATTTGTCTCCCGCGTAAACTAAGCTACTCAGCCTCTTTTCTCCACTGAATTTTCCTACTGAGCTATCCTCATTCTATTACAGTTTATATATTTGATGAATATTTAAATAGCCGCTGACGCCATCTCCCCTTCAAATACCGTGAATCAGCCGGGGCTGGATCCCGGCAGGTGGCACCCGAGACAGGCATTTCAAAGGTAAGTCCCGAACCCTATTCCCCCTGTGTTGAGTTTTTGGGATGGATAGGACCCCACTTATGGTGCTGCAGAGCCCCCTTTAGAATAGACAGGGTGAGAGGAGTGGGAAGTGTTGAAAGTGTTGAAGAGTTAGAGAAAAAACGGTTTCTAAAAAGGCTGACAAAAAAGGCCTGATCTTTTGATAGCTAAAAGCAAAATCTTTTACTGCACTTAACTTTCTGACATGGGTAACACTGAAACTAAGAACGCCAACTCTTTATACAAGTAATCTTGAAACTGTTGAAGAGGGTACTGTTAATTTAGATACTTGGGTGAAGGTAAAAAAAAAAAAAAGAACAACTAAAAATTTATCCTATAAATATGATTAAAAATGTTCTGGAACCCCGTCATGAGGCTGTGGGATAACCTATGGGAGAGGGTATAGCAGTGGATAGTAGTGGGTCTCCACCTTCTGCGCAGATCATATTTTCTACCATTGACGAAGAAAAGGATGGAGACTGTGCTCTACCTCCCGAGGAGTGAGAGGGCTTACAGGACACTGTGGCTGGGTGCCCTGGAGAGCCCCCTCTTCCTCTACACAAATATTTAAAAATTTATCCAATAATTTCTGATTTAAGGCGACTACCCCACCTCCGCTTGCACCTCCCAGGGACTAATAATTCCCCAGTTTACATCCAAAGCCTCCCAGACCATTGCCTAAGGCTGAAAAAGATTAAAAAAAATTATTTTTAAACAAAGGAGCTTTTTTAAAAATACACAATATACAGAACCTGCTCCTTGCAGAAAACTCCCTCGGGGGGGGGGGGGCCTCACCCAAGCCAAAAAAAAAAAAAAAAGGAGAGAGAGAGAGAGAGAAATAAAAAGAAAAAAGAAAAAAGTGAAAAAGAAAACAGAAAAAAAGGAAAGAAAATAGAGAAAGATCTAAAGATAGAAAAAGAACCAAAGAGTGAAAATGAGGAATCAGGGAATGCAGCAAGATCGAGAAAGGAAAAAAGGAAGTTAGAAAAAGAGATACAGAGAGAAAGAGAGGGAGGAGGGAAGAAAAAGTTAGAGAGAAAGAATGTAAAGGGAAAGAAACAAAAGAAAGAGAAGGTAGCGAGAAAGGAAGGGGGAGAGAAAAGTGAGAAAGGCAGCAAGAGAGGGAGAGAGAGAGACAGTAAGAAGGAAGAAGGGAGAATGAAAGAGGGAAACAAGAAGGAAATGATAGAAAGTAAAAGAGAAGAGGAAGGAAAAAAGATAGAGTGAGAGAAAGAAAACTTGAGAAAGATTTAAAGAGAAGAAGGAAGAAAAAATCAGCAGAGGAGAGAGGAGAGGACTTACAGGACACTGTGGCCAGGCGCCCTGGCGAGCTCCCTCCCACTCTGTGCAAACCTTTAAAAACCTATCTACCACTTTCTGATTTAAGGTGATTGCAGCCGCCTCCGTTTGTGCCTTCCAGGGCCCAGGAGTTCCCCACCTTGCCCCCAAAACCTCTCAAAGTGTTGCCTAAGCCTGAGGAAGATAAAAAGTTTTTTGAACAGTGGAGCTTTTAAAACAGACTGCATGCACAATATGTAGAGCGTGCTCCTTGGAGAAAACCCCTTCAGGGGGGTCTCACCCAGGCTAAGAGAAAAGCAGAACGGTAAGAGGATTTAGCAACAATATTAACCCCTGATGAGCCGGTTACTCCAACTCCAACAGGAGTGGCTGGCCCCCTACCTGAGGGCATTGTAGGACTTGTGCTAGGGTGTAGCTCGCTTTCTTAAAAAAAAAAAAAAAAAGAAAGAAAGAAAAGAAAAAGAAAAAAAGAAAAATTTCGGTGGTGCATGGTGTAGTAGATTCTGATTATATTGGAGAAATTGAAGTCTTGATATCACCGCCTACCAAAACTGTGCAAATTAATAAAGGTCAAAGAGTAACACAGCTTTTGCTTTTTACCTTAGTATCAGACAGTAAAACTCTTGACTTCTCAGGCTAGGAGCCACAGAGCATATGGATTTAGTGATATAGCCTTTTGGGTGCAAGAAATTACAGCTTCTAGGCCTTTAATTTTTTTTTTTAATTCAAGAAAATAAAATGTCAGGGCTATTAGACACAAGAACAGATGTCTCTTAACATTACTGGGAAAGACTGGCCCAGTTCCTGGCCCAAATGAGTTGGTGAGATTAGAGAAAGTGGTATGCGGGGTGGGAATGCTGTAGAGAAAAAAGGTAAGGGAAAGTTTAAAACTTTGAAGAGTAGTGAGTTCCCCGTTGCTGGAGGTATTCAAGCAAAGATTAGATGGTTGCTTGTTATTTAAAAAGCTATAGACCAGATTTAGGTTACAAAACGATAACTGGAGAAGCTTATAAAGATGTTGTGCAACACCTCTTTACTTGCTTCTCATATTTAGGTCTGCCAAAAGTTTTGAAAATTGATAATGCCCCTTTAAGGCTGCAGAGAGATTGTTTACTAACTTTAAATGATTTCCAAAAATTATTAGGGGACATTAATTGGATATACCCACATTTAAAACTGACTACTGCAGATTTAAAGCCTTTGTTTGATTGCTTAAAAAGCGATCCTAATTCCAGTTCTAAGAGAAAGTTGACTAAATGAGACAGAGTCAGCTCTTGTTACAGTAGATGAGACTTTAAATGATCAGTTAATTAGGATTAATATTACCAAAAGATGAGATTAAATTATTCTTGCCACAAAACATATACCTACAGGGTGCTTGTGACAAAAAGGCCCATTGGTTCCATCTACCAGTGACCCTAAAAAAAATAGTTTTATCTTATCCCAGCTTGGTGGCACAAGTAATTATAAGAGGAGGAAAAAAGAAGTGTGGAACTTTTTACCAAAGAAGTAGCAAATACAGTAATTCCAGATCAACTGCAAGTGTTTTACAAAATAATGATGATTGGCAAGTTGCCCTCATAGATTTCAGGGGTTAAATTTTTGTTTCATTTGCCCTTAAGCCCCCACAGTAGTTGAAAGTTACAAAAATGTTAGATTGGCAGTTTGAGGATACCTGTGGAACTTTCAAACTCTATGTAGTTCCTATGCACCCCTTTACCCTATGGGGGAGGGACGTGCTGTCTCAAATAGGAGATACTCAGAGAAGGGTTTTCTCAATTTCTTAGTTATCAACAGATGGTACAATTAACAATACTTTATATATCGTTATAAATACATAATATAAATAAATTTGCCTAATTACAGTTTGCCTAATTCAGTATGGGTATAAATAAAATATAATAAAGGTATACCTAATTCTATTTATAAATCTATACTTAATTAATTTGTATATAAATTAATATGCATACTATATATACATATTGTATATATACTGTATAATTAAATATATATTGCAGTAATATAATGTGTGTGTGGCTGATATTAATTGGTATAGATTGATGTGCTGTGATGACATATGTTCTATATACTGTATAATTATATTATATATGTGTGACATGTATTATTACAGTACATTGGTTTGTGTTGGTTGGTATTAGCTGTGTACGTGTTGTATTGCTGTAATATATATTAATTAATATATTAATTATAAAGATTAATTCAAGTATATTGATTCATATATATGTCAATAAGTTTATACTTGTTGCCATATATAAATACATATATAAATACATTTCGCATTTAGGTATATCTGTATACCAAAATGAGATAAGGAGGTTATACATTTATTATTTAAATTTATGCAAAGACCTAAACTAAACATTAGACCTAAATTAACATATCCTTAAATTTATGTTGTTAAAAGGTAAATTTTAAAAACTAAATTGACAACTGCTTGACAATTCCTTTGCCATAAAACCCCCATAGGTGTAATTGGGGTAGCCAGACAAAAAATTGGTTTTATGACAAAATGGCCTGCTAGAGTGGGTCCATTTTCCGGCTCAAACTAAAAAGGTAGCGGCTTCTTATCCAGCATCGATAGCTACTTTGATATTAAAGGAAAAAAGCAGAACATTGAATTATTTGGTAAAGAGTCATCAAAAATTATAATTCCATATAATAAGGAACAACTTGATGCTCTTCTGTTTGATGAAAATTGACAAATTGCTATAGAAAACTATTTTGGTCAAAATTTTTGCATCATTTACCTTCCAATGTTTTGTTAAATTTTATATCTAGACACCCAGTTATTTTCCCTGTTAGATACAAACAGTTCCCTATTCCAGATACCAAAAATTTTGTATAAAATTTCAAATAAAACATAACACGGGTATCCCTTATTATCCCCAGAGACAAGCTATAGTAGATGGAGCACACTAGACATTAAAAATACAAATTCAAAAAATTAAAGGAAGGGGAATTTAAGTATAGTTCCCTCCATCAGATCTTACAACATGCTCTCTTTGTAATAAATAACCTAAATGCTGATTCGTCCAGAACAACAAATACAAAGCCCTTGGTAAAATGGAAGGACCGCCTCTCCAGACAATGGAAGGGTCCTGACCCATTATTAACTAGCGGTCGAGGATGTGCTTGTATTTTTCCACAGGACGCAGATTCTCCAATTTAGATCCTGGATGGGATGATTCACCATGTTGCAGTCCCCCAGACATCCGGCTCCCCCATTGCTTCTATCACAGAAGAGGAGGGGCACTCCTCTGCCCCTGCCACCACTGCCGCACGGAACAGCCATGGGTCGGGAGCCGTGGGACGGACCAGCCTGGCTGCCAGGGGCCCAGAGCACAGCGCTTGCAGCTGGTAGCCCTGCCAGCGTCTGTCTGTGCTTGCTTGGTGGGCGCTGAGCCCGAGGCCAGTTCAGCGAGGGAGCAGGGGCGGCGCCCGCCAGCAGGGGAGGCAAGATAAACATTGAGATCCCGGCGAGACTGACAGGGCTGCTGCAGCGTGAACTTCAACCAGAAAATAATTCTACTTATTCTCCTTTAGCTTGTCTATCCTCGCCTTATGTTTTTCTTTTTACTAATGACTCCAAGAAACTCAATGTACGTATGAATTATTCAGGTGGACCTAATATAGTAACTTGTGAACAATGTATGCTTTCATCTTGTTTAAACCCTCAATGTAAAGTTTGCTCCTTTGTGGTGTTACAACGCCCAACCTATCTTATGGTGCCTATATGATAGCTATGTTCTTACTGTGTTACAGCAACTTCAGGATTTAATGTGATCACGACGGTTTGTGGGCTTACTTATTTTAGGAATATCAGCTTTAATAACCGCAATTACTTCTGTTACTTCGGCAGCAATATCATTGACTCAACAAGTGCATACTGCCCAATATGTTGATACCATGTCTAAAAATGTTTCTTTAACTCTAGCAACTCAGGAAGCTATAGATAGGAAATTAGAGATGAGAGTAGATGCCTTAGAAGAGGCAATTATGCATATTGGGACTGAGTTACAGGCTTTAAAGGTGAAGATAGCTTTGACATGCCATGCTGATTACTGGTGAATATGTGTGGCATCTTTAAAGGTAAACGAGACAGATTATGAATGGGAAAAGATTAAAAATCATATCCCAGGTGTTTGGAATAGTTCTGATATTGGCCTGGACATAGGGAAACTTCATAATCAAATACAGACCTTGGAACACTCTTGACTGGATTTTACTGCCGCTGGAGCAGCTAATGACTTTTTTCACACCTTCTCTAACTTTATTTATGGAAAAAATATTCTGTTTAATATCCCTAGTTATGCTGTCGTTGGTGCTCTAATCCTACTTCTCATAATCATTCTTCCTTGTATTGTCAGGATTCTTCGGCAGAGCATAGGGAAGCTTGCGACTGAGCTGCATCTGGCTGTTTTAAGAAATAAAAATGGGGGAGATGTTGGGGGCCGGTGTGAGGCACTCCACCCATGGCAAAGGTCATGAGGAAGGAGGCTCGACATACGCAAAGGTGGGATCGAGCCTCAGGAGTCCCCCTGGAAATCCTCAAGCATCTACCCCCATAACCAGAGCCTGCCTACTTTACTACTTTGTGCTCTCACCTACACCTCTGACTTTACGGGGGCTGTCCCCCACCACCTCTTTCGGAGAAGGAGTTAACTTAGAACTCCAGTTAATAATAATTCCTGGGCGTGACAGGAGTGTTTCAATCTACAAACTCCTCTGAAGGTTCTCTAGCCTGCCTGACAGGCTTATCTGGCCACATGTGATTGCTCACAGCCTCCCAACCGTGTGAGGCACGACATGATTTAGACTTTCTAAAAACAGGTTCTTTAGAGAAGTTAGAAAACTATTAGTATAAGTATAGTGGGCTGATTAGAAATTGTATTGTTGAAAGTTTTCTCATTGGTAGAGCCAATGTTTGCTGCTAAGTCTCCACATCCCCTGCCCTTATACACATTAATGAATATATAAAAGAAATATGTATTAACCTTTGATATAAATCACGTTAGACCTTAGGCCAAGTAAATTCTTTCCTTAACTAAAATCCACTACACCCTCACCCTATAGGAATGTAACTTTATTTGAGTGACATCTGTTTTAAGAATAATCACCCCTGGAGAAATAAGTGTTGACTGACCACTGTCACAAGGAGAGGGTCATAAACTGTCAGCAGGCCCCCCTGGCCAGAAGATGATGTAACACCCCTAAGACCTCTGTATACATTTGTAAGAAGCACCTGACTTTGATAAAAGTAATGCTGTCCCCGGGTGACTTTTGTATAACACCTCAGTGTATAAAAACAGACCCTGGAAAATAAAGAATTGGGATAAGTTCCTCAAAAGACTGGTCTCCCCATGTCTCTTTCTCTCTCAAATTCTGGCTGCGTCTCCATCTGGAGACTAACTTCTAACTTCTTCCCGCCATGCTTACTAATTATGCCTGGGCTTCTAAGATCCGACCTGGGAGTCCTCAGTGTCTCCTCTCCTTTGGGAGAATGGAAGGAGTACTGTGGCCTACATAAGTGGTGCAAGCTTCTTGTCTTGAGGTTTTATTGGTCTCCCGCATAAACCAAGCTACTCAGCCTCTTTTCTCCACAGAATTATCCTACTGAACTATCCTCATTCTATTACACTTTATATCTTTGATGAATATTTAAATAGTCGCTGATGCCATCTCCCCTTCGAATAACCTGGATCAGCTGGGGCTGACCCCGGCAGGAGGGGCCTTTCAGGACACCACTGGGTTTGGTGCAATGGAAGAGGGCCTCATCTCGAGTTTAGGCAGGAACCTCAGTGTTCCTCTCCATTTCTGACTTGGATCACAGGGTCTCTGCAGAGTTGGAACAGGAGATGCAGGCCTCATCTTGTGTTGAGGAATGGAACTCCGCTTGCCTCTCGAGTTGTTCACAGGGTGACAGGCCACTTGTTGAGGTGTACTGGAAACCTGGGGGTTTTTCTTGATGATGCATTGGGCTGTCAGTGCCCCTACGTGTTGTGACTTCACCTACAGGGTTACATTCGAAGAGGTGTCTGGGCATCGGGTTCTTATAAAGAGCGGACCCGGAAATCAAGGCCTTTCGGAATATGGCACAACACACGAGGCTACATCTCGAATTTCTTCGTGAGACCAGCCTCATCCTGAGGTGCGACAGGAAGGTCGGGATCCCCTTCCAGACAAAGCAGGGGAATTGACTCTCATGTCGAGATCAGGAGAGGAGAAGGGGCTCAGATGAAGTGGTGCCAGAAACCTCAGTTTTCCTCTCGAGTGATACCGGTATGTCAGGGAACTTTTTTGGCCGCATTAAGGGTGTCAATTACCCATTTCAAACTTCAAGACAGAACGTGGAACTTCTCTTGAGATGCTGTAGCGGGAAAGGGCTTCATCTTGCGATGTAGGGGGAACCTCGTGATTTTTCCCGAGTTGCGGCGGGATTCTCGAGTTATGACGGGAAACAAAGGATGCCTCTCATGTTGGCCCAGGGAAGTTCAATCTTCCATTCGAGTTGCGAGGGAGATCTGGGGAATGCTCTCGAGTCACTGCAGGGCAAAAACAACTCATTTAGGCTTGTGTCCAGAAACTAATGTTCCTCTCCAGGGGCGACAGGGATTTTGGGGTTGCATTGCAGACTCACCCGGGGAGTCAGGCCTCGTCTCGAATGTAAGCAAAGAACTCCGCTCTCCTCTCGAGTCATGAAGGGTATCTCTTGTACCACACTGAGTGGGCTAAAGGGAGGCAAGCCTCCTGTGGAGTTTGGAGAGAGGACTCGGGATTGCTCTCTAAGCGCTGCAGGAAAAGAAAGGCTTCATCTCGGGATGACATCTCGGAGGCATCTCGGGGTTTTTCTCAAGCTGCGGCGCCAGTGTGGGTTTTCTCACGAAGTACGATGGGGAACTCAGGGAGCCTTTCGGGTGGCGCCAGGGAAGTCAGATTTCCATTCGAGTTGTGAGGGGGAGTACAGCATTGGTCTCGAGTCATGATAGGTGAATCGAGCCTCAAGACGCTTTGAAGAAAGTATCTCGAGGTCTTTCTCTACATGTGGCAGGAAATCCTGGGTTCCCTCGACTTGTGCGGGTGACTACAGGGAGCTTCTCAGGGTGCCTCTGAGACGTCAGGGATACTGTGGAGTTGGGAGGGGCCTCTCTGGACTCCAATGGTTTGGTGCAATGGAAGAGGGCCTCATATCGAGTTGAGGGAGGAACCTCAGGTTTCCTCTCCATTTTTTATTTCAATCCCAGGGTCCTTGCAGAGTTGGAACAGGAGAGTCAGGCCTCGTCTTGTGTTGAGGAATGGAACTCCGCTTGCCTCTCGAGTTGTTCACGGGGTGACAGGCTACTTGTTGAGCTGTATTTGGAATCTGCGGTTTTTTTTGGTGGAAGCACTGGGGTGTCAGTGACCCTTTGTATTGTGACTTCATTCACAGGATTGCATTCGAAGAGGTGTCCAGGCATCGGGTTCTTATCAAGAGCGGACCAGGAAATTGGGGTCTTTGGGAATGTGGCACCACCCATGACTCTACGTCTCGAATTTCTTCATGAGACTGGCCTCATCTTGAGGTGCGACGGGAAGGTCGGGATCCCCTTCCAGACAAAGCAGGGGAATTGACCCTCCTGTCGAGATCAGGAGAGGAGAAGGGGCTCAGATGAAGTGGTGCCAGGAACCTCGGTGTTCTTCTCGAGTGAGACCGGTATGTTGGGGAATTTTTTGGGTCACATCAAGGATGCCAAGTACCTTTTCGAACTTCAAGATGGAACGTGGGACTTCTCTTGAGACACTGTAGCAGGAAAGGGCTTCATCTTGCGACGACGGGGGAGCCTCCTGGTTTTTCTCGAGTTGTGCCAGGATTCTTAAGTTATGAAGGGGAACTCGGGATGCCTCTCGTGTTGGCCCATGGAAGTCCAATCTTCCATTCGAGTTGTGAGGGAGAGCTGGGGGTTGTTCCCCATCACTGCATGGCAAATAGCCCTCATATAGGCTTGTGTGCAGAAGCTAATATTCCTCTCCAGGGGCGACAGGGATCTCGGGGTTGCATTGTAGACTCACCGGGGGAGTCAGGCCCTGTCTCCAATGGAAGCAAAGTATTCCGCTCTCCTCTCGAGTCGCGACGGGTATCTCTTGGAGCCCACTGAGTGGCCTAAAGGGAGGCAAGCCTCTTGTCGAGTTTTGAGAGGGGACTTGGGATTGTTCTTTAGTCCCTGCTGGAAAAAAAGGGTCCCATCTCGCGATCACGGGGGAATCTCGTGGTTTTTCTCAAGCTGCGGCGCCAGTGTGGGGTTTCTCGCGAGGTACGACGTGGAACTCAGGGAGCCTATCGTGTGGTGCCAGGGAAGTCAGGTCTCCATTCGAGTTGCGAGGGGGATTGCGGCATTGCTCTAGAGTCATGGTAGGGGAATCAGGCCTCAAGACGCATTGAAAAAGGACTCTCGAGTTCTTTCTCGCGTTGCGGCAGGATACCCTGAGTTCCCTCGACTTGTGCTGGTGACCTCAGGGAGCTTCTCTGGGTGCCTCTGAGAACTCAGGGATACTATGGAGTTGGGAGGGGCCTCTCGGGACTCCACTGGGTTTGGTGCAATGGAAGAGGGCCTCATCTCGAGTTGAGGCAGGAAACTCAGAGACCTACTCCATTTCTGACCTCGATCGCAGGGTCCCTGCAGTGTTGAAACAGGACAGTCAGGCCTCGTCTTGTGTTGGGGAATGGAACTCCGCTTGCCTCTTGAGTTGTTCACGGGGTGACAGGCAACTTGTCGAGCTGTATTTGGAACCTGGGGGTTTTTCTGGACGATGCACTGGGGTGTCAGTGCCCCTTCTTGTTGTGACCTCATTCACAGGGTTACATTCGAAGAGGTGTCTGGGCATCGGGTTCTTATCAAGAGCAGCCCAGGAAATTGTAGTCTTTCGGAATGTGGCACCACCCACAACTCTATGTCTGGAATTTCTTCGTGAGACCGGCCTCATCCTGAGGTGCGACGGGAAGGTCGGGATCCCCTTCCAAACAAATCAGGGGATTCGACACTCATGTCAAGATCAGGAGGGGAGAAGTGGCTCAGATGAAGTGGTGCTGGGAACCTCGGTGTTTCTCTCGAGTCAGACCGGTATGTCGGGGAACTTTTTGGGTCGCATCAAGGGTGTTAAGTACCATTTCTAACTTCAGGATGGAACGAAGGATTTCTCTTGAGACGCTTTAGTGGAAAGGGCTTCATCTTGCGATGACGGGGGAACCTTGTGGTTTTTCTCGAATTGCGGTGAGATTCTGGAGTTAGGACGGGGATGTCAGGATGCCTCTTGTGTTGGCCCAGGGAAGTCCAATCTTTCATTCAAGTTGCGAGGGAGAGCTGGGGATTGCTCTCGAGGCACTGCAGGGCAAATAGACCTCATCTAGGCTTGTGTCCAGAAACTGATGTTCCTCTTCAGGGACGACAGGGATCTCGGGGTTGCATTGCAGACTCACCCAGGATGTCAGGACTCGTCTCGAATGGAAGCAAAGAAATCCGCTCTCCTCTTGATTTGCGACAGGAGTCTCTTGGAGCCCACTCAGTGGCCTAAAGGGAGTCAAGCCCCCTGGGGAGTTTTGAGAGTGGTCTCAGGATTGCTATCTAGGCCCTGTGGGAAAAGAAGGGCCCCATCTCTCAAAGACGGGGGAATCTCGAGGTCTTTCTTGAGTTGCACTAGGAAACCCTGGGTTCCCTCCACTTGTGCTGGTGACCTCAGTGAGCTTCTCAGGGTGCCTCTGAGAAGTCAGGAATACTGTAGATTTGGGAGGGCCTTCTTGGGACGCCACTGAGTTTGGTGGAATGGAAGAGGGCCTCATCTCGAGTTGAGGCAGGAAACTCAGGGTTCCTCTCCATTTCTGACTCCATTCGCAGAGTCTCTGCAAAGTGGGAACAGGAGAGTCAGGCCTCATCTTGTGTTGAAGAAAGGAACTCCTCTTGCCTCTCGAGTTGTTCACGGGGTGACAGGCCACTTGTCAAGTTGTATTTGGAACTTGTGGGTTTTTCTGGACGATGCAACTGGGGTGTCAGTGACCCTTGTGTTGTGACCTCATCCACAGGGTTACATTCAAAGAGGTATCTGGACATTGGGTTCTTATCAAGAGTGGAGGGGGAAAACGGTGTCTTTCAGAAAGTGGCCTGACCCACGAAGCTACCTTGAATTTCTTTGTGAGACCGGCCTCTTCCTGAGGTGCAACAGGAAGGTCGGGGTCCCTTTCCAAACACAGCAGAGGAATCGACCCTCATTTCAAGATCAGGACGGGAGAAAGGGCTCCGATTAAGTGCTGCCGGGAAAATCGGTGTTTCTCTCGAGTGAGACCGGTTTGTCAGGGAACTTTTTGAATTGGATCAAGGGTGTCAAGTACTGTTTTGAATTTCAGGAGGGAATGTGGGATTTCTCTTGAGACGCTGCAGCAGGAAAGGGCTTCATCACGCAATGACGGGCGAACCTTGTGGTGTTTCTCGAGTTGCAGGGGGATTCTCGAGTTATGACGGGGAACTCAGGACGCCTCTTGTGTTAGCCCAGGGAAGTCCAATCTCCATTCGAGTTGTGAGGGAGAGCAGGGGATTGCTCTCGAGCCTCTGCAGGGCAAATAGACCTCATCTAGGCTTTTGTCCAGAAAATCTGTGTTCCTCTCCAATTGCAACTGGGATCTCGGTGTTACATTGAAGGTTCACCCGGGGATTCAGGCCTCGTCCCGAGTGGAAGCAAAGAATTCCACTCTCTTCTCCAATTGCAACGCGTATCTCTTGGAGCCCATACAGTGGTCTAAAGGGTGCCAAGCCTCCTGTGGAGTTTTGAGAAAGGACTGGGGATTGCTCTCTAGGCCCTTCGGGAAAAGAGGGGCCTCATCTCACGAAAGTGGATTAATCTCATGGTAATTTTTCGAGCTGCTCTGCAAGTGTTTGGTTTCTCACGAGTTATGACGGAGAACTCCAGGAGCCTGTCGTGTGGCGCCAGGGAAATCCAGTCTCCATTCGAGGTGCGAGGGGGAGTGCGGCATTGCTCTCGAGTCACGGTAGTGGAATTGGACCTCAAGAGGCATTGAAGTAGGAATCTCGAGGTCTTTCTTGAGTTGCGCCAGAAAACCCTGGGTTCCCTCGACTTGTGCTGGTGACCTCAGGGAACTTTTCAGGGTGGCTATGAGAAGTCAAGGATACTCTGGAGTTGGGAGGTGCCTCTCGGGACTCCACTGGGTTTGGTGCAATGGAAGATGGGTTCATCTCGACTTAAGGTGAGAACCTCAGGATTCCTCTCCATTTCTGACTTGAAATGCAGGGTCTCTCCAGAGTTGGAACGGGAGAGTCAGGCCTCGTCTTTTGTTGAGGAATGGAACTCCGCTTGCCTCTCGGGTTGTTCACTGGGTGACAACCCACTTGTTGAGTTGTATTGGGAACCTGCGGGTTTTTCCAGATGATGCAGCTGGGGTGTTGGTGCCCCTTCGTGTTGTGAGTTCATCCACAGGGTTACATTCAAAAAGGTGTCCGGGCATCGATTTCTTATAAAGAGTGGACAGGGAAATTGGTGTCTTTCGGAATGTGGCAGGAACCATGAGGCTGCCTCTCGAATTTTTTTGTGAGACCGGCCTCCTCCTTAGTTGTGATGGGAAGTTCGGGATCCCATTCCAGAAAAACTAGGGGAATCGACCCACATGTCGATATCAGAAGGGAAGGAGTGGCTCAGATGAAGTGGTGCCAGGAACCTCAGTGTTCCTCTCCAGAGAGACCTTTAGGAACTTTTATGGTCACATCAAGGGTTTCAAGTACCCTTTCGACCTTCAAGACAGAACGTGGGACTTCTCTTGTGATGCTGTAGCGGGAAAGGGCTTCGTCTTGTGATGACGGGGAAACCTCATGGTTTTTCTCGAGTTGCGGTGGGATTCTCGAGTTATGACGGAGAACTCAGGATGCCTCTCGAGTTGGCCCAGGGAAGTCCAAACTTCCATTCAAATTGTGAGGGAGAGCTCCGGATTGCTTTCGAGTCACTGCAGTGCAAAAAGACCTCATCTAGGCTTGTGTTCAGAAAATAATGTTCCTCTCCAGCGGTGACAGGGATCTCGGGGTTGCATTGCAGACTCACCCAGGGACCCAGGCCTTGTCTCGAGTGGAAGCAAAGAACCCCGCTCTCCTCTTGATCGCAATGGGTATCTCTTGGAGCCCACTGGGTGGCCTAAAGGGAGTCAAGCCTCCTGTGGAGTTTTGAGAGAGGACTCGGGATTGCTCTCTAGGCCCTGCGAGAAAAGAAGGGCCTCATCCCGCGATCACGGGGGAATCTCGTGGTTTTTCTCGAGCTGTGGCGCCAGTGTGGGTTTTCTCACGAGGTACAACAAGTAACTCAGGGAGCCTCTCGTGTGGCCCCAGGAAAGTCAGGTCTCCATTCAAGTTGCGAGGGGGTGCGTGGCATTGCTCTGGAGTCATGATAGGGGAATCGGGCCTCAAGGCGCGTTGAAGAAGGTCTCTCTAGTTTTTTCTTGGGTTGAGGCAGGAAACCCTGGGTTCCCTCGACTTGTGCCGGTTACCTCAGGGAGCTTCTCTGGGTGCCTCTGAGAAGTTAGGGATACTGTGGAGTTGGGAGGGGCCTCTCGGAATTCCACTGGGTTTGGTGCAATGGAAGAGGGCCTCATCTCCAGTTGAGGCAGGACCTCAGGGTACTTCTCCATTTCTGACTTCGATCTCAGAGTCCCTGCAGTGTTGGAACAGGACAGTCAGGACTCATCTTATGTTGGGGAATGGAACTCCGCTTGCCTCTCGAGTTATTCACGGGGTGACAGGCCACTTGTCGAGCTGCATTTGGAACCTTCGGATTTTTCCAGATGATGCACTGGGGTGTCAGTGCCCCTTCGTGTTGACTTCATCCACAAATTTGCATTCAGTGAGGAGTCTGGGCATTGGCTTCTATTCAAGAGCAGACCAGGAGATTGGGGTCTTTCAGAATGTGGCACCACCCACTAGGCTATGACTCGAATTTCTTTGAGAGACCAGCCTCATCCTGAGATGCGACAGGAAGGTCGGGATTCCCTTCCAGACAAAGCAGCGGACTCGACCCTCCTGTCGAGATCAGGAGGGGAGAAGGGGCTCAGATGCTGTGGTGCGGGGAATCTCGGTGTTCCTCTTGAGTGAGACTGCTATGTCGGGGAACTTTTGGGGTCGCATAAAGGCTGTCAAGTACCGTTTTGAACTTCAAGACAGAACGTGGGACTTCTCTTGAGATGCTGTAGTGGGAAAGGGCTTCGTCTTGCGATTACGGGTGAACCTCATGGTTTTTCTCGAATTCCGGCGGGATTATCGAGTTATGACAGGGAACTCAGGATGCCTCTTGTCTTGGCCCAGGGAACTCCAATCTTCCATTCGAGTTGTGAGGGAGAGCTGGGGATTGCTCTCGAGTCACTGCAGGACAAATAAAACTCATCTAGGCTTGTGTCCAGAAACTAATGTTCCTCTCCAGGGGTGATAGGCATCTCGGGGTTGCATTCCAGACTCACCGGGGAGTCAGGCCTTGTCTCGAGTGGAAGCAAAGAACTCTGCTCTCGTCTCGAGTCGCGACGGGTATCTCTTGGAGCCCACTTAGTGGCCTAAAGGGAGTCCAGCCTCCTGAGGAGTTTTTAGAGAGGACTCGGGATTGCTCTCTAGGCCCTGCAGGAAAGAAGGGCCCCATCTCGCGATGATGGGGGAATCTCAAGATCTTTCTTGAGTTGCGGCAGGAAACCCTGGGTTTCCTCAACTTGTGACGGTGACCTCAGGGAGCTTCTCATTGTGCCTATCGGAAGTCAGGAGGACTGTGAATTTGAAATGGGCCTCTCGGACTGCACTGGGTTTGGTGCAATGGAAGAGCACCTCATCTTGAGTTGAGGCGAAAACCTCAGGTTTCCTCTCCTGTTTTTGATGTGGGAATCGGGCTGTGTTTGCCGTTTCAAACAGAAAGGTAGGTGTCAACGTGTGTGAAGGCATGGAACTCTGCTTTTCTCTCGAGTTTTCAAAGAGGTTTCAGGCCTCCAGCCGAGTTGAATTTGGGATCTGGGGCTCTTTTCGTATTAACAACCAGGGCATCAGAACTCCTTTGTGTTCTGAGTGGATTCTCAGCTGACATTCAAATCAGTGCAAGGAAATCAGGCCTGACCTCGAGTGGATGGGGAAATCAGTGACTTTTGAATTGTGACACAGCCTCCGTGTTCCCCTCCAGTTCAAGTAGATAGCAGCCTCCTCTTGAGGTACGATAGGACGTCGACATTCCTTTCCAGTCAAAGCAGGGCAATCGACCATCATCTCAATTTGAAGTGGGGAAAACAGTGCACTTCTTGACTTGTGGCAGAAATTTCAGCGTTCCTCTTGAGTGGGGACGAGTATCTCGGGAAACTTCTGGAGTTTTGTAATGCATGTCTAGGACCCTTTCGGGTTCCAAGGGAAACGTGGGCTTTCTCTGGAAACGTTGCAGTGTAAAGGGCCTCCTCAAGCATGCAGGCTAGAATTTCGTAGTTTGCGCGGAGTTGTGGTGGGAAGATTAGAGTTCCTCTTGTGTTGCTTGTCGATCTGGGGGACCGCTTGTGTTTCCTCAGGGAACTCAGATCTTCTTTGGCATTGCGAGTGCCACCTCAGGATTCCTCGTGCATCACTGAAAGGATGAATAGAGCCTCATCTTGAGATGAGGTGGGAACCTCAGTCTTCCTCTCCATTTCTGACTTGGATTGCAGGGTCTCTGCAGAGTTGGAACAGGAGAGTCAGGCCTCGTCTTGTGATGAGGTTGGAACTCTGCTGGACTCTACAGTTGTTCACGGGATGACAGGCCCATGTAGAGTTGTATTTGGAACCTGCAGCTGTTTCCGGACGATGCAACTGGGGTGTCAGTGCCCCTTCCTTTTGTGACTTCATCCACAGAGTTACATTTGAAGAGGTGCCCGGGCATCGGGTTCTTATCAAGAGTGAATGGGGAAATTGGTGTCTATTGGAATGTGGCACGACCTATGAGGCTACCTTTCGAATTACTTTGTGAGACCAGCCTCCTCCTGAGGTGCGACCGGAAGGTCAGGATCCCTTTCCAGACACAGCAGAGGAATAGACCCTCATGTTGAGATCAGGAGGGGAGAAGGGGCTCAGATTAAGTGGTACCGGGAAACTCCGTATTCCTGTCAAGTGAGCCCGGTATGTCCAGGAACTTTTTGGGTTGAATAAAAGGTGTCAAGTACCATTTTGAATTTCAATAGGGAACGTCGGATTCCTCTTGAGAGGCCGCAGCGGGAAAAGGCTTCACCTCACGATGATGGGGGAACCTCGTGGTTTTTCTTGAGTTGCGACGGGATTCTCGACTTAACAACAGGGAACTCAGGATGCCTCTCGTGTTGGCCCAGGGAAATCCAATCTCCATTCGAGTTGCAACGGAAGCTGGGGATTGTTCTCGTGTCACTGCAGGGCAAATAGACCTCATCTAGGCTTTTGTCCAGAAAATCCGTGTTCCTCTCCAATGGCAACAGGGATCTTGGTGTTACATTCGAGGTTCACCCGGGGAGTCAGGCCTCGTCTCAAGAGGAAGCAAAGAATTCTGCTCTCGTCTCCAGTTGTGACGGGTATCTCTTGGAGCTCATAGAGTGGCCTAAAGGGAGTCAAGCCTCCTATGGAGATTTGAGAGAGGCCTCGAGATTGCTCTCTAGGCCCTGCAGGAAAAGAAGGGCCCCATCTCATGAAAGGGGAGGAATCTCGTGTTTTGTTTTGTTTTTTTTTTCGAGCTGCTGTGCAAGTGTTTGGTTTCTCACGAGGTACAATGGAGAACTCAGGGAGCCTCTCGTGTGGCACCAAGGAAATCCAGTCTCCATTAGAGATGTGAGGGGGAGCGTGGCATTGCTCTCGAGTCACGGTACCGGAATCTGGCCTCAAGACGCGTTGAAGAAGTAATCTCAAGGTCATTCTCGAGTTGTGGCAGGAAACCCTGGGTTCCCTCCACTTGTGCCGGTGACATCAGGGAGCTTCTCAGGGTGCCTCTGAGAAGTCAGGAATACTGTAGAGTTGGGAGGGCCTTCTGGGGATGCCACTGGGTTTGGTGGAATGAAAGAGGGCCTCATCTCGAGTTGAGGCGGTTCCTCTCCATTTCTGACTCGGGTCTCAGGGTCCCTGCAGAGTTGGGACAGGAGAGTCAGGCCTCGTCTTGTTTTGAAGAATGGAACTCCGCTTGCCTCTCAAGTTGTTCAAGGGTGACAGGCCAATTGTCGAGTTGTATTTGGAACTTGCGGTTTTTTCCGGAGGATGCAACTGGGGTGTCAGTGCCCCTTGTGTTGTGACCTCTTCCACAGGGTTACATTCCAAGAGGTATCTGGGCATCGGGTTATCAAGAGTGGAGGGGGAAACCGGTGTCTTTTGGAATATGGCCTGACCCACGAGGCTACCTCGAATTTCTTTGTAAGACCGGCCTCTTCCTGAGGTGCAACAGGAAGGTCAGGAACCCTTTCCAGACACAGCAGGGGAATCGACCCTCATTTCGAGATCAGGACGGGAGAAGCGGCTCAGATTAAGTGGTGCTGGGAAAATAGGTGTTTCTCTCGAGTGAGACCGGTTTGTCAGGGAACTTTTTGAATTGGATCAAGGGTGTCAAGTACTGTTTTGAATTTCAAGAAGGAGTGTGGGATTTCTCTTGAGACGCTGCAGCAGGAAAGGGCTTCATCTCGCGATGACGGGCGAACCTTGTGGTGTTTCTCGAGTTGCAGGGGGATTATTGAGTTACGACAGGGAACTCAGGATGCCTCTCGTGTTAACCCAGGGAAGTCCAATCTCCATTCGAGTTGTGAGGGAGAGCAGGGGATTGCTCTTGAGTCACTGCAGGGCAAATAGACCTCATCTAGGCTTTTGTCCAGAAAATCTGTGTTCCTCTCCAATTGCAACTGGGATCTCGGTGTTACACTGAAGGTTCACCCGGGGATTCAGGCCTCATCTCGAGTGGAAGCAAAGAATTCCGCTCTCTTCTCCAATTGCGACGGGTATCTCTTGGAGCCCATACAGTGGCCTAAAGGGTGTCAAGCCTCCTGTGGAGTTTTGAGAAAGGACTGGGGATTGCTCTCTAGGCCCTTCAGGAAAAGAGGGGCCTCATCTCATGAAAGTGGATTAATCTCATGGTAATTTTTCGAGCTGCTCTGCAAGTGTTTGGTTTCTCACGAGTTACGACGGAGAACTCTGGGAGCCTGTCGTGTGGCACCAGGGAAATCCAGTCTCCATTCGAGTCGTGAGGGGGAGCGCGGCATTGCTCTCGAGTCACGGTAGTGGAATCGGGCCTCAAGAGGCATTGAAGTAGGAATCTCGAGGTCTTTCTTGAGTTGCGCCAGAAAACCCTGGGTTCCCTCGACTTGTGCTGGTGACCTCAGGGAACTTCTCAGGGTGGCTATGAGAAGTCAGGGATACTGTGGAGTTGGGAGTTGCCTCTCGGGACTCCACTGGGTTTGGTGCAATGGAAGATGGCTTCATCTGGACTTAAGATGAGAACCTCAGTGTTCCTCTCCATTTCTGACTTGCAACGCAGGGTCTCTGCAGAGTTGGAACCGGAACCGGAGAGTCAGGCCTCGTCTTTTGTTGAGGAATGAAACTCCACTTGCCTCTCGAGTTGTTCACTGGGTGACAACCCACTTGTTGAGTTGTATTGGGAACCTGCGGGTTTTTCCAGACGATGCAACTGGGGTGTCAGTGCCCCTTCGTGTTGTGACTTCATCCACAGGGTTACATTCAAAGAGCTGTCCGGGCATCGGTTTCTTATCAATAGTGGACAGGGAAATCGGTGTCTTTTGGAATGTGGCACGAACCATGAGGCTGCCTCTCGAATTTTTTTTTTGTGAGACTGGCCTCCTCCTTAGTTGTGACAGGAAGGTCAGGATCCCTTTCCAGACAAAGCAGGGGAATTGACCCTCGTGTTGAGATCAGGAGGGGAGAAGTGGTTCAGATTAAGTGGTCCCGGGAAATGCTGTGTTCCTCTCGAGTGAGACAGGTATGTTGGGGGACTTTTTGTGTTGCATCAAGGGTGTCAAGTACCATTTCGAATTTCAAGAGGGAAAGTGGGATTTCTCTTCAGACACTGCAGCGAGAAGAGGCCTCATCTCACGATGATGGGGGAACCTCGTGGTTTTCTCAAGTTGTGGTGGGATTCTCGAGTTATGACAGGGAACTCAGGGAGCCTCTCGTGTTGCCCCAAGGATGTCCAATCTCCATTCAAGTGCTAGGGGGAGCTGGGGATTGCTCTCCAGTCACTGCACGGCAAATAAACCTCATCTAGGCTTTTGTTTAGAAAATCCGTGTTCCTCTCCAATGGCAACAGGGATCTCAGTGTTACATTCAAGATTCACCCGGGGAGTCAGACCTCGTCTCGAGTGGAAGCAAAGAATTCTGCTCTCTTGTCCCATTGCGATGGGTGTCTCTTGGAGCCCATAGAGTGACCTAAATGTTGTCAAGCCTCCTGTGGAGTTTTCAGAGAGGACTCAGGATTGCGCTCTAGGCCCTGCAGGAAAAGAAGGCCTCATCTCGCTATGACGGGCGAATTTCATGGGTATTTTTCAAGCTGTGGCTCAACGTGTGGGGTTTTCCTCCAGTTATGACAGGGAACTCAGGGAGCCTCTCGTGTTGCCCCAGGAAATTCCAGTCTCCATTCGAGTTGAGAGGGGGAGCTGGGGATTGCTCTTGAATCACTGCAGGGGAAACTGGCCTCAAGACGAGTTGAAGGGGGAATTTCGAGGTCTTTCTCAAGTTGCGGCAGGAAAACCTGGGTTTCCTCGACTTGTGACGGTGACCTCAGGTAGCTTCTCATTGTGCCTATTGGAAATCAGGAATACTGTGGACTTGGGAGGGGCCTCTCGGACTCCACTCTGATTGGTGCAATAGAAGAGCGCCTCATTTCGAGTTTAGGCAGGAACCTCAGGTTTCCTCTCCTGTTTTGATGTGGGCCTCGGGCTGTGTATGCCTTTTCAAACAGGGAGGTGGGTCTCTATGTGTGTGAAGGCATGGAACTCTGCTTTCCTCTTTAGTTGTCAAAGGGGTTTCAGGCCTCCAGCCAAGTTGAATTTGGGACCTGGGGCTCTTTTTGGATTAACAACCACGGCATCAGAACTCCTTCATGTTTGAGTTGACACAGCTGACATTTGAATCGGAGCAAGGAAATCAGGCCTGATCTCAAGTGGATGGGGAAATCAGTGGCTTTCGAATTGTGACAAAGCCCCCGGGTTCCCCTTCAGTGTCAAGTAGATACTAGCCTCCTCTCGAGGTGTGATGGTGACGTTGGCATTCCTTTCCATGCAAAGCAGGGCAAACCACCCTCATCTCGACTTGAGGCGGGGAAAACGGGGCCCTTCTTGACTTGTGTTGGGAAACGCAGCATTCTTCTCGAGTGGCGACGGGTATCTTGGGAAACTTCAGGAGTTTTGTAAAGCATGTCGAGGACCCTTTCGAGTTCCTAGGGAAACGTGGGCTTTCTTTGGAAACACTGCAGCATAAAAGGGCCTCCTTAAGCGTGCAGGCGAGAATTTCGTTGTTTGCGTGGAGTTGTGGCAGGATGCTTAGTGTTCCTCTCGAGTTGCCTGTTGACCTAGGGTACCTCTTTTTTTCCCTCAGGGAAGTCAGATCTCCTTTGACTTTGTGAGGGCCACCTCGGGATTCCTCGTGCATCCCTGCAGGGATGAATAGGACCTCATCTCGAGATGAGTTGGGAACCTCAGTGTTCCTCCCCATTTCTGACTTGGACCGCAGGGTCTCTGAAGAGTTGGAACAGGAGAGTCAGACCTGGTCCTGTGGTGAGGTTGGAACTCCGCTGGCCTCTCAAGTTTTTTACATGGTGACAGGCCACTTGTCAAGTTGTATTTGGAACCTGCTTTTTTTTCCGGACGATGCAACTGGAGTGTCAGTGACCTTCGTGTTGTGAGGTCATCCTCAGGGTTACATTTGAAGAAGTGCCCAGGTATCATGACCTTTCTTGAGTGAACGAGGAAATCGGTGTCTTTTGAAATGTGGCACGACCCAAGAGGCTTCCTCTCGAGTTTCAGTGTGAGACCGGCCTTCTCCTGAGTTGGGACGTGAAGGTCGGGATCCCCTTCCAGACAAAGCAGGGGAATCAACCCTCTTGTCGAGATCAGGAGGGGAGAAGGGACTCAGATTATGTGGTGCCGGGAAACTCGGTGTTCCTCTCGAGAGAGACTGGTATGTTGGGGAACTTTTTGAGGTGCATCAAGGGTGTCAAGTACCATTTCTAATTTCAAGAGGGAACGTGAGATTTCTCTTGAGACTCTACAGCGGGAAATGGCCTCATCTCCTGATAACGGGAGAACCTTGTGGTATTTCTCGAGTTGCGGCGGGATTCACAGGTTTCACGGGGAACTCCAGGAGCCTCACGTTTTGCCCCAGGGAAGTCCAATCTCCATTCGAGTCTCGAGGTGGAGCTGGGGATTGGTCTCGAAACACTGCAGGGCAAATAGGCCTCCTATAGGGTTGTGTCTAGAAACTACACGTTCCTCCCAGTGATGACAGGGATCTCGGGGTTGCATTCAGGCTTCACTCGGGGAGTCAGTCCTCGTCTCCAGTGGAAGCAAAGAACTCCGATCTCCTCGAGTTGCGACGGATATTTCTTGGAGCCCATTGAGTGGCCTCAAGGATGTCAAGCCTCCTGTGGAGTTTTGAAAGAAGACTGAGGATTGCTCTCTATGCCCTGCAGGAAAAGAAGGGCCTCATCTCACGATGATGGGCGAATATCGTGGGTTTTTTCGAGCTGCAGTGCGAGTGTGGGGTTTCTCTTGAGTTACAACAGGGACCTCAGGGAGCCTCTCGTGTGGCCCCAGGGAAGTCCAGTCTCCATTCCACTTGTGACAGGGTGCACGACATTGCTCTTGAGTCACAGCAGGGAAATCGGGCCTCAAGACGCATTGAAGAAGGAATCTTGAGGTCTTTTTCGAGTTGTAGCAGGAAATCCTGGGTTCCCTAGACTTGTGACAGTGACCTCAGGGGGCTTCTCAGGGTGCCTATGGGAAGTCAGGAATACTGTGGTGTTGGGAGGGGCCTCTCAGTACTCCACTGGGTTTGGTGCAATGGAAGAGGGCCTCATCTTGAGTTGATGGGGGGAAATCATTGTTCCTCACCTGTTCTGATGTGGCTTTCGGGCTGTGTATGCCATTTCAAACAGGGAGTCAGGTCTCGACGTGTGTGGAGGCATGGAACTCTGCTTTCATTTTTGGTAAAGTGTGCCAAAGACCCTTTCGAGTTCCAAGGGAAACGTGGGCTTTCTCCAGAAACGCTGCAGTGTAAAAGGGACTCCTCAAGGAGGAGGGGAGAATTTCTTACTTAGTATGTAGTTGGGGCTGGGAGCTGAGGGTTTCTCTCGAGTTGTGAGTCGACCTGGGGGACCACTCGTGTCTCCTGAGGGAAGTCAGATCTCCTTAGGCATTGCGATGGGCATCTCTGGATTCCTTGTGCATCACTGCAGGGTTGAATAGGGCCTCATCTCGACTGACGGGGGAACATCAGGGTTCCTCTGCATTTCTTACTTTGATCGCACAGTCTCTGCAGAGTTGGAACAGGAGAGTCAGGCCTCGTTTTGTGTTAAGGAATGGAGTTCCACTTGCCTCTGGAGCTCATCACGGGGTGACAGGCCACTTGTCGAGTTGTATTTAGAACCTGCAGCTTTTTTGGGACGATGCAACTTGGGTGTCAGTGCCCCTTCATGTTGTGACTTCATCCTCAGCGTTACATTCGAATAGGTGCCCGGGCATCGGGACTTATCTTGAGTGGATGGGGAAATCGGTGTCTTTAGGAATGTGGCATGACCCACGAGTCTTCCTCTCGCGTTTCAATATGAGACCGGCCTCTTCCTGAGGTGCGACGGGAAGGTCGGGATCCCTTTCCAGACAAAGCAGAGGACTCGACCCTCATGTCGAGATCAGGAGGGGAGAAGGGGCTCAGATTAAGTTGTGCCGGGAAACTCGGTGTTACTCTCGAGGGAGAATGGTATGTCGGGGAACTTTTTGAGTTGATTCAAAAGTGTCAAATACCATTTCGATTTTCAAGAGGGAACGTGGGATTTATCTAGAGACGCTGCATTGGGAAAGGGCATCATCTCGCGATGACTGGGGAACCTCGTGATTTTCCTCGAGTTGGGGCGGGATTCCTGAGTTACGATGTGTAACCCCGGGAGCCTCTTGTGTGGCCTCAGGGATGTCCAATCTCTATTCGAGTTGCGAGGAGGAGCTGTGGATTGCTCTCGAGTCAATACAGGGCAAATAGACCTCATCTCGGCTTGGGTCCAGAAACTCCTTTTTCCTCTCTAGTGGTGACAGGGATCTCGGGTTGAATTCAAGGTTCACCCGGCGAGTCAGGCCTCGTCTCGAGTGGAATAAAGAACTCCACGCTTTTCTCGAGTTGCGAGGGGTTATCTCTTGGAGCCCATTGAGTGGCCTAAAAGGAGTCAAGCCTCCTGTGGAGTTTTGAGAGAGGACTCGGGATTGCTGTCTAGGCCCTGCAGGAAAAGAAGGGCCTCATCTCACGATGATGGGGGAAGCTGGTTGTTTTTCTTCAGCTGTGGTGAGACATGTGGTGTTTCTCTCGAATTAAGATGAGGAACTCAGGGAGCCTCTCGTGTAGCCCCAGGGTTGTCCAGTCTCCATTTGATTTGTGACTCAGAGGGCGGCATTGTTCTCGAGTCATGACAGTGGAATCGGGCATCAAGACACATTAAAGGTGGAATCTTGAGGTCTTCATCGAGTTGCGGCAAGAAACCTTGGGTTCCCTCAACTTGTGATGGTAACCTAGGGAGCTTCTCAGGGTGCCTATGGGAAGTCAGGAATACTGTGGAGTTGGGAGGGGTCTGTTGGGATTCCACTGGGTTTGGTGCAATGGAAGAGGGCCTCATCTCGAGTTGAGTCTGGAACATCAGGTTTCCTCTCCTGTTCTTACGTGGGTCTCGGACTGTGTATGCTGTTTCAAACAGGGAGTCAGGTCTGGATATGTGTGGAGGAATGGAACTCTGCTTTCCTCTCGAGTTGTCAAAGGGGTTTCAGGCCTCCAGCAGACTTGAATTTGGGACCTGGGGCTCTTTTCGGATTAGCAACTTGGGCATCAGAACTCCCTTCATGTTGAGTTGATTCTCGGCTGACATTCGAATTGGTGTAAGGAAATCAGTCCTGATCTCGAGTGGATGGTGAAATACGTGGCTTTCAAATTGTGACAAGGCCCCCGGGTTGCCCTCCAGTGTCAAGTAGATACCAGCCTCCTCTCGAGGTGAGATGGGGACGTCAGCATTCCTAACCAGGAGAAACAGGAGAATCGACCCTCATCTCAACTTGAGGCAGGGAAAAGGGAGCTCTTCTTGACTTGTGACGGGAAACTCAGCATTCCTTTTGAATGGGGATGGGTATCTCGCGAAACTTCTGGAATTTCATAAAGCATTTCAAGGACCCTTTTGAGTCCAAGGGAAACGTGGTCTTTCTCTGGAAATGCTGCAGCGTAAAAGGATCTGCTTAAGTGTGCAGGGGAGAATTTCATAGTTTTCAAGGAGTTTTGGTGGGAAGCTTAGGGTTCCTCTGGAATTGCGTGTTCACCGGGAGGACCGCTCTTATCTCCTCAGGGAAGTCAGATCTCCTTTGGCATTATGAGGGGCACCTCAGGATTCCTCAAGCATTGCTGCAGGGATGAATAGGGCCTCATATCGAGCTGAGGCGGGAACCTCAGGGTTCCTCTCCATTTCTGACTTTGATCGCAGGGTCTCTGCAGTGTTGGAACAGGAGATTCAGGCCTCATCCTGTGTTGAGCAATGGAACTCTGCTTGCCTCTCGAGTTGTTCACATGGTGACAGGCCACTTGCCGAGTTTTATTTGAAACCTACGACTTTTTCCAGACAATGAAATAAGGGTGTCAGTGCCCCTTCGTGTTTTGACTTCATCCTCAGGGTTACATTTGAAGAGGTGCCCCAGTAGTGGGACTTATCTGAGTGGATAGGGAAATGAGTGTCTTTCATAAAGTGGCACTACCCATGAGGCTTCCTCTCAAGTTTCAAGGTGAGACTGGCCTCCTCCTGAGGTGTGACAGGAAGGTCAGGATCCCTTTCCAGACAAAGCAGGGGAATCAACCCTCATGTCGAGATAAGGAGGGAAGGGGCTCAGATTAAGTGGTGCCGGGAAACTTGGTGTTCCTCTTGAGTGAGACCGGTATGTTGGGGAACTTTTTGGGTTGCATCAAGGGAGTCAAGTACTGTTTCGAATTTCAAGAGGGAACATGGTATTTCTCTTGAGACGCTGCACCAGGAAGGGGTCTCGTCTCACTATGACGGGGGAAACTCGTGGTTTTTCTCAAGTTGCGGCGGGATTCTCGAGTTACGACAGGGAACTCAGGGAGCCTGTCGTGTTGCCCCAGGGAAATCCAATCTCCATTCGAGTTGTGAGAGGGAGCTGGGGATTGCTCTCGAGTCACTGTAGGGCAAATAGATCTCATGTACAGTTGTGTCCAGAAACTCCATGTTCATCTCCAGTGGCGTCATGGATCTTGGGGTTGCATTCAAGGTTCACCTGGGGAGTCAGGCCTCGCTCGAGTGGAAGCAAAGAACTCTGCTCTCCTCTCAAGTTGTGACGGGTATCACTTGGAGCCAACTGAGTGGCCTAAAGGGAGTCAAGCCTTTTGTGGAATTTTGAGAGAACACGGGATTTCTATCTAGGCCCTGCAGGAAATGAAGTGACTCATCTCGTGATGACGGGGGAATCTCGTGTTTTTTTTCGAGCTGCTGCATGACATGTGGGGTTTCTCTCCAGTTATGATGAGGAACTCAGGGAGCCTCTCGTGTGGCCCCAGGGAAGTCCTGTCTCCATTCGTGTTGCGAGGGAGAGCACGGCATTGCTCTCGAGTCATGGCAGGGGAATCTGGCTAAAGACTCATTGAAAGGAGTATCTCCAGGTCCTTCTCAAGTTGCAACAGGAAACCCTGGGTTCCCTTGGCATGTGACCGTGACCTCAGGGAGCTTTTCAGGGTGCCTATGGGAAGTCAGGATTACTGTGGAGTTGGAAGGAGCCACTCGGTACTCCACTGGCTTTGGTGCAATGGAAGAGGGCCTCAACTCTAGTTAAGGCAGGAACCTCAGGGTTCCTCTCCATTTCTGACTTCGATCGGAGGGTCTCTGCAGACTTGGTACAGGAGAGTCAGGCCTCGTCTTGTGTTGAGGAATGGAACTCCGCTTGCCTCTCCAGTTGTTCTCGGGTTGACAGGACACTTGTCGAGTTGTATTTGGAACCTGCGGGTTTTTCCAGACGATGCAACTGGGGTGTCAGTGCCCCTTCGTGTTGTGACTTCATCCTCAGGGTTACATTGGAACAAGTGCCCGGGCATCGGGACTTATCTTGAGTCGACAGGGAAATCGGTATCTTTTGGAATGTGTAACGACCATGAGGCTTCCTATCCAGTTTCAATGTGAGAGAGGTCTCCCTCTGAGGTGCGAGGGGAACGTCGGGATCCCTTTCCAGACAAAGCAAGGGAAGAGACCCTCAGGTCGAGATCAGTGGGGAGAAAGGACTCAGATTAAGTTGTGCCAGGAAACTTGCTGTTCCTCTCGAGTGAGACCGTTGTGTGTGGAACATTTTGAGTTGAATCAAGGTTGTAAAGTACTGTTTCAAAATACAAGAGGGAACAGGGGAATTCTCTTGAGACGCTGCAGCGTGAAAGGATCTCATCTTGCGATGCCGGGGAACCTCGTGGTTTTTCTCGAGTTGGCCAGAATTCTCCAGTTACGACAGTGACCTCTGGGAGCCTCTCGTGTTGCCCCAGGGAAGTCCAATCTCCATTCAAGTTGTGAGGGGGAGCTCGGGTTTGCTCTCGAATGACTGCAGGGCAAATAGACCTCATCTAGGCTTTTGTCCAGAAACTCTGTGTTCCTCTCCAGCGGCGACAGGCATTTCAGGGTTGCATTCAAGTTTCACCTGTGAGTCACGCCTCATCTCGAGTGGAAGCAAACAACACAGCTGTCCTCTCGAGTTGCGACGGGTATCTCTTGGAGCTCATTGAGTTGCCTAAAGGGAGTCAAGCCTCCTGTGGAGTTTTGAGAGAGGACTCGCGATTGCTGTCTAGGCCCTGCAGGAAAAGAAGGGCCTTATCTCACAATGACGGGGGAATCTCGTGGTTTTTTTTGAGCTGCCACGTGATGTGTGTGGTTTCTCTCGAGTTACGACTTCAATATCAGGGAGCCTCTCGTATGGCACCAGGGAAGTCCAGTCTCCATTCGAGTTGCGAAGGGGATAGTGGCATCGTTCTCGAGTCGCGGCAGGGGAATCAGGGCTCAAGACGCTTTGAAGGGGGAATCTCGAGGTCTTTCTCGAGTTGTGACAGGAAACCCTGTGTTCCCTGGACTTGTGACGGTGACCTCAGGGAGCTTCTCAGGGTGCCTATTGGAAGTCTGGAATACTGTGGAGTTGGGAGGAGCTCTCGGGACTCCACTGGGTTTGGTGCAATGCATGAGGGCCTCATCTCGAGTTGAGGCAGGAACCTCAGGTTTCCTCACCATTTCTGACTTCGATTGCAGGGTTTCTGTAGAGTTGGAACAGGATAGTCAGGCATCTTCTTGTGTTGAGGACTGGAACTCTGCTTGCCTCTCGAGTTGTTCTCGGGGTGATGGGCCACTTGTCGAGTTGTATTTGGAACCTGCGAATTTATCTGGACTATGCAACTGGGGTGTCAGTGCCTCTTCGTGTTGTGACTTCATCCACAGGGTTACATTCAAAGAGGTTTCTGGGAATCGGGTTCTTATCAAGAGTGGACGGGGAAATCGGTGTCTTTCAGAATGTGACATGAGCCACGAGGCTACCTCTCGAATTTCTTCATGAGACCATCCTCCTCCTGAGGTGCGACTGGAAGTTTGGGATCCCTTTCCAGACAAAGCAGGGGAATCGACCCTCATGTGGAGATCAGGAGAGGAGAAGGGCCTCAGATTAAGTGGTGCCGGGAAATTCGGTGTTCCGCTCGAGTGAGACCGGTAAGTCAGGGAAGTTTTTGAATTGGATCAAGGGTGTCAAGTACTGTTCGAATTTCAAGAGGGAACCTGGGATTTCTCTTGAGACTCTACAGCGGGAAGGGGCCTAATCTCAGGATGACGGGGGAACCTCGTGGTTTTTCTCGAGGTGCGGTGGGATTCTCAAGTTAGGACGGGGAACTCAAGGAGCCTCTCATGTTGCCAAAGGGAAGTCCAATCTCCATTCGAGTTGCGAGGGAGTGCTGGGGATATCACTGCAGGGCAAATAGACCTCATCTAGGCTTTTGTCCAGAATATACGTGTTCGTCTCCAATGGCAACATGGATCTCGGTGTTACATTCAAGGTTCAACCGGGGTGTCAGGCCTCATCTTGAGTGCAAGCAAAGAAATCCGCTCTCCTCTCCAGTTGCAACGTGTATCTCTTGAAGCCCATAGAGTGGCCTAAAGGGAGTCAAGCCTCCTCGGGGGGGTTTAAGAGAGGACTCGGGATTCCTGTCTCGGCCCTGCAGGAAAAGAAGGGCCTCATCTCGCGATGAAGGGCAAATCTCGTAGTTTTTTTCAAACTGCTGCGCAACGTTTGGGGTTTTCCTCAAGTTACCACGGGGAACTAAGGGAGACTCTCGTGTGGTCCCAGGGAAGTCCAGTTTCCATTCGAGTTGCGAGGGGGAGCATAGCTTTGCTCTTGATTCACTGCAGGGGAATCTGGCCTCAAGACGCACTGAAAGGGAATTTCGATGTCTTTCTTAAATTGCGGCAGGAAACCCTGGGTTTCCTCAACTTGTAAGGTGACCTCAGGGAGCTTCTCATTGTGCTTATTGGAAGTCAGGGATACAGTGGACTTGGAGGGGCCTCTCGGACTCCCCTGGTCTTGGTGCAATGGAAGGGCTCCTCATCGCGAATTGAGGCAGGAGCCTCAGGGTTCCTCTTCTGTTTTGACGTGGGTCTCAGGCTGTGGATACCGTTTCAAACAGGGAGGTAGGTCTCGACGTGTGTGAAGGCATGGAACTCTGCTCTCCTCTCGAGTTGTCAAAGGGATTTCAGGCCTCCAGCCGAGTTGAATTTGGGACCTGGGGCTGTTTTCAGATTAACAACCATGGCATCAGAACTCCTTCGTGTTGTGAGAACTCTCCACTGACATTCGAACCGGTGCAAGGAAATCAGGCCTGATCTCGAGTGGAATGGGGATATCAGTGGCTTTCAAACTGTGACAAGGCCCCCGGGTTCCCCTCCAGTGTCAAGTAGATACCAGCCTCCTCTCGAGGTGGAACGGGGATGTCAGCATTCCTTTCCAGGGGAAGCAGGGCAATCGACTCTTGTCTCGCCTTGAGGCAGGTACAACGGGGCTCTTCTTGACTTGTGGCGGGAATTTCAGCGTTCCTCTCAAGTGGGGACGGGTATCTCGGGAAACTTCTGGAGTTTCGTAAAGCATGTCGAGGACCCTTACGAGTTCCAAGGGAAACGTTGGCTTTCTTTGGAAACGCTGCAGCATAAAAGGGCCTCCTCAAGCGTGCAGGCGAGAATTTTGTCATTTGCCTGGAGTTGTGGAGGGAAGCTTAGGGTTCCTCTCGAGTTGCCGGTTGACCTGGGGGAACGCTCGTGTTTCCTGAGGGAAGTCAGATCTCCTTTGACATTGCGAGGGCCACCTCGGGATTCCTTGTGCATCGCTGCAGGGATGAATAGGGCCTCTTCTCAAGTTGAGGCCAGAACCTCAGGCTTCCTCTACATTTCTGACTTCAATCCCAGGGTTTCACAGAGTTGGAACAGGAGAGTCAGGCTTTGTCTTGTGATGAGGTTGGAACCCCGCTTGCCTCTTGAGTTGTTCACGGGGTAACAGGCCACTTGTCATTTTGTATTTGGAACCTGTGCCTGTTTACGGACCATGCAACTGGGGTGTCAGTGTCCCTTCGTGTTGTGACTTCATCCTCAGGGTTACATACAAAGAGGTGCCCGGGCATCAGGACCTTTCTTGAGTGGACGGGGAAATCGGTGTCTTTCAGAATGTGGCATGACACACGAGGCTTTCTCTCGAGTTTCAGTGTGAGACTGGCCTCCTCCTGAGGTGGGACATGATGGTTGGGATCACCTTCCAGACAGAGCAGGGGAATTGACCCTCATTCGTGATCAGGAGGTGAGAAGGGGCTCAGATTAAGTTGTGCTGGGAAACTCGTTGTTCCTCTCGAATGAGAATGGTATGTCAGGGAACTTTTGGAGGTGCATCAAGGGTATCAAGTACCTTTTAAAATTTAAAGAGGGAACGTGGGATTTCTCTTGAGACGCTGCAGGGGGAAAGGGCTTCATCTCGCGATGACGGGGAAACTTCGAGGTTTTTCTCCATATCTGGCGGGATTCTCGAGTAATGATGGGGAACTCAGGATGCCTCTCGATTTGGCGCAGCGAAGTCCAATCTCCATTCGAGTTATGAGTGGGAGCCGGGGATATCTCCCGAGTCACTGCAGGGCAAATAGGCCTCATCTAGGCATGTGTCCACAAATTCCGTGTTCCTTTACAGTGGCGACAGGGATCTCAGGGTTACATTCAAGGTTCACCCGGGAAGTCAGGCCTTGTTCGAGTGGAAGGGAAAAACTCCGCTCTCCTCTCGAGTTGCAACGAGTATCTCTTGGAGCCAATTGAGTGGCCTAAAAGGAGTCAAGCCTACTGTGGAATTTTGAGAGAGGACTCGGGATTGCTCTCTAGGCCCTGCAGGAAAAGAAGGGCGTCATCTCGCGATGACGGGGGAATCTCATGGTTTTTTTTGAGCTACAGTGGGACTTGTGTGGTTTCTCTCGAGTAACGATGGGGAACTCAGGTAGCCTCTTGTGTGGCCCCAGGGAAGTTCACTCTCCATTCGAGTTGCGAGGGGGAACACAACATTGCTCTCGAGTCACGGCAGGGGAATCAGGCCTCAATATGCATTCAAGGGGGAATATCAAGGTCTTTCTGGAGTAGCAGCAGGAAACCCTGGCTTCCCTCAATATGTGACAGTGACCTCAGGGAGGTTCTCAGGGTGTTTATGGGAAGTCAGGAATATTGTGGAGTTGGAGGGGCCTCTTGGGGCTCCACTGGGTCAGTGCAAAGGAAGAGGGCTTCATCTCAAGTTGAGGCGGGGAAAAGGGGGCTCTTCTTGACTTGTGGAGGGAAACTCAGCATTCCTATCGAGTTGGGACAGGTATCTCTTGAAACTTCTGGAGTTTTGTAAAGCATGTAGAGGACCTTTTCTAGTTCCAAGGCAAACGTTGTCTTTCTTTGGAAAGGCTGCAGCATAAAATGGCCTCCTCAAGCATGAAGGGGATAATTTTGTAGTTTGCCTTGAGTTGTGGCGGGAAGCGTAGGGTTCCTCTCGAGTTGCGTGTAGACCTGGGGGACCGCCCGTGTCTCCTCAGGGAAGTCAGATCTCCTTTGTCATTGCAAGGGGCACCTAGGGATTCCTCACGTATCACTTCAGGGATGAATAGGGCCTCATGTCGAGTTGAGGCTGGAACCTCAGGCTTCCTCTCCATTTCTGACTTCGATCCCAGGGTCTCTGCAGATTGGAACATGAGAGTCAGGCCTCGTATTGTGTTGAGGAATGGAACTCCGCTTGCCTCTGGAGTTCTTCCCCGGGTGACAGGCCACTTGTCGAGTTTTATTTGAAACCTGCACCTTTTTCTGGACAATGCAACGGGGGTGTCATTCTCTTTGGTGTTGTGACTTCATCCTCAGGTTTACATTTGAAGAGGTGCCCGGGCATTGGGACTTATCTTGAGCGGACAGGGAGATCATTGTCTTTCTTAAAGTGGCACGACCCACGAGGCTTCCTCTCGAATTTCAACATGAGACCTGCCTCTTCCTGAGCTGCGACGGTAAGGTCTGGATCCCTTTGCAGACATAGCAGGTGAGTCAACCCTCGTATCGAGATCAGGAAGGGAGAAGGGGCTCAGATTCAGTTGTGCTGGGAAACTTGGTGTTCCTCTCGAATGAGGACGGTATGTCGGAGAACTTTTTGAGTTGCATCAAGGGTTTCAAGTACCATTTTGAATTTACAAGGGAACATGGGATTTCTCTTGAGACGCTGCAGCAGGAAAGGGCCTCATCTCGTGATGTCGGGGGAGCCTCGTGGCATTTCTCTAGTTACGGCAGGATTCTCGAGTTAAGACGGGGAACTCAGGAAGCCTCTGGATTTGGTGTAGGGAAGTCCAATCTCCATTCGAGTTATGAGTGGGAGCCGGGGATTGCTCTTGAGTCACTGCAGGGCAAATAGACCTCATCTAGGCATGTGTCCACAAATTCCGTGTTCCTTTCCAGTGGCGACAGGTATCTCCAGGTTGCCTTCAAGGTTCACCCAGGGAGTCAGGCCTCGCTTGAGTGGAAGCAAAGAACTCCGCTCTCCTCTCGAGTTGTGACGGGTATCTCTTGGAGCCAATTGAGTGGCCAAAAGGGAGTCAAGCCTCCTGTGGAGTTTTGAGTGAGGACTCGGGATTGCTCTCTAGGCCCTGCAGGAAAAGAAGGGCCTCATCTCACAATGACAGGGGAATCTCGTGGTTTGTTTGTTTTGAGCTGCAGTGGGACGTGTGGGGTTTCTCTCGAGTAACGACGGGGAACTCAGGGAGCCTCTCGTGGGGCCCCAGGGAAGTTCAGTGTCCATTCGAGTTGGGAGGGGAAGCACGGCATTGTTCTCAAGTCTCAGCAGGTTAATCGGGCCTCCAGATGCATTGAAGGGTGAATCGCGGGGTCTTCCTCGAGGTGCGGCAGGAAACCCTGTGTTCCCTCGACTTGTGACAGTGACCTCTGGGAGCTTCTCAGGGTGCCTGTGAAAAGTCAGGAATACTCTGGAGTTGGGAGGGGCCTCTCGGGACTCCACTGGGTTTGGTATAATGGAAGAGGGCCTCATCTCGAGTTGAGGCGGGAACCTCAGGGTTCCTCTCCTGTTGTGACGTGGGTCTAGGTCTGTGTATGCCATTTATAACAAGGAGTAAGGTCTCGACATGTGTCAAGTCGTGGAACTCTGCTTTCCTTTCGAGTTTTCAAAGTGGTTTCAGGCTTCTAACTGAGTTGAATTTGGAACCTGGGGCTCTTTTCAAATTAGCAACTGGGGCATCAGAACTCCCTTGGTGTTGTGAGTTGATTCCTGGCTGACATTTGAATCGGTGCAAGGAAATCAGGCCTGATCTCGAGTAGGTGGGGAAATATGTGGCTTTCGAATTGTGACAGGGCCCCCGGGTTCCCCTCCAGTGTCAAGTAGATACCAGCCTCCATTCGAGGTGCAATGGGGACATCAGCATTCCTTTCCAGGTGAAGCAGGGCAATCGACCCTCATCTCGACTTGAGGCAGGGAAAAAGGGATCATTCTTGACTTGTGGTGGGAAACTCAGCATTCAGCTCGAGTGGGGATGGGTATCTCGGGAAACTTCTGGATTTTCACAAAGCAAGTCCAGGACCGTTTCCAGTTCCAAGGGAAACGTGGATTTTCTTTAGAAATGCTGAGCGTAAAAGGTACTCCTCAAGCATGCAGGGGAGAATATCGTAGTTTGCGTGGAATTGTGGCAGGAATCTTAGGGCTCCTGTTGAATTGTGTGTCGTCCTGGGTGACCACTCATGTCTCCTCAGGGAAGTCAGATCTCCTTTGGAATTGCGAGGGGCCTCTCGGATTCCTCGTGCATCGCTGCAGGGATGAATACGGCCTCATCTAGAATTGAGGCGGGAACCTCAGGGTTCCTCTCCATTACTGACTTAGATGGCAGGGTCTCTGCAGATTGGAACAGGAAAGTCAGGCCTCGTCTTGTGTTGAGGAATTGAACCTACTTGCCTTTTAAGTAGTTCACAGGGTGACAGGCTACTTGTCGAGTATATTTGGAACCTGTGTCTTTTTCCAGAATATGCAACTGGGGTGTCAGTGCCCCTTCGTGTTTGACTTCATCCTCAGGGTTACATTCAAAGAGGGGCCCAGGCATCACGACTTATCTTGAGTGGACAGGGAAATTGGTATCTTTCAGAATGTGGCACAACCCACGAGTCTTCTGCTCGAGTTTCAATGTGAGACTGGCCTCTTCCTGAGGTGCGACGGGAAGGTCGGGATCCCTTTCCAGACAAAGCAAGGGAATTGATCCTCATGTCAAGATCAGGAGGGGAGAAGGGGCTCGGATTAAGATGTGCCGGGAAACTTGGTGTTCCTCTCGAGTGAGAAATGTATTTCGGGAACTTTATGAGTTGCAACAAGTGTGTCAAATACCGTTTCAAATTTGAAGAGGGAACATGGGATTTCCCTTGATACGCTGCAGCAGGAAAGGGCCTCATCTCGCAATGACGGGGGAACCTCGTGGTTTTTCTCGTGTTGTGGTGGGATTCTCGAGTTACGACAGGGAACTCAGGGAAACTCTCGTGTTTCCTCAGGGAAGTCCAATCTCCATTCGAGCTGCGATGGGGAGTTGGGGTTTGCTCTCTAGTCACTACAAAGCAAATACACCTTATAAAGACTTGTGTCCAGAAACTCCGTGTTCCTCTCCAATGGCGACAAGGATCTCAGTGTTGCATTCAAACTTCAGCCAGGGAGTCAGGCCTTGTTTCGAGTGGAAGCAAAGAACTCCGCTCTCCTCTCGAGTTGTAACAGGTATCTCTTAGAGAACACTGAGTGCCTAAAGGGAGTCAAACCTCCTGTGGAGTTTTGAGAGACAACTCGGGATTGCTCTCTAGGCCCTGCAGGAAAAGAAGGGCCTCATCTCGCGATGACGGGGGAATCTCATTGTTTTTTTCGAGCTGTGGCACGACGTGTGGGTTTTTATCAAGTTACGATGGGGAACTCAGGGAGCCTCTCGTGTGGCCCCAGGGAAGTCCAATGTCCATTTGAGTTGCGAGTGGAGGGCAGCATTGCTCTCGAATAACAGCAGGGGAATCGGGCCTCAAGACGCATTGAAGGGGGAATCTCGAGGTATTTCTCGAGTTGCAGCAGGAAACCCTGGGTTCCCTTGACTTGTGATGATGACCTCAGGGAGCTTCTCAGGGTCCCTATGGGAAGTCAGGAATCCTGTAGAGTTGGGATGGGCCTCTTGGGACTCCACTGGGTTCGGTGAAATGGAAGAGGGCCTCATCTCGAATTGAGGCGGAAATCTCATGGTTCCTCTCTTGTTCTGATGTGGGTCTCAGGCTGTGTATGCCGTTTCAAACAGTGGGTCAGGTCTGGAGGTGTGTGGAGGCCTGGAACTCTGCTTTCCTCTCGAGTTGTCAAAGGGGTTTCAGGCCTCCAGCCAAGTTGAATTTGGGACCTGGGGCTCTTTTCGGATTAACAACCAGGGCATCAGAACTCCTTGGTGTTGTGAGTGGATTCTTGTCTGACATTTGAATCGGTGCAAGGAAATCAGACCTGATCTCGAGTGGATGGGGAAATACGTGGATTTCGAATTGGGACAAGGCCCCCTTGTTCCCCTCCAGTGTCAATTAGATCCAAGCCTCCTCTTGAGGTGCAACAGGGATGACGGCATTCCTTTCCAGGCGAGCAGGGCAATCGACACTCATCTCGACTTGAGGCGGGGAAAACGGGGCTCTTCTTCACTTGTGGCGGGAAATTCAGCATTCCTCCCGACTGGGGACGGGTATCTAGGGAAACTTCTGGAGTTTTGTAAAGCGTGTCGAGGACTGTTTCAAGTTTGAAGGGAAACGTGGGCTCTCTTTGGAAACGCTACAGCGTAATAGGGCCACCTCAAGCAGGCAGGGGTGAATTATGTAGTTTGGGTGGAGTTGTGGCAGGAAGATTTGGGTTCGTTTCGAGTTGCGTGTCCACCAGGGGGACTGCTAGTGTCTCCTCAGGGAAGTCAGATATCCTTTGGCGTTGGTAAGGGCTCCTCGGGATTCCTTGCGCATTGCTGCAGGGATGAATAGGTCCTCATCTAGAGTTCAGATGGGAACCTGCGGGTTCCTCTCCGTTTAAGACTTCGATCACAGGGTCTCTGCAGAGTTGGAACAGGAGAGTCATGCCTTCTCTAGTGTTGAGGAATGGAACTCCGCTTGCCTCTTGCATTGTTTTCTGGGTGACAGGCCCCTTGTCGTGTTGTATATGGAACCTGTGGCTTTTCCATACTATGCAAGAGGGGTTTCAGTGCTCCTTCATGTTGTGACTTCATCCACAGGGTTACATACGAAGAAGTGCCCGGGCATCGGGACTTATCTTGAGTGGAAGGGAAACCGGTGTCTTTCAGAATGTGACCCGATCCACAAGGCTTCCTCTCGAGTTTCAATGTGAGATAGGATCCTCCTGAGGTGCGACAGGAAGGTCGGGATCCCTTTCCAGACAAATCAGGGGAATCGACCCTCATGTCAAGGTCAGGAGTGGAGAAGGGGCTCAGATTAAGTTGTGCCGGGAAATTCGGTGTTCCTCTTGAGTGAGACCGGTATTTCGGGGAACTTTTTGATTTGCGTCAAGGGTGTCAACTACCGTTTTGAATTTCAGGAGGGAACATGGGATTTCTCTCGAGACGTTGCAAGGAGAAAGGGCCTCATCTCCCAATAACGGGGGAACCTCATGGTTTTTCTCGAGTTGTGGCAGGATTCTCGAGTTACGACGGGGAGCTCAGGGAGCCTCTTGTGTTGGCCCAGGGAAGACCAATCTCCTTCGAGTTGTGAGGTGAACTGGGGAATGCTCCCCAGTCAAGGTAGGGCAAAAAGACCTCATCTAGGCTTGTGTCCAGAAACTCCGTGTTCCCCTCCCTCTCCTGTGGTGACAGGGATCTCGGGGTTGAATTCAAGATTCACCTGGGGAGTCATCCTCGTCTCGAGAGAAAGCAAAGAACTCTGCTCTTCTCTCGAGTTGTGACAGGTATCTCTTGGAGCCCATTGAGTGGCCTAAAGGGAGTCAAACCTCCTGTGGAATTTTGAGAGAGGACTCAGGTTTGCTGTCTAGGCCCTGCAGGAAAAGAAGGGCCTCATCTCTCAATGATGGGAGAATCTTGTGGTTTCTTTCGAGGTGCGGCGCGAATGTGGGGTTTCTCACCAGTTACTATGGGGAACTCAGGGAGCCTCTCATGTGGTGCCAGGGAAAGTCAGGTCTCCATTTGAGTTGCGAGGGGGAGCGCGGCATTGCTCTTGAGTCACGGTAGGGGAATCGGGCCTCAAGACACGGTGAAGAAGGAATCTTGACGTCTTTCTCGAGTTGCAGCAGGAAACCCTGGGTTCACTCGACTTGTGACGGTGATCTCAGGGAGCTTCTCAGGGTGCCTATGAGAAGTCAGGTATACTGTGGAGTTGGTAGGAGCCTCTTGGAGCTCTACTGGGTTTGGTGCAGTGGAAGAGCGCCTCATCTTGAGTTGAGGTGGGAACCCCAGGGTTCCTCTCCATTTCTGACTTCGATCGCAGGGTTTCTGTACAGTTGGAACAGGAGAGTCAGGCCTCTTCTTGTGTTGAGGAAAGGAACTCTTCTTGCCTCTCGAGTTGTTCACAGGGTGACAGGACACTTGTCGCATTGTATTTGGAACCTGCGGGTTTTTCAGGACGATGCAACTGGGGTGTCAGTGCCCCTTCGTGCTGTGACTTCATCCACAGGGTTACATTCGAAGAGGTGTCTGGGCATTGGGTTCTTATCAAGAGTGGACAGGGAAATTGGTGTCTTTCGGAATTTGGCATGACCCATGACGCTACCTTTCGAATTTCTTTCTGAGACCGGCCTCCTACTGAGGTGCGACGGAAAGGTCGGGATCCCTTTCCAGACAAAGCAGGGGAATCGACCCTCATGTTGAGATCAGGAGGGGAGAAGAGGCTCAGATTAAATGGTGCCGGAAAACTCGTGTTCCTCTCGAGTGAGACAGGTATGTCGGGGAACTTTTTGGGTTGCATCAAGGGTGTCAAGTTCCATTTCAAATTTAAAGAGGGAACAGGGGATTTCTCTTGAGACGCTGCAGCAGGAAGGGGCGTCATCTCACGATGATCTGGGAACCTCATTGTTTTTCTCGAGTTGCAGCAGGATTCTCGATTTATGACAAGGCTCTCAGGGAGCCTCTCGTGTTGGCCCAGGGAAGTCCAATCTCCAGTCGAGTTGTGAGGGAGAGCTGGGGATTCCTCTCGAGTCACTGCAGGGCAAATAGACCTCATGTAGGCTTTTGTCCAGAAAATCCGTGTTCCTCTCCAATGGCAACAGGGATCTCGGTGTTACATTCAAGGTTCACCCAGGGATTCAGGCCTCGTCTCGAGTGGAAGCAAATAATTTCGCTCTCCTCTCGAGTTGCGACGGGTTTCTCTTGGAGCCCATAGAGTGGCCAAAGGATGTCATGCCTCCTGTGGAGTTTGGAGAGAGGACTCAGGATTGCTCTCTAGGCCCTGCAGGAAAATAAGGGCCTCATCTCGTGATGACGGGCGAATCTCGTGGTTTTATTCCAGCTGCAGTGCAACGTATGGAGTTTTTCTCGAGTTACGATGGGGAACTAAGGGAGCCTTTCGTGTGCCCCAGGGAGGTCCAGTCTCCATTCGAGTTGCGAGGGGGAGCGTGGCATTGCTCTCGATTAACTGCAGGGGAATCTGGCCTCAAGACACTGTGAAGGGGGAATTTCGAGGTCTTTCTCGAGTTGCGGCAGGAAACCCTGGGTTTCCTCGACTTGTGACAGTGACCTAAGGGATCTTCTCATTGTGCCTATTGGAAGCCAGGAATCCTGTGGACGTGGGAGGGCCCTTCAGTCTCCATTGGGTTTGGTGAAATGGAAGAGGGCCTCATCTCGAGTTGAGGCAGGAACCTCAGGTTTCCTCTCCTGTTTTGACGTGGGTATCAGGCTGTGTATGCCTTTTCAAACAGGGAGGTAGGTCTCGACGTGTGTGAAGGCATGGAACTCTGCTTTCCTCTCGAGTTGTCAAAGGGGTTTCAGGCCTCCAGCCCAGTTGAATTTGGGACCTGGGGTTCTTTTCAGATTAACAACCAGGGCATCAGAACTCCTTCATGTTGAGAGTTGATTCTCGGCTGACATTCAAATCCGTGCAAGGAAATCAGGCCTGATCTCGAGTGGAGGGGGAAATCAGTGGATTTTGAATTGTGACAAGGCCCCCGGGTTCCCCTCCAGTGTCAAGTAGATACCAACCTCCTCTTGAGGTGTGCCAGGGATGTCGGCATTTCTTTTCAGGTGAAGCAGGGAAATCAACGCTCATCTCGACTTGAGGAGGGGAACTTAGGGCTCTTCTTGACTTGTGGCGGGAATTTCAGCGTTCCTCTCGAGTGGGAACGGGTATCTCAGGAAACCTCTGGAGCTTCATAAAGTGTGTTGAGGACCCTTTCAAGTTCCAAGGGAAACGTGGGCTTTATTTGGAAACGCTGCAGCGTTAAAGGGCCTTCTCAAGCGTCCAGGCTAGAATTTCATTTGCATGCAATTGTGGAGGGAAGCTTAGGGTTCCTCTCGAGTTGCCAGTTGACCTGGGGGTCCGCTAGTGTGTCCTGAGGGAAGTTAGATCTCCTTTGGCATTCCAAGGGCCACCTCGGGATTCCTCGCGCATAGCCGCAGGGATGAATAGGGCCTCATCTCTAGATGAGGCAGGAATCTCAGTGTTGCTCTAGATTTCTGACTTCAATTGCAGGGTCTCTGAAGAGTTGGAACAGGAGAGTCAGGCCTCGTCTTGGGTTGAGGAATGGAACTCCACTTGCCTCTCGAGTTTCACGGGGTGACAGGCCACTTGTTGAGTTGTATTTGGAACCTGCGGCTATTTACAGACGATGCAACTGGGGTGTCAGTGCCCCTTCTTGTTGTGACTTCATCCTCAGGGTTATATTCGAAGAGGTGCCCAGGCATCAGGAGCTTTCTTGAGTGGACGGGGAAATCGGTGTCTTTCGGAATGTGGCATGACACTCGAGGCTTCCTCTCGAGTTTCCGTGTGAGACCGGCCTCCTCCTGAGTTGGGATGTGAAGGTCGGCATCCCCTTCCAGACACAGCAAGGGAATCGACCCTCTTGTCGAGATCAGGAGGGTAGAAGAGGCTCAGATTAAGTGATGCCGGGAAACTCGGTATTCCTCTCGAGTGAGACCTGTGTGTCGGGGAACTTTTTGAGTTGCATTAAGGGTGTCAAGTACCGTTTCGTATTTCAAGAGGGAACTTGGGATTTCTCTTGATACACTGCACCAGGAAAGGGCTCCATCTCACGATGACGGGGGAACCTCGTGGTTTTTCTCGAGTTGTGGTGGGATTCTCGAGTTACAACGGGGAACTCTGCATGCCTCTCGTGGTGGTCCAGGGGTCCAATCTCTGTTCGAGTTGCCAGGGAGAGCTGAGGATTGCCTTCGAGTCACTGCAGGGCAAATAGACCTCATCTAGGTTTGTGTCCAGAAAGTATGTGTTCCTTTCCAGTGGTGACAGGGATCTCGGGGTTTCATTCTATATTCACCTGGGGAGTCATGCCTCATCTCGAGTGCAAGCAAAGAACTCTGCTCTCCTCTCGAATTGCGACGGGTATCTCTTGAAGCCCATTGAGTGGCCTAAAGGGAGTCGAGCCTCCTGTGGAGTTTTGAGAGAGGACTCAGGATTGCTGTTAGGCCCTGCAGCAAAAGAAGGGCCTCATCTCGCGACAATGGGCGAATCTCGTGGTTTTTTTTGAGCTGCGGCGCAACGTGTGGGGTTTTCCGCAAGTTACGATGGGGAACTTAGGGAGCCTGTCGTGTGGCCCCAGGGAAGTCCAGTCTCCATTCAAGTTGGGAGGGGGACTGCGGCATTGCTCTTGAGTCACGGTAGGGGAATCGGGCCTCAAGAGGCGTTGAAGGAGGAATCTCGTGGTGTTTCTCAGTTGCGGCAGTAAACCCTGGGTTCCCTCGACTTGGGCCAGTGACCTCAAGGAGCTTCTCAGGGTGCCTATGAGAAGTCAGGGATACTGTGAAGTTGGGAGGGGCCTCTCGGGACTCCACTGGGTTTGGTGCAATGGAAGAGGGCCTCATCTCGAGTTGAGGAGGGAATCTCAGGGTTCCTCTCCATTTCTGACTTCAATCGCAGGGTCTCTGCAGAGTTGGAACAAGAGAGTCAGTCCTCATCATGTGTTGAGGAATGGAACTCCGCTTTCCTCTCGAGTTGTTCATGGGGTGACAGGACACTTGTCGAGTTGTATTTGGAACCTGCGGGTTTTTCTGGATGATGCAACCGGGATGTCAGTGCCCCTTCGTGTTATGACTTCATCCACAAGGTTTCATTCGAAGAGGTGTCTGGGTATCGGGTTCTTATCAAGAGTGGATGGGGAAATCGGTGTCCTTCGGAATGTGACATGACCCACGAGGCTACCTGTATAATTTCTTTGTGAGACCCACCTCCTCCTGAGGTGTGATGGGAAGGTCAGGATCCCTTTCCAAACAAAGCAGGGGAATCGACCTTCATGTCGAGATCAGGAGGGGAGAAGGGGCTCAGATTATGTGGTGCCAGGAAACTCGGTGGTCCTCTTGAGTGAGACCGGTATGTTGGGGAACATTTTGGGTTTCATCAAAGGTGTCAAGTACCGTTTCGAATTTCAAGAGGGAACGTGGGATTTCTCTTGAGACTCTACAGCGGGAACGGGCCTCATCTCATGATGATGAGTGAACCTCATGGTTTTTCTCGAGGTGTGGCGGAATTCTCAAGTTAGGATGGGGAACTCAAGGAGTCTCTCGTGTTGCCAAAGGGAAGTCCAATCTCCATTCGAGTTGTGAGGGGAAGCTGGGGATATCACAGGAGGGCAAATAGACCTCATCTAGGCTTTTGTCCAGAATATACGTGTTCGCCTCCAATGGCAACATGGATCTCAGTGTTACATTCAAGGTTCAACCGGGGAGTCAGGCTTTGTCTCGAGTGCAAGCAAGGAAATCCACTCTCCTCTCCAGTTGCGGTGGGTATCTCTTGGAGCCCATAGAGTGGCCTAAAGGGAGTCAAGCCTCCTGTGGAGTTTTGAGAGAGGACTTGGGATTGATGTCTCGGCCCTGGAGGAAAAGAAGGGCCTCATCTCACGATGATGGACAAATCTCGTGGTTTTTTTCAAGCTGCTGGGAAACGTGTGGGGATTTTCCTCGAGTTACTACGGGGAACTAAGTGAGAATCTCGTGTGGCTCCAGGGAAGTCCAGTCTCCATTCGAGTTGCAAGGGGAAGCTTAGCCTTGCTCTGGATTCACTGCAGGGGAATCCGGCCTCAAGATGCACTGAAGGGGGAATTTCGAGGTCCTTCTCGAGTTGCAGCAGGAAACCCTGGGTTTACTAGAATTGTGATGGTGACCTCATGGAGCTTCTTATTGTGCCTATTGGAAGTCAGGAATACTGTGGACTTGGGAGGGGCCTCTCAGAATCCCCTGGGTTTGGTGCAATGGAAGACTGCCTCATCTCGAGTTGAGGCGGGAACCTCAGGTTTCCTCTCCTGTTCTGACGTGGGTCTCGGGCTGTGTATGTTGTTTCAAACAGGGAGGTAGGTCTCGACGTGTGTGAAAGCATGGAACTCTGCTTTCCTCTCGAGTTGTCAAAGGGGTTTCAGGCTTCCAGCCGAGTTGAATTTGGGACCTGGGGCTCCTTTCAGATTAACAACCAGGGCATCAGAACTCCTTCGTGTTGTGAGTTGGTTCTGGGCTGGCATTTGAATTGGTACAAGGAAATCAGGCCTGTTCTCGAGTGGAATAGGGAAATCTGTGGCTTTCGAATTGTGGCAAGGCCCCCGGGTTCCCCTCCAGTGTCAAGTAGATACCAGGCTCTTCTCGAGGTGCGCCAGGGACGTTGGCATTCCTTTCCAGGCGAAGCACGGCAATCGACCCTCATCTCGACTTGAGGTGGGGACAATGGGGCTCTTCTTGACTTGTGGTGGAAATTTCAGCGTTCCTCTCGAGTGGGGACGGGTATCTCTGGAAACTTCTGGAGTTTCGTAAAGTGTGTCAAGAACCCTTTCGAGTTCGAAGGGAAACGTAGGCTTTCTTTGGAAACGCAGCAGCATAAAATGGCCTCCTCAAGAGTGCAGGCGAGAACTTCGTTGTTTGCCTGGAATTGTGGTGGGAAGCTTAGGTTCCTCTCAAGTTGCCTGTCGACCTGGGGGACCGCTCGTGTTTCATCAGGGAATTCAGATCTGCTTTAGCATTGCGAGGGCCACCTGGGGATTCCTCGTGCATTGCTGCAGGGATGAATAGGGCCTCATCTCAAGATGAGGCGGGAACCTCATTGTTCCTCTCCATATCTGACTTTGATTGCAGGGTTTCTGCAGAGTTGGAACAGGAGAATCAGGCTTCGTCTTGTGAAGAGTTTGGAACTCTGCTGGCCTCTCGAGTTGTTCATGGGGTGACAGGCCACTTGTCGAGTTGCATTTAGAACCTTAGGCTGTTTCCAGACGATGCAACTGGGGTGTAAGTGCCTTTTCGTGTTGTGACTTCATCCTCAGGGTTACATACGAAGAGGTGCCCGGGCATCGGGACCTTTCTTGAGTGGACAGGGAAATCGGTGTCTTTCGGAATGTGGCACGACACACGAGGCTTCCTCTAGAGTTTCAGTGTGAGACCGCCATCCTCCTGAGGTGAGATGTGATGGTTGGGATCCCCTTCCAGACAAAGCAGGGGAATTGACCCTCATGTCAAGATCAAGAGGGGAGAAGGGGCTCAGATTTAGTGGTGCCCGGAAACTCGAGTGAGACCAGTATGTCGGGGAACTTTTGGTGGTGCATCAAGGCTATCAAGTACCTTTTAAAATTTCAAGAGAGAACATGGGATTTCACTTTAGACACTGCAGCGGGAAAGGGCCTCATCTTGCCATAACAGGGGAACCTCGTGGTTTTTCTCGAGTTGCAGTGGGATTCTTGAGTTAAGACGGGGAACTCAGGTTACCTCTCGTGTTCGATCAGGGAAGTCCAATCTCCATTCGAGTTGCGAAGGAGAGCTGGGGATTGCTCTCGAGTCATGGCAGTGCAAATAGACCTCATCTAGACTTGTGTCCATAAACTACGTGTTCCTCTCCAGTGGCGACAGGATTCTCCAGGTTGCATTCAAGATTCACCTGGGGAGTCAGGCCTCATCTCGAGTGCAAGCAAAGAACTCCACTCTCCTCTCGTGTTGAAACGGGTATCTCTTGGAGCCCATTGAGTGCCCTAAACGGAATCAAGCCTCCTGTGGAGTTTTGAGAGTGAACTCAGATTGCTCTCTAGGCCCTGTAGGAAAAGAAGGGCCTCATCTCACGATGACGGGGGAATCTTGTGGGTTTTTTCCGAGCTGCGGCAGGAGTGTGGGGTTCTCACGAGTTATGACGGGGAACTCAGGGAGCCTCTCGTGTGGTGCCAGGGAAGTCCAGTCTCCATTTGAGTTGCGAGGGGGAGCGTGGCATTGCTCTCGAGCCACGGAAGTGGAATCGGGCCTCAAGATTTGTTGAAGAAGGAATCTCGAGGTCTTTCTCGAGTTGCGGCAGGAAACCCTCAGTTCCCTTTACTTGTGCCATGGCCTCAGGGAGCTTCTCAGGGTGCCTATAAGTCAGGGATACTGTGGAGTTGGTAGGGGCCTCTCAGGACTCCACTGGGTTTGGTGCAATGGAACAGGACCTCATCTCGAGTTGAGGCGGGAACCTCAGCGTTCCTCTCCATTTCTGACTTTGATCGCAGGGTCTCTGCAGAGTTGGAACAGGAGAGTCAGGCCTCGTCTTGTGTAGAGGAATGGAACTCTGCTTGCCTCTCGAGTTGTTGACGGGGTGACAGGCCACTTGTCGAGTTGTATTTGGAACCTGAGGGTTTTTCCAGATGATGCAACTGGGGTGTCAATGCCCCTTGGTGTTGTGACCTCATCCACAGGGTTACATTCGAAGAGGTGTCCAGGCATCGGGTTCTTATCAAGAGTGGACAGGTAAATTTGTGTCTTTCGAAATGTGGCATGACCCAAGGGGTTACCTCTTGAATTTCTTTATGAGACTGGCCTCCTCCTGAGGTGCGAGGGGCAGGTCGGGATACCTTTCCAGACAAAGCAGGGGAATCAATGCTCATGTGGAGATCAGGAGGGGAAGAGGGGCTCAGATTAAGTGGTGCTGGGGACTCCGTGCTCCTCTCGAGTGAGGCTGGTATGTCGGGGGATTTTTTGGGTGCATCAAGGGTGTCAAGTCCAGTTTCGAATTTCAAGAGGGAACGTGGGATTTCACTTGAGATGCTGCAGAAGGAAAGGGCCTCATCTCGCGATGACGGGGGGAACCTCGTAGTTTTTCTCGAGTTACGGCGGGATTCTCGAATTACGATGTGGATGGGGCAATCTCCGGGGTTTTTTTGAGCTGCAGCGGGACGTGTGGGGTTTCTCTCAAGTAACAATGGGGAACTCAGCGAGCCTCTTTTGTGGCCCCGGGGAAGTTCAGTCTCCATTCAAGTTGCGAGGGGGAGCACGGCATTGCTGTTGAGTCACGGCAGGGGAATTGGGCCTCAAGATATGTTCAAGGGGGAATATCGAGGTCTTTCTGGAGTTGCAGCAGGAAACCCTGGCTTCCCTGGACATGTGAGAATGACCTCATGGAGCTTCTCAGGGAGTTTATGGACAGGCAGAAATATTGTGGAGTTGGAGGGGTCTCTTGAGACTACACTGGTGTCGGTGCAAAGGAAGAGGGCCTCATCCCGAGTTGAGGCGTGGAAATAGGGGCTCTTCTTGACTTGTGGCGGAAAACTCAGTGTTCCCCTCGTTTGGGATGGATATCTCTTGAAACTTCTGGAGTTTCCTAAAGCATATCGAGGACCCTTTCAAGTTCCAAGAGAAACGTTTTCTTCCTTTGGAAATGCTGCAGCATAAAAAGGCCTCCTCAAGCGTGCAGGGGAGAATTTCATAGTTTGCCTTGAGTTGTGGCAGGAAGAGTAGGGTTCCTCTCCAGTTGCGTTTAGACTTGGGGGACCACTCATGTCTTCTCAGGAAAGTCAGATCTCCTTTGTCATTGGGAGAGGCACCTCAGGATTCCTCGTGCATCACTGCACGGATAAATAGGGCCTCATCTCGAGTTGAGGCCAGAACCTCAGGCTTCCTCTCCATTTATGACTTCGATCCCAGGGTCTCTGCAGATTGGAACATGAGAGTCAGGCCTCGTATTGTGTTGAGGAATGGAACTCCACTTGCCTCTGGAGTTCTTCCCTGGGTGACAGGCCACTTGTCGAGTTTTATTTGGAACCTGCACCTTTTTCCGGGCAATGCAACGGGGGTGTCAGTCCCCTCGGTGTTGTGACTTCATCCTCAGGGTTACATTCGAAGAGGTGCCCAGGAATCGGGACTTATCTTGAGCGGACAGGGAGATCGTTGTCTTTCTTAAAGTGGCACGACCCACGAGGCTTCCTCTCGAATTGTAATATGAGTCCTGCCTCTTCCTGAGGTGCGACGGTAAGGTCTGAATCCCTTTGCAGACATAGCAGGTGAGTTGACTCTCATATCGAGATCAGGAGGGGAGAAGGGCTCAGATTAAGTTGTGCCAGGAAACTCGGTGTTCCTCTCGAATGAGAATGGTATGTTGGAGAACTTTTTGAGTTGCATCGAGGGTTTCAAGTACCGTTTTGAATTTATGAGGGAACGTGGGATTTCTCTTGAGACCCTGCAGCGGGAAAAGGCCTTATCTTGCGATGACGGGGGAACTTCGTGGTTTTTCTCAAGTTAACGAGGGATTCTTGAGTTACGATGGGGAACTCAGGGACCCTCTGGATTTGGCACAGGGAAGTCCAATCTCCATTCGAGTTACAGTGGGGGCCGGGGATTACTCTCGAGTCACTGCAGGGCAAATAGACCTCATCTAGGCATGTGTCCACAAATTCCGTGTTCCTTTCCAGTGGCGACAGGGATCTCAGGGTTGCATTCAAACTTCACCCAGGGAGTCAGGCCTCGCTCGAGTGGAAGCAAAGAACTCCGCTCTCCTCGCGAGTTGCGACGGGTATCTCTTGCAGCCAATTGAGTGGCTAAAGGGAGTCAAGCCTCCTGTGGAGTTTTGAGTGAGGACTCGGGATTGCTCTCTAGGCCATGCAGGAAAAGAGCGCCTCATCTTGAGATGATGGGGAAATCTCGTGGGTTTTGTTTTGAGCTGCAGTGGGACGTGTGGGGTTTCTCTCGAGTAACAATGAGGAACACAGGGAGCCTTTTGTGTGGCCCCAGGGAATTTCAGTCTCCATTTGAGTGGTGAGGGGGAGCACAGCATTGCTCTCAATTCATGGCAGGGGAACCGGGCCTCAAGATGCGTTGAAGGGGGAATATCGAGGTCTTTCTGGAGTTGCAGCAGGAAACCCTGGCTTCCCTCGACATATGACAGTGACCTCAGGGAGCTTCTCAGGGTGTTTAAGGTAAATCAGGAATATTGTGGTGTTAGAGGTGCCTCTTGGGACTCCACTGGGGTCGGTGCAAAGGAAGAGGCTTCATCTAGATTTGAGGCGGGGAAAATGGGGCTCTTCTTGACTTGTGGTGGGAAACTCAGCGTTCCTTTCAAGTTCGGACGGGTATCTCTTGAAACTTCTGGAGTTTCATAAAGCATGTCGAGGACCCTTTTGAGTTCCAAGGGAAATGTTGTCTTTCTTTGAAACCGCTGCAGCGTAAAAGGGCCTCCTCAAGCGCGCAGGGGAGAATTTCGTAGTTTGCCTTGAGTTGTGGCGGGAAGCGTAGGGTTCCTCTCGAATTGTGTGTAGACCTGGGGGACCGCCCATGTCTCCTCAGGGAAGGCAGATCTCCTTTCTCGTTTTGAGGGGGCACTCAGGATTCCTCGTGCATCACTGCAAGGATGAATAGGGCCTCATCTCGAGTTGAGGCCAGAACCTCAGGCTTCCTCTCCATTTCTGACTTTGATCCCAGGGTCTCTGCAGATTGGAACATGAGAGTCAGGCCTCATATTGTGTTGAGGAATGGAACTCTGCTTGCCTCTGGAGTTCTTCCCCGGGTGATAGGCCACTTGTCAAGTTTTATTTGAAACCTGCACCTTTTTCCGGACAATGCAATGGGGATGTCATTCCCTTTGGTGTTGTGACTTCATCCTCAGGGTTACATTCGAAGAGGTGCCCGGGCATCGGGACTTATCTTGAGCAGACAGGGAGATCGTTGTCTTTCTTAAAGTGGCACAACCCACGAGGCGTCCTCTCGAATTGCAATATGAGACCTGCCTCTTCCTGAGGTGCGATGGTAAGGTCTGGATCCCTTTGCAGACATAGCAGGTGAGTTGACTCTCGTATCGAGATCAGGAGGGGAGAAGGGCTCAGGTTAAGTTGTGCCGGGAAACTCGGTGTTCCTCTCGAATGAGAATGGTATGTCGGAGAACTTTTTGAGTTGCATCAAGGGTTTCAAGTACCGTTTCGAATTTACGAGGGAACGTGGGATTTCTCTTGAGACCCTGCAGCGGGAAAGGGCCTCATCTTGCAATGACAGGGGAACTTCGTGGTTTTTCTCGAGTTACAGAGGGATTCTCGACTTATGATGGGGAACTCAGGGAGCCTCTGGATTTGGCACAGGGAAGTCCAATCTCCAATCGAGTTACAAGTGGGAGCCAGGAATGCTCTCGAGTCACTGCAGGGCAAATAGACCTCATCTAGGCATGTGTCCACAAATTCCGTGTTCCTTTCCAATGGCAACAGGGATCTCGTGGTGCATTCAAGGGTCACCAGGGGAGTCAGGCCCCAATCGAGTGGAAGGAAACAACTCCGCTCTCCTCTTGAGTTGCAACACGTATCACTTGGAACAAACTGAGTGGCCTAAAGGGAGTCAAGCCTCCTGTGGAGTTTTGAGAGAGGACTCAGGATTGTTCTCTAGGGCCTGCAGGAAAAGAAGGGCCTCATCTCGCGATGAAGGGGGCATCTTGTGGTTTTATTTTTAGACTGAAGAGGGACGTGTGGGGTTTCTCTCGAGTAACAATGGTGAACTCAGGGAGCCTCTCGTGTGGCCCCAGGGATGTTCAGTCTCCATTCGAGTTGGGAGGGGGAGCACAGCATTGCTCGCAAGTCATGGCAGGGTAATCCGGCCTCAAGATGCTTTGAAGGGGGAATATCGAGTTCTTTCTGTAGTTGCAGCAGGAAACTCTGGCTTCCCTCGACATGTGACAGTGACCTCAGGGAGCTTCTCAGGATGTTTATGGGAAGTCAGGAATATTGTGGAGTTGGAGGGGCCTCTTGGGACTCCAATGGAGTCGGTGCAAAGGAAGAGGGCCTCATCTCGAGTTGAGGCTGGGAAAACGGGGCTCTTTTTGAATGTGGCAGGAAACTCAACGTTCCTCTTGAGATGGCACGGGGATGTCTTGAAACTTCTGGAGTTTCGTAAAGCATGTCGAGGACCCTTTCGTGTTCCAAGTAAACGTTGTCTTTCTTTGGAAACGCTGCAGCATAAAAGGCCCTCCTCAAACATGCAGGGAAGAATTTCGTAGTTTACCTTGAGTTTTGGCGGGAAGCCTAGGGTTCCTCTCAAGTTACGTGTCGCCCTGGGGGACCGCTCGTGTCTCCTCAGGGTAGTCAGATCTCCTTTGTCGTTGCGAGGGGCACCTCTGGATTCCTCACGTATCGCTACAGGGATGAATAGGGCCTCATCTCGAGTTGAGGCCAGAACCTCAGCCATTTCTGACTACGATCCCAGGGTCTCTGCAAATTGGAACAAGAGAGTCAGGCCTCGTATTTTGTTGAGGAATGGAACTCCGCTTGTATCTGGAGTTCTTCACCAGGTTACAGGCCACTTGTCAAGTTGTATTTGGAACCTGCACCTTTTCCCAGAAAATGCAATGGGGTGTCATTCCCCTTGGTGTTGTTACTTCATCCTCAGGGTTACATTCGAAGAGGTGCCCGGGCATCGGGACTTATCTTGAGCAGACAGGGAGATCGTTGTCTTTCTTAAAGTGGCATGACCCACGAGGCTTCCTCTCGAATTGCAGTATGAGACCTGCCTCTTTCTGAGGAGCGACGGTAAGATCTGGATCCCTTTGCAGACATAGCATGCGAGTCGACCCTCGTATGGAGATCAGAGGGCAGAAGGGGCTCAGATTAAGTTGTACCGGGAAACTCAGTGTTCCTCTCAAATGAGAACGGTGTGTAGGGGAATTTTTTTGTTGCATCAAGGATTTCAAGTACCGTTTCGAATTTACGAGGGAACATGGGATTTCTCTTGAGACGCTGCAGTGGGAAAGGGCCTCATCTCACGATGACGGGGGAATATCGTGGTTTTTCTCGAGTTATGGGGGGATTCTCGACTTATGACGGGGAACTCAGGGAGACTCTCGATTTGGCACAGGGAAGTCCAATATCCATTCGAGTTACAAGTGGGAGCCGGGGATTGCTCTTGAGTCACTGCAGGGCAAATAGACCTCATCTAGGCATGTGTCCACAAATTCCGTGTTCCTTTCCAGTGGCCACAGGGATCTCGGGGTTGCATTCAAGGTTCACCCGAGGAATCAGGCCCCACTATATTGGAAGCTAGGAACTCCGCTCTCCTCTCGAGTTGCGACGGGTATCTCTTGGAGCCAACTGAGTGGCCTAAAGGGAGTCAAGCCTCCTGTGGAGTTTTGAGAGAGGACTCGGGATTGCTCTCTAGGCCCTGAAGAAAAAGAAGGGCCTCATCTCGCGATGACGGGGGAATCTCGTGTTTTTTTCTTTTGAGCTGCAGCGCGACATGTGGGGTTTCTCTCAAATAACGACAGAGAACTCAGGGAGCCTCTAGTGTGGCCCCAAGGATGTTCAGTCTCCATTCGAGTTGCAAGGGGGAGCACAGCATTTCTCTCGAGTCACGGCAGGGGAATCCGGCCTCAAGATGCACTGAAGGGGGAATTTCGAGGTCCTTCTCAAGTTGCAGCAGGAAACCCTGGCTTCCCTCGATTTGTGAAGGTGACCTCAGGGAGCTTCTCACTGTGCCTACTGGAAGTCAGGAATACTGGCGACTTGGGAGGAGCCTTTCAGACTCCACTGGGTTTGGTGCAATGGATGCATGCCTTATCTTGAGTTGAGGCGGGAACCTCAGGTTTCCTCTCCTGTTTTAACGTGGGTCTTGTGCTGTGTATGCCATTCCAAACAGGGAGGTAGGTCTTTACGTGTGTGAAGGTAGGAACTCTGCTTTCCTCTCCAGTTGTCAAAGGGGTTTCAGGCCTCCAGCTGAGTTGAATTTGGGACCTGGGGCTCTTTTTGGATTAACAACCAGGGCATCAGAACTCCTTCATGTCGTGAGTTGATTCTTGGCTGATATTCGATTCGGTGCAAGGAAATCAGGCCTGATCTCGAGTGGATGGGGAAATCAGTGGCTCTTGAATTGTGACAAGGCCCACGTGTTCCCCTCCAGTGTCAAGTAGATACCATCCTTCTCTTGAGGCACAACGGGGATGTCGGCATTCCTTTCCAGGCGAAGCAGGGCAATCAACCCTCATCTCGACTTGATGTGGGGAAAATGAAGCTCTTCTTGACTTGAAGCGGGAGTTTCAGTGTTTCTCTCGAGTGGGGACGGGTATCTCAGGAAACTTCTGGAGTTTCATAAAACGTGTCGGGGACCCTTTCGAGTTCCAGTGAAACATGGGCTTTCTTTGGAAACGCTGCAGCATAAAAGGGCCTCCTCAAGTGGGCAGGCAAGAATTTCGTCGTTTGCGAGGAGTTGGGGAGGGAAGCTTAGGGTTCCTCTCAAGTTGCCTGTCAACCTGGAGGGTTGCGAGGGCCACCTTGGGATTCCTTGCCCATCTGTGAAGGGATGAATAGGGCCTCATTCTGAGATGAGGCGGGAACCTCAGTGTTCCTCTCCATTTCTGGCTTCGATCACAGGGTCTGTGCAGAGTTGGAACAGGAGAGTCAGGCCTCGTCTTGTGATGAGGTTGGAATTTCGCTGGCCTCTCGAGTTGTTCACGGGGTGACAGGCCATTTGTAGAGTTGTATTTGGAACCTGTGGCTGTTTCCGTACGATGCAACTAGGGTGTCAATGCCCCTTTGTTTTGTGACTTCATCCTCAGGGTTACATTCGAAGGGGTGCCCGGGCATCGTGACCTTTGTTGAGTGGACGGGGAAATAGGTGTCTTTCGGAATGTGGCATGACACATGAGGCTTCCTCTCGAGTTTCAGTGTGAGACCGGCCTACTCCTGAGGTGAGACGTGAAGGTCGGGATCCCCTTCCAGATCAAGCAGGGGAATCGACCCTCATGCTGAGATTAGAAGGGGAGAATGGGCTCAGAGGAAGTGGTGCTGGGAAACTCAGTGTTCCTCTTGAGTGAGACCGGTATGTCAGGGAACTGTTTGAGTTGCATCAGGGTTGTCAAGTACAGTTTCGAATTTCAAGAGGGAATGTGGGATTTCTCTTGAGATGCTGCAGTGGGAAAGGGCCTCATCTCACGATGACCGGGGAACCTCATGGTTTTTCTCGAGTTGCGGCGGGATTCTCGAGTTACGACGGGGAACTCAGGGAACCTGTCTTGTTGCCCTAGGGAAGTCGAATCTCCATTCGAGTTGCGAGGGAGAGCTGGGGATTGCTCTCGAGTCACTGCAGGGCAAATAGACCTCATCTAGGCTTGTGTCCAGAAACTACGTGCTCCTCTCCAGTGGGGACAGGGATCTCAGGGTTGAATTCAAGATTCACCCTGGGAGTTAGGCCTCATTTCATGTGGAAGCGAAGAACTCCACTCTCCTCTTGAGCTGCGACGGGTAACTCTTGGAGCCCATTGAGTGGCCTTAAGGGAGTCAAGCCTCCTGTGTAGTTTTGAGAGGGGACTCGGGATTGCTCTCTAGGCCCTGCAGGAAAAGAAGGGCCTCCTCTCGCGATTACGGGCCAAACTCGTGGTTTTTTTCGAGCTGCGGCACAACGTGTCGGGTTTTCCTCGAGTTACGATGGGGAACTAAGGGAGCCTCTCGTGTGGCCCCAGGGAAGTCCAGTCTCGATTCGAGTTGAGAGGGGGAGCTTGGCATTGCTCTGGATTCACTGCAGGGGAATTCAACCACAAGGTGCGTTGAAGGGGGAATCTCGAGGTCTTTCTCGAGTTGCGGCAGGAAACCCTGGCTTTCCTCGACTTGTGAAGGTGACCTCAGGGAGCTTCTCATTGTGCTTATTGGAAGTCAGGAATACTGTGGACTTGGGAGGGGCCTCTCGGGCCTCCACTGGGTTTGGTGCAGTGGAACAGGGCCTCGTCTCGAGTTGAGGTGGGAAACTCTGTGTTCCTCTCCATTTCTGACTTCGATTGCAGGGTCTCTGCAGAGTTGGAACAGGAGAGTCAGGCCTCGTCTTGTATTGAGGAACGGAACTCTGCTTTCCTCTCGAGTTGTTCACGGGGTGACAGCGCAGTTGTCGTGTTGTATTTGGAACCTGCGGGTTTTGCTGGACAATACAACTGGGGTGTCAGTGTCCTTTCGTGTTGTTACTTCATCCACAGGGTTACATTCGAAGAAGTGTCTGGTCATCGGGTTGTTATAAAAAGAGGACAGGGAAATCAGTGTCTTTCGGAATGTGGCACGACCCATGAGGCTACCTCTCGAATTTCTTTGTGAGACCGGCCTCCTTCTGAGGTGCGATGGGAAGGTTGGGTTCCCTTTCAGAAAAAACAGGGAAATCGACCCTCATGTTGAGATCAGGAGGGGAGAAGGGGCTCAGATTAAGTGATCCCAGGAAACTCGGTGTTCCTCTCTAGTGAGACCGGTATGTTGGGGAACTTTTTGGGTTGCATCTAGGGTGTCAAGTACAGCTTTGAATTTCAAGAGGGAACGTGGGATTTCTCTTGAGACCTTGCAGCAGGAAAGGGCTTCATCTCGCCATGACGGGGAACCTCATGGTTTTTCTCGAGTTGTGGCAAGATTCTGGAGTTATGATGAGGAACTCAGAGAGCCTCTCGTGTTGGCCCAGGGAAGTACAATCTCCATTTGAGTTGTGAGGGAGAGCTGGGGATTGCTCTCGAGACACTGCAGGGCAAATAGACCTCATCTTGGCTTGTGTCCAGAAACTCCATGTTTGTCTCCAGTGTCGACAGGGATCTGGGGGTTGCATTCAAGGTTCACCTGGGGAGTCAGGCCTCGCCCAAGTGGAAGCAAAGAACTCCACTCTCCTCTCGAGTTGCCACAGCTAACTCTTGGAGCCCATTGAGTGGCCTAAAGGGAGTCAAGCCTCCTGTGTAGTTTTGAGAGAGGACTCGGGACTTCTTTCTAGGCCCTGTAGGAAAAGAAGGCCCTCATCTTGCAATGACGGGGTAATCTCGTGGTTTTTCTCAAACTGTGGTGCGACATATGGGGTTTTTCTCGATTTATGACGGGGAACTCAGGGAGCTTCTTGTGTGGCCCCAGGGAAGTCCAGTCTCCATTCGAGTTGAGAGGGGGGATGAGGCATTTCCCTCGAGTCACGGCAGGGTTATCGGGCCTCAAGACACGTTGAAGGGGGAAACTCAAGGTCTTTCTTGAGTTGCATCAGGAAACCCTGGGTTCCCTAGACTTGTGACGGTTACCTCAGGGAGCTTCTCATGGTGCCTATGGGAACTCAGGAATACTGTGGAGTTTGGAGTGGCCTCTCGTGACTCCACTGGGATTGGTGCAACGGAAATTGGCCTCATCTCAAGTTGAGGCAGGAACCTCAGTTTTCCTCTCCTGTTCTGAATTGGTCTCCCAATGTGTATGCCATTTCAAACAGGGAGCCAGGTGTGGACTTGTGTAGAGCCATGGAACTCTGCTTTCCACTCGAATTGTCAAAGGGGTTTCAGGCCTCCAGGAGAGTTGAATTTGGGACAGGGGGCTTTTTTTGAATTAGCATCAGGGCATCAAAACTCCCTTCGTGTTGTGAGTTGATATTTGGCTGACATTCAAATCGGTGCAAGGGAATCAGGCCTGATCTCGAATGGAAGGGGAAATATGTGGCTTTCGAATTGTGACAAGACCCCTGGGTTCCCCTCCAGTGTCAAGTAGATACCAGCTTCATCTAGAGGTGTGACAGGTATGTTGGCATTCCTTTCCAGGCCAAGCAGGGCAATCAACCCTCATCTCGACTTGATGAGGGGAAAACAGGGCTCTTCTTGACTTGTGGTGGGAAACTCAGTGTTCCTCTCGAGTGTGGAAGGGTATCTGGGGAAACTTCTGGAGTTTCATAAAGCGTCTCTAGTACCCTTTCAAATTCCAAGAGGGATCGTGGGCTTTCTTGGCAATGCTGAAGCGTTAAAAGGCCTCCTTAAGGGTGCAGGGGAGAATTTCGTGGGTTGTGTGGAGTTGTGGCGGGAAGCTTAGGGTTCTTCTCGAATTGCGTGTCGACCTGGAGGACCCACAAGTGTCTCCTCAGGGAAGTCAGATCTCCTTTTGTGTTGCGAGGGGGACCTCGGTATCCTTCGTGCTTCGCTGCATGGATGAATAGGGCCTCATCTCCAGTTGAGGCGGGAATCTCATGGTTCCTCTCCTGTTCTGACGTGGGTCTCAGGTTGTGTATTCCATTTCAAACAGGGAGTCAGGTCTCGACTTGTGTGGAGGCATGGAACTCTGCTCTTCTCTCGAGTTGTCAAAGGGGTTTCAGGCTTCCAGTCGAGTTGAATTTGGGACCTCGGGCTCTTTTCCAATTACCAACCGGGGCAACAGAACTCCCTTCGTGTTCTGAGTTGATTCTCGGCTGACATTCGAATCGGTGCAAGGGAATCAGGCCTGATCTCGAGTAGATGGGGAAATATGTGGCTTTCGAATTGTGACAAGACCCCCGGGTTCCCCTCAGGTGTCAAGTAGATACCAGCCCCTTCTCGAGGTGCGACGGGGATGTCAGCATTCCGTTTCAGGCAAAGCAGGGCAATCGACCCTCATCTCGACTTGAGGGGGATAAAACAGGGTTCTTCTTTACTTGTGGCAGGTAACTCAGTGTTCCTCTCGTTGGGGACAGGTATCTGGAGAAACTTCTGGAGTTTCATAACTTGTGTCAAGTACCCTTTCGAGTTCCAAGAGGGAACGTGGGCTTTCTTTGGAAACGCTGCAGTGTCTAAGGGCCTCCTCAAGCATGCAGGGGAGAATTTCGTGGATTGCATGGAGTTGTGGCTGGAAGCTTAGGGTTCCTTTCAAGTTGCGTGTTGACCTGGGGGACCCGCTCGTGTCTCCTCAGGGAAGACAGATATCCTTTGGCATTGAGATGGGCATCTCGGGATTCCTCGAGCTTTGCTGCAGGGATAAATATAGCCTAATGTCCAGTTGAGGCGGGAACCTCAGGGCTCCTCTCCATTTCTGATATAAATCTCATGGTCTCTGCGGAGTTGAAACAGAGGTGTCAGACTTCGTCTTGTGTTGAGGCTCGGAACTCACCTTGCCTCTCAAGTTGTTCATGGGGTGTCATGCCACTTGTCAAGCTGTATTTGGAACCTGCATCTTTTTCCAGAGGATGCAACCGGGGTGACAGTGCCCCTTCGTGTTGTGACTTCATCCTCAGGGTAACACTCGAAGAGGTGCCCTGGCATCGGGACTTAACTTGAGTGGAGGGGGAAATCGGTGTCTTTTGGAATGTGGCAAAACCCTTGAGGCTTCCTTTCGAGTTACAATGTGAGACCAGACTCCTCCTGAGGTACGACAGGAAGGTCGGGATCCCTTTCCAGACAAATAAGGGGAATCACCCTCATGTCGAGGTAAGGACAGGAGAAGGGGCTCAGATTAAGTTGTGCCGGGAAATTCAGTGTTCCTCTCGAGTGAGACCGGTATGTCGGGTAACTTTTTGAGTTGCATCAAGGGTGTCAAGTACCGTTTCAAATTTCAAAGGCGAACGTGGGATTTCTCTCGAGTTGCTGCAGTGGGAAAGGGCCTCATCTAGTGATGACGGGGGAACCTCGTGGTTTTTCTCAGTTGCATCACGATGCTCGAGTCATGACGGGGAACTCAGGGAGCCTCTTGTGTTGCCCCAGAGAAGTCCAATCTCAATTCGAGTTGGGAGGGGGAGGTGAGGATTGCTCTCGAGACACTGCAGGGCAAATAGACCTCATCTAAACGTGTGTCAAGAAAGTCCGTATTCTTCTCCTTTAGTGAAAGGGATCTCTAGGTTGCATTCAAGGTTTACCTAGGGAATCAGGCTTTGTCTCGAGTTGAAGCAAAGAACTCCACTCTCCCTCGAGTTGCGACGGGTATCTATTGGAGCCCATTGATTGGCCTAAAGGGAGTTAAGCCTCCTGAGGAGTTTTGAGAGGGGACTCGGGATTGCTCTCTAGGCCCTGCAGGAAAAGACGGGCCTCATCTCGCCATGACGGGGGAATCACAAGGTTTTTCTCGAGTTGCAGTGCGACATGTGGGGTTTCTCTTGAGTTAAGACGGGGAACTCAGGGTGCCTCTCATGTGTAACCAGGGAATTCCAGTCTCCATTCGAGTTGGAAGGGGGAGGCAGAATTGCGCTCGAGTCACTTGAAGGGAATATGTCCTCAAGACGCGTTGAAGGGGGAATCTCGAGGTCTTTCTCGATTTGTGGCAGGAAACCCTCAGTTCCCTCGACTTGTGATGATGACCTCAGGGAACTTCTCATGGTGCCTATGGAAAGTAAGGAATACTCTGGATTTGCGAGTGGCCTCTCTAAATCCACTGGGGTTGGTGCAATGGAAGAGGGCCTCATCTCAAGTTGAAGCGGGAACCTCAGGCTTCCTCTCCTGTTCTGACATGGGTCTCGGGGTGTGTATGCAGTTTCAAACAGGAAGTCACGTCTAGACTTGTGTGGAGGCATGGAACCCTGCTTTCCTCTCGAGTTGTCAAAGGGATTTCAGGCTTCCGGAAGAGTTGAATTTTGGACTTCGGCTCTTTTTGAAATAGCAAGGGGGGCATCAGATCTACTTTTGTGTTTTGAGTTGATTCTCGGCTGATATTCGAAACGGTGCAAGGGATTCAGGCCTGATGTCGAGTGGATGGGGAAATAAGTAGCTTTTGAATTGTGACAAGACCCCCAGGTTCGTCTCCAGTGTCATGTAGATATCAGCCTCCTCTCAAGGTGTGACGGGGACATCCGCATTTCTTTCCAGACGAAGCACGGAAATCGAAATTCATCTCGACTTGAGGACGGGAAAACAGGGCTCTTCTTGACTTGTGGCGGGAAACTCAGCATTCCTCTCGAGTGGGGACGATATTTGGGGAAACTTCTAGAGTTTCATAAAGCTTGTCAAGTACCCTTTTGAGTTCCAATAGGGAACGTGAGTTTTCTTTGGAAACCCTGCAGTGTAAAAGGGCCTCCTCAAGCGTGCAGGGGAGAATTTCCTGGGTTGTGTGGAGTTGTGGCGGGAAGCTTAGGGTTCCTCTCGAGTTGCCTGTCAACCTGGGGGACCCGCTCATGTCTCCTCAGGGAAGTCAGATCTCCTTTGGCTTTGAGAGGGGCACCTCAGGATTCCTCGTGCAGCTACAGGAATGAATAGGGACTCATCTCGAGTTGAGTTGAGAACCTGAGGGTTCCTCTCCATATCTGACATCAATCTCAGGGTCTCTGTGCTTTTGGAACATGGGAGTCAGGCCTTGTCTTGTGTTGAGGCACAGAACTCCGCTTGCCTCTAGAGTTGTTCATGGGGTGTCAGGCAACTTGTCAAGTTGCATTTGGAATCTGCAGCTCTTTCTGGAGGATGCAACCGTGGTGTCAGTGCCCCTTCGTGTTGTGACTTCATCCTCGGGTTTACATTCAGAGGTGCACAGGCATCGATACTTACCTTGAGTGGATGGGGAAATCAGTGTCTTTCTGAATGTGGCATGACCCACGAGGCTTCCTCTCGACTTTCAATGTGAGACCAGCCTCTTCCCGAGGTGCGATGGGAAGGTTGGGATCCCTTTCCATACAAAGCAGGGGAATCGACCCTCATGTTGAGATCAGGAGGGGAGAAGGGGCTCAGATTAATTGTGCCGGGAAACTCGGTGTTCCTCTCGAGTGAGACCAGTATGTAAGGGAACGTTTTGAGTTGCATCAAGGGTGTCACGTACCGTTTCGAATTTCAAGAGGAAACGAGGGATTTCTCTCACGACGCTGCAGCGAGAAAGGGCCTCATCTCGTGATCACGAGGAAACCTCCTGGTTTTTCTCGAGTTGCAGTGGGATTCTCTAGTTATGATGGGGACCTCAGGGACCCTCTCGTGTTGCCCCAGGGAAGTCCAATCTCCATTCAAGTTGCGAAGAGGAGCTGGGGATTGCTCTCGGGTCTCTGCAGGGCAAATAGACTTCATCTAGGCTTGTGTTCAGAAACTCTGTGTTCCTCTCCAGTGGCGACAGAGATCTCGGGGTTGCATTCAAAATTCACCCGGGGAGTCACGTCTCATTTCAAGTTGAAGCAAAGAACTCTGCACTACTCTCGAGATACGCCAGGTATCTCTTGGAGCCCATTTACTGGCCTAAAGGGAGTCAAGCCTCCTGTGGATTTTTGAGAGGGGACTCGGGATTGTTCTCTAGGCCCTGCAGGAAAAGAAGGGCCTCATCTAACAATGACGGTAGAATTACCTGGATTCTCTTGAGGTGTGGCACGACGTGTGGAGTTTCTCTGGAGTTACGAAGAGAAAATCAGGAGCCTCTTGTGTGGCCCCAGGGAAGTCCAGTCTCCATTGGAGTTCCAAGGGAGAGCGTGGCATTGCTCTGGAGCCACAGCAGGGGAATAAGGCCTCAAGACACGTAAGAGGGGGAATCTGGAGGTCTTTCTTGAGTTGCAGCAGGAAACCCTAGGTTCCCTCGACTTGTGACGGTGACTTCAGCGAGCTTCTCATGATGCCTGTGGGAATTCAGGAATACTGTGGATTTGGGAGTGGCCTCTTGGGACTCCTCTGGGGTCGGTGCAATGGAAGAGGGCCTCATCTCGAGTTGAGGCGGGAACCTCAGGATTCCTTTCCTGTTCTGACGTGGGTCTCAGGATGTGTATGCCGTTTCAAACAGGGAGTCAGGTCTCGACTTGTTTGGGGCATGGAATCTGCCATTCTCTAGAGCTGTAAAGGAGTTTCAGGCCTCCAGGAGAGTTGAATTTGGGACGTGGGGCTCTTTTCGAATTAGCAACCGGGGCATCAGAACTCCCTTCGTGTTGTGAGTTGATTCTTGGCTGACATTCGAATCAGTGCAAGAGAATCAGGCCTGATTTCGAATGGATGGGGAAATAGATGGCTTACGAACTGTGACAAGACCCCCGGTTACCGCTCCAGTGTCAAATAGATACCAGCCTCCTCTCAAGGTGTGACGGGGATGTCAGCATTCCTTTCCAGGCGATGCAGGGCAATCGACTGTCATCTCGAGTTGAGGAGGGGAAAACAGGGCTCTTCTTGGCTTATGGCGGGAAACTCAGCGTTCCTGTCGAGTGGGGATGAGTATTTGGTGAAACTTCTGGAGTTCCATAAAGCATGTCAAGTACCTTTTTGAGTCCAAGGGGGAACGGGTCTTTCTTTGAAAACGCTGCAGCGTAAAAGTGCCTCCTCAAGCGTGCATGGGAGAATTTCGTGGTTTGTGTGGAGTTGTGGCGGAAAGCTTAGGGTTCCTCTCGAGTTGTGTGTCTACCTGGGGGACCTGCTCGTGTCTCCTCAGGGAAGTCCGATCTCCTTTGGCATTGCAAGGGGCAATGCAGGATTCATCCCACATCACTGCAAGAATGAATAGGGCCACATCTCGAGTTGAGGCGGGAACCTCAGTGTTCCTCTCCATTTCTGACATCGATCTCGGGGTCTCTTCGGACTTGGAACAGGGTGCTCAGGCCTCGTCTTTTGTTGAGGCATGGAACTCCGATTGTCTCTTTAGTTGTTCATGGGGTATCAGGCCACTTGTTGAATTGTATTTAGAACTGTCAGCTTTTTCTGGAGGATGCAACCGGGGTGTCAGTGCCCCTGACAGTCAGTGTTGTGACTTCATTCTCGGGGTTACATTCGAATAGGTGCCCAGACATCAGTACTTTTAATGAGTGGACAGGGACATCGGTCTTTCGGAATATGGCACGACCCACGAGTATTCCTCTCGAGTTTCCATGTGAGACTGGCCTCCTACTGAGGTGCGACGGGAAGGTCGGGATCCCTTTCCAGACAAAGCAGGAGAATCGACTCTCATGTTGAGATAAGCAGGGGTGAAGGGGCTCAGATTAATTTGTGCCAGGAAAATCAGTGTTCCTCTCGAGTGAGACCAGTATGTCAGGGAACTTTTTGAGTTGCATCAAGGGTGTCAAGTACTGTTTCAATTTTCAAGAGGGAACATGGGATTACTCTCGAGACACTGCAGTGGGAAAGGGCCTCATCTGGTGATGAGGGGGGAACCTCGTGGTTTTTCTCGAGTTGCGGCGGGATTCTCGAGTTATGACGTGGAACACAGGGAGCCTCTCGTGGTGCCCCAGGGAAGTCCAATCTCCATTCAAGTTGTGAGGGCGACCTGGGAATTGCTCATGAGTCACTGCAGGGCAAATAGACCTCATCTAGGCTTTTTTCCAGATACTCCGTGTTCCTCTCCAGTGGCGACAGGGATCTCAGGATTGCATTCAAGGTTCACAAGGGGAGTCAGCCGTCATCTCGAGTTGAGGTGGGAATGTCAGGGTTCCTCTACATTTCTGACATTGATTTCAGGGTCTCTGTGGAGTTGGAACAGGGGAGTCAGGCCTCATCTTGTATTGAGGCACGGAACTCCACTTACCTCTTGGGTTGTTCATGGGGTGTCAGGCCACATTCGATTTTAATTTAGAACCTGCAGCTTTTTACGGAGGATGCAATCGGGGTGTCAATGCCTCTTCATGTTGTGACTTCATCCTCGGGGTTACATTTGAAGAGATGCCCGGGTATCGGGACTTACCTTGAGTGGACAGGGAAATCATTTTCTTTCAGAATGTGGCACGACCCACGAGACTTCGTCTCCAGTTTCAATGTGAGACCTGCCTCCTCCTGAGGTGCGACGGGAAAGTCATGATTCCTTTCCAGACAAAGCAGGGGAATCGACCCTCTTGTCGAGATCAGAAGGGTAGAAGTGGCTCAGATGAAGTTGTGCCAGGAAACTAGATGTTCTTTCGAGTGAGACCGGTATGTCTGGGAACTTGTTGTGTTGCATCAAGGGTGTCAAGTACCATTTCAAATTACAAGAGGGAACGTGAGGATTTCCTCGAGATGCTGCAGTGGGAAAGGGCCTCATCTTGCAATGACAGGGGAATCTCCTGATTTTTCTCGAGTTGCAGAGGGATTCTCCAGTTATGACGGGGAACACAGGGAGCCTCTTGTGATGCTCTAGGGAATTCCAATCTCCATTCGATTTCCGATGGGGAGCTGGGGATTGCTCTCGAGTCAATGAAGGACAAATACTCCTTATCTTAGCTTGTGTCCAGAAACTCCATGTTCCTCTCCAGTTGCGACAGGGATTTCAAGGTTGTATTCAAGGTTCACCTGGGGACTAAGGCCTCTTCTCGACTGAAGCAAAGAAATCCACTCTCCTCTCACTTTGCAATGGGTATCTCTTGGAGCCCATCGAGTGGGCTAAAGGGAGTAAAGCCTCCTGTGTAGTTTTGAGAGTGGACTTGGGATTGCTCTCTAGGCCCTGCAGAAAGAGAAGGGCCTCATCTCTCGATGATGGGGGCATCTTGTGGTTCTTCTCGAGCTGCAGCGTGACGTGTGGGGTTTCTCTCAAGTTACGACGGGAAATTCAGGGAGCCTCTCGTGTGGCCCCAGGGAAGTCCAGTCTCCATTCGAGTTGTAAGGGGGAGTGTGGCATTGCTCTCGAGTCACGGCAGGGGAATTGGGCCTAAAGAAGCATTGATGGTGGAACCTCGAGGTCTTTCTCAAATTGCAGCAGGAAACCCTGGGTTCCCTTGACTTGTGACGGTGACCTCAGGGAGCTCTCTTGGTGCCTTTGGGAAGTCAGGAATACTCTGGAATTGGGAGGGGCCTCTAGGGACTCCACTGGGGTCAGTGGAATGGAAGAGGATCTCATCTCGAGTTGAGGTGAGAATCTCAGGGTTCCTCTCCTGTTCTGACGTGTGTTTTGGGGTGTGTATGCCATTTCAAACAGGGAGTCAAGTCTCGACCTGTGTGGAGGCATGGAACGCTCCTTTCCTCTCGAGTTCTCAGAGGGGTTTCAGGCTTCCAGGCGAGTTGAATTTGGGACCTGGGGCTCTTTTCGAATTAGCAACCGGGACATCAGAACTCCCTTCATGTTGTGAGTTGATTCTCGGCTGACATTTGAACCAGTGCAAGGGAATCAGGCCTGGTCTCAAGGGGATGGGGAAATACGGGGCTTTTGAATTGTGACAAGACCCCCGAGATCCCCTCCAGTGTCACATAGATACCAACCTCCTCTCGAGGTGCGACAGGGATATCGGCTTTCCTTTACAGGTGAAGCAGGGCTATCGACCCTTATCTCGACTTGAGTTGGGGAAAATGGGTCTCTTCGTGACTTTTGGCGGGAAACTCAACATTCCTCTCATTTTTGGATTGGGTATAGGGGAACCTTCAGGAGTTTCATAAAGTGTGTCAAGTACCCTTTCGAGTTCCAAGGGGGAAGTTGGGCTTTCTTTGGAAATGCTGCAGCGTCAATGGGCCTGTTCAATCATGCAGGGGAGAATTTCGTGAGTTGGGTGGAGTTCTGTCGGGAAGCTTAGGCGTCCTCTCAAGTTGCGTGTCGACCTGGAGGACCCGCTTATGTCTCCTCAGGGAAGTCAGATCTCCTTTGTCATTGCAAGGGGCACCTCGGGATTCCTCGTACATCCCTGCATGGATGAATAGGACATCATCTCTAGTTGAGGCGGGAACCTCAGGGTCCTCTCCATTTCTGACAACGATCTCGGGGTCTCTGTGGAGTTGGAACAGGGGAGTCAGGCCTCGTCTTGTGTTTAGGCAGGGAACTCCGCTTGACTCTTGGTTGTTCGTGGGGTGTCAGGCCACTTGTCGAGTTGTATTTGGAACCTGCGGCTTTTTCTGGAGATCACAACTGGGGTGTCAGTGCCCCTTTGTCTTGTAACTTCATTCTAGGGGTTACATTCGAAGAGGTGCCTGGGCATCGGGACTTACCTTGAGTGGATGGAGAAATCGGTGTCTTTTGGAATGTGGTACGACCCACGAGGCTTCCTCTCGAGTTTCAATGTGAGACTGGCCTCCTCCTGAGGTGCGATGGGAAGGTTGGGGTCCCTTTCCAGATAAAGCAGGGGAATGGCCCTCAGTTCTAGATCAGGAGGGGAGAAGGGGCTCAGAATAAGTTGTGCCAGGAAACTCCGTGTTCCTCTCGAGTGAGACCAGTATGTCGGGGAGCTTTTTGAGTTCCATCAAGGGTATCAAGTACCGCTTTGAATTTCAAGAGGGAACGTTTGATTTCCCTCGAGACACTGCAGTGGGAAAGGGCCTAATCTTGCAATGACGGGGGAACCTCATGGTTTTTCTCGAGTTGCGGTGGGATTCTCGAGTTATGATGGGGAAACAAGGAGCCTCTCATGGTGCCCCAGGTAAGTCCAATCTCCATTCGAGTTGGGAGGGGGAGCTGGGAGTTTCTCTCGAGTCACTGCAGGGCAAATAGACCTCATCTAGGCTCGTGTCCAGAAACTCTGTGTTCCTCTCCAGTGGCGATAGGGATGTCAGTGTTGCAGTCAAGATTCAGCCGGGGAGTCAGACCTCGTCTCGAGTTGAAGCAAAGAAATTCGCTCTCCTCTCAAATTTCTACGGGTATCTTTTGGAGCTCATCCAGTGGCCTAAAGGGAGTCAAGCCTCCTGTGTAATTTTGAGAGGGGACTCGGCATTGCTCTCTAGGCCCTGCAGGAAAAGAAGGGCCTCATCTCTCGATGACGGGGCAATCTCGTGGTTTTTTTCGAGCTGCAGAGGGATGTGCGGTGTTTCCCTCGAATTACAATGGGGAACTCAGGGAGCCTCTCATGTGTCCCCAGGGAAGTCGAGTCTCCATTTCATTTGAGAGGGGGAGCGCGGCAGTACTCTCGAGTCACAGCAGGGAAATCGGGCCTCAAGAAGCGTTGAAGGGGGAATCACGAGGTCTTTATCAAGTTGTGGCAGGAAACCCTCGGTTCCCTCGACTTGTGACGGTGACCTCAGGGAGCTTCTCATGGTGCCTATGGGAAGTCAGGGATACTGTGGAGTTGGGAGGGGCCTCTTGGGACTCCACTGGGGTCAGTGCAATGGAAGAGGGCCTCATCTCGAGTTGAGGCAGGAACCTCAGGCTTCCTCTCCTGTTCTGACGTGGGTCTCAGGGTGTGTATGCTGTTTCAAACAGAGAATCAGGTCTCGACTTGAGTGGAGACATGGAACTCTGCATTCAGCTCTAGTTGTCAAAGCGGTTTCAGGGCTCCAGGTGAAATGAATTTGGGACCTTGGGCTCTTTTCCAATTAGCAACCAGGGCATCAGAACTCCCTTCGTGTTGTGAGTTGATTCTCAGCTGACATTTGAATTGGTACAAGGGAATCAGGCCTGATCTCGAGTGGATGGGGATATACGTGGCTTTTGAATTGTGACAAGACATCTGGGTTCCCCTCCAGTGTCAGGTAGATACCAGCCTCCTCTTGAGGTGCAACTGGGACATCGGCACTCCTTTCCAGGCGAAGCAAGGCCATCGACCCTCACCTCGACTTGAGGAGGGGAAAAAAGGGCTCTTTTTGACATGTGGCAGGAAACTCAACATTCCTCTCAAGTAGGGCCGGGTATCTGAGGAAACTTCTGGTATTTCATAAAGCGTGTCAAGTACCCTTTCGAGTTCCAAGAGGGAAGGTGGGCTTTCTTTTGGAATTGCTGCAGCGTCAAAGGGCCACCTCAAGCATGCAGTGGAGAATTTCGTGAGTTGCGTGGAGTTGTGGCGGGAAGCTTAGGCTTCCTCTCGAGTTGTGTGTCGACCTGGGGGACCTGCTTGTGTCTCCTCAGGGAAGTCAGATCTCCTTTGCCATTGCAAGGGGTACTTTGGGATTCCTCACACATCCCTGCATGGATGAATAGGGCTTCATCTCGAGTTGAGGCGGGAACCTCAGGGTTCCTCTCCATTTCTGACATCGATCTCGGGGTCTCTGTGGAGTTGGAACAGGGGAGTCAGGCCTTGTCTTATGTTGAGGCATGGAACTCCACTTGCCTCTCGGGTTGTTCATGGGGTATCAGGCCACTTGTCGAGTTTTATTTGGAACCTGTGGCTTTTTCCAGAGAACGCAACCAGGGTGTCAGTGCCCCTTCGTGTTGTGACTTCAGCCTCGGGGTTACATTCCAAGAGGTGCCCAGGCATCGGGACTTACCTTGAATGGACTGGGAAATCGGTGTCTTTCAGAATGTGGCACAACCCACGAGGCTTCCCTTCGAGTTTCAATGTGAGACCGGCCTCCTCCTGAGGTGCAATGGGAAGGTTGGTATCCCTTTCCAGACAAAGCAGGGGAATTGCCCTCATGTCGAGATCGGGAGGGGAGAAGGGGCTCAGATTATATTGTTCCAGGAAACTCGGTGTTCCTCTCGAGTGATACTGGTATGTCGGGGAACTTTGTGAGTTGCATCAAGGATGTTAGGTACTGTTTCGTATTTCAAGAAGGAACTTGGATTTGTGTCGAGACGCTGCAGTGGGAAAGGGCCTCATCTCGTGGTGATGGAGGAACCTCGTGGTTTTTCTCGAGTTCGGGCGGGAATCTTGAGTTACAACAAGGAACTCAGGAAGCCCCTCGTGTTGCCCCAGGGAAGTCCAATATCCTTACAAGTTGCAAGGGGGAGCTGGGGATTGCTATTGAGTCAGTGCAGGGAAAATAGACCTCATCTAGGCTTGTGTCTAGAAACTCTGTGTTCCTCTCCATTGGCGACAGTGATCTCGGGGTTGCATTCAAGGTTCACCTGGGGATTCAGGCCTCGTCTCGAGTTGATTCAAGAACTCCGCTCTTCCCTCGAGTTGCAATGGGTATATCTTGGTGCCCTTTGAGTGGCCTAAAGGGAGTCAAGGCTCCAGTGGAGTTTTTATAGGGGACTCGGGATTGCTCCCTAGGCCCTGCAGGAAAAGAAGGGCCTTATCTCGTGATGACAGGGGAACCTCGTGGTTTTTCTCAAATTGCGGCCTGATTCTCGAGTTGCAACGGGGTACTCATGGATCCTTTCGTGTGGCTCCAGGGAAGTTCAGTTTCCATTCAAATTATGAGGGGAGCGCGGCATTGCTCTGGAGTCACGGCAGGGGAATTGGGCCTCAAGTTACATTGAAGGGGGAATCTTGAGGTCTTTCTCGAGTTGCAGCAGGAAACCCTGGGTTCCCTCGACTTGTGACGGTGACCCCAGGGAGCTTCTCATGGTGCCTATGGGAAGTCAGGAGTACTATGGAGTTCGAAAAATCCTCTCGGGTCTCCACTGGGATCGGAGCAATGGAAGAAGGCCTCATCTCGAATTGAGGCGGGAACCTCAGGGTTCCTCTCCTGTTCTGACGTGGATCTCAGGCTGTCTATGCCATTTCAAACAGGGACTCAAGTCTTGACTTGTGTGGAGGCATTGAACTCTCCTTTCTTCTCGAGTTTTCAAAGGGGTTTCAGGCCTCCAGGCGAGTTGAATTTGGGACCTGGGGCTCTTTTCCAATTAGCAACTGGGGCATCAGAACCCCCTTCGTGTTGTGAGTTGATCCTCGGCTGACATTCGAAGCGGTGCAAGGGAATCAGGCCCCATCTCGAGTGGATGAGGAAATACGTGGCTTTCGAATTGTGGCAAGACATCCGGGTTCCCCTCCAGTGTCAAGTAGATACCAGCCTCCTCTCGAGGTGCGACGGGGACGTCGGCATTCCTTTCCAGGCGAAGCAGGGCAATCGACCCTCATCTCAACTTGAGGAGGGGAAAACAGGCTCTTCTTGACTTGTGGCAGGAAACTCAGCGTTCCTCTTGAGTGGGGACGGATATCTGGGAAAACTTCTGGAGTCATACAGTGTGTCACATACCCTTTTGAGTTCCATGAGGGAACGTGGGCTTTCTTTGGAAACGCTGCAGTGTAAAGATGCCAGATCCAGCGTGAGGAACTCTGACCATGGCAAAGGTCATGAGGAAGGAGGCTTGCCATACTCGAAGGCAGGAACGAGCTTCAGGAGTTCCCCTGGAAATTCTCGAGCATCTACCCCCAAAATCAGAGTCTTCCTACTTTACTGCTTTGTGCTCTCACCTACACCTCTGACTTTATGGACCGCTGTCCCCCACCACCTCTTTCAGAGAAGGAGTTAACTTAGAGCTCCAGTTAATACAAATTCCTGGGCGTGACAAGAGTGTTTCAACTACACAGTCCTCTGAAGGTTCTCTAGCCTGCCTGACAGGCTTGTCCGGCCACATGTGATTGTTCACAGCCTCCCAAGCGTGAGAGGCATGAGATGCTCTAAACTTTTTAAGAACAGATTCTTTTGAGAAGTTAGAAAATTATTATTATTATATTAGTGGGCTAGTTAGGAATTATACCAGTGGAGGGTTTCATTGTTGAGCCAATATTTGTTGCTACATCTCCATATCCCTTGCCTCTTATACACATTAATGAATATAACTAACATATAAGAGAAATAAGTATTAACCTTGATATTAATCATGTTGGACCTTGGACTAAGTAAATTCTTTTCTTAATTAGAACTCACTGCACCCTCACCCTATGGGAATGTAACTTTATCTGGTACCTTCGGAAGGTGGCGTCTGTTTTAAGAATAATTACTCTGGACAAATAAGTGTTCTGGTTGCTGACCACTGTCACAAGGAGAGGGTCATAAATTGTTAGCAGGCCCCCTGGCCAGAAGATGATATAACACCCCTAAGACCTTTGTATATATTTGTATAAAGCACCTGACTTTAATAAAAGTCAGGACTGCTGACCCTGCATGACTTTTGTATCACATCTCAGTGTATAAAAACAGACCCTGGAAAATAAAGAGTGGGATCAGTTCCCAGAGAGACTGGTCTCCCCATGTCGTCCTTTCTCTCACCTTCTAGCTGAATACCATCTGGAGCGTGGAGGCTCATTAAGCCTACTAATTATGCCTGGGCTTCTAAGATAAGACCGTGGAGGCCTTAGAGTCTCCTCTCCTTCGGGAGAACAGGAGGACGCCTGAGGCCTATGTAGGTGACACAAATTCCTTGTCTCTTGCAATTTTATTAGCTTTCCACGTAAACCAAGTTACTAAGCCTCTTTTCTCTGCTGAATTTTCCTACTGAGCTATCCTTATTCTAATACTCTTTATATCTCTAATTAATATTTACTTAATGCCAGTGTATCCAGTTCACCAAAGGCGTCTCCCCTTCGAGTTTCCCTATATACACCGGGGCTGGACTCCTCAAGCGTGCAGGGGAGAATTGCATGGTTTGCCTGGAGTTGTGTTGGGAAATTTAGGATTCTATGTCGACCTGGGGGACCTGCGCCTGTTTCCTCAGGGAAGTCAGATCTCCTTCGGTGTTGTGAGGGGCACCTCGGGATTCCTCGCACATCGCTGCAGGGATGAATAGGGCCTCATCTCTATTTGAGGCGGGAATCTCAGGGTTCCTCTCCATTTCTGACATCAATCTAGGGGTCTCTGAGGAGTTGGAACAGGGGAGTCAGGCCTCATCTTGTGTTGAGGAATGGAACTCCGCTTGCCTCACGAGTTGTTCATGGGGTGTCAGGCCACTTGTAGAGTTGTATTTGGAAGCTGCGGCTTTTTCCAGAGGATGCAACTGAGGTGTCAGTACCCCTTCGTGTTGTGACTTCATCCTCGGGGTTACATTCTAAGAGGTGCCTGGACATCGTGACTTGTCTTGAGTGGACAGGGAAATTGGTATCTTTTGGCATGTGGCACGACCCAGGAGGTTTCCTCTTGATTTTCAATGTGAGACCGGCCTCCTCCTGAGGTGCAAAGGGAATGTCGGGATCCCTTTCCAGAAAAGCAGGGGAATCGACCCTCTTGTCGAGATAAGGAGGGGACAAGGGGCTCAGATTAAATTGTGCCAGGAAACTCCGTGTTCCTCTCAAGTGAGACCGGCATGTTGGGGAAATTTTTGAGTTGCATCAAGGGTGTCAAGTACCATTTCGAATTTCAAGAGGCAACGTGGGATTTCTCTCGAGATGCTGCATTGGGAAAGGGCCTCATCTCGCGATGATGGGGGAACCTCGTGGTTTTTCTCGAGTTGCGGGATTTTCGACTTATGACAGAGAACTCAGGGAGCCTCTCGTGGATCCCCAGGGAAGTCCAATCTGCATTCAAGTTGCAAGGGGGAGCCGGGGATTGCTCTCGAGTCACTGCAGGGCCAATAGACCTCATCTAGGCTTGTGTATAGAAACTCTGAGTTCCTCTCCAGTGGCCACAGGCATCTCGAGGTTGCATTCAAGGTTCACCCAGGGATCAGGCCTCGTCTTGAGTTAAAGCAAAGAACTCCACTTTCCTCTCAAGTTGCGAAGGATATGTCTTGGAGCACATTGAGCGGCCTAAAGGGAGTAAAGCCTCCTGTGGAGTTTGGAGAGGGGACTCGGGATTGCTCTCTAGGCCCTGAAGGAAAAGACGGGCCTCATCTCGCGATGACGGGGTAATCTTCTGTTTTTTCTCGAGCTGGGGCGCGACATGTGGGGTTTCTCTCGAGTTACGATGGGGAACTCATGGATCCTCTCGTGTCTCCAGGGAAGTCCAGTCTCAATTCGAATTGCGAGGGGAGCCCGGCATTGCTCTTGAGTCATGCCAGGGGAATCGGGCATCAAGACAATTTGAAGGGGAATCTCAAGGTCTTTCTCAAGTTGTGGCAGGAAACCATGGGTTCCCTCAACTTGTGACGTTGACCTCAAGGAGCTTATCATGGTGCTTATGGGAAGTCAGGAATACTGTGGAGTTGGGAGGGGCCTCTTGGGATTCCACTGGGGTTGGTGCAATGGAAGAGGGCCTCATCTTGAGTTGAGGTGGGAACCTCAGGGTTCCTCTCCTATTCTGATGTGGGTCTCGGGGTGTGTATGCCATTTCAAACAGGGAGTCAGGTCTCCACATGTGTGGAGGCATGGAACTCTACTTTCCTCTCGAGTTGTCAAAGGGGTTTCAGGCCTTCAGGTGACTTGAATTTGGGACCTGGGGCTCTTTTTGAATTAGCAATTCGGGCACCAGGACTCCCTTTGTGTTGTGAGTTGATTTTCGGCTGACATTCCAATCGGTGAAAGGGAATCAGGCCTGATCTTCAGTGAATGGGGAAATACGTGGCTTTTGAATGGTGATAAGTCCCCCAAGTTCCCCTACAGTGTCAAGTAAATACCAGCCTCCTCTCCAGGTGCGACAGAGACGTTGGTATTCCTTTCCAGGAGAAGCAGGGCAATCGACCCTTATCTCTAATGAGAAGGGATAAAAGGGGCTCTTCTTGACTTGTGGTGGGAAACTCAGTGTTCCTCTCAAGTGGGGACAGGTATCTGGGGAAACTTCCGGAGTTTCATAAAACGTGTCAAGTACCCTTTCGAGTTCCAAGAGGGCATGTGGGCTTTCTTTGCAATCGCTGAAGCATCAAAGGGCCTCCTCAAGCGTGCAGGAGAGAATTTAGTGGTTTGTGTGGAGTTGTGCCAAGAAGCTTAGGGTGCCTCTTGAGTTGCGTGTCGACCTGACGTCCCTCTCTTGTCTCATCAGGGAAGTCAGATCTCCTCTGGTGTTGCGAGGGGAACCTCTGTATTCCTCGTGCATTGCTGCAGGGTTGAATAGGGCCTCATTTCGAATTGAGGCAGAAACCTCAGGGTTCCTCTCCATTTCTGACATTGATCTCAGTGTCTCTGCAGAGTTGGAATAGGGTAGTCTAGCTTCATCTTGTATTGAGGCATGGAACTCTGCATTCCTCTCGAACAGTTCACTGCATGTCAGGCCACTTGTAGAGTTGTATTTGGAACCTGCAGCTTTTTCTGGAGGAGGCAACTGGAGTGTCAGTGCCACTTCGTGTTGTGACTTCATCCTTGGGGTTAAATTTGAAGAGGTGCCCGGGCATCAGAACTTTTCTTGAGTGGACCGGGAAATCTGTGTCTTTCCGAATGTGGCACGTTCCACGACACTTCCTCTCGAGATTTAATGTGAGACTGGCCTCCTCCGGCGGTGTGATGGGAAGGTCAGGATCCCTTCCAGACAAAGAAGGGGAATCGACCCTCATGTCAAGATGAGGAGGGGAGAAGGCTCTCAGATTAAATTGTGCTGGGAAACTTGGTGTTCCTCTCAAGTGAGACCGGTATGTCAGGGAAATTTTTGAGTTGCTTCAAGGGTGTCAAGTACTGTTTCAAAATTCAAGATGGAACAGGGGATTTCTCTCGAGACACTGCAGTGGGAAAGGGCGATGACTAGGGAATCTCGTGTTTTTTCTCGAATTGCAGTGGGATTATCGACTTACCATGGGGAACTCAGGGAGCCTCTTGTGTTGCTGCAGGCAAGTCCAATATCCATTCAAGTGGAAAGGGGGAGCTGGGGATGGCTCTTGAGTCACTGCAGGGCAAATAGACCTCATCTAGGTTTGTGTTGAGATACTCCGTGTTCCTCTCCAGTGGTGACCGAGATTTCGGGGTTCACTCAGGGTGTAAGGCCTAGTCTCGAGTTGAAGCAAAGAATTCCACTCTCCTCTTTAGTTGCCAAGAGTATCTCTTGAAGCCCATTGAGTGGCCTAAAGGGACTGAAGCCTCCTGGCGAGTTTTGAGAGGGAACTCGGGATTGCTCTCTAGGTCCTGCAGGAAAAGACGGGCCTCATCTCGTGATGACAGGGGAATCACATGGTTTTTCTCAAGCTGCGGCGCGAACTGTGGGGTTTCTCTTGACTTACGATGGGGAAAACAGGGAGCCTCTAGTGTGGCCCCAGGGAAGTCCAGTCTCCATTCAAGTTGTGAAGGGGAGTACGAAATTGCTCTCGAGTCACGGCAGGGGAATTAGACCTCAAGACGCGTTGAAGGGTGGATCTCAAGATCTTTCTCGAATTGCGGCAGGAAACCCTGGGTTTCCTCGACTTGTGATGGTGACCTCAGGGAGCTTCTCATGGTGCCTATGGGAAGTCAGGAATACTTTGGAGTGGGAGGCGCCTCTCGGGATTCCACTGAGGTCGATGCAATGGAAGAGGGCCTCATCTCGTGTTGAGGGGCGAATCTCAGGTTTCCTTTCCTGTTCTGACGTGGGTCTCAGGGTGTGTTGACATTTCAAATAGGGAGTCAGTTCTCGACTTGTGTGGCAGCATGGAACTCTACTTTTCTCTCGAGTTTTCAAAGGGGTTTCAGGCCTCCAGGCGAGTTGAATTTGGAACCTGGGGCTCTTTTTGAATTAGCAACTGGGGAATCAAAACTCCCTTCGTGTTGTGAGTTTATTCTCGGCTGACATTTGAATCGATGCAAGGAAATCAGGCCTGATCTTGAGTGGATGGGGAAATACGTGGCTTTTGAATTGTGACAAGACCCCCAGGTTCTGCTCCAGGGTCAAGTAGATACCAGCCTCCTCTCAATGTGCGAATGGAACGTTAGTACTTCTTTCCAGGTGAAGCAGGGCAATCGACACTCATCTCGACTTGAGGAGGGGAAAACGTGGCTCTTCTTGACTTGTGGCAGGAAACTCTGTGTTCCTTTCGAGTGGGGACAGGTATCTGTGGGAACTTCTGGAGTTTCCTAAGCATATCAAGTACCCTTTCTAGTTCAAGAGGGAAAGTGGTCTTTCTTTAGAAATGCTGCAACATCAAAGGGCCTGCTCAAGCGTGCAGGGGAGAATTTGGTGGTTTGCGTGGAGTTGTGGCAGGAAGCTTAGGGTTCCTCTCGAGTTGCGTGTTGACCTGGAGGAACCGCTTGTGTCTCCTCAGGGAAGTCAGATATCCTTTGGCTTTGCGAGGGGTAGCTCGTGATTTCTCGCCCATCACTGGAGGGATGAATAGGGCCTCATCTCAAGTTGAGCCGGGAACCTCAGGGTTCCTCTCCATTTCTGACATTGCTCTCGGTGTCTCTGTGGAGTTAGAACAGGGGAGTCAGGCCTCGTCTTGTGTTGAGGCATGGAACTCCGCATTCCTCTCGAGTTGTTCATGGGGTGTCAGGACACTTGTCGAGTTGTATTTGGAACCTGCAGCTTCTTCTGGAGGATGCAGCCGGTGTGTCAGTCACCCTGCGTGTTGTGACTTCATCCCAAAATGTCATTCGAAGAGTTGCCCAGGCATAGGGACTTACCTTGAATGGATGGGGAAATCGGTGTCTTTCGGAATGGGGCATGACCCACAAGGCTTCCTCCCGAGATTCAATGTGAGACCAGCCTCCTCCTAAGGTTCGACGGGAATGTCGGGATTCCATTTCAGACAAAGCAGGGGAATCGACCCTCATGTCAAGATGAGGAGGGGGGAAGGGGATCAGGTTAATTGTGCTGGGAAACTCGGTGTTCCTCTCGAGTAAGACTGGCATGTTGGGAACTTTTTTAGTTGCACCAATGGTGTCAAATACCATTTTGAATTTTAAGAGGGAACTTGGGATTTCTCTCGAGACGCTGCAGTGGGAAAAGGCCTCATCTCCTGATGACGGGGGAACCTAGGGGTTTTTCTCGAGTTGCTGCGGGATTCTCGAGTTATGACGGGGAACTCAGGGAGTGTCTCGTGTCACCCCAGGTATGTATAATCTGAGTTCGAGTTGCGAGGGGGGAACTGGGGATTGCTCTCGAGTCACTGCAGGGAAAATAGACCTCATCTAGGCTTGTCTCCAGAAACTCCGTGTTCCTCTCCAGTGGTGACAGGGATTTCAGGGTTGCATTCAAGATTCACCCGGGGAATCAGGCCTCGTCTCGAGTTGAAGCAAAGAAATCCCCTCTCCTTTCTAGTTGCCACGGGTATCTCTTTGAGCCCATTGAGTGCCCTAAAGGGAGTCAAGCCTCCTGTTGGGTTTTGACAGTGGATTTGGGATTGCTCTCTAGGCCTGGGAGGAAAAGAAGGGCCTCATATCGTGATGACAGGAGAATCTCGTGGTTTTTCTCGAGTTGCAGTGTGGCGTGTGGTGTTCTCTCGAGTTAAACGGGGAACTCATGTTGCCTCTCGTGTGGCCCCAGGAAGTCCAGTCTCCATTCGGGTTTCAAGGGGGATCGCGACATTGCTCTCGAGTCACGTCAGGGGAATCAGGCCTCAAGGCGCATTGAAGGGGGAATCTCGAGGTCTTTCTCGAGTTGCGGCAGGAAACCCTGGGATCCCTCATGTGTGACGGTGACCTCAGCAAACTTCTTATAGTGCCTATGGGAAATCATGAATACTGTGGAGTTGGGAGGGGCCTCTCGGGACTCCACTGGGGTCGGTGCAATGGAAGAAGGACGCATCTCTTGTTGAGATGGGAATCTCAGGGTTCCTCTCTTATTCTGACGTGGGTCTCGGGGTGTGTATGCCGTTTCAAAGAGGGAGTCAGGTCTCGACTTGTGTGGAGGCATGGAACTCTGCTTTGCTCTCGAGTTGTCAAAGGGGTTTCAGGCCTCCAGGAGAGTTGAATTTGGAACATGGGGCTGTTTTCAAATTAGCAACCAGGGTATCAGAAATCCCTTCATGTTGTGAGTTGATTCTCAGCCGACATTCCAATCGATGTAAACGAATCAGGCCTGATCTTGAGTGGATGGGGAAATACGTGGCTTTTGCATTGTGACAAGATCCCAGGGTTCCCCTCCAGTGTCAAGCAGATACCAGCCTCCTCTTGAGGTGCAACGGGGACATCGGCATTCCTTTCCAGGCGAGGCAGGGCAATCGACCCACATCTCGAATTAAGGAGGGGAAAACGGGGCTCTTCTTGACTTGTGGTGGGAAACTCAGCTTTCCTCTCGAGTGGGCACGGGTATCTGGGGCAACTTCTGGAGTTTTCTAAAGCATGTCAAGTACCCTTTTGAGATCCAAGAGTGAACGTTGGCTTTCTTTGGAAACGCTGCAGTGTAAAAGTGCGTACTCAAGCGCGCAGGGGAGATTTTTGTGGTTTGCGTGGAGTTGTGGCGGGAAGCTTAGGGTTCCTCTCGAGTTGCATGTCGACCTGGGGGACCCGCTCATGTCTCCTCAGGGAAGTTAGATCTCCTTTGGCGTTGCGAGGGTCATTTTGGGATTCCTCTCGCATCACTTCAGGGATGAATAATGCCTCATCTCGAGTTGAGGCGGGAACCTCAGGGTTCCTCTCCATTTCTGACATTGATCTCGGGGTCTCTGCAGAGTTGGAACAAGGGAGTCAGGCCTCGTCTTGTGTTGAGGCACGGAACTCCGGTTGCCTCTCGAGTTGTTCATGGGGTGTCAGGCCAGTTGTCGAGTTGTATTTGGAACCTGTGGCTTTTTCAGGAGAATGCAACAGTGTTGTCAGTGCGCCTTCATGTTGTGACTTCATCCTCGGGGTGACATTTGAAGAGGTGCCCGCTCATCAAATTCACCTTGAGTTCATGGGGAATTCGGTGTTTTTGCAATGTGGCCCGACCCATGAGGCTTCTGCTTGAGTTTCAATGTGAGACCTGCCTCCTCCTGAGGTGCGATGGGAGGGTGGGGATACCTTTCCAGAAAAAGCAAGGCAATCGACCCACATGTTGAGATCAGGAGGGGAGAAGGTGCTCAGATTAAGTTGTGCTAGGAAACTCGGTGTTCCTCTCCAGTGAGACTGGTATGTCGGGGAACTTTTTGAATTGCATCAAGGGTGTGAAGTACTGTTTCGAATTTCAAGAGGGAAAGTAGGATTTCTCTCGAGTTGCTGCAGTGGGAAAGGATCTCATCTCGTGATGACGGGGGTACCTCATGCTTTTTCTCGAGTGTTGGCGGGATTCTCGAGTTATGATGGGGAACTCAGGGAGCTTCTCATGTGGCCCCAGGGAAATCCAATCTTCATTTGAGTTAAGAGGGTGATCGCGACATGGCTCTTGAGTCACAGCAGGGGAATCGGGCCTCAAGATGCGTTGAAGGGGGAACCTCGAGGTCTTTCTCGAGTTGTGACAGGAAACCCTGGGTTCCCTTGAATTGATCTTGGTGTCTCTGAGGAGTTGGAACAGGGGAGTCAGGCCTTGTCTTGTGTTGAGCGACAGAACTCCACTTGCCTCTCGAATTTTTCATGTGGTGTCAGGACACCAGTCGAGTTGTATTTGGAACCTGCAGCTTTTTCCAGAGGATGCAACCAGGGTGTCAGTGCCCCTTTGTGTTGTGACTTCATCCTTGTGGTGACATTTGAAGAGGTACCCGAACATCGGGACTTACCTTGAGTGGATGGGAAAATCGGTGTCTTTCGGAATGTGGCACGACCCACGAGGCTTCCTCTCGAGATTCAATGTGAGACTGGTCTCTTCCTGATGTGCGTTGAGAAGGTCGGGATATCTTTCCAGACAAAGCAGGGGAACTGAGCCTCATGTCAAGATCAGGTGGGGAGAAGGGGCTTGGATGAAGGTGTGCCAGGAAACTCTGTGTTCCTCTCGATTGTGACCCGTATGTTGGGGAGTTTCTGAGTTGCATCAAGGGTTTCAAGTACTGTTTCGAATATCAAGAGGGAACGTTGGATTTCTCTCGAGATGCTGCAGTGGGAAAGGGCCTCATCTTGCGATGACAGGGGAACCTCGTGATTTTTCTCCTGTTGCGGTGGGATCTCGAGTTACTCAGGGAGCCTCTTGTGTTGCCCCAGTGAAGTCCAATCTCCATTCGATTTGTAATGGGGAGCTGGGGATTGCTCTCAATTCACTGTAGGGCAAATAGACCTTATCTTGGCTTGTGTCCAGAAACTCGGTGTTCCTCTTCAGTGGCGACAGGGATCTCAGGGTTACATTCAAGTTTCACCCAGGGAGTCAGGCCTTGTCTCGATTTAAAGCAAAGAAATCCTCTCTCCTCTCAAGTTGCCACTGATTTCTCTTGGAGCCCATTGAATGGCCTAAAGGGAGTCAATCCTTCTGTGTAGTTTTGAGAAGGGACTCAGGATTGCTTTCTAGGCCATTCAGGAAAGAAGAGCCTCATCTCGCCATGACGGGAGAATCTCGTGGTTTTTCTTGAGCTGCAGTGCAATGTCTGTTGTTTCTCTCGAGTTACAACGGGAAACTCAGGGAACCTCTTGTGTAGCCCCATGGAAATCCAATCTCCATTCGATTGTGAGGGGGATCACAGCATTGCTCTCGAGTCAAGGCATGGGAATCAGGCCTCAAGACACGTTGAAGGAGGAATCTCGAGGTCTTTCTCGAATTGTGGCAGAAAACCCTGGATTCCCTCGACTTGTGACAGTGACCTCAGGGAGCTTCTCATGGTGCCTATGGGAAGCCAGGAATACTGTGTAGTTGCGAGGGGCCTCTGGGGCCTCCACTGGAGTTTGTGCAATGGAAGAGGGCCTCATCTAGAGTTGAGGCAGTATCCTCAGGTTTCCTCTCCTGTTCTGACATGGGTCTCAGGCTGTGTATGCCATTTCAAACAGGGAGGTGGGTCTCTATGTGTGTGAAGACATGGAACTCTGCTTTCCTCTTTAGTTGTCAAAGGGGTTTCAGGCCTCCAGCCGAGTTGAAATTGGAACTGGGGCTCTTTTCGTATTAGCAACCAGGGCATCAGAACTCCCTTTGTGTTGTGAGTTGATTCTCAGCTGACATTCGAATCAGTGCAAAGGCATCAGGTCTGATATTGAGTGGAAGGGGAAATACTTGGCTTTCGAATTGTGACAAGAACCTGGGTTCCCCTCCAGTATCACCAAGATACCAGCCTCCTCTCAAGGTGCGACGGGGACATCAGCATTCCTTTCTGGGCGAAGCAGGGCAATAAACCCTCATTTTGACTAGAGGAGAGGAAAACGGGGCTCTTCTTTACTTGTGGTGGGAAACTTAGCATTCCTCTTGAGTGGGGACTAGTTTCTGGGGAAACTTCTGGAGTTTCCTAAAGCATGTCAAGTACCCTTTCGAGGTCCAAGAGTGATCATGGCCTTTCTTTGGAAATGCTGCAGCATAAAAGGGCCTCCTCAAGCGTGCAGGGGAGAATTTCGTGGTTTGCTTGGATTTGTGGTGAGAAGCTTACGGTTCCTCTCGAGTTGCATGTTGACCTGGGGGACCCGCTAATGTCTTCTTAAGGAAGTCAGATATCCTTTGGCGTTGTGAGGGGCACCTCAGGATTCCTTGCGCATCACTGCATGGATGAATAGGGCCTCACCTCGAGTTGAGGTGGGGACCTCAGTGTTCCTATCCATTTCTGACATTGATCTCGGGGTCTCTGGGAATTGGAACAGGGGAGTCAGGCAATGTCTTGTGTTGAGGCACAGAACTCCGCTTGCCTCTCGAGTTGTTCATGGGATGTCAGGCCACTTGTCGAGTTGTATTTGGAACCTGCGGCTTTTTCCGGAGGATACAACCGAGGTGTCAGTGCACCTTCGTGTTGTGACTTCATCCTCGTGGTGACATTCGAAGAGGTGCCCGGTCATCAGGACTTACCTTGAGTTCACGGGGAAATCAGTGTTTTTGCAATGTGGCCTGCCCACGAGGCTTCTGCTCGATTTTCAATGTGAGACCGGCCTCCTCCTGAGGTGCAACCGGAAGGTCGGGATCCCATTCCAGACATAGAAGCGGAATCGACCAACATGTTGAGATCAGGAGGGGAGAAGGGGCTCAGATTAAGTTGTGCCAGGAAACTTGGTGTTCTCGAGTGAGTCTGGTATGTTGGGGAAATTTTTGAGTTGCATCAAGGGTGACAAGTACCGCTTCGAATTTCAAGAGGGAAAGTGGGATTTCTCTCGAGTTTCTGCAGTGGTAAAGAGCCTCATCTCGCGATGACGGGGGTACCTCGTGGTTTTTCTCGAGTGTTGGCGAGATTCTCGAATTATGACTGGTAACTCAGGGAGCCTCTCGTGTTGCCCCAGGGAAGTCCCATCTCATTCGAGTTGCGAGGGGGATTGCGATATTGCTCTTGATTAATGGCAGGGGAATCGGGCCTCAAGACGCATTGAAGGGGGAATCTCGAGGTCTTTCTCGAGTTGTGGCAGGAAACCCTGCATTCCGTCGACTTGGGACGATGACCTCAGGGAGCTTCTCATGGTGCCTATGGGAAGCCAGGAATACTGTGGAGTTGGGAGGGGCCTCTCCGGACACCACTGGGGTTGGTGCAATGGAAGAGGGGCTCATCTCAAGTTGAGACGGGAACCTCAGGGTTCCTCTCCTATTCTGACTTTGATCTCGGGGTCTCTGCGGAGTTGGAACAGGAGAATCAGGCCTGTCTTGTGTTGAAGCACAGAACTCCGCTTGTCTCTCTAGTTGTTCATGGGATATCAGGCCACTTGTTGAGTTGTATTTGGCACCTGCGGCTTTTTCTGGAGGATGCAACCTGGGTGTCAGTGCTGCCTTGTGTGTGACTTCATCCTAGGGGTTACATTTGACGAGGTGCCCAGGCATCGGGATGTACCATGAGTCAACAGGGAGAAATCAGTGTCTTTCTGAATGTGGCGTGACCCAAGAGGCAAGAGGCTTCCTCTTGGGTTACAATGTGAGACCGGCCTCCTCCTGAGGTGCAACGGGAAGTTCGGGATCCCTTTCCAGAAAAAGCAGGGGAATTGACCCTCATGTCGAGATCATGAGGGGAGAAGGGGCTCAGATTAAGTTGTGCCGGGAAAATTGATGTGCCTCTCGAGTGAGACTGGTATGTCAGGGAACTTGCTGAGTTGCATCAAGGGTGTAAAATACCTTTTCGAATTTCAAGAGGGAACGTGGGATTTCTCTCGAGACGCTGTATTGGTAAAGGGCCTCATTTCGCGATGATGAGGAACCTTGTGGTTTTTCTCGTGTTGTGGTGGGATTCTCCAGTTATGACAGGGAACTCAGGGAGCCTCTCGTGTTGCCCCAGGGAGGTCCAATCTCCATTCAAGTTGTGAGGGGGAGCTGGAGATTGCTCTCGAGTTACTGCAGGGCAAGTAGACCTCATCTAGACTTCTGCCTGGAAAGTCCGGGTTCCTCTCCAGTGGTGACAGGTATCTTGGGGTTGCATTCAAGGTTCACCCGGGGAGTCAGGTCTCATCTTGAGTGGAAGCAAAGAACTCCGCTATCCTCTCGAGTTGCCACGGGTATCTCTCAGAGCCCATTGGTGGCTTAAAGGGAGTCAAGCTTCCTGTTGGGTTTTGAGAGAGGACTCGGGATTGCTCTCTAGGCCCTGCAGGAAAAGAAGGACCTCATCTCGTGATGACGGGGGAATCTCATGGTTTTCCTCGAGCTGAAACGTGCCATGTGGGATTTCTCTCAAGTTACGATGGGGAACTCAGGGAGCCTCTCGTGTGGCACCAGGGAAGTCCAGTCTCCATTCGAGTTCTGAAGGGGAGCGCAGCATTGCTCTCAAGTCACGGTAGGGGAATCGGGCCTCAAGACTAGTTGAAGGGAGAATCTCGAGGTCTTTCTCGAGTTACGGCAGGAAACCCTGGGTTCCCTCGACTTGTGAAGGTGACCTTAGGGAGCTTCTAATAGTGCCTATGGGAAGTTAGGAATACTGTCGAGTTGGGAGGACCCTCTCCAGACTCCACTGGGGTTGGTACAATGGAAGAGCACCTCATCTCGAGTTAAGGCGGGAACCTCAGTGTTCCTCTCCTGTTCTGACCTGGGTCTCGGGCTGTTTATGCCATTTCAAACAGGGAGTGAGGTCTCCATTTGTGTGGAAGCATGGAACTCTGCTCTCCTCTGGAGCTGTCAAAGGGGTTTCAGTCCTCCAGGAGAGTTGAATTGGTGACCTGGGGTTCTTTTCGGATTAGCAACCAGGGCATCAGAACTCGCTTCGTGTTGTGAGTTGATTCTCGGCTGACATGAGAATCGGTGCAAGGAAATCATGCCTGATCTAGAGTGGAAGGGGAAACACGTGGCTTTCGAATCGTGACAAGACACCCGGGTTCCCCTCCAGTGTCAAGTAGATACCAGCCTCCAGTCGAGGTGTGATGGGGACTTCGGCATTCCTTTCCAGGCGAACCAGGGCAATCGATCTTCATCTCGACTTGAGGAGGGGAAAACGGGGCTCTTCTTGACTTATGGTGGGAAACTCAATGATCCTCTAGAGTGGGGAAGGGTATCTGGGGAAACTTCTGAAGCTTCATAAAATGTACAAGTACCCTTTCGAGTTCCAAAATGGAACATGGGCTTTCTTTGGAAAGGCTGAAGCGTATAAGGGCCTCCTCAAGCATGCAGGGGAGAATTTCGTGGTTTGCGTGGAGCTGTGGGGGGAAGCTTAGCATTCCTCTCGAGTTGCATGTGACCTGGGGGACCCGCTCGTTTCTCCTCAGGAAAGTCAGATCTCCTTTGGCATTGAGAGGGTCACCAAGGGATTCCTCGAACATCGCTGCAGGGATGAATCCGGCCTCATCTCGAGTTGAGGTGGGAACCTCAGGGTTCCTCTCCATTTCTGACATTGATCTCGGGGTCTCTGTGGAGTTGGAATAGGGGAGTCAGGCCTCATCTTGTGTTGAGGCACGGAACTCCGGTTGCCTCTCGAGTTGTTCATGGGGTGTCAGGCCACTTGTCGAGTTGTATTTGGAACCTGCAGCTTTTTCCGGAGGATGCACCCAGAATGACAGTGCCCCTTCATGTTGTGACTTCATGCTCGGGGTTACATTCGAAGAGGTGCCTGGGCATCAGGACGTACCTTGAGTGGAAGTGGAAATCGGTGTCTTTCAAAATGTGGCATGACACAAGAGGCTTCCTCTCGAGGTTCAATGTGAGACTGGCCTCCTCCTGAGGTGCGACAGGAAGTTTGGGGTCCCTTTCCAGACAAAGCAGGGAAATCGACCCTCATGTCAAGATCAGGAGGGGAGAAGGGGCTCAGATTAAGTTGTGCCGGCAAACTCGGTGCTCCTCTCGAGTGAGACCAGTGTGTCCTGGAACTTTTTGAGTTGCATCAAGGGTGTCAAGTATCCTTTCAAATTTCAAGAGGGAATGTGGGATTTCTCTTGAGACACTGCTGCGGGAAAGGGCCTCATCTCGCAATGACGGGGGAACCTCATGGTTTTTCTCGACAGGGGGACAGGGATCTCGGGGTTGCACTCAAGGTTCACCCGGGGAGTCAGGCCTCGTCCTGAGTGGAAGCAAAGTGTTCGCTCTCCTCTCAAATTGCGATGGGTATTTCTTGGAGCCCATTGAGTGGCCTTAAGGGAGTCAAGCCTCCTGTGGAGTTTGGAGAGGGGACTCGGGATTGCTCTCTAGGCCCTGCAGGAAAAGAAGGGCCTCAAGTCGTGATGATAGGGGAATCTCGTGGTTTTTCTCGAGCTGCCATGCAACGTATGGGGTTTCCGTCGAGTTATGATGGGGAACTCTGGGAGCCTCTCGTGTGGCCCCAGGGAAGTCCAGTCTCCATTCGAGTTGCGAGGGGGAGAGCAGCATTTCTCTCGAGTCATGGCAGTGGAATTGGGCCTCAAGATGCGTTGAAAGGGAAATCTCAAGGTCTTTCTCGAGTTGTGGCTGGAGACCCTGGGTTCCCTCGACTTGTGATGGTGACCTCAGGGACCTTCTCATGGTGCCTATGGGAAGTCAGGAATACTGTGGTGTTCGGAGGGTCCTCTTGGGACTCCACTTGGGTCGGTGCATTGGAAGACATCTCATCTCGAGTTGAGGCAGGAGCCTCAGTGTTCCTGTCCTGTTCTGACGTGGGTCTCAGTGTGTGTATGCCGTTTCAAACATGGAGTCAGGTCTCAACTTGTGTGGAGGCATGGAACTCTGCTTCCCTCTCGAGTTGTCAAAGGGGTTTCAGGCCTTCAGGTGAGTTGAATTTGGGACCTGGTGCTCCTTTTGAATTAGCAACTGGGGTATCAGAACTCCCTTCATGTTGTGAGATGATTCTCGGCTGACGTTCGAATCGGTTCAATGGAATCAGGCCTGATCTTGAGTGGATGGGTAAATACGTGGCTTTCAAGTTGTGACAAGACCCCCGGGTTCCCCTCCAGTGTCAAGTAGATACCAGCCTCCTCTCGAGGTGCGACGGGGATGTCAGCATTCCTTTCCAGGCAAAGCAGGACAATCGACCCTCATCTAGACTTGAGGAGAGGATAACGGGGCTCTTCTTGACTTGTGGCAGGAAACTTAGCGTTCCTCTCTAGTGGGGACGGGTATCTGGGGAAACTTCTGGAGTTTCATAAAGCGTGTCAAGTACCGTTTCAAGTTCGAAGAGGGAACGTGGGATTTCTTTGGAAACGCTGAAGCTTAAAACGGCATCCTCAAGTGTGCAGGGAAGAATTTCGTGGGTTGCGTGGAATTGTGGCGGGAAGCTTAGGGTTCCTCTTGAGTTTCGTGTGGACCTTGGGGAACCCACTCGTGTCTCCTCAGGGAATCAGATCTCCTTGGGCATTGCGAGGGCCACCTCAGGATTCCTCCTGCAGTGCTGCAGGGATGAATAGGGCCTAATCTCTAGTTGAGGTGGGAACCTCAGGGTTCCTCTCCATTTCTGACATCGATCTCGGGGTCTCTGTGGAATTGGAACAGGGGAGTGTTGTTGTCTTTTGATGGGGCACGGAATTCTGCTAGCCTCTAAAGTTGTTCATGCAGTGTCAGGCCACTTGTCGAGTTGCATGTGGAACCTGCGGCTTTTTCCAGAGGATGCAACCTGGGTGTCAGTGCCCATTCGTTTGTGACTTGATCATTGGGGTTACATTCGAAGAGGTGCCTGGGCATCAGGACTTACTTTGAGTGGACAGGGAAATCGGTGTCTTTCGGAATGTGGCACGACCCACGATGCTTCCCCTCGAGTTTCAATGCGAGACCAGCCTCCTCCTGAGGTGGGACGGGAAGGTCGGGATCCCTTTCAAGACAAAGCAGGGGAATCCACGTTCATGTCAAGATCAGGAGGGCAGAAGGGACTCAGATTATGTTGTGCCATGATACTTGGTATTCCTCTCGAGTGAGACCCGTATGTCAGGGAAATTTTTGAGTTGAATCAAGGGTGTCAGGTACCATTTCGAATTTCAAGAAGGAACGTGGGATTTATCTTGAGACGCTGCAGTGGGAAAGGACCTCATCTCGTAATGATGGGGAAACCTCGTGGTTTTTCTCTAGTTGTGGCAGGATTCTCGAGTTTCGACAGGGAACACAGAGAACCACTCGTGGTGCCCCAGGGAAGTCCAGTCTCCACTGGAGTTGTGAGGGGGACCTGGGGATTGCTCTCGAGTCACTGCAGGGCAAATAGACCTCATCTAGGCTTGTGTCCAGAAACTCCGTGTTCTTCTCCAGTGGTGACAGGAACCTCAGGGTTGCATTCAAGGTTCACACAGGGAGTCAGCCGTCGTCTCAAGTTGAGGCGGGAACCTCAGGGTTCCTCTTCATTTCTGACACCAATCTCAGGGTATCTGCAGAGTTGAAAAACGGGAGTCAGGCCTCGTCTTGTGTTGAGGCACGGAACTCCACTTGCTCTCGCATTGTTCGTGGGGTGTCAGGCCACCTTCGAGTTGTATTTGGAATCTGCGGCCTTTTACGGAGGATGCAACTGGGGTGTCAATGCCCCTTCGTGTTGTGATTTCATCCTCAGTGTTACATTTGAAGAGGTGCCTGGGTATCAGGACTTACCTTGAATGGACGGGGAAATCGGTGTCTTTCGGAATGTGGCACGAACCACAAGGCTTCCTCTCGAATTTCATTGTGAGACCGGCCTCCTCCTGAGGTGCGACGGGAAGGTCAGGATCCCTTTCCAGATAAAGCAGGGGAATCGACCCTCATGTCAAGATCAGGAGGGGAGAAGGGGCTCAAATGAAACTGTGCCGGGAAACTCGGTGTTCCTCTCGAGACCGGTATGTCGGGGAACTTTCTGATTTTCATCAAGGGTGTCAAGTACCGTTTCGAATTTCAAGGGGGAACGTAGGATTTCCCTTGAGACGCTGCAGTGGAAAGGGCCTCAACTCGCGATGACAGGGGAACCTCATGGTTTTTCTCAAGTTGCGATGGGATTCTCGATTTATGATGGGGAACACAGGGAGCCTCTCCTGGTGCCCCAGGAAAGTCCAATCTCCGTTCGAGTCGCGAGGGCAAACTGGGGATTGCTCTCGAGTCACTTCAGGGCAAATAGACCTCATCTAGGCTTGTGTCCAGAAACTCCTTGTTCCTCTCCAGTGGCGACAGGGATCTCGTGGTTGCATTCAAGGTTCACCCAGGAAGTCAGGCCTCATCTGGGGTTGAAGCAAAGAACTCCACTCTCTTCTCGAGTTGCCACAGGCATCTCTTGGAGCCGATCGAGTGGCCTAAATGTAGTCAAGCCTCCTGTGGAGTTTTGAGAGGGGAATCGGTATTGCTCTCTAGGCCCTGCAGGAAAAGAAGGGCCTCAACTCATGATGACGGGGGAATCTTGTGGTTTTTCTCGAGCTGCGACACAACGTGTGGTGTTTCTCTCTAGTTATGATGGGGAACTCAGGGAGCATCTTTTGTGGCCCCAGGGAAGTCCAGTCTCCATTCGAGTTGCGAGGTGGAGCGTGGCATTGCTCTCGAGTCACGGCTGGGAAATTGGGCCTCAAGACGCATTGAAGGGGGAATCTTGACATCTTTCTCAAGTTACGGCAGGAACTTGGTTCCCTCGACTTGTGACGGTGACCTCAGGGAGCTTCTCATGGTGCCTATGGGAAGTCAGGGATACTGTGGAGTTGGGAGGGGCCTCTCGTGACTCCACTGGGGTCGGTGCAATGGAAGAGGGCCTCATCTCGAGTTGAGGCATGAACCTCAGGGTTCCTCTCCTGTTCTGACCTGGGTCTCGAGGTGTATATGCCATTTTAAACAGGGAGTCAGGTCTTGACTTGTGTGTAGTCATGGAACTCTGCTTTCCTCTCGAGTTGTCAAAGGGGTTTCCAGCCACCAGGCAAGTTGAATTTGGGACCTGGGGCAATTTTTCAAATAGCAACCAGATCATCAGAACTCCATTTTTGTTGTGAGTTGATTCTCGGCTGACATTTGAATTGGTGCAAGGGAATCAGGCCTGATCTCGAGTGGATGGGGAAATACGTGGCTTTCAAACTGTGACAAGACCCCCGGGTTCCCCTCCTGTGACAAGTAGATACCAGCCTCCTCTCGAGGTGCGACGGGGACTTTGGCATTCCTTTCCAGGTGAAGCAGGGCAATCGACCCTCATCTCGACTTGAGGAGGGGAAAACGGGGTTCTTCTTGACTTGTGGTGGGGAACTCAGCTTTCCTCTCAAGTGGGAACGGGTTTCTGGGGGAACTTCTGGAGTTTCCTAAAGCGTGTCAAATACCCTTTCGAGGTCCAAGAGGGAACTTGGGCTTTCTTTGGAAACACTGCAGCATAAAAGGGCCTCCTCAAGCCTGCAGGGGAGAATTTCATGGTTTGCGTGGAACTGTGGCAGGAAGCTTAGGGTTACCTCGAGTTGCGTTTCAACCTGGGGGATCCATTTGTGTCTCCTCAGGGAAGTCAGATCTCCTTTGGCGTTGCAAGGGGAACCTCGGGAATCTTCGCACATCATTGCAGGGATGAATAGGGCCTCATCTCGAGTTGAGGCGGGAACCCAAGGGTCCTCTCCATTTCTGACATCGATTTTGGCATCTCTGCAGAGTTGGAACAGGGTAGTCAGGCCTCGTCTTGTTTGCTGCGGCAACACGAGAGACTCCCTGAGTTCCCCGTGGTACCTGGAGAGGAAAATCAAGCCTCCAGCTGCAACTCGAGATAAACCACGAGATGCCCCCGTCAATGCAAGATGAGGCCCTTTTTTCCTGCAGCACTACTAGAGCAATCCCAGGTGCCCTCTCATAACTCGAGAGAATGCTTGACTCCCTTTAACCAACTCACGGGGGCCCAGAGATCCCCATCACAACCCGAGACGAAAGCCGAGTTTCCCGCCACAACTCGACTAGAACCCCGTGTGTCCCACCTCGTCTGGATATGAGGGCCCATTCCCTGCTTCAACTCAAGAGGAATCCCAACTTCCCCTTGCACCACAAGAGGAGGCCTGTGTCACCGCTTGAATCTCGAGTGGAATCCCGCGGATCCTGCTGCAGGGAATAAGGACGCTGATTTCCCCCTCCACTCCAGATAAGTCCTGATTCCCCTGCACCGGCTCCAGTGGAACACCGAGTATCCCCTCACAACACGATGGGAGGACTGTCGGCCTTGCCTATTTCTTGAAAAAGCCCAAATTCCGCACCTGAACTCGACTGGAGGCCTGACAGCCCTTTAACAACTCAAGAGAAATGCAGAGTTCCATGCCTCAACACCAGACGAGGCCTGACTCCCTAGTTGAACCTTGATAGGAAGCCCGAGATCCCAGTCGCCGCTGCAGAGGAACATTGAGTTTCCGGACTGAACTCTAGACACGGACCTATTCACCAGTAGTGACTCGAAAGGAATCCCAACGGGCCTCTGGCAACTCGAAAAGGGACCTGACTTCCCTGAGGCAACACGAGCCGGTCCCTGAGATCCCCGTTGCAACTCGAGAGGAGCCCCATGGCATCCACCATCCCTCCCACGATCCTCCCACCACCGTCCCACCAATCTCCCACCACCCTCCATTCCACCCTCCCATTCATCTTCCCACTACCCTCCCACCTTCCTCCCACCACCCTCCCAATCACTTTCCCATCCATTCTCCCATCCATCCACTCACATCCTCTCATTCATTCTCTCATCTACCTTCCCACCATCCTTACAGCACGCTGCCATCATCCTCCTACCATCCTCCCATTCACCTTCCATCCACCCCCCATTCACCTTCCTACCATCCTCTCACCCATCCTCCCATCTCTCCTCCTATCCACCCACACTCTCATCACCCCTCTCTTTGCTTCCCTCCCTTCATGTCTTTCCTTCCATATAGCATTTATTGAGGGTCTACTGTGGGATGCAGTAGACACTGGTGATGCAATAATGAACATGGCACAGCGACCCTTTTTCCAGAGGGGTGCAGATATGGAAGCCATATGGTGTCCCTCTATCATTCTTTGGATGAAATCTCACCCAGGATCACAACACAGAAAGCCAATAAATCCTAGATACCCTAGAGGTCCAAAAGATCAAGTTTATAAACCACAGATCGAGCTAGATGCTCCCATTTTATGTATAAGAAAACAGGTTCATCCAACTCGATCCCACTCCACAGGGGTGGGAAGATGAATGGAAGGGTGGATTGGAGGGAGGTGGGTAGGAGATGGGAGAGTGGTGGGCAGGTGGTGGGAGGGTGGTTAGAGGGAGGTGGGAGGGTGGTGGGAGGGTGGTGAGTGGATGGTGGGAGAATTGTGGAGGGAGGTGGGAGGGTGGTGGGAGGTTGGTGGGCGGGAGGACGGAGGGTGGTGGCAGGGTGGTGGGCGGGAGCTGGGAGGGTAGTGGGCGGGTGGTGGGATGATGGTGCGAGGGTTGTGGGATGGTGGTTGGAGGGTGGTGGGCGGGAGGTGAGACGGTTGAGGCACAGAACTCCACTTGCCTCTCGAGTTGTTCATGGGGTGTCAGGCCACTTGTCAAGTTTTATTTGGAACCTGTGCCTTTTTCCGGAGGATGCAACTGGGGTGTCAGTGCCCTTTCATGTTTTTACTTCATCCTCGGGGTTACATTCGAAGAGGTGCCCGGGCATTGGGACTTACCTTGAGTGGATGGGGAAATCAGTGTCTTTTGGAATGTGGCACGATCCACGAGGCTTCCTCTCGAGTTTCAATGTGAGACCGGCCTCCTCCTGAGGTGCAACGAGAAGGTCAGGATCCCTTTCCAGACAAAGCAGGGGAATTGACCCTCATGTCGAGATCAGGAGGAGAGAAAGGGATCAGATTAAGTTGTTCCAGGAAACTCGGTGTTCCTCTCGAGTGAGACTGGTATGTTGGGGAACATTTGGAGTTACATCAAGGGTGTCAAGTACTGTTTAGAAATTCAAGGGGGAACGTGGGATTTGTCTCGAGACGCTGCAGCGGGAAAGGGCCTCATCTGGAGATGACGGGAGAACCTCGTGGTTTATCTGGAGTTGCGGCCCGATTCTCGAGTAATGATTGGGAACTCAGGGAGACTCTCGTGTTGCCCCAGGGAAGTCCAATCTCCATTCGAGTTGCGAGGGGGAGCTGGGGATTGCTGTCGAGTCACTGCAAGGCAAATAGCCCTCATCTAGGCTTGTGTCCAGAAACTCCGTGTTCCTCTCAAGTGGCGACAGGGATCTCAGGGTTGCATTTAAGGTTAACCCGGGGAGTCAGGCCTCGTCTCGAGTTGAAGCAAAGAACTCCACTCTCCTCTCGAGTTTTGACGGGTATCTCTTGGATCCCATTGAGTGGCCTAATTGGAGTCAAGCCTCTTGTGGAGTTTTGAGAGGGGACTCGGGATTGCTCTCTAGACCCTGCAGGAAGAAAAGGGCCTCATCTCGCGATGAGGGGGAATCTTGTGGTTTTTCTCGAGCTGCAGGCGATGTTTGGTGTTTCTCTCGAGTTATGTCGGGGAGCTCAGGGAGCCTCTCATGTGGCCCCAGGGAAGTCCAGTCTCCATTCGACTTGCGAGGGGGAGCGCGGCATTGTTCTAGAGTCATGGCAGGGGAATTGGGCCTCAAGATGCGTTGAAGGGGGAAAATCGAGATCATTCTCGAGTTGTGGCAGGAAACCCTGGGTTCCCTCAAATTGTGACGGTGACCTCAGGGAGCTTCTCATGGTGCCTATGGGAAGTCAGGTATACTGTGGAGTTTGGAGGGGCCTCTTGGGACTCTACTGGGTTTGGTGCAATGGAAGAGGGCCTCATCTTGAGTTCAGGCGGGAACCTCAGTGTTCCTCTCCTGCTCTGATGTGGGTCTCGAGGTGTGTATGTCATTTCAAACAGGAAGTCAGTTATTGACTTGTGTGGAGGCATGGAACTCTGCTTTCCTCTCGAGTTGTCAAAGGGGTTCAGGCCTCCAGGCAAGTTGAATTTGGGACCTGGGGCTCTTTTTGGATTAGTAACTGGGGCATCAGAACTCCCTTCGTGTTGTGAGTTGATTCTCGGCTGACATTCAAATCGGTGCAAGGGAATCAGGCCTGATCTTGAGTGCTTGGGGAAACACGTGTCTTTCAAATTGTGACAAGACTCCAGGGTTCCACTGCAGTGTCAAGTAGATACCAGCCTCCTCTGGAGCTGTGACGGGGACGTTGGCATTCTTTTCCAGGCGAAGCAGGGCAATCGACCTTCATCTCGACTTGAGGAGGGGAAACAGGGCCCTTCTTGACTTGTGGCGGGAAATTCAGCGTTCCTCTCGAGTGGGGACGGGTATCTGGGGAAACGTCTGAAGTTTCCTAAAGCGTGTCAATTACCCTTTCCAATTCCAAGACTGAACGTTGGCTTTCTTTGGAAACACTGCAGCATCAATGGGTCTCCTCAAGCGTGCAGGGGAGAATTCTGTGGGTTGGGTGAAGTTGTGACAGGAAGCTTAGAGTTCGTCTCGAGTTGCATGTCGACCTGGGGGACCAGCTCTTGTCTCCTCAGGGAAGTCAGATCTCCTTTCTCGTTTTGAGGGGGCACTCAGGATTCCTCGTGCATCACTGCATGGATGAATAGGGCCTCATCTCGAGTTGAGGCGGGAACCTCAGGGTTCCTCTCCATTTCTGACATCAATCTCGGGGTCTCTGTGGACTTGGAACAGGGGAGTCAGGCCTCGTCTTGTGCTGATGCATGGAAATCCGCTTGCCTCTCGAGTTCTTCATGGGGTGTCAGGCCACTTATCGAGTTGTATTTGGAACCTGTGGCTTTTTCCGGAGGATGCAACCAGGGTGTCATTGCCCCTTAGTGTTGTTATTTCATCCTCGGGATTACATTTGAAGAGATGTCTGGGCATCGGGACTTACCTTGAGTTGACGGGGAAATCGGTGTCTTGTGGAATGAGGCACGACCCACGAGGCGTCCTCTCGAGTTTCAATGTGAGACCGGCCTCCTCCTGGGGTGCGACGGGAAGGTCAGGATCCCTTTCCAGACAAGCAGGGGAATCAACCCTCATGTCCTGATTTGGAGGGGAGAAGGGGCTCAGGTTAAGTTGTGCCAAGAAAACTCGATGTTCCTCTCGAGTAAGACGGGTATGTCAAGGAACTTTTTTTGAGTTGCATCAAGTGTGTCAAGTACCCTTTCGAATTTCAAGAGGGAACGTGGGATTTCTCCCGAGACGCTGCAGTGGAAAAGGGCCTCAACTCTCGATGACAGTGGAACCTCGTGGTTTTTCTCAAGTTGGGGCGGGATTCTCGAGTTACATCAGGGAACTCAGGGAGCCTCTTGTGGTGCCCCAGGGAAGTCCAATCTCAAGTCGAGTTGTGAGGGGGAGCTGGGGATTGCTCTCGAGTCACTGCAGGACAAATAGACCTCATCTAGGCTTGTGTCCAAAAACTCCATGTTCCTCTCCAATGGCGACAGGGATCTCAGGGTTGCATTCAAGATTCACCCATGGACTCACACCTCGTCTCAAGTTGAAGCAAAGAACTCCGCTCTCCTCTCGAGTTGTGACGAGTATCTCTTGGTGCCCATTGAGTGGCCTAAAGGGAGTCAAGCCTCCTTTGGAGTTTTGAGAAGGGACTCACGATTGCTCTCTAGGCCCTGCAGGAAAAGAAGGGCCTCATCTCTCGATGACGGGGGAATCTCGTGGTTTTTCTCTAGCTGTGACACGACGTGTGGGGTTTCTCTCGATTTATGACGGGGAACCCAGAGAGCCTCTAGTGTGGCCCCAGTGAAGTCCAGTCTCCATTCGAGTTGGGAGCGGGAACGTGGCATTGCTTTAGAGTCTTGGCACGGGAATCTGGCCTCAAGACACGTTGAAGAGGGAATCTCAAGGTCTTTCTCGAGTTAAGACAGGAAACCATGGGTTCCCTAGACTTCTGACAGTGATCTCATGTAGCTTCTGATGGTGTCAAGGGAAGTCAGGAATACTGTGGAGTTGGGAGGGGCCTCTTGGGACTCCACTGGGGTCGGCACAATGGAAGAGGGCCTCATCTCTTGTTGATATGGGAACCTCACGATTCGTCTTCTGTTCTGACGTGTTTCTCGGGGTGTGTTTGCTGTTTCAAACAGGGAGTCAGATCTCGACTTGTGTGGAGGCATGGAACTCTGCTTTCCTCTCTAGTTGTCAAAGGGGTTTCAAGCCTCCAGGAGAGTTGAGTTTGGGACCTAAGCCTCTTTTCGAGTTATCAACTGGGGCTGTTCTGAGTTAATTCTTGGCTACATTTGAATTGGTGCAAGGGAGTCAGGCCTGATCTCATGTGGATGGGGAAATACGTGGCTTTCGAATTGTGACAAGGCCCCCGGGTTCCCCTCCACTTTCAAGTAGATATCAGCTTCCTCTCGAGGTGCGACAGGGACGTCAGCATTCCTTTCCACCCAAAGCAGGGCAATCGACCCCCATCTCCACTTCAGGAGGGGAAAACAGGGCTCTTCTTGACTTGTGGTAGGAAACTCAGCATTCCTCTCGATTGGGGACGGGTATCTGGGGAAATTTCTGGAGTTTCCTAAAGCGTGTCAAGTACCCTTTTGAGTTCCAAGAGGGAACGCGGGCTTTCTTTGGAAACGCTGCAGCCTAAAAAGGCCTCCTCAAGCATGCAGAGGAGAATTCCGTGGGTTGTTTGGAGTTGTTGCGGGAAGCTTAGTGTTCCTCTCGAGTTGCGTGTCAACCTGGGGGACCCGCTCATGTCTCCTCAGGGAAGTTAGATCTCCTTTGGCGTTGCAAGGGCCACCTCGGGATTCCTCGTGCATTGCTTCAGGGATGAATAGGGCCTCATCTCGAGTTGAGATGGGAACCTCAGTGTTCCTCTCCATTGCATTTCTGACATCGACCTCGAGGTCTTTGAGGAGTTGGAACAGGGTAGTCAGGCCTCATCTTGTGTTGAGGCACGGAACTCCGCTTGCCTCTCAAGTTGTTCATGGGGTGTCAGGCCACTTGTCAAGTTGTATTTGGAACCTGCGGCTTTTTCCAGAGGATGCAACTGGGCTGTCAGTGCCCTTTCGTGTTCTGACTTCATCCTTGGGGTTACATTCGAACAGGTGCCCGGGCATCAGGACTTACCTTGAGTGGACGGGGAAATCGGTGTCATTTGGAATGTGGCACGACCCATGAGGCGTCCTCTAGAGTTTCAATGTGAGACCAGCCTCCTCCTGAGATGTGACGGGAAGGTCAGGATCGCTTTCTAGACAAAGCAGGGGAATCGACCCTCATGTTGAGATCAGGAGGAGAGAAAGGGATCAGATTAAGTTGTTCCGGGAAACTCGGTGTTCCTCTCGAGTGAGACTGGTATATCGGGGAACTTTTGGAGTTACATCAAGGGTGTCAATTACTGTTTCAAATTTCAACAGGAAACGTGGGATTTGTCTCGAGATGCTGCAGCGGGAAAGGGCCTCATCTCGTGATGACGGGGGAACCTCGTGGTTTTTCTGGAGTTGCAGCAGGATTCTCGAGTTACAACGGGGAATTCAGGGAGCCTCTCGTGTTGTCCCAGGGAAGTCCAATCTCCATTCAAGTTGCGAGGGGGAGCTGGGGATTGCTGTGGAGTCACTGCAGGGCAAATAGACCTCATCTAGGCTTGTGTCCAGAAACTCTGTGTTCCTCTCCAGTGGTGACAGGGATCTCAGGGTTGCATTCAAGGTTCAACCGGGGAGTCAGGCCTTGTCTCGATTTGAAGCAAAGAACTCCACTCTCCTCTCGAGTTGTGATGGGCATTTGCCAGGGTCCAGCCCCAGCAGATCCAGGGAATTCAAAGGCGAAATGGCTTCGGCGTTCAGGATACGACAGAATTAAAGATATAAAGATTGGTTAAATAAGGATAGCTCAGTGAGAAAATTCAGTGGAGGAAAGATGCTGAATATCTGGATTTACGTGGAAAGCTAATAAAATTCCAAAATAAGGAATTCACATCACCTACATAGGCCACAGGCGTCCTCCCATTCTCCCAAAGGAGAGGAGACACTAAGGCCTCCCCAGTCCGATCTTAGAAGCCCAGGCAAAATTAGTAGGCTTGAGGAGCCTCCATGCTCCAGATGGAAATTCAGCCAGAAGGTGAGAGAAAGAACGACATGGGGAGACCAAGCTTTGGTAAACAAGGCCCACACTTTATTTTCCAAAGTAGTTTTTATACCTTAAGTTGTGCTTAGAGTATAATGGGGGAAAGGGTAAAGTTAGCAGTAAGCCAGGCTTTCTCCCTACAAACTTATCATAATCAAAAGTTTTGGTGAATTACATCATCTTCTGGCCAAGAGGCCTGTTAACATTTTAAGATCCTTTCTTCAGAAAACTTATTTTTCTCTAAAGTTGATTATTCTAAAGTCAGGCACCATGCTCCAAAAGCATTAGATAAAGTTGAATTCCTATAGGGCAAAGGTGTGGTGGGCTATAACAAGAAAATAATTAACTCAAGGGTCCAAGGTTACAAACATTAAGGCTACTACTTATATTCCTATACACCAACTCTGTTAATCAATACACTGCGAGGAACACAGTAGGTAAGGGATATGGAAACAGCAGCAAACATTTGCCCAACAAGTGAAAAACCCTTCACCAATACAATTTCTAATCAATCTTTTAACTGCTCAAAGGAACCTGTATTTAGACAGTTTAGAACATCTCATGCCTCTCACGGTTGGGAGGCTGTGAACAATCGCATGTGGCCGGAATAATCTTCAGAGGAGTTTGTAGGTTGAAACACTCTTATCACACCCAGGAGCTTTATCAACTGGAGCTGTAAGTTAACTCTTTTTCAGAGAGAGGTGGTGGGGGACTGCCCCCTGTAAAGTCAGAGGTGTAGGTGAGAGCACAAAGCAGTAAAGTCGGCAGACTCTGCTTTTGGGAGTATATGCTCGAGAATTTTCAGGGGGACTCCTGAGGCTCGATTCCGCCTTTGCTTATGCCAAGCCTCCTTCCTCATGACCTTTGCCATGGGCAGAGTTCCTCACGCTGGATCCCGGCATCTCCCCCTTTTCTATTTCTTAAAACACCCAATGCAGCTCAGTCACGAGCTTCTGATTGTTCTGCCGAAGAATCCTGACAATACAAGGAAGAATGATTATGAGTAGCAAAAATAGAGCACCAACCTCAACATAACTAAAGATATTAGACAGAATGTTTTTTTTCCCTGAAATGAAGTTAGAGAAAGTGTGAAAAAAGTTATTAGCTGCTCCTGCGGTGGTAAAATCCAGTCGAGAGTGTTCCAAGGTCTGTATTTGATTATGAAGTTTCCCTAAGTCCAGGCCAATGTCAGAGCTGTTCCAAACACCTGAAATATGATTTTTAATTTTTTCCCATTCATAATCTGTCTCGTTTACATTTAAAGATGTCACACATATCCACCGGTAATCAGCGTGGCATGACAGAGCCATTTTCACCTTTAAAGCCTGTTACTCAGTCCCAATATGCATTATTGCCTCCTCCAAGGCATCTACCCTCATCTCCAACTTTCTATCTATAACTTGCTGTGTTGCTAGAGTTAGAGAAATATTTTTAGACATGATATCAACATATTGGGCAGTATGCACTTGTTGAGTCAATGATATTGCTGCCGCAGTAACAGAAGTAATTGCTGCTATTAAAGCTGTTATTCCTAAAATAAGTAAGCCCACAAATCGCCATTGTCGCATTAAATCTTGTAGTTGTTGTAACACGGCGAGGCCGTAATTGTCATACCAGTGGCTAGTCACGGTCACAGGTATCATGAGATAGGGTGGGTGTTGTAACACCACAAAAGAGCAGACATTATATTTTGGGGTCAAACAAGATGAAAGCATACATTGTTCACAAGTTACTATATTAGGTCCACCTGAATAATTCATGCATACATTAAGTCTCTTGGAGTCATTATTAAAAAGAAAAACATAAGGGGAGGGTAGATAAGCTAAAACAGAAGAATTGCTATCTGGGAGGTATAAGGAAACAGAAGCAGTAGCAGCAAGGTCTCTCCAAATTTCAGGTTGCCAATAGGTCTGTTTCTTAGTTGTATAAGACAACATAGGAGGAACAAATTGATTATGATGCCATCTAGTGGTATGTATTGGCCAAGGAAGAGGAATCCTATCCCAATTCTCCAATCTGCCCTCAAATGTATCATCAGCCAATGGATCCTCACCTGGATTCAGGTTGCTCCAGTCCTGAATAGTATAATCTCCACCTCCTGGTATCCTATAATCAATCCTTGAATCATAAGTACAAGATGTCCAAGTCAGATACCTTGTACGACTGTCTATGGTGTTCCATATTTTGTCTGAAGGAGCAACCTTATAACAATTCGGATATTTTGGTGGAGATTTGAAATGCAGGGTTACATAGGGGTCAAGAATCCCGGGCATACGGGCCAATAATACCCAAGCTGACCGATGACGTAGAGACCCGGAATCTGTTATAATTACTTTTTTAGAGGCCCCAACACATCCTTCTTTGGTGGTGGTAATAAAGCTTCTAGGATCATTGGGGAAGTTAAAGCAAACAGGGAAATCGTCTGTTAATCCCCTGAAGGTATAATTGAAGTTAATAGGATATTTATCTCTAGTGTAAGAAGTATAGGATCCTCCCAAAATCTGAGGTTGGTCTGTGTTGACCTGTATAGGCTCATTATTCCAATTAACAACTTGGAAAGTTGGAGGAACTGGGAGATATGTCCAATATTTGGTTGGAATAGGAGAGGCGCTTACCTGGCAGGAAAGCAAAGCAAGTATGGCAATAAACATTTTCTCAGGAGAAGCTGGAGATCCTTGTAAGGAAGCTATTCCCCGTGCCTGGTGGCAGAGTATTTTCATTTGTCCCCAAGTGGGTATGGGGGCGTGCTGAGTCACCCCAGTCAGGCGACCTGGCATCTTCCTGTGGGGCAGGGGATCTGGGGGAGTAATATCCTGTAGGTGAAGTTGAGACATCTGCTTGGTGGGCAGATCCGTTCCTTGCTCATCCGGGATCTCTGATGTCAGTTGTTCCGATGCTGGTGGCGTTTCTCGTGCTGGCAGGGGGAGCGAAGGTAGAGGAGGTCCCTTCCTTTTTTGGGGTCATGGCGGCCAGGGAATCCGATATCCGAGGGGCTGAGACATGGTGAATCAATATGTCTGGAACCCAAATTGGAGAATTTGTGTCCTGTGGAAAAATGCAAGCATATCCTCGACCGCTGGTTAACAATGGGTTGGGACCTTTCCATTGTCCGGAGAAGAGATCCTTCCATTTAACTAATGGTTTTGCATTCAATTGCTCTGGGCACCAGTGGCGAAGCATTGCAGTAGTTCCGGCTGAATCAGTATTTAAAATATTTATTATGAAAAGAACATGTTGCAAGATTTGATGGGGAGAACTATACTTAAACTCCTCTTCTTTTAGTTTTTGAATTTGGATTTTTATTATTTGATGTGCTCTTTCCACAATGGCCTGTCCCTGGGGATTATAAGGGATGCCAGTATTAGGTTTAATTTGAAACTTTATACAAAATTCCTGAAAAGACTTAGAAGTGTAAGCAGGGGCATTATCAGTTTTCAGAGCTTTTGGCAAGCCCAAATATGAAAAACAAGTAAAGAGATGTATCACATCTTTAACTGCCTCTCCAGTATGAGCAGTTGCAATAATAACATGAGAAAAAGTATCAACAGTTGCATGAACAAAAGACAGTTTTCCAAATGAAGAGACATGAGTTACATCCATCTGCCAGAGTGCATTAGGTTTGAGACCGCAAGGATTAACTTCCATAGGTAGACTATTATAAACAGTGGGGCAGTGTAAGCAAGAATGCACAATCTCTTGAGCAGTCTCTCTGGGAATTTGGAATTGATATCTTAAGGCCGTAGCATTTTGGTGATGAAGTAAATAAGAGGCTCAGGCCTCCTAAATCACAGTAGCCACTGTGTTTCTGGTTAGTTAGTCAGCCAAATCATTAAAGGCATTTAAAGGGCCAGGCAATCCAGAATGAGCACAAAAGTGTCCAGTGAAAAATATTTTATTTCTTTTCCAAATTTGTTGCTGTAATTTACTTAACAAATGAAATATGGTAGTCTTATTTTCAAGCAAAACCACAGTTTCAATGTGTGGAAACAGCCTGACTACATACTGAGAATCAGAATAAAGGTTAAATTCCTCATCTGCAATCATAGCAAAAGCCTGTACGACTGCTGTTATTTCAGCTCTTTGAACTGAAGTTTCCTGTGTTTCTAAAACTTTCTGATGATTTTTAGTAACTATGGAGGCTTTACTGTTTGCTGACACATCAGTAAAGGCTATCTGAGCATTTGGAATAGGAGACTGTTTGCACATGACGGGAAAAATAACTGGATGTTTACACATAAAATTCAGCAAAACATGCAAGGGTAAATGATGCAAAATTTGACCACAATAATTTCCAATTGCAATCTCCCAATCCTCATCAAACATTGGAAAAGCATCAAGTTATTCTTTATTATATGGAATTACAATCTCTGATGGCTCTTTAATGAACAATTCAATGCTCCACTTTCTTCCTTTTAATATCAACGTAGCTATCAATCCTAGATAAGAAGCTACTACTTTTTTAGCTTGGGCGGGGAGATGAGCCCATTCTAGGGGGCCATTTTGCCATAAGACTCCCGTAGGTGCAGTTGGAGTAGCTAGGCAAAGGAACTGTCAGTTTTCTTGTAAATCAATTCTTTTTACATAGCTATCAGATAAGGCTGCTTCTACTTTGTCTAAAGCCTCCCGAGCCTCAGCAGTTAATTTTCTTTTGGAAGTTGGGTCAGGATCACCATGTAAAATATTAAAAAGAGGCTTTAATTCAGCAGTGGTTAATTTTAAATAGGGTCTAATCCAATTAATATCACCTAAAAGTTTTTGATAATCATTTAAAGTAACAAGGTGATCTTTTCTTAATTGTAATGGGGCATGAGTCACTGTTTCTGAATTAATAATCTGTCCTAAGTAAGTTATGGGCGGATTGACCTGAATTTTCTCTGGGGCAATTTTTAAGCCTCTGGCTGTCAATACCTGGGTCAAATCTTGGAGGACAGTTTGTAAATGAGCTCTATCAGGATGAGCTATTAAAATGTCATCCATATAGTGAATCATATAGACTTGTTCATATTTAGCTCTAACATCTTCTAAAGCAGCATTAACAAATTTTTGACATAGGGTGGGGCTATTTTTCATTCCCTGAGGCAAAACCTTCCATAGAAACCATAAATAAGGCTGCTTAAGATTTTCTGATGGCAGACTAAAAGCAAATAGCTTTTTATCCTCAGTATTTAAGGGAATGGTGAAAAAGCAATCTTGTAAATCAATTATAATTACATTGTGTCCCTCTGGAATGGCTGCAGGGGAAGGGAGCCCAGGTTGTAGGGCCCTCATGTCCTCCATGGTGGCATTAATGGCTCTTAAATCCTGTAAAAGTCTCCATTTACCAGATTTTTTCTTAATGACAAAAATAGGAGTATTCCAAGGGCTATTGGAGGGCTCAATATTCCCCAATTCTAGTTGTTCAAAAATTAACGTTTTAGCTGCCAGTAATTTTTCTTTAGGCAGAGGCCATTGTTCTACCCACACCAGGTCCTGATATTTCCAGTAATGGGGTCGGCAGCAAAAACAATAGCCTCCATTAAAAATTTGGATACCCCAATCCAGTACATAGCTTTCGAGAAGTTGGGCAAATTGGCTCAATTATTCCTGTCTGCTGTTTACCCAATCCTTTTGAAGGATCATAACCCATATGTAGCATTTGAGAGATCACTTTATCATCAGGGCTAAAAAGTAACACTCTCATTTGAGACAGCACATCCCTTCCCCACAGGGTAAAGGGGAGTGAAGGAACTACATACGGTTGGAATGTTCCACGGGTATCATCAAAGTACCAGTCTAAAATCTTTGCACTTTTAGCTACTGCAGGGGCTCTTCCTATGCCCACCAACTCATTTTCAGTAATATGGGTGGGCCAGGAGCTGGGCCAATCTTTCCCAGAAATACAAGAAACATCTGCTCCTGTATCTAATAGTCCTACAATAGACTTGCCACTGACAAAAATAGTGCTCATAGGGTGTTTCTGAGAAATCTGTTACCCAAAAAACCATATCACTAGACCCAAATCCTTTGTCCTGACTTTCATTTTGAGTAGCTGTATGCCCAATTGCAGTATGGTAAGGCAAAAGTAAAAGTTGGGCAATTCTCTGTCCCTGATGTATTTGTGAAGTTTTAGTAGGGAGTGAAATCATTATCTGAATTTCTCCTGTATAATCTGAATCAATTACTCCAGGAATAATTGTAAGACCTTGCATAGCTAAGGAACTTCTGCCTAATATAATTCCCACCAAGCCTTTCGGTAATGGACCTTTAACTCCTGTAGGGATGTTTATAGTGGGGCTATCTGGTGTTAATATTGTTGAGGTCGTGGAACTGAGGTCCAGCCCTGCACTGCCTGGGGTTGTTCTGATCAATTCTGTGACAGGACGAAGGGAATGAATGGGTTCAGTGAGGCTGCCCCAATCGTTGTCAGGGCCTGGGGCTGGCCCCTCAATCCGTTTCTCGACTGCTGGTAGGGGCCCAAAAAGTTCCATTTCTATGGAATCTTGACCTACAGTCCCTTGCCCAATGATATCTTCTTTGACAGCAAGAGCAGAGAGACCTAGGGTTCACGGCTGGGGGAGCAGGATTTTGCAGAGCAGACACAGCCGGTGGGGCAGGTTTAGGCGGATAAGAACCAAGTGTTCTTTGAAGGCAAGCATAGAAAATGTGTCTCTCCTGGCCACAGGAAAAACAAGTTCTGGGCAAATAATTCCCACCTTGGCTACTGGGATCACCTTGTGGTGGCTTATTCTTGTTAGTAAAAAAGGATCGGACTGCCTGCTGATAAGAATTCCCTTTTATTGCTGCAGCTATAGCAACACCTTGCAGCATGGACGGTCCTACATCTGCACATTGCCTTATATAATGAATTAGGTCTCCAGATCTTCTTATAGGGCATAAAATAGCTTGGCAGGTAGATTTAGCATTTTCAAAAGCCAATTGTTTTGTCAATATTCCGGCTGCCTCAGAATCAGAGATTATTCTCTGGACAGCCTCTGAAAGCCATGAGGCAAAGTCTTCATATGGCTCCTTTGACTTTTGTTTAATATTAGATAGAGCAGAATTTGATTCTCTACCATCGGGCAATGAGTGCCAAGCAGTAAAACCACAATCAGCTACCAGTTTTAGAGCGTATTTATCTAGTTTCATCTACTCGTTAAGTGTGGGGTAATCATATTTTCCAGCTAGCATACCTTCAGTGATATAGTTTAAATGTCCCTGTTGATTATTATTGGCATGCCAGCGAGCAAGATCGTCATACTCAGCTTTCCAGAGTATAAAGTGTCCTCCAGACAGGCAGGCCTTAGTGACTGATTTCCAACAGTGGGGTGTCAGCCATTTGCCTGCTAAGGCTCGTACCAGCTGCATTGTGTATGGGGCTTTAGGCCCATACAAAGCACAAGCATCTTTAAGTCCTTTTACCAGCTTTAAAGGAACGGCTTCCCATCTGATAGTCCTTCCATTGTCAGTCGGCTCAAATATTATAGGAAAACAAGCCTTAAGTTGGGGATCAAATTTATCGTTAGGGGCAGCAAAAACCCTTCCTCATGGAGCCGATAGTGAAGCTCTTCCTCCTTGATAAGGGGGTGATATCAACAGCATAAGTCTCATATCCCTCGAAATGGATCCTATATTGCTTGGTCTAGGAGGTGATGGCAGAAGTATGGGTCCCACACACCCCGCTCTAGGAGGTGGTGGCAAAGGTATGGGTCCCATGTCTCTTGCTCTGTACTCTGGGGCTCGTTGGACTGTTTGGTGTTCAGATTTTATGGATGACTGAACTGGGGATGTCTCCTGTAAGCTCTTAGCGGCATATGGCCTAATAGGAGATATTTCTCTTAAGCTCCTTGGAGCAGATGGCCTGATGGGGGGAGTTTCTCTTAAGCTCCTTGGGGCATTTTCATTTAAAAGAGGCCAATCTTTGTCAGAGTGATATCGAGCTGCTATCTCATTTAAATCTTCATCCTGAGGGGAAAGCTGACCTTGTTTCTCTTCCCTGTCTTTAATTTGTTCCTGAGCAGTCATGGCGGCTAGCATTTTTCTTAGTTGCTGATAGTCAGGTGGGTCCTCCTCTTTCTCATCCTCCTCAGGTTTAACTGCAGTTTTTTTCCTCACTTTCCTCTTTAAAATGTACTTTTTCAGATTCTGGGACAGGGTCTAAATCATCTCTAATGATATTCCATAAGGAAAAAGCATCATTAGGCACCTTTTCTGAGCCATGTTCGGCATGGTAAGTTTTCAGCTGTTTTCCTACTCTCTCCCAGGTGTCTAAGTTAACCATGCCCTCTTCTGGAAAGCAGGGACAATGTTCTTGCACAAATGAAAAAAATGAATGAATAGTAGATTTTTTAACTTTAATTCCTGTCTTACTTAATAGCTGAAAAATTACTTCTATAAAGAGCTGCCTTTCATTTGATTCACTGTTACCCATGTCAGAAAGTTAAGTATAGTAAAAGATTTAGTTTTAGTCTTCAGAAATAGGGTTTTACTCAACCCTTTAACACTGTCAATACTTCCCACTCCTACTCGCCCTGTCTATCCTACAGGGGGGTCTGTGGCACTCTGAGTGGGGTCCTAGCCGTCCCAAAAACTCAACACAAGGAGAAAAAGAGGGCTGATGATCCTAATTGCTCTGGGGGTGGGAGGGAACAACAGGGCTGATGATCCTAACTGCTCCGAGGGGGAACAACCAGGGATGATGACCCAGATTGTTCAGAGAGGGGAGCAATAGGGCTGATGACCCTAATTGCTCTGAGGGGGAACAACAGGGCTGATGACCCAAATTGTTCCGAGGGGGGAGCAATAGGGATGATGACCCTAATTGCTCCGAGGGGACCTACCTTTGAAAAGCCTGTCCAGGCGCCACTAGCCCGGGTCCAGCCCTGGTGGATCCAGGGAATTCGAAGGGGAGACGGCTTCAGTGATCCGGATATGATAGAATTAAAGATATAAAGAGTGGTTAAATAAGGATAGCTCAGTGAGAAAATTCAGTGGGGAAAAGAGGCTGAATAACTTGGTTTACGTGGAAAGCTAATAAAATTCCAAAATAAGGAATTTATGTCAACTACGTAGGCCGCAGGCATCCTCCCATTCTCCCGAAGGAGAGGAGATGCTAAAGCCTCCCAGGTCAGATCTTAAAAGCCCAGGAAAAATTAGTGGGCTTGATAAGCCTCCACGCCCCAGATGGAAATTCAGCCAGAAGGTGAGAGAAAGAATGACATGGGGAGACCAAGTTTTGGTGAACAAGGCCCGCACTTTATTTTCCAAAGTAGTTTTTATACCTTAACTTGTGCATAGAGTATAATGGGGGAAGTGGTGGAGTCTGCAGTAAACCAGGCTTTCTTCCTGCAAACTTATCATATGCAAAAGTTTAAGTGAATTACATAATCTTCTGGCCAAGAGGCCTGTTAACATTTTAAGATCCTTTCTTCAGAAAACTTATTTTTCTCTAAAGTTGATTATTCTAAAGTCAGGCGCCACCCTCCAAGAGCATTAGATAAAGTTGCATTCCTATAGGGCAAAGGTGTGGTGGGCTATAACAAGAAAATAATTAACTCAAGGGTCCAAGGTTACAAACATTAAAGCTACTACTTACATTCCTATACACCAATTTTATTAATCAATACACTGCCAGGGACACAGTAGGTAAGGGATATGGAAACTTAGCAGCAAACATTTGCCCAACAAGTGAAAGACCCTTCACCAATACAATTTCTAATCAATCTTTTAACTGCTCAAAGGAATCTGTATTTAGACAGTTTAGAACATCTCATGCCTCTCATGGTTCGGAGGCTGTGAACCATCACATGTGGCTGGAATAAACTTCAGAGGAGTTTGTAGGCTGAAACACTCTTATCACGCCCAGGAACTTTATCAACTGGAACTGTAAGTTAACTCTTTTTTCAGAGAGAGGTGGTGGGGGAGAGCCCCCATAAAGTCAGAGGTGTAGGTGAGAGCACAAAGCAGTAAAATAGGCAGACTCTGGTTTTGGGGGTATATGCTCGAGAATTTTCAGGGTGACTCCTGAGGCTCAATCCCGCCTTTGCACATTCCAAGCCTCCTTCCTCACGACCTTTGCCACAGGCAGAGTTCCTCACGCTGGCTCCTGGCAGGTATCTCTTGGAGCCCATTGAATGGCCTAATGGGAGTCAAGGCTCCTGTGGAGTTTTGAGAAGGGACTCGGGATTGCTATTTAAGACCTGCAGGAAAAGAAGGGCCTCATCTCACAAAGACGGGGAAATCTCGTGGTTTTCTCGAGCTGCGACACGACGTGTGGGGTTTCTCTCAAGTTATGACTGGGAACTCATGGAGCCTCTCGTGTGGCCCCAGGGAAGTCCAGTCTCCATTCAAGTTGCGAGGGGGAGCACGGCATTTCTCTCAAATCATGACAGGGGAATCCGGCCTCAAGACGCGTTGAAGGGGAAATCTCGAGGTCTTTCTTAAGTTGTGGCAGGAAACCCTGGGTTCCCTCAACTTGTGATGGTGAACTCAGGGAGCTTTTTATGGTGTCTATTGGAAATCAGAAATATTTTGGAGTTGGGAGGGGCCTCTCCGGACTCCACTGGGGTCGGTGCAATGAAAGAAGGCCTCTTTTCGAGTTGAGGCAGGAACCTCAGGGCTCCTCTCCTGTTCTGACATGGGTCTCCGGGTGTTTATGCCATTTCAAACAGGGAGTCAGGTCTCGACTTGTGTGGAGGCATGGAAATCTGCTTTCCTCTCGAGTTGTCAAAGGGGTTTCAGGCCTCCAGGTGAGTTGAATTTGGGACCTGGGGCCCTTTTCGAATTAGCAACCGGGGTACCGGAACTCCCATCGTGTTGTGAGTTGATTCTCGGCTGACATTCAAATCGGTGCAAGGGAATCAGGCCTGATGTCGAGTGGAGGGGAAATAAGTGGCTTTCAAATTTTGACAAGACCCCAGGGTTCCCCTCCAGTGTCAAATAGATACGAGCCTCCTCTCGAGGTGCGATGGGGATGTTGGCATTTCTTCCAAGGTGAAGCAGGGCAATCGACCCTCATCTCGACTTCAGTATGGGAAAACGGGGCTCTTCTTGGCTTGTGGCAGGAAACGCAGCATTCCTCTCAAGTGGGGACGGGTATCTGGGGAAACTTCTGGAGTTTCATAAAGCATGGCAAGTACCCTTTCGAGTTCCAAGAGGGAACGTGGGCTTTCTTTGGAAATTCTTCAACGTACAAGGGCCTCCTCAAGCGTGCAGGGGACAAGTGGTTTGCGTGGAGTTGTGGCGGGAAGCTTATGCTTCCTCTCAAGTTGTGTGTCGACCTGGGGGACCTGCTCGTGTCTCCTCATGGAAGTTAGATCTCCTTTGGCATTGCAGGGGCACCGCAGGATTCCTTGAACATCGCTGCAGGGATGAATAGGGCCTCATCTCGAATTGAGGCGGGAACCTCTGGGTTCCTCTCCATTTCTGACATCGACTTCAGGGTCTCTGCAGAGTTGGAACAGGAGAGTCAGGCCCCGCCTTATGTTGAGGTGAGGAACTCCGTTTGCCTCTCGAGTTGTTCATGGGGTGTCACGCCCCTTGTTGAGTTGTATTTGGAACCTGTGGTTTTTTCCGGAGGATGCAACTGGGGTGTCAGTGCTCCTTCGTGTTGTGACTTCATCCCAGGATGTCATTTGAAGAGTTGCCCTGGCATTAAGAATTACCTTGAATGGATGGGGAAATCAGTGTCTTTTGAAATGTGGCATGACCCACGAGGCTTCCTCTCAAGTGTCAATGTGAGACCTGCCTCCTCCTTAGGTGCGATGGGAAGGTCGGGATCCCATTCCAGACAAAGCAGGGGAATCGACCCTCATGTCGAGATCAGGAGGGGAGAAGGGGCTCAGATTAAGTTGTGCAGGGAAACTCGGTGTTCCTCTAGAGTGAGACCGGTATGTCAGGGAGCATTTTGAGTTGTGTCAAGGGTGTCAAGTACCATTTCAAATTTCAAGAGAGAACGTGGGATTTCCCTTGAGACACTGCAGCGGGAAACAGCCTTATCTCGCGATGATGAGGGAACCTTGTGGTTTTCCTCGAGTTGCGGCAGGATTCTCGAGTTATGATGGGGAATTCAGGGATCCTCCTGTGTTGCCCTAGAGAAGTGCAATCTCCATTCAAGTTGCGAGGGGCAGCTGGGGACTGCTCTCGAGTCACTGCAGGGCAAATAGACCTCATCTAGGCTTGTGTCCAGAAACTCCGTGTTCCTCTCCAGTGGTGACAGGGATCTCAGGATTGCATTCAAGGTTCACCCGGGGAGACAGGCCTCATCTCGAGTGGAAGCAAAGAACTCCTCTCTCCTCTCGAGTTGCAACAGGTATCTCTTGGAGCCCATTGAGTGCCCTCATGGAGTCAAGCCTCCTATAAAGTTTTGAGAGGTGACTCAGGATTGCTTTCTAGGCCCTGCAGGAAAAGAAGGACCTCATCTCGCAATGACCGGGGAATCTCATGGTTTTTCTCTAGCTGTGGCGCGACATGTGGGGTTTCCCTTAGTTATGACGGGGAACTCAGGAAACCTTTTGTATAGCCCCAGGGAAGCCCAGTCTCCATTCCAGTTGTGAGAGGGAGCGTGGCATTACTCTTGAGTTATGGCAGGGCAATGGGGCCTCAAGACACGTTGAAGGGGGAATCTCGAGGTCTTTCTCGAGTTGCAGTAGGAAACCCTGGGTTCCCTCGACTTGTGATGGTGACTTTAGGGAGCTTCTCATGGTGCCTATGGGATATCAGGAATACTATGGAGTTGTGAGGGGCCTCTGGGGACTCCACTGGGATCTGTGCAATGGAAGAGGGCCTCATCTCAAGTTGAGGCAGGAACCTCGGGGTTCCTCTCCTGTTCTGACATGGGTCTCGGGGTGTGTATGCCCTTTCAGAGAGGGAGTCAGATCTCAACTTGTGTGAAGGCATGGAACTCTGCTTTCCTCTCGAGTTGTCAAAGGGATTCAGGCCTCCAGGAGAGGTGAATTTGGGACTGGGACTCTTTGCAGATTAGCAACCGGGACATCAGAACTCCCTTCGTGTTGTGAGTTGATTCTCGGCTAACATTCGAATCAGTGCAAGGGAATCAGGCCTGATGTCGAGTGGATGGTGAAATACGTGGCTTTTGAATTATAACAAGACCCCCAGGTTCCCCTCCATTGTCAAGTAGATACCAGCCTCCTCTTGAGGTGTGACGGGGACGTTGGCATTCCTTTCCAGGCGAAGCAGGGCAAACAACCCTCATCTAGACTTGAGGAGGGGAAAACGGGGCTCTTCTTAACTTGTGGTTGGAAACTCAATATTCCTCTCTAGTTGGGACGGTATCTGCGGAAACTTCTGGAGCTTCATAAAGCTTGTCAAGTACCCTTTCGAGTTCCAAGAGTGAACGTTGGCTTTCTTTTGAAACGCTGCAGCGTCAATGGGCCTACTCAAGCATGCAGGAGAGAATTCTGTGGGTTGTGTGGAGTTGGCAGGAAGCTTAGGGTTCCTCTCGAGTTGTGTGTCGACCTGGGGGACCTGCTCGTGTCTCCTCAGGGAAGTCAGATCTCCTTTGGCTTTGTGATTGGCACCTCAGGATTTCTCATGCATTGCTCCAGGGATCGATAGGGCCTCATCTTGAGTTAAGGTGGGGACCTCAGTGTTCCACTCCATTTCTGACATTGATCTTGGTGTCTCTGCGTAGTTGGAACAGAGACTCTGTCTTGTGTTGAGGCATGGAACTCTGCTTGCCTCTCGAGTTGTTCATGGGTTGTCAGGCCACTTGTCAAGTTGTATTTGGAACCTGCAGCTTTTTTCAGAGGATGCAACCAGGGTGTCAGTGCCCCTTCGTGTTTTGACTTCATCCTCGGGGTTACATTCAAATAGGTGCCTGGGCATCGGGACTTAACTTGATTGGACTGGGAAATCGGTGTCTTCTGGAATGTGGCATGACCCACGAGGCTTCCTCTCGAGTTTCAATGTGAGACAGGCCTCCTCCTGAGGTGTGTCGGGAAGGTCGGGACCCCTTTCCAGACAAAGCAGGGGAATCGACCCTCATGTCCAGATAAGGAGTGGAGAAGAGGCTCAGATTACGTTATGCATCAAAACTTGGTGTTCCTGTAGATTGAGACCATTATTTCGGGTACTTTTTTAGTTTCATCAAGGGTGTCACGTAACGTTTTGAATTTCAAGAGGCAACGTGGGGTTTCTCTTGAGATGCTGCATTGGGAAAGGGCCTCATCTCGCGATGATGGGGCAACCTAGTAGTTTTCTCGAGTTGCAGCGTGACTCTCGAGTTACGACAGGGAACTCAAGGAGCCTCTCGTGGTGCCCCAGGGAAGTCCAATCTCCCTTCGAGTTGTGAGGGGGAGATGGGGATTGCTCTCAAGTCACTGCAGGGCAAATAAACCTCATCTACGCTTTTGTCCAGAAACTTCGTGTTCCTCTCCAGTGACGACAGGGATCTTGGGGTTGCATTCAAGGTTCACCTGGGGAGTCAGGCCTCGTCTCAAGTGTAAACAAATAACTCCTCTCTCGAGTTGCGACGGGTACCTCTAGGAGCGCACTGATTGGCCTAAAGGGGGTCAAGCCTCCTGTGGAGTTTTGATAGGGGCCTCGGGATTTCTCTCTAGGCCCTGCAGGAAAAGAAGGGCCTCATCTCCTGATGCCGGGGGAATCTCGTGGTTTTTCTCAACCTGGGGCACAACATGTTGGGTTTCCCTCGAGTTACGACAGGGAACTCAGAGAGCCTCTAGTGTGGCCCCAGGGAAGTCCAGTCTCCATTAGAGTTTCGAGGGGGAGCATGGCATTGTTCTTGAGTCACAGCAGGGGAATCGGGCCTCAATACGTGTTGAAGGGGGAATCTCGAGGTCTTTCTTGAGTTGCATCAGGAAACCCTGAGTTCCCTCCACTTGTGACGGTGACCTCAGGGAGCTTCTCATGGTTCCTATGGGAAGTCAGGAATACTGTGGAGTTGGGAGGGGCCTCTTGGGACTCCACTGGGGTCGGTGCAATGGAAGAGGGCCTCATCTCGAGTTGAGGAGGGGAAAATGGGGCTCTTCTTGACTTGTGGTTGGAAACTCACTGTTCCTCTAGATTGGGGACGTGTATATGGGGAAACTACTGGAGTTTCATAAAGCGTGTCAAGTACCTTTTCGAGTTCCAAGAGGCAACATGTGCTTTCATTGGCATCACTGCAGCGTAAAAGGGTGTCCTCAAGCATACGGCAGAGAATTCCGTGGCTGGCGTTAAGTTGTGGTGGGAATTTAGGGTTCCTATCTAGTTGCGAGTTGACCTGGGGGACCCGCTCGTGTATCTTCAGGAAGTTATATCTCATTTGGCGTTGTAAGGGGCACCACGGGATTCCTCGGGAATCACTGCAGGGATGAATAGGGCCTCATCTCAAATTGAGGTAGGAACCTCAGGGTTCCTCTCCAATTGTGACATTGAGCTCGGGGTCTCTGCGGAGTTGGAACAGGGTAGTCAGGCCTCGTCTTGTGTTGAGGCATGGAACTCTGTTTGCCTCTCCAGTTGTTCATGGGGTGTCAGGCCACTTGTCGAGTTGTATTTGGAATCTGTGGCTTTTTCCGGAAGATGCAACTAGGGTGTCAGTGCCCCTTCCTGTTGTGACTTCATCCTTGTGGTTACATTAGAAGAGGTGCCCGGGCATCAGGACTTACATTGAGTGGATGGGGAAATTGGTGTCTTTCGCAATGTGTCACGACACATGAGGCTTTCCCTCGAGTTTCAATGTGAGACCGGCCTCCTCCTGAGGTACGACAGGAAGGTCAGGATCCCTTTCCAGACAAAGCAGGGGAATCGACCCTCATGTCGAGATCAGGAGGGAGAAGGGGCTCAGATTATGTTGTGCCGGGAAACTTGGTGTTCCTCTTGAATGAGACCGGTATGTCGGGTATTTTTGAGTTGCATCAAGGGTGTCAAGTACCCTTTCGAATTTCAAGAGGGAACGTGGGATTTCTCTCGAGACGCTGCAGTGGGAAAGGGCCTCATTTTGCGATGAGAGGGGAACCTCGTGATATTTCTCGAGTTTTGGCAGGATTCTGGAGTTACGACGGGGAACTCAGGGAGCCTCTCGTGGTGCCCCAGTTAAGTCCAATCTCCATTCGAGTTGTGAGGGGGAGCTGGGGATTGCTCTCGAGTCACTGCAGGTCAAATAGTCCTTATCTAGGCTTGTGTCCAGAAATTCTGTGTTCCTCTCCCGTGGCGACAGGGATCTCAGGGTTGCATTCAAGTTTCACGCTGGGAGTCATGCCTCATCTCGTGTTGAAGCAATGAACTCCACTCTCCTCTATAGTTGGCACGGGTATCTCTTGGAGCCCATTGAGTGGCCTAAAGGGAGTCAAGCCTCCTGTGGAGTTTTGAGAGGGGACACGGGATTGCTCTCTAGGTCCTGCAGAAAAAGAATGGCCTCAATCGCAATGATGGGGTATCTCGTGTTTTTTTCTCGAGCTGTGGCGCAACGTATGGGGTTTCTCTCGAGTTACGACGGGGAACTCAGGGAGCCTCTCGTGTGGCCCCAGGGAAGTCCAGTCTCCATTTGAGTTGCGAGGGGGAGCACGGCATTGCTCTCGAGTCACGGCAGGGGAATCGGGCTTCAAGACGCATTGAAGGGGGAATCTCGAGGTCTTTCTCGAGTTGCGGCAGGAAACCCTGGGTTGCCTCGACTTGTGATGGTGACCTCAGGAAGCCTCTCATGGTGCCTATAGGAAGTCAGGAATACTGTGGAGTTGGGAGGGGCCTTTCGGTATTCCACTGGGGTCGGTGCCATGGAAGAGTTCCTCATCTCAAGTTTAGCCTGGAACCTCAGGTTTCCTCTCCATTTCTGACATTGATCTCAGGGTCTCTGCAGAGTTGGAACAGGGGAGTCAGGCCTTGTCTCGAGTTGAAGCAAAGAACTCCGCTCTCCTCTTGAGTTACGATGGGTATCTTCTAGAGCCCATTGAATGGCCTAAAGTGAGTCAAGCTTCCTGTGGATTTTGAGAGGGGACTCAGGATTGCTCTCTAGGCCCTGAAGGAAAGGAAGGGCCTCATCTCGAGATGATGAGTCAATCTCGAGGTTTTTCTCGAGCTGCAGTGTGATGTGTAGTGTTTCACTCGAGTTACGACAGGGAATTCAGGGAGCCTCTCGTGTGGCCCTAGGGAGTTCCAGTCTCCATTCGAGTTGTGAGGGGGAGAGTGGCATTGCTCTCAAGTCAAGGTAGGGGAATCTGTCCTCAAACGAGTTGAAGGAGGAATCTCGAGGTCTTTCTCGAGTTGCAGTAGGAAACCCTGGGTTCCCTCGACTTGTGACAGTGACCTCAGGGAGCTTCTCATGTTGCCTAAGGGAAATCAGGAATACTTTGGAGTTGGGAGGGGCCGCTCGGGACTCCACTGGTTTCAGTTCAATGGAAGAGGGCCTCTACTTGAGTTGAGGTGAGAACCTCAGGATTCCTCTCCTGTTCTGATGTGGGTCTCGGGGTGTGTATGCTGTTTCAAACAGGGAGTCAGGTCTCCACTTGTGTGGAGGCATGGAACTCTGCTTTCCTCTTTAGTTGTCAAGGGGTTTCAGGCCTCCTGGTGAGTTGAATTTGTGACCTGGGACTCTTTTCGAATTAGCAACTGGGCCATGAGAACTCCCTTCGTGTTTTGCGTTGATTCTTGGCTGACATTTGAATTGGTGCAAGGGAATCAGGCCTGATCTCGAGTGTATGGGGAAATACGTGGCTTTTGAATTGTGACAGGACCCCCTGGTTCCCCTCCAATGTCAAGTAGATACCAGCCTCTTTTCGAGGTGCGACGGGTACTTTGACATTCCTTTCCAGGCGAAGCAGGGCAAAGTGAGACTGGCCTCCTCCTGAGGTGTGACTGGAAGGTCGGCATCCCTTTCCAGACAAAGCAGGGGAATAGACCTTTATGTCGAGATCAGGAGGGGAGAAGGGGCTCTTTAAGTTGTTCCGGGAAATTCGGTGTTCCTCTCGAGTGAGACCAGTATGTGGGGGAAGTTTTTGAGTTGCATCAAGGGTGTCAAGTATCATTTCTAATTTCAAGAGGGAACGTGGGATTTCTCTTGAGATGCTGCCACAGGAAAGGTCCTCATCTGGTGATGATGGAGGAACCTCATGGTTCTCGAGTTGCAGTAGATTCTGGAGTTATGACGGGGAACTCAGGGAGCCTCTTGTGTTTCCCCAGGGAAGTCCAATCTCCATTCGAGTTGCGAGGGGGAGCTTGGGATTGTTCTCGAGTCAATGCAGGACAAAAGGACGTCATCTAGGCTTGTGTCCAGAAACCCCATTTCCCTCTCAAGTGGTGACTGGGATTTCTGGGTTGCATTCAAGGTTCACCCGGGGCATCAGGCCTGGTCTCTAGTTGAAGTAAAGAGCTTCACGGGTATGTCTTGGAGCCCATTGAGGGGCCGAACGGGAGTCAGGCCTCCTGTGGAGTTTTGAGATGGGACTCAGGATTGCTCTCTATGCCCTGCAGGAAAAGAAAGGCCTCCTCTCGTGATGACGGGAAAATCTCGTGGTTTTTCTCAAGCTGTGGCGTGATGTGTGGGGTTTCTCTCAACTTACGATGGGGAACTCAGGGAGCCTCTTGTGTGGCTGCAGGGAAGTCCAGTCTCCATTCGAGTTTCGAGGGGGAGCTGGTGATTGCTCTTAACTCACTGCAGAGCAAGTAGACCTCATCTAGGCTTGTGTCCAGAAACTCCGTGTACCTCTCCAGTGGTGACAGTGATCTCTGGGTTGCATTAACGGTTCACCCGGGGAGGCAGGCCTGGTCTCTAGTTGAAGTAAAGAACTCCGATCTCCTCTCGAGTTGCCATGGATATCTCTTGGAGATAATTGACTGGCCTCAAAGAAGTCAAGCCTCCTGTGGCATTTTGAGAGGAGACTCAGCATTGCTTTCTAGGCCCTGCAGGAAAAGAAGGGCCTCATTTCACGATGACGGGGAATCTCGTGGTTTTTCTCTCACTGCGGTGCAATGTGTGAGGTTTCTCTTGAGTTACCAAAGGGAACTCAGGGAGCCTCTCGTGTGGCCCCAGGGAAGTCCAGTCTCCATTCGAGTTGTGAAGAGAGGCTGGGTATTGCTCTCGAGTCACTGAAGGGCAAATAGACATCATCTAGGCTAGTGTCCAGAAACTCTGTGTTCCTTTCCAGTGGCGACAGGGATCTTGGGGTTGCATTCAAGTTTCACCCAGGGAGTCAGGCCTCATCTCGAGTTGAAGCAAAGAACTCCACTCTCCTCTCGAGTTGCAATGGGTACCTCTTGGAGCTCATTGAGTGGCCTAAAGGGTGTCAAGCCTCCTGTTGAGTTTTCAGAGGGGACTTGGGATTGCTCTCTAGGCCCGGCAGGAAAAGAAGGGCCTCATCTCGCAGTGACGTGGGAATCTCGGGGTTTTTCTTGAGTAGTGGTGGGACGTTTGGGTTTTTTCTGGAGTTACGACGGGCAACTCATGGAGCCTCTCGTGTGGCTCCAGGGAAGTCGTCTCCATTTGGGTTGTGATGGGGAGCAAAGCAATTCTCTCGAATCATGGCAGCAGAATCAGGCCTCAAGACGCACTGAAGGGGGAATCTCGAAGTCTTTCTTGAGTTGCGGCTGGAGACCCTGGGTTCCCTCGATTTGTGATGGTGACCTCAGGGACCTTCTCATGGTGCCTCTGGGAAGTCAGAAATACTGTGGTGTTGGGAGGGTCCTCTCGAGACTCCACTTGGGTCAGTGCATTGGAAGATGTCTCATCTCGAGTTGAGGCAGGAACCTCAGTGTTCCTGTCCTGTTCTGACGTGAGTCTCAGGGTGTGTATGCCTTTTCAAACAGGGAGTCAGGTCTCGACTTGTGTGGAGGCATGGAACTCTGTTTTCCTCTCCAGTTGTCAAAGGGGTTTCAGGCCTTTAGGCGAGATGAATTTGGGACCAGGGGTGATTTTCAAATTAGCAACCAGGACATCAGAACTCACTTTGGGTTATGAGTTGATTCTCGGCTTTCGTTTGAAAAAGTATACACACCCCAGAACCACGTCAGAACAGGATAGGAACAGAACAGGCCCTTTTATGCTGCAGCTTTTCCAAAGAAAGCCCACGTTCCCTCATGGAACTCAAAAGGGTACTTGACACACTTTAGGAAACTCCAGAAGTTTCCCCAGATACCCGTCCCCACTTGAGAGCAATGCTAAGTTTCCCACCAAAAGTCAAGAAGAGCCCCGTTTTCCCCTCCTTAAGTCGAGATGAGGGTCGATTGCCCTTTTTCTCCTGGACAGAAATGCCGACATCCCCGTCACACCTCGAGAGGAGGCTGGTATCTACTTTACACATGAGGGGAACAGAGGGGTCTGTCACAATTTGAAAGCCACGTATTTCCTCATCCACTGGATATCAGGCCTGATTCCCTTGCACCGATTTGAATGTAAGCCGAGAATCAACTCACAACATGAAGGGAGTTCTGATGCCCCAGTTGCTAACTGGAAAAGATCCCCAGGCCTCAAATTCAACTAGCCTGGAAGCCTGAAACCCCATTGACAACTCGAGAGGACAACAGAGTTCCACGCCTCCACACAAGTCGAGTCATGACTCCCTGTTTGAAACGGCATACACATCCTGAGACCCACGTCAGAACAGGAAAGGAACCCTGAGGTTCCCGCCTTAACTCGAGATGAGGCCCTCTTCCATTGCTCCGACCTCAGTGGAGTCCCGAGAGGCCACTCCCAACTCCACAGTATTTCTGCTTTCCCAAGGCACCATGAGAAGCTCCCTGAGGTCACTATCAAATGTCAAGGGAATGCAAGGTTTCCTCCTGCAGCTCGAAAAAGAACTCGAGATTCGTTCTTCAACGAGTCTTGACGCCTGATTCCCCTGCCATGACTGAAGAGCAATTCCACGCTCCCCCTCGCAACTTGAATGGAGACTGGACTTCCCTGGGGCCACATGAGATGCTCCCTGAGTTCCCCGTCATAACTCGAGAGAAACACCACACGTCATGCCACAGCTCGAGGAAAACCACGAGATTCCCCCATCATCGCGAGATGAGGCCCTTCTTTTCCTGCAGGGCCTAGAGAGTAATGCCGAGTACCCTCTCAAAATTCCACAGGAGTCTTGACTCCCTTTAGGCCACTCGATGGGCTCCAAGAGATACCCATCACAACTCGAGACGAGAGCTGAGATCTTTGCTTCAACTCGAGATGAGGTCTGAATTCCTGGGTGAATCTTGAATGCAACCCTGAAATCCCTGTCGCCACTTGAGAGGAACACAGAGTTTCTGGACACAAGCCTAGATGAGGTTTATTTGCCCTGCAGTGACTCGAGAGCGATCCCCAGCTCCCCCTCACAATGCGAATGGAGATTGGACTTCCCTGGCGAAACACGAGAGGCTCCCTGAGCTCCCTGTTATAACTCAAGAATCCCGCAGGAACTCCCAAAAACTACAAGGTTCCACCGTCATTGCCAGATGAGACCCTTTCCCATTGCACTGTCTCCAGAGAAGTCCCATGTTCCCTCTTGAAATTCGAAATGGTACTTGACACCCTTGACAACTCAAAAAGTTCCCTGACATACTGGTCTCATTCGAGAGGAACACCCAATTTCCCTGCACAACTTAATCTGAGCCCCTTCTCCCTACCTAATCTCAACATGAGGGTCGATTTCCCTGCTTTGTCTTTAAAGGGATCCCAACCTTCCCTTCGCACCTCAGGAGGAGGCTGGTCGCACATTGAAACTCGAGAGAAAGCCTCGTGGGTCGTGCCACATTCCGAAAGACACCGATTTCCAAGTCCACTCAAGATAAGCCCTGATGCCCAGGCACTTCTACGAATGTAACCCCGAGGATGAAGTCACAACACGAAGGGGCAATGACACCCTGATGCATCGTCTAGAAAAAGCCACATGTTCCAAATACAGCTCAACAAGTGACCTGTCACTCCATGAACAACTCAAGAGGCAAGCCAAGTTCTGTGCCTCAACACAAGATGAGGCCTGACTCCCCTGTTCCAATTCCGCAGAGACCCCGAAATGGAGAGGAAGCCTGAGGTTTCTGCCTAAACTCGAGATGAGCCCCTATTCATTCCTGCAGTGATGTGCGAGTAATCCCAAGGTGCCCCTCGCAATGCCAAAGGAGATCTAACTTCCCTGAGGAGACATGAGTGGTTCCCCCAGGTCAACATGCAACTCGAGAGAAACAGTAAGCTTCCCGCCACAATGCCACGCACACCACGAAATTCTCCCCTGCATGCTTGAGGAGGCCCTTTTATGCTGCAGCATTTCCAAAGAAAGTGCACCTTCCCTCTTGAAACTCAAAAGGGTACTTGACATGCTTTATGAAATTCCAGAAGTTTCCCCAGATACTGTCCCCACTCGAGAGGTACACTGTTTCCAGCCAGAAGTCAAGAAGAGTGCCGTTTTACCCTCCTCAATTGAGATGAGGGTCGATTGCCCTGCTTCGCCTGGAAAGGAATGCCGATGTCCCCGTCGCACCTCGAGAGTAGGCTGGAATCTACTTGACACTGGAGGGGAACCCGGGGGTTTGTCACAGTTCGAAAGCCACGTATTTCCCCATTCACTTGGGATAAGCTCTGATTCCCTTGCACCGATTCGAATGTCAGCCGAGAATCAAATCACAACATGAAGGGAGTACTGGTGCCCCGGTTGCTAATTCGAAAAGAGCCCCAGGCCCCAAATTCAACTTGCCTGGAGTCCTGAAACCCCTTTGACAACTCAATAGGATAGCAGAGTTCCTTGCCGCCACACAGGTCAAAACCTGACTCCCTGTTTGAAACAGCATACACACCCGAGACCCACGTCAGAACAGGAGAGGAACCCTGAGGTTCCCGCCTCAACACGAGATGAGGCCCTCTTCCATTGCACGGACCCCAGTGGACTCCCAAGAGGCCCCATTCAACTCCACGGTATTGCTGACTTCCCATAGGCACCATGAGAAGCTTCCTGAGGTCACTGTCACAAGTCGAGGGAACCCAGGATTTCCTGCCGCAACTCGAGAAAGACCTCAATATTCCCCGTTCAACACGTCTTTAAGCCCGTTCCTGTGCCGTGACTTGAGAGAAATGCCGCGCTCCCCCTCGTAACTTGAATGGAGACTGGACTTCCCTGGGGCCACACCAGAGGCTCCCAGAGTTCCCCATCGTAACTAAAGAGAAAACCCATATGTCACGCCACAGCTCGAGAAAAACCACAAGATTCCCCCATCATGGGTCCTTCTTTTCCTGCTGGGCCTAGAGAGCAATCCTGAGTCCCCTCACAAAACTACACAGGAGGCTTGAATCCCTTTAGGCCACTCAATAGGCTCAAAGAGATACCCGTGGCAACTCGAGAGGAGAGTGGAGTTCTTTGTTTCAACTCGAGACGAGGCCTCAGTCCCTGGGTGAACCTTGAATGCAACCCCGAGATCCCTGTCACTACTGGAGAGGAACACAGAGTTTCTGGACACAAGCCTAGATAAGTCTATTTGCCCTACAGTGACTCAAGAGAAATCCCCTGCTCCCCCACAGAACTCGAATGGAGACTGGACTTCCCTGGGGCAACACAAGAGGCTCCCTGAGTTCTCTGTCATAACTCCAGAATCCCACCGCAACTCTAGAAAAACCACAAGGTTCCCTAGCCATCGCAAGATGAGGCCCTTTCCCACTGCAGCATCTCGAGAGAAAGCCCAAGTTCCCTCTTGAAATTAGAAATGGTACTTGACACCCTTGATGCAACTCAAAAAATTCCCCAACATACTGGTCTCACTCAAGAGGAACACTGAGTTTCCTGGCACCACTTAATCTGAGCCCCTTCTCTCCTCCTTATCTCAACATGAAGGTCGATTCCCCTGCTTTGTCTGGAAAGGGTTCCCGACCTTCCCTTCGCACCTCAGGAGGAGGCCTGTCTCAAATTGAAACTCGTTAGGAAGCCTCGTGGGTCATGCCACATTCCGAAAGATACCAATTTCCCCCTCCACTCAAGATGAGTCCCGATGTCCAGGAATTTCTTCGAATGTAACCCCGACGAAGAAGTCACAACACGAAGGGGCACTGACACCCCGGTTTCATCCTCGGAAAAAAGTCACAGCTTCCTAATCAACTAGACAAATGGCCTGATACCCCATGAGCAATGCAAGAGGCATGCAGAGTTCCATGCCTCAACAAAAGATGAGGCCTGACTCCCCTGATCCAACTCTACAGAGACCCCAAAATGGATGTCAGAAATGGAGAGGAACACTGAGGTTCCTGCCTCAACTCGAGATGAGGCCCTATTCATTCCTGCAGCGATATGCGAGGAATCCCGAGTTGCCCCTCACAACACTGAAGAAGATCTGACTTCCCTGAGAAGACACGAGCGGGTCCCCCAGGTCGACACGCAACTGTAGAGGAACCCTAAGCTTCCCACCACAACACCACGCAAGCCACTAAATTCTCCCCTGCACGCTTGAGGAGGCCCGGCAGCAATTTCATAGAAAGCCCATGTTCCCTCTTGGAACTCGAAAGGGTTCTTGACACGCTTCGGAAACTCCAGAATTTTCCCCAGATACCCGTCCTCATTCGAGAGGAACACTGAGTTTCCCTCCACAAATCAAGAAGAGCCCCTTTTTCCCTTGGACACGTCGAGATGAGGGTCAGTTGACCTGCTTCACCTGGAAAGGAATGCCGACGTCCCCGTCGCACCTTGAGAGGAGGCTGGTATCTACTTGACACTGGAGGGGAACCCAGGGGTCTCGTCACAATTCGAAAGCCACGTATTTCCCCATCCACTCTAGATCAGGCCTGATTCCCTTGCACTGATTCGAATGTTAGCCGAGAATCAACTCACAACACGAATGGAGTTCTGATGTCCCAGTTACTAAATCGAAAAGTGCCCCAGGTGCCAAATTTAACTTACCTGGAGGCCTGAAACCCCTTTGACAACTCGAGAGGAAAGCAGAGTTTCATGCCTCCAAACAAGTCGAGACTTGACTCCCTGTTTGAAATGGCATACGCACCCCAAGACCCATGTCAGAACAGGCGAGGAAACCTGAGGTTCCCGCCTCAACTCCAAACGAGGCCATCTTCTGCTGAACCCACCCCAGTGGAATCCTGAGAGGCCCCTCCCAACTCCACAGTATTCCTGACTTACCATAGGCACCATGAAAAGCTCCCTGAGGTCACCATAACAAGTCGAGGGAACCTAGGGTTTCCTGCCCCAACTTGAGAAGGATCTCGAGATTCCCCCTTCAACACGTCTTGAGGCCCAATTCCCCTGCTGTGACTCGAAAGCAATGCTGCGCTGCCCCTCATAATTCGAATGGAGACTGGACTTCCCTGGGGCCACACGAGATGCTCCCTGAGTTCCTCGTTGTAACTGGAGAGAAACCCCACATGTCATGACGCAGCTTGAGATAAACCACGAGATTCCCCTGTCATCACGAGATGAGGCCCTTCTTTTCCTGCAGGACCTAGAGAGCAATCCCGTGTCCCCTCTCAAAACTCCACAGGAGGCTTGACTGCCTTTAGGCCACACAATAGGCTTCGAGAGATACCCGTGGCAACTCGAGAGGAGAGTGGAGTTCTTTGCTTCAACTCTAGACGAGGCCTGAATGTAACCTTGGATGCAACCCCGAGATCCCTGTCACCACTGGAGAGGAACACAGGTTTCTGGACACAAGCCTAGATGAGGTCTATTTGCCCTGCAGTGACTCGAGAGTAATCCCCAGCTCCCCCTCGCCACTCAAATGGAGATTGGACTTCCCTGGGGCAAGAAGAGAGGCCCCCTGTGTTCCCCATCGTAACTCGAGAATCCTGCTGCAACTCTAGAAATACCACGAGGTTCCCCTGTCATTGCGAGATGAGACCCTTTCCCATTGCAGCATCTCAAGAGAAATCCCACGTTCCCTCTTGAAATTCGAAACAGTACTTGACACCCTTTACATTTCAAAAAATTCCCCAACATACCGGTCTCAGTAGAGAGGAACACCGAGTTTCCTGGCACAAGTTAATCTGAGCCCTTTCTCCCCTCCTGATCTCGACATGAGGGTCGATTCCCCTGCTTTCTCTGGAAAGGGATCCCGACCTTCCCTCACACCTCAGGAGGAGGCCCGTCTCCCATTGAAATTCGGGGGGAAGCCTCGTGTTTCATGCAACATTCAGAAAGACACTGATTTCCTCGTCCACTCAAGATAAGTCCCGATGCCTGGGCACCTCTTCGAATGTAACCCAAGGATGAAGTCACAGCACGAAGGGACACTGTCACCACAGTTGCATCCTCTGGAAAAAGCCGCAGGTTCCAAATACAACTCAACAAGTGGCTTAACACCCCATGAACCACTTGAGAGGCAATCGGAGTTCTGTGCCTCAACACAAGAAGAGGCCAGACTCCCCGGTTCCAACTCCACAGAGACACTGAGATGGATGTCAGAAATGGAGAGGAACCCTGACTTTCCCACCTCAACTCGAGATGAGGTCCTATTCATCCCTGTAGCGATGTGTGAGGAATCCCAAAGTGCCCCTAGCAACGTCAAAGGAGACCTGACTTCCCTGAGGAGACACGAACGGGTCCCCCAGGTCAATATGCAACTCTAGAGGAACCCTAAGCTTCCCACCACAAGTCCACACAAACCACAAAATTCTCCCATGCATGCTTGAGGAGGCCCTTTTATGCTGCAGCATTTCCAAAGAAAGCCCACGTTCCCTCTTGGAACTCGAAAGGATACTTGACATGCTTTAGAAAACTCCAGAAGTTTCCACAGATACCCATCTCCACTCTAAAGGAATGCTCTGTTTCCTGCCACAAGTCAAGAAGAGCCCCGTTTTCCCCTCCTCAAATCGAGATGAGGGTCGATTGCCCTGCTTCGCCTGGAAAGGAATGCCGACGTCCCTGTCACACCTCGAGAGGAGGCTGTTATCTACTTGACACTGGAGGGGAACCTGGTGGTTTTGTCACAATTGGAAAGCCATGTATTTCCCCATCCACTCGATATCAGGCCTGATTCCCTTGCACCCACTCAAATGTCAGCCGAGAATCAACTCACAACATGAACGGAGTTCTAATGCCGTGGTTGCTAATTTGAAAAGACCCCTAGGTCCCAAATTCAACTCGCCTGAAGGCCTGAAACCCTTTTGACAACTCTGGAGGAAAGCAGAGTTCCATGCCTCTGCACAAGTAGACACCTGATTCCCTTTTTAAAACAGCATACACACTCAAGACCCACGTCAGAACAGTAGAGGAACCCTGAGGTTCCCACCTCAACTCGAGAAGAGGCTGTCTTCCATTGCACCAAACCCAGTGGAGTCCCGAGAGGCCCCTCCCGACTCCACAGTTTTCCTGACTTCCCACAGGCACCATGAGAAGCTCCCTGAGGTCACCGTCACAATTCAAGGGTACCCAGGGTTTCCTGCCACAAATCCAGAAAGACCTCGAAATTCCCCCTTCAACGCATCTTGAGACCCAATTCCCCTGCCGTGACTCGAGATCAATTCCACGGCCCCCCCTCACAACTCAAAAGAAGACTGGACCTCCCTGGGGCCACACGGGAGTCTCCCTGATTTCCCCATCATAACTTGAGAGAAACACCTCACTTCACACCACAGCTTGAGAAAAACCACGAGATTTCCCCGTCATCGCAAGATGAGGCCCTTCTTTTAATGCAGGGCCTAGAAACCAATCCTGATTTCCTCTCAAAACTCCAGAGGAGGTTTGACTCCCTTTAGGCCACTCAGTGGCCCCCAAGAGATACCTGTCGCAACTCGAGAGGAGAGCGGAGTTCGTTGCTTCCACTCCAGATGGAGCCTGACTCCCCGGGTGAACCTAAAATACAACCCCGAGATTCCTGTTGCCACTGGAGAGGAACACAGTTTCTGGACACAAGACTAGATGAGGTCTATTTGCCCTGCAGTGACTCGAGAACAATCCCCAGCTCCCCCTCGTAACTCGAATGGAGATTGGACTTCCCTGGGGCACCACAAAAGGCTCCCTGAGTTCCCCATCATAACTCGAGAATCCCGCCACAACTCGAGAAAAACCACGAGATTCCCCCATCATCGCCAGATGAGGCCCTTTCTCACTGAAGTGTCTCGAGAGAAATTCCACGTTCCCTCTTGAAATTTGAAACGACACTTGACACCCTTGATGCAACTCAAGAAGTTCCTTGACATACCGGTCTCACTCAAGAGGAACACCGAGTTTCCAAGCACAACATAATCAGAGCCCCTTCTCCCATCCTTATCTCGACATGAGGGTCCATTCCCCTGCTTTGTCTGGAAAGGAATCCCGACCTTCCCGCTGCACCTCAGGAGGAGGCCGTTCTCACCTTGAAACTTGAGAGGAACTCCAGGGGTCGAGCTACCATTTGCAAAAACCCCAATGTCCCCTTCCACTGGAGATAAGGCCTCATGCCCCTGTAACAACTCGAATGTCACCCCGAGTATCAACTCACAACAAGAAAGGAGGACTGAGAGCCCCATGGCACCTCTAGAAATAGCCTGAAATCCCTACCTCAACTCCACAGGAGGCCTGACACCCCTTTTCCACCTCGAGAGGGAAGTGGAGTTCCATGCCCCAACACGAGACAACGTCTGACTCTCCAGTGTAATCTCCATAGTATCCCCGAATCCCTTTCAGAGCTGGAGAGGAACACTGAGTTTCCCACCTCAACTTGAAATGAGGCCCTAGTCCCCTGCACCAACTCCAGAGGAATCCCGAGAAGCCCCTCACAGCTCGAACGGATTCCGGACTTTCCAGAGACAACATGAGAGGCTCCCTCAGGTCCCCGTGGCAACTCGGGGGAACCCATACCTCTGGCCGCAACTAGAAAAACACATGGAAATTCCCCCGTCAATGGGAAATGAGGCCTAATCCCCCTCCCGTGACTCCAGAGCACTCCCTGGCTTGCCCTTGCAAAGCGAATGGGGACTTGAATTTCTGAAGCAACACGAGAGTCTCCTCGAGTTCCCCGTGGTACCTGGAGAGGAATCCCAAGCCGCAAATGGAGACAAACCACGAGATTCCCCCGTCAACACGAGATGAGGACTTTTTCTCCTGAGCACCTCGAGAGCAATCCAGAGTTCCCCCTCAAAGCTCAACAGGAGGCTGGACTCCCTTCATGCAAATGAAGGGGGCCCAGGATCCCCATCACAACTCGAGATGAAAGCCGAGGCTCCCACCACAAGTAGAGAAGAGCTCTGTGTTTCCTATGTCATCTGGAGATGAGGGCCCATTCCCTGCTTCAACTCAAGAGGAATGCCAAATTCCCCTCACACCACAAGAGGAGGCCTGTCTCACCTGTTGAATCTTGAGTGGAACCACATGGATCCTGCTTCAGGGAAAAAGGACCCTGAGTGCCCCCTCAGCTCAAGATAAGTCCAGATTCCCCTGCACTGGCTCCAATGGAACCCCAAGTATCCTTCAAAACAGGACTGGAGGCCTGTCTCCCCTGCTGATCCTCTTGAAAAAGCCCAAATTCCCTGCCTGAACTCGACCGGAGCCCTGACACCCCTTGGACAACTAGAGAGGAATGCAGAGTTCCATGCCTCGACACCAGACAAGGCCTGCCTCCCTCGTTGAACCTTGATAAAAAGCCCGAGATCCCTGTCACTGCTGGAGAGGAACACTGAGATTCCCAACTGAACTCTAGACACAGCCCTATTCGCTGGCAGCGAGTCGAGAGGAATCCTGACGTGCCCCTCACAACTCGAGAAGAGATCTCACTTCTCTGAGGCAACACAAGCGGGTCCCTGAGGTCCCTGTCGCAACTTGAGAGGAACCCCAAGCTTCTCGCCACAACTCGAGAAAAACCACCAGATTCTCCCCTCAACACAAGATGAGGCCCTTTTCCAGAGCAGTGTCCCTAGAGAAATCCCACGTTCCCGTTTGTTGAAACGAGAAAGGGTACTTCACACCCTTCATGCAACTCAGGAAGGTCCCCGAGATACCCGTCCTCACATGAGATGAACACTGAGTTTCACGCCACAGCTCAAGAAGAGCCCTGTTTTTATCCTCTTCAACTCGACATGAGTGTCGATTCCTCTGCTTCGTTGGGAAAGGAATCCCAAAGTTGCTGTGTCCCCTCAAGAGAAGGCCGGTCTCACCTTGAAATGTGATCACATCCCCTGGAGTCGTGCCTTGATTCGAAAAGACCCCGAATTCCCCATCCACTCCAGATAAGCCTGATTCCCCTGCACTGCCTTGACTGGAATCATGAGTATCGGCTGAAAACACGAATGGACGTGTGACAGCCCCAGAGCACCTATAGAAAAAGCCCGGATCCCAAGGCCAACTCGACAGGAAGCCTGATAACCCTTTTACACCTGAAGAGGAAAGCGGAGTTCCATTTCTCCACACAAAACGAGGCCTGACTCCCCTGTTGAACATCCATAAGATCCCTGAGATCCATGTGAGCACTGGGCTGGGAAACTGTGGTTCTGGCCTCAACTGGAGATGAGGCCCTATCCCCCTGCACCAACTGAAGAGGATTCCCGAGAGGCCCCTCGCAACTTGAAGGGAGACTTGAGTTTCCTGAGGCAACACGAGTGGGTCCCTGAGGTCCCTGTTGCAGCTCGAGAGGAACCCCAAGTTTCCTGCCGCATCTCAAGAAAACCCAGGAGATGCTCCCCTCAATGCGAGATGAGGCCACTTTCCACTGCATCATCTCTAGAGAAATCCCACCTTCCATCTTGAGCCTTGAAAGGGTACTTGACACCCTTTAGGCAACTCAAGAAATTCCCCAACATACCCGTCTCCACTCGAGAGGAACACCGAGTTTCCCACCACAACTCAAGAAGAGCCCCATTTTCCACTCCTCCTCTCGAGATTAGGGTCCATTCCCCTGCTTCGTCTGCAAAGGAATCCCAACCTTCCCTCTGCACCTCAGGAGGAGGCCGTTCTCACCTTGAAACTCGAGAGGAACCCCAGGGGTCGGGCTACCATTCGCAAAAACCCCAATGTCCCCTTCCACTGGAGATAAGGCCTCATGCCCCTGCAACGACTCAAATAGCACCCCTAGTAATAGCCCGAGATCCCTACCTCAATTCCACAGGAGGCCTAACACCCCTTTTCCACCTCGAGAGGGAAGCGGAGTTCCATGCCACAACATGAAATGACGGCTGACTCCCCAGTGGACTCTCCATAGGAAGCCCAAGATCCTTGTCAGAGCTGGAGGGGAACCCTGAGTTTCCTGCCTCAAATCGAGATGAGGAACTAGTCCCCTGCACCAACTCGAGAGGAATCCCGAGAGACCCCTCACAATTCAAATGGATTCCTGACTTCCCAGAGACAACATGAATGGCTCCCTCAGGTCCCCATGGCAACTCGGGGGAACCCACACTTCTGGTCACAACTTGAGAAACACATGGAGATTCCCCCTTCCATGCGAAATGAGGCTTGATCACCCTCCCGTGACTCCAGAGCACTTCCAGGCTCGCCCTTGCAACTCGAACGGAGACTTGACTTGCCTGAGGCAACACGAGAGGCTCCCTGAGTTCCCCGTAGTACCTGGAGAGGAATCCCAAGCCACCGGCCGCAACTCGAGACAATCCACGAGATTCTCCCGTCCACGTGAGATGAGGCCCTTTATTACTGCAGCGCCTCAAGAGCAATCCTGAGTCCCCTGTCAAAACTCGAGAGGAGGCTGTACTCCCTTCATGCAACAAAAGGGGGCCCAGGATCCCCATCACAACTCAAAATGAAAGCCGAGGTTCCCACCAAAGTTGACAAGAGCCCCATGTTTGTCACCTCATCTGGAGATGAGGGCCCATTCCCTGCTTCAACTCGAGAAGAATCCCAACTACCCCTCACACCACATGAGGAGGCCTGTCTCACCTGTTGAATCTCGAGTAGAACCCCGCTGATCCTGCTTCAGGGACAAAGGACACCGAGTGCCCCCTCAGCTTGAGATAAGTCCTGATTCCCCTGCACCGGCTACAATGGAAACCCAAGAATGCCCTCACAACAGGATGAGAGGCCTGTCTCCCGTTCTGATCCTCTAGAAATAGCCCAAATTCCCCGCCTGAACTCGACTGGAGCCCTGACACCCCTTGGACAACTCGAGAGGAATGCAGAGTTCCATGCCTTGACACCAGACGAGGCCTGACTCCCTAGTTGAACCTTGATAAAAAGCCCAAGATCCCTGTCACCGCTAGAGAAGAACACTGAGTTTCCCAACTGAACTCGAGACACGGCCCTATTCACCAGCAGCGACTCGAGAAGGATCCCAACGTGCCCCTCACAACTCGAGAAGAGACCCGACTTCTCTGAGGCAACAGGAGCGGGTCCCTGGGGTCCCTGAGTTCCCTGTCGCAACTTGAGAGGAGCCCCAAGCTTCCCACCACAACTCAAGAAAAACCACGAGATTCTCCCCTCAACGCAAGATGAGGCCCTTTTCCAGAGCAGTGTCTCCAGAGAAATCCCACATTCCCTCCAGAAACGCGAAAGGGTACTTGAAACCCTTCATGCAACTCAGGATGGTCCCCGAGATACCCGTCCCCATGTGAGAGGAATACTGAGTTTCACGCCACAACTCAAGAAGAGCCACATTTTCCACTCCCCCTCTCGAGATGAGGGTCCATTCCCCTGCTTCATCCGCAAAGGAATACCGACGTTCCTGCCGCACCTCAGCAGGAGGTTGTTCTCACCTTGAAACTCGAGAGGAACTTCAGGGGTCGGGCCACCGTTCTAAAAGACCTCGACGTTGCCATCCACTGGAGTAAGGCCTCATGCCCCTGCAACGAGTCAAATGTCAGCCCGTGTATCAACTCACAACACAGTCTCCTCATGACAGAGGAGACCTCCACCAAAATTGGAGAGGTTTCCCCCACCACAAGTAGAGAGGAGTTCACCAAGACATCACACATAGAGAAGAGCTCCTCGGCTGCAAATAGAGCTGAGCCCCTTGAAATAAATCGAGAAGAGGCCTTCACAAGTAGAGAGGAGTAACCATGTTAAAAGAAGAGCAGAGCCACATGCAGAGCCTCCCATCACAACCTAAGAGAAGGGACTACTGAAACTCGGGAGGATCCTTAATACACTTCCAGAACTCAAGAAAATAACTCTACCACCTCTTAAGAAAAGCCACTGGACACCGTGCAAGATGATGTCCCCACATATCATACCTAGAGTGGAGTCACACTGCAACAAAAATTGATGAGCTACCCCACCACAGGAAAGGAAGCCTTTTCACATTGCAATGAGAGCAGACTCCCTTCAGATATTGTAACTAAAGAGACCCTCACCATAACTACAAAGGGGCCTGCACATCACATCTAGAGAGTAGCCCACCAGCACACCACAGATAGAATGGAGCAGCCACACTACAGAAAAGCCCCCACTGATACTTGAGAGGAGCTTACCAGCACACCACAACTAGAAAGAAACCCCAATGCCACAGGTAGAGAGGAGTCCCCAACCACAATTAGAGAGAAGCCCCCCAAAGGAACTCCAGAGGAGCCCTCTGCTTCATCTTGACAGGATCCTCTGCCTTCTTTTAGAGGATCCCCGAGCCACCACAGAAAAATGATATGTGTCTCCTGAGACAAATAAGGAGGAGCCCATGACCACAAATAGAGACATGCCACCACCACAACTAGAGAACCCCATGAACAATGCAACTAGATTGGAGTCCTTTGCCACAATAAGAAAGTTGCACCCTGCCACCACTAGAGAGTAGCCTGCACAAAAAAAACTAGAGAGAAGCCCCCCACAACTAAACACGAACCCTGGAATTAGACTTAGAGTGCAGCCCACCTTAATACACAAGCCTTCTGCTGAAACTCCAGAGGATCCTGCATTCCTCACGTGGAGAAGACACCCAGACAAACCACAACTATTGAGGAAAAGCCACGCCCAATGAAACTAGACAGGAGCTCCCTCACCACTAGAGAGTTGACCACCTGTCACAACTAGAGGGAGTCAACCCCACCAAAATGAGTGAGGAACCCATAGCACAAAAAGTAGAGAAGACTCCTTGCTGTGTAGTCCCCCACATGACAAATGCTAGAGAAGGCACAACCACATCTCAAGAGGAGTTCCATGTACCCTGCGAAAACTGTAGAGGAGACCTTTGACCCAACTTGAGAGAAGCCCCATCCACAACAGGAGAGGAGTCCTCTGGATATCTCATCTAGAGAGGAGCCCATTCACTGCAAAGAGAGACAAACCTCACATCACAACTAGAGAGGAGACCCCCTGCACATCGTAATGAGAGAGGAATCCCCACAGACATCATAACTAAAGAAGAGCACTTCACTGCAACTAGGGAGGACACTGTGCACTGCAGCCAGAAAGAGGTCCCCATATTACAGCTATAGGTGAGTCCACAATCACACATAGAGAGGAGATGCCCACTGAAACTTAAGTGGAGCTCACCAGCACAACACGACTAGAAAGGAGGCACCATGCCACAGCTAGAAAGGAGTCCCCCACCACAGTGACAGATGATTGTGTGTTAGCTGCTCAGTCATCTCAGACTCTTTGTGACCCCATGGACCATGTGGCTAGCCAGGCTCTTCTGTCCATGGGATTCTACAGGCAAGAACACCAGAGTGGGTTGTGATGCACTTTTCCAGGGGATCTTCCTGGCCCAGGGATCAAACACAGGTATTGCATCCCAGGCAGATTCTTTACTATCTTAGCCACTGGGGGCCTATGATGAAAAGTGAAAGTGAAAGTGAATTTGCTCAGTAGTGTCTGACTCTTTGCAACCCCATGGACTGTAGCCTACCAGGCTCCTCCACCCATGAGATTTCCCAGGCGTGTGTACTGGAGTTGGTTGCCATTTCCATCTCCAATTTCAGATGAGCGCCGCCTTTCCACCAAAACTCAAGAGGTGCTTCCTGCAGCAACTCAAGAGGTGACTAATTCTACAACTGGAGAGGAGCTCCAGGCACAAGTTGAGAGCCTTGTGCACCCAGTAGCTAACTCAGAGCCTCCTGTCACAACTAGAAAGGAGCACCCCCCACAACTAGAGATGAGCCTGCACAATACAACTAGAGAAAAGGCCCCCACAACTAGAGAGGACCTTTCACTCAGATCATAAAAAGGGAGGAGCTCCACAACACAACTAGAGGGGAGACCCCCACAGGAACTAGACATTAGCCCCGCTGATCATTGACACTAGAGAGAAGCACACCAACACTTCACAGCTAAACATAAGCCCCCTGCTATGAGTAGAGAAGTGGCCAACACACCACAACAAAGGAGGATGTCCCTTGCTACAATTAGAGTATATTCCTTCAACTCACAACTGGAAAAAGTGCCCTTTCACATCACAAGCAGAGAAGAAGCACCCTCACCACAGTCCAAGAGGAGTATGTAACCACATCTAGAGAGGAATCTGCATATCACAACTATAGAGGAGCCCCCCCACACACAACTGTAGGTGAGTGTGCAAACCACATTTAGAGGGGAGCAGAAACTAAAATGTCAGTTGAGCCCCACTGCAACTAGAGTGGAACCCTATGCCATAACTATACAGTAGCATACCACACATCACAACAAGACGGGAGCCAACCTACTAACTGATACTAGAGAGGAGCTGTCCCATGCAGTTCTAGAGGATGCCCCTTCACAACTCTAAAGAACCCAAGTCACCTGTCACAACTTGAGAGGAACACCAAGTACTCCACCACATCTCGACTGCAGTCATTTGCCATCACAAGGAAGGAGCCCCCAGTGATGAAACTAGAAGACACACCCACCAAAACTGGAGAAAATATCCCTGCAAAAACTAAAGAGGAACGCTCTGGCACATTGTGCCTAGAGAGGAGCCCCTGTGCTGCAAACAATGATGAAGACATTGAAGTAACTCAAGAGAAGCCCGTCACAACTAGAGTGGAGCAACCCCAAGAAAAACAGTTAGGAGCCCCCAAACAACAAGTAGAGCGAACACCCACCCCACAGAGAACCCCCAGATGAGGCAACCTGCAATGAGAGAGGAGCCCCCAAACCCCTCCTGAATTTGAGAGGAGGCCTATGCCACAATGAGAGAGAAGCCAATGGACACAATGAGAGAGGAGCCCACCCACCAAAACTGGAGTATATCACCCCTATCACAGCTAGAGAGGAGACCTCTGACATCGCACCTAGAGAGGGTCACCTCCACAGCAAAAAGAGACTAACCCACTCCTGCAAGTTAAGTAGATGCTCCTACAAATATTGAGGAACAAACTAGCCAAAACTTGAAAGTAGACCACAAATAGAGATAAGCTCCCTGAACATCGACACTCGAGAGGAGCATTCCAGCCCAATGCAATTAGACAGAAGTCTCCTGCTAAATCAAGAGAGGAGGCACAGATGCCACAATTAAAGAGGAGGGGCCATGCCAAAATTAGAGAGTAGGCTCCCAGATATGGCACTTGGAAAGAGTGCCTGTGGTGCACATCACTCACAGAGAGAGAACCCCTACCACAATTCAAGAGGAACACTTCACCACAACTCTAGAGGTGCCCCCCAAACACTACAAATAGGGAAGACCTCCCTCAATACAACTTGAGAGAAGCCTTTACACTATAACTAGAGAGGAGCCCACCAAATACAACTAAGAGTTGACCCCCACAACTATAGAGGAGCTTCATGCCACAGGTAGTTTGGCCACCCACACATTGAAACTAAACAGAAGCAACCCTGCACATTACCCCCCATCACCATTAAAGAGGAGCTACTAGAGAGGATCCATAAAAAAAAAAAAACCTCGAGTGGAGGCCCTACCTCAACTTTAGAGGAACAAGTCCCCCAATGCAACTCGACTGGAGTTCCCCACAAAACTTGGAAGGAGCCCAACACTGCAACAATAGAGGAGCCAAACCGGACACTGCATGTATAAAGGAGGCCCCGCACTCTGCTCCTAGAGAAAAGCAGTATTGCACACCACATCTAGAGAGGAGGATCCACTCCAATAATAGAGAATGGCCACTCAAACTACAAATAGAGATGAGCCAGCAAACTGCACCTAGAGAGGAGCAGCACAGCACAATGAAACAAAACAGGAGGTCCCACTCCACAACTAGAGAGGACAACCCCAGGAAGAGTACAACTAGGGGAAGAGCACCACAGCACTTCACTACTAGAGTGAAGCCCAAGTGCCAAAACTAGAGAGTTGAATACATGCCACAACTAGATAGCTGACATTCAGACATAAGGAGCATACAGCTGCAACTACATAGTAAGGAGCATATCACTGCAACTACAGAGGTGCCACCCCCGCCTTAAATCACAACTAGAGTGGAGCACCACTGCCATAACTACAGTGAATAACCCTTGCACAGATTGATAGGAGCACAACACATCACAATTAGAGAAAAGTGCCCATGCACATAAAAACTAGAGTGGAACTCCCACAGGGATCGAAACAAAAGAGGAGGCCAATATTGCAAATAAGAGGAGATCCCTGCCACAACTATAGATAAGCCCCCCTGAACATCACCATTAAAGAGGAGCATACCCACATATCACAATTAGACAGAAGTCCCTTGCCACGAGTAGAAAGGAGACCACCATGCCACAACTGAAGAAAGCACCCACTACCACAACTAGAGAGTAGCCTCCTGCACATTGCACCTAGGAAAAGGACCTTTCACATCACAACCAGAGAGGAGCCACACCCATCACGATTTGAAGAGTTCTTTACCACAACTAGAGAGGAGCCCAAATGCACAACTAAGGAGGACACCCCTGCCACAACTAGGGAGGATGAGCGCCCCCTGCCAAAGCTAGGAAGGAGTCTGCAAGTGACAACTAGAGAGGAGCTGAAGAATCATAAATAAACAGTGGAACCACACTGCAACTGGAGTGGAGACCCCTTGCCTCAACTAGAGAATAGAGTCCCACAAATTGCAACAAGGCAGGAGCCAGCCTGAACATCTTTTCTAGAGTATCTGCCCCAGTGCAATTCAAGAGGAGTCTCCACCACAACTTAAAGGAAACCTGAGACCCCTGCTGAAACTTAAGAGAAATACTAAGTTCCCTACTGCAATCTGACAGGAATATTATGCTGTAACAAGAAAGGATAACCTGGCCAAAAGACAGAGGAGCTCCCTTGGAAAAACTGTAGAAGATTCCCTGGGCAGAAATAGACCTGGAGTCTTTCAGGACATCACACCAAGACAGAAGTCCCTCTGAAGCAAATAGAAATAAGCTCCCTGAATTAAATCGAGTGGAGTGACTCACAACTATAGAGAAGCAAGCCCACTAATATTAGGAACCTCTAGCACCAAAAGAGTGGAACCTTCCCATGGAGCCACCCACACCCCAAACAGAGAGGACACAGCCCCACAACTCAAGAGGAGCCCTCCACTACAACTCGAGAGGAGCCTGCGGGACATCACACATAGAGAGGAGCTCTTCTGCTGACAATAGAGACAACCCTCACCACACAACTAAACAGGAGCTAGAAGACCACAACTAGAGGGAATTGAACTCACCACAACTACAGAGTTGACCCTGACCATATCTAGAGAGAAGTCCCATGCCAAAACTAGTGAGCAGTCACCCACACATTGTAACAAGAGAGAAGCCAACCTGCACATCCCTACTAGAGACCAGTCATCCCAAAACATCACGAGAGGAGGTCCCAGCACAACATGAGAGGAGAGGAACCATATGTAGCACCCCCCCCAACTTGATAAGAAAACTGAGTTCCCCACCACGAATCAAGTGGAACCCTGACTCCCACACTGCAACTCAAGAGGAACCCTGAGTTCTTGCCACAACTCGAGAGGAGCTCTGAGTACCCTGATGTAACTTGAAAGGAACCCCAAGATTCATGCTGCAACTTGAGAGCTACCCAGTGTTACCAGCTGCAACTCGAGTGGAAACCCAAGTCCCCTTTTGCAACTAGAGAGGAACCCTGAGTTCCCCTTCACAACTTGAGAGGAGGCCCGACTCCCCTGCTGAAACTCAAGAGGAAACCCAACTTCCTCATTTTAACATGAGAAGAGACCTCAATCCCCTGTTGCAACTCGAGATGAACCCCGACTTTCCCCATCACAACTCAAGAGGGACCCTGCATTTCCTGCTGAAACCTGAGAGGAACTCCGAGTTACCCAACTCAACTGGAGAAGAGGCCCAATTCCCCTGATGCTACTGGAGGGGAACACGGAGTTCCCCGTTGCAAATCAAGACGAGCCCCAAGCACTGAGGCAACTCAAGAGGATTCCCAAGAGGAGCCACCGGCACTGCAATTCAAGAGCAGAACTCTAGCACAAGAGAGATAGCTTCACACCACAACTGAAGAGGAGTCCTACCCTGCCACAACTAGAGAGGAGTCCAAACCACAACTAGAGAGGCGTGGAAACAAAAACGTCAGTTGACCCCACTGAAATAGAGTGTAGTCCCAGTAGCCTACCGCACATCACAAGTAGACAGGAGACAGCCTGCTAATGCTACTAGAGAGGAGCTGCCCCATGCATCTCAAGAGTAAACCCCACCACAACTCTAAAGGAATCCCATCACCTGTCCCAACTTGAGAGGAACCCCGAGTCCCCCACCACATCTCGAGAGGAGCCCTATGCCATCACAAGGAAGGATCACCCAGTGACAAAGCTAGAAGCCCCTGCCCCCAAAACTGGAGAGAATTCCCCTGCCAAAATTAGATAGGAGCCCTCCGGCACATTGCACCTAGGGAGGAGTCCCTCTGCTGCAAATAGAGACGAGGGCCCTGAAGTAACTTGAGCCTGTCACAACTAAAGTTTGAAACCACGTGAAAACTAGTGAGGAACTCCCAATGCCACACGTAGAGAGAACAAACTCCCTACATAGAACCGTCGGAGAAATCACCACCCCAACTAGAGAGGAGCCCCGAGTCCCCTCCTGAACTTGAGAGTATCCCTATACCACAGCTCAAGATAAGCCCATGGCCACAATGAGAGAAGAGCTCACCTGCCAAAACTGGAGAGTGTCCCCCCCCCCCCACCACAACAGTAGAGGAAACCCTGGACATTGCACTTAGAGAGGGTCCCCTCTAGGGGACTCTAGGTGGTAGGATCTAGTACCTCCCCTACCGCCATCAGAGAGGAGTATCCTCACCACATTTAGAGAGTAGACCTCATTTCACAAATAGAGAGAAGCCCCTTGAACATTGCCACTTGAGAGGAGCATTTCCATACATCACAATTAGACAGAAGCCTCTTTCCACAATTAGAGAGGAGGCTCCCATGCTGCAAATAAAGAGGAGGGGCCATGCCAAAATTAGAGAGTAGGCTCGCAAATATCACACCTGGAAAGAGTACCTGTGCACATCACTACTAGAGAGGAAACTCTCTTCCCAATTCAAGAGGAACATTTCACTGCAGCTCTAGAGGTGCCTCCAGAACACCATAAATAGAGATCCCTAACACAACTTGAGAGGAGACTGCACACCACAACTAGAGAGAAGCCAAACGAACACAATTAAGAGTTGACCCCCCACACCAGCTAGAGAGGAGAAACTGCCACATGGAGTTTAGCCACCTACAAATCACAACTAAACAGAAGCCATGCTGTACAAAGCTACTAGAGAGGAGCTACCCTATCAAAACTCAAGTGGAGGCCCCACCTCACCTCGAGAGGAATACAAAGTCTCCCGATGAAACTCAAGAGGGGTCCCCCACCACAACTAGAGAGAAGCCCACACACTGCAACAAGAAAGGAGCCCACTGAGACACCACATGAAGAAAGGAGGCCCCACACCCCACCCCTAGAGAGGAGCAATCTCGTACACCTCATCTAGAGAGGAGGCTCTACACCACTACAAGAGAGTAGCCCATCAAACCACAAATAGAGATGAGCCAGAAAACTACACCTAGAAAAGAGCTGCACAGATTAATGTAACAAGACAGGAGTTCCCACTCCACGACTAGAGAGGACTTCCCAGGCACAGCACACTTAGGGAGGAGCACCCTGGCACATAACAACTAGAGAGAAGTCCAACCGCCAAAACTGGAGAGTTGAATACATACCACAACTAGATATTTGACCCTCAGGCATGACTAAAGGAGCACACTTTCGAAACTAGAGAGGTACCCCACCCTCCCTTACATTGCATTTAGAGTGGAGAACCACTGCAACAACTAGAGTGGACACCCCTCCCACAGGTAGATATGAGTGCTCCCCACTCATCACAATTAGCAAAACGTGCCCATGCACATCACAACTAGAATGGAATTCCCACATGGATCAAAATGAAAGAGGAGGCCAACACTGCAGCTAGAGAGGAGACCCCTGCCACAGTTAGAGGTAATCCCCCCTTAACATCGCCATTAGAGAGGAGCATACCCACACATCACAATTATATGGAAGCCTCCTTCCACAAGTAGAGTGGAGCCCACCAGGTTAAAACTAAAGAGGCGTCCCATTGCCGCAACTAGAGAGTAGCCTCCTGCACATTAAACCTAGAAAAAGTGCCCCTTCACATCATAACCAGACAATAGCCACCCCCATCACAGTTTGAGGAGAGCACTCCACCACAACTAGAGAGAAGCCCAACTACCACAACTAAAGAGAAGCCCCTCTGACACAACTAGAGAGGAGTATGCAAATAACAATTAGAGAGGAGCCGACCCACCACAAATAAAGAGTGGATACCCACTGCAACTAGATTGAAGCCCCATGCTGCAACTAGAGAGCAGCCTCCCACACAATGGGGGTAGACAGGGACTAGCCTGCACAGCGCTACTTGAGAGGATTGGCTCCACTGCAGCTCGAGAGGAATCTTCACCACAACTCTAAAGGAAACCTGAGTCACCTGCTGTAACTCAAGAAGTACGCCGAGTTCCCTGCTGCAATTTGACAGGAGCCCTAGGCAATAACAAGAAAAGGGGCCTCTGGTCATCATGATACTGGGGCTCCCAGGATAAAACTGAAACGGATTCCCCCAGAAAAACTAGAGTGGATTCCCACAGAACATCACACCTAGAGAGAAGCCGCTCTGCCACAAATAGAGGCAAGCTCCCTGAAGTAAGTTGAGTGGCATCCTTCATAACTAGAGAGAAGCTATCCCACTAATGTTAGTGAGGAACTCCTATCACCAAAAATAGTGGACCTTCCCCATGGAGCCACCCACACCCCAACCAGAGAGAACATTTCCCTGCAACTTTAGAGGAGCCCTCCACCACTAATTGAGAGGAACCCAGTGGACATCACACATTGAGAGGAGCACCTTGCTGCTAATAGAGATGAACCTCACACCACAACTAGAAAGGAGCTTTCATACCACAACTAGAGAGAATTGAACCCACCACAACTGCAGAATTGACCCTGACCACAACTAGAGAAATCCCATGCCAAAACTAGTGAGTAGCCATGCGCAGATTGCAACAAGAAGGGAGCCATCCTGCACATCCCTGCTAGACATAAATTGCCCCAAGGTAACTCGAGAGGAGGTCCCACCACAAGTTGAGAAGAGCCCTGAGTAAACCCCCCAACTCGAGAGGAACACAAATTCCCCGCCATGCCTCGAGTGGAACCCTGAGTTTCAAGTTGCAATTGGAGAGGCACACTGAGGTCCCGCTGCATTTAAAGGGGAGCTTTGAGTTCCCTGATACAACTCAAGAGGAATCCCGAGTTTCCTGCCACAACTCGAGAGGAATCCCATGTTCCCCACTGCAAAACTAGAGGAACCCTGGGATCAGATTTCCACATTCTCCAGAGTGGCACCCTTCACAGATCCTGAAGCAGGGTCACACGTCCATGTTCACCAGGGTGTAAACCCTCCCAGTTCATGTACCTGGTCTCACACATCCACAGTCTCCGGGTTAACACCCCTCCCATTTCTTGTACCTGGCTCACACATCCAGTCTCCAGTGTGACCCCATGTCTCAGGTACTGCACCTGGTGTCACATGGTCACAGTCTCCAATGTGACTCCTCTCTTCTACCTGGGGTCACACATCCGTAGATTCCAGGGTGACATCCCTCTTAGACCCTGCAGCTGGGGTTACACATCCAGTCTCCAGTATGACCCCACCTCACCAAACTTTTTACCTCAGTTTACTTGGCCTCAGTCTCCAGGGTTACCCCATATCTCAGACCCTGTACCTGGGGTCACATGCTCATGGTGGCCAGGATGACAACCTTCCCCAGAGGCTGTACCTGGTGTCACATGGGCACAGTCACCAGGGTTACCCAAACTTCCAGACCTTGTACCTGGGGTCACACAAACACAGTCTCCAAGGTGAACCCCTCACAGACACTCCCCCTGGAGTCACATATCCACAGTCTCAGAGTGACACATCCAAAGTCCTGTACCTGGGGTCACAAGTCCAGTCTCCAGGGTGACTTCCTCCCAGACCCTGAACCCTGGGTCACATGTCCAGAGTCTCCTGTGTAATGTCACTTCCCAGACACAACCTGTGGTCACAGGTCCACAGGCTTCAGTGTAACCCCCTTCCCAGACTCTGTAATTGGGATCACATGTCCTCAGTTTCCAGTGTGACCCCACCTCTCATAATCTGTACCTGGGGTGAGGTGTCCACAGTTTCCAGTGTGAAGCCCCCTACCAGACCCTGTACTTGTATCCACACATCCACAATTTCTAGGATGACCGCCCTTCCCTACCCTGCAGCTGGACTCACATGTCCACAGTCTCCAGCGTGAACTCCATTTCACACACTGCACCTGGGCTCACATGTCCACATTATTCAGGTTGACACCCCTTGAAGACCATTTACCTGTGGTTAAAATTCTTCTGTCTCTAGAGTGACCCCCCCCATACACTACCTGGGGTCACATGTCCAGAGTCTCCTGGGTTATTCCCATCCCAGACCCTGTACCTGGGGTCAGATATCCAGGTGCCTAGGGTGACCCCATTCAGACCTTGTATCTATGGTCACATGTCCAGGGTCCAGGATGATGTCCCTCCCAGACAGTGTACCTGGGGTTACATGTCCACAGTCTCCAAGGTGATCCCGTCCTCTAACCCTGCACATTTGTCACTCGTACACTGTCTCCAGAATGACCTCACCCCAGACCCTGCACCTGGGGTCACACTTCCACAATCTCCAGGGTGACCCCACCACACCAGACTATGCACCTGGGGTCATATTTCCACAGTCGGCAGGGTAACACTCTCCCAAACCCTATACCTAGGATCACATAGCTACAGCCCCCTGGTTGATCCCTCCCAGACACTGTACCTGGAGTCACACATCCACAGTCTCTAGGGTGACCCCTTCCCAAGCCCTGCAACTGGACTCACAATTTCACAGTCTCCAGGGTGACCTCCTCCTGACCATTCCCCTGGGGTCACATATCCACAGTCTGCAGGGTGACACTCCTCCCCAGATCCTGAACCTGGGGTCACACATCCACACTTTCCAGGGTGACACCCTTCCAGACCCTGAAACTGGGGTCACAGGTCCACACTTTCCAGGGTGACTGCATCCTCCAGACCAGAACCTGGGGTCACACATCCACCGACTTCATGGTGAACACACTCCCTACACCCTGCAACTGGAATCACAGGTCCACAGTCTCCAGGTTGACGCCATACTCAAGACCCTGTTTGTGGGTTCACAAATCCACAGTCTCCAGGGTGATCTCACCACCCAGATACTGCACCCAGGGTCTCATGTCCACTGTCTCCAGGTGACACCCCTCCCAGACTCTGAACCTGGAGTCACACGTCCTCAGTCTCTGGGGTGACAACACCTCACAGTGCCTCCACCTGAGGTCAAATTTCCACAGTCTCCAGGGTTACCCCCTCCCAGACCCTGTAGCTACAGACACACATCCACAGCATCAACTCCAGACCCTTTTCCTGAGGTCACACATCCAGTCTCCATGGTGAAACACTTTCACAGGCCCTGTACCTGGGGTAACACGTCCACAGCCACCAGAGTGATCCCACCCTCCTGACCTGTACCTGGGGTCACATATCCACTGTCTCAAAGGTGACACCCCTCCCTACATCCTGTACCAGTGATTACATGTTCAGTCTCCAGGGTGACCCAACCTCCAAGACTCCACACCTAGGCTCACACGTCTACAGTCTCCTGGTTGACCCCACCTCCCAGTACTGTACCTGGACTCACACGTCCACAGCCTCAAGGGTGACCCCACATTCTAGACCCTCTATTGTGGTCTCCTTGGTTGAACACACCTCCCAGAACCTGCACCTGGGTAGCAGTTACAACAGACAATGCATAAATACAAAGGATTATAATAGACTATTATGAACAACTATATGTCAATAAAAGTGATAAATGGAAGAAATGGACAGATTAAATACATAATGATGCCTACATTAAAAGTTTATAACTTTGTGAAAAGATTAAATTGCCTTTCATTATGTTTGCATAGGTACATGTATTATAAACCATATAATTAAAGCCTTTTTATAAAAATAAAATTAAAAAAAAAAGAAAAGTTCAATTATTCAAGACTGTATCCACAGTGTCCAAATTTGGTGAAGATTGAAACACCCACCTGGCCAAAGAAGATAAAAAATTGTAAATAAGCATACAAGAGTATACTCAAGATGCTGGTTGGATGCATGTACAGTCAACTTTGGAAGACAGTTTGGCACTTTTCTCCAAATCTAAACTGTCTCACCTTAGGAATCAAGAAGTGTACCTCTTGTATTTACACAACTGCTTTGGAAAACTGAAATAAAAACTAGCATTGAGTAATGTACAAGAGCACTATTCATAATTCATAATAATTAAAAACTTAAAAATATCAGGATATCCTTCCATAGATGTGCATTCCTAGGCATATTACAGCATGAAAATTTCAAGGGAAGCACAAAACAGCACACCCAAAATATGCCCATTTGACAAAAAGATTATTTTAGACTGATTAATTTTAAAAAAACAGGAACTCCTGGAGAATCTTTGAAAACCAAATAGAAATGCCATTTTATGAAGTAGATTTACATTTATTAAGGATATTTCCATCTGTAAGGATGTCTCCTTTTGTGGACAAGGATATGGAGGATAACTGAATATCAAGAATGACTTGACTTGACTAAATGACTTGACTAAATATCAAAAAGATCTATGGAATGGACCTGGATGTTAATCTACATAACCACCATACCTTTGTTTACTGTGCTTCACATAATAATCTCCCTTAAATGGCTTCTTCCATCCCCTAAACTCCTCTGTCATTGATAGCTGATGATAGCATTTAAGGTAAAATCTTGGACCATTTCAGGAAGTGACTCAGTTTTCCCAGGTATCTTTCAACTATACAGGAGATATGCATGGCATATATTAAACTTCTGATTGTTTTTCTCCAGTCCATCTCCCTTTCATTACGAGCATCTCAATGAAGAACACTGAGGGGTAGAGGGAAATTTATTTTTCCTCTCATACAATTCAATACAATAGTGTTCAGAGATATAAAGGAATGAACAACCAACCCATTTATATATAAAAAAAAGAAAAGCATGAATCTAACACTTATATTACTAAGTGAAGGAATCCAGCCTCAAGTGCTACACACTGTATGACCTTATAAGACGTTCTAGAAAAGGTAAAACAGACATGATAAACAGTTTATGGAATATGTGGGTGAAATATATCACATGATACTTTAGTGATGAATACCTGACACTATGCATTTGTCTAAGCACATAGATTTTTGTTTTCAGAACCCAACAAGTAAATTATTACTTATTAACGTTTATTTATGATATAAGAGTGTCAAAGACTGGAATGCATAATTTAACAAAGAATCTAACAGATCAAGAAATATATGAAAAGATTCAGACTTCCCTGGTGGGCCAGTGGTTAAGACTCCACATTGCCAATGCAGGAGAGGTGGGTTCAATTCCTGGTCAGGGACCTAAAATCCCACATGCCACAGCACAGCCAAGAGATTAAAAAAGAATGAATTTTTGTAGAAAAAGCCACTCTTAGTATTAGGACAAAAGTATCTGACCTAAGTTCACTGTGGAAATGAATAGAATCTGCAGGCCAAAGGCAAAATGTACCAAACCTAAACAATGAGCTCTGTAGTTCTTTCCACAGGGGTTTGTAGCTAACAGGACTGAAACTACGGTATCAGTCATTGAATGGAACAAGCATTGAATTTGATAACTGACAAGTAGTGGAAGCCAGGAATTTTACCACTGGAGTGGGAAGTTACAGGCAGACAAAGGGAAATGGTTATAATACCTGTATCATAAGAAATTAGGTTGGAGACATCATTATAAACTATCTTTAGCCTAATACAGAAACACATAGCTCCATGTGAAAATCTTCATAACCATGTGTATGCATAGTCTGGGATACATGTATATGTATTTCCATGCATTTTCTGCTGAGATTATTAAGTTCTCACATGAAAATTTTTAGTAACATTTTTTAATAAAAAGGAACAAGGATTCTTTAAAAATGTGGCTTATACTAGGACTGAGACAGTAAATATGTAAAGCAGCATAATCTTAAAATATGAGAAAGAAGAACCAAAAAACCCAATGAAAGCTGAATTATGTAAAATAAAAGCAGAAGAGCATGGAAAAATCTATCAATAGCCAAAGCAAGAATGAACTAAGCTGTCTAATTGGCTGGATTATAGCCAAAAGAAAGAGAAAATGAAGTATCTCAGTCATGTCTGACTCTTTCAGACGCCATGGACTGTAGGCTATGAGGAACCTCCATCCATGAAGTTTTCCAGGCAAGAGTACTGGAAGTCCAGGTTCGAAGCACGATACTGGATGCTTGGGGCTGGTGCACTGGGACGACCCAGAGGGATGGAATGGGGAGGGAGGAAGGAGGAGGGTTCAGGATGGGGAACACATGTATACCTGTGGCGGATTCATTTTGATATTTGGCAAAACTAATACAGTTATGTAAAGTTTAAAAATAAAATAAAATTAAAAAAAAAAAGAGTACTGGAAGGGTCATCATTTCCTTCTCCAGGGGATCTTTCCCACCCAGGGATCGAACCCAGGTCTCCTACATTGCAAGCAGATGCTTTACAGTCTGAACCACCAGGGTAGCTCCCAAAAGATTAAAATAACTTTCAGGTGTCCAAACAGTTAAAAAAGAAAAAAAAGAAAAGAAAAATATAGGTTTTATGAGTAGTGTTGAATAAAAATATCTACACAGAAAGATTCTAAATAACTGATACAGACACTCAGCTGTCCATCATGTATGTGAAGCTAACTCCTCTCTCCTCAAATGTGGGTCCTGCATTATGACTTCCTCCTTAATAAGGCACTCAGGATGGATGTGGGGGAAATCAACAATAAAGACAAATGACAAATGTTGGCAAAAATGTACAGAAACTGGAACTCAAACTTTACTTGTAGAGATGTAAAATGTTGTGATCTATGCGTGCAAAACCAGCATTTTCTCAAAAACATAAAAATGTAATTATCATATCACTCAGTAGTGGCCACAGGACCGGAAAAGGTCAGTTTTCATTCCAATCCCCAAGAAAGGCAATGTCAAAGAATGTTCCAACTACCGCACAGTTGTGCTCATCTCACACGTTAGCAAAGTAATGCTCAAAATTCCCCAAGCCAGGTTTCAACAGTACGTGAACCATGAACTGCCAGATGTTCAAGCTGGATTTAGAAAAGGCAGAGGAACCAGAGATCAAATTGCCAACATCCATTGGATCATTGAAAAAAAAGAGAAAAAAACATCCAGAAAAACGTCTACTTCTGCTTTATTGACAACGCCAAAGCCTTTGACTGTGCAGAGCACCACAAACTGTGGAAAATTCTTAAAGAGATGGGAATACCAGATCACATTACCTGCCTCCTGAGAAATCTGTTTGCAGGTCAAGAAGCAACAGTTAGAACTGGACATAGAACAACAGACTGGATCCAAATCAGGGAAGGAGTATGGCAAGGCTGTATATTGTCACCCTGCTTATTTAAATTATTCAGAGTACATCATGTGAAATTCCAGGGCTGGATGAAGCACATGCTGGAATCAAGATTGCAAGAATAAATATCAATAATCTCAGGTACGCAGATGACACTACTTTTATGCAGAACGCAAAGAACTAAAGAGCCTCTTGATGAAAGTGAAAGAAGAGAGTGAAAAATTTGGCTTAAAACTCAATATTCAGAAAACTAAGATCATGGCCTCCAGTCCCATCACTTCATGGCAAATAGATGGGGAAATAATTGAAATAGTGACAGACTTTATTTTGGGGGCCTCCAAAATCCCTTCAGATGGTGACTGCAGCCATGAAATTAAAAGATGCCTTCTCCTTGGAAGAAAAGTTATGACCAATCTAGACAGCATATTAAAAAGCAGAGACATTACCAACAAAGGTCTGTGTACTCAAAGCTATGGTTTTTCCAGTAGTCATGTATACATGTTAGAGCTGGACTACAAAGAAAACTGAGTGCCTAAGAAGTGATGCTTTTGTTTTGTTTTGTTTTTAATTTTATTTTATTTTTAAACTTTACATAATTGTTTAGTTTTGCCAAATATCAAAATGAATCTGCCAGAGGTATACATGTGTTCCCCATCCTGAACCCTCCTCCCCTCCTCCCTCCACATACCATCCCTCTGGGTCGTCCCAGTGCACAAGCCCCAAGCATCCAGTATCGTGCATTGAACCTGGACTGGCAACTCGATTCATACATGATATTTTACATGTTTCAATGCCATTCTCCCAAATCTTCCCACCCTTTCCCTCTCCCACAGAGTCCATAAGACTGTTCTATACATCAGTGTCTCTTTTGCTGTCTCGTACACAGGGTTATTGTTACCATCTTTCTAAATTCCATAAATATGCGTTAGTATACTGTATTGGTGTTTTTCTTTCTGGCTTACTTCACTCTGTATAATAGGCTCCAGTTTCATACACCTCATTAGAACTGATTCAAATGTATTCTTTTTAATGGCTGATGTGGTGCTGGAGAAGACTCTTGAGAATCCCTTGGACTGCAAGGAGATCCAACCAGTCAATCCTAAGGAAAATCATCCTTGCATATTCATTGGAAGGACTGATGCTGAAGCTGAAACTGCAATACTTTGGCCACCTGATGTGAAGAACTGATTTGTTGGAAAAGTCTCTGATGCTGGGTAAGCCTGAAGGTAGGAGCAGAAGGGGATAACAGGATGAGATGGTTGGATGGCATCACCAACTAGATGGACATGAGTTTGAGTAAGCTCCAGGAGTTGGTGATGGATAGGGAAGCCTGGTGTGCTGTAGTCCATGGGGTCACAAAGAGTCGGACAAGACTGAGTGACTGAACTGAATTATCATATGTTTTGGCAACTCCACTCCTAGATATACATCCAAATAATTTAAAACAGGTGTTCAAATATAAACTTGTATACCAATATTCCTAGCAGCAGTGTTCTTGAGAACACAAGTTAAAAACAATGAAAATGCCTACCAACAGGTGAGTGGAAGAGCAAATAGGGTAGATACATCCATAAGATGAATTACTCTGCCATAGAAAGGAATATAGTAAAAATAGTTCCAAAACTGCAGAAAACAGTAGGGGTCATCTCAAATACATAAATACAGAGTTAACATAGAATCCATCAATCCTGGTCCAGGTTATACACCCAGAATATTTAAAACCAAGAACTGGAACAGATATTCAGACCCTGTATTCATAGCAACATTATTCACAGTAGCCAAAAGGTGGAAGCAACACAAGTGTTCAACAGATAACTGGATGAGCACAATGTAGTATAAACACAATGGAATATGATTCAACCTTTAAAAACAAGATAACTCTCACACATGCTATAATGTGGATGAAATGTTAAGTCATTATGCCAAGTGAAACAAAAGGAAAACTGTTCTATGATTCCAAGAGTAGGAGATATCCATATAAGACAAATTCCAAGTAGAATAAGATGGCCAGGGATTGAGGGTAGTGAGTGTTTAATGCTTAGAGTGTCACTTCAGGAAAAGAAAAAGATTCTGGAGATGAATGGTGTGGAAAGTTTTACAACAATGTGAGTGCAGTTAATGCTATAGAAGTGCATACTTAAAATGACTCAAATGATAAATGTTGTCATAGGTTTGTAAGCAAAATGAAAAAATGACACATGGCGCAACATGAAAAACATTCTCAGTGAAAGAAACCACACAGAAAAAGCCACCCAGATCATAGGCATCTTGTCACTTTAAATCCAAGAAGGTTTTTAATATGAGGGAAAGCCCCAGTGATGGCTCTGGAAAAATAAAACTGCATTAGAATGAAGAAAGACATTTGCACAAAGCTTGGGCAGCTGATGAAAGTTGAACTGGTCCTATGGATAGGATTATAATGTGGAAAACATAAATATCCCCCATTTTTGGGTTACGGGCTAGTTCCCCAGGAAAGTGACCCTGTTTGGGGTATAACACATTGCAGTATTTGGTGTGAATGTAGAAAACTTTCTACCACTATTTAAAGTTGAAACATTTGAAATTTTACTAGAAAGTAAATTACTTTTCAAAACAACCATGTATGTCACATGCCAGAAAATCAGAGATGACATTGAACATTGCAATAGAAGCCAAGACTTAACTAAACCAACTAATTGCCTTGTACTAGTCCACATGGTATTAAAAGGCACTGTAGGAAGAGCATATTAGTAGACACCACGTCTTGGTTGCTGTGGATGACCCAGATGGAACTGAAACTATGACATGTCTTAATTCTAGTTTTCCACATAACACTACACCAAAGCAACTGTCAGAACTAAAAAGTGAATTCATGGACTTGCCTGGCAGTCCAGTGGTTAAGGCTCTGCACTTCCACTGCAGGGGCACTGGTTTGATCCTTTGTCAGGGAACTAAGATCCAACATGACGAGCTGAAGGCCCCTCCAAAAAGAAAAGAAAGTCAGTAGAACTGCAAAATCATTTGTGATTCTCTACACTAACAATGAACTATTAGAAAGAGAAATGAAGAAAATAATCCCTTTTACAATTGCATCCCCCTCCCCCCTGCCAAAAAACTAAAAATCTTACCGAGGACTTGAAAGACCTGCAAGGTAAAAACTACAAGACAATGATCAAAGAAACTGAATGGACACAAGTAAAAAATATCTCATGTTTGTGGGTGAAAATACCATTTAAATACTCACTCCAACTAAAGCAACGTACACATTCATGCAATCACTGCCAACATTTCAATGATATTTTTCATAGAAACAAATGCAATCTTCACATCTCTGTGGAGCCACAAAGGAACCAGAAGAGCCAAAGGGACCCTGAGAAAGCAGAACAGGCTGGTGGCATGTCTATCCCTGAATTCAATCTAGAGTATGCACCTATAGTCATCACAAGACATGTGGAATTGGCACAGAAATAGGCACAGAGACAAGAGAGCTCAGAAGTAAACCTACGGGCACATGGTAATTAATTTACAAGATAGGAACTAAGAACATACACACAGGAAAGGACAGTTCCCCCCCAATAAACTGTGCTGGGAAAAATGGAAACCACACACCAAGGAACAATACAGGACACCATCTTATACCACAGACAAAAACTGACTAAAATCACACAACTTTCCACATCAAGCCTAACAGTCCTGGGTCCTCATAAGGCAGACTTTCAGCAGCAACCACATACAGAAATCTTCTTCCCAATTTTTCTCACATTTTCCTTCAGCAGCACCACCTCATTGCAGGTCTTGAGGAAATTAGACTCCTGTCAGACTCGACTGAACCCCACAATGTCCCAAAGCTGAAGCCCCAGTGGGTCCTGAGAAGATCAGAGTCTTGTCAGCCTCAGCTGAACCCCACAATGCCTGAAAACTGAAGCCCAAGTGGGTCCTGAGGGACCAGGCTCCCATAAGCCTCAACTGAACCCCACCATGCCCCAAAACTGAAGCCCAAGTGGGTACTGAGAAGACCAGATTCCATCAGCCTGAACTGAACCCCACAATGTCCCAAAGCCAAAACCACATGGGTCCTGGTGACCCATCTCCTGTCAGTCTGAACTGAACCCCACAATGTCCCAAAGCTGAACCCCAATCAGGTTAGGAGGAGGCCAGACTTCCCCCTACCTGAGCTGAACCCCACCATGCTCCAAAGCTGAAACCACATGGGTCCTGTCAGCCTGAACTGAACCTCACACTGTCCTGAAGCTGAAGCCTCAGCAGGTCCTGAGGAAGCCAGAGTCCCGTCAGTGGCCACCCACAGCCACTGGAAGTGCTCCAGCAGAGCAGGAAGTTCCACTTGGGGGAGGAGTGTCAGGGAGGCAGGCTTTGCATTATCATGGACAGGCATGATCACGCAGGTTTTCAGGGGCCAGGACAATGGTGAGGGAGGCAAGCTCCAGCTCCAAGTATTGTAAGTCCCCACTTTCTGAGACTGCGTGACCTACATGATCCAGACTTTTCAAGGAGCAAACTGAGTTACCGAGGCAAAAGGAGCATGAGTTGTAAAATTTTAACATATCCTCTTCAGGTTCAGGAACACGGAGGCCTCCCAGGTACCCAATTCCTTGTGCCCCAGTGACTGTCAGCTCCTCCCCCAGGGCATATGGCCAATCCCCACACTAATTCCCTTCAACATCCACAGGCCTGGCCCAAGCCTAACCCCTCCACCAGGCCCTGACGAAGCTCCCTGCTCCCATGGTACATCTCACATCCCACCCCAACGTGGCCTTTTTGAAGCCTGAACAAGACCATGCCCCTCTTCTCCCTGTGAGTTCCCTCGCCTGATGAAGCCAGGCCTGCATCCATTCCACGTGTGTGGCCACAGTCTGCTCCCATCTATATGGCCCTGTGGTGATCTCCTAAAATGAGGGTTATTTGATACACAGAGAATGGGGTGAATGGTGGCCACCAAAGATGTGTCCCCACAGAACAGGGCCGTATCTGGGAAAAGGGTCTTTGTAGATGTAGTTAAGGATATCAAGGTAAGGTCTTCTAGGGTTAGGGTGACCTTCAATCCAACTGACAGAGTCCTTCTAAGAGACAAAGTAGACACAGTGGAGGAGCCTCTTAAAGGCAGAGAGAGAGATGGGAGGGAGAGGGCCAAAAGCCCAGGGACCCTTGGAGCCCCTGAAGCTGGAAAAGGCAGGAAGGACCCTATCCTGGAGCCTCTGGAGGGACCTCAGCCCTGTGCCATGTTGATCTCAGGCGTCTGGTCTCCAGGACTTGGGGAGGATGAACTCCTGTTGTTTTAACCCACCAGCTTGTGATCATTTGTTAAAGCCACAGAGCAGCCACACAGACCCTGCTCTGTAGGATCTTAGAAGTTTGGGTCTCACTAAAGGCAGATGGAGCCTGGATTACAGAACACTTAGAGTCAGCACTGGGCCCTCAGAAATGCTAAAGCAGTATCTGGACGTCAGAGTGTTGAGGGGTCAAGTCTGAAGCCTGTCCCTAGGGGTACTAGCTGCACATGCCTTCTCAGGTTCTTACACTGATATATGTGGTGTAACATCTCAGTCCTGCCTGAGGACATTTTTTTTGTTAATCACTGTTCATATTACTAATTAAGAAGTCACTAGTTACACAGGTGAAAACCCAATTAGGATGCTTACTCCAGGGATGAGCAATTCTGAAGATGGTCAGCGGTGGGGACTTAGGTATGCGAAGCCAGCAGCCCTTCCACACTCTCTGCCCACTCCCCTCCCAATGAGGGTCTTCAGTGGGTAGCTGGGAGACCCCACGGAGTCATCTCTAAGTAAACCCTGGCTGACCCCCAGGCTAGCCACTCCCGAACCTCATCCACACTTCCCAGGTAAAACACTTGGATACATGCAAATACCTCACAGGCTGGAGAAAAGTGGAGCAACTCCAGTGACAGCACACTTACCGAGTTGGCTCCTGTAGGTCAGGCAGGATAGTCCTGGCCTGGGTGATCTTCTGGAAGCTTTCCACTTTCCTACCTGAGTTACTCCTCCTGTCCTGCTCCCACTGCATGTTTTCTTACTTCCTCACCTCTGCCTGAAAAGATTTCCAACAGCAGGAACAGGCCCAAACAGCCCATCCTTAGCAAGTGACAGCCATGCACCTCCAGAAGAAGGTCCAGCAGAGCCCCATGCAAGCCAGGTCCCCTGAAACACCATGGCCCCTCACTCTCTCTCATCAAACTGGCACTGCAATATCTAAGCAGAAAAGATGGCATCAAGTTCAGCTTCAGGCACTTAAGAAGTTTATATAGATCTCAACCCATGCACACGTGCAAAAGGCAGGCCAGCCAGGTTAGTCAATCATTGCCCATCTGGGCTTGTGGTTTCAGAAAATGGGCCTCATTGTTCTGGCCAAGGTTCCAGGAGCACCTGTGGGTCCTGAGGGTGTGGATGGATATGGGGCTGAAGCTTTGACTTGTTTTTCTTATAATTTTATCTGGCTCACAACTGGGAGATAATTTCAGGAAGGACTTCTTCTAATGAGAGGGTCTCATGGGTCAGAGACAGGAGGGGTTATGAGTGGAGACAGGCTCAGTGCCCAGGTACAATGGAAGCCTCTGTAAAACCTGCTGGAAAGAGGCCACACACAGTGAAGCCCAGGGTCACAGACCTGTCCAGAAGCTGCTGTTTGTTACCTCAGGTCCTGCTCTGAGGGGCTCAAGGTCAGATCTGTCCAACAGAGGGGCTGAGGGTGCTCTGCAATGAGGGCTTTGTGGACAGTTTCTGGGTGCTGAGCCCTGTGGGATACCTGCCCAGGTGAACCCTATATGGTGGGAGGCACCTGCACATAAGAACCCCATGCTCCTGGGAGGTGTGAGTGAACAAGTATTCTTTCTGTGCAGTCATCACAGAATTGCTTAGAGACTCTCATGTGGGCTGTGCTGGGATTAGATGAGAACAAGGACATGTTGGGGAACATCCCCTGAAATACCCCCAGGCCCATCCAGAGTGAAGAGGTTAGTAGCAGGGTACTGGTTGCTGTGCTGGTGTGGGAGACCTCATAGGTACCTCTTGTTCCTCCCACCTGACACAATGCAGGCCCCTCCAGGACACAGAAAATAGCCTTCCCAGGAACAGTGGGAGCTCCTGGTGACTAGGCATGGGATGTGAGAGGGAAGGATCAGGCTGAGAGGGCCTTTCTTCTCTGAGCTGGGAGTGGACAACAAATGGTGAATGAGATCCAGGAAAATGGCCCTAGTGATGGGAGACTTTTTGAAGCGTCTGAGCATGAGTTGGAAAAGAATTTCAAGACATAGATCATTTCAGGAGGGAGTGAGTTTTTATTAAGAACAAAGAGCAGTGATAATGTGGGCGCTGTGAGCACAGCAGGGCAACCTGCTGACAGACTAGGGAAAGTCGACAGATTTCGTGGCTTCAAGACAAAGAAAATTCCTGCTGAAAGGTTGATGTTAGGTGATTGCTTGGGGCACCATAGGGTGTTTACTGGAGTGGGCATCTTTGCATAGTAGGGAATCAGGAAGCTTGTTTGTGATGATCAGGGGCTTTTGGCAACAGTTGCAAAGGGACTCAGTCAGATTCACAGGTGACCTTGGTTCTGGGCTCCACTTCTGTGGCCTTGGGGAAGGACTCACCTCAACAAGACTCACACTTCAGAGTAAACGTTCCATCAAGTTATCTCTGTAGGAGAGATCCAGTGATCCTAGGTCTGCTTGGAAAATTCTTGGATACTTCAGGGACACATACTGAGTGTGAACCTGGTTATTGAACTGTGTTGGCAAAATTAGTATTTTCTCTCCGTTGGCACTAAAAGGGCTGGCAGTTGCCTGATAATCCATTCAAATGATGTTTTCCTACTTATAACATCAATAGGTTTGGTCAAACTTGTTTGATTTCAGGTGCAACCAGGCAGCTTGCAACTCCTTTCTGCAGGATCATTTCCATTAGAATGTCAACTAATCAATGTAACAACAGTATGGCACTCAGCACTCTTAGACAATTTCCCAAGCAAGTTTCCTCTGGGGCAGACACAATATGAGCTAGATATGGGTTCAAAAGGCTCAGAAAATGCAGGGAAATATACTGCCTATGACTCTGGAAATTAGGGCCTCTTGCAAACCTGGAGTTCTCAAATCTTAGAATGTAGACAGTTACTGATAGACAGATGTCTGAAAAGCACTCTATTTTTATGTCTTTCATTCATCTTGGAGGCGGGGTCACCCTGAGGACTGTGGATGTATGATTCAAAGTACAGATTTAGGGGAGGATGCTCTCCCTGGAGACTGTAGACATGTGATCCAAGGTGCATGATTTAGGAGGGGGTCACCATAGAAACTGTGGATGTGCTACTCCAGGTATAGGGTCTAGGAAGTGGGGTTACCCTGCCAATTGTGGACATGTTTCCACAGGGTCAGGGCCTGGGGGATGGAGTCATCCCAGAGACTGTGCCTATATGACCCCAGCTACAGGGTCTGGGGAGAAGTGTTACCCTAGAGACTGTGGAATGTGACCCCAGGTGCAGGGTTGGATTGGGGTCAACCTGGAGATAGTCATCTTGTGATCCTGAATGCATGGTCTAGGAGGGAGTATCCATGGATACTATGGATATGTGACTACAGGTTTAGGCTTTGGGGTTACCCTGAACTGTGGACATGTACCCCTAGTTGTTCGGTCTGAAGGTGGAGTCACCCTGGAGACTGTGGATGTGTGGCCCCAGGTACAGTGTCTGCAGAGGGGTGTCACCCTAGACACTGAAAATGTGACCCCAGGTCCAGGGTCAAGAGCGTTCACACTGGATATTGTGGCCATGTGACCCCATGTGCAGGTTATAGGAGGTAGGATCACATTGGAGACTTTGAACATGTGACCCCAGATGCAAGATCTCTGAGGTGGGGTCTCCCTGGAGACTGTACACATGGCCCACAGTACAGGTTCTGGGAGGTGGGTTCATTAGGAGACTGTGGACATGTGACCCAAAGTGCAGTGTCTGGGGAACACACTGACCCTGGAGACCATGGACTTATGACAATATGTATATAGTCTGGGAGGCAGTAACTCTGGACATTATGTACTTGTGACCACAGGTGTAGGTTTGGGAGGGGTTTCACCTTGAGACTGTAAATGTGAGAAACCAGGTGCAGAGTCTGAGAGCTGGGATCACTCTGGAAACTATGGACATTTGACCCCAGGTACAGAGTCGAGGAGGTGGGGTCACCCTGGAGACTGTGGACAGGTGACCCCAGGTCCAAGGTCTGGGAGGGGGACACCTTGGAGCTTGTAGATGTGCCACCCCAGGTGCAGGGTCTGGGGGGTGGGGTAAGCCTGGAGACTGTGGATGTATGACCCAAGGTGCAGGTTATGGGGAGGGTCTCACCCAGAAGATTGTGGACATATCACCCCAGATACATGGTCAGTGAAATGGGGTCACCCTGGAGACTGAATATGTTACCTCAGGTGCAGATTCTTGGAGGGGTTTACCCTGGAGGCCATGGTCATGAGAATCCAGAGGCAGGGTCTGTAAGGTTAGGTCACATCAAGTCTGTGGATCTGATACCCCAGACCAGGGTCAGTGAGGTTGGGTCACCCTGGAAAATGTGGATGTGTGACCCCAAATATACAATCTGGGGAAGATCATCACCCTGGAGACTGGACACCAGGTGCAGGGTCTGACAGGGGGGTGTAACAATGGAGAATGTGGACATATGACCCCAGGTGCAGGGTCTGGTTGGGGGTTCACACTTGAGACTGTGGACATGTTACCCAGGTACAAGGTCTGGGAAATTACATCACCCCGGAGACTATGGACATGTGTCACCAGGTACTGGGTCTGGAAGAATGCACACGGTAGAGACTGTATATGTGACCCCAAATACAGTGCCTGGAAGAGGTCACCCTGGGGACTGAAGACATGTGATCTCAGATACAGGATCTGGGAGGGTGTCATCCTGGAAACTGTGGACATGTAACACGAGGGTAGGGTCTGGGAGGGGAGCTCACAATGGAAACTGTGGCCGTATCATCCCAGGTGCTCGGATTGATATGGTAGTGTCACCCTTAAGTCTGTGGACTGTATCCATAGGTAAGGGTCTGGGGGTGTCACCCTGGAGACTGGAAATGTGAACAGAGGTTCAAAGTCTGAGAGTGGTGGTCACCCTGGAGACTGTGTACATGTGACCAGAGGTAAAAGTTCTGGAGAGGTGGGGTCACCATGGAGAATGTGGATGTGTGACCCCAGGTGTAGGGTCTGGCAGAGGCAGTTACCCTGGAAACTGGAAATGTGACCCCAGGTACAGGGTCTGGGTGAGGTGTCACCAATGAGACTATGGACATTTGACCCCAGGTGCTTGCATTTCAAAGGGATGACCCTTTAGCCTGTGGATGTGTGACCCCCAAGTGAACAGTCTGGGAGTAGGGGTCACCCTGCACTGTGGTTGTCTAACACCAGGTGCAGGATCTATGGAGAGGGCTCTCTGTGGAGACTGTGGACATGTGACCCCAGATGAAGTTTCTGTGAGATGTTTTCTCCCTGGAAAAAGTGTATGGGTGACTCAAAATGCAGTGTCAGGGGTAGAGGCTGACCCTGGAGCCTGTGGATGTGTAAAGCCAGGTGAAGTGTCTGGGAGGTGGGGTCACTATGGAGAATGTGGACGTGTGAACCTAGGTGCAGGGTCTGGGAGAGTGTTCACCCTGGAGACTATGGACATGTGACCCTATGAATAAGAGTCTATGAAGGGGTTCACCAGGGAATCTGTGGCCATGTGACACCAGGTAAAGGATCTGATGTGGGATGTGAATGTAGAGATGTGGTCATATAATGCCCAGTGCAGGGGGTAAGGGGGTCACCCTGGAAACTGTGGGTGTGTGATCTCAGGTGCATGGTCTGGGAGGGATTCATCATGGAGACTATGGGCGTGAAATTCCTGGGATAGGGTCTGGAAGGTGGGGTTACCAAGCAGATTATTTGCAGGTGTTTCTGGTTACTGGGTCTGGATGATGGGGTCACCCTGAGGACTATGGATGTGTGACCCAAAGTGCAGGGTCTGGGGAGGTGGCTCTCCCTGCATACTGTGGATGTGTGATCCCAGATGCAGGATGAGAGATGTGGGGTCACTCTGGGGATTGTGGACATGTTACATCAGATGAATGGTCTGGGAGGGGGTTACCCTGGAGCCGCTGGACGTGTTACCTTAAGTGCAGGGACTGGGAGGTGGTGTCACCCAGGACGCTGTGGTCATGAGACCTCAGGTACAGAGTCGGGATGTTGGCTCATACTAGAGACTGTGGACATGATCCCATGTATGTGGTCTGGGAGGAAGTCACCCTGGATACTACAGAAATTTGGCCCCAGGTAGGGTCAAGAGGGAGGTTACCCTGGAGACTGTTTATCTGTGACCTCACATGCAGTTTCTGGGAGGTGGAGTCACACTTCAAACTATAGACATGTGACCATGGTCCAGAGTGGGAGGAGGTCACCCTGGATCTTGTGGACATGGGACCTTAGGTGCAGGGTCTGAAAAGTGGTGTCACTCGGGATTGTGGACATGTTACTCAGGTGTATGATCTGGGAGGGGTTTACCCTGGAGACTGTGGATGGGCAAGCCTAGATGCAGGGACTGGGAGGAGATGTCACAAGGGGAACTGTAGTCATGTGACCCAAGTATAGTCTGAAAGTGGTCTCATCCTGGAGACTGTTTTCATGTGACCCCAGGTGCAGGGTCTGGGAGATGTGTCACCCTTTAGACTCTAAACATGTGACCCCAAGTTCAGGGTCTGTGAGGTGGAGTTACCCTGGGGACAGTAGACATGTGACCCAAGGTTCCAGGTCTGGGGAGGGGTCGCACCAAGGAGACTGTGGATGTGTGACCACACATACAGGTTCTGGGAGTGTGTCACCCTGATGAATGTGGACTTATGAACCTGGTAAGTTGTAGTCACCCTGGAGACTGTGGACATGTGAACCCAAATGTGGGGTGTGAGCAGTGTCAACAAGGAGAATTTTGACATGTGACCCCAGGTGCAGGTACTTTGAAGCAGTCAACATGGAGCCTGTGGATGCGTGAACCCAGGGCAAGGGTCTAGGAGGTGGGGTCACCCTTGAGATTGGACGTGTGACCCCAGGTGCAGGGTCTTGAGATGGGTTCACCTTGGCAACTGTGGATATGTGACCCCAGGTTCAGGGTCTTGGAGGACATTCACCCTGGAGAATGTGGACATGTGATCCCATGTACAGGGTCTGCAAAGGTGTTCATCAAGGAGACTGTGGCCATGTGAGAGCTGGTATAGTTTCTGAAGAGGAATGTCAGCATGGAGACTGTGGACATGTACACCAGGTGCTTGGATGTAAGCTGTGGTCACCCTGAAGACTGTGCATGTGTGACCCAGTTTCAGTGTTTGGGATGTTTGTCACCTGGAGGTGGTGGACCTTTGACTTCAGGTATAGGTTCTGGGGGCTGCTGTCACCCTGGGGACTGTGGATATGTGACATCAGGTACAGGGTCTGAGTGATGGGGTCAACCTATGGACTGTGGGCATCTGATCCCACGTGTAGGATCTGGAAGGGGGCCTCTGTAGAGACTGTGGAAATCTTACCCTAGGTGCAGGGTCTGGGAGGAGGTCACCATGAACACTGTTGATGTGTGACCCAAGCTACTGGGTCTTGGGGACAGGGTCACCCTGGAGACTGTAGACATGTGACCCCAGGTACAGTGTCTGGGAAGTGGGGTCAACATGGGTAATGTGAATGTTTGACCCAAAGTGTTGGGTCTGAGGAGAGGGCTAACCCTGAAGACTGGAGGTGTGATTCCAGGTGAATGGTCTGGGAGGATGTCACCTTAGAGATTGCTGATGTGTGACTCCACATAGGATATAGGAGGTGGGGGGGGTGTCACACTCTAGACTGTAAACATGTGACCCCAGTCTAGAGTCACCCTGGATATTGTGGACATAGGATCCCAGGTGCAGGGTCTGGGAGGTGGCTTACCCTGGAGACTGTGACATCAGACCCTAGGTACATTGTTTGAGAGTTGGATCACCCTGGAGACTGTGGACACGTGATCCCAGGTGCAGGGTCTTGGAAGGGGGTCACCCTGGAGATTGTGGACGTGTGACTCCAGGTACAGTTTCTGGGAGAGTGTCACCCTAGACTGTGTACATGTGACCCCAAGTGCAGGATTTGGGAGAGAGGGTCACCATGTTGACTGGACATATGTCAACAGGTGCAAGTTATGGGCAGGAGGGACACCCTGGATATTGTCAAACTGTGACCCAGGCACAGGGTCTGGGCATTCCCTCATAGCTCAAAAGCTTCCCTCATAGCTCAGTTGGTAAAGAATCTACCTGCAATGCAGGAGACCCTGGTTTGAATCCTGGGTCAAGAAGATTTCCTGGTGAAGGAAATGGCAACCCACTCCAGTATTCTTGCCTGGAGAATCTCATGAATAGAGGAACCTCACTGGCTACAGTCCATGGGGTCACAAGAATTGGACATGACTTAGTGACTAAACTACCACCACTAAGGACTGTTAAGGGGTGAGAGTTTAGTAAATAGAAAATAGACAGGGTCTGGGAGAGGGGGTCACCATGGAGACTGTGTACGTGTGACCCCAGGTACAGTGTTGGGAAAGGAGTCAAACTGGTGACTATGGACATGTGACCCCAGGTACAGGGTCTGGAAGGAGGGTCACCATGACCCCAGGTACAGGATAGGTGACATGAGGTCACTGTGGAGACTGTGGACATGTGAGTGCATGTGTAGGGTCTGGGAGGGGTTTACCTTGAAGACTGTGGACAAGTGACACAAGGTGTAGGGTCTGGGTGTGACTCCAGGTACACAGTCTGGTAGGTGGAGTAATCATGGAGACTGTGAACTTGTGACACCATGTATATGGTCTGAGAGTGGTTAACCCTGAGACTATGTACATATGACCACAGGTGTAGGTTTGTGAGGGAGTGTAAGAGTGTGTGAGGGTGTGAGAGGAAATGTAAGAGTGTGCAAGGGAGTATGAGTATGTGAGGGTGTGTGGGGGGGTAAGAGTGTGTGAAGACATGCAAGGGAGTGTAAGAATGTGCAAGAGTGTGTAAGAATGTACAAGGATGTGCAAGCGGGTGTAAGAGTGAGTGTAAAATTGTGTGAGGGTGTATTATGGAGTGAATGAGTGTGGAGGGTGTGTGAGGGAGTGTCAGAGCATGTGAGGGAAGGTAATAGTGTGCAAGGTGTGGGAGGGTATATATGAGTGTGCAAGTGTGTGTGAGGGAGTGTAAGAGTGTGTGAGGATGTGCAATGTAATGTAGGAGTGTGGGATGGTATGCAGGAGAGTGTAAGAGCATGAGAGGGAGTGTAAGAGTGTGAAAGGATGTGTAAGAGTGTGAAAGGATGTGTAAAGGAGTGTTAGTTTGTCAGATTGTGCCACGAAGTGTAAGAACATGCAAGGGAGTGAAAGAGTGTGTGAGGGTGTCTGATGGAGTGTGTGTGTCTGATGGAGTGTTAGGGTAAGTGAGGGTGTACAAGGGAGTATAATAGCATGCAAGGGAGTGTAACAGTGTGTGATGGTGTGCAACAGCATGCAAGGTAGTGTAATAGTGTTCAAGAGTGTGGAATGGAGTGTAAGGGTGTGTGAGAGTAGGCAAGAAACTGTCAGAGTATGCAAAGAATTGTACAGTGTATGAAGATGAGTGAGGAAGTGTAAGAGTGTGTGGGTGTGCAAGGAGTGTAGGAGGGTGCAAGGCAGTGTAGTAGCATACAAGAGAGTGTAAGAGTGTGGGATGATTTGCAAGGGAGTGGAAGAGCATGTGAGGGTCTGCAAGGGAGTATAGGGTGTGTGAGGGAGTGTAAGAGTGTGCTGGGTTGTGATATGGAATGTAAGAGTTAGAGGGTGTTCCAGGGAGTTTAAGAGAGATCCCAGGTGCAGAGTAGATTGGGAGTCACTTGGAACTAGTGGTCGCTTCAGGGATTATAAGAACATGAGAGGAAGTATAAGAATGTGTGAGGGTGTGCAAGGAGTGTAAGAGTGAGCAACACAGTGTAAGTATGTGAGGGTGTGCAACAGAATATAAGAGTGTGTGAGGGCCTTCAATGGAGTGTAAGAGTGTGCGAGGGTGTGCAAGGGAGTGTAGAGTGTGTGACTGTGTGAGGGAGTGTAAGGGTGAATGAGGAAGTGTAAGAATGAAAATGTATGGGAAGAGTGTAACAGTGTGTGAAGTAGTGAGAGGGAGTGTAATAGTGTGCAATGGTGTATGAGGGACGTTAAGAGTATACAAGGGTGTGCAACAGCGTGATAGTATGTGTGAGAGTGTGTGATGGTATGCAATGGCAGATGAGATCATTTGAAGATATGTGAGGACGTGCGAGAGCATACAAGGATGTGCAAAGGTGTGTGACATTGGGCAAGATTGTGAGGACATATGAGAGCATGTGAGGACATGGAAGGACATGAGTAGCTATATGAGTGCATGCAAGGGCATCTGAGGGCATGTGAGAACATGCACAGATGTGTAAGAGTGTGAGAGAATGTGTGAGAGCATGCAAGGGCATACAATAGCAAAAGAGGGTGTACAAGGACATGAAAGAGTATGCAGAGGTGTACGAGGCCATGTGATGCTGTGTGAAAGCAGGTAAGGGTGTGAGAGAATGTATGAGGACATGCAAGACTGTGTAAAGACGTGCAAGGGCATGGGAGGATGTGCAAGTACATAGAGGGAGTGTGAGTGCGTGTGAGGCCCTGCAAGAGCCTGCAAGGGCATGTGAAGGCATGTGAGGGTTTCCGAGGGCATGTGAGAGTACATGAGAGATTGAGAGAGAGAGTGCGAGGGCATGCAAGACCATGCGATGGTGTGCAAGGGCATATTAGGGAATGCGAGGATGTGTGAGGTCATGTGAGAGTGTGTGAGGATGTGCAAGGGTGTATGAGGGCCTGTGAAAGTGTGGGAAGGTGTGGGAGGGCATGTGAGACAGTGCAAGTGGGTGTGAGAGTATGAGTATATGCAAGGGGATGTGAGGGCATGCAAGAGCATGTGAGGGCATGCAAGGAATTGCAAGAGTGTGTGAGGACATTCGTGGGAGTGTGAAGCTATGTGAGAGCATGTGAGGGCATGTAAGCACATATGAGAAGGTGCAAGGACATGCAAGGGGAGGTGGACATGTGAGGCCATGTGAGGAAGTGCATGGGTGTGTGAGGCTGTACAAGGGCATGCAAATGTGTGCAAAGAATGTGCGAGGGAGTGTGAGGCCACATGAGAGTATGGGAGGGAATGTGAACATGTGTGAGAGAGTGCAAGTATGTGCGAGGGGATGCAAGGACAAGAAAAGGTGTGCTAGGGTGTGCGAATGCATGTGAGGGCATGGTGGGATATGCGATGACATGCGAGAGCATGTGAGGTCATGTGAGGGTGTGTGAGGAAATGTGAGAGTTGACAAGGGCATGTGAGTGAATGCAAGAGAAGGTGAGGGCATGCGAGGGGACGCAAGGGCATGCTAGGGTGTTCAAGTGCATGTGAGGTCATGGCAGGGTGTACAAGGGTGCAGGAGGTCATTGAGGGTGTGTGAGAGTGTGCAAGGATGTTCAAGAGTGTGAGGGCGTGTGAGCACTTGAGAGGGCATGTGAAAATGTGCAAGGGCATGCGGGAGGGAGTGTGCAAGGACATGCAAGGCCATTTGAGGTCATGCGAGTGCATGCCAGGATGCGTGAGAATGTATGAGCATGGATGAGAGTGTAGTAGTGCCTGCAAGGGTGTGTGAGGGTGTGCATGGTCATGTTAGGGCTTTGTGGCTGTGTGAGAGTGTGTGAGTGCGTGCAAGAGCATTTGAGGGCAAACAAGGTGTGAAAGGCCATGCAAAGCCATGCAAGGGCATGCTCAGTTCAGTCGCTCAGTTTTGTCTGACCCTGCGACCCCAAGCACGGCAGCACGCAAGGCCTCCCTGTCCATCACCAACTCCCAGAGTCCATCTAAACCCATGTGCATTGAGTCAGTGATGCCATCCAACCATATCATCCTCTGTTGTCCCCTTCTCCTGCTCTCAATCCTTTCCAATATCAGGGTCTTTTAAAATAAGTCAGCTCTTCGCATCAGGTGGCCAAAGTATTGGAGTTTCACCTTCAATATCAATCCTACCAATGAACACTCAGGACTGATCTCCTTTAGGATGGACTGTTTGGATCTCCTTGCTGCCGAGGTCCAGCCCCAGCTGATCCAGGGTATTCGAAGGAGAGATGGCTAGGCGACCTATTCAAATGTTAATTAGAGATAATAAAGAGTAATAGAATGAGGATAGCTCAGTAGGAAAATTCAGTGCAGAAAAGAAGCTGAGTGGCTTGGTTTACGCAGAAAATCAATATAACCTGTGACACCAGGTTAGCTCTGACCACGGAGGCCGCAGGCGCCATCTCGAATAGTGGAAGGTGCCCCGCCTTAGACACCTTCTCGAGTGGGTCTTAGAAGCCCAGGCAAATAAATGGTCGCAGAGGATATCCGCGCTCCAGATGGACACTCAGCTGGAAGTTAAAGGGAAGAATGACATGGGGAGACCAAGCGTTGGTGAGCAAGGCCCGTAGCTTTATTTTCTTTTTTTTTTTTTTTAATTTTATTTTATTTTTAAACTTAACATAACTGTATTAGATTTGCCAAATATCAAAATGAATCCGCCACAGGTATACATGTGTTCCCCATCCTGAACCCTCCTCCCTCCTCCCTCCCCATTCCATCCCTCTGGGTCGTCCCAGTGCACCAGCCCCAAGCATCCAGTATCGTGCATCGAACCTGGACTGGCAACTCATTTCATACATGATATTTACATGTTTCAATGCCATTCTCACAAATTTTCCCACCCTCTCCCTCTCCCACAGAGTCCATAAGACTGTTCTATACATCAGTGTCTCTTTTGCTGTCTCGTACACAGGGTTATTGTTACCATCTTTCTAAATTCCATATATATGCGTTAGTATACTGTATTGGTGTTTTTCTTTCTGGCTTACTTCACTCTGTATAATAGGCTCCAGTTTCATCCACCTCATTAGAACTGATTCAAATGTATTCTTTTTAATGGCTGAATAATACTCCATTGTGTATATGTACCACAGCTTTCTTATCCATTCATCTGCTGATGGACATCTAGGTTGCTTCCATGTCCTGGCTATTATAAACAGTGCTGCGATGAACACTGGGGTACTCGTGTCTCTTTCCCTTCTGGTTTTCTCAGTGTGTATGCCCAGCAGTGGGATTGCTGGATCATAAGGCATGTCTATTTCCAGTTTTTTAAGGAATCTCCACACTGTTCTCCATAGTGGCTGCACTAGTTTGCATTCCCACCAACAGTGGAAGAGGGTTCCCTTTTCTCCACACCCTCTCCAGCATTTATTACTTGTAGACTTTTGGATTGCAGCCATTCTGACTGGTGTGAAATGGTACCTCATAGTGGTTTTGATTTGCATTTCTCTGATAATGAGTGATGTTGAGCATCTTTTCATGTGTTTGTTAGCCATCTTTATGTCTTCTTTGGAGAAATGTCTATTTAGTTCTTTGGCCCATTTTTTGATTGGGTCATTTATTTTTCTGGAGTTGAGCTGTAGGAGTTGCTTGTATATTCTCGAGATTAGTTGTTTGTCAGTTGCTTCATTTGCTATTATCTTCTCCCATTCTGAAGGCTGTCTTTTCACCTTGCTAATAGTTTCCTTTGATGTGCAGAAGCTTTTAAGGTTAATTAGGTCCCATTTGTTTATTTTTGCTTTTATTTCCAATATTCTGGGAGGTGGGTCATAGAGGATCCTGCTGTGATGTATGTCAGAGAGTGTTTTGCCTATGTTCTCCTCTAGGAGTTTTATAGTTTCTGGTCTTACGTTTAGATCTTTAATCCATTTTGAGTTTATTTTTGTGTATGGTGTTAGAAAGTGTTCTAGTTTCATTCTTTTACAAGTGGTTGACCAGAGTTCCCAGCACCACTTGTTAAAGAGATTGTCTTTAATCCATTGTATATTCTTGCCTCCTTTGTCGAAGATAAGGTGTCCATATGTGCGTGGATTTATCTCTGGGCTTTCTATTTTGTTCCATTGATCTATATTTCTGTCTTTGTGCCAGTACCATACTGTCTTGATAACTGTGGCTTTGTAGTAGAGCCTGAAGTCAGGTAGGTTGATTCCTCCAGTTCCATTCTTCTTTCTCAAGATCGCTTTGGCTATTCTAGGTTTTTTGTTTTTCCATACAAATTGTGAAATTATTTGTTCTAGCTCTGTGAAGAATGCTGTTGGTAGCTTGATAGGGATTGCATTGAATCTATAGATTGCTTTGGGTAGTATACTCATTTTCACTATATTGATTCTTCCAATCCATGAACATGGTATATTTCTCCATCTGTTAGTGTCCTCTTTGATTTCTTTCACCAGTGTTTTATAGTTTTCTATATATAGGTCTTTAGATTCTTTAGGTAGATATATTCCTAAGTATTTTATTCTTTCCGTTGCAATGGTGAATGGAATTGTTTCCTTAATTTCTCTTTCTGTTTTCTCATTATTAGTGTATAGGAATGCAAGGGATTTCTGTGTGTTGATTTTATATCCTGCAACTTTACTATAGTCATTGATTAGTTCTAGTAATTTTCTGGTGGAGTCTTTAGGGTTTTCTATGTAGAGGATCATGTCATCTGCAAACAGTGAGAGCTTTACTTCTTCTTTTCCAATTTGGATTCCTTTTATTTCTTTTTCTGCTCTGATTGCTGTGGCCAAAACTTCCAAAACTATGTTGAATAGTAATGGTGAAAGTGGGCACCCTTGTCTTGTTCCTGACTTTAGAGGAAATGCTTTCAATTTTTCACCATTGAGGATAATGTTTGCTGTGGGTTTGTCATATATAGCTTTGATTATGTTGAGGTAGGTTCCTTCTATTCCTGCTTTCTGGAGAGTTTTGATCATAAATGGATGTTGAATTTTGTCAAAGGCTTTCTCTGCATCTATTGAGATAATCATATGGTTTTTATTTTTCAATTTGTTAATGTGGTGTATTACATTGATTGATTTGCGGATATTGAAGAATCCTTGCATCCCTGGGATAAAGCCCACTTGGTCATGGTGTATGATCTTTTTAATGTGTTGTTGGATTCTGATTGCTAGAATTTTGTTAAGGATTTTTGCATCTATGTTCATCAGTGATATTGGCCTGTAGTTTTCTTTTTTTGTGGGATCTTTGTCAGGTTTTGGTATTAGGGTGATGGTGGCCTCATAGAATGAGTTTGGAAGTTTACCATCCTCTGCAATTTTCTGGAAGAGTTTGAGCAGGATAGGTGTTAGCTCTTCTCTAAATTTTTGGTAGAATTCAGCTGTGAAGCCGTCTGGACCTGGGCTTTTGTTTGCTGAAAGATTTTTGATTACAGTTTCAATTTCCGTGCTTGTGATGGGTCTGTTAAGATTTTCTATTTCTTCCTGATCGAGTTTTGGAAAGTTGTACTTTTCTAAGAATTTGTCCATTTCTTCCACGTTGTCCATTTTATTGGCATATAATTGTTGATAGTAGTCTCTTATGATCCTTTGTATTTCTGTGTTGTCTGTTGTGATCTCTCCATTTTCATTTCTAATTTTATTGATTTGATTTTTCTCCCTTTGTTTCTTGATGAGTCTGGCTAATGGTTTGTCAATTTTATTTATCCTTTCAAAGAACCAGCTTTTGGTTTTGTTGATTTTTGCTATGGTCTCTTTTGTTTCTTTTGCATTTATTTCTGCTCTAATTTTTAAGATTTCTTTCCTTCTACTAACCCTGGGGTTCTTCATTTCTTCCTTTTCTAGTTGCTTTAGGTGTAGAGTTAGGTTATTTATTTGACTTTTTTCTTGTTTCTTGAGGTGTGCCTGTATTGCTATGAACTTTCCCCTTAGGACTGCTTTTACCGTGTCCCACAGGTTTTGGGTTGTTGTGTTTTCATTTTCATTCGTTTCTATGCAAATTTTGATTTCTTTTTTGATTTCTTCTGTGATTTGTTGGTTATTCAGCAGCGTGTTGTTCAGCCTCCATATGTTGGATTTTTTAATAGTTTTTCTCCTGTAATTGAGATCTAATCTTACTGCATTGTGGTCAGAAAAGATGCTTGGAATGATTTCTATTTTTTTGAATTTACCAAGGCTAGCTTTATGGCCCAGGATGTGATCTATCCTGGAGAAGGTTCCATGTGCGCTTGAGAAGAAGGTGAAATTCATTGTTTTGGGATGAAATGTCCTATAGATATCAATTAGGTCTAACTGGTCTATTGTATCGTTTAAAGTTTGTGTTTCCTTGTTAATTTTCTGTTTAGTTGATCTATCCATAGGTGTGAGTGGGGTATTAAAGTCTCCCACTATTATTGTGTTATTGTTAATTTCTTCTTTCATACTTGTTAGCATTTGTCTTACATACTGCGGTGCTCCCGTGTTGGGTGCATATATATTTATAATTGTTATATCTTCTTCTTGGATTGATCCTTTGATCATTATGTAGTGACCATCTTTGTCTCTTTTCACAGTCTTTGTTTTAAAGTCTATTTTATCTGATATGAGTATTGCTACTCCTGCTTTCTTTTGGTCCCTATTCGCATGGAAAATCTTTTTCCAGCCCTTCACTTTCAGTCTGTATGTGTCCCCTGTTTTGAGGTGGGTCTCTTGTAGACAACATATGCAGGGGTCTTGTTTTTGTATCCATTCAGCCAGTCTTTGTCTTTTGGTTGGGGCATTCAACCCATTTACGTTTAAGGTAATTACTGATAAGTATGACCCCGTTGCCATTTACTTTATTGTTTTGGGTTCGAATTTATACACAATTTTTGTGTTTCCTGTCTAGAGAATATCCTTTAGTATTTGTTGGAGAGCTGGTTTGGTGGTGCAGAATTCTCTCAGCTTTTGCTTGTCTGAAAAGCTTTTGATTTCTCCTTCATACTTGAATGAGATCCTTGCTGGGTACAATAATCTGGGCTGTAGATTATTTTCTTTCATCATTTTAAGTATGTCTTGCCATTCCCTCCTGGCTTGAAGAGTTTCTATTGAAAGATCAGCTGTTATCCTTATGGGAATTCCCTTGTGTGTTATTTGTTGTTTTTCCCTTGCTGCTTTTAATATTTGTTCTTTGTGTTTGATCTTTGTTAATTTGATTACTATGTATCTTGGGGTGTTTCGCCTTGGGTTTATCTTATTTGGGACTCTCTGGGTTTCTTGGACTTGGGTGATTATTTCCTTCCCCATTTTAGGGAAGTTTTCAACTATTATCTCCTCAAGTATTTTCTCATGGTCTTTCTTTTTGTCTTCTTCTTCTGGGACCCCTATGATTCGAATGTTGTAGCGTTTAATATTGTCCTGGAGGTCTCTGAGATTGTCCTCATTTCTTTTAATTCGTTTTTCTTTTATCCTCTCTGATTCATTTATTTCTACCATTCTATCTTCTAATTCACTAATCCTATCTTCTGCCTCTGTTATTCTACTATTTGTTGCCTCCAGAGTGTTTTTAATTTCACTTATTGCATTATTCATTATATATTGACTCTTTTTTATTTCTTCTAAGTCCTTGTTAAACCTTTCTTGCATCTTCTCAATCCTTGCCTCCAGGCTATTTATCTGTGATTCCATTTTAATTTCAAGATTTTGGATCAATTTCACTATCATTATTCGGAATTCTTTATCAGGTAGATTCCCTATCTCTTCCTCTTTGGTTTGGTTTGGTGGGCATTTATCCTGTTCCTTTATCTGCTGGCTATTCCTCTGTCTCTTCATCTTGTTTAAATTGCTGAGTTTGGGGTGTCCTTTCTGTATTCTGGCAGTTTGTGGAGTTCTCTTTATTGTGGCGTTTCCTCGCTGTGTGTGGGTTTGTACAGGTGGCTTGTCAAGGTTTCCTGGTTAGGGAAGCTTGTGTCGATGTTCTGGTGGATGGAGCTGTATTTCTTCTCTCTGGAGTGTAATGAAATGTCCAGTAATGAGTTATGAGATGTCTATGGTTTTGGGGTGACTTTGGGCAGCCTGTATCTTGAAGCTCAGGGCTGTGTTCCTTTGTTGCTGGAGAATTTGCTTGTTATGTCTTTCCCTGGAACTTGTTGGCCCTTGTGTGGTGCTTGGTTTCAGTGTCGGTATGGAGGCGTTTGATGAGCTCCTGTCAATTAATGTTCCTTGGAGTCAGGAGTTCCCTGGAGTCAGGGATTGGACTTAAGCCTCCTACTTCCAGTTATCGGTCTTAATTTTACAGTAGTTTCAAAACTTCTCCTTCTATCCAGCACCACTGATAAAACATCTACGTTAAAGATGAAAAGTTTCTCTACTGTGAGGGTCACTCAGAGAGGTTCACAGCGTTACATGGAGAAGAGAAGAGGGAGGAGGGAGTTAGAGGTGACCCAAATGAGATCAGGTGGAATCAATAGTGGAGAGAGTGGGCTAGCCAGTAGTCACTTCCTTATGTGCACTCCACAACTGGACCACTCAGAGATGTTCACGGAGTTATACAGGGAAGAGAAGAAGGAGGCAGGAGACAGAGGTGGCCAGAAGGATAAAAGGGGGAAATGAAAAGGCGGGAGACAGATCCAGCCAGTAATCAGTTCCTTAAGTGTTCTCCACCGTCTGGAACACACAGAAATTCACAGAGTTGGGTAGAGTAGAGAGGGGTTAGGGAGGAGATACAGGTGACCTGGTGGAGAAAATGGAGAGTCCAAAGGGAGAGAGAGCAGTCAAGCCAGTAATCTCGTACACTAGTGAAAAATGGGTCCTGAAGATTGGGTTCTTAAAGGTACAAAATTGGTAACAAATACATAAAAACAAAAATTAGAAATTAGAGTAGAGTTTGGAATTTCAAAAATGCGATGTTAATGAAAAGGAGAAGGAAAAGAAAGAGAGAAAAAACGAACAAAGAAAAACAAACAAGGTCGTGAAAGTAATAAAGAAACTACAGGTACAAAATTGATAACTAATACCAAACAGCAAAAATTAAAAATCCAGAGTAGAGTTTGGAATTTCAAAAATACAACGTTAAAAAAAAAAAAGAAGAAGAAGAAAAATAAAGAGAGAAAACAAACAAACCAACAAAAACAATGTCGCAAAAATTATAAAGAAAATACAGGTACAAAATTGATATCAAATACCAAAAAGCATAAATTAAAAATCTTGAGTAGAGTTTGGAATTGCAGATATACGATGTTATATAAAAGAAGAAGAGAAAGAAACAGAGGAAAAAGAAAAAAAAAAAAGTCACAGCAATTATGAAAAAAACTATAGGTACAAAATTGATAACATATATCAAAAGGCTAAAATTAAAAATCTAGAGTAGAGTTTGGAATTTCAAAAATGCAATGTTAAAGAAAAGAAGAAAAAGAAAAAAGAAAAAGAAAAAAAAAAAAAAAACCACGGTCAAAAAATTATAAAATATATATATGAAGTTTGCTGAAGAAGAAAAAAAAAAAATAGGGTCTTTTTTTTTTTTTTGCAAAGTAATAGTTATAAAAGTGAAAATTAAAGGACAATAGAGGACTTAAAATTTTTTTTTTTTTAATTAAAAAAAAAGAAAGAAAGAAAGATTGATCGTAAAAATAGTAAAAATATATCTAGGTCTTTCTCTGGTTTTGTTGTGAGTATTGTGGGTTCAGTTCATTTTTGGCAGTTCCTTAGTCCGACTTATATTTCTCAAGATCTATAGGCCCCTTCCTATGTAATCCGTAGTAACCACAGGGTTTTAATCTATGGCCTGTAGCTTCCAAGGCGTTTCCCTCTGTTAGAGCTTCTTCTGTTTGCTGGTCTCTTCAGTGTCTGGTTCCCGCCCTGACACAAAGGGGACGGTGGAGGACCCTATTTTTTTTTTTTTTTTTTTTTAATTTAGGCTCACTTGTTCAGCCGCGCTGTGGGGAGGGAGGGAGGGATGCTGCAAACAGATAACACTGGTGTGCGCTCGAAGTGCCTCAGCCACACTGGGTCTGCCCCCGCTCACGGCGCGTGTAACCTCCCTGCCCACACTGCTTGGGCTCTAGGTTGTTCCGCTGGGAACACTCAGAGGCCGGCCCTGGACTGAGCTCCCAGGTCCAAGCCGCTCAGGTTCAGGCACTCGGGTAGTCCTCAGAGGCGCAGACTCGGTTGGGCCTGCGTTTTGTGTTCTTCCCAGGTCGAGCAGCTCAGGCGATGAGGTGCTTGGCGGGCGCCAATGCTGCGACTTATCGCCTCCCCGCCACTCGGTTATCTGGGTGTAAAACCGGCGCACCTTCTCAGGCAGATGTTGACCGTCCAGACCCCCAAGAAGTTTTAGTTAGCAAAGAAGCCTGCTTACAGTTTTATAGATAGTGTCTCTCTGGGGCTGCGATTGCCCCCTTCCGGTTCTGGTTGCCTGTCACCGGAGGGGGAGGTCTGCAGCCGGCTATCTCTGTTCAGTCCTTTGTTCTGTGCGCGGGCCTGGCGGTGTCTTAGGTTAGGGCTGGCTTTTCGCGTGGTAGATATCCCACAGTCTGGTTTGCTAGCCCAAATTATTTCGCTCAGATAGCGCTCAGGACATTCGGCCCGATTCTTACTCTAAGGGACACAGCCCGCGCCGCACTTCCCTGCCCAGCCCCCGCTTGCTAATGCCATGTGCAGGCGTCTGCGCTGCTTCTCCGCTGGGGGAGTTCCCGTAGGGCTCACAGTCCGCGATTTTTAATTGTTTATTTTTTTTTTTCCCCTCCCTTTTATGTTGCCCTCTGTGCTTCCAAAGCTCGGCACAGATTCGGCAGTGAGAGGGTTTCCTGGTGTTTGGAAACTTCTCTCTTTTTAAGACTCCCTTCCCGGGACGGAACTCCGTCCCTCCCTCTTTTGTCTCTTTTTTTGTCTTTTATATTTTTTCCTACCTCCTTTCGAAGAGTTGGGCTACTTTTCTGGGTGCCTGATGTCCTCTGCCGGCATTCGGAAGTTGTTTTGTGGAATTTACTCGATGTTTAAATGCTCTTTTGATGAATTTGTGGGGGAGAAAGGGTTCTCCCCGTCCTACTCCTCCGCCATCTTGGCTCCTCCCCCCCCGTAGCTTTATTTTCAACAGGGGTTTTTATACCCTAAGTTACACATAGAGGATAATAGGGGATGTAAAGTCAGCAGTCTTTGACGCTTATCAAAAACCAGGGTTTCTTTCCTGTAAATTTATCGTATACAAATGGTTTAGGTGATTTACATCATCTTCTGGCCAGAAGGCCTATTAACATTTTATGACTCTTGACAAGGACTTATCAACAAAGACTTATTTTCTCTAAGAGTAATTATTTTAAGGTTTGGCACCATCTTTCGAAGATAAAATTAGATTCCTATAGGGCGGATGTGTAATGGGTTTACAAAGGAAATAATTTATTACCTTAAGGGTCTAAAGTTACTAACACCAAGGCCACTACTTATTTTTTATACATACCAACTATATTAATTAATACACATTCAAGGATACAATACAGGGGATGTGGAAACTTGGCAGCAAGCATTGGCTCATCAATGAAATCTTTTACTAGTTTTATTCTGACAGTTTCTAACTCTCTGAGAGGCTCTAAGCTATTTGAATATCTTAAGCTTCCCGTGCCTCTCGAGGCTGGGAGACTGTAAACAATCGTATGCATAGCTGTAGGTGTCCAGGTAAACTTGTCAGGCGAGTTAGAGAGTCATCTGAGGGGTTTGGATTTAAACACTCCTAATTGCCCAGGAACTTTATTAATTGGAGCTGTAAGTTAACTCTTTGACAGAGAGAGTGAGATGGTGGTGGGGGACAGCCCCCAGTAAAATCAGAGGTGAGAGCACAAAGCAATAAAGTAGGCAGACTCTGGTTTTTTGGGGGTAGATGCTCGAGAATATCTGGGGGCACTCCCGAGGCTCAATCCCGCCTTTGCGTATGCCGAGCCTCCTTCCGCATGACCTTTGTCACGAGTGGAATGTCTCTCGCCAGCTCCCGGCACCTTGCAGTCCAAGGGACTCTCAAAAGTCTTATCCAACACCCCATGAACAGTATGAAAAGGCAAAAAGATAGTACACTGAGAGATGAACTCCCCAAGTCGGTAGGTGTCCAATATGTTACTGAAAATCACTGGAGAAATAACTCCAGAAAGAATGAAGGGATGGAGCCAAAACAAAAACAACACCCAGTTGTGGATGGAACTGGTGATAGAAGAAAGGTTCAAAGATGTAAAAAGCAATATTGAATAGGGACCTGGAAAGTTAGGTCCATGAATCAAGGCAAATTGGAAGTGGTCAAACAGGAGATGGCAAGAGTGAATGTCTACATTCTAGAAATCAGCAAACTAAGATGGACTGGAATGGGTGAATTTAACTCAGATAACCATTATATCTACTACTGTGGGCAGGAATCCCTTAGAAGAAATGGAATAGCTATCATGGTCAGCAAAAGAGCCTTAAATACAGTACTGGATGCAATCTCAAAAACGACAGAATGATCTCTGTTTGTTTCCAAGGCAAACCATTCAATATCAAGGTGATCCAAGTCTATGCCCCAAACAGTAACACTGAAGAAGCTGAAGTTGAACAGTTCTATGAAGACCTACAAGACCTTCTAGAACTAGCACCCAAAAAAGATGTCCTTGTCATTACAGGGGACTGGAATGCAAAAATCAGAACTCAAGAAACACCTGGAGTAACAGGCAAATTTGGCCTTGGAGTACAGAATGAAGCAGGCCAAAGGCTTATAGTGTTCTGCCAAGAGAACACACTGGTCATAGCAAACACCCTCTTCCAACAAGGGCGTGTGAGGGCATGCAAAAGCATGCGAGGATGTTTGAGGGTGTGTGAGGGGTTGCGAGAGCATGGAGGACGTGCAAGGATTTGTGAGGTCATGTGAGGACGTGAGAGGGCATGCGAGTGTGTGTGAGGACATGAAAGGCCTTGTGAGAGCAGCCGAGCATGTGCGAGGGTGTGCGAGTGTGTGTGAGGCAGTGTGAAGGTGTGTGAGGGCTTGCAGGGATGTGCGAGGTTGTACAAGGATGTGCAAGTGTGTGCAAGGTTGTCAGAGAGTGTGTGAGGGCATGCAAGGACGTGCAAGAATCTTCAAGGGCATGCGAGGATGTGTGAGAACGTGCCATGATGTGTGAGAGCATACAAGGACATGTGAGGGTGTGCGAGACCGTGCAAGGGCATGAGGTGGCATTTTGGACTTGTGAGAGCATGCAAGGACTTTCCAGTGCATACAAGGACGTGTGAAAATGTGTGAGGGTATGCTAGGGCATCTTCAGGCATGTGAGAGCATGTGAAGGCGTGCAAAGATGTGAAAGAGCGTAAGAGGATGTGCGAGAATTTATGAGTGTGGCAAGGGCATTCTAGGGTTTGTGTGGGCATGTGAGGGCTTGCTAGAACATATGAGAGTGTGTGAGGATCTGTGAGAACGGGCGAGGGCATGCTAGGGAATACACGGTCATGTGAGGGTGTGTGAAAGTATGCAAGTGCATGCAAGAGCATGTGAGGGTGTGCAAGTGTATGCGAGGACGTGTGAAAGCGTTAAAGGGCGTGTGAGGACGTGTGAGAGTGAACAAGGGCGTGGGAGAGCTTGTGAGAGCATGTGCGAACGTGCGAGGACTTGCAAGAGGGTGCAAGAACATGCGAGGGAGTGTAAGGCCGTATGATAGTGTGCAAGGGTGTGTGAGTGTATGGGAGAACATGAAAGAGTGTACAAGAACACACGAGGGTGTGCAATGCCGTGCAATAGCATGTGAAGTCATACTAGGGTATGTGAGGATGTGTGAGAGTGTTCGACACTGTGAAAGATAGTGCGAGGGCATGCAGGAGTATGTGTGGGCATTTGAGGATGTACTAGGGAATGAGGAAAGGTACTAGGGCATGGGGAAAGGTGCTAGGGCATGCAAGTGTGTGCAAGAGCATGCAAGGAGTTGTGTGGCTATACAAGAGTGTGCGTGTGTGCATGTGAAAATATTTGAGGACGTATGAGCACATGCGAGGGTGTGGGAGTGAGTACAAGGGTATGCAAGGGCATGTGAGGGTATGCGAGGACGTGCAAGAGAGTGTCACGATGTGTGAGAGAGCATGAAGGAATGAAAGGGTGTGTAAGAACATTTGAGGACATGTTAGGTCATGGGAGGATGCTCTTGGGTGTATGAGTGTGTGTAAGGAGGTATGTAGCTGTGTGAGATACACGTGTGAGTGTAAGAGCTTTTGAGAGCACCCAAGGGTGTGAGAGGATGTTCAAGGCTGTGTGATGGTGTGCAAGTGTGTGTGAGGGGATGTGAGAGGATGCAAGAACGTTCAAGGGCATGTGAGAGCTTGCAAGGGCATGCAAGGAAGTGCAAGGATGTGCAACCATGTGCGAAGGTGTATGAGTGTGTGTGAGAATGTGAGAGAGTGGGTGAGTACATGGGAGGGCATAAAGAGCATGTGAGTCCATGCAAGATTGTGCAAGGGCATGGGAATATGTGCGAGAGTGTGCAATGTTGTTTGATGACGTCCCAGAGTGTGTAAGGATGTGCAAGTGCATGTGAGGCTGTGTGAGACCGTGAAAGGGTATGCAAGCACGTGCAAGGGCATGCGGGGTCATGAAAGAGAAGGCAAAGGCAAGCGAGAGTGTGCGAGGAAGTGAGAGAGTGTGCAAGGACCTGCATGGGCATGTGAGTATATATGAGGCAATAAGAGGGAGTTCTAGAGTGTGCAAGGCCCTGTGAAGGCATGCAAGGATTTGCAAGGATTTGTGTGAGGACGTGCGAGGCTGTGTGAGGCCATGTAAGAGAAACGAGTGTGTGCAGGGCATTTGAGAGCATTCTAGGACGTGTGAGTGTGCAAGGGTGTGTGAGGGTGTGCGAGGGCATGCTAGTCCATATGAGGGCATGTGAGGATGTCCAAGAGTGTGTGACAACATACGAGGATGTACAAGGGCATGTGAGGATATGCGAGCCTATACAAGGGAGTGTGAGTGTGCGAGGACATGCGAGAACATGAAAGAGTGTGCGAGGGCATGCAAGGATGTGTAACGATGTGGGAGAGTGTGTGAGGTCATGAGAGAGCAGGCGACAGTGTGTGAGTGCATGCAAGTGTGAGGATATGGGAGGACTTGTGAGGGTATGCAAGGACAATTGAGGGCATGCAAGAGTGTGTGAGGGCTTGTGAGGACGTGGGAGGGTGTGGGAGGGCAATCAAGGGTGTTCAAGAGTGTGTGAGGGCTTGTGAGGACGTGCTATGGTGTGCAATTGCATGCTAGGACATACAAGAGGATGAGAGAATATGTCAGGTTGTGTGAGGGTGTGCAATACCCTGTCAGAGCATGCAAGGAGGTGGGAAGGTGTGTGAGGGTGTGAAAGCCTGAAAGGACGTGTGAGAGCATGAGAGGATGTGCGAGTTTGTGTGAGGCCATACAAGAGCACGCAAGGGCATGAGAGGCCATACGATGGTATGTGAGAAGGGGCAAGGGGGTGCAAAGGTGTATGAAGTCATGTGAGGACGTGTGAGAGCATTCGAGAGCATGGAAGAGCATATGTGGGCATGTGAGGGTGTGCGATTGTGTGCAAGGATGTGCCAGGCCGTGTGAGGGTGTGCAAGAGCATTCAAGAAAATATGAGATCATGCGAGGACATGTGAGGACATGCGAGGACATGTGAGGACATGCAAGAACATGTGACTGTGTGAGAGGGCATGCTAGGGCATGCAAGTGTATGTGAGGGCATGTGAGGGCTTTTGAGGTCATGCAAGAGCATGCAAGGATGTAAGAGGGCATTCAACAGTGTATGAGGTTGTGCGAGGGCCTGTGAAGATGTGCGAGGGCATGTGAGGGCATATGGTGATGTGCAAGGACATGTGAGATCATGCATGGACCTGCAAGAGTGTACGAGAATGTGCCAGCATGGGTGAGGTCGTTTTAGGGAGTGCGAGGGTGAGTGAGGGAGTGCAAGGCCATGAGAAGGCTTGCAAGTGTATGGGAGTACATGCGAGAAATGTGAGGACATACAAGAGAATGCAAGATCATATCAGGTCATGTGATGCTGTGCAATACCTTGTCAGGGAATGCAAGGAGGTGGGAAGGTAAGTGAGGGTGTGCGAGCATGCAACAAGGGTGGAGAGCATGTGATGGTAAGCAAGGGCTTGCACAAGCATACAAAGGCATTTGAGAGCATGGGAGAAGGTGTGAGAACATGCAAGGGAGTGCAAAAGACTTGTGAGCATACGAGGGCGTATGAGACCATGTGAGGGTGTGTGAGGATGTGAGAGCACGTGCAAGAGTGTGGGAGGGCATGCGAGCATATGTGAGGATGTGTGAGTCTGAACGAGGACATGCGACAGTGTGCGAGGACGTGCGAGGGCATGCGAGGGTGTGCGAGGATATGAGAGAAATGTGAGTGCCTGTGAAGACATGTGAAGTCATGCAAGGGTGTTCTAGGGCTTGTGCGGATGTGCAATGATGTTAGGCCATGTGAGAGCATTCAAGGGTGTGCAAGGGCATTTGAGGGCATGTGAGGATATGCAAGGACATGCGAGGCTGTACAAGAGTATGTGAGAGCATTCAGGGATGTGCAAGGGTGTGCAATTTCATGAGAAGACATGCAAGGTCATGCAAGTTTGTATGAGGACGTGCAATGGTGTGCCAGTTCATGCAAGAACGTGTAAAGGCCTGTGAGGGCATGCAAATTTGTATGAGGGTGTCCGAGGGCATGTGAGGGCATGCTAGAGTTTGTGAGGGCATGCGAGGACTTGTGAGAATGTGTGGGAGTGTGCCAGGGTGTGCAAAGGTGTTAGAGTTCATGTGAGGACTTCTGAAGGGGTACGATGCCATGCAAGAACGTGCAAGTGTGTGCAGGGTCATGTGGGAGTTTGCAAGGACATGTGTGGGCGTGCAAAGATGTGCAAAGGTGTGGAAGAGCGTTCAAGGATGTGCAAGCTCATGCAAGAGCATGGGAGAACATGCGAGGACTTACAAGTGCATGCGAGGTCTTGTGATGGTGTGCGACGATGTTTGAGGAGGTGTGAGGCCATATGAGAGTGTTCAAGGACATAAGAGGGTGTGCAAGGACGTGTGAGGCCATTCGAGAGGATGTGAGAGTGTGTGAGGACCTGCAAAAGCGTATGAGTTTGTATTAGAGTGTGCAAGGGTGTGCGAGAATGTGTGAGAGCATGTGAGGTCATATGATTCTCTGAGAGGGTGATTGAGGATGTGCGAGGGTGTGGGCAGGCATGCTAGGATGTGCGACGGCATGCAAGGATGTATGAGAGCATGGCAGGGCATGGGTGAACATGCAAGGGTGTGCAAGGATGTGTGAGGGCATGTGAGGACATACAAAAGCTTGGGAGGGAATGCGAGGATGTGCGAGGCCATGCAAGGCCAAGTGAGGCCATGAAATTGTATTTGAGGACATGGGAAGATGTGTGATGGCATCAAGACCATGCAAGGGCATGTGAGGACGTGCAAATGCATGTGATAGAGTGTGATGGTGTGAGAGAACATGAAAGGGAGTGCCAGGTTTTGCAAAGATGAGCTAGCGGGTGCAAGGGCGTGTGAGAGCATCTTGGTCATGTGAGGCCTTGTGATGACATGCTAGGACATGTAACATCATACAAGGATGTGTGAGTTCATGCGTGAGTGTGCTAGGCCATGTGAGGGAGTGTGAGAGCATGCATGGGGGAGAGGAGCAAGCGAGTCCATGCAAGAACATACAAGGGCAAGTGAGGGCGTGTGAGAGCATGCAATGCCATGTGATGGTGTGCAAGGATGTGTGAGAGCATGTGAAGGCATGCATGGTCTTGCAAGAGTATATGAGGCCATGAGAGGGCATGGGAGGGCTTGCAAGAAGGTGAAAGGATGTGAAACGTCAAACAAGTACCTGCGAGGGTGTCAAGGGCATGTGACTTTGTGTGAGGACACGGGAGGGTGTCTTAGGGTATTTGAGCATGCAAGGCCATGAGAGTGTGTGAAGCCTTGCTAGAGCCTGTGAGGATGTGCAAGAGCATGCAAGTTCATGCGAGGATGTGCAAGGGTGTTTGAAATTGTGCCAGAATGTACAAAGGAGTGAGATTTCCTGAAAGGACATGCCAGGTCATGGGTGGGTGTGCTAGAATGTACAAAGGTGTGCAAGGACATGTGAGAGCATGGGAGGTAGGGAGAGGGCATGCGAGAGTGTGCAAGGCCATCTGAGGGTGTGTGAGGGCATGGAAAGAACATGCAAGGATGTGCAAAAATGTGCAAGTGTGTGTGAGGTTGTGTGAGAGCATGAAAGTGTGTGCAAGGGTGTGAGAAAGCAACACAAGATGAGCCCCAAGACCCTTTATGCAACTCCAGAGGATTCCCATGAGGATCCACCCCAAACACAATTTGAGAGAAGCACTCCACCACAAGAAAAGAAACCACATACCACAACTAAAGAGGAGACCTCCCCCGCCCTGCCACAACTATAGAGGAGTCTGCACATCACAACAATATATGAGCAGAAAAAAAAAAAAAAGTCAGTTGACTCCACTGCAACTAGAGTGGAGCCCCATGCAATAAAAATACAGTAGTCTACCACACATCACAACTAGACAGGAGCCAGCCTGCTAATCTCTACTATAGAGGAGCTGCCCCATGCCACAACTAAAGAGGAGAGGCCATGCCAAAGTTAGAGAGTAGGCTCGCAAATATCACACGTGGAAAGAGTGCCTGTGTACATCGCTACCAGAGAGGAAACCCCCTCAACAATTCAAGAGGAACAGTGCACTGCAACACTAGAGGTGCCCCCCACACACGTTTACTAGAGAAAAGCCCCCTTAACAAAACTTGAGAGGACACTGCACAACTAGAGAGGAGCCCATCCGATACAACTGAGTTGACACCCAACATCAACTAGAGAGTACCCCAGGCTGCAGGGAGTTTAGCCAACCACACATCACAACTAAACAGAAGCCACCCTACACATTGCTACTCGAGAGGAGCCACTACACCAATAACTCAAGTGGAGGCCTCACCTCAACTCAAGAGGAGCAGCAATTCCCCCAGTGCAACTTGACAGGAGTCCTGCACCACAACTAGAGAGGAACCCACATATTTCAACAATAGAGGAACCCACCCAGACACCGCATTAAGAAAGGAGGCCCCACACCCTGCCCATAGAATGGAGCAATCTCATACACCACATCGAGAGAGGAGGCTCCACACCACTCCTAGAGAGTAGCCCCTCAAACAACAAATAGAGATGAGCCAGCAAACTGCAGCTAGAGAAGAGCCACACAACATGATGCAACAAGACAAGAGTTCCCACTCCACAACTAGAGAGAACCTCCCCAGGCACAGCACAATTAAGGAGGACCACTGCAGCACAACACAATTTGAGAGAAGCCCAAACGCCAAAACTAGAGTTGAATACGTGCCACAACTTGACAGTTGACCCTCAGGCACAAATAGTGAGTAACACAAAGCTGTAAATAAAGAGGTGCCCAACCCCTCCAGTACATCACATCTAGAGTGGAGAACCACTGCCACAACTAGAGTGGATACACCTGCTAAACGTAGATAGGTGCCCGCCCCACACATCATAATCAGAAAAAGTGACCATGCACATCAAAACTAGAGTGGAACTCCCAAGCAGATCATAACGAAAGAGGAGGCCAACACCACAACTAGAGACCACTGCTGCAATTAAAGCTAAGTGCCCCCTCCCCCCGAACATAGCCATTAGAGAGGAGCATACCCACACATCACAATTAGACAGAAGCCACCTGCCACGAGTAGAGAGGGGCCCATCATGCTACAACTGAAAAGAATTCCCACTGCCACAACAAGAGTGTAGCCTCCTGCACATTGCAACTAGCAAAAGTGTCCTTTCTAATCAAAACCAGAGAGGAGTCATCCCAATCACAATTTGAGAAGATCATTCTACTGCAACTAGAGAGGAACAAAGCTACCACAACAAGGACCCCCTGCCAAAACTAGAAAGGAGTCTGCAAATGACAGCTAGAGAGGAGCCGACCTACCACAAATAAAGAGTGGACCCTCACTGCAACTAGAATGGAGCCCTACGCTACAACTATAGAGTATGCTCCTGCACATTGCACTTAGACAGGGGCCAACCAGCGCATCACTACTAGAGATTATCTGCCCCACTGCAGCTCAAGAGGAGGCTCCACCACAACTCTAAAGAAACTCTGAGTCACCTGCTGCAATTCAAGAGGCACTCTGGGTTCCTGCTGCAATTTGACAGTAGCCCTAGGCTGCAACAATAAAAGGTGCAACAGGCCAAACTGACGGAGGGGGTCTCTAGCCAAAATTGAAGTGGATTCCGCCAGCAGGACTGGATAGGAGTCCCCAAGGATATCATACCTAGAGAGATGCCCTTCTGCTGCAAATAGAGAAAAGCTCTCTAAAGTAAGTTGAGTGAAGTCCCTCAAAACTCAACAGAAGCAATCCCATTAATATCAGTGAGGAACTCCTAGTGCCAAAAGTAAAGAGTATATTTCCCATGGAGCCATTCACACCCCAACCAGAGAGAACACAGACACACAACTTGAGAGGAGCCCTCCAACACAACTCGAGAGGAGCCAGCTGGACATCACACATGAGAGGAGCCCATCTGCTGCTAATAGAGATGAACCTCACACCACAATTAGAGAGGAGCTTGTACCACCACTAGAGAGAATCGAACCCACCGCAATTATAGAGTTGACCCGGACCCTAACTAGAGAAGTCCCATGCCAAAACTAGTGAGTAGACACCCACACATTGCAACAACAGAGGAGCCACCCTGAACATCCCTTCTAGAGATGAGTCACCCAAATACAACTCAAGAGGAGGCCCCACCACAAGTCAAGAAGAACACCGAGTACCACCCCAACATGAGAGGAATCCCAAGTTCCCTGCCATGCCCCGAGAAGAACATTGAATTCCCCCTGCAAAAACTCAAAAGGAGCTCTGAGTCCACTGTTGCAACTCAAGAGGAACCCCGAGTTTCCCACCATAACTCAAGAGGAACCCCGAGTTCCCCTTCACAACTCCAGAGAATTCCTGACTCCCCTGTTGCAACTCTAGAGTAACCTCATGTTCCATGCCGCAACTTGTTAGGAACCCCAAGTTCCCTCCCTCAACTGAAGAGGAGGCCCGATTCCCTGCAGTAACTTCGGTGGAATCTCGAGTTCCCCATCACAATTCGAGATGAACCAAAGCCCCCTGATGCAACTCCAGAGGATTCCCAAGAAGAGCCTACCCCTCCACAATTCAAGAGGAGCACTCAACCAGAACAAGAGAGGAACACCCATACCACAATTAAAGATAAGCACCCCCTGCCCCTGCCACAACTAGAGAGGAGCTGAAACAGATACGTCAGTTGACCCAACTGAAACAAGAGTGGAGTCCCAAGCATAACTATACAGTAAACTACCACACACAACAACTAGACAGGAGCCACCCTGCTAATCTCTACTAGAGAGGAGCTGCCCCATGCAGCTCGAGAGGAGGCCCCACCAAAACTTTAAAGGAACACTAAATCACCTGTCCCAACTTGAGAGGAACCCCGAGTCCCCAACCACAACTTGACAGGTGCCATATGCTGTCACAAGAAAAGAGCCCCTGGTGAAAAGCAGAGGATCCACCTTACAGAACTGGAGGAGATTCCCCTAGCAAAACTAGAGAGGTGTCCTCTGGCACATTGCACCTAGAGAGAAGACTCTCTGCCACAAATAGAGATGAGATCCCTGAAGTAACATGAGATAATACTCTCACAACTAGAGTGGAGCCATGTAAACTAGTGAGGAGACCAAATGTCACAAGTAGAGAGAACATACTCCCCACAGAGATCCCCCAGAGGAGGCACCATGGCAACTAGAAAGGAGCCACGAGTCCCCTCCTGAACTTGAGAGGAGGCTTATGCCATAACTCAAGAGAAGCCCATGGCCACGAGAGAGGAGCCCACCTGACAATACTGGAGAGTGACCCACCACAACAACTGGAGAGGAGATCCTGCACATTGCACCTCAAGAGGGTCCCCTCCACAGCAAATAGAGATGCACTACCTGTGCTAGTCGAGTAGACCCCCCCTACCAACATCAGAGAAGGGTAACCTCGGCACAACTAGACAGCAGCCCCTTGAACTTTACCACTTGAGAGGAGCATTCCCATACAATGCAATTACACAGAAGCTCTCCTTCCTCAACTAGAGAGGAGACTCCCAAGCCACAATTAAAGAGAAGGGGCTGTGCCAAAATTAGAGAGCAGGCTCATAAATATCGCACCTGGAAAGAGTGCCTGTGCACATCACTACCAGAGAGGAAATCCCCTCCACAATTTGAGAGGAACACTCCACTGCAACTCTAGAGGTGTCAGACACACTTCTGTAGTCATAACTAGACAATAGGCCCCTAAAAAACCTCAAGAGGATACTGCACACCACAACTATAGAGGAGCTCATCCAACACAAGTAAAAGTTAACCCCCAACACCAACTAGAGAAGAGCACCATGCCACAGGTTGTTTAGCCACTCACACATCACAACTAAACAGAAGCCACCCTGAACATTGCTACTAGAGAGGAACCACATCATCACACTATCACAACTAAAAGGAGCCCCCCTACCAAAACTAGAGAGGAGTATGCAAATTACAATTAGAGAATAGCCATCCCACCACAAATAAAGAGTGGAGCCTCATGCCACAACTAGAGAGTAACCTCTGGCACACTGTAACTAGAAAGGGGTCAGCCTGCACAGCCCCACTAGAGAGGATCTGCCTCACTGTATCTCTAGAGGAGGCTCCACCATAAGTCTAAAGGAACCCCAAGTCAGCTGCTACTCAAGGTCACCATCACAACTCGAGAGGAGCCTGCTGGACATGACACATAGATAGGAGCCCTGATTCTGCTAAAAGAGGTGAACCTCACACCAGAAGTATAGAGGAGCTTGTACACTACAACTAGAGAGAATCAAAACCATCACAACTACAGAGTTGACCCCTACCAGAATGGTAGAGATGTACGATGTCAAAACTAGTGAGTAGCCACCCGACATTGCAGCAAGACAGGAGCCACCCTTCACATCCCTGCTAGACGAGTCATGCCAAGAAGAACTTGAGAGGAGGCCCCAACGCAAGTCTAGAGGAATCCTGAGTAATGCTCAAGTCGAGAAGAATCCCGAGTTCACTGCCATGGCTCCAGAGGAACCCTAAGTTCTGCACCGCAACTCAAGAGGATCACTGATTTCTCACTGAAACTGGAGAGTACCTCTGATTCCCTGCTGTGACTCAAGAGGAACCCCGAGTTCCCCCCTGCAACTCGAGAGGAGGCCTGACTCCCCAGCTGCAACTTGAGAGGAACATGGAGATCCCCGATGCAACTCAAGAGGAACCCCGAGTTACCCGCCTCAACTCGAAAGGGGGCCTGACTCCTGTTGCAACTCGAGAGAACCCCAAGTTTCCCACCACAACTCAACAAGTACCCTGAGTTCACCACCTCAACACTACATGAGGACTGATTCACCTGCAGTGACACAAGAGGACCTCCAAGTTTCCCATCACAACACAAGTAGAACACTCGCCCATTGATGCAACTCCAGAGGATTCCCAAGAGGAGCTTCAGTTCAGTTCAGTCGCTCAGTCGTATCTGACTCTGAGACCCCATGAATTGCAGCACACCAGGCCTCCCTGTCTATCACCAACTCCCGGAGTTCACTCAAACTCACGTCCATCGAGTCAGTGATGCCATTCAGCCATCTCATCCTCTGTTGTCCCCTTCTCCTCCTGTCCCCAATCCCTCCCAGAATCAGAGTCTTTTCCAATGATTCAACTCTTCGCATGAGGTGGCCAAAGTACTGGAGTTTCAGCTTTAGCATCATTCCTTCCAAAGAACATCCAGGGCTGATCTCCTTTAGAATGGACTGGTTGGATCTCCTTGCAGTCCAAGGGACTCTCAAGAGTCTTCTCCAACACCACAGTTCAAAAGCATCAATTCTTCAGCACTCAGCTTTCTTCACAGTCCAACTCTCACATCCATACATGACCACTGGAAAAACCATAGCCTTGACTAGATGGGACTTTGTTGGCAAAGTAATGTCTCTGCTTTTCAATATGCTATCTAAGTTGGTCATAACTTTTCTTCCAAGGTGTAAGCATCTTTTAATTCCATGGCTGCAGCCACCATCTGCAGTGATCTTGGAGCTTACCCCACCACAATTCGAGAGGAGCATTCTACCACCACAAGAGAGGAAGCCTCAGACCACAACTAAGCAGGATGTGCACCCTGCCACAAATAGACAGGAGCTTCCTGCACATCTCAGCTAGAAAAAACACCCCTTCTCATTACAACAATAGAGGAGTCACCCAACTCCTAATTTGAGAGGAGCACTCTACCACATCTAGAGAGGAGCCCAACTACCACAATTAAAGAGGAGTTACCCTGCCACAACTAGAGAGGTGGCTGCAAATGACAACTAGAGATGAGCCAACCAGAGCAAATAAAGAATGCACCCCTACTGTAATTAGAGTAGAGCCCATGCTGCATCTAGAGTGTAGCCTCCCACACATTGCACTTAGACAGGGACCAGCCTGCACATCTCTACTAGATAGGATCTGTCCCACTGCAGCTCCATAAGAGTCTCCACCACAACTTTAAATGAACCCCAAGTCACATGGTGCAACTCAAGAGGCACCCCGAGTTCACTGCTGAAATTTCACAGGATCCCTAGGCTGTAACAAAAAAAAGGGGCCACTGGACCAAATGACAGAGTGGCTCCCCAGCCAAAACTGAAGCAGATTCCCCAGGCAAATATTTGGCAAAACTAATACAATTATGTAAAGTTTAAAAATAAAATAAAATTTAAAAAAATAAATAAATTAATTAAAAAAAAGAAAAATAAAAAATAAACCATCAAAAAAAAAAAAAAAAAAAAAACCTAGAGTGGTGTTCCCCAGGATATCACACTGAGAGAGAAGACCTTCTGCCTCCAATGGAGAAGAGCTCCCTAAACGAAGTCTAGTTGAGTCCCTCACAACTAAAGAACAGTAATCCCACTAATGTTAGTGAGGAATCTATAGAGCCAAAAATAGAGAGGACCTCCCCCATAGAGACATGCACACCCCAACTGGAGAGGACACAGCCTCACCCCTCGAGAGGAGCCCTCCACCATAACTTGATAGGAGACCACTGGACATCACATGGAGAGGGATCCCTCTTTTGCTAATACAGATGAACCTCATATCACAAGGAGAGAAGAGCTTACACACCACCATTGGAGAGAATTGAAACCCCCGCAACTACAGAGTTGACCCGGACCACAAGGAGATAGTAGTCCCTTGCCAGCACTAGTTAGTAGCCACACATCATTTCAATAAGATAGGACCCTCGCCCTTGCCCCCGCCCCCGCCCCTGCCCCCACCCTCGCCCTCACCTCTCAGAAGAGGAATCCCGAGATCCCCATTGCAACTCAAGTGGAACCTCGAGTTTCCCGCCACAAGTCTAAACAACACTGAGTTCCCCCTGAACTCGAGATAAGGCCTGATTCCTCTGCAGCAACTTGAATGGAACATGTGACCCCAGGTGCAGGGTCTGGGGTGTGGTGTCACCCAGAGACTGTGCCGGTGTGACCCCAGGTACAGGGTCTGGAGAGAAGTGTCACCCTTGAAACTGTGGAAATATGACCCCAGGTGCAGGGTCGGGAGGGGATCACGCTGGAAATAGTGGTCATTGAACCCAGGAGCATGGTTTGGGAGGGAGTTAACATGGAAATTATTCACATGTGTCTCCAGGTATAAAGTCTGGGAGGTCAGGGTTACCCTGGACTGTGGATATGTGATCCTATTTGCTCAGTCTGGTGGGTGGGGTCACTGGACATGTGACCCCAGGTAAGTGTCTGAAGAGGGATGTCACCAATAGACACTGTGGAAAAGTGACTCAAGGTCCAGGGTCGAGAGTGGATCACCCTGGATACTGTGGACATTGTCCCCAGTTATAGGGTCTAGGAGGTGGGGTACCCTAGAGACTTTGGATGTGCAACTCCAGATACAGGGTTTGTGAGGTGGGGTATCCTAGGAGACCCTGGTACAGGTTCTGGGAGATTGGTTCATTTCCGGGACAGTGAACTTGTGACTTAAAGTGCAGTGTCTGGGGAAGAGGCTGACCCTGGAGACTGTAGACTTTTGATAACATGTATATGGCCTGGGAGGGGGTAACTCTGGAGACTATGTACATGTGACCACAGGTGTAGGGTCTGGATGGGGGGTCACCTTGAGACTATGGATGTGAACCCAGGAGCTGGGTCTGAGAGCTGGGGTAACCCTGGAGACTGTTGACTTGGGACCTCAGGTACAGGGTCTAAGTGGTGGAGTCACCCTGGGGACTGTGGATATGTGACCCAAATGGCAATGTCTGGGGAAGAGGCTGACTCTAGAGACTGTGGATATGTGACCCGTGTATATGGTCTGGGAGGGGGTCATCGTGGATACTGCAGACATTTAACACCAGGTATAGTTCCTGGGAGGGAGGTCACAATGAGACTGTGGCCATGTGACCCAAGTACAGGGTCTGGGCAGGGTTTTCATCCTGAGGACTGTGGACGTGTGACCCAAGATGCAGCATTTGAAGGGGGTCACCCTGAAGACTGTGGACATGAGACACTAGATGCAGGGGTGTGAACCCAGTACTGGGTCTTGGAGGCGTGGTAACCCTGGAGACTATGTATGTGACCCCAGGTACAGGGTCTGGGAGGTGGGGTCACCCTGGAGACTGTGGACATGTTATTTCAGGTTCAGGGCCTGGTAGAGGCCATGGATGTGAGAACCCAGGTACAGGGTCTGGGAGGGTGTCACTCGAGACTGCAGATATTTGACCCCAGAAAAGGGTCAGGAAAGATCCCCTGGAGAAGGAAGTGGCACCCCACTCCAGTACTATTGCCTCAAAAATCCCATGGAAGGAGGAACCTGGTAGGCTACAGTCCATGGGGTTGCAAAGAGTCAGACATGACTGAGCAACTTCACTTCACTTCACAGGGTCTGGGAAGGGAGTCACCCTGGAGAATGTGGATGTGTGTACACAGTACCCAGGTACAGGGCCTGGGAAAGGGCATCATGATGGAAACTGTCAATGTGTAAGCCCAGGTACAATGTCTTGGAGGATGGTCACAGTAGAAACTGTGGACATGTGATCCCAAATACAGTGTCTGGGAGGGGTCACCCTGGGAACCGAAAACATGTGACCTCATGTACAGGGTCTGGGAGGCTGTTATCCTGGAAACAGTGGATGTGTGATCCCATGTGTAGTGACTTAGGGGGAGGTTACCCTGGAGGCTGTGGACATGTGATCTCAAGTGCTTGGGCCAGTGTTGTGGGGTCACTCTGAAACCTATGGACATGTGACCACAGGTTCAGCATCTTTGGTGGTGTCACCCTGGAGACTATGGATATGTGACCAGATGTTCAGGATCTGGAAATGGTGGTCACCCCGGAGACTGTGGAGATATGACCACAGGTAAAAGTTCTGATGAGGTGGGGTTACCCTAGAGACTGGACATGTGACCCAAGGTACAAGTTCTGGTGAAGTGTGGATGTGTGACTTCATATGCAGGGTTTGGGAGTGAGTTTACCCTTGAAACTGAAAATGTGACCCCAGATACAGAGTCTAGGAGGGGAGTCCCAAAGGAAACTCTGGACATGTGACCCAGGTGCAGGTATTTCGAAGGGCTCACCCTGGAGCCTGTGGACATGTGACCCCAGGTTCAGGGTTTGGTGTGTGGAATCACCGTGGAGACTGGAGTTTTGAAACCTGGTACAGGTTTTGGGAGGTGGGTTCACGCTGGAGATGGGACATGTGACCCATTGTTCATAGTTTTGGAAGGATGTCACCCTGGACATGGTGGACATGTGACCTCACATACACTCCATATGTGTGTAGGGGGTTCACCCTGGAGAATGTGACCCCAAGTACAGGGTTTGGGCTGGGGTGTCAGCCTGGAGACTCTGGAAATGTGATTCCAGGAACAATGTCTGGGGATGTGTGCCACCCTATAGACAGTACAAATGTTACCCCAGGTGCAGGTTCGGGAGGGGGTCACCCTGAAGACTATGAACATGTGAACCCAGGTGCATGGTCTGCAAGGTGTGGTCTCCCTGGAGACAGTGGACATGTGACCCCAGGTAAAGGGTCTTGGAGGCGGGGTCACCCTGGAGAATGTGGACATTCACATGAGGGTCTGGGAGGGATTTACTCTGATGACTGTGGATGTTAGAATACAGGTGCAGGGTCTGGGAGATTTGGTCACCCTAGAGACAGTGATTGTGATATCCCAGTACCGGGTCAGGGAGGTTGGGTCAGCCTGGAGAATGTGGATGTGTCACTCCAGACAGGATGTGGGGAGGATTGTCACCCTGGAGACTGTGGACATGTAACCCAACATACAGTGTCTGGGAGCAGGGTCAGAGCAGAGACTGTGGAAATTTAACCCCAGGTGTAGTATCTATGAGGCAAGGCTACCCTGGAGACTGTGGATGTGTGATCCCAGGTGCTCAAACTGTAGTTGTGGGGTCACATTGAAGTCTGTGAACATGTGACCACAGGTTCAGTGTCCTGGATGGTATCACCCTGGAGACTGTTGACATGTGACCCCAGGTACAGGGTCTGGGAGGATGGTCACAGTAGAAACTGGGGAAATGTAACCCCAGGTGTAGTGTCTGTGAGGGAAGGTTACCCTGGAGACTGGATGTGTGATCTCAGGTGCTTGGACTGTACTGTAGGGTCACCCTGAAGTCTGTGGATGTGTGACCACGGGTTCAGTGTCCTGGGTGGTGTCACTCTGGAGACTATGGATGTGTGACCAGATGTTCACCATCTGGGAGTGGTGATCACTCTGGAGACTGGAGGTGTGACCACAGGTAAAAGTTCTGATGAGGTGGGGTCATCCTAGAGACTGTGAACATGTAACCCAAGGTACAAGTACTGGTGAGCTGCAGTCACCCTGGAGGCTGTGGTGGTGTGACCCCAGGTACAGGGTCTGGGAGGTTTGTCACCCCAGAGGCCCTGGAGGTGTGACCTCAGGTGCAGGGTCTGGGAAGGGAGGTTACTATGTAAACTAGAAATGTGACCCCAGATCATGGTGGGGGTGTCACCAAGGAGACTCTGGACCTGTGACCCAGGTACAAGTTTCTCAAAGGGGTCACCCTGGAGCCTGTGGACCTGTGACCCTTGGTGATGGGTCTGGGAGGTGGGGTCACCCTGGAGACTGTGTATGTGTGACCCCAGGTTCAGGATCTGGCGAGAAGGTCCTCCCCAGAGACTGACATGTGACCCCAGGTGCAGGGTTTGCTGATGTGGGGCACCCTGCTGACTGTGGACCTGTAACCCCAGTTGCAGGGCCAGAGAGGATGGTTACCCTGGAAACTGCAGATGTGTGACCCCAGATACAGCATCTTGGAGGTGGGGTCATACTGGATACTGTGTAGTTTTGAACCCTGGTATAGAGTCTGGGAGGTGGAGTCAGGCTGGAGACTGGATATGAGACCCCAAGTACATGATCTGGGAAGGGGGTCACCCTGTAGATGGTGGAGATGTGACCTCAGGCATAGAGTCTATGAGGGGGTTTACCATGGTGACTGTGGCCATGTAACCCCAGGTACATGGTCTAGGGTAGGGTGTCAGCCTGAAGACTCTGGACATGTTACCCCAGGTGCAGGTTATGGAAGGAGGTGACCCTGGAGATTCTGGACGTCTTATTCCAGGGTACATGTGCCACCCTATAGACAGTGGAAATGTGACCCCTGGTGCAGGTTCAGGAAGGGGTCACCCTGGAGACTGTGAACATGTGACCCCAGGTGCATGGTCTGAAAGGTGTTGTTTCCCTGGAGACAGTGGATGTGGCTCCAGGCACAGGATATGGCAGGTGGGGTCACTTGGGGATTGTGGACATGTGACCCCAAATACAGTGCCTGGGAGGGGTCACCCTTGGGACTGAAGACATGTGACTTCAGGTACAGGGTCTGGGAGTGTGTCCCGGGAAACTGTGGACATGTGAGCCCAAATGCAGGATTTGGTGGGGGGGGTCACATAAAAGATTTTGGATATGGGAAACCAGGTGCTGTGTTTGGGAGTCCTCACCCTGGTCTGTGGATGTGTGACTCCAGGTTCAGGGTCTGGCAGGGGTGTCACCCTGGAAACTGTGCATGTTTGACCCCACGTGCTGTGTGTTTGGAGGTGGGTCACCTTGAAGACTGTCGACGTGTGACTGCAGGTACAGGGTCTGTAAGGGGTGCCACACCAGAGACTGCAGATATTTGACCCCAGGTACAGGGTCTGGGTGGAGGGTCACACTAGAGACTGTGGAAGTATGAACCCAGGTGCAGGGTCCACTCGAGACTGGACATGTGACACCAGGTGCAGAATCGGGCAGGGGTGTCACCATGGATATTATGGAAGTATGACCCCAGGTACAGAGTCTGGGAAAGGGCGTCAGACTGGGGACTGTGGATGTGTGAACCAGGCACAGGGTCTGGGAAAGGGCGTCAAGCTGGAGACTGTGGATGTGTGAACCAGGTACAAGGCCTGGGAAAGGGTGTCAGCCTAGAAATTGTGGACATGTGAACCTAATTTCAGTGTCTGGGAGGATAGTCACAGTAGAGACTTTAGATATGTGACCTCAAGTACAGTGCCTTGGAAAGGACACCCTGGGATTTGAAGATGTGTGATCTCAGGAAAAGGGTCTGGGAGGGTGTCAACCTGGAAACTGAACATGTGACCCCAGGTGTAGGTCTGTTAGGAATGGTTACCCTGGAGATTGTAGACATGTGATTCCCCGTGCTCAGACTGGTGTGGTGGGGTCACCCTGAAGTCTGTGGATGTGTGAGCACAGGTAAAGGGCCTGGGGAGGGGTGTTACCCTGGAGACTGGATGTGTGACCACAGCTAAAAGTTCTGATGAGGAGGGTTCACCCTGGAGCCTGTGGACATGTCATCCCAGGTAAAGGGTCTGGAAGTCAGGCTTACCCTGTAGACTGTGAATGTGTGACCTCATGTACAGGGACAGGATAGGGGTCATGTAGGAGAGTTTGGGATATGTGAACCCATGTGCAGTAATTGGGAGTCCTCACCCTGAAGACAGTAGACATGTGACCGCAGGTACAGTGTCTGGGCAGTGATGCCACCATAGAGACAGTGGAAGTATGACCCAGGTGCAGGTTCTGGAGGGGATCACCTTGGAGACTATGGAAGTGTGACCCCAGGTACAGAGTCTGGGGAAGTGGGGTTGCCCTGGAGACTGGATATGTGATCCCAGAGTCTGGGAGGTGAGGTCTCTCAGGGACTGTGAATGTATGATCCCATGTGCAGAGTCTGGGGAGGGGGCTCATCTGAGAGACTGTGGACATATGTCCCCAGGGACCTGGTCTGGGAGGCGGGGTGACCCTGGAGACTGTGAACATGTTACCTCAGGTGCAGGGTCTGGGAGTGGTTTACCATGGAGACCGTGGACCTGAGAACCCAGGTGCCAGGTTTGTGAGGTTTGATCACTGTGGTCATGATACCACAGTACAGGGGCAGGGAGGTTGGGTCACTTGGAGAATGTGGGCGTGTGACCCTATGTACAAATCTGGGGAGGACTGTGCTTCGTGGACTGTGGACATGTGACCCCAGATGCAGGTTGTGGCAGGGGGTGTCACAATGGAGACTGTGGACATATGACCCCAGGTTCAGGGTCTGGGAGGGACGTCACCCTGGAGACTGTGGACTTGTGAATTCAGGTGCATGGTCTGGAGGGGGTTTACATAGGAGACTTTGGATATGTGAACCCTGTGCACTGTTTGGGAGTCCTCTCCCTGAAGACTGTGGATGTGTGACCCCAGGCTCAGGGTCTGGTAGGGGTGTCACCATGGAGACTGTGGACATGTAACCCCAGGTAAAGGGTCTGGGAGGGGTTCACCCTGGAGACTGTGGATGTGTGAGCCCAGGTGCAGGGTTTGGGAAGTAGGATAACTCCTGAGATTGCTGACAGGTTACCCAAGGTGCATGGTGTGGGAAAGAGTCACCTTGTAGACCATGGATTTGCAATCCTAGATGCAGGGTCAGGGACGTGCTGTCACCCTGCAAACTGTGGTCATACGACACCAGGTACAGGGTCTGGAGGTGGGCTTATCCAGGCGACTGTTGATGTGTGACCCCAGGTAAAGTGTCTGGGGTGGTTTGTCACCCTGTAGACTCTGGACATGTTACCAATGTGTAGGGTCTGGGAGGTGGTCACTGTGGAGACTGTGGACATGTAACCCCAGTTACAGGGTCTGGGAGGGGTAAACCCTGGGGACTGTGGACATGTGACTCCAGGTGTAGGGACTCAGAGGTGGAGTCACCTTGAGACTGTGGACATGTGATCCCAGGTACATGGCCTAGGAGGAGGTCACCATGGAGACTGTGGATGACCTGGGTGGTATGGGTTACCCTGGACAGGTATATGGCCTGGGTGGTGGGGTTACCCTGGACTGTGGACATGTGATCCCAGTTATTCAGTGTGGGACATGGGGTCACACTGGAGACTGTGGACGAGTGAAACCAGCACAGTGTTTGTGGAGGGGTGTCACACTAGACACTGGAAATGTGACATCAGTTCCATGGTCTAGAGGGTGTCACACTGAATCCTGTAGACATGCGACTCCCAGTGCAGGGTCTGAGAAGTGGGGTCTCCCCAGAGACTGTGAACGTGGGACCCCAGGTACTGGGTATTGGAGGCAAAGTCACACAGTAGACTGTAGACATGTGGCCCAGGTACAGAGTCTGCAAGGTGGGGTCACCCTGGGGACTTTAGGCATGTGACTAAAAGTGAAGGTTTTGACAAGGCAGCTCTCTCGGGAGACTCTGACGTGTGATCCAAGGTGAATGGTCTGGGAAGGGGTTACCATGGAGACTGTGGACTTGTGACTCCAGGTATAGAGTCTAGGAGTTAGGGTTACCCTAAGACTGTGAATATGTGACACTGGTACAGGGTCTGAAGGTGGGCTCATCCTGGAAACTGGAGGTGTCACCCCATGTTTATGGTCTGGGGGTTACCTTGGACACTGCAGATATTTGACCTCAGGGACAGGATCTGCAAGGGGGGTCACCATGGAGACTATGCACATGTGACCCCAGGTACAGGACCTGGGAGAGGTATCACCCAGGGGACTGTAAAAATTTGACCCCAAGTGCAGGATCAGGATCAGTCACCCTGGAGACTGTTTAAGGGTGACTGTAGGTACAGGGTTGGAGGTGGGATCACCCTTCAGACTGTAGACATGTGACCCTGGTCCGGGGTCTGGGAGGATGTCACCCTGGAGCTTGTGGACATGTGACTGCAGGTGCAGGATCTGGGAGGTGGGTCACCCTGGAGGTTTGGGACATGTAAACTCAGGTGAAGGGTGTGTGGAGGCAGGTCACCTTGGACACTGGAAGTTTGATACCAGGGAGCAAAAACAATACCCAGCTGTGGATGTGACTGGTGATAGAAGCAAGGTCCAATGCTGTAAAGAGCAATATTGCATAGGAACCTGGAATGTCAGGTCCATGAATCAAGGCAAATTGGAAGTGCTCAAACAAGAGATGGCAAGAGTGAATGTTGACATTCTAGGAATCAGCGCACTGAAATGGACTGGAATGGGTGAATTTAACTCAGATGACCATTGTATCTACTACTGCAGGCAGGAATCCCTCAGAAGAAAGAAGTGGACCTCATGGTCAACAAAAGAGTCCAAAACGCAGTAATTGGATGCAGTCTCAAAAATGACAGAATGATCTCTGTTTGCTTGCAAGGCAAACCATTCAATATCACAGTAATCCAAGTCTATGCCCCAACCAGTAATGCTGAAGAAGCTGAAGTTGAACGGTTCTATGAAGACCTACAAGACCTTTTAGAACTAACACCCAAAAAAGATGTCCTTTTCATTATAGGGGACTGGAATGCAAAAGTAAGAAGTCAAGAAACACCTGGAATAGCAGGCAAATTTGGCCTTGGAATACCGAATTAAGCAGGGCAAAGACTAATAGAGTTTTGCCAAGAAAATGCACTGGTCATAACAAACACCCTCTTCCAACAACACAAGAGAAGACTCTACACATGGACATCACCAGATGGTCAACACCAAAATCAGATTAATTATATTCTTTGCAGCCAAAGATGGAGAAGCTCTATACAGTCAGCAAAAACAAGACCAGGAGCTGACTGTGGCTCAGACCATGAACTCCTTATTGCCAAATTCAGACTTAAATTGAAGAAAGTAGGGAAAACCACTAGGCCATTCAGGTATGACCTAAATCAAATCCCTTATGATTATACAGTGGAAGTGAGAAATAGATTTAAGGGCCTAGATCTGATAGATAGAGTGCCTGGTGAACTATGGAATGAGGTTCGTGACATTGTACAAGAGACAGGGATCAAGACCATTCCCATAGAAAATAAAATCAAAAAGGCAAAATGGCTGTCTGGGGAGGCCTTACAAATAGCTGTGAAAATAAGAGAAGCAAAAAGCAAAGGAGAAAAGGAAAGATATAAACATCTGATTGCAGATTTCCAAAGAATAGCAACAAGAGATAAGACAGCCTTCTTTAGCGATCAATGCAAAGAAAGAGGAAAACAACAGAATGGGAAAGACTAGGGATCTCTTCAAGAAAATCAGAGATATCAAAGGAACATTTCATGCAAAGATGAGTTCGATAAAGGACAGAAATGGTATGGACCTAACAGAAGCAGAAGATATTAAGAAGAGATGGCAAGAATACACAGAAGAACTGTACAAAAAAGATATTCACGACCCAGATAATCACGATGGTGTGATCACTCACCTAGAGCCAGACATCCTGGAATGTGAAGTCAAGTGGGCCTTAGAAAGCATCACTATGAACAAAGCTAGTGGAGCTGATGGAATTCCAGTTGTGCTATTTCAAATCCTGAAAGATGATGCTGTGAAAGTGCTGCGCTCAATATGCCAGCAAATTTGGAAAACTCAGCAGTGGCCACAGGACTGGAAAAGGTCAGTTTTCATTCCAATCCCAAAGAAAGGCAATGCCAAAGAATGCTCAAACTACCCCGCAATTGCACTCATCTCACACGCTAGTAAAGTAATGCTCAAAATTCTCCAAGCCAGGCTTCAGCAGTATGTGAACCGTGAACTTCCAGATGTTCAAGCTGGTTTTAGAAAAGGCAGAGGAACCATAGATCAAATTGCCAACATCTGCTGGATCATCGAAAATGCAAGAGAGTTCCAGAAAAACATCTTTTTCTGCTTTATTGACTATGCCAAAGCCTTTGACTGTGTGGATCACAATAAACTGTGGAAAATTCTGAAAGAGATGGGAATACCAGACCACCTGATCTGCCTCTTGAGAAATTTGCATGCAAGTCAGGAAGCAACAGTTAGAACTGGACATGGAACAACAGACTGGTTCCAAATAGGAAAAGGAGTTCGTCAAGGCTGTATATTGTCACCCTGTTTATTTAACTTATAAGCAGAGTACCTCGTGAGAAACACTGGGCTGGAAGAAACACAAACTGGAATCAAGATTGCCAGGAGAAATATCAATAACCTCAGATATGCAGATGACACCACCCTTATGGCAGAAAGTGAAGAGGAACTAAAAAGCCTCTTGATGAAAGTGAAAGTGGAGAGTGAAAAAGTTGCCTTAAAGCTCAACATTCAGAAAATGAAGATCATGGCATCCGGTCCCACCACTTCATGGGAAATAGATGGGGAAACAGAGGAAACAGTGTCAGACTTTATTTTCTGGGCTCCAAAATCACTACAGATGGTGACTGCAGCCATGAAATTAAAAGATGCTTACTCCTTGGAAGGAAGGTTATGACCAACCTAGATAGCATATTCAAAAGCAGAGACATTACTTTGCCAACAAAGGTTCGTCTAGTCAAGGCTATGATTTTTCCTGTGGTCATGTATGGATGTGAGAGTTGGACTGTGAAGAAGGCTGAGCACTGAAGAATTGATGCTTTTGAACTGTGGTGTTGGAGAAGACTCTTGCAAGTCCCTTGGACTGCAAGGAGATCCAACCAGTCCATTGTGAAGGAGATCAGCCCTGGGCTTTCTTTGGAAGGAATGATGCTAAAGCTGAAACTCCAGTACTTTGGCCACCTCGTGTGAAGAGTTGACTCATTGCAAAAGACTCTGATGCTGGGAGGGATTGGAGGCAGGAGGAGAAGGGGATGATAGAGGATGAGATGGCTGGATGGATTCACTGACTTGATGGACATGAGTTTGAGTGAACTCCGGGAGTTGGTGATGGACAGGGAGTCCAGGCATGCTGTGATTCATGGGGTCGCAAAGAGTCGGACACAACTGAGCGACTGATCTGATCTGATCTGACAGGGTCTAGGAAGGGGTGTTACCCAGGGCACTGTGGATGTACCATGTGGACATGTGACCCCAGTTGTAGGGTCTTGGATCCGGGTTTGCTCTGGAAACTGAAATGTAGTGTCAGATACATGGTCTGGGAGGTAGGTTCACCCTGGAGACTGTGGACGAGTGACGGCAGGGTCAGGGTCTTGAAGGTGGAGTCACTATGGAGACTGTGGACCTTTGATCCCAGATGTAGGTCTGGGAGGTGGAGTCACTCTGTGCAGTGTGGACATGTGCAGGGACTTAAGAGTAGACGTGTAAGCCCAGCTATTGGGTTTTGGAGGTAGGGACACACAGTAGTACATGGGGACATGTGACCCCAGGAACAGAGTCTGTGAGGTGGAGTTATTGTGGACATGTGACTAAAAGTGCCAAATTTGGTGAAGGGTCTCTCCCTGAAGACTCACACTTGGATGTGTGATCCAAGGTGCATGGTCTGAAAGGGGGTCACCATGGCGACTGTGGACTTGTGACTTCAGGTATAAGGCCTAGGAGTTGGAGTTACCCTGAAGACTGTGGATATGAGACCCCTGGTAGAGGGTCTGGAGGTGGGCTCATCCTGGAAGCTGTAGAGGTGTGACCCCATGTTTATGGTCTGGGGGGAGTTACACTGGATACTGCAGATATTTGACCCTAGGCACAGGGTCTGGGAGGGGGGTTCACCATGGAGACTATGCACATGAGATCCCAGGTACAGGACCTGTGAGAGGTGTCATCCAGGGGACTGTAGAAATGTGACCCCAGGCGTAGGACCAGTAGCAGTCACACTGGAGACTGTTTAAGTGTGAGACAGGTGCAGGGTTTGGAAAGTGGAATCACCCTTCAGACTGTAGACATGTGACCCCAGCCCAGGGGCTGGGAAGATGTCACCCTGGAGCTTGTGGACATGTGACCCAGGTGCAGGGTTGGGAGGGTTTCATTGTGAAGACTGTGGACATGTGACCCCAGGTCTAGGGTCTGGGAGGCAGGTTTACTCTGGAAACTGGAAATGTAATTCCAGGTACATGGTCTTGGAGGTGTGTTCACCCTGGAGACTGTGGATGTTTGAACCCAGATGTAGGGTCTGGGAGGCAGGGTCACTCTGAGGAGTGTGGAAGTGTAACCCCAGGTGCGGGGACATGAGAGGTTACTCACCCTGGAGTCAGTGACATCTGACCCTAGCTACATCATTTGGGAGGTGAGGTCACCTGGAGATGGTGTACATGTTACCCTAGATGCAGGGTCTGTGAGGTAGGTCACACTGGAGACTGTGGACATGTGACACCAGGTGCAGTATCTGGGTAGGGAATCACACTGTATATTGTGGAAGTATGACAACAGGTACAGGGTCTGTGAGGGTTGTCACCCTATAGACTGTGGACGTGTGGCCCACGTACAGTGTCTGGGAAAGGGTATCATCCTGGAGACTGTGGACATGTGACCCCGGGTACAGTGTATGAAAGGAAGGTCACCCTGAAGTCTGTGGACATGTGACCACAGGTACAGGCTCTGGGGGGGGGTGTCACCCTGGAGACTGTGGACTTGTGACCAGAGCTAAAAATTTTGATGAGGTGGAGTCACCCTAGACACTGTGGTCATGGGACCCAAAGTAAAAATTCTGGTGAGGTGGGGTCACCCTCGAGACTGTGTACATGTGACCCCACATGTAGGTTCTGGGAAAGGAGGTTACCCTGGAAACTGGAAATGTGATCCCAGGTACAGGGTCTGGGAGGGGTGTCATCAAGGAGACTGTGGACATGTGACCCCAGGTGAAGGGTCTGGGTAGGATTTACTCTGGAGACCATGGACACGAGAAGCCAGGTGCAGGGTCTGGGAAGATGGTCATCCTGAAGACTGTGGTTGTGATACTCCAGTACAGGGTCAGGGAGGTTGGGTTACCCTAGAGAATGTGGATGTGTGACCCCATGTACATAATCTGGGGGGTATTGTCACCCTTGAGACTGTGGTTAGGTGACCACAGGTGCAGGGTCTGGTAGGTTGGTGTCACAATGGAGACTGTGGATGTATAACCCCAGAAGCAAGGTCTGGGAGGGTTGTCACCCTGGAGAATGTGCACGTTTGACCCCAGGTGCTGGGTGTATACAGACATGTAACCTTGGAGACTGTTAAAATGTGACACCAGGTGCAGGTTCTGGGGAGGGAGCTCACCTGGGAGACTGTTATACATATGGCCCCAGGTACATGGTCTGGGATGTGGGGTCATCCTGGAGATAATAAACATGTGACCCCAGGTGTAGGGTCTGAAAGGGGAGGTTCCCTGTAGACTGTGGTTGTAAGACCCCAGTACAGGGACAGGGAGCTTGGGTCACCCTAGAGAATGTGGATGTGACACCATGTACAAAATATGGAGAGTATTGTCACCCTGGAGACTGTGGACATGTAACCCCAGATACAGGGCCTGGGATGGAGGTCATGCTGGGGACTCTGGACATGTGACCAGGTTCAGGATCTGGGCAGGGCTGTCACATAGGACTTTGTGGAAGTGTGACCCCAGGTACAGGGCCTAGGAGGGTATCACTTGGGACGCTGAAGATATTTCTTCCCAGGTACAGGGTCTGGGAGAGGTGTCACCCTAAAGACTGTGGACATATGTCCCAGGTACAGGCTCTGGGAGGTAGGTTCACACTGCACACTGTGGACATGTGACCCCAAGTGCAGGTTCTGTGAGATGGTGTCCCCCAGAGACTGTACATGTGACCCTAGATTCAGGGTCTGGGAGGTGTGGTTCCCCTGAGGACTATAGATGTGTGATTCAAAGTACATGGTTTGGGGAGGGGGATCTCCCTTCAGACTGTGGACACGTGATCCAAGGTGCATGGTATGGCAGGGGGTCACCATAGAGACTGTGGACCTGCAAATCCAGATATAGTGTGTAGCACTTGGGGTTACACTGCCAATTACGGACATGTGACCCCAGGTGCAGGGTCTGGAATGTGGGGTCACTCTGGAGATTGTGCAGGTGTGATCTAGGTATAGGATCTGGGGAAAAGTGTCACCCTAGAGATTTTGTAAATGTGACCCCAGGTGCAGGGTTTGGTGAGAGTCAACCTGGAGACAGTGGTTGTATGATCCCAGATGCATGGTCTATGAGGGAGTCACCATGGAGACTATGGATGTGTGACTCCAGGTTTAGGCTCTGGGAAGTGACCCCCTAGGCCCAGGGTCGAAAGGAGGTCACCCTGGATACTGTGGACATGTAACCCCAGGGGCAGGGTATAGAAGGTGCCATCACCCTGGAGACTTTGGGTGTAGGAACCCAGGTGCTGGGTCTGTGAGGTGGGGCCTCCCTGGAGACTGAGTGCATGTGTCCCCCATTTCAGGTTCTGGGAGGTGGGTTCATTTTGGGGACTGTGGACATGTGACCCAAAGTGCAGTGTCTGGGGAAGAGGCTGACCCAAGAGACTGTGGACTTGTGACATGTATATGGTCTAGGAGGGTGTAACCCAGGAGACTATTCACATGTGACTCCAGATGCAGGGAATGGGAGGCGGGCTCATCCTGGTAACTGTGGATGTGTGACCCCAGTTACTGGGTCTTGGAGTTGAGGTCACCCTGGGGATTGTGGACATGTGACTAAAAGTGCAGGGTTTGGGAATAGGGCTCTCCCTTGATAAGGTGATTGTATAATCGCAGGTGAATGGTCTGGGAAGGGGTCACCATGGAGACTGTGGATGTTTGACACCAGATATACAGTTTGGGAGGTGGAGTTACCCTAGACTGTGGGACATGTGATCCTAGATGCTTGGTCTGGGGATCAGGATCACCTTAGAGACTGTGCACATGTGACCCCAGGTACAGTGTCTGTGGAGGGGTGTCACTCAGGACACTGTGGAAATGTGTCCCCAGGTCCAGGGTCGAGAGGGGATCACCCTGGATACTGTGGGCATATGACCCCAGGTGCAGGGTTTATAAGGTGGGGTCACCCTGGTGTCTTTGGACATGCAATCCCAGATGCAGGGTCTGTAAGATGGGATATCCCTGGAGACTGTGTATACTTGTCCCCTGATACAGACTCTGGGATGTGGGGTCACCCTGGGGACTGTGCATGTGAGATACAAAGTGCAGTGTCTGGGGAAGAGACTGACCCTGGAAAGTGTGGACATGTGTCCCAGTGTATATGGTCTGGGAGGGGGCCACCATGGATACTGTGGACATGTGACCTCAGGTGCAGGGTTTGGAAAGTGGGGTCACTCTTGGTATCATTGACAGGTTACCTGGGTGCATCGTCTGGTTTAGAGTCATCTTGGAGACTGTGGACATGTGACCTTAGGTGCAGGGTGTGGGAGGTGCTGTCACCTTGCACACTGTGGTCATCTGACCCAAGGTACAGTGCCTGGAGGTGGGCTTATCCAGGAGATTGGGATGTGTGACCCCAGGTAAAGTGTCTGGGGTGATTTGTCACCCTGTAGACTGTGGACATGTTACCAATGTGCAGGATATGGGAGGGGGTCACCTGTAGGAGACAGGCCTACTCAAAGGACTGGCAAAAGAGTTAAGCAATCTTGCTGAGTGGACATGACTCAGCATGTCATTGCTAAAGGAATCCAAGAAGGAACAAAAAACATCTTGAAAGCAGGATGTATGCCTGGGGGTGGAAAGACATCAACAGACTGTTCCTATCTTTGTCATCTGGGAGACACATAAAGATTAACTAGGTCTTTGTACTTGAGGCAGAAAAAAAGGGATACAAAAATGCTAAATATTAACTGCACAGGATTATCATTGAAGGCCATCTGGCCTGCTATGCTTCTGCAAGCACGTACAAGCTAGTCTCAAAAAGTATAATAAAGCAGACATGAAAGATCAGTTTGGGCACCTTCACTTCATGGTGGTGTTGGTCCCCTGATCCCCACTGTAACTTTTTTGAATGTTTCTCATTCTTTTGCCATGACACACTTTCAGGAACCTGTGCTGTTGAGCTGGACTCAACAGTCACCACGAAGACTATGGATGTGTAAGCCCAAGTTCAGGAACTGGGAGAGGTAAACCTGGGGACCATAGACATGTGACCCCAGGTGTAATGTCTTGGAGGTGGGGCCACTCGGACACTGTGGATGTGTGATCCCAGGTGCATGGTCTGGGAGGAGGTCAACATGGAGACTATGGACATATGACTCCATGTATAAGTTCTGGGAGGTGGGATTACCCTGGACTGTGAACATGTGATCCTTGTTACTCGGTATGGGGGTAGGGTCACACTGGACACTCTGGACATGTAAGCCCAGGTACAGTTTTTGAGGAGGAGTGTCATACTAGACAGTGTGGAAATGCATTCCACGTCCAGGGTCGAGAGGGTGTCACCCTGTATACTGTGGCCATGTGACCCTAGGGGCAGAGTCTGGAGAGGGGTGTCAGCCTGGACTCCAGATATGTTACCCAATGTGCAGGTTCTGGAAGTGGTTCACCCTGGAGATTCTGGATGTGTGATTCTAGGTACATGGTCCAGAGAGGTGTGTCACCCTATAGACTGGTAATGTGATTCAGGTACAGAATGGGGAGGGGGTCACCATGGAGACTGTGAAGGTGTGACCACAGGTGTATTGTATGTGAAGTGTGGTGTCCCTAGAAAGATTGGATGTTTGACCTCAAGTGGAAGGTCTGGGGAACTGGGGTCATCCAGGAGACTGGACATGTGACCCCAGGTACAGGGTCTGGGAGTTGGGGTCACTCGGGGACTGTGGACATGTGACCGCATGTGCAGATTATGGGGAGGGTTCTCACCTGGAAGACTATGGACAAATGACATCAGGTACATGACTGGGAGGTATGGTCACCCTGGAGTTTGTGGACATGTTCCCTCAGGTGCAGGGCTTGGGAGGGTTCACCCTGGAGACCATGGATGTAGAACCCAGGTGAAGGGTCTGGGAGTTGGGGTCACTCAGGGACTGTGGATGTCTGACCCCATGAGCTGAGTCCTGGGAGGGTGATGACCAAGGAGACTGTGGATATATGACACCAGGTACATGACTGGGAGGTGGGGTCACCCTGGAGACTGTGGACATCCCCAAGAGACCTGTCACAACTCAAGAGGAGCCTCGAGTGTCTCACTACAACTGGAGAAGAGCCCTGTGTTTTCTACCTCATCTGAAGATGAGGCCCAGATCCCCTGCTTCGCCTAGAGAGAAATTCTGACTTTCCCCATGCACCTGGGGAGGAAAGAGGAGGCCTGCCTCGCTTATTGAAACTCGAGAGGAACCCGAGGTTCATGCCTCAAGTCGAAATGACACTGAGTTCCCCTCAACTCGAGAAAGGCCTCATTCTCCTGCATCAACGTGAATGGAATACCAAGGATCCCATTACAACACAAAGGGAGGTCTGACTCCCCTGTTGCACCTCTAGAAAAAGCCCCAGTTCCCCACTTCATCTAGACAGAAAGCCTGCTACCCTTTATACAACTCGAGAGGAAAGGGGAGTCCCATGCCTCAACAAGAGACAAGGCCTAACTCCCCTGCTGAAACTCGATAAGAACCCCAGATGCCTGTCACAAGAATAGAAGAACACTGAGATTCCCGCCTCTACTCTAGATGAGGCCCTATTCCCATGCAGGTACTTGAAGGAATCCGGAGAGGCCCCTCGCAACTTGTAAGGAGGCCTGACTTCCCTGAGGCAATATGATAGGTTCGCTGCAGTTCCCATCACAACTCAAGAGGAACCCAAAGCTTGCTGCCACAACTTGAGAAACACCACGGTGTTCCCCCCTCAATGCGAGATGAGGCCCATTTCCCCTGCAGTGACTCGAGAGCAATCCTGCATTCTGCCTTGCAACTCAAAAGAAGACTAGACTTCCCTGAAGCAACAGGAGAGGTTCCCTGAGGTCCCCTGCAACTCGAGAGGAATCCCAAACTTCCCACCGCAACTCAAGAAAAACAACAATATTCACTCCTCAACACGAGATGAGGCCATTTTCTCCTTCAGCAACTCAAGAGCAATCCCGAGTTTCCTCTCGAATTTTGAAAGGAGGCTTGATTCCCTTTATGTAACTCAAGAGGTTCCCCAATACCCATCACAACTCGAGAGGAACCCCGAGTTTCCCTCCACAACTCGAGAAGAGCCCCATGTTCCCCACCTCATCTCCAGATGAGAGCTGATTCCCTAGCTTCCACTCCAGAGGAATCCCAACTTTTCCCTTGCAACTCTAGAGGAGGCCTGTCTCACTGACTGAAAGTCGAGAAGAACCCCACAGGTCCTGCCACAAGTTGAAAGGACACCGAGGCCCCCCTCAACTCGAGACAAGGCCTGATCCCTGCACCAACTGTAATGGATCCCCGAGTAACCCCTCACAACATGAAAGGATGTCTGACTCACCTGTTGTGCCTATGGAAGAAGCCAAAATTTCCTACCTGAACTCAACAGGAGGCTTGAAAACCGTTTTAAAACTCGAGAGGAAAGTGGAGTTCATGCCTCAACATGAGACTAGGCCTGACTCCCCTGGGGAAACTTGACAGGAACCCCGAGATCGCTGTCACAATTGGAGAGGAACCCTGAGTTTCCTGCCTCAATTAGGGATGAGGTGCTATTTCCCTGCAGGGGTTCAAGAGGAATCCCTAGGAGTCCCTTGCAACTTGAAAGTAGGCCTGACTTCCTGAGGCAGCATGAGAGATTCCCTGAGGTCCTCATCGCTACTCAAAAAACACACTGGATTCCCCCCTCAATGTGAATTGAGGCCCGATTCCCCTGCAGAAACTCAAGAGCAATCCCACTCTCCATCTCACAACTCAAAAGGAGACTTGACTTCCTTGAGGCAACATGTGAGGTTCCCTGAGTTACCTTTAGAAATCTAGAGGAACCCAAAGCTTCCTGCTGCAACTCAAGAAAAACCACGAGATTCCCCCCAAACGTGAGATGAGGACCTTTCCTCCTACAGGGCCTTGAGAGCAATCCTGCATTCCCTTTCAAAACTCGAAAGGATGCTTGAATCCCTTTATGCAACTCAAGAGGTTCCCTGAGATACCCGTCACCATTCGAGAGGAACCCCGAATTTCATGCCACAACTTGAGAAGAGCCCTGTTTTTTTCCACCTCATCTCAAGATTAGTGCCGATTCTCCTGCTTTGACTCAGAGGAATTCCAACTTTCCGCTAGCACCTCAAGAGGCCTGTCTTACTTATTGAAACCCGAGAGGAACTTCGTGGTTCCTGCTGCAAATCGAAAGGACACCAACTTTCCCATCAATCAGAGATAAGGCCTCATTCCCCTGAAAAGACTTGAATGGAAACCCAAGTATCACCTAACAACACAAAGGGAGGTTTGACTCCCCTGTTGCACCTCTACAAAAAGCCCAAGTTCCCCATGTCAATTCAACAAGAGGCCTGACACTCTTTTTCCAAATCGATTGAAAAGCAGAGTTCCATGCCTCAAAACAAGATGAGCCCTGACTCCCCTGTTGAAACTCAATAGGAACCCTGAGAACACTGTCTCAACTAGAGAGGAACCCTGAGTTAACTTCCTCAAGTCGAGATGAGGCCCTATGCCACTGCCATGACTTGAGAAGAGCCCAGAAGGACCCTCACAAATTGAAAGGAGGCCTGAATTCCCTGAGGTCACCGTTGCAACTGGAGAGGAAGCCAAAGCTTCCAGGCGCAACTCGAGAAACACCAGGAGATTCCCCTCTCAATGCAAGATGAGGCCTGCTTCCCCTGCAGTGACTCAAGAGCAATCCTATGCACCCACACACAACATGAAAGGAGACTTCACTTCCCTGCAGCAACATGAGAGGCTTGCTGAGGACCCCGTCACAACTTGAGGGCAACCCCAAGCTTCCTTCTTCAACTTGAGAAAAACCACAAAATTCGCCCCTGACCACAAGATGAGGCCCTTTCCCCCTTCAGTGCCACTGCAGCAATCCCTAGTTCCCTCTCAAAATCTGAAAGGAGGCTTGTCTCCCTTTATGCAACTCAAGAGGTTTCCCAAGATACCCGAGCCACTGGAGGGAAACCCCGAGTTTCCCACCCCAGCTCAAGAAGAGCCCTGTGTTCCCCACCTCATCTTGAGATGAGGGCCAATGAGGCATCTCATCTTTCCTCTCCCACCTCTAGAGGACGCCTGTCTCACCAACTGAAACTCGAGAGGAACCCCGTGGTTCTTGCCACAAATCAAAAGGACACTGAGTTCACTCTCAACTCAAGATAAGGACTGAATCTCATGCACTGACTCAAATGGAACCCCGAGTATCCCCTCACAACATGAAGGGAGGTTTGACTCCCCTGTTACTCCTCTAGAAAAAGCCCAAGTTCCCCACCTGAACTCGACAGGAGGCCTGATACCCCTTTTCCAACCCGAGAGGAAAGAGGAGTTCCATGCCGCAAAATGAGATGAGGCCTGACTCCCCTGTTGAAACTAAATAGGAACCCCGAGATCCCTGTCACAACTGGAGAGGAACCCTGAGTTTCCTGCCTCAACTCGAGATGAGGCTCCATTCCTCTGCAGCGACTTGACAGGAATCCTGAGGTGCCCCTCAAAACTTGAAAGATGGCCTGAATTTCCTGAGGCAACATGAGAGGTTCCTTAATGTCCCCGCCAAAACTCGAGAGGATCCTTGAGTGTCTCACCACAACTCGAGAAGTTCCCCATGTTCTCCACCTCATCTCGAGATGAGGACCAATTCCCATGCTTCGTCTTGAGAGGTATTCAGACTTTCCCCTTGCACCTCAAGAGGAGGCCTGTCTTATCTATTGAAACTCGAGAGGAACCCCGCGGTTCCTGCCTCAAGTCAAAAGGACATCGTATTCCCCCTCAACTCGAGATAAGGCCTCATTCTCCTGCACCAACTTGAATGGAACCCTGAGTATCCCGTCACAACACAAAGGAAGGGCTTACTCCCATGTTGCACATCTAGAAAAAAGACCTAGTTCCCTCCCTAATCTCTAGAGAAAGCCTGATACCCCTTTAACAACTTGATGGAAAGTGGAGTTCCATACCTCACCACAAGACGAGGCCTGACTCCCCTGTTGAAACACGATTGGAACTCTGAGGTCCCTGGCACAACTGGAGAGGAAATCTGAGTTTTTCCCCTCAACAGGAGATGAGACCCTATTCCACTGTAGTGAACTGGGGGGAATCACGAGGTGGCACTTGCAACTTGAAAGGAGGTCTTACTTCCCTAAGGCAATATGAGAGGTTCCCTGAGGTCCCCATTGCTACTTGAGAGGAGCCCCAAGCTTCCTGCCACTACTCGAGAAACACCACGATATTCACCCCCTCAATGTGAGATGAGGTCCATTTCCCCTGCAGCACCTCAAGAGCAACCCCAGTTTTCCCTCTCGAAAGTTGAAAGGAGGCTTGACTCCCTTTAAACAACTGAAGAGGTTCCCCGAGATACCCATTGCAACTCTAGAGGAACTCAGAGTTTCCTGCCACAAATCGAGAAGAACCCTGAGTCCCCCACCTCATCTGGAGATTAGGGCTGATTCCCCTGCTTTGTCTTGAGATGAATCCTGACTTTCCCCTCGCACCTCAAAAGGAGGCCTGTTTCAATTACTGAAAATTGAGAGGAACCCTGCAGTTCCTTCTAGAAGTCAAAAGGACACTAACTTCCCCCTCAACTAGAGATAAGGCCTAATGCCCTGACTGAGGCACTGACTCGAATGGAACCTGCAGTATCCCCTCACAACATGAAAGGAGGTCTGACACCACTGTTGCACCTGTAGAAAAAGCCCAAGTTCCCAGCTTGGAAGAGGCCCTATTCCCCTGCCGTGACCCCAGACAAATCCCGAGGTACCCCTTGCAACTTGAAAGGAGGCCTGACTTCCCTGATGCAACATAAGAGATTCCCTGAGGTCCTATCGCAACTTGAGAGGAATCCAAACGTTGCCACCGCAACTCAATAAACACCACGAGATTTCCCACTCAATGTGAGTTGAGGCCAAATTCACCTGCAGTGACTCGAGAGGAATCCAGCAATCCCACTTGCACCTTGAAAGGAAACTTGACTTCCCTGAGGCAAGATGAGAGGCTCCCTGAAGTTTCTGTCACAACTCCAGTGGAACTGCAAACTTCCAGCCTCAACTTGAGAAAAAGCACGAGATTCCACCCTCAATGCGAGATCAGGCCCTTTTCCCCTGCAGCACCTCAAGAGCAATCCCGAGTACCCTCCCCAAACTCGAAAGGAGCCTTGACTCCTGTTATGCAATTTAAGAGGTTCCCCGAGATATCCATCACCACTCAAGAGGAATCCCATGCCCCCCCCCCCCACCTTATTTCGAGGTGAGGGCTGATTCCCCTGCTTTGACTCGAGAGGAATCCAGACTTTCCCCTCGCACCTCAAGAAGAGGCCTGTCTCACCTAATGATACTTGAGAGGAACCCTGATGTCCCTGCCGCAAATTGAAAGGACACCTCATCTCGAGTTGAGTTCCCCCTCAACTCAAGATAAGCCCATATTCTCCTGCAGTGACTCAAATGGAATCCCAAGTATCCCCTCATAAGATGAAGGGAGGTCTGACTCCCCTCTTGCACCTGCAAAAAAGCCTAAGTTCCCCACCTCAACTCGACAGAAGGCCTGACACCACTTTTACAACTCAAGAGAAAAAATGAGTTCCATGCTTCAAAATGAGATGAGGCCTGATTATTCTGATGAAACTCAATAGGAACCCCAAGATCCCTATTGAAACTGGAGTGGAGAACTGAGATTCCCACCTCAACTGAAGATGAGGACTTATTCCCCTGCAGTGACTCGAGAGAAATCCTGAGGTGCCCCTTCAAACTTGAAAGGAGGCCTGACTTCCCCTGAGGCAACATGAGAAGTTCCTAGAGGTTCCCGTTGCAACTCGAGACAAACCCAAAGCTTCTGGCTGCAACTTGAGAAACACGACATTCCCCCTTCAATGTGAGATGAGGCCTGATTCCCCTTAAGTGACTCAAGAGCACCCCAGTGCACCTGCTCACAACTAGAAAGGAGACTTGAATTCCCTGAGGCAACACAAGAAGTTCCCTGAAGTCCCCGTCACAACTCAAGAGGAACCCCAAGCTTCTGGCTGCAACATGAGAAAAACTACAGGATTCCCCCCTCAACGCAAGACGAGGCCCAATTTCCCTGTAGTGACTCGAAAGCAACCCGTGCACCTCCATGCAACTCGAAAGGAGACTTGACTTCCCAGAGGCAACACGAGATGTTCCATGATGTCTCCGTCCCAACTTGAGAGGAACCCCAAGATTCCCGCTGCAACTCGATAAAAACCATGGGATTCCCCCTTTAATGCGAGATGAGGCCCAATTCTCCTGCAGTGCCTGGAGTGCAATCCCCAGTCCCTTTAGAAACTTGAAGGGAGGGGTGACTCCTTTTTTGCAATTCAAGAGGTTCCCCGAGATACCCATCAGAACACGAGAGGAACCCCAAGTTTCCTGCAACAACTTAAGAAAAACCACGTGATTACCCCCTCATACCAAAATGAGAACCATTTCCCCTGCAGCACCTCTAGAGCAATCCGGAGTTAACTCTCGAAACTCAAATGGAGGCTTCACTCCTTTTATGCAACTCAAGAGTTTCCCCAAGATACCTGTTGCAACTCGAGAGGAACTCCGAGTTTCCCATGCAACTCGAGAAGAGCCTCGTGTTCCTCTCCTCATCTCAAGATGAAGGCCGATACCCCTTCTTCAATACGAGTGGAATACCGACTTTCCCCTCGGACCTCAACAGGAGGCCTGTCTCACCTACTGAAACTTGACAGGAACCCCGCGTTTCCTGCTGCAAGTATAAAGCACACCGAGATCCCCCTCAACTCGAGATAAGGCTTGATATCCCTGCAGCAACTTGAATGGAACCCTAAATATGCCTTTACAATACAAAGCAAGGTCTGATTCCTTGTTGCACCTGTAGAAGAAGCCTAAAATCCCCAACTCAACTCGACAGGTGTCTGACACCCCTTTTATAACATGAGAGGAAAGCCGAGTTCTATGCCTCAACACGAGCCGAGGCCTGACTCCCCTCTTGAAACTCGATAGGAACCCGTGATCCTTGTCGCAACTGGAGAGGAGCCCTGAGTTTCCTGCCTCAACTTGAGATGAGACCTTATTACCCTGCTGTGACTCCAGAGGAATCCCGGGTGGCCCTCGCAACTTGAAAGGAGGCCTGATGTCCCTGAGGGAACATGAGCGGTTCCCTGAGGTTCTCATTGGAACTCGAGATGAACCCAAAGCTTCCCGCCCCAACTGGAGAAACACCACGAGTTTCCACCCTCCCTGTGAGATGAGGCCCCATTCCCTGCAGTGACTCGAGAGCAATCCCGTGCTCTCCCTCACAACACGAAAGGAGACATGACTTCCCTGAGGCAACACAAAAGGTTCACTGAACTCCCCTTCACAACTCAAGAGGAACCCAAGCTTCCCACTGCAACTCGAGAAAAATCACGAGATTCCTTCATTAATATGAGATGAGGCCCTTTACCCCTGCAGTGCCTCAAGAACAATCCCAACTTCTCTCTCGAAACTCAAAAGGAAGTTTGACTCCTTTTATGCAACTTGAGAGTATCCCCAAGAACCCGTCGCCACTCAAGAGAAACCAGGAGTTTCCCAGCTCAACTTGAAATGAGGTCCTATTCCCTTGCTGCGTTTCGAGAGGAATCCTGAGGTGCCTCTTGCAACTTGAAAGGAGGCCTGACTTCCCTGATGCAATATGAGAAGTCCCTGAGGTCACTGTCGCAAGGGGAGAGAAACCCAAAGATTCCACCCACAACTCGAGAAACACCATGAGATTCCCACCCCCCAACCCCCGCCTCAATGCGTGATATGGCCCCATTACAATGCAGTGACTCGAGTGCAATCCTGCGCTTCCCCTCACAACTCAAAAGGAGACTTGACTTTCCTAAGGCAACACAAGAGGTTTTCTGATGTCCCAGTAGCAAGTTGAGAGGAACTTCAAGCGTTCCAAGGCAACTCGAGAAAAACCATGAGATTTCCCCCTCAACGTGAGATGAAGCCCTTTTCCCCTGCAACGCCTCGAGAGCAATCCCGAATTCTCTCTCAAAATTTGAAAGGAGGGCTTGACACCATTTATGCAGCTCAAGAGCTTCCCCGTGATTCTCGTCACCACTTGAGAGGAACCCTGAGTCTCCCACCACAACTCGAGAAGTGCCCCATGTTCCCCACCTCATCTCGAGAAGAGGGCCGATTCCCTGGCGTAAATCATCGGAAACTCAACTTTCCCTTTGCACATCAAGAGGAGGCCTGTCTCACCAACTGAAACTCGAGAGGAACCCCGCAGTTCCTGGCACAAGTAGAAAGGAAACAGAGTACCCCCGTAAACTCAAGACAAGGCCTGATTCCCCTGAACTGATCGAGTGGAACCCTGAGTATCCCCTCACAACATGAAGGAGGTCTGACTCCCCTGTTGCACATGTAGAAAAAGCCCAAATTCCCCACCCGAACTCGACAGGAGACCTGACACACCTTTTACAACTCCAGAGGAAAGAGGAGTTATATGCCTCAAAATGAGATGAGGGCTGACTCACTTGTTGAAACACGATAGGAACTCTGAGATACCTGTGGCAATTGGAGAGCAACCCTGAGTTGCACACTTTAACTCGAGATGAGGCCGTATTCTGCTGCAGCAACTCTAGAGGCATCCTGAGGAATCCCTCACAACTTGAAAGGAGGCCTGACTTTCCTGAGGCAACATGAGAGGCTCCCTGAGGTCCCCGTCGCAACTCAAGAGGAGCCCAAAGCTTCCTGCTGCATCTCAAGAAACACCACGAGTTTTCCCCCCAAATGCAAGATAAGGCACGATTCTCCTGCAGTGACTCGAGAGCAATCCCACGTACCCCTCACAACTTGAAAGGAGACTTGACTTCCCTGAGGCAAGACGAGAGGTTCCTGAGATCCCTGTCACAACTCGAGAGGAACCCCAAGTTTCAGGCCACAACTTGAGAAAAACAACGAGATTCCCCCCTCAGTGCAAGATGAGGCCCTTTTTCCCTGCATCACCTCTAAAGCAATCCCGAGTTCTCTCTTGAAACTTGAAAGGGGGCTTGACTCCCTTTATGCAACTCAAGAGGTTTCTGACTCCCTTTATGCAACTCAAGAGGTTTCTTGAGATACCTGCCACCACTCAAAAGGAACCCCGAGTTTCCCACCACATCTTGAGAAGAGTCCCATGTCCCCCACCTCATCTCGAGATGAGGACCAATTCTCCTGCTTGGACTTGAGAAGAATACCGACTTTCCCCTAGCACCTCGAGAGGAGGCCTGTCTCACCTAGTGAAACTTGACAGGAACCCCACGGTTCCTGCCGCAAATCAAAAGGACCCCGAGTTCCCCCTCAACACAAGACAAGGCCTGATTCCCCTGCATCAACTCGAATGGAACCCAAATATCCCATCACAACATGAAGGGAGATCTGACTCCCATGTTGAAACTCTAGAAAACGCCCAAATTCCCCGCCTGTTATGGACAGGAGGCCTGACACTCTTTTTACGACATGGGAGGAAAGTGGAGTTCTATACCTCAACATGAGCTGAGGCCTGACTCCCCTGATGAAACTCGACATGGAACCCTGAGATCCATGTCGAAACTGGAGAGGTACCATGAGTTTCCCACCTCAAGTAGAGATGAGGCCCTATTCCCCTGCAGCAAATTGTTAGGAATACCACAGTGCCACTCGCAAATTGAAAGATTGACTTCCCTGAGGCAACATGAGAGGTTCCCTGAGGTCCCCATTGAAACTCGAGACAAACCCAAAGCTACCCACCGCAACTTGAGAAACACCATGAGATTCCCTCCTCCAGGCGAGAAGAGGCCCAATTCCCTGGAAGTGATTCGACAGCAATCCCACGCTCCCCCTCACAATTCGAAAGGAGACTTGACTTTCCTGAGGCAATACAAGAGGATCCCTGAGGTCCCCGTGGCAACTAGAGTGGAACCCCAAGCTTCCTGCTGAAACTCGAGAAACATCACGAGATTCCCCCCCTGATTGAGAGATGAGTCCTGATTCCCCTGCAGTGACTCGAGACCAATCCTCTGCTCCTCCTTGCAATGTGAACGGAGACTTGACTTCCATGAGGCATCACGAGACGTTCCCTGAGGTCCCCATGGCATCTCAAGAGGAACTCTAAAATTCCTGCCACAACTATAGAAACCAAGAGATTCCCCCCTCAACGCAATATGAAGCCCTCTTCCCCTGCAGCACCTCGAGAGTAATATTGTGTTCCATCTCGAAACTCAAAATGAGGCTTGATTCCTGTTATGCAACTCAAGAGGTTTCCAAAATACCCGTCGCCACTCAAGAGGAACTCAGATTTTCCCGCCACAACTTGAGAAGAGCCCCGTGTCCTCCACCTCATCTCAAGGTAAGAGCCGATTCCCCTGCTTCATCTCAAGAAGAATCCCGATGTTCCCCTCGCACATCAAGAGAAGGCCTGTCTCATCTATTGAAACTCTAGAGGAACCCTGAGGTTTGTGTTGCTATTTGATAGGACAACGGTGACTTCCCATTCAACTCGAGAACCCCGAGGTTCCTACCACAAGATGAAAGGACACTGAATTCCCCCTCAACTAGAGATAAGGCCTGATTCCCCTGCATCAACTTGATTGGAACTCCGAGTATCCCTTCACAACATGAAGGGAAGTCTGACATCCTTGTTGCACCTCAAGAAAAAGCCCAAGTTCCCCACCTCAACTTAACAGGAGGCTTGACATCCATTTTATAACTCGAGAGGAAAGTGGAGTTTTATGATTCAACACGAGACAAGGCCTGACTCCCCTGTTGAAAGTCAATAGAAACCCCGAAATCCCTGTTGCAACTCGAGAGGAACCCTGAGTTTCCCGCATCAACTCGAGATGAGACCCTCTTCCCTTGCAGTGACTAGAGAAGAATCCCGAGGTGCCCCTCGCAACTCGAAGGCAGACCTGACTTCCCCAAGGAAACAGGAGAGATTCCCTGAGGTCCCCATTGCAACTCGAGAGGAACCCAAAGCTTCCTGCAGCAACTCGAAAAAAAAAAATTAGATTCCCCCCTCAATGCGAGATGAGGCCTGATTCCACTGCAGTGGCTCGAGCAATCCTGTGCTTCCATCACAACTCAAAAGGAGTTTGAGTTCCCTGAGGCAACACGAGAAGTTCCCTGAGGTCCTCGTAGCAACTAGAGAGGAATCCAAATCTTCCCACTGCAACTCTAGAAACACCGTGACATTCCCCCCTCAATGCCAGATGAGGCTCTTTCCCCTGAAGTGCCTAAAGAACAATTCCGAGTTCCCTCTTGAAACTCAAAAGGAAGCTTGACTCCCTTTATGCAACTCAAGGAGTTCCCCGAGATACCTTTCACAACTGGAGTTCAAACCTGAGTTTCCCACCTCAACTAGAGCTGAGGCCATATTCCCATACAGCTACTGAAGAGGAATTCCGAGGCACTCCTCAAAACTCGAAAGTGACCTGACTTCCCTGAGGATGCAGGAGAGATTCACTGAGGTCCCTGTGGCAACTCTAGAGGAACCCAAAACTTCGTGCTGCAACTGGAGAAACACCATGGATTCCTCCCTCAATGCGAGATGAGGCCAAATTCCCCTGTAGTGTCTTGAGCAATCTCATGCTTCCCCTCACAACTCGAAAGGAGACTTGACTTCCCTGTGGCAACATGAGAGGTTCCCTGAGGTGCCATTGCAACTCAAGATGAACCCCAAGTTTCCCGTCGCAACTTGAGAAAAACCACAAGATTCCCCCCTTAAGGGGGGGCTTTTCCCCTGCTGCACCTCAGGAGCAATCCCGAATTTCCTTTCAAAATTCGATCAGAACCTTGACTCACTTTATGCAACTCAAGGGGTTCCTTGAAATAACTGTCACAACTCAAGGGGAACCCTGAATTTCCCACAACAACTCGAGAAGAGCCCCATGTTCCGCACCTCATCTCAAGATGAGGGCTGATTTCCCTGGTTCAACACCAGAGGAATGTCAAATTTCCACCTCACCTTAAAAGGTGGCTTGTCTCACCTTTTGAAACTTGAGAGGAACCCCACAGTTCCTGCCTCAAGACGAAAGGACAACAAGTTCCCCCCCAACTAGAGATAAGCCCTGATTCCCCTGCACTCACTCAAATGGAACTCCGAGTATACCTTCACAACATGAAGGGAGGTCTGAGTCCCCTATTGTACCTCTAGAAAAAGCCCAAGTTCCCTCCTGAACTCGACAGGAGACTAGACATCCCTTTCACAACTCGACAGAAAAGCAGAGTTCCATGCCTCAACACGAGATGGCTCATGAGTCATGACAACACGAGTCATACCTGACTCCCCTGTTGAAAGTCAATAGGAATCCCGAGATCCCTGTCACAACTGGAGAGGAACCCTGAGTATCCTGCCTCAACTTGAGATGAGGCCCTATTCCCGTGCAGTGACTCTAAAGAATCCCGAGGTGTCCCTCACAAGCTGAAAGGAGGGCTGACTGACATGAGGAAACATGAAAGGTTCTCTGAGGTTCCCATTGCCATGCAAGAGGAACTCAAACTTCCCGCCACAACTATAGAAATACCACGAGTTTTCCCCTCAATGCAAGATGAATCTTGAATACCCTGCAGTGACTCAAATACAATCCTGCACTCCCTCTCACTACTTGAAAGGACACTTGTCTTCCCTGAGGCAACAAGAGGGGTTCCCTGAGGTCCCCATTGCAACTTGAGTAGAACCCAAAGTTTCCCGCAGCAACTCGAGAAAACCCACAGAATTCCCCCTCAATGCCAGATGAGGCCTGATTCCCCTGCAGTGGCTCAAGCAATCCCATGCTTCCCATCAGAACTCGAAAGGAGTTTGACTTCCCTGAGGAAACACGAAAGGTTTCCTGAGGTCCCAGTAGCAACTAGAGAGGAACCCAAATCTTCCTGCTACAACTCGAGAAACACCACGAGATTCCCCCCTCAAAGCCAGGTGAGGCCCTTTCCCCTGCAGTACGTAAAGAGCAATTCCAAGTTCCCTCTCAAAACTCGAAAAGCAGCTTGTCTCCCTTAACACACCTCAAGAAGTTCCCCGAGATACCCTCCACAACTGGAGATGAAACCTGAGTTTTCCACCTCAACTCGTGATGAGGCCCTATTCTCCTGCAGGGACTCGAGAGGAATCCTGAGGAACCCCTCGCAACGTGAAATTCAGCCTGATTTCCCTGAAGCAACATAAGAGGTCCCTGACATCCCCAATGCAACTTGAGAGGAACACGAAGTTTCCTGCAGCAACTCGAGGAACATCATGAGATTTCCCCCCTCAATGCGAGTAGTTTTCCCCTGCAGCATCTGGAGGGCAATCCCTCACTCCCCCTTGCAACTCGAAAGGAGACTTGACTTCCCTGAGGCAAAACGAGAGGTTTGCTGATGTTACCATCACAACTGGAGAGGAACCCCAAGCTTTCCATTGCAACTCTAGAAAAACCATGAAATTCCCCCTCAACTTTAGTGAGGCCCCTTTCCTCTCCAGAGCCTCAAGAGCAATCCCGAGTTGCCTCATGTGACTCGAAAGGAGGCTTGACTCCCTTTATGAAACTCAAGGGGTTCCCTGATATACCAGTCGAAACTCGAGAAGAACCCTGAGTTTCTCATCACAACTCAAGAAGAGCCCTGTGTTCCCCACCTTGTCTTGAGATGAGGGCCAATTCCCCTGCTTCAACTCGAGAGGAATCCTGACTTTTCCCTTGCACCTCAAGAGGAGGCCTGTCTCACCTTTTGAAACACGAGAGGAACCCTGCGATTCCCGCCACAGGTAGAAAGGACACCGAGTTCCCCTTCAACCAGAGATAAGGCATGATTCCCCTGCACCGACTCAAATTGAACCCCAAGTGTCCACTCACAATACAAAGGACTCCCCTGTTGCACCTCTAGTAAAAGCCTAAGTTCCACACCTGAACTCGATAGGAGCCCTGACACCTCTTTTACAACTCGAGAGGAAAGCGTAGTTTCATGCCACAACATGAGACGAGGCCAGACTCCCCTGTGGAAACTCCATAGGAACCCCGAGATCCCTGTTGCAACTGGAGAGGAACCCTGAGTTTCTGCCTCAACTCAAAATGAGGCCCTATTCCCCTGCACCGTCTGGAGAGGAATCCCGAGGTGACCCTCGCAACTTGAAAGGAGGCCTGACTTCCCTGAGGCAACTTAAGAGGTTCCCAAAGATCCCCATTGCAACTGGAGAGGAACACAATCTTCCCGCTGCAACTCGAGAAAAACCACGCGATTCCCCCTTCAATGTGAGATGAGAACCAATTTTTCTGCAGTGTCTCAAGAGCAATACCATGCTTCCACTCACAACTCGAAAGTAGATTTGACTTTCCTGAGGCAACACGAGAGGTTCGCTTAGTTCCCTGTTGCAACTCGAGAGGAATCCAAAGCTTCCTGCTGAACTCGAGAAACACCTAGAGATACCCCCTGAACGTGAGATGATGCTCTTTTCCCCTGCAGTGCCTCGAGGGCAATCCCGAGTTCCCTCTTGAAACTTGAAAGGAGGCTTAACTCCCTTTATGCAACCCAAGGGGTTCCCCAAGTTACCCATACACCTTGAGAGGAACCCCGAGTTTCCCGCCACAACTCCAGAAGAGCCCTATAGTCCCCACCTCATCTCGAGATGAGGGCCGATTCCCCTGGTTCGGCTCGAGAAGAATCTCAATGTTCCCCTCGCAACTCAAGAGGATGCCTGTCTCACCTACTGAAACTCAAAAGGAACTCCGAGGTTTGAGCTGCAATTCAAAAGTATACTGAGTTCCCCCTGAACTCAAGATAAGGCCTGATTCCCCTGCACTGACACAAATGGAAACCTAAATATCCCCTCACAACATGAAGGGAGGTCTGACTCCCCTGTTATATATCTAGAATAATCCCAAGTTCCCAGCCTGAACTTGAAAGGAGAGCTGTCACCACTTTTATAACATGAGAGGAAAGTGGACTTCCATGCGTCCACACGAGACGAGGACAGACTCCCCTGTTGAAACTTGATAGGAAATCTGAGATCCCTGTTGCAACTGGTTAGAAGCCCAGAGTTTCCCGTCTCAGCTCAAGATGAGGCCCTATTCCCCTGAAAGGACTCCAGAGGAATTCTGAGGCACCCCTTGCAACTCGAAAGGCGGCCTGACTTCCTTGAGGCAACATGAGAGGTCCCTGACGTCCCCAGCACAACTTGAGGGGAACACAAATCTTCCCGCTGCAATTCGAGAAGCATCAGGAGATTTCCTCCCTCGATGCAAGTTGAGGCCATTTTCCCCAGCAGCGCCTCGAGGGCAATCCCTCACTCCCCCTTGCAACTCAAAAGGAAACTTGACTTCCCTGAGGCAACACAAGAGGTTCCTTGATGTTACCATCTAAACTGGAGAGGAACACCAAGCTTTCCATTGCAACTCTAGAAAAACCACGAGAGTCACCCCTCAACATGAGATGAGGCTCTTTTCCCCTGCAGAGCCTCGAGAGCAATCCAGGGTTGCCTCATGTTACACAAAAAAAGGCTTGACACCCTTTATTCAACTCAAGGTGTTCCCCGAGATACCAGTCAATACTCTAGAAGAAGCCTGAATTTCTCGACACAACTCGAGAAGAGCCCCGTGTTCCCCACCTCATCTCGAGATGAGGGTCGATTCCCCTGCTTCAACTTGAGAGGAATCCCGACTTTTCCCTTGCACCACAAGAGGAGCCCTGTCTCACCTTTTGAAACTCAAGAGGAACCCTACAATTCCTGCCACAAGTAGAAAGGACACCAAGTTCGCACTCAACTCGAGATAAAGCCTGATTCCCCTACACTGACTCGAATTGAACCAAGAGTATTCACTCACAATAGGAATTGAGGTCTGACTCCCCTGTTGCACCTATAGAAAAAGCCAAAGTTCCCCCCACCTGAACTTGACAGGAGCCCTGACACCCCTTTTACAACTCAAGAGGAAAGCAGAGTTTCATGCCTCAACAAGAGACGAGGCCAGACTTGCCTGTGGAAACTCCATAGGAACCCCAAGATCCCTGTTGCAACTGGAGAGGAACCCTGAGTTTTAGCCTCAACTTGAAATGAGGCCCTATTCCCCTGCACCATCTGGAGAGGAATCCCGAGGATGACCCTCACAACTTGAAAGGATGCCTGATTTCCCTGAGGCAATATGAGAGTTTCCCTAAGAACCCCGTTGCAACTGGACAGGAACAGAACCTTCCTGCTGCAACTTGAGAAAAACCACGAGATTCCCCCTTCAATGAGAGATGAGGCACAAATTTTCTGCAGTGACTCGAGAACAATATCATGCTCCTGCTCACAACTTGAAAGGAGATTTGACTTTCCTGAGGCAACACGAGAGATTCCCTTAGTTCCCCATCACAACTCGAGAGGAACACCAAGCTTCCTGCTGCAACTCTAGAAAAATCACGAGATTCCCCCCTCAATGCGAGATGAGGCCCTTTTCCCCTGCACAGCCTCAAGAGCAATCCCAATTGCCTCCTGTAACTCAAAGGCAGACTTGACTCCCTTTATGCAACTCAAGGTGTTACACGAGATACCAGTCAAACTCGAGAAGAACCCTGAGTTTCCAGTCACAACTCAAGAAGAGCCCCATGTTCCCCACCTCATCTTGAGATGAGGGCCAATTCCCCTGCTTCAACCCCAGATAAATCCTGACTTTCCCCTCACATCTCAAAAGAGGGCCTGTCTCACCTTTTGAAAGTCCAGAGGAACCCTGCGGTTCCTGTTGCAAGTAGAAAGGACACTGAGTTCCCCCTCAACTAGAGATAAGGCCTGATTCCCCAGCAACAACTCGAATGGAACTCTGTGTATCGCCTCACAATACAAAGGGAGGTCTGACTCCCCTGTTGAACCTCTAGAAAAAGCTCAAGTTCCCCGCCTGAACTTGACAGGAGGCCTGACACCCCTTTTACAACTCGAGAGGAAAACGGACTTCCATGCCTCAACACGAGATGAGGCCTGACTCCCCTGTTGAAATCTGATAGGAATCCCAAGATCCCTGTCTTAATTGGATAGGAACCTTGAGTTTCTGGCCTCAACTCGAGATGAGGCCCTATTCTCCTGCAGCGACTTAAGGCTGCAGGAGTGCATTTGAGGGGGCTGGGTGCCATGCCAGGGTCACCCAGCCGAGGGCACCTGGCACATCCCATGGGCTCCCAGCGAGGAGTGCCAGGCCAGCCCCTGTATTGCTGAATGTCGAAGTTGGGAGCAAAGCTAGCTCTGGCAAAAGGAAGGAAACAGTAACAGGATGTTTTGCAAGCAGTTGCTGCATAGTCCCGGGTTAGCGCTCCCCGGGAGAAAATGTCAGTTTTACCCCCTAGGCCTGGGATCCAGGTGGGTACCCAGGGTGTTCTGCCCGTAGGATCGGAGCCCAGGGCAGACAGACCCAGGCAAACGAGCTCTCTCCTGCAGAGCAAACATGACAGAACAGCCGTGTAGAGGTGGCCTTGATGTTCCCCGGGAGTGTTGGTGACCTCCTTGGGTGCAGGCCCTCAACAGCCATTGTCACTGAAAAATGACCTCCCAGCCAGCGCTTCCCAGCCAGGTGTGATACTCAGCCTGCAGGTGGCTGGGGATGCTATCTTCCTTGGAGGCAGGAAAGGTAGCCCAGAAAGTGGGTTTTCAGGCCTCTATCACACAGCAAGTGTGTGGCCTCTCAGACGCCAGACCTCCGGGTCTGCTCCCAGGGCCTCATATCTCGAGTCAGGATCAGATGCCTGCCTGCACAATGCGAGCCTTGAAAACATAGTCTTAGGTCAGTGAGGTCCTGCCCATGGAAAAGGATGCTGCAGGAGTGCATCTCAGGGGGCCGAGTGCCTCACAGGGTCACCTGGCTGAGGGCACCTGGCACCTCCCATGGGCCCCAGGCGAGGGGTGGTTGGCTGGCCCCTGGCTAGGCAAAGGCCAAAATTAGGATCAAAGCTAGCTCTGACAGAAGGAAGCAAACAGCAATTGGCAGCCTTTGCAAGTAGTTGCTGGGCTGCCCCGTCTTAGGGCTCCCTGGGAGAAATATGCCAGTGGGGGCCCCTAGGTATGGGATCCAGGTGAGCACCCAGGGTGTCCTCCCCACAGGATCTGAACCTGGTGCAGACAGACCTAGGCTCTCAAGTTCTCTCCTGCAGAGAAAACGTGACAGAACAGCCATGCAGAGGTTGCCTGTACATTCCCTGGGAGGGTGAGAGCCCTCCCTAGGCTCGGGGCCACAGGGGCCATTGCCACTGCAAAATGACCTCCCAGCTAGCACTTCCTAGCCTGGATGTTCATCAGCCCGCAGGCGTCTGAGGATGCTATCATCCTTGGAGGCAGGAAAGGCAGCCACAGAGACTGGGTTTTCAGGCCTCTATCACACAGACAGTATGTGTCTCCCTGACTCTGTGAGCCTTGCAAACACATTCCTAGGTTAGCATGGTCATGCCCATGGTTGAGGAGGCTGTGAGAGTGTGTCTGAGAGGGCCGGGTGCCATGCTGGGGTTATCTGGCCGAGGGCACCTGTCACCTCCCATGGGCCCCTAGCAAGGGGTGTCGGGCCGGCCCCTTGGGTGCCCAATGCCAGAGTGGGGAGCAAAGCTAGCTCTGGCAGAAGGAAGCAAACAGCCACGGAAGCCCTTTGCAAGCAGTTGCTGGGCCACTCTGCATTAGGGCTCCCCAGGCGAAAAATGCAATTTGGGGCCTCTAGGCCTGGGCTCCAGGTGGGCGCCCAGGGTGTTCTGCCTGCAGGAGCCCAGCATGGTGCAGACAGACCTAGGCTCGTGAGCTCTCTCCTGCAGTGCGAGCATGACGGAACAGCCATGTGGACGTTGCCTGGACATTCCCTGGTATTGTGGGAGCCCTCCCTGGTCCTCTGCTACTGCTAAGTTGCTTCAGTCATGTCCCACTCTGTGCAACCCCATAGATGGCAGCCCACCAGGCTCTCCATTCCCTAGGATTCTCCACACAAGAACAATGGAGTGGGTTGCCATTTTCTTCTACAAAGCATGAAATTGAAAAGTGAGAATGAAATCACTCACTCGTGTCTGACTCTTAGCGACCACATGGACTGCAGCCTACCAGGCTCCTCCATTCATGGGATTTTCCAGGCAAGAGTACTGGAGTGGGGTGCTGCCGGGAGCCAGCACGGGAGTTCCCACCCATGACAAGGTCATGCGGGAGAACCCTGACAGGCAAGGCAAGTCAGGGCTCGAGGACCACCCCCCATCCCTGGATCTGCCTGAGCATCTACCCCAAAACCAGAATCTGTCTGTTTTACTATTTTACAACTTTCACCAGCTCCTCTGACATTAACAGGGGGCTATCCCCTACCACCTTTCTCTGAAGGAAATCAACTTAAAGCTCTAGTTAATAAGCCTCCTGGGCATAATAGGAGTGTTTCAATCCAAACCCCTCAGACGGCTCTCTAACTTGCCTCACAGGTTTACCCAGACTCCTACAGCTACGCATACAATTGTTTACAGTCTCCCAACCCCGAGAGGCATGGGAAGCTTAAGGTATTCAAATAGTATAGAGTCTCTTGGAGAGTTAGAAATTGTTAGAATAGAACTAGTAGAGGATTTCAGTGTTGAGCCAATGCTTGCTGCCAAGTTTCCACATCCCCTGTATTGTATCCTTGGAAGTGTATTAATTAATATAGTTGGTATATAGACAAAATAAGTAGTGGCCTTGATGTTAACAACTTTAGACCCTTAAGGTAATAAATTCTTTCCTTTGTTGTAAGCCCACTGCACCTTTGCCCTATAGGAATGCAACTTTATCTAACAACTTCAGAGGATGGAGCCAAACTTTAAAATAATTACTCTTAGAGAAAATAAGTCTTATGGTTGACAAACCTTTATCAGAGTCATAAAATGTTAACAGGCCTTCTGGCCAGAAGATGATGTAAATTACTTAAACCATTTGTATACAATAAGTTTGCAGAAAAGAAAGCCTGGTCTCGATAAGGATCAAAGACTGCTGACTTTGCATGATTTCAAAGAGTCGGACATGACTGAGTGACTGATCTGATCTAATCTGATTATCCTCTATGCACAACTTAAGGTATATAAGCTCCCTTTGAAAATAAAGCTATGGGCCTTGCTCAAAGCTTGGTCTCCCCGTGTCGTTCTTTCTTGTTTCTTTTTCTCTCCTTTTCTTTTCTGTTCTTCCTTCAGGACATTTAATTGGAACGCAGGGGTCCTCTGGGACCACTTACTTGCCTGGGCTTCTAAGACCCACTCGAGAAGGTACCTAAGGTGGGGCACCTTCAACGATTTGAGAGGGCGCCTGCGGCCTCCGTGGTCAGAGTAAACATTATGTCAGGGGTTTTATTGACTTTCTGCATAAACCAGTTGTAATGAGCCTCTAATCTCTCTGCTTTGCTATTCTTTTCACCAACGCCATCCTCCTGAGGGAATCCCTGGATCCAACCGGGGCTGGACCCCGGTAGAATGCCATTGCCTTTTCCAGGGAGTAGATCTAGTGAGGTCTTTACAACCTCCAGCCACTCTTTTGATTCACTGTAATAACTAATTAGAGAGTCTATAACTCCAAGGCTTACAGTAGTAAGGGGGGTAATCTTTCTGCCCCCTTCTGATGCCTATGTCAGAAGCTTTCACTATCTCCTTTATACTTTAATAAAACTTTATTACACAAAGCTCTGAGCGTTCAAGACTAGTCTCTGGCTCTGGATTGAATTCTTCTCCTCTGGAGGCCAAGAATCCCGGCATCTTTTTGTGTGTCAGTAACAACCTTTCATCCTGGGGGCTCATCCAGGATTCTTCAGAACAAGGTAAGGATTCTTGGAGCTCTAGTTCTTTATTCTCCTAGTGAACACGTTTTCTGCTGTACTTTGCTAACTCTACGGTGTGCTTGTGTGAATGCATGAATGAAACACCCTGCACCAAGCAAGTGAGGAGCCCTGATTTGCGGTTCTGCAGCCACCTCATACAGCTTATGGCAGAAACCTGTCAGGGGTTTATACCGACCTGCCAATGCCAAGAGGCACCCAATATCTCCTTTGGGAACTGACCAGAGATAGGCAAAGCATGTGGACTGAACTCTCCTTTCTCAAACTTTTTGGTCTCTTTGACCATTTCATAACTCCTTGGAAATTAGAAGTACTAACCTAATCTGTAGGATCATAGACTTTCAAGGGACTTGTGATCTATGCTGTTACTGTGTACTGTTACTTAGATCCCAAGCTTGGATTGGTAGTAAGGAAGTACCTAGCCTTGCTAGGCATGGAATGTTTGGAAGCTAGATGGAGCTCTAGCTCCAAGAGCATCTCTGAGGTTAAAGGTTACTCAGATTGGAACTACAATGGATTTTCTTTTTCCCTTTGGTAATTTGCTTGCTTTGCTATTTGGTAATGCTGGGTCTTAGTGGACCAGAGGACTCTTATACTGGTGTGGTGATGCTTGGAAGGAACATCTTAGTTTTATGTTTGTTTTGGTCCTATTGTGGTCAGGAATATTCGGGTTGTGCACAGGCACTCAGGTGAGAAAATGTTTCTCCCAAGTGGTCTTAGCCTGGGAGACATTCCATAATGTTACTCTGGTTGCACCCCAGGTGGCATCAGAGGTAAGCAAGGTTTTAATGGTGAGGAGCTGGATGCCCTCAGGCCTACCCCTGGTCCATCCCCACCCCGTCTGGGTGGTAGAAACGGGAGGGATGAGTATGTCGCTTGTGTTAGTAAGAGACAGACTAAGTATGACCAGGAAAAAAATGCTTTGGTGTAAAGTCTGTCTAAACCCCATCTAGAGCAGAGAGGGGTGCCTCGGGTAGAAAGAGGGCACTGGTTGCTTTTTTTCTCTTTTACAGATGGGAGATAACAATTCCAGCCTCACTCCTCTGAACTGTATCCTGAAAAAAATGGGATAGATTTGATCCCCAGGGCTTAAAGAAGACACACCTGGTCTTCCTATGTGATACTGCATGGCCATGGTACCCACTGGAGGACAGCGAATGGTGGCCAGTTGGAGGGTCTCTTAAGTATAATACTGTTTTACAATTAGACCAGTTCTGTAAAAAACAAGGAAAATGGGTAGACATAGCTTATGTTTTCCCCTTTTTCTCTCTGCAAAATATGCCAACTTATGTCTTAAGGGTATAGATTTGGGTGTGACTCCTTCAGTTCCTTCCTGTCCTCCTACTTTGCTAGATGACATGGAGGACAGGAAATAAATAAAGAAAAGCAGATTTATCCAGTCTATCCCTGGGATCATATGCACAGAGCAGCTAGAGAGACTGAAGAACAGCCACACAAACTGTTGCCTCTTCATGAAGCACCCACTGGGAGAAATAATCAGTCTATGAGAGTTTATAATCCTTTTTCTTATCAAGAAATAAAAAAAAATCAAGGAGGATCTGGGAGACTATTTAGAGGACCCAGAAAAATATACTAGAGCTTTTACAGGTGTTACTCTGCTTTATGACCTTACTTGGAAGGATGTGACATATATCTTGGGACAAACGATGACTCCTGACTCAAAGACTCAAGTTTTGGGAAAAGCAGTTGCTTATGGAGATGAATGGTTTTGTAGTGAATCAGTAGGGAAGAGGGAAGATGAGATAACTGGCCTCTCCACTGGGAATCAGGTGGTCCCAACTACAGAACCAGACTGGGACTACAACACAGGTAAAGGAAGATGGGATCAGAGTCATTTTGTCAGATGTATTCTTGAAGGACTCAGGCAGGTGCATGCTAAGCCTTTAAACTATGGCAAATCAGCAGACATAGAATAGGAGGAGAAGGAAGCTCCTGGCAATTTCCTAGATAGACTGAGAGAAGCCCTTCGCAGATTCACTGAAATTGATCCCGAAAGTGAAGAGGGAAAAGTGATCTTAAAAGATATATTTCTCACTCAGTCAGCTCCAGGTATCCCCCGTAAGCTATTAAAACAGGCATATGGAACATATCAGTCTTTAGATAATCTGTTACAACTGTCTCAGTCTACTATGGTAGGGAATATAAGGAAAAGAAAGAAAGGCAAAAAAAGACAAAGGGACAGGCAGAAGCCCTCACAATGTCTATGAAAACCGTTCTTAAACAGCCTGAGAAAAAAGCCCATGGGGACCAAGGTGAAAAGGGATAGGCTTGCTATTACTGTGGAAAGGAGGGGCACCTCAAGCGGAATTGCCCTCAGGCATCTAACCCGCCCCCAGCTCCATGTCTGGTCTGCAAAGGACCACCTGGAATAGACTGCCCCCAGAAGGTGTAGGTTTCAGGGGTAGGACTCTCAAGACAATCAGGACTGAAGGTGCCCAGGGGTCCCCACACAAGCTCCAATCCTAATTACACCTGAGGAACCCCAGGTATTAATAACTGTGGGGGGCAAATCTCTTGATTCCCTTTTAGATAATGTGGCAACTTACTCCGTGCTTATTGAAGCCCCTGGCCCACTTACTGCCTGATCCACTTCCATAATAAGGCTGTCTGGACGAGCCAAAATGTATTACTTCAGTGTTTCTGTCAGTTGTGACTGGGATTTGGTGCTATTTTTGCACGAGTTTCTGATTGTACCAGAGTCTCCCTCACCTCTTTTGGGGAGAGATATACTGAGCAAGTTCCATGTCTGTGTTAATAAATATGGAACCCTCCCTTTTTCTCCCTTTAATTGAACAAAATGTAAATCCTAGAGTATGGGCTGATGGAAAATCTGTGGGTCAAGCACAAAATGCTATTCCTGTAGTTGTCAAGCTCAAAGACCCACACTTATTTCCACCTAAGAAGCAGTATCCACTGAAACCTGAGGTTAAGGAAGGGTTAAAACCCATCATCAAAAGTTTAAAGGAACAGGGACTATTAATTCCCTGTAAGAGTCCATGCAACACTCCTAGTTTGGGTGTAAAGATATCAAATGGTAAATGGAGACTAATTCAAGATTTACAAATAATAAACAAGGCTGTAGTTCCTTTACACCTATCCTTACACTCTATTGTCTGAAATTCCTGAATGAGCCAAATATTTCTCAGTAATTGATTTAAAAGATGCCTTCTATTCAGTGCCTTTGGAGGAGGAAAGTCAATTTCTATTTGCCTTTGAGGACCCTACGCAGCCAGCTTCTCAGTTAACCTGGCCAGTTTTGCCACAGGGATTTCGTGACAGTCCTCATTTATTTGGACAAAGTCTGTCATGGGATCTACAAAACTTTAATGGCTCCAAAGCAGTGGTGTTAAAATATGTAGATGATAGTTTGCTCTGTGCTGAGACAGAGGAAGCTTGTTCACAAGCCTCAGAAGACTTCTTAAATTTTCTGGCAGGCTGTGGTTACAAGGCATCAAAGGAAAAGGCTCAGCTTTGTCAACAATCTGTTAGATATCTGGGCCTAATTATATCAGAAGGGACTAGGGCCACAGGCCCTGAGAGAATTAAACCTAACTAAATCGTCCCTTACCTATGACTTTAAGACAATTGAGAGAATTTTGGGGAATATCAGGCTACTGTCCATTTGGATTGCAGGTTATGGGGAACTTGCCTGGCCTTATATAAACTTATACCTGAAACTTAGGAGGCCCAAACTGACAAACTGGTTTGGTCTCCAGATACTCAAAAGGCCTTTAAGGTTCTTCACACTGCTCTCCTGCAAGTTCCTACTCTGAGCTTGCCCACAGGGTCAGAATTTAAATTGTTTGTCACTGAAAGAAAAGGTGTGGCCTTGGGAATTTTGACACAACCCTGAGGGCCTGACCAGCAACCTATTGCTTATCTAAGCAGAGAATTAGATGTAATTTCACATGGGTGGCCCCACTGCCTAAGAGTAATTGGGGCAGCAGCTTTATTAGCCCCTGAAGCTTTAAAAATAATTAATGGATGAAACTTTACTGTATTGACTTCTCATGATATGAGTGAATCTTAAATTCTAAGCTTAATATTTGGATGACAGACAGTAGGCTTCTTAGTCATTGTTGTTAGAAGGACCAGTAACTAAGTTTAAAGTTTGTGGAAATTTAAATCCTGCTACTTTCCTTCCTGAGAAGGAAAATGAAACACCTGATCATGATTGTTCCCAATTCCTAACTTTAAACTATGCAGCTCGGGAAGATCTAATGGATACCTCATTAGAAAATCCTGACATGGAAATATTTACAGATGGCAGTTCTTTTGTTCGGGATGGAAAGCCTAAAGCAGGTTACACCGTGGTGACTGCTGAACATGTTTTAAAAACAAAATCTCTCCCCCAGGGAACCAGTGCTCGGTTAGCGGAGCTTGTGGCTCTCCCCAGAGTTCTAGAATTAAGCAAAGGGCAGTGGGTAAATATCTACACTGATTCTAAGTATGCTTATTGGACTTTATATGCTCATGCTACAATATGGGAAAAAAGACAATTTAAAACAGCAATAGTAGAACGTATTAAATATTTCAGAGAGATTGGGAGACTTTTAACTGCTATATATTGTCCTAAAGAAGTAGCTGTTATGCACTGCAAAGGACACAACAGTAATGGGAGTAAAGTAGCTGAAGGTAATTAGCTGGCTGACTGTCAAGCCAAAAAACCGGCACTTTACGAAACCCCTTCACTACAGATGCCTTTGATCTGGACAGGTCCTGTGGAACAGGAAACGCCACAATATACTGAGAAAGAAATAAAAATATATGAGAAAATAGGAGCAAAAATTACTGATAAAGAATGGTTACAGCCTGAGGATGGACGATTAATAATTCCTGAAAATGCTAAATGGAAAATTCTTAAGGGTTTGCACCAGAGTTTTCATTTGGGTGCAGACAGTACTTACCAGATGGTTTCTTGTTTGTTTGAAGGTAAAAATTTAAGAAAACTTTAAAGAACATTATCAAAAGGTGTGAGGTTTGTCAGAAACATAACACAAAGTTTAAAAAGCTCACAAAATCTGGATTACAACGAAGTGGAAAGTATCCTGGAGAGGATGGGAAAATTGATTTTACTCATATGCCAAAAGCTAATGGGTATTCTTGCTTACAAGTTTGGGTGGATGCTTTTACTGGATGGATTGAGGCTTTTCCCTGTCATAGTGGACACGTTAAGGAGGTTATAAAGATTTTAACCCATGTAATTGTCCCCAGGTTTGGGCTGCCATGGAGCCTTCAGAGTGACAATGGCTCTGCCTTTAAAGCTGCTGTAACTCAGGGGTTGTCTAAAGCTGTAGGAATAGAATATCACTTACACTGTTCCTGGAGACACCAATCCTCAGGAAAGGTTAAAAAAGCTAATGACATTATCAAAAAACATCTGTGCAAATTAACTCAAAAGATGCAGGACAATTGGATTAAAGTCCTACCCATACCTTTAATGAGGGCTCAAACTGCCCCCAAAAAGGAGGGACTGCCCCCCTTTGTATGTATTTATGGAAGGTCTTTCTTACACACAGACATTGTTATAGACCCTGAAGCCTTGGAATTAACTAATTATGTAACTCAGCTCTCAGCTTTTCAACAGGCATTAACAGAACTCCGGGAGATGACTCCTGGCTCAGCCTCTGAGTCAAGCAAGCCTCTATTTGAGCCAGGAAATGAGGTCTTCATAAAAAAATTAGCGTCTGGGGGCCCATTTATTGAGCCCCTCTGTTAAGGAACTTACCAGGTTATTCTTTCTTTTCCCACAGCTGTCAAAGTGCCAGGAATTGATTCGTGGGTACATTACACTTGAGTTAAGAGGTGGCACCCTGACCAGAACTAAATGACTTCATTTTATGTCTTTACTTTCTATGCTCTGACTTTGTACTTTTCAGATGGGCCTGATAATCAATGTGAGCCTACTTCTGCTGACTCCCAAAATCCTGAGTCTGTCGTTTGATCCTCAAGACAATGCCTTCTTGTCCTGGGCTCACTCCCACACAGCATTTCACAATTAGTCTAACTGCTGGGTCAGTGGAGCACTCACATCTTAATAAGTGGAAGGCTTCCTGTGGTGGACATCTCCACTTCAAGGAAAAGTTTTTCTCCAAGTCTGCAAATACCTTTACAACAATCATATGGGATGCCTCTTCTTCATCTGATGACATCTAACAATCCTAAAATGGGCTGGTGCAACACACTGTACTTTAACTATGGACATAATGTGACTTTTAATTTTGATTATACATTGTCTTGGTTCAATGACTATATTACTACACATAAGGCAAATAGGTCTAGATCTAATGGGTATTTTCCTGACATTTATCAAATATGGGGTGAAGTTATATGGCTAACTCCTGAGAAAGGACTCTAATATCTACTGCCCCTATATGCTGGGAAGAAACAGAGCCATCCCGCAAAGTTAGTCAACAACTTAATTTTAGTGATTGAAAACACTTGGGATTTTTGCCTCAAGAAATATTCAGTGTAATCATTCCCGTGTTTTCCAAACCCAATTCAGGTCCTTTATTTGTCTGTCCAGGGACTGATTAGGACTGGATATCTCAGTCAGCTGGTTTGCTCCAAGAGATCTATTGGATATTTGGCTCTTACCTATGGGCATGGCTTCCCCCTGGTTGGATAGGGAGATGCACCCTAGGTCTAGCTGGTTGGATAGGGAGATGCACCCTAGGTCTAGCCTTTACTCATGGCTTTATATTCTCAGAGATTCCAGAAAAGCCTTCTAATTTACCCCACCTTAAAACTCGGTGGGCAAGGTCTGTATTTCACTGGTGTGATTATTTGGCTGCAGTGTTTGTTCCCTCTTTGGGAACTACAGATATTATGCTACGAGTGGATGCTTTGACTACTTTTACTCAACAGGCATTACAAGATTCTTAAAAAGTTATTTCAGCTCTTAATGCTGAACAGGCACAAATTTAAAAGCCGGTTTTACAAAACAGATTAGCTTTAGATATTCTGAAAGCTGCACAAGGAGGAACTTGTACCGTTATTCATATCTAATGCTGTACTTATATACCTTATATGAACACTAATGTTACTCATTTTACTAAACACATAACCAAGATGATTGGGGCCATGGTTACTCACGAAGCCTCAATTGCCTCATTTTCGGAGATGTTAATTTGTTCTCCATGGTGGAAAACTATCTTAATTACAATAATTCTGATTGTTCTATTTTGCTGTTTGTTCCCTGCATCTGTAACTGTGTAATTGGAATTGTTTCTAGTTTCTAATTTCATAGCATTCGCATGAATGCTTTTAAGTTACAAATAGTTGTCTGAGCTCCTACAAGTGCCACAGCCTCCTCCAACTATTACTTGGGGCCCCTGGATCAGAGACCCTCAATATGAGGGTTAGGAAAATATGTTGCCTTAACAATTTAGGGGCCACACCCCTGAACAGCAGGAAGTAGTTATAGAACGAAAACGATACCCCTTTCCCTTGGCAACATAATTCTCCTAAAAGAAAAGGGGGAATGAGACAGTCAATTCCTAGGCAGATTGATAAGAAGTCCAGGGGTCCCCAAGGAGAGAGGGGTCTGGAATTCTCAAGGAGGAATAAAGGACAATCTTTTTTATTCCTCTACATTCCTTAACATTATATAAAATTAATGTATCCTGCTTGAGGACAGTCTCTGGAAAAAAACCTTCTGGCTAATCCTGTTTTCTTAAGGTATAAATTATGGGAGTAGGTCTAGTGAGATCTTTACAACCTCCAGACATTCTTTTGATTCACTGTAATAACTAATTAGAGAGTCTATAACTCCATGGCTAACACTAGCAAGTAGGTACTCTTTCTGCCCCCTTCTGATGCCTATGTCAGAAGTTCTATCTCCTTTATACTTTAATAAAACTTTATTACACAAAGCTCTGAGTGATCAAGCCTCGTCTCTGGCCCTGGATTGAATTCTTCCCCAATTCGGGAGGTCAATAATCCTGACGTCTATAAGCGTGTCAGCAACAACCTTCAAGAGGAACCCCAAGCCTCCCACCGCAACTCAAGAAAAACCAGGAGATTCCCCCGTCAACGCGAGATGAGGCCCTTTTCTCTTACAGCACCTAGAGAGCAATCTCTAGTTCCCTCTCCAAACTCGAGAGGAGGCATGAATCCCTTCATGCAACTCAAGGGGGCCGAGAGATCCCCGTCATAACTCGAGATGAAACCCGAGTTTCCCGCCACAAGTCAAGAAGAGCCCCATGTTCCCCACCTCATCTGGAGATGAGGGCCCATTCCCTGCTGTAATTCAAGAGGAATCCCAACTTCCTCTTGCACCACAAGGGGAAGCCTGTGCCACCTGTTGAAACTCGAGTGGAACCCCGCAGATCCTTCTGCAAGGAAAAAGGACCCCAAGTTCCCCCTCAACTTGAGATCATTCATGATTCCCCTGCACAGCCTTCAGTGGAACAGTGAGTATCTCTTTACAACATGACGGGAGGCCAGACTCCCCTGCTGATCCTCGAGAAAAAGTCCAAATTCCCTGCCTGAACTCAACAGGAGGTCTGACATCCCTTTGACAACCCGAGTGGAAAGCAGAGATCCATGCCTCAACACTAGACGAGGCCTGACTCCCTAGATGAATCTGATAGGAACCCCGAGATGCCTGTCCCCACTGGAGAGTACACTGACTTTACCGACTCAACTCGAGCGAGATGAGGTCCTATTCTGCTGCAGCGACTCGATAGGAACCCAGAGGTGACCCTCACAACTTGAAAGGAGACCTGACTTCCTGAGGCATCATGAGCGGGTCCCTGAGGTCCCATCACAACTCAAGAGGAACACCAAACTTCCAGGCACAACTGGAGAAAAACCACAAGATTCTCCCCTCAATGCATGATGAGGCCCTTTTCCGCTGCAGCATGTTGAGAGAAACCCCATGTTCCCTGTTGAAACTCAAAAGGGTACTTGACACCCTTTATGCAACTCAAGAAGTTCCCTCAGATACCCATCCTCACTCGAGAGGAATACCAAGTTTCCCGCCACAACTGAAGAAGAGCCCCGCTTTCCCCTCCTCATCTTGAGATGAGTGTCTATTCCCCTGTTTCATGTCAAAAGGAATCCCGACATTTCCATCGCACCTCAAGAGGAGGCTGGGTCTCACCTGGAAACTCGAGAGGATCCCCAGAGTCGTGCCACAATTTGAAAGTACACTGATTTCCCCATCCACTCAAGATTCCCTTGCACCTGATTCCCCTGCACTGACTCGAATATAACCCTGAGTATCAACTCACAACACAAAGGAAGGACTGACACCCTTGTTGCACCTTTAGAAAAAGCCCCAGATCCCTACTTCAACTTGAAAGGACGCCTCATAGCCCTTTTACAACTCGAGAGGAAAGCGGAGTTCCATGCTTCAACACGAGACGAGGCCTGACTCCCCTGTACAAATGCCATAGGAAACCCAAGATCCATGTCAGAATTTGAGAGGGTCCCTGAGTTCCCCATCATAACTCAAAAAGAACTCCAAGGTTTCCACAGCAACTCAAGAAAAACCACGAGATTCCCCCTTAAATGCAAGATGAGACCCCCTTTTCCTGCAGCACATGGAGAGTAATTCCAAGTTCCCTTTCAAAACTGGAAAGGAGGATAGACTCCATTTATACAACATAATTTCACTTTCAATTTTCACTTTCATGCATTGGAGAAGGAAATGGCAACCCACTCCAGTGTTCTTGCCTGGAGAATCCCAGGGAGGGGGGAGCCTGGTGGTGTGCCGTCTATGGAGTCGCACAGAGTTGGACATGACTGAAGCGACTTAGCAGCAGCAGCAGCAGTAGCATACAACACAAGAGGTTCCTCGAGATACCTATCACAATTCAAGAGGAATCCCGAGGTTCCTGCCACAACTCTAGAATAGCCCCGTGTTCCCCACTTCATCTCAAGATATGGGTTGACTCCCCTACTTCAACTCGAGAGGAATCCCGATTTTCCCCTCACACCTTAATATGAGGCCTGTCCCACCTATTGTAACTTGAGAGGTACCCTGCAGTTCCTGCCGAAAGATGAAAGGACACCAAGTTCCCCCTCGACTCGAGATAAGGCCTGATTCCCGTGCACTGACTTGAATGGAACACGAGTATCCCCTCACAACATGAACGGAGGTTTGACTCCCCTGTTGCACCTCTAGAAAAGGCCCAAGTTCCCTGCCTCAACTCGACAGGAGACCTGACACCCCTTTTTAAACTCGAGAGGAAAGCAGAGTTCCATATCTCAAAATGAGACAAGGCCTAACTCCCCTGTTAAAACTCTATTAGTTCAGTTTAGTTCAGTCGCTGTCATGTCCGACTCTTGGCAACCCCATGAATCACAGCACGCCAGGCCTCCCTGTCCATCACCAACTCCCAGAGTTCACTCAGACTCACGTCCATCGAGTCAGTGATGCCATCCAGTCATCTCATCCTCTGTCGCCCCCTTCTCCTCCTGCCCCCAATCCCTCCCAGCATCAGTCTTTTCCAGTGAGTCAACTCTTCGCATGAGGTGGCCAAAGTACTGGAGTTTCAGCTTTAACATCATTCCTTCCAAAGAAATCCCAGGGCTGATCTCCTTCAGAATGGACTGGTTGGATCTCCTTGCAGTCCAAGGGACTCTAGGAACCCCGAGATCCCTGTCGCAACTGGAGAGGAACTTGAGTTTTCCGCCTCAACTCAAGATGAGGCCCTATTCCCCTCCAGCAACTCAAGAGGAATCCCGGCATTCCTCTCACAACTTGAAAGGAGGCATGACTTCTCTGAGGCAAAATGAGATGTTGCCTGAGGTCCCCAATGGAACTGGAGAGGAAAACAAAGCTTACTGCCACAACTTGAGAAAAACCATGAGATTCCCTTTCAACATGAGATGAGGCCTTTTCCCCTGCAGTGCCTCGAGAACAATCCAGAGTTCCCACTCAAAAATCTAAAGGAGGCTGAGCTCCCTTTAGGCAACTCGAGAGGTTCCCCAAGATACAAGTTGTAACTTGAGTGGAACCCCAAGGTCCCAGCCACTCGAGAAGAGCCTCGTTTTCCCCAACTAATTTCGAGATGAGGGCTGATTCCCCTGATTCGACATGAGAGGAATCTGACTTTCCCCTCGCACCTCAAGAGGAGGCCTGTCTCACCTAATGAAACTCCTGAGTAACAACACAGTTTCTGCCACAAGTTGAAAGGACACTGAATTCTCCCTCAACCCCAGAAAAGGCCTGATTCCCCTGTACCAACTCGAATGGAATCCCGAGTATCCCCTCACAACATGAAGGGAGGTCTGTCTCCCCTGTTGCACCACTAGAAAAAGCACATGTTCCCTGCCTCAACTCGACAGGAGGCCTGACACCCCTTATACCACTAGAGAGGAAAGTTGAGTTCCATGTCTCAAAATGAGACGAGGTCTGACTCCCCCATTGAAACTCGATAGGAACCCCGAGATCCCTGTTGCAACTGGAGAGGAGCCTTGAGTTACCCACCTCATTTTGATATCAGACCCCATTCCCCAGCAGCCACTCAAGAGGAATTTCGAGGTTTCTCTTGAAACTTGAAAGGAGGTCTGATTTCCCTGAGGCAACATGAGAGGTTCCCTGAGGTCCCCCTTGAAACTCGAGAGAAACCCAGAGCTTCATGATGCAACACGAGAAACACAACGAGATTCCCACCTCAATGCTAGATGAGGCCCGATTTCCTTGCAGTGACTTGAGAGCAATCCCAGACTCCCCTCACAACTCGAAAGGAGTCTTGACTTCCCTAGGGCAATATGAGAGGCTCCCTGAGGTCCTTGGCACAACTGAAGAAGAAACCCCAGCTTCCCGCTGCACTTGAGAAAAACCACGATATTCCCGTTGCAATGTGAGATGAGGTCCTTTTCCCCTGCAGCTGCTTGAGAGCAATCCCGAGTTCCCTCTCGGAACATGAAAGGAGGCTAGACTCCCTTTAGGCAACTCAAGAGCTTTCCCAAAGTATCCGACACAACTCGAGAGTAACCCTGAGTTTCCCATCCCAACTTGAGATGAACTCTGTGTTCACCAGCTCATCTTGAGATGGAGGCCGATTCACCTGCTTCAACTCGGTAGGAATCCCAATTTCCACTCGGACCTCAAGAGGAGGCCTTTCTCACATATTGAAACTCGAGAGGATCCCCGTGGCTCCTGCCACAATATAGAAGGACACTGAATTTCCCCTCAACTCGAGATAAGGCCTGATTCACCTGCACTGACAAGAGAGAAATCCTGAGAGGCCCCTCACAACTCGAAAGGACTCACGACTTCCCAGAGACAACATGAGAGGCTCCCTGAGGTCCCCGTCACAACTCGGGGGAACCCAAAGACTCCTGCCACAACTCAAGAAACACCTCAAGATTCCCCCTTCAATGCAAATTGATGCCTGATTCCCCTGCAGTGACTCGAGAGCAATCTTTTCCTCGCCCTCACAGCACCAAAGGAGCCTTGACTTCCTTGAAACAACATGGGAGGTTCCGTGAGGTCCCCGTCAAAACTCATGAGGAACCCCAAGCTTCCCACCATTGGAGAAAGACCACGCGATTCACCCTCAGCATGAGATGAGGCCCTTACCCCCTGGAGTACCTCAGGAGCAATTGAAAGGAGCAGTCGAAAGCCTCAAAAGGAGGCTTGACCCACCTTTTACAACTCGAGAGGAAAGCAAAGTTCCATGCCTCAATATGAGGCGAGGCCTGACTCTCCTGTTGAAACTTGATAAGAAGACCGAGGTACCTATTGCAACTGGAGAAGAACCCTGAGTTTCCCACATCAACTGGAGATGAGGCCCTATTATGCTGCAACAACTCGAGGTAATCCTGAAGTTCCACTCGAAACTTGAAAGGAGGTATGACTTCCCTGAATCAACATGAGGTTCCCTGAAATCTCCATTGCAACTCGAAAGGAATCCAAAGCTTATTGCCACAACTCATGAAACACTACAAGATTCCCTCCTCAATGCAAGATGAGACCTAATTCCCCTGAAGTGACTGTAGAGCAATCCTGCGCTCCCCCTCACAACTGGAAAGAAGACTTGACTTCAGTGAAGCAACACTAGAGATTTCCTGAGGTCCCTGTTACAACTCAAGAGGAAGCCCAAACTTCCTGCCACAACTCGAGAAAAACGACGAGATTCCCCCCTCAACCTGAGCTGAGGCCCTTTTCCCCTGTAGCAGCTTGAGAGCAAGCCCGAGTTCCCTCTCAGAACTCGAAAGGAAGCTTGACTCCCCTTATGCATCTCAAGGGATTCCCCAAGATACCCATTGCAACTCGAGAGGAACCCCGAGTTTCCTGCCACAACTTGAGAAGAGCATCGTGTTGCCCACCTCATCTCGAGATGAGGGCCAATTCCCCCGCTTTGACTCAAGAGGAATCCCGACTTTCCCGTTGCACTACAAGAGGAGGTCTGATTCACCTAAAGAAACAGAGAGGACCTCACAGTCCTTGCTGCAAAGTGAAAGGACACCCAGTTCCCCCTCAACTTGAGATAAGGCCTGATTTGCCTGTACTGACTTGAATGGAACCCTAGGTATCCCCTCCCAACACGAAGGGAGGTCTCCCTCCCCTTTTGCACCAGTGGAAAAGGCCCAAGGTCCCCGCATGAACTCGACAGGAGGCCTGACACCCCCTTCACAACTCGAGAGGAAAGCGGAGTTCCAGGCCTCTACAGGAGACAAGGCCAGACTCCCAAGTTGAAACTCGATAGGAAAACTGAGACCCCTGTCACAACTTTAAAGAAACCCTGAGTTTCCCCCGAAAATTCAAGATGAGGCCCCATTCCTCTGCAGCGACTCCAGAGGAATCCTGAGGTGCCCCTCACAACTTTAAAGGAGACCTGATTTCCCTGAGGCAACATGAGAGCTTCCCTGAGGTCCCTGTCGCAAACCAAGAGGAACCTCAACTTCCCACTGTAACTCGAGAAAAACCCAGAGAATCTCCATCAATCTGAAGTGAGGCACTTTTCCCCTGCAGTGCCTCGATACCAATCCCAAGTTCCCATTTGAATCTGGAAAGAAGGCTTGACTGCATTTATATAAGAGGTTCCCCAAGATTCCCATCACAACTCTAGAGGAACTTGAGTTTCCCACTGTAACTTGAGAAGAAGCCTGTGTTCCCCACCTCAACTTGAAATTAATGCCTATTACCCTGGTTTGACTCGAGTGGAATCCTGACTTTCCCCTTGCACCTCAAGAGGAGGCCTGTCTCACCTATTGAATTCAAGAGGAACCCCACGGTTCCTGCCACAAGTCGAAAGGATACCAAGTTTCCCCTCAAATTGAGATGAGGCCTGTTCTCATGCACCGACGTGAAGAGAATCCTGAATATCCCCTCACAACACGAAGGGAGATCTGACTTTCCTATTGCACCTCCAAAAAAGCCTAATTTCCTCGCCTCAACTCAACATGAGGCCTGACACACATTTTACAACTAGAGAGAAATGTGGAGGTCCATGCCTCAAATCTAGACGAGGCCTGACTCCCCTTTTCAAACTCGATAGAAATCCCGTGATCACTGACATAACTGGAGAGGAGCCTGAGTTCCCTGAATCAACTCCTGATGAGGCTCAATTCCCCTGAAGCCACTCGAGTGAAATCCCGAGGTGCAACTCGCAACTTGAAAGTAAGCCTGACTTTCATGAGGTAACATGAGAAGTTCAGTGAGACCCCATACCTACCTGCTGCTGCTGCTGCTAAGTCGCTTCATTCATGTCTGACTCTTTGTAACCCCATAGACAGCAGCCCACCAGGCTCCGCCGTCCCTGGGATTCTCCAGGCAAGAACACTGGAGTGGGTTGCCATTTCCTTCTCCAATACATGAAAGTGAAAAGTGAAAGTGAAGTCGCTCAGTCGTGTCTGACTCTTTGCGACCCCATGGACTGCAGCCTACTAGGCTCCTCCATCCATGGGATTTTCCAGGCAAGAGTACTGGAGTGGGGTGCCATTGCCTTCTCCAGGACCTACCTGAGAGGAACCCAAAGTTTCCCCTGCAACTCGAGAAACACCACAAGATTCCCTGTCAATACCAGATGAGTCCCTTTTCCCCTGCAGTGCCTCCAAAGCAATCCCATATTCCTTCTCGAAACTCAAAATGAAGTTTGACCCCCATTTTACAACTCGAGTGGAAAGCAGAGTTCCATGCCTCAAAATGAGACTAGGCCTGACTCCTATGTTGAAACTCGATAGGAGGCCTGAGATCCCTGTCACAACATGAGAGGAACCCTGAATTTTGGGCCTCAACATAAGATGAGGCCCTTTTCCCCTGCAGCGCCTCAAGAACAATCCCAATATCCCTCTCAAAACACGAAAGGAGGCTTGACTCCTTTTATGCAACTCTAGGGGTTCCCCGAAATAACTGTCGCAAATTGAGAGGAACCCTGAGTTTCCTACTGCAAATTGAGAAGAGCCCCGTGATCCCCAACTCATCCAGAGAGGAGGGCCAATTCCCCTGCAGTGACTCGAGAGGAATCCTGAGGTGCCCTTGCAACTTGAAAGGAGGCCTGACTTCCCTGAGGCAACATGATAGGTTCCCTCAGGTCTTCCTTACAATTTGAGAAGAACCCCATGCTTCCTCCACAACTCGAAAAAAAAACGCAAGATTGCCCCCCTCGACACCAGATGAGGCCCGATTTCCCTGAAGCACCTCAAGAGCAATATTGACTTCCTTCTCAAAACTCGAAAGGAGACTTGACTTCCCTGAGGCAACACGAAAGGTTCCCTGAGGTCCCTGTCGCAATTCCAGAGGAACCCCAAGGTCCCCGCTGAAACTCGAGAAATACCAGGAGGTCCCCCCTAACTGTGAGATGAGGCCAAATCCCCTGCAGTAAATCAAGTGCAATCCTGAGCTTCCCCTCGCAACTAAAAAGGAGACCTGACTTTTATGAGGAATCACCAGAGGTTCCCTGAGGTCCCCTTCACAACTCTAGAGGAACCCAGAGATTCCTGACTTAACTTGATATGAAGCCCTATTGTACTGCAATGACTCAAGAGCAATCCCACGCACCCTCTCACAACTTGAAAGGAACCTTAACTTCCCTGAGGCAATATGAGAGGTTCCCTGAGATCCCCATCCCCATCACAATTCAGGAGGAACCCCAAGCTTCCAGCCACAACTCGAGAAAAACCATGAGATCCTCCCCTCTCCCAACGCAAGATGACACCCTTTCCCCCTGCAGCAGCTCGAGAGCAATACTGAGATACCTCTGGAAACTCAAAAGGAGGGTTGAATCCCTTTATGAAACTAAAGGGGATCCCTGAGATACCCGTCACCACTCAAGAGGAAGCCTGAGTTTAGCACCACAACTCGAGAAGAGCTCTGTGTTCCCCACTGCCTCTTGAGATGAGAATCGATTCCACTGCTTCAAATCAGGAGGAATCCCGACTCTCCCCCTCGCACCCAGAGGAGGCCTGTCCCACGTATTGAAACTTGAGAGGAACCCCGCATTTCCTGCTGCAAGTTGAAAGGTCACCGAGTTCCCCATCAGCTCGTGATAATGCCTGATTCTCCTGCAGCGACTCTAATGAGAAACTGAGAATCCACTCCCAAGTGAAGGGAGATCTGACTCCCCTGTGGCACCTCTAGAAAAAGCACAAGTTTCCCACATGAAATCGACAGGAGGTTTTACAGTCCTTTTACTACTGGAGAGAAAAGCAGATATCATGTCTCACCACGAGACGAGGCCTGACTCACCTGTTGAAACTTGATAGGAACCCTGAAATCCCTGTTGCAACTGGAGAGGAAGCCTGAGTTTCCCGCCTCAACTTGAGATGATTTCCCTGCAGAGAATAGAGAGGAATCCCTAGGTGCTGCTTGCAATGCAAAAGGAGGCCTGACTTCCCTGAGGCAACATGAGAGGTTCCCTAAGGTCCCTGTCACCACTCGTGGGGAACCTAGCGCTTCCTGCAGCAACTCGAGGAACATAACGAAATTCTACCCTTACTGCCAGATGAGAACCGATTCCCCTGCAGTGACTCGAGAGCAATCCCAGGCTTCCCCTCGCAACTCAATGGGAGACTTTACATCCCTGAGGAAACATGAGAGGTTCCTGTAGCCCCGGTCTCAAGTCAAGAGGAACCCAAAGCATCTGGCCAGAACTAAAAAAAAAAAACCACGAGATTCCCCCCTCAACTCAAGATGAGGACGTTTTCTGCTGTAGTGCCTCGAGAGTAATCCCGAGTTCCCTCTTGATCCTCAAAAGGAGGATTTACTCCCTTTATGCAACTCAAGAGGTACCCTGAGATACCCGTCCCCACTCAAGAGGAACCCCGAGTTACCCACCAGAAGTCAAGAAGAGCCCCGTGTTCCCCACCTCATCTCAAAATGAGGTCCGAATCCCCTGTTTCAACTCGGGAGGAATCCCGACATTCCCCTCGCACTTCAAGAGGAGGCTTGTCTCACCTATAGAAACTCAAGAGGAACCCCTAGGTTCCTGCTGCAAGTCAAAAGGACACCAAGTTCCCCCTCAACTCGAGATAAGGCCTGTTTCCCCTGTACTGACTCGAATGGAACCCTGAGTTTCCCTTCACAACACGAACTGAGGTCTGACTCTCCTGTTGCACCTCTAGAAAAAGACAAAGTTCCCGCCTGAACTCGACAGGAGTCTTGACACAACTTTTACAACTAGAGAGGAAAGCAGAGTTCCATGTCTTAACAAGAGACAAGGCCTGAATTTCCTATTGAAACTCTATAGGGCCCCCGAGATCCCGGTCACAACTCTAGAGGAACTCTGTGTTTCCCCTCTCATCTCCAGATGAGACCCTATTCACCTGCAGTGACTGGAGAGGAATCCCGAGGTGCTACTTGCAATCAAAAGGAGGTCTGGCTTCCCTGAGCCAACACGAGAGGTTCCCTGAGGTCCATGTAGAAACTGGAGAGGAACCCCGAGCTTCCCGCCACAACTGGAAAAAAAAAAAAAAAAGACAAGATTCACCCCTCATTGAGAGTTGAGGACTGATTCCCCTGCATCACTTCGACAGCAATCCTGAATTCCATCTAGAAACTTCAAAGGAGGCTTAAATCCTTTTATGCAACTCCAGAGGTTCCCCGAGATACCTGTAGCAATTTGAGAGGAACACCGAGTTTCCCACCTCAACTCTAGATGAGGCTCTATTCTTCTGCAGCAACTCTAGAGAAATCCTGATGTGCTTCTCGCAACTCGAAAGGAGGTCTGACCTCAATGAGGCAACATGAGAGGTTCCCTGAGTTCCCTGTCACAACTAAGAGGAATTCCAAGCTTCCTGCTACAACTCGAGAAAAACCATGAGATATCCCCCCAGTGCGAGATTAGGCCTGGTTTCCCTGCATTGACTCAAGAGCAATCCCGTGTCCCCCCTCAGAATTCGAAAGGAGGCTTGACTTCTTTCATGCAACTCCAAGGGTTCCCTGAGAAACCGGCACACCTCGAGAGGAAACCCAAGTTCCCTGCTGCAACTAGTTAAGAGCCCTGTGAAATGCCCCTCACAACTTGAAATGAGGCCTGACTTCCCTTGGGTAACAGGAGAGGTTCCCTGTGGTCCCAGTCACAACTTGAAAGGAACCCCGAGCTTCACGTGCAACCTGAGAAAAACCACAAGATTCCCCCTTCAACGCGAGATGAGCCCTGATTTCCTTGCAGTTACTCCAGGGCAATCCTGTGTTCCCCCTCGCAAATCAAAAGGAAGTTTGACTCCCTTTTTGCAACTCCAGAGGTTCCCTGAGATACCAGTCGAGAGGAGCGCCACACTTCCTGCTGCAACTCAAGAAAAACCTCGAGATTCTCCCCCTCCACTTGAGATGAGGCCCTAGGCCCCTGCATCCAATCGAGAGTAATTCCAAGGTGGCCCTCACACTTTGAAAAGAGGCCTGACATCCCTGAGGCCACATGAGAGGTTCCCTGAGATCCCCATCGTAACTTGAGACGAACCCCGAATTTCCACCACAAATCTAAAAAAAACCACCTGATCCCGCCCTCAATGCAAGGTGAGGCCTGATTCTCCTGCCTCGTCTGGACAGCAATCCTGAGTTCCCTCTTGAAACTTCAAAGGAGGTTTAACTCCCTTTATGCAACTCCAGAGGTTCCCTGAGATACCCATCACAACTCAAGAGGAACCCCAATTTTCCAACAGCACTTTAGGAGATCCCCGTTTTCCCCACCTCTTCTCGAGATCAGGGACAATTCCTCTGCTTTGATTAGAGAGGAATCCTGACTTTCCCCTCGCACCTAAAATAGAGGCCTGTCTCACCCATTGCAACTCGAGAGGAACCCCGAGGTTCCTGCCACGAGTCAAAAGGACACCGAGTTCTCCCTCAACTCGAGAGAAGGTAGATACCTTTGCAGTGACTCCAGTGGAACCCCGAGTTTCCCCTAACAACATGAAAGGAGGTCTGACTCCCCTGTTGCACTTCTAGAAAAAGCCTGAGTTCCCTGCCTCAACTCGACAGGAGGTCTTGACACCTCTTTTTCAACTTGAGAGGAAAGCAGAGTTCCATGCCTCAACACGAGGTGAGGCTTGACTCCCCTGTTGAAACTCGATAGGAATCTCAAGAATCCTGTCGCAAATGCAGTTGTACCCCATGTTTCATACCTCAACTCGAGATGAGGCCCGATTCTCCTACAGCGACATGAGAGCCATTCCAAGTTCCTCATTGTAACTCGAAAGGAGGCCTGACTACCCTGAGTCAACACAAGAGGTTCGCCAACATCGCCATCACAATTTGAGAGGAACCCCACGTTTCCAACTGCAAGTTGAGAAAAACCACGAGATTTCCCCCCCCTCCAATGTGAAATGAGGGTAGATTCCCCTTAAGTGACTGGAGAGCAATCCTGAGTTACCCCGCACAACTCAAAAGGATTCTTGACTCTCTTTTGGCAACTCGAGAGGTTCCCCAAGATTCCCATCACAAATCAAGAGGAATCCTGAGTTTCCTGCCTCAACTTGAAAATAACACCTTGTTCCCCACCTCATCTTGAAATGAGGGCCGATTCCCCTGCAGTGACTCAAGAGGAATCCCGAGTTCCCCGTCCCAACTCAACATGGGCCCCAAGACCCTGATACAAAGGCAGAGGATTATCAAGAGGAGCTTGCTGAGGGAGCTTACCCTACCGCAATTGGAGAAGAGCCCTCTACCAGAACCACAGAGGAAGCCTCATGCCACAGCTAAGCAGGAGGTCCGCTCTGCCACAAATAACCAGTAGCTTCCTGAACTTTGCAAGTAAAAAAATCGCCCCTTCTCATTACAATCATAGAGGAGACACCCATCTCCCAATTTGAGAAGAGCACTCTAGATCTAGAGAGGATCCCAACTACAAAAACTAATGAGTTCTCCTGCCACAACGAGAAAGGTGGTTGCAAATGTCAACTAGAGATGAGCTGATACACATCAAATAAAAAGTGGACACCCACTGAAATGAGAGTGGACCCCAAGCTGTATCTAGAAAGTAGCCTCCTGCACATTGCATTCAGACAGGAACCAGCTTGCACATAGCTACTAAAGAGGATCTCGCCCAATGTAGAGTCTCCGCCACAACTTTAAAGGAACCCTGAGTGATATCCTGCAACTCAAGAGGCACCCCGAGTTCCCCACTACAATTTCACAGGATCCCTAGGCTGGCTCAAGAAAAGGGACCACTGCACCAAATGACAGAGGGGCTCCCAGCCAATATTGAAGCAGATTCCCCAGGCACAACTCGAGATGTGTCCCCCAGGACATCACACCTAGAGAGAAGACATTTTGCCTCCAATGGAGACGAGCTCCCTGAAGGAAGTCGGCTGGAGACCCTCAAAACTAGAGAGCAGCGATCCCATGAATTGAAGTGAAGAACCCATAGTGCAAAAAGCAGAGAGGACATTCCCCATGGAGACATGCACAAACCACCCAGAGAGGACACAGCTTCGCCCATCTAGAGGAGCCCTCAACCAAACTTCAGAGGCACCCGCTGACATCACACACAGGAGCCACTCTTCTGGTAATAAACACGAACCTCACACCACGAGGAGAGAGGAGCTTGCACACCACCACTAGAGAGACTCAAAACCCCCACAATTACAGAGTGGACCCCGACAATAACGAGAGAGTAGTCCCTTGCCAAATCTAGTGACCACTCACCCATCATTGCAACAAGACAGGAGCCACCCTGCACATCCATGCTAGAGATGAGTTGCCCCAAGAGAACTCGACAGGAGGCCCCACTGCAAGTCGTCACGAACCCTGAGAACCAACCAAGCTCGAGGAGAACCCCGTCTTCCACACCATGTCTCCAGAGCAATCCTGAATCCTGTGCTGCAAATGCAGAGGAACAGTGATTTATCACTGCACTTTGAGAGGAGCTCTCAGTCTCCTGCTGTAACTCTCGAGGAAACCCCAAGTTTCCAGCAACAACCCCAGAGTTGAACCCCGAGAAGTTCTTCTCAGAGAAGAACCCCGAGTTTTGCTTGAACTCGAGAGGAAGCCCTACTGCCCTGCTGCAACTCAAGAGGAAACATGATTTCCCCACCTCAAATGGAGAGGAGTTCTGACTCCACTGTTGCCTCTCGAGAAGTATTCCCAGATCCCCATCACAACTCAAGAGGAACCCCGTGATTCCAGCTGCAAGTCGAAAGGACACCGAGTTCCCCCTCAACTCAAGATAAGGACTGATTCCCCTGCAGCAACTCGAATGGAATCCCGAGTTTCCCCTCACAAAATGAAGGGAGGTCTGACTCCCCTGTTGCAACTTGAGAAAAATTCCAAGTTAACCATCTAAACTTGACAGGAGGCCTGACACCCCTTTCACAACTCAAGAGGAAATTGGAGTTCCATGCCTCAACACAAGACAAGTCCTGACTTCTCTGCTGCAACTCGAGAGGAATGCCGAGATCTCTGTCACAACTGAAGAGGAACCCTGAGTTTCCCACCTTAAATTGAGATGAGGCCCTATTTCCCTGAAGCGACTCAAGAGGAATTCCGAGATTACCCTTGCAACTCTAAAGGAAGCCTGACTCCCGTGAGGCAACCTGAGTGGTTCTGTAAGATTCTCGTCACACCTCGAGAGGATCCTGAGATACCTGTCACAACACGAGAGGTACCCTGAGTTTCCAGCCTCAACTTGAGATGAGGCCCTATTCCCCTGCTGTGACTTGAGAGAATCCCAAGTTTCCCCTGGCATCAAAAAGGAGGCCAGACTCCCACGATGCAACTTGATAGGATCCCTGATGTCCCCATTGCAACTCCAGTGGAACCCCGAGATACCCATCGCAACTCTAGATGAACCCCGAGTTTCCCACCTCAACTAGAGATGAGGCCCGATTCCCCTGCAGCGACTCGAGAGCAATTCTGAGTTCTCCCTGGCAACTTGAAAGGAGTCCTGACTCCCCTGAGGCAACACAAGAGGTATCCTGAGGTACCAGTCGCAACTGGAGAGGAACCCTGAGCTTCCCACCCCAACTCAAGAAAAACCATGAGATTCCCCTCTCAACGTGAGATGAGTCCTGATTACCCTGCAGTGACTTGTGTGGAACGCCATGTTCGCTGTCCCAACTTGACATGAGGGCCAAGAAACTGATGCAACTGTAGAGGATTCCCAAGAGGAGCCTACCCAACCCCAACTGGAGAAGAGCCCTCTGCCACAACCAGAGAGGAAGTCTCATACCGCAGCTAAGCAGGAGGCCTGCCCTGCTGAAATAGCCAGTAGCTTCCTGCACTTCACAACTAGAAAAAGAGCCCCTTTTCATTACAACCATAGAGGAGTCACTCACCTCTCAATTTGAGAAGAGCACTCTACCGCATCTAGAGAGGATCCCAACTAGCACAGCTAAAGAGGAGTTCCCCTGCGACAGCGAGAGAGGTGGCTGCAAACGACAACTAGAGACGAGCCAACCCACAGCAAATAAAGAGCGGACACCCACTGCAATGAGAGTGGACCCCAAGCTGTATCTAGAGAGTAGCCTCCCACACATTGCACTTAGAAAGGGACCAGCTTGCACATTGCTACTAGAGAGGATCTGCCCCCACTCTAGTTCAATAGAAGTCTCCACCACAACTTTAAAGGAACCCCGAGTCATATACTGCAACTCAAGAGGCACCCCGAGTTCCCCCCCCCCCCTGCAATTTCATAGGATCTCTAGACTGGCACAAGAAAAGGGGCCAATGCACCAAATGACGGAGGGGCTCTCTGGCCAAAACTGAAGAAGATTTCCCAGGCGCAACTTGAGAGGTGTCTCCCAGGATATCACACATAGAGAGAACACCTTCTGCCTTTAATGGAAACGAGTTCCCTGAAGGAAGTCGAGTGCAGGCCCTCACAACTAGAGAGTAGAGATCCTATGAATAGAAATGAGGAATTCATAGCGCCAAAAGCACAGAGGACCTCCCCGATGGAGACAAGCACACCCAACTGGAAAGGACACAGCCTGACCCCTCGAGAGGAGCCCTCCACCACAACTTGAGAGGATCCCGCTGGAATTCACACATAGATAGGAGCCCCCCTTCTGCTATTACAGACAAATCTCACACCACAAGGAGAGAGGAGCTTGCATACCACCCTAGAGAGACTCGAAATCCCGGCAACTACAGAGTAGACCCCAACCACAATGATAATCACTTGTAAAATAGTGAGCCACCACACGTCACTGCAAAAAGACAGGAACAACTCTGCATATCCTTGCTAGAGACGAGTTTCCCCAAGAGAACTCGACAGGACACCCCACCACAAGTCACCAGGAACCCTGAGAACTAACCAAGCTCGAGGAGAACCCCAGCTTCCCCACCATGACTCCAGTGCAATCCTGCATCCCGTGCTGCAAATCCAGAGAAACATATTTCTCACTGCACTTTGAGAGGAGGTCTCAGGTGCTGCGGCAACTCTCCAGCAAACCCTGAATTTCCAGAAACCACTGGAGAAAAAGCCCAAATTTCTGCTGCAAGCTGAGAGGAGGCCTGACTCCCCTGTTGCCACTCGAGAGGTATCCCCAGATCCCCATCTAAACTCAAAAGGAACCCCGTGTTTCCCACCACAAAAGGACACTGAGTTCCCCTTTAATTGAGATAAGGACTGATTCCCCTGCAGCGACTAGAATGGAATCCCAAGTTTCCCCTCAAAACATGAAGGGAGGTCTGAATCCCCTGTTGCAACTCAAGAAAAATCCCGACTTCCCACCTCAACTCAACAGGATGCCTGACATCCCTTTCACAACTCAAGAGGAAAGCCGAATTCTATGCCTCAACACAAGATGAGCCCTGACTACCCTGTTTAAACTTGATAGGAACCCTGAGATCCATGTCACAACTGGAGACAAACCCCGAGTTTTCTGCCTCAACTTGTGATGAGATCTCATTCCGCTGCAGCAACTCGACAGGAATCCCTAGGTTCCCCTCACAACTCGAGAGGAGGCCTGATTCCCCTTAGGCAACACGAGAGGTTCCCTGAAGCCCCATCACAACTCAAGAGGAACGCCAACCTTCCTGCAGCAACTCGAGAAAAATCACAAGATTACCCCTTCAAAGGGAGATGACATCCGATTCCTCTGCAGCGACTCGAGAAAAATCCCGAGTTCCCTCTCACATCTCGAAAGGAGGCTTGACTCCCTTGAGGCAACATTAGAGGTTCCCTGAGGTACCTGTCACAAATCGAGGGGAACCCTGCTTTTCCCGCCTCAACTCGAGATGAGGTGAGGCTGGATTCCTCTGCAATGACTTGAAAGAAATCCTGAGTTTTCCCTCGGAACTTGATAGGTTGCCTGATTCCCCTGAGGACACATGAGATCAACCTTCAACGCAAGATAAGGTCCATTTACCCTACAGCAACTTGAGAGCAATCCCGAGTTCCCTCCTGCAACCAGAACAGAGTCTTGACTCCCTTTCAGCAACTCAAGAGTTTCTCCGAGATACCTGTTGCAACTCGAGAGGAACCCTGAGTTTCCCGCAACTCAAGATGAACCCCAAGTTGCCCACCTCATCTTGAGATGAGGGCTGATGCCCCTGCTTCGAGTTGAGAGGAATCCCAACTTCCCCTAGCACCTCAAAAGCAGCCCTGTCTCACCTATTGCAACTCCACATGATCTCCAATTTCCACCTGACAACTTGAGAGAAACCCCGAGTTTCCCACTACAACTCGAAAAGAACCCCGGGTTCCCTGCCTCAATTTGAAATGTGACCCGATTCCCCTGCAGTGACTGGAGAGGAACCCCGAGTTCCCCAATTTCCTCTCGAGTTACAACAGGTATCTCGGGGGACCTCTCGAGTTGCTAAGAGAGAGTCAACTCAACACGAGCCCCAAGACCCTAATGCAACTGCAGAGGATGCCAAGAGATTACCCCAACACAATTGGGGAAGAACCTTCTACCAAAAACAGAGAGAAAGCCTCATACCACACCTAAGCAGGAGGCCCATCCTGCCACAAAAAGCTAGTAGCTTCCTTCACTTCACAACTAGAAAAATCTCCCCTTTTCATCACCACCATAGAGGAGTCACCCACCTCCCAATTTGAGAAAAGCACTCTACCACATGTAGAGAGGAGCCCAACTACCACAATTAAAGTGAAGTTCCCCTGCCACAATTAGAGAGGTGGTTGCAAACGAAACTAGAGACAAGCAGACCCATAACAAATAATGAGTGCACCCCCACTGCAATTAGAGTGGAGCCCATGCCATATCTAGAGAGTAGCCCCCTACACATTGCACCTAGATGGGGACCAGCTTGCGCATGGCTAATACAGAGGATCTGCCCCAGATTCATGAATCTAATTCAAGAGGAGTCTCCAGCACAACTCTTAAGGAACCTCGAGTCATATACTGCAACTCAAGAGGCACCCTGAGATCCCTGCTGCAATCTCACATGATCCCTAGGCTAGCACAAGGGACCTGGGACCAAATGACAGAGGCGTTCCCTGGACAAAACTGAAGTGGATTCCCCAGGCACAACTAGAGAGTTGTCCCCATGGATAACACACCTAGAGAACACCTTCTGCCTCCAATGAAGACAAGCTTCCTGAAGGAAGTCAAGTGGAGGCCCTGGAAACTAGAAAGCAGGAATCCCACGAATAGAAGTAAGGAACCCATAGCGCCAAAAGCAGAGAGGACCTCCAAAGTGGAGACAATAACACCCCAACCTGAGAGGACGCAGCCTCGACCCTCAAGAGGAGCCCTCCTCCACAACTTGAGAGGCTCCTGATAGACATCACACACAGAGAGGAGCCCCTCTTCTGCTAAGACAGATGAAACTCACACCACAAGGAGACAGGAGCTGGCACATCACCACTAGAGAGAACTGAAGCCCCTGCAAATACAGAGTTGACCAAGACCACAATGATATAGTCCCTTTTCAAAACTAATGAGCAACCACCCGTCATTGCAACAAGACAGGAGCCACACTGCACATCCCTGCTATGAGTCGGCCCAAGAGAACTTGACAGGACACCCCACCATAAGTCACCAGGAACACTGAGTACCGACCAAGCTCAAGTGTAACCTTGACTTCCACGACAGGACTCCATTTGAATCCTGCATCCCATGCTGCAAATCCATAGGAACATTGATTTCTTGTTGCACTTCAAAAGGAGCTCTCCAACGCTGTGGCAACTCTCCAGACAACCCTGCGTTTCCAGAAACCACTAAAGAAGAACCCCACATTTCTGCTGCAACTTGAAGGAGGCCAAACTCTCCTGCTGCAACTCGAGAGGAAACATGACTTTCCCACCTCAACTTGAAAGGAGTCTTGACTCCCCTGTTGCTATTCAAGAGGTATCCCCAGATCCCCATTACAACTCGAAAGGAACCCCATGTTTCCCGCCGCAAGTCAAAAGGACACTGAGTCCCCCCTCAACTCAAAATAAGGCCTAATTCCCCTGCAGCGACTTGAATGGAATCCCGAGTTTCCCCTCCCATGAAAGGAGGTATGAATTCCCTGTTGCAACTCAAGAAAAATACCGAGTTCCCCACCTCAACTCGAAGAGGCCTGATAACCCTTTAACAACTCAAGAGGAAAGCAGAGTTCCATGCTTCAACACAAGATGAGCCCTGACTACCCTGTTGAAACTCGATAGGAACCCCAAGATCCACGCCCAAGCTGGAGAAGAACCCCGAGTTTCCTGCCTTAACTTGAGATGAGGCCCTATTCCCCTGCAGTAACTCGAGAGGCATCCCTAGTTTCACCTCACAACTCGAAAGAAGGCCTGATTCCCCTGAGGCAACATGAGAGGTTCTCTGAGGTCCCCATTGCAACTCGAGAGGACCCCCAAGTTTCCTGCCTGAACTTGCGATGAGATGAGGCTCAAATCCCTTTCAGCGAATCAAGAGGAATCTGGAGTGCCTGCTCGCAACTCAAAAGGATGCCTGACTCCCCTGGGGCAACAGTACAGATTCCCTTAGGTCAATGTCGCAATTCAAATAGAACCCCGAGCTTTCCTCCACAACTCGAGCAAAACAACCAGATTCATCTCTCAATGCAAGATGAGGCCTGATTCTCCTTTGGTGACTTGAGAGCAATCCCAACTTCCTCCTGGCAACTCAAAACGAGGCTTGACTCCCTTTTTTGCAACTTGAGAGGTTATCTAAGATACTAGTCACAACTGGAGAGGAACCCCGAGTATTCCACCTCAACTCAAGATGAGGCCCAATTCCCCTGAGCCTGACAACTGAGCTGTCCCTCACAAATAGAAAGGAGGCCTGACTTCCCTGAGGCAACCAGAGCAGTTCTCTGAGATCCCCGTAGCAACTCTAGGGGAACCCCAAGATTCCCATCGCAACTTGAGAGGAAACCCATTTCTAGAGAGGAATCCTGAGTCCCCCATTGCAACTCGAAAGGAGGCTTGACTCCCTTTTTCCAAATGGAGATGTTCCCCAAGACACCCTTCACAACTCGAGAGGAACCCTGAGTTTCACGCCACAACTGCAGAAGAACACCATGTTTCCCACCTCATCTTGAGATAAGGGCCGAGTCCCCTGCTTCGACTCAAGAGGAATTCAGACTTCCCCCTCACTCGGCAAGAGGATGTCTGTCTAACCTATTGCTTCAAGAGGTTCCCTTAGTCTATGTCCCTATCACCAATGCCAGAGAAGCTGAAGTTGATAAGTTCTATGGAGACCTATAAGACCTCGAAGACCTCCTGGAACTAACACCAAAAAAGATGTTCTATTCATCACTGGAGAATGGAATGCAAAAGTAGGAAGTCAAGAGATACCTGGAGTAACAGGAAACTTTGGCCTTGGAGAAGAAAATTAAGCAATGCAAAGCCTAACTGACTTCTTCCAGAGAATGTACTAGTCAAAGAAAATACAATTTTTCAACAACACAAGAGACAACTTTACAAATGAACATCACCAAATGGTCAACACTGAAATCAAATTAATTACATTCTTTGTAGTTGAAGATGGAGAAACTGTATACAGTCAGCAAAAACAAGACCTGGAGCTGATTGTGGCTCAGATCATCAGCTCCTTGTAGAAAAACACAGTCTTAAACTAAAGAAAGCATGGAAGACCACTGGGCCAGCTAGATATGACTTAAATCAAATCCCCTATGAATATGCAGTGGAGGTAATGCATAGATTCAAGGGATTAAATCTAGTAAAGAGTGCCTGAGCTATGAACAGAGGTCTGTATTATTGTACAGGAGGCAGCAAACAAAACCATCCCAAAGTAAAAGTAAAGTAAGAAGACAAAGGGGCTAGCTGAGGAGACTTTACAAATAACTAAAGAAATAAGTGAAAAGTAAGAGAGAAAGGAAAAGGTATGTTCAGCTAAATGCAGAGTTCCAAACAACAGCATGGAGAGACAAGCAGGGCTTCTTCAATGAGCAGTGCATAAAACTAGAAGAAAACAACTGAAGGGGAAAAACTAGAGATATCTTCAGGCAGATTGGAGCTATAAAGGGAATATTTCACCAAAAGATGGGCTCAATAAAGGACAGAAACTGCGGAAACCTAGGAGATGCTGAAGAGATCAAGAAGAGAGGGAAGGAATGCACAGAACTTTGCAAAAAAAAAAAAAAAAAGATCTTAATGAACTGGATTACTACGATGGGGTTGTCAGTCACCCAAATCCAGACGTTCTGGAGTGTGAGGGCAAGTGGGCCTTAGGAAGCCCTGCTGTTAATAAAGCTAGTGGATATGATGGAATTCCCATAGAACTATTCAAAATTCTAAAGGATGATGCCATCTAGGTGTTTCATTCCATATGTCAGCAAACCTGAAAGACCCAGTAGTGACCACAGTATTGGAAAAGGTCAATCTTTATCCCAATTCCCAGGAAGGGTAGTACTAAAGAATGTGCCAACCATGGGACAATTGCACTCATCTCCCATGCTAGTAAGGTCATGCTTAAAATTTTGCATGCTAGGCTTCAGCATTAGGCAAACCTAGAACTTCCAGATGTCCAAGTTGGGTTTAGAAAAGGATGAGGAACCAGAGATCAAATTGCCAACATTCGCTGGATCATAGAGAAAGTTAGTGAATTCCAGAAAAACATCTACCTCTGTTTCATCAGCTATGCTAAAGCCTTTGATGGTGTGGCTCATAGTAAACTGTGGAAAACTCTTAAAGAAATGGGAATACCAGACTATCTTACTGGGCTGCTGAGAAACCTGTAGCAGGTCGAGAAGCAATAGTTAGAATCCTGTGTGGAATAACCACCAATCTTGGTTCAAGATTGAGAAAGGAGGACGACAGGGCTGTCTGCTGTCACCCTGTTTGTCTAACCTATATGCCGAGTATATCATGAGAAATGCTGAGCTGGATGAGTTACAAGCCAGAATCAAGATAGGCAGAGAATCATCAACAACCTCAGCTATGTGGATGATACCACTCTAATGGCAGAAAATGAAGATGAACTAAAGAGCCTCTTGGTGAGGTGAAGGAGGAGAGTGAAAGAGTTGGCTTAAGACTTAATATTAAATAAACTAAGAACGTGGTATCCAGCCCCATTACTTCATGGCAAATAAAAGAGGAAAAAGTGAAAGTAGTGACAGATTTCCTCTTCTAGGGCTCTAAAATCACAGTGGATGGTGATTGTAGCCATGAAATCAGAAGATGATTGCTTCTTGGCAGGAAAACTCTGACAAACCTAGACAGTGTGTTGAAAAGCTCTGTTTTTTCAGAGACACTTCTCTGCTGGCAAATGTCTATGTAGTCAAGGCTACGGTCTTCATAGTGGTCATGACAGTTGTGAGAGCTGGGCCATAAAGAAGGCAAAATGCCAAAGAACTGATGCCTTTGAACTGTGGTGCTGCAGAAGACTCCTGAAGGTCCCATGGACAGCAAGGAGATCAAACCAGTCAATATTAAGGGGAATCAAACCTGAATACTTGCTGGAAGTAAAGAAGAACTAAAGAGCCTCTTGGTGACATGAAGGAAAAGAGTGAAAGAGTCAGCTTGAGACTAAATATTAAATAAACTAAGAACATGGCATCCGGCCCCATTACTTCATGGTAATGGTATTCTCAGTGGTCATGTACAGTTGTGAGAGCTGGACCATAAAGAAGGCAAAATGCCAAAGAACTGATGTCTTTGAACGGTGGTGCTGGAGAAGACTCCTGAGGGTTCCTTGGGCAGAAAGGAGATCAAACCGGTCAATCTTAAGGGAAATCAAACCTGAGAGGACTGATGTTAAAGTTGAAGTGACAGTATTTGGGTCATATGATACGAACAACCAACTTATTGGAAAAGTGCGTAATGCTGGGAAAGATTGAGGGCAGAAAGAGAAGAGGGCATCAGAGGATAAAATGGCTGGATGACATCACGGATGAAATGGACATGAGCTTGGGCAAACTTTGGGAGATGGTGAGGGACAGGAAGGCCTGGTGTGCTGCAGTCCATGGGGTTGCAAAGAATTGGACATGACTGGATGACTGAACAAAAACAATAAATTATGATGAATTACTTTTATAATTATTATTATGAATCAATCTATACTTGAGATGATATTAATAATCATAATACTGGGAAAACAATGACTCCCTTAAAGTATCTGTAACATTTTTAAAGGAGGAAAATGCTATTCTCTTAAAGGTTTAGTAATTATGTAAACAGTTAACCTAAGCAAATTTGTATAAATATATATATACAAACACAATGTTTTTATAAAAGCAAACAACCAAAAGCATATGATAGGATTTTTTAAATATAAATTTATTTATTTTGATTGAAGGCCAATTAATTTACAATATTGTATTGGTTTTGCCATACATCAACATGAATCCACCACAGGTGTACACGTGTTTGCCATCTTGAGCCCCCCTCCCACTTCCCTCCACATTCTGTCCCTCTAGGTCATCCCAGTGCACCAGCCCTGAGCATCCTGTATCATGCATCAAACCTAGACTCGTGATTCATTTCACATATGATATTATACATGTTTCAATGCCATTCTCCCAAATCATCCTACCCTCACCCTCTCCCACAGAGTCCATAAGACTGTTCTATACATCTGTGTCTTTTTTGGTGTCTCACATACATGGTCATGGTTACCATCTTTATAAATCCCATACATATGTGTTAGTATACTGTATTGGTATTTTTCTTTCTGGCTTACTTCACTCTGTATAATAAGTTCCAGTTTCATCCACCTCATTAGAACTGATTCAAATGTATTCTTTAATGACTGAGTAGCACTCCATTGTGTATATGTACCACAAGTTTTCTTATCCATTTGTCTGCTGATGGACATCTAGTAATTTGTTGGAACTTTGTGTAAGTCTTCTTGAAATTGTTCATTGACCCCTGGTTACATTTCCCACTACTTTCATTTCTATTTCCCCTCATTACAAATTAAATTATTACTTTGAACTTCTTTCTATTCCCTTGATAGATAATTCTCACTTGCATCAGTGTATGGGAATGTTCTGGGATCATATCTTAAACACATTCTCCAGGAAGCTGTTCTTGGCCACTGGGGCTTGGGTTATTTGCCTTCCATAACCACTCTTATAGAAGCAACATTGAAACATGTAAAATATCATGTATGAAATGAAAAAAAAAAAAAAAAAGAAGCAACATTCAGGACTTCCTTCACCAAAAATTTAGGATATTGTAATTGCTTATTTAGTACACTCTTTACACCCTCAAAGATAACAAACTCTAGAAGGCCAAGGACCATAGCTGCGCTATTCACAGGTAAAACACCTGTATCTGGCTCAACAAATATAATATGAACTTGGGTATGTGTCTGATTCTTTGTAGCCCTGTGGATTGTAGTCTTCCAGACTCCTCTGCCCATGGAATTTTCCAGGCAAGAGTACTGGAGCGGGTTATCATTTCCTACTCTACTGGATCTTCCCAACACAGGGATTGAACTTGCATCTCTTGTGTCTCCTGCATTGGCAGAAAGATTCTTTATCACCACTGCCACCTGGAAAGCCTTGAATTGGGGACAAAAGGGAAATAGGCACATAATTTTATAGGGTGGCAAATTCTAATATATACACACATTTGTTTACAAATTTGGAAAAATGTTTTTGATAATGTGGTATTTTTTTTTTATCATTTAAGCTTGAATTTTCATCAAGCTTCAGGAGGTTTTTCTTAGGGTAATATATACAACTGGTGTTTCTACTACAAGTATATCATCATGAAAGCATAATCTTTCTTCTTTTCACAAGTACCTCTTATTAGTTGGTAGGGGAAGCACAGTTCTTTCTTATGTAACAAAAGCGATGAAACTTGAAATGAGTTATCAGGATAAATAGCAACTGAATACAGCAAATACATGTCCAGACACATTTGTATACACACATTTATGCTGCCAAGTAGAATCAAATATATTTCTTAAGAAAGAGCTAAATGGCCTTATGAATTCAGAGAATAGGATGATCAGTTCTTGCTGGAAAGAACATAATAGATGCATCTTCATGGAATGTGTGGCATTTAATTTTAGCCTTAAATAGGAATCATGACAGTACAATAGGTCTGTGGAAAATGTAGCTAAAATAGAGATTATGATGGTGGGAAAAGGGGGAAGGTTAAAGATGTATTTGTGAATTTTGAAAGGTGTAGGGGTCATGCAGAAATATGACAAATAAACCATAAATACAAGTTTGATTTGAAACAGGGACAGTTCTGAAGAGTAAGGATTTTGCATCCCATAAGACTATTTGAGGGCTTCCCTAGTGGTTCGATGGTAAAGAATCTGCCTGCCAAATCAAGAGGCACAAGTTTGATAACTAGGCAGGGAAGATTCCATAGAGAAGGAAATGGCAACCCACTCCTGTATTCTTGCCTGGGAAATCCCATGGACAGAGCAGCCTGGCAGGCTACAGTCCATGGTGTTGCAAAAGAGTCAGACACAATTTAGTGACTAAACAACAACAAAATACCATTTGAACAGAGAAGGGATGTGATTAGAGATTTCTTAGTGAGAGTATTTCTTTGGAGAAATTTTGTTTTTAAGGCAGAAAATGAATCAGAAACAGCAAGATGTTTAAACTAGTGCTTCTGATAAATACACACAGCTTGCTGTAAAAACATGGCGAAGGGATTAAAATCTCAATGAGAACAATATCAGATTCAAGTGGTTTATTATATAAACCACATTAGGGATGGCTCATGTACCATGTAAATGGAAAAACAGGGTTTACTCTAATCTTAGATAAATTTTCTCATCTATGATTTTCTTCTCTGACTCCCACCATCCATATCAATTTACTTACTTATTCAAGTCCCATTTACATGCAAAACAGTTATTGAATTGTTAACCTCTACTACCATGAGAAACAAATTTCTCAGTTTGAGTACAGTGCTTATGTACAATTCCTTTAGTCTTTAGCCTGACATTTTCCAGTCAATGCACTATTTTCCAAAGTTATCAGTACATTTTAATGGCTACAAAGAATGCTAGAATTAACATCTGTCTTCGGGTTTTGGTATGAACATACATTTTCAAAGGAAATGAGACACTTACAGAAATGGTAAAAGCTTAACCATCCTGGGATGAGATATGAAGAAACAAGGTAATTTATTGGTTTGGATTAGATTTTGGTTGCAAGAGAATAGTTCTGTAAATCAAACACAAATTATTATTATTAGTTTTGTTTTGTTTTGTTTTTCTTATGGCAGACCCTGGAGATGTTGGTCCAAGGGCTCGTGTGCTCTGTGGAACCAAGCATCTTCTTTCTTACTAATCAGACATTCAGGCCTCTTTTGTTAAGGGACCATAGATGCCCCAAAGTTTGCTTCAACTCCAACCTTCATGTTGTCATTCTAGCTAACAAGAAGAAGGGAAGAAAGTTAGAAGAAAGTTACTTTTTAGGAAAATCCCCAGAATCTGCACATGTCATCTTCATGGATATCTCAGAGGCCAAAACCTAGTCATGTGGACACACTCAGCTCCAAGGTACCTGGGAATATTACTGTACTCTTTTCATCCATATGTCTGCTTAAAGTTTAGTGAGTATAACACTGCTAAAGAGGAAGGAACAATTTTCTTCTTTTTTGATGTCTACAACATAAATAAGCTAGCTCAAGTGTATCAATAAATTTGTCCATAAAGAGAATTTATGAAGAGAACCTTCCACGATGTTTTTTTATGAGTCACAGGATGCAACAATGAGATATCAGTTATCAGTCCATGATTGAGCTCTTCCAGGGTACTTCCTGAGACAGAAATTACCTTCTGTCTCTTGTATGCTATTATTATTTGTTCTGACATAGGCAAACCTAGTCCTACATGATATACAGAAAAAAAATCACCTGTTTCTTTCACAATACCTTCATTCAAATTGCTGCCACAATAGAGAGACCTGTTTTAAAAGTTTTCAAAAGTAAAACTAGGACTAATTGGTGAATTCACAAAACAAATAGATTTAAATTCATAGATTGCTTACCGAATTTCTACTACAGACAGTGTGCTAAGACAACAAGACTGCAGTTTGAGCTGATCTTAACATGGCCCAGTCTTCCTGAAATTTTCTCTCTACTTAAGGTTACGTATTGTAATAAGGTGATTTTACAAAAAAAAAAAAAAGTGTATGTGTGTATGTATGTATTTATATATGTATGTGTATATATGTATGTATGTGTGTGTGTGTATATATATATATATATATATATATATATACAATTTTGGAAAGTAATACCAAAGAAAGGAAAAGAAGTTTTAGATGAACTTGCCCATATGATGAAAGTATCACTACTTATTGTTGCTTCCCCTCCTCCCCCTTAGGCATGAGGTAGATAAAAGCTTTGAAATGAGGTGGCAAAAATCTGTGTGTGGAAAAGAGATCTTGTGAAATTAAAGGTCCCACACAAATCATGCATAGATACTGTGATATGAAATCTTACAGAAATTATGCTATAAATACTAAGGGTGTTTTAAAAATATATTCTAAATTTCTAAAAGCTCTGTTTCACATGATATCTTATATATCACATGAAATGAGCCTTTGATAGATTTCATGGTGTTAAAAGGATCATATTTAATTCCAAATGCATCCTTCAGCCTCCTCATGAATTACGATGCCATTTATTATCTTCTTCCATGAGATTTGACAAAATTGTGGCATGTATTAACTGCTTGACAATTACATGCTGCTGAGTAACTCATTTGGTCTCAAGCTGATGCTCAATTAAACATCTAGGAAGACAAATAATTAAATAAAAAGTATTAGTTTCTGCTTTGTGATGTAAATGCTTTGCGGAATTTAAAGAATTTTAAGAAAACAATATAACAATCTAAGATAATTGCCTTATTAATCCTGGAAGAGTCCTCATTTTACTGAAAATAACACAGAGCCTCACAAACATCTAACGTGAATTTTTAAAAAGCACTCTTCTGCAACAGTAGAATGGGGATAAATACTGATGTCTTATTAATTCTAAAGTTAGTGTGCTTGCTCTCCTTAAGTAATCTAATTATTTCACATTGTGAAGCTATTTGAAATTTAGGTTGGCAGTCAAAAGTAGCATAAAAGTGATCTCTAATTTTATCTTCAAGAAGCAATGTTTATCTTCAAATGCCTTTTTGTAGCATTTCATCACTCTCTCCAAGTAAAACTGTTTCCTATTTTCATTAAATATTAAATTAAAAATGGTGACAATATGATTAGTTGACTTATGAAAGATGTTCTAATGCTTAAAAAATTAAATGACAGAATCATATTAAAGTTTGAGAGCATCTGATAGTACAGACGGAGAAGGCAATGGCAACCCACTCCAGTACTCTTGCCTGGAAAATCCCATGGATGGAGGAACCTGGTAGGCTGCAGTCCATAGGGTCACTGGGAGTCAGACACGACTGAGTGACTTCACTTTCACTTTTCACTTTCATGCATTGGAGAAGGAAATGGCAACCCACTCCAGTATTCTTGCCTGGAGAATCCCAGGGATGGGTGAGCCTGGTGGGCTGACGTCTATGGGGTCGCACAGAGTCAGACACGACTGAAGCGACTTAGCAGATAGTACAGATACTTCTGAAAGCAAAGCACAATACATATTAAAAATATCCCAGTCTTGAGAGTTCAAGATGGCAGTATTGAAGCTTACTTCCTCTCACAGATGCAACAAATCTACAATCACATATGGAATAATTCTCACAGAAAGGGACCTGAAAACTGAATGAACAGAGAGTCTACAACAAAAGGGGGAAAGTATAGCATTAAGATGGGTGGGAGAGGCAGAGAGACAGTCTTGCCAAGAAAAATACAGCAGTCCAACCAGTGAGCCACAACTGAGTGGAATCACAAAGGGTTAGATCTTCTTTATCCTAACCAGCAAAGGATGCAGGCTCCATATCAGGAATCACAACCCATAATCCTGTATGGGAAGGACCAGCCCCCCCAAGCACCTGAGCCAGAACTGTCTTTGAGTGTTTGTCTCCTGCAGAGGCATGGGTTAGCAGTGGCCTGCCATGGGAACAGGGGTGCTGGCTGCAGCAGACCTGGGTCACGCAGCATTATTCAACATAGAGCCACAAAGCAGACGACCCACAAACTGCAGAACAAGTATACTAAAGGAATCTCACACTGTTAAGAAAGCTCTAGGACCCACAACAGATTTCCCAATCTGGGGATCCAGTAAAGGGACTGAGAACCCCCAGGAAATTTGACTTAGGGGGCCAGTGGAACTGACTGCAGAACTTTCACAGGACTGGGGAAACAGACTAGGTGAGCACATACAAAACCTTGCATGTGCCAGGATCCAGGAGAAAGGAGCAGTGTTCCCACAAGAGACTGAGTCAGACTTGCCTGTGAGTGTCCACAAGTCTCCTGTGGAGGCATGGGTCAACAGTTCGGCCTCAGGCCAAACAAGAGGAAGGGAACACAAACCCACCCATCAACAAAAAATTGGATTAAAGATTTATTGAGCATGGCTCCCCCATCAGAATAAGACCCAGTTTCCCCCACAATCAGTCTCTCCCATCAGGAAGTTTCAAGAAGCCTCTAATCCTTATTCATCAGAGAACAGACAGAATTAAAACCAAAATCAGAAAACTAACCAATCTGATCACATGGACCACAGCCTTGTCTAACTCAATGAAACTATGACCCATGCCATTTAGGGCCACCCAAGATGGACGGGTCATAGTGGAGAATTCTTACAAAACGTGGTCCACTGGAGAAAGAAAAAGCAAGCCACTTCAGTATTCTTCCCTTGAGAACCCCATGAACAGCATAAAAAGGCAAAAAGATATGATACTGAAATATGAACTCTCCAGGTTGGTAGGTGCCCAATATGCTACTGGAGAAGAATGGAGAAATAATTCCAGAAACAATGAAGAGACGAGGTCAAAGTGAAAATAACACCCAGCTGTGTATGTGGCTGGTAATGGAAGTAAAGCCTGAGACTGAAAAGAACAAAATGCATAGGAACATGGAATGAATTGCATAGGAACCTAGTCCATGAATCAAGGTAAATTGGAAGTGGTCAAGCAGGAGATGGCAAGAGCGAACATCAACATTTTATGAATCAGTGAACTAAAATGGACTGGAATTCAGTTCAGTTCAGTTGCTCAGGAGTGTCCAACTCTTTGTGATCCATGGACTGCAGCATGCCAGACCACCCTGTCCATCACCAACTCCAGAAGTCTACTCAAATTCTTGTTCATTGTATTGGTGATGCCATCCATCCATCTCATCCTCTGTCATCCCCTTTTCCCGCATTCAATATTTCCCAGCATCAGGGTCTTTTCTCTTTGCATCAGGTGGCCAAAGTAGTGGAGTTTCAGCATCAACATCAGTCCTTCCAATGAACATTTAGGACTGATCTCCTTTAGGATGGACTGGTTGGATCTCCTTGTAGTCCAAGGGACTCTCAAAGTCTTCTCCAGCACCACAGTTCAAAAGCATCAATTTTTCGGCACTCAGCTTTCCTTATAGTCCAACTCTTACATCCATACATGACCACAGGAAAAACCATAGCCTTGACTAGACGGACCTTTGTTGACAAAGTAATGTCTCTGCTATTTAATATGCTGTCTAGGTTGGTCATAACTTTTCTTCCAAGGACCAAGTATCTTTTAATTTCATGGCTGCACTTACCATCTGCAGTGATTTTGGATCCCCCCAAAATAAAGTCTGTCATTGCTTCCACTGTTTCCCCATCTGTTTGCCATGAAGTGATGGGACCAGATGCCATGATCATAGTTTTCTGAATGTTGAAATTTAAGCCAACTTTTCCATTCACCTCTTTCCCTTTCATCAGGAGGTCTTTAGTTCTTTTTCTCTTTCTGCCATGAGTGTGCTGTTGTCTGCATATCTGAGGTTATTAATTTTTCCTGACAATCTTGGTTCTAGCTTGTGCTTCATCCAGTCCAGCATTTCTCATGATATGTACTCTGCATAATTCAGATGAACATTTTATCTAGTACTGTGGGCAAGAATCCCTTAGAAGAAATCGAGTAACCCACACAGTCAACAAAAGAGTCTGAAATGCAGTACTTGGGTGCAATCTCAAAAATGACCAAATGATTTCTGTTCATTTCCGAGGCAAATCATTCAATACCACAATAATCCAAGTCTATTCCCCAAACAATAATCCCAAAGAACTTAAGTTGAATGGTTCTATGATAACCTACAAGACTTCCTAGGACTAACACCAAAAGAAGATGTCCTTTTCATGATAGAGGTCTGGAATGCAAAAGTAGGAAGTCAAGAGATACCCAGAGTAACAGGCATGATTGGCCTTGGAATGCAAAATGAAGCAGGGTAAAGGCTAACAGAGTTCTGGCATGAAAATGCACCAGTCATATCAAACACTCTCTTCCAACAACACAAGAGACGACTCTACACATGGGCATCACCAGATGGTCAATACCAGAATCAATTGATTACATTTTTTTGCAGCTGAAGATTGAGCTCTATACGGTGAGCAAAATCAAGACTAGGAGCTGACTGTGACTCATATCATGAACTCCTTATTGAAAAATTCAGACTTAAATTGAAGAAAGTAGGGAAAACCATTAAACTCCTCATGTATGACTTAAATCAAAACCCTTACAATTATACAATGGAATGACAAATAGATTCAAGAGGTTAGATCTGAAACTGTGGACACAACTCAATTTCATTGTACAGGAGGAGGCAGTGATCAAGACCAGCCCAAGAAAAAGAAATGCAAAAAGACAAAATGGTTGTCTGTGGAGGCCTTAAAAATAGCTGAGAAAAGAAGAGAAGTCAGAGGCAAGGGAGAAAAAGAAAAATATATCCATCAGAATGCAGAGTTGCAAAGAATAGCAAGGAGAGATAAGAAAGCCATCCTCAGTGATTAATGCAAAGAAACAGAGGAAAACAATATTATTGGGAAAACTAGAGACCTCTTCAAGAAAACTAGAGATACCAAGGGAACATTTCATGAGAAGAAGGGCACAATAAAGGACAGAAATTGTATGGACCTAACACAATGAGAAGAGAGTGAGAAGAGGGAGCAAGAATACACAGAACTACACTCACACACAAAGCTTAATAACCATGATGCTGTGATCACTCACCTAAAGCCAGACATTATGGAATCAGAAGTCAAGTGGGACTTAGAAAGAATCACTACAAAGGTAGCGGAGGTGATGGAGTTCCAGCTGAGCTATTTCAAATCCTAAAAGAAGATGCTGTTAAGTGCTTCACTCAAGATGCCAGCAAATATGGAAAATTCAGCAGTGGCCACAGGCCACAGGAAAAGGTCAGTTTTCATTACAATCCCAGAGAAAGGCAATGCCAGAGAATGCTCAAACTACAACTCATCTTTCATGCTAGCAAAGTAATGCTCAAATTTCTCCAAGTCAGGCTTTAACAGTACATGAATTGTGAGTTTCCAAATGTTCAAGCTGGTTTAGAAAAGACAGAGAAACCAGAGATCAAATGGCCAATATCCGTTGGATGATCAAAAAAGCAAAAGAGTTCCAGAAAAACATCTACTTCTGCTTTAGTGACTATGCCAAAGCCTTTGGGTGGATCACAGAAAACTGTGGGAAATATTTAAAGTGATGGGTATACCAGACCACCTGAACAGCCTCCTGAGAAATCTGTGTGCAGGTCAAGAAGCAACAGTTAGAACTGAACATGAACCAATAGACTGTTTCCAAATCAGGAAAGGAATATGTATATTATCTTATTGACTATATTGTGACCCTGCTCATTTAACTTACATACAGAGTACATCATTCAAAATACTGGGCTGGATGAAGCACAAGCAGGAATCAAGATTGCTGGGAGAAATCTCAATAACCTCACATATGAAGATGACACCACTCTTATGGCATAAAGCGAAGAAGAACTATAGAGCGTCTTTATGAAAGTAAAAGTGGAAAGTGAAAAAAATGGCTTAAAACTCAACATTCGGTAAAGTAAGATCATAGCATCTGGTCCCCTCACTTCATGGCAAATAGATGCAGGAAATAATGGAAACAGTGACAGACTTTATTTTGGGGGGCTCCAGAATCACAGCAGATATTGACTGTAGTCATGAAATTAAAGACATTTGCTCCTTGGAAGAAAAGTTTTGACTAACCTAGACATCATATGAAAAAGCAGAGACATTTATTTGCCAACAAAGGTCCGTCTAGTCAAAGCTATTGTTTTTCCAGTAGTCATGTATGGATGCGAGAGTTGGACTATAAGGAAAACTGTGCATGGAAGAATTGATGCTTTTGAACTGTGGTGTTAGAGAAGACTCTTGAGAGTCCCTTGGACTGCAAGAAGATCCATCCAGTAAATCCTAAAGGATATCAGTCCTGAATATTTATTGGAAGGACTGATAGTGAATCTGATACTCCAATACTTTGCCACCTGATGAGAAGAGCTGACCCATTGAAAAGACCCTGATGCTGGGAAAGATTGAAGGCAGGAAAAGAAGGGGACAGCATAAGATGAGATGGTTGTTTGGCCTCACCGAGTCTATGGACATGAGTTTGAGTAAACTCTGGGGGTTGGTGCTGGCAGGGAAGCCTGTCATGCTGCAGTACATGGAGTCATTTTTTGACACGACTGAATGACTGAACTGAACTGAAGGAGCCTACACAACATGCTACCGAATAACCAACAGATCATGGAAGAATTAAAAAAGGAAATCAAAATATGCATAGAATCAAATGAAAATATAAACATGACAACCCAAATGTATGGGACTCAGTAAAAGCAGTGCTAAGAGAATGGTTCATAGGAATTCAAGCTTATCTCAAGAAGCAAGAGCGAAAAAAAAAAATAGCATAACTTTACATCTATGTCTACTACAAAAAAAGAAATGAAGAACCCCAAAGTTAGTAGAAGGAAAGACATCATGAAAATCAGAGTGAAATAAGTGAAAAAGAAACAAAGGGGACTATAGCAAATACCACCAAAACTAAAAGCTGGTTCTTTGTGAAGATAAATAAAATTGACAAACCATTAGCCAGACTCATCAAGAAAAAGAGGGAGAATAATCCAACCGGCAAAATTAGAAATGAAAATGGAGAAATCACAACAGACAGCACAGAAATATAAAGGATCATAAGAGACTACTATCAGCAGCTATATGCTAATAAAATGGGGAACTTGGAAGAAGTGGATGGATTCTTAGAAAAGTAAAACCTTTCAAAGCTGAACCAGAAAAACAGTAGAAAGTCTTAACAGACCCATCACAAAGATGGAAATAGAAATTATAATAAAAAACCTTCCAGCAAACAAAAGTCAAGGACTAGATGACTTCATAGGTGAAATCTACCAAAACTTTAGAGAACAGCTAAGATCTATCCTACTCAAATTCTGCAATAAAATTACAGAGGAAAGTAAACTCCCAAAGCCACTCTATGAGGCCACCATCACCCTAATACCAAAACCAGACAAAGATGCCACAATAAAAGAAAACTACAGGCAGTATCACTGATGAACAAAGATGCAGAAATCCTCAACAAAATTCTAGCAAACAGAGTCCAACAACATATTGAAAAGATCATACATCAGGACCAAGTGCGCTTTGTGCCAGGAATGCAAGAATTCTTCAATTTTCACAAATCAATCAATGTGATACACCACATTAACAAATTGAAAGGTAAAAACCATAAGATTATCTCAATAGAGGCAGAGAAATCCTTTTAAAAAACTTAACAACAATTTATGAGAAAAACTCTCCAGAAAACAGGCAAAGAAGGAACATACCTTGACATAATAAAAGTCATATATGATAAATCCACCGCACACACTATCTCAATGGCGAAAAATTGAAAGCATTTCCTCTAAAGTCAGGAACAAGACAAGGTTGACCACTCTTACCACTACTATTAAACATAGTTTTGGAAATTTTAGTCACAACAATTAAAGAAGAATAAGAAATAAAAGGAATCCATATTGGAAAAGAAGAAGTAAAACTCTCTCTGTTTGCAGATGACATGATCCTCTTTATAGAAAACCTTAAACACACCACCAGAAAATTACTAGAGCTAATCAATGAATACGGTAAAGTTGCAGGATATAAAATTAATACACAGAAATCTCCTGCATTTCTATACACTAGCAATGAGAAAACAGAAAGAGAGTTTAAGGAATAATCCTATTCACCACTGCAATGAAAATAAAATGCTTAGGAATAAATTTATATAAAGAATCAAAATACCTATATATAGAAAACTATAAAACACTGATGAAACAAATCCATGACACAAATAGTTGGAGAAATATGCTATGTTCATGGATTGGAAGAATCAATTTAGTGAAAATGAGTATACTACCCAAAACAATCTATAGATTCAATGCAATCCCTATCAAGCTACCAATGGTATTCTTCACAGAGCTAGAACAAGTAATTTCACAATTTGTATGGAAACACAAAAAACCTCGAATAGCCAAAGCAATCTTGAGAAAGAAGAATGGAACTGGAGGAATCAACCTGCCTGACTGCAGGCTATACTACAAAGCTACAGTCATAAAGACAGTATGGTCCTGGAACAAAGACAGAAATATAGATAAATGGAACAAAATAGAAACCCCAGAGATAAATCCATGCATCAATGGACAACTTATCTTTGACAAAAGAGACAAAAGTTTACAATGGAGAAAAAACAATCTCTTTAACAAGTGGTGCTGGGAAAACTGGTCAACCACCTGTAAAAGAATGAAACTAGAACACTTTAGAACACCATACACAAAAATAAACTCAAAATGGATTAAAGATCTAAAGATCTAAGACCAGAAACTATAAAATTCCTAGAGGAAAACATATGCAAAACACTCTTTGCCATAAATCACAGTGAGATCCTCTATCACTCACCTCCCATAACAATGTAAATAAAAGTAAAAAATAAAGAAACAGAACCTAAATAAACTTAAAAGCTTTTGCACAATGAAGGAAACTGTAAGCAAGGTGAAAAGGCAGCCTTCATAATGGGAGAAAATAATAGCAAATGAAACAGCTTACAAAGAATTAATCTCCAGTTACAAGCAGCTCATGCAACTCAATACCAGAAAAATAAACAACCCACTCAAAAAAATGGGCCAAAGAACTAAACAGACATTTCTCCAAAGAAGACATACAGATGGCTAACAAACACATGAAAAGATGCTCAACCTCACTCATTATCAGAGAAGTAAAAATGGAAACCACAATGAGGTACCATCATGCTGATCAGAATGGCTGCCATCAAAAAGTCTACAAACAATAAATGCTGGAGAAGGTGTGGAGAAAAGGAAACCATTTTACACTGTTGGTAGGAATGCGAACATTCCTCCACTATGCAAACATTCTCCACTATGGAGAACAGCGTGAAGATTCCTTCAAAACCTGGAAACAGAACTGCCATACCACCCAGAAATCCCACTGCTGGGCATACATGCCAAGGAAACCAGAATTTGAAAGAGATACGTGTACCCCATTGTTCATTACAGCACTGTTTACAATAGCTAGGACATGGAAGCAACCTAGATGTCCATTGGCAGATGAATGGATAAGAAAGCTGTGGTACATATACACAGTGGAATATTACTCAGCTACAGAAAGAATACATTTGAATCAGTTCTAATGAGGTGGATGAAACTGGAACCTATTATACAGAGTGAAGTTAGTCAGAAAGAAAAACACCAATACAGTATATTAATGAATATATATGGAGTTTAAAATCATGGCAACAATGATCCTATATGCAAGACAGCAAAAGAGACACAGGGGTAAAGAACAGACTTTTGGACTCTGTGGGAGAAGGCGAAGGTGGGATGATTTGGAAGAATAACATTGAAACATGTATATTCCATATGTGAAATAGATGACCAGTCCATGTTTGATGCATGAAACAGAGCACTCAAAGCCAGTGCACTGGGACAACCCAGAGGGATGGAATGGGAAGAGAGGTGGAAGGGTTGTTCAGGATTGCGCAGGGGGGGGGGGGGGGACATGTACACCTGTGGCTGATTCATGTCAATGTATGGCAAAAAAAATCACACTGTCAGGAAGCATTTAACAGGAAGCTTCCTGTGTGCTGTTTTGGATCTTTCAGGAATTCTCTGTTCCTTATGAAGAATTAAGAGGAGAGGATGCCTCCAAGCATACCCTGGAGGCTGAAGAATCCAGGCATTTCCTTCGTTAGTTTTTCTATACGGTGAGAAGTACCCTCTTTCTTTTTATGAACCATATGGTAAAAGTGATTATTTACAACCCTCTTATCTTTCATATTAATGACCTCATGTTTCCTTGATAACTTGTAAGTTTTTATTTTATCTCTGCTGAAAATAGCTATTCTTGTAAGACAGCATAAATACCTACACAATGTTGAATAAAACACCTTTGCTTCATCAGAACTTTGGTCCCTGTGTCTTGCTTTCTCTTTCTCCTTCTCTCCCTTTTTCAGACTGATCCCCTGGAGCACTGAGGCTCTCTGAGTTCACTTTCCTGCCCAGGCTTCTAAGACCCTCTCAAGAAGGTGCTCTGCAACTTCACCCCATCGAGAGGGTGCCTGAGGCCTCCATGAACGGAGCAAGCCCCGTGTCAGGGACTTTATTGGCTCTCTGCCTTAATGAGGGAATATCAGCCTCTTTCTCTCTCCTTTACTTCCTTATCGGTCGACTCTGGACCACCAGGTTCTGGTCTATTAAAGGACCTCAACAAGTGGCGCCCAGAACAGGAGCTTGGTACATGTATGAAAATTTGGATGGAGTGACCCCAGGGCCTATTGAGGCCAGTAAGCACTAAGACATGGGTAAAACGGCTGGAAAGCCACATCACTTTTCTTCTTTAGTTCATCACTTATTTAAAGTTCAGGGACTTAATGAAACATATGCTGATTTTTTAGCTAGATTACAAACTGATATTTCCCGTACTGTAATTGGAGAAGAAGCCAAAAGGCAACTAGAGAAATTACTTGCTTAGGAAAATGCAAATCAGGAATGCCAAAAATCTATAGCTCCAATTCGTGAGACAGGGACTATTATTGATTATTTGAAGGCTTGTCGCAATTTAGGATTAAAAACTCAAAAGATGCAAATGCTAGCTGAAACAATGATTGCTGCCTTAAGAAAGGGAAATGAAGGATGCTTTACATGTGGAAATAAGAACCAATTAAAAAGGGACTGCCCTAAGAAAGCAAAAATAAATAAATAAATAAAAGGAAAAAATAAAAAGACTCCAAAAATCTGCCCTCGCTACTGTAGAGCAATACATTGGGCCAAAGATTGTAAATCTAAATTTGACATTAAAGGGAAACCTATTCCAAGAAACTCCAAACAGGGGAACCCCCAGGTCCCCTTCAACAAAAACAGGGGAAAATTCCATCTTTTCCTTCAAACCCTCAACATCTGGCAGTGCTGCCGTTGATATACCAACTTTGTTTTTAGATCCTATGAAGTTAATGAGCTCTATTTAAATTCAAATTCATGTGAACTGAAAAATATTTAATATTATAATGTTTATTTAAATATAAATATAATTTAAATATAGTTGTTTGCTAATCTAATTAAGACACGTCTTAAGTCATCAACATTATATAATACTTTTATTATGCCTAGGTTTAAGGTAAACTAAATTTGTCAACAAAAAAGTAACTCTTTATATATGTATATACAAATATATAAATGAGATGAAAACTTTTAGATAAACTCTATAAAATAATCGTATTTTTAATAGAATAATCTATTATTATAATCTAAAATAATCTCTTAGGATTGAGATAATTTACATTTCTAGAGTTGTACTAAATAGTAAAAGTTTATTAAATAGGTCATTTCCAAATAACATAAGATTTTAAAACATTAATTACTGAACATTAATTTCCTCTTACAAAAAGTTTTTCTTACAGAAGAAAGAGATTTTTAACTATTAGTAAATATATTATATAATGTATATTTATTATATATAATTTATATATAATAAATATATATAATATAATATGATAAATATATTCACCAATCTATAAAATGCTAACATACAAGATACTTCATAGTTGCTAAGGAAAAGTAAGATATATGCTTTTAATAAGAAGACATAAGGTATGACAAACTTGCCTTTAGAAACCCATGAACAGTATGAAAAGGCAAAATAATAGGATACTGAAAGAGGAACTCTCCAGGTCAGTAGGTGCCCAATATACTATAGGACATCAGTGGAGATATAATTCCAGAAAGAATAAAGGGATGGAGCCAAAGCAAAAACAATACCCAGTTGTGGATGTGACTGGTGATAGAAGCAAGGTCCGATGCTGTAAAGAGCAATATTGCATAGGAACCTGGAATGTTAGGTCCATGAATCAAGGCAAATTGGAAGTGGTCAAACAGGAGATGACAAGAGTGAACGACATTCTAGATATCAGCGAACTAAAATGGACTGGAATGGGTGAATTTAACTCAGATGGCCATTATATCTACTACTGTGGGCAGGAACCCCTTAGAAGAAATGGAGTAGCCATCATGGTCAACAAGAGTCCGAAATGCAGTACTTGGATGCCATCTCAAAAACAACAGAATGATCTCTGTTTGTGTCCAAGGCAAACCATTCAATATCACAGTAATCCAAGTCTATGCCCCAACCAGTAATGCTCAAGAAGCTGAAGATGAACGGTTCTATGGAGACCTACAAGACCTTTTAGAACTAACAGCCAAAAAAGATGTCCTTTTCATTATAGGGGACTGGAATGCAAAAGTAGGAAGTCAATAAACACCTGGAGTAACAGGCAAATTTGGCCTTGGAATACAGAATGAAGCAGGGCAAAGGCTAATAGAATTTTGCCAAGAGAATGCACTGGTCATAGCAAACACCCTCTTCCAACAACACAAGAGAAGACTCTACACATGGACATCATCAGATGGTCAACACCGAAATCAGATGGATTATCTGCAAAAGCTCTATACAGTCCACGAAAACAAGGCTGGGAGCTGACTGTGGCTCAGAACATGAACTCCTTATTGCCAAATTCAGACTTAAATTGAAGAAAGTAGGGAAAACCACTAGACCATTTGGGTATGACCTAAATCAAATCCATTATGATTATACAGTGGAAGTGAGTAATAGATTTAAGGGCCTAGATCTGATAGATAGAGTGCCTGATGAACTATGGAGGAGGTTCATGATATTGTACAGGAGACAGGGATCAAGACCATCCCCATGGAAAAGAAATGCAAAAAAGCAAAATGGCTGCCTCAGGAGGCCTTACAAATAGCTGTGAAAAGAAGAGAAGTGAAAAGCAAAGGAGAAAAGGAAAGATATAAGCATCTGAATGCAGAGTTCCAAAGAATAGCAGGAAGAGATAAGAAAGCCTTCCTCAGCGATCAATGCAAAGAAATAGAGGAAAACAACAGAATGGGAAAGACTAGAGACCTCTTCAAGAAAATTAGAGATACCAAGGGAACATTTCATGCAAAGATGGGCTCGATAAAGGACAGAAATGGTATGGATCTAACAGAAGCAGAAGATATTAAGAAGATGTGCAAGAATACACAAAAGAACTTTACAAAAAAGAGCTTCATGATCAAGATAATCACAATGGTGTTATCATTGACCTAGAGCCAGACATCCCGGAATGTAGTCAAGTGGGCCTTAGAAAGCATCACTATGAACAAAGCTAGTGGAGGTGATAGAATTTCAGTTGAGTTATTTCAAATCCTGAAAGATGATGCTGTGAAAGTGCTGCACTCAATATGCCAGCAAATTTGGAAAACTCAGCAGTGGCCAGAGGACTGGAAAAGGTCAGTTTTCATTCCAATCCCAAAGAAAGGCAATGCCAAAGAATGCTCAAACTACTGCACAATTGCACTCATCTCACAGGTTAGTAAAGTAATGCTCAAAATTCTCCAAGCCAGGCTTCAGCAATACGTGAATTGTGGACTTCCAGAAGTTCAAGCTAGTTTTAGAAAAGGCAGAGGAACCAGAGATCAAATTGCCAACATCCGCTGGATCGAAAAAGCAAGAGAGTTCCAGAAAAACATCTATTTCTGCTTTATTGACTATGCCAAAGCCTTTGACTGTGTGGATCACAATAAACTGTGGAAAAGTTTTAAGAGATGGGAATGCCAGACCACCTGACTTGCCTCTTGAGAAACCTGTATGCAGGTCAGGAAGCAATAGTCAGAACTGGACATGGAAAAAGAGACTGGTTCCAAATAGGAAAAGGAGTACATCAAGGCTGTATATTGTCACCCTGCTTATTTAACTTATATGCAGAGTACATCATGAGAAACGCTGGGCTGGAAGAAGCACAGGCTGGAATCAAGATTGCCGGGAGAAATATCAATAACCTCAGATATTCAGATGACAGCACCCTAATGGCAAAAAGTGAAGAGGAACTAAAAAGCCTCTTGATGAAGGTCAAAGAGGAGAGTGAAAATTTTGGCTTAAAGCTCAACATTCGGAAAACTAAGATCATGGAATCTGGTCCCATCACTTCATGGGAAATAGATGGGAAAATAGTGGAAACAGTGTCAGACTTTATCTTTGGGGGCTCCAAAATCACTGCAGATGGTGACTGTAGCCATGAGATTAAAAGACGCTTACTCCTTGGGAGAAAAGTTGTGACCAATCTATGTAGCATATTGAAAAGCAGAGACATTACTTTGCTAACAAAGGTCCGTCTAGTCAAGGCTACGGTTTTGCCAGTGGTCACGTATGAATGTGAGAGTTGGACTGTGAAGTAAGCTGAGTGCCGAAGAATTGATGCTTTTGAACTGTGGTGTTGGAAAAGACTCTTGAGAGTCCCTTGGACTGCAAGGAGATCCAACCAGTCCATTCTAAAGGAGATCAGCCCTGGGTGTTCTTTGGAAGGGATGATGCTAAAGCTGAAACTCCAATACTTTGGCCACCTCATGCAAAGAGTTGACTCATTGGAAAAGACTCTGATGCTGGAAGGGATTGGGGGCAGGAAGAAAGGGGGATGACAGAGGTTGAGATGGCTGGATGGCATCACCGACTCGATGGTTGTGAGTTTGAATGAACTCTGGGAGATGGTGATGGACAGGGAGGCCTGGCGTGCTGTGATTCATGGGGTCGCAAAGAGTCGGACACGACTGAGCAACTGAACTGAACTGAACTGAAGGAACTTATAGATACACAACTAGAATTAAAACACACTGAGGAATCTTGTTCTCCTCGGAACTTTCCTATTTTTGTTATTAAAAAAAAAAAAAAAACAAAACAAAAAAAACTAACAAATGGCGTCCCCTAACAGACCTTAGAAAAGTTAATGCATCTATGAAACCTATGGGTACATTACAACCAGGAATCCCATCACCTACTACTATTCCTCAAAACTGGCATAATATTATTATTGATTTAAAAGATTGCTTGTTTAATATACCTTTACACCCTTTAGGCCGAGAGAGATTCACTTTCTCTCTCCCTTATCCTAATCATATTGGACCTCATAAATGGTACCAATAGACTGTACTGCCACAAGAGATGATGAATTTTCCCACCATGTTTCAGTACTATGTAACCAAAGCCCTTGAGCCTGTGAAAAAACAATTTCCTAACATATTATTCACTATATGAATGATATATTGTTTTCGGCTCCATCTATTTTAGAAACCCAACACATATTTGATATAGCTCAACTATGCTTAAAAAACTCTGGATTAATCATTGTCCCTGAAAAAATTCAAACCTCTACATCTTACCATTATTTGGGGTTTGTTGTTAATAGACAATGTATTACTCCCCTCTCTTCATTTTCCCACAAGACTTCTTGAACAAAAACACCCAGTAATATGGATCTATATCTGTTTTAAGAAAATAAAGTCACTTACACCCTACCTTGATTTAATTGCTCTAATCATTATCAATAAAAAAAAGGACTAAAACTCTAATTGGCTTTGAAATTATTAGTAATTTCTCTACTTGTACCTCTACCCATCACACAAGGTATTAATCCTCATGGTTTACAACCTAATGAACTATGACAAATGGATGTAACTCTTTGCCCTGAACTTTCTCCATTTTCTTTCCTACATGTCTGTATAGACACAAATTCCTCATTTATCTGGGCCACACCTCTTCACAGTGAAGCTACACAACATGTTATACCCTGCCTATATTTCTAGACACTTTAAACAATGTTTACAATCTTTTTCTATTAAACATATCACAGGTATTATAGGGATGTTGAAGCTGAAACTACAATACTTTGGCCACCTGATGTAAAGAGCTGACTCTTTTTAAAAGACCTTGATGTTGGGAAAGATTGAGCACAGGAGGAGAAGGGGACGACAGAGGATGAGATGATTGGATGGCATCACCAACTCAATGGACATGTGTTTGGGTGGATTCCAGGAGTTGGTGATGGACAGGGAGGCCTGGCGTGCTGCCATTCATTGGGTCGCAAAGAGTCAGACACGACTGAGTGACTGAACGGAACGGAACTGAGCACACCCATGCATGTCCTCACATGTCCTCACATGCCCTCACTTGCCCTCAAATGCTCTTGCACACACTCGCACACTCTTGCACATCCACAAACGTACTCCCAAGCCCTCACATGACCACGCATGCCCTCACACACCCTTGCAGGCCCTACTACACTCTCACCCATGCTCATACATTCTCACACATCCTGGCATGCACTCACATGACATCAAATGGCCTCACAAGCCCTCACACAATCCCTCCTGTATGCCCTTGCACATCCTTGCATGCCCTCTCAAGTGCTCACACAACCTCACACACTCTTAAACATCCTTGCACACTCTCACACACCCTCACATGACCTCATGCACCCTTACACGCCCTGTCATGCCCTTACACGCCCTTTAACACCCTAGCATGCCATCACTTCCTCTCACATGTCCTCACACCCTCTTGCATGCACTTGCACACCCTCATGTGCTCTCACATTCCCTCACACACCCTCACACGACCTCACATGCTCTTGCCTGTCATTGCACACCCTACCATGCCTTCATATCCATTCGCACCCCTTAGCACGCACTTGCATGTCCTCGCATCCCCTCACACATCCTTGCACCCTCTCGCACATGTTCACATATCCTCACATGCTCTCATATGGCCTCACACACTCTCGCACATTTTTCACATGCACTTGCATGCCCTTCTACAGCCTCGTACACCCGTGCATGTCCTCACATGGTCTCTCATGTCCTCACCTCCTCTTGCATGTCCTTGCACCCTCTGACACCCACTTGCATGCCCTCATGCACTCTCACATGGCCTTGCACTCCCTCGAATGTACTCACACACTTTCACAACTCCTTGCACACCCTCACACACCCTTACACATCCTCACACACTCTCACATGACCTCACATGTCCTTGCAAACCTTAACATGCCCTCACAGGCCCTTGCTCACTCTTGCACACCATCGTATTGTCTCCCATGCCCTTGCACACTCTCATTAAATCTCACACATACTCATGCTCTCACACGCCCTCAGAAACCCTCACATGCCTTCACATGCCCTCGAAGGCTCTCGCAGGGCCTTGCATGCTCTTTCACTCCCTCTCTGTCTTTGCACATACTCCCATGCCCTTGCACGTCTTTGTACACTCTCACACGTCCTCACACATCTCTCACACCCTTCAGTTCAGATCAGTTCAGTCACTCAGTCATGTCCAAATCTTTGCGATTCTATGAATCACAGCATGCCAAGCCTCCCTGTCCATCACCAATTCCCAGAGTTCACTCAAACTCATGTCCATCGAGTGAGTGATGCCACCCAGCCATCTCATCCTTTGTCGTCCCCTTTTCCTCCTTCCCCCAATACCTCCCAGCATCAGAGTCTTTTCCAATGAGTCAACTCTTCGCATGAAGTGGCCAAAGTACTGGAGTTTCAGCTTTAGCATCATTCCTTCCAAAGCAATCCCAGGGCTGATCTCCTTCAGAATGGACTGGTTGGGTGTCCTTGCAGTCAAAGGGACTCTCAAGAGTCTTCTCCAACACCACAGTTCAATATCACGCCCTTACCTGCTTTCATACACCATCTCACGGCCTCATACACCCCCGCATACTCTTGCATGTCCTTGCATGCCCTCTCATGCTATTCATGCCCTCACACATTCTCGCACACTCTCACACATCTGTGCATGCTCTCACATGCCTTTGCATGCCCTCATTGCCCTTGCATGCATTCACATGGCCACACATTCCCTTCCATGTCCTCACATGCTCTCCCAAGTCCTCACACTCTTTCCCAACCTCGTGCACCCTTGCACATCCTTCTGTGTTCTCGCACACCCTTACACATCTTTGAATCTCCTTGGCTGCCTTTGCACACCATCACACACTCTCCCACATCCTCGCATGCCCTTGCACACCCTTGCACACTATTACACTCCCTCCCACTACCTCACACACTGTTACACTCCTCCTACAACATTGAAGTCTTACACCTCCTTGCTCACCCTTACACTCCCTCACACACTGTCACTCACTTACACTTCCTCTCTCACCCTTGCACACTCTTACACTCCATTGATAACCCTCACACACTCATATTCCATTGCACACGCTCACACACTTACACTACCTTGCTCACTCTTACAGTCCTTGGACACCCTCACACATTCTTATACTTCCTCCCATGTTCTTATAATCCCTGAAATGACCACTAGTTCCAAGTGACATCAAATCTACTATGCACCTGGGGTCTCTCTTAAACTCCCTGGAACACCCTCTCACACTCTTACATTCCATCTCACACCCTAGCACACTATTACACTCTCACACCCTCACACACTCTTATATTCCCTTGCAGACCCTCACAAACTCTTACACTCCTTCACATGCTCTTCATTCCCTTGCACACCATTCCACACTTTTACACTCTCTCACATGCTACTACAATGCCTCTGCCTCACACCCTCCTACACTCCTTTGCATGCACGCGTGCACACACACACACACTTACACTACCTCACTCATCTTCGTACACTCTTATACTTCTTTGCATGCTCTGAGATTTCCTCAGCCACCCTCACACACCCTTACACTCCATAGCACACCCTTGCACACTCTTACACTACCTTGCATGCTGTTACAATCCCTTGCACACCATCACACACTGTTACACTCTCTTGCATACTATTACACTCACTTGCATACTCTCATACAGTCTTACAGTCCCTCACACACTCTTACACACTTTCCCACAACCTTGCACACTCTTACTCTATCATGCTCGTATACTCCCTTGCACAACCTTAAATGCACTTAAACTTCCTTGCAAGGATTTACACTCCCTTGCACACGCTTGCTCACCCTTACACTCCATAGCACACCCTTGCACACTCTTACACTACTTCACATGCTGTTACAATCCCTTGCACACCATCACACACTCTTACACTCTCTTGCATATGATTACACTCACTTTCACACTCTCATACAGATGTACAGTCCCTCACACGCTCTTACACACTTTCCCACAACCTTGCACACTCTTACATTCACTATCATGCTCTTATACTCCCTTGCACAACCTTAAATGCACTTAAACTTCCTTCCAAGGATTTACAATCCCTTGCACACCCTTGCTCACCCTTACACTCCATCAGACACCCTCACACACTCTTACACTCCTTTGATGCTCTTACACTCTGTGGCCCTACCTGACAAACTTATACTCCTTCACACATCCTTCCACACTCTTACACTCCCTATCATTCTCCTATCTCCTGCACACCCTTGCACACTTTTACATTCCATTGCAATCCTCACACATTCTTACACTCCCTCACACACACTTGAACACTCGCACACACACTCACACACCATCACACACTATTACATTCCCTCACATGCTCTGAGTCTCCCTCGCACATCTTCACACACTCTTTCACTCCATCATACACCGTCTCACACTTTTACTCTCACTCTTACACTCCCCTGCACATTCTTGCACACTCTTACACTCTTGCACACTCTTAACAATCCCTCACATGCCCTCATGCACTCTTATTCTCCCTCACATACTCGTAAATACTCTTACACTCCCTTGCACACTCTTAAATTCCCTCTCACACCCTCACACACTCTTACACTCCCTCACAAACATACATCTGTGGTCACCTGTACATTGTCTCAGGGTCAGACCATATGCATCTTGTCACAAATTCACAGTCTCTATGATTACCCAACCTACCAGACTGTGTACCTGGAGTCACATTTCCAGTTTCCAGGGTAATCCCCACATCCAGACCTTACACATTGTGTCACTTGTCCACAGTCTCCGAGGCAAACCCCTCCCAGACCCTACACCTGCAGTCACATGTCCACAGTCTCCATGGTGACCTCACATCACCTACCCTGTACCTGGGGTCATGGTGACCCTCCTTCCACACCCTTTACCTGGGCTCACATGTTCGTAGTCACTAGGATGACCCCCTTTCCAAACACTGTACCTGGGGTCACACATACACAGTCTCCAAGGTGACCCCCTCTCCAAGACCCTGTCTATTTATTTTCTATTTGCTAAACTCTCACCCCTTAACAGTCCTTAATGGTGGGGGCTTAGCCACTAAGTCATGTCCAACTCTTGTGACCCCATGGACTGTAGCCAGTGAGGTTCCTCTATCCATGGGATTCTCTAGGCAAGAATACTGGAGTGGCTTGCCATTTCCTTCTCCAGGAAATCTTCTCATCCCAGGAATCAAACACGGGCCTCCTGCATTGCAGGTAGATTCTTTACCAACCAAGCTATGGGGGAAGATTTTGAGCTATGAGGGAATGCCCAGACCCTGTGCCTGGGGTCACACTTCGACAATATTCAGGGTGTCCCTCCTGCCCATAACTTGCACCTGGTGACATATGTCCAGTCAACAGGGTGATCCCTCTCCCAAATCCTGCACTTGGGGTCACATATCCACAGTCTAGGGTGACACTCTCCCAGAAACTGTATCTGGGGTCACATGTCCATTTTCCAAGGTGACCCCCTTCCAAGACTCTGCACCTGGGGTCACGTGTCCACAGTCTCCACAGTGACCTAGTTTCCAAACAATGTACCTGGGATCCTATGTCCACAATCTCCAGGGTGACTCTGGACCAGGGTCACATGTCTACAGTCTAAAGTGTGACCCCACCTCCTATACCCTATATGTGGAGTCACACATCCACAATCTCCAAGGTGACACCCTCCCAGACCATGCACCTGGAATCACACATCCAGTCTTCAGGGTTAGCCCTCTCCCCAGACCCTACCATTTGGGTCAAACGTCCACATTACCCATGCTGACACCACTTCCCAGACGCTGTACCTGGGGTCACATGTCCACAGTCTCCAGGGTGACCCTGCCTCCAAATCCCAATACCTGGGGTCACACATCCACAGTGTTCATTTTGACCTCCTCCAAGACCCTGCACCAAGGGTAAGATATCCACAGTCTACAGAGGCCTCTCTTCCAGACCCTACACGTGGGATCAAGTGTCCACAGTCCATAGGGTGACCCCATCACTCAGACCCTGTACCTGCTGTCACATGTCCACAGTCCCCAGGTTGAAAGCACCCCCCAGAACCTACACCTGAAGTCCAAGGTGCACCATCTCCAGGATGACAAACATCCCAGACACTGAAACTAGGTCACACATGCACAGTCTCGAGGGTGACCACAGGCCACATCCAAGCACCTGGTGTACATGTTCACAGTCTCCATGCTGACACCCCTCTTCAGATACTATACCAGGTGTCACATGGCCACAGTCTCCCTGGTGAACACCTTTGCAGACCCTGTACATGGGATCACATGTCCACTTTCTGCAGGGTGAATGTCCTCCAAGACCCTGAACCTGGCGTCACATATCCACAGTTTCCAAAGTGAACCCACCTCAAGACCCTGCACCTGGGGTCGCATGTCCAGTCTTAAGGGTGACCTCACCTCCAAGACCCTTGTCCTGGGTTCACACATCCACAGGCTCCATGTTGAGTGCTTTGAAGTACCTGCACCTGGGGTCACATGTCAAAATTCTTGTTGACACCGCTCACACCCTACACTTGGGTTCATATGTCCACAGTATCCAGGGTGACTACACCTTACCAGGTTCACAAGTCCATATTCATCTGGGTGACACCCTCCCAGAGCCTGTATGTGTGGTCACACATCCACAGTCTCCTTGGTGTGACCCCTCCCCAGACCTGGGACCCTGGGTCACATGTCCACTGGCCCCAGGGTAACCCCACTTCCCAGACCCTGTACCTGGGGTTGCATGTCTAGAGTCTAAAGGGTGACCCACCTCCCAGACCCTGCACCTGGGTTCACACATAAACAGTCTCCAGGATGAGACCACCTCCAGACTACGTACCTGGTGTCACATGACCACAGTGCCCAGTGTGACATCTCCCAGAGCCTGCACCTAAGGTCCCATGTCCACAAGATCCAGGGTTACCCCCCTCCCACACCCTGGACCAGGGACACATTTCTACAATCTGAAGTGTGACTCCACCTCCCAGAAACTGCACATGGGGTCACACATAAACAGTCTCCAGGGTAACCTCCTCTTGATCCTGTACCTGCGGTCAAATTTCTGTAGTATCCAGGGTGAATCCCTCCCAGACCACATACATGGGATCACATGTCCACAGTCTCTAGTATGAGCCAACATCCAGACTCTGTACCTGAGGTCTCATGACCACAATGTCCTGTGACACCACCTCCCAGTCCCTTCACTTAGGGTAACATGTCCAGAGTCTCCAGGGTAACACCCTCCCAGACCATTCACCTGACGTAACATGTCCACAATCCCCAGAGTGACCCCACATCCCAGATCCTGCATCTGGGATCACACATCCACAGTATGCAGGGAGAGCACCCCCCAGACCCTGCATTTTGGGTCACACATTCATAGTCCTCAGGATGACCCCACCACCTAGACCCAGTAACCAGAAACACTTGCACACAATCTGCACGGTAACCCCACCCCCCAGACCCTGTCCCTGGAATTTCACGCCCATAGTCTCCACGATGAACCCCTCTCAGATCATGTACCTGGGATCACACACCCACAGTTTCCAGGGTGACCCCCTTTCTCCCCTGCATCGAGGGTTATATGACCACAGTCTCCACGTTCACACCCCACATCAGATCCTTTACCTGGTGTCACATGGCCAAAGTTTCCCTGATGAACCCCTTCATAGACCCTATTCATAGGGTCACATGTTCATAGTCTCCAGGGTGAATACTCCCAGACCCTGTACTAGGGTTCACATGTCCACAGCCTCCACAGTGACCCCACCTCCAAGACACTTCACCTGGCTTTACACGTCCACAGGTTCCAGGGTCAGCCTCTATCCCAGACACTGCATTTTGGGTCACCTGTCCACTTTCTCCAGGGAGAAATCACCTAACAGAACCTTCACCTGGGGTCAAATGTCTAGTCTCCTTGGTGACACCTCGCCCAGACCCTGTACCTGGGGTCACATTTCCAGTTTCCAGGGTAACCACCTATGCCAGACCCTACACCTGGGGTCACATATCCACATTATCCATGGTGACCCCACATCACCAGAACTTTTACCTCTGGTCACATGTACATAGTCTCCATGGTGACCACCACTCCCAGACTTTGAACCTCTGGTCACATTTCCAGTCTCCAGGATGACACCCTCCCCCTGACCCATACCTGTGGATACAGTCCACAGACTTAAGGGTGACACTATCACATTAGTCCAAGCACCTGGGATGACACAGCCACAGTTTCCATTGTGAGCTCCCTTCCCAGAACATATGCTGGTGTTACATGTCTACAGTTTCCAGGGTGACACTGTCCCAGACACTTTATCTGAGATCACATGTCTTCAGTCCCCAGGGTGACCTCTCCCAGGCACTATATTTGGGGTCACATATCTAGTCTCTCCCGTATTGCATTCTCTCAGACCCAGTACCTGGTGACACATGTCCATATTCTCCGGGGTGCTGTCATTTCCCAGATCTTTTACCTGGGTCACATGTCCACAGTCTCAAATGTGAACCCCCACCCAGACCCTGTACCTGGGGTTAAATATTTGCTATCTCCAGAGGACACCCTTCATCCGGTACCTGAGGTCACAGTTACAAAATATCCAGGATGACAGCCCCGACAAGATTCTGAACCTGGTGTAACACGTGCATAGACTACAGTGGGACCGCCCTCCCAGAACCTGTTCAGTTCAGTTTAGTCGCTCAGTCGTGTCTGACTCTCTGTGACCCATGAATCGAAGCACGCCAGGCCTCCCTGTCCATCACCAACTCCCGGAGTTCACTGAAAACTCATGTCCATCGAATAAGTGATGCCATCCAGCCATCTCATCCTCTGTTGTCCCCTTCTCCTCCTGCCCCCAATCCCTTGCAGCATCAGAGTCTTTTCCAATGAGTCAACTCTTCGCATGGGGTGGCCAAAGTACTGGAGTTTCAGCTTTAGCATCATTCCTTCCAAAGAAATCCCAGGGACAATCTCCTTCAGAATGGACTGGTTGGATCTCCTTGCAGTCCAAGGGACTCTCAAGAGTCTTCTCCAACACCACAGTTCAAAAGGATCAATTCTTTGGCAATCAGCCTTCTTCACAGTCCAACACTCACATCCATACATGACCACAGGAAAAACCATAGCCTTGATTAGATGGACCTTTGTTGGCAAAGTAATGTCTCTGCTTTTGAATATGCTATCAAGGTTGGACATAACTTTCCTTCCAACGAGTAAGCATCTTTTAATTTCATGGCTACAGTCACCATCTGTAGTGATTTTGGAGACCCAAAAAATAAAGTCTGACACTGTTTCCACTCTTTCCCCATCTATTTCCCATGAATGATGGGACCAGATGCCATGATCTTCGTTTTCTGAAGCCAACTTTTTCACTCTCCACTTTCACTGTCATCAAGAAGCTTTTTAGTTCCTCTTCACTTTCTGCCATAAGGGTGGTGTCATCTGCATATCTGAGGCTGTTGATATTTCCCCCGGCAATCTTGATTATAGCTTGTGTTTCTTCCAGCCCAGAGTTTCTCATGATGTACTCTGCATATAAGTTAAATAAGCAGGGTGACAATATACAGCCTTGACGTACTCCTTTTCCTATTTGGAACCAGTCTGTTTTTCCATGTCCAGTTCTAACTGTTGCTTCCTGACCTGCATACAAGTTTCTCAAGAGGCAGGTCAGGTGGCCTGGTATTCCCATCTGTTTCAGAATTTTCCACAGTTTATTGTGATCCACACAGTCAAAGGCTTTTGCATAGTCAATAAAGCAGAAATAGATGTTTTTCTGGAACTCTCTTGCTTTTTCCATGATCCAGCAGATGTTGGCAATTTGATCTCTCGTTCCTCTGCCTTTTATAAAACCAGCTTGAACAACTGGAAGTTCACAGTTCACGTATTTCTGAAGCCTTGCTTGGAGAATTTTGAGCATTACTTTACTAGCCTGTGAGATGAGTGCAATTGTGCGGAAGTTTGAGCATTCTTTGGCATTACATTTCTTTGGGATGGGAATTAAACCTGACCTTTTCCAGTCCTGTGGCTACTGCTGAGTTTTCCAAATTTGCTGGCATATTAGGTGCAGCACTTTCACAGCATCATCTTTCAGGATTTGAAATAGGGCAACTGGAATTCCATCACCTCCACTAGCTTTGTTCGTAGTGATACTTTCTAAGGCCCACTTGACTTCACATTCCAGGATGTCTGGCTCTAGGTTAGTGATCACACCATCGTGATTATCTGGGTTGTGAAGATCTTTTTTGTATAGTTCTTCTGTGTATTCTTGCTACCTCTTCTTAATATCTTCTGCTTCTGTTAGGTCCATACAATTTCTGTCCTTTATCGAGCCCATCTTTGCATGAAATATTCCCTTGGTATCTCTAATTTTCTTGAAGAGATCTCTAGTCTTTCCTATTCTGGTGTTTTCCTCTATTTCTTTGCATTGTTCACTGAGGAAGGCTTTCTTATCTCTTCTTTCTATTCTTTGGAACTCTGCATTCAGATGCTTATATCTTTCCTTTTCTCCTTTGCTTTTCACTTCTCTTCTTTTCACAGATGTTTGTAAGGCCTCCTGAGGCAGCCATTTTGCTTTTTTGCATTTCTTTTCTATGGGGATGGTCTTGATCCCTGTGTCCTGTACAATATCACGAGCTTCCGTCCATAGTTCATCAGCCACTCTATCTATCAGATCTGGGCCCTTAAATCTATTTATCACTTCCACTGTATAATCATAATGGATTTGATTTAGGTCATACCTGAATGGTCTAGTGGTTTTCCCTACTTTCTTCAATTTAAGTCTGAATTTGGCAATAAGGGGTTCATGTTCTGAGCCACAGTCAGTTCCTGGTCTTGTTTCTGTTGACTGTATACAGCTTCTCCATCTTTGGCTGCAAAAAATATAATCAATCAGATTTCGGTGTTGACCCTCTGGTGATGTCCACATGTAGAATCTTCTCTTGTGTTGTTGGAAATGGGTGCTTACTATGACCAGTGCACTTTCTAACAAAACTCTATTAGTCTTTCCCTTTCTTCATTCCATATTCCAAAGCCAAATTTGCCTGTTACTTCAGGTGTTTCTTGACATCCTACTCAATATGCAAGCAAATTTGAAAAACTCAGCAGTGGCCACAGGACTGGAAAAGGTCAGTTTTCATTCCAATCCCAAAGAAAGGCAATGCCAAAGAATGCTCAAACTACCACACAAGAGCTCTCATCTCACATGCTAGTAAAGTAATGCTCAAAAATCTCCAAGCCAGGCTTCAGCAATACGTGAACTGTGAACTTCCTGATGTTCAAGCTGGTTAGAAAAGGCAGAGGAACCAGAGATCAAAATGACAACATCCGCTGGATCATGGAAAAAGCAATGCAGTTTCAGAGAAATATCTATTTCTGCTCTATTGACTATGCCAAAGCCTTTGACTGTGTGGATCATAATAAACTGTGGAAAATTCTGAAACAGATGGGAATACCAGACCACCTGACCTGACTCTTGAGAAATCTGTATGCAGGTCAGGAAGCAACAGTTAGAACTGGACATGGAAAAACAGACTGGTTCCAAATAGGAAAAAGAGTATGTCAAGGCTGTATATTGTCACCCTGCTTATTTAAATTATATGCAGAGTACATCACGAGAAACTCTGGGCTGGAAGAAACACAAGCTGGAATCAAGATTGCTGGGAGAAATATCAACAACCTCAGATATGCAGATGACACCACCCTTATGGCAGAAAGTGAAGAGGAACTAAAAAGCCTGTTGATGAAAGTGAAAGTGGAGAGTGAAACACTTGGCTTAAAGCTCAACATGCAGAAAACGAAGATCATGACATCTGGTCCCATCATTCATGGGAAATAGATGGGGAAACAGTCGAAGCAGTGTCAGACTTTATTTTTTGGGTCTCCAAAATCACTACAGATGGTGACTGTAGCCATGAAATTAAAAGACACTTACTCCTTGGAAGGAAAGTTATGACCAACCTAGATAGCATATTCAAAAGCAGAGACATTACTTTGCCAACAAAGGTCCATCTAATCAAGGCTATGGTTTTTCCTGTGGTCATGTATGGATGTGAGGGTTAGACTATGAAGAAGGCTGAGTGCTGAAGAATTGATGCTTTTGAACTGTGGTGTTGGAGAAGACTCTTGAGAGTCCCTTGGACTGCAAGGAGATCCAACCAGTCCATTCTGAAGGAGATTGTCCCTGGGATTTCTTTGGAAGGAATGATGCTAAAGCTGAAACTCCAGTACTTTGGCCACCTCATGCGAAGAGTTGACTCTTTGGAAAAGACTCTGATGCTGGGAGGTATTGGGGCAGGAGGAGAAGGGGATGACAGAGGATGAGATGGCTGGATGGCATCACTGACTCGATGGATGTATGTCTGAGTGAACTCCGGGAGTTGGTGATGGACAGGGAGGCCTGGTGTGCTGTGATTCATGGGATTGCAAAGATTCTGACATGACTGAGTGACTGAACTAACTAACTAAGATGCATTTGAAGAGTTGAGAGGCTTTAAAAATAAATGATTCAAGGCTAAAATGATTCCCATATTAACTCAAATTTACATGAATAAAAATAAAATTTTATCAACAAATATAACAAAAAGCTATGACAAGCTACTGAAGCCAAAGTACGATATATAAAATACAGCCTCTGGGAAACCTGGAATTGACTATCAAGATAATCCAGGTAACTGAAGCTTCATTTTGACATATTCATTTAAGGTTTGAGCATTGCATTTATCTGCTTCTTCATAATACTGTAATGTGATAACATAAAGATTAAAAATTATTACCTTAATAAAGAGTAAATTACTAGTACCTGTCTATGTTAACAATTTAGAACTAAATCGCTTAACATTTCATAAATGACACGATGTCCCTACTCAAAGTAAAGGATTTCTTTGGTCTAATTTTTATTTGCTGGATACAAGGTATGCTTTTAGGCTGGTTTAGAGACCATAGATTCACAGCCTGTGTATTTTTTATATTCCACTAGATTCAACATTTAGCCAGAATCAAGAATCACTTTGAACTTTCTTTCAGGAAGTCTGAGAATTATTTCTCCTTCTGGATACTCACTTCTTCTGCTTTCTCATTTTTGTACCAATACACTCTCTCTTTTAAATGATTCCATTCCTTGATTAACTCCTTGTTTCTTTTCTCCAGCATCAGACCTTGTTTCTCATATTGTCCTGAAGTTTTCTCACAATCTGCTGAAACTGTTCTTGGATGCTAATGACCGTCTTCTCTTTACTGTCGGCTCCCAGTTGCTGTCGGAGCAACATGTTTTCACTCTGGAGTTGAGATAATCTCTCCTCTAAGGATTCCTGCTTTCCAAGGTGAATACCTATGTATTCACTTTGCCTTGTTCATTCTGATATATTTGTTCAATTTCCTGCTTTTGACACTCTGATTGGCTTAGATCTCTGTGGACACGTTCTAACATCAAAGTCTTTTCTCTAAGATCATCTCTCGTGTGATGCAGCTTGACTTTCAGCTTATTGAAGATACTTTCCACTGTAGATAGTTGCTGGGAAAGTGTCTCCTTGTTATCTTTTAGATTAACCACATCATACTTCATTTTGCCCCACAAGCATAACCACTAGTCTCTTGCTGTCTGGAAGGTAAGTTCCAGATCTCTTTTTGATGTTTGACCTTGATCATGATCATGTAAGGCAGCAGCCAGTCTAGAATGGTAGGATTTCACTTCCGTTTCCAATCTCTGTTTACTTTCTTTTTTGTTTTCCAGCTTAGAGTTTAGCATCGTATTCTCAGCTGTCAGAGCATTAAGCTGGCCTGTATAGTGGGATATAGTCTTTGTTAACATTTCCTCATTCAGTTTTATTGCCTTTTGAATTTTTTATCATCATTCTTTATCATTCATCATCATTCTTTACTTTGAGAATTTCAATGTCCTCAAAAGAGTTCTCTTCCTTTTCCCGGTGCTGATTTTTCAGTGCATCTATCTCGTCTTAGCATGGAAATTTCCTCCTGCAGCATGTGCTTTTTGTGCAACAGGTCTTTTGTTTCTTCACAACTATCATAAACCTAAGTGAAACAAAGGATATTTTTAGCTAGTACTCAGTAAAGTGACATTCCATGATTTCTTCGGAAATGAAAGTCTAACTTGTATGTTTATACAATGAAAAGACTGCACCAAGTGTGTCTCCAACAGGAACAAATAAGGTTCAATTCAATCCTCAGACTTTATACAAGCAGAAACTCCCAAAGGTTCAAAAATTTAATGGAAGACAATGAATTCATGAAGTAAAAAAAAAAAAAAAATCCCAAGAGATTTTCAAAAAGCTCAAAACTGGAAAGGCTTCTCTCTGAACTACAACAAACCCAAAAGGCTTAAAATAAAAGATTCATAGATCTGTCTACACTTAAAATTTGCATCTGATGTGGAATATTTATATAATGGAAAACTAGTAAGCCATAAAAAAGAATGAAATAATGCTATTTGAAGCAACAGGGACGGACCTAGACATTATCACCCTAAGTGATGTAAGTCAGACAAAGACAAGTATTATATCATACTGCTTATACGTTGAATCTAAAGTGAACTTATTCACACAACAGAAAGAGACTCATAGACACAGAAAACAAACTTACAGTGACCACAGGGGAAAGCAGGGTAGGGGAAGGGATAAATTAGGATGTTGGGATTAACATATACACACTAGTAGATATAAAATAACCAACAGAGATATACTGTACAACATAAGGAACTACACTTAATATTCTGCAATAAGAATCTGAAACAGAATATGTGTGTACATGTAAGCATGTGTGTGAGTGAGTGTGTATGTGTATTAGTCACTCAGTCATGTCCAACTCTTTGGGACCCCATAGACTATAGCCTGCCAGGCTCCTCTGTTCATGGAATTTCCCAGGCAAGAATACTGGAATGGGTAGCCATTTCCTTCTCCAGGCTGCTGCTGCTACTGCTGCTAAGTTGCCTCAGTCGTGTCCAACTCTGTGTGACCCCATAGACTGCAGCCCACCAGGCTCCCCCGTCCCTGGGATTCTCCAGGCAAGAACATTGGAGTGGGTTGCCATTTCCTTCTCCAATGCATGAAAGTGAAGTCACTCGGTCGTGTCTGACTCTTAGCGACCCCACAGACTGCAGCCTACCAGGTTCCTCTGCCCATGCGATTTTCCAGGCAAGAGTACTGGAGTGGGGTGCCATTGCCTTCTCCATCTTCTCCAGGGGATCTTCCCAACCCAAGGACTGAACCCAGGTCTCCTGCATTTCAGGCAGATTCTTTACAGTCTGAAACAGCAGGGAAGCCCCATTTATATAATATATACACACATATACATATATATCTGAGTAACTGTGCTGTATACCTGAAACTAACAGAATATTGTTAATCAACTATAATTCAATAAACAGCACCACTTACTAGGTTTATAAATGCTGCATTTGATATCTCCTATACATCTACTTCACAGTAAGAGCCTTAACTCTGTATAAATAGACTAAATTTTGTACAGAAGTTTTTCCTTGAAAATATGCTACCTTCTAACATTTTAATAGGCAATTACAAGAATTACACCTATTGACAACTGTACTAGGCACTTCTACAAACATTAATTAACTCATGAGCTGTAATGATTCTGGAAAGGAAAAAGTTAAAAATATGAGTAAGCTGCAGCCTTTTCTCCAGGTCTTTGGACTCTACTAGTCTTCTTACATCAAACCACATGTTTCTAGTACAAACATATCAATACAAAATAAGCTTCCTATTTAATTCATGGTACATACACTAATGGTAAATAAGCTAAAATTTAGAAAGCTTTTAGAAAACTATGAGATTATTTGCTGCTGCAATAACTTTCATTATCTCTCCATGTTTAAAATAGTAAGATGGGAAAATACAATGAAAAGCACTTAATAACTATCACTAAATATATATTATGCCATATCTATCACTGTTTTCAAAAGTTCCTTGTACTGAAATAGGACACTCACAGAGCAGAGGGCTCATTTTCTCACAAGTAGAAGAATCAAATCCAAAATGTGGTCTCTGAACTGCCTATAGTTTCCTCCTTACCATTAGGGGAAGTGATAAACTAATCTAATGATCAATCGAGGAAGTGAAATCATTACCAAAACCCAGAATATCTTTAATTGGTAGCAAGAGTTTCCCCTGACCCCTTGGTGCGGGGCAGGCGCTTTTGTAAGTTTATTCTAAAGAAACAAGTTTTTAAAGTGTTCAAAAGTGTTTTTACAACTGATGCCACAGTTTTTACAAAATAAAAAACAGTAAATGATGTGAAAAGGTTGTTGACAGGGTATTGGTTAAAGAAATGACAGTGGAGCCAAGAATGGACTCTGATTCAGAAACTGAAGGTGACGACGTGCATGGAGTGACCGACACATTCACTCCAAAGCAGAGGGACTTGGTCGGGTAGTGCAGTCGATGGTGGACCATATATGGTCTTCCTTGCCTAAACCACAATCAGGGTGCCGGCTCCTCTGAGATAGTCAGAAAAGATTTGAGATTGATTCCTATGGAAAATATTAAAGGCCTCTCCTTCGATGAGGCCATCGTATGTCACTACCAGATTGCTCTAGACAAATGGATTTGAATTACAAATACTACTTTCCCTAGCTCTTCCCGAGAGCTTTTTGTTGTGGGAGATCTGCTGCTAGGACCTCGGGGATGGGACGCAGTCCAAGTTTGAGAGGGACATCGGGTGTGGAAGCAAATTCCTCTGCTGTGAGATGCCACTTGAGAACTCTGCAGAAGGAAGAACAACCAACTTCAAGAGTGTCTGGTTTCTGCCAAATGCTGGAAAAAAATTCCTGCACCTCTCAAGGATGCCAGTTAACACCTGTCCTTGAGGACTCCGCTGTGAGGGAGAACCATCTGGGAACGCTGGAGCCAGCTCTGAGCTGTTCATGAGGCAGGTGGACTGGAGGGCTGACGGACACAGAGGGAGGGGGGGGTCCACGACCCTCAGCCACCTGCCAGATTGAAGGCCAGAGGCAAGTTGATGTAAAATTAGGCACGATCTTCCCTCCCAGTGCCCCTTCTCTTCTAGACCTATTCACTCATGAATGGTCCATCAAGGCTGAAGGATTGGTTGCCTGAGGTGGGCTGAGAGCTTAACCTCCAGTTTCTACACCATTCTCAACCCTGTGGTTTCTCAGGATCTATTGTGTGAGCTACTGACGTGACCTCTTCCTCCCTCTGCTCGAAAAAGTGCACCCAGCATGTCAGGATCATACAATTCTTATTTCTGGCCTTGTTACTTTGGGAACGTTGAATTTCTTTTCTTTTGTTTTTAACAATTAACCTAAAATTTCCTATAACACTAAACAAAATGACACTAATCAGGTAGAGTAATCTTTGGTGAAAATTTCAAATTTCTAACACGATTTTATCAATATTATTTATAATATCCCCCTTTTTAAAAAATACCATTATTTAATTAAATAAATGGTATTTTTTAAAAAGGGGGATATTATAAATAATATTGATAAAATCGTGTTAGAAATTTGAAATTTTCACCAAAGATTACTCTACCTGATTCAGATCATTTCTCTCAGTCTTCACTTTCACTTCTACTGCTTGGAAAGTGAGTTCTAGGTGCTGTTTCACTTCAACTTCTTTACTATATTGGTCTTCTTTTCTTCTTAAATGCTCCCTCATTTTTTCATAAAACATCTCAGCATTTCTTCTATTCTCTTCTTCTTGCTTTAAGATGAATCTGCAAAATTTAAAACTCTTCTTAGAAAATCATGATATTATTCACGGCTGCAATAACTTTTGTTCCCTCTTCACAATTTTTAAAATAGTAAACATGGGGGGAATACAATGAAAAACACTTAATAATGGTCACTGTTTTCAGACAGAGGTTTAAGAATAAAACTGCATAAATTCTGTCCTCATTTTCTCTTGAGAAAAATGGCTACTTCATAAATCTGTGGATGGGAATGTAAAGTAATATAAACTTTCCTAAGAATAGTTTAGAAATATAGATCACAGACCATTTTTAAGTTCTCATGTGGTGGATTCATTTTGATATTTGGCAAAACTAATACAGTTATGTAAAGTTTAAAAATAAAATAAAATTTAAAAAAAAGCATAACCACAAAAATAAAAGTTCTCATATTTTGACCAAATTATATGATATTATTAAAGAAAATGTATTTAAAATAATTAGAAAGGTAGAAATGAATTTATAGAAAAGGTGTTCCTTGCAGTATTAAATAGAATGCAGAAAAGTGAAAAACAACTGAAAGTCAATTTGGTAAATATTTAATGGGGTTTCCATTATGGTGGACTTCTGTATGCTCATGAAAATGATGATTGGGAAAAATATACACTAAGTTATTGGAAGCATTCACTGTTAAGAAAATGCTATATTATTTCCAAGAATTTCACACTCCACAATACTACTAAAACTTTCTCCTCTGTAAAATCCTAGAGAATGTTAGTCCTTATAACATGTCTACGTCTCTGCAGTATTAAAGGAAACAATAATTCAAATATTTCTTTAAAAGTGAGGTGTACAGTACCTCAAGCTGCTGAGCTCTCATTCCCACTCCACTTTCTGATGCTCTAACTGTGATTTCACTTCTTTGGTTTCTGACAGCTCTTTTTGTAGCCCACAAATCTTACTTTTCATTCTGTAAAATTCTCCTCTAAGTAGTTCACAGTGGCTTCTTTGAAAATCTACTAATCTTTCATTCAAAAGAAATGTATCCTGAATTTTCAACAAGCCAACAGAACCTGCATGATGAAGAAAACAAAGATAGAAACTAACAAACAAGAATTTATGTGAGTAATTTTTGAGTATAAAGGACTGTGCAATTCACGTTCACTCATCCATGCATTGAACAAGCATTAAGGGTCTATAATATGGAAAATATTCTAAAGCTCTGCAAATAAAAAAGATGCCCCTGGGTTTTGTTTAGCTTGAAGTCTAGTAGAAGACAAAGACAAATAAAATAATTATGAGCTCAGATAGATACTCTAAGAAAAGAGAGTTCTATGATCACATAACAGAACATGACATAGACTGGGTCCAGGAAAGATTTCCCTGGGGAAGAGATGTCACACTGAGAAATGAAGGATGAGCAGGAAGTAGTACTTACTTACTTAGAGTAGGAAGAACAACCCTGTGGACAGTCTCCAGCTCCCATTATGTTTTTAACCAGGACAGAGTGAACAGCTACTGATTTACCTTCCTGAGTGGAGCGAGCAAAAACAACGCCGACAAAATATATTAAACAATGATTTTCATGACAAAAGACTTCAGGGAATGAAAGACAATGATCCTGGAAACACATGAGGTTAGCCTAAGGAATGCCCCAGCTCACTGCCTTGAGAGAATTTCCAGGCCCCAACACAGGGAGAAGGAATGGAAGCTGAGTTAGCCAGACTCCCTGACAGGAGGCGATGAAGCTGACAGTCTGGTGAACCAAAGTGGGCAGAGATCACAGATTAGAACTGCAGAGAGGAGAGAGTGGAAGAGAGAGAAAAAGTACCCTGGAGATCTGAGGAGGAGCCCCTCAGGTATTCAGCAGAGGAATGAACAGAGCCCATCTGGGAGAAACCACCTGAGATCAGGGAGAAACCATCTGAAAAGACTATAGGAACTTGTGACTGGTGCTCACTCAGTCCCAGGAATTCTATCTATTCTCATGAGCTAGGCTGTAAAATTCCTAAGGCAGGAAATAATCAATCCTAGCCCCAGAGCCCCTCTGGATGCACGTATCAAATCATGAGAATCAAGAGCCACAGAAGGATCTCTGGAAAACTCTCAATATTTGGAAACTAAATCGCACAGATCTAAATAACCCTTGGATCAAAAAGGTAATGAAAAGAGAAAGTACAAAGTATTTTGAACTGAAGGAAAATGAAAACGTTAAGACTAGAAGACATTTTAGGGAACTAACAAGCTGATTCTAGAATTCATGTAGAAAGAAGGGTGAAAACTAAAACCAAATGGAACCACACAATTGTGACCTTTAATCATGCAGCAAAGAGAGGCAACAGTTGGGCTTGAAGCAAGGGGGTAGCATGATGAGACCTGAATGTTTAAAAATAGGCAATAATTACAGTTGCTGTGCAGACCAAGGTTCTGCCAGGTGGAGTGGCACAGAAAGAAGTCCTGAGATTATTTCAGTTAGTCTAGGAGGAAAATGATGCTGACCTGACCATGGGTGAAGGCATAGGAAAGAAGAAGAGTCAACAGAAGGTACAGTGAGTGAGATTATCATAGGCCTGTGGCTCAGAGTATACACTCACTTTCATGTCCTTTTAATGCAAATCAAACTTCTGAGATGCACAGCACTGTAACATATCCCTGGCTCTAGAGCAGTACTGACAAGGTGTGCATATATCACTACTCTATACACAGACAGGCTTTCCATTAACATTTATACTGCGGTCCTACCTTTACACCCCACATTGAGAGGTTTTATTTGCAATGTGGAATTCATCGAGTAAAGCAAGTCACCATCCTCAGAAAGTCTTGGACGACTGAGTTAAGTAATCCAGTTCATTCACGTAATTAATTTGTTCTTTGACTTACACAGAGGTGGCTGGTAGGCTGCAGTCCATGAGGTCGCTAAGAGTTGGACACGACTGAGCAACTTCACTTTGACTTTTCACTTTCATGCATTGGAGAAGGAAATGGCAGCACACTCTAGTGTTCTTGCCTGGAGAAACCCAGGGGAGTCTGGTGGGCTGCCGTTCATGGGGTCGCACAGAGTCAGACACGACTGAAGTGACGTAGCAGCTTAGCAGACCTGCACGTAAACAATACTGTTTCACAATGTCCTTAAAATCTGTATAAATACACCAAGTGTACAGAGGTGATAAATCTCCGTATCAAAACAAAAACAGACATTTCTTAAAAGAAGAGATTTTTATCAAAAGGATAACTTTATCAACAGTGTTTCTAAATGATGTGTTCAAAGTAAACTTCTTTACAACAAAGGAAGACTTTCTATTTTACCACTATTCCTTTGACAAAGTATTTTCGACAAGGATAATATTTTTAAGAGTTCTTCTTCTTTTTTTTTTTTTTTTTTTTTTTACTATACCTTCTTCTTTTCATACAGTGTTTTCCTTGCAGGCCTAAAAGAACAAATGATTCTTTTCAGGCTAATATTAAATATTAAAAAATACAAACAATACCTCAACTTTTCTTTTTTATATAACTCTTTGCATTGGCAAGTAATTGTCTATAAAGGATGCGGAAATAAATAAGAGCAGCATTAAAGGACACAGAAAATATGTCAGTAATATTAATAAAGTATTAAAGTTAGATCCAAGGAAAAGGAAAAACATAAAGTTACTTGCGTTGTGTGATAGGAAACAGTATACCAGTGTTTTTGGACCTGTTCTTTTCCATAAGAACTAACTTTTATGGCAATATGACCTATCTGGGAGGTATTCCTTCAGTCCTTCTAAGAAAGAAATCCATTTGAATAACCAAGATATTAGCTTTTTGAGGACGTCCTATGCATTGGCCATACATTATTAGAAGCACCTTACATGTCCTAAAAGCATTTTCATCCCCACAGTCATTCTGAGATATAGGTATAGGAAGAAATGGAGCACACAAAGGCTGAGGAACTTGCCCAAGCCCACTCAGCATGTCACCAACAGACCCAGAATTCAAAGCCAGGAAGTTTGGCTTCAACACTGCTCTTCCAAAATATGCTGATAAAGTAATATTGAAAAGTCTTTCTAAGTAATATGATAGAAAATGAATCTATAGTATTATTTCAGGTATAGCTATAGCTATAAATAATAATTTCTGAATCTTAAAACATATTTCTCAAAAATTAAAAAGACTTCAGAGGTAGGCAAGCCTGCAAATCTACTGTCAATAAAGTTTTGTTTTCTGTAAAGAAATTCATCAATAGGCATTCATTCACCCATTCTGCTGTTTCTTCATGTATCTGACATACATGTATTGAGCACACATTATGTGTTAATGACACGCTTAGTAAAGGAAGCACGGGTTTTGTCATTTAGATCTTTATCATGCAAAAGGAATAATTTGTGAAAGATTGTTAATAATGTTTTTCTATTGAATATAAACAAAATATTTCCCTTTTCCCTGGCATCTATAAACAACTATGAAGTTAATATGATGTGATGTTTCAGAGCACCTTACAAAATCATAGCTACTCATCATGCTACTGTCAACTAGAATCATCAAGGAATGACCATATCCTATTCAGTATAGCCTAAGTGTTTATAAATTCACAATTATGTAATTTTTGAAAATCTATATATGTTAGAATTAACTTAAGCAATCATCTGCATATTCCATTACATAGAAATATTACACTTCAGAACCAATGAACAAGCTTTTACCATAAAACTACACATGAACAGAAGTAGTATGTACAATTAGTTCACTGTAATAGTTTAAAGATAATGTCATACAATCAATAAGCTTTCTAGTATTGGAAATGCAAACAAGACTAAACTAAATAAACACGCCCTCTGCTGGCTCATTTCCAATAGCATGCTGCTGCTACTGCTAAGTCACTTCAGTCGTGTCCGACTCTGTGCGACCCCATAGACAGCAGCCCACCAGGCTCCCCCTTCCCTGGGATTCTCCAGGCAAGAACACTGGAGTGGGTTGCCATTTCCTTCTCCAATGCATGAAAGTGAAAAGTGAAAGTAAAGTCACTCAGTAGTGTCCGACTCCTAGTGACCCCATGGACTGCAGCCTACCAGGCTCCTCCGTCCATGGGATTTGCCAGGCAAGAGTACTGGAGTGGGTTGCCATTGCCTTCTCCCTCCAATAGCATACATACTCTAAAAGTTCCCTTCTTAGCATAAAACAAGTAACACCTGTGAACTCCACATTCCTCTTCAGTTACCATCCAGTTCTTCATTGCCTGTCCCAATAACATTGCCTACTGAATGTTTACGTGTATTCATTACAGTCCAGCTTCCAGGGGGACTATTTACTGAAATGACTTCCTGGCCAAAGGCACTGGCCCTCACCTTAACCTTTCAGCAGCGTTCGTCCACTAGAGTTGAGCAATCTCTTGTCTAGGCCTGAGCACTGTATAATGCTGCTCTATTTCCAGAAGAAGTATTCAGTGCTAATATTTCTTCCCCTACAAACAAGGAATCTGGAGAATGTACCTATCATCAACCTGATCCACTTACCTTAAAATGCTGTCATCATTCACGTGCAGCAGACCACCAGTCATGTCTTTTCAAATATTGGTGCCATCACACGTTCTTCCAGTGTCCATTTGTCATTGTTCTTTTTCTTTACTTCTTTCCTGTGCAAACCAGGATCTCTACTTTAAAAACTCCACAAAAAAGCCAATGTTTTATAATAATTCAACTGATAAGGAATAAAAAACAATCAATTATTATAAGATTCCAACTCTTACCCATCTTAAGTCATTGATTAATTCACAAGACAGTTATAGAGTACCAACCATATGCAAGAAAACAAATTCTTCCTTCAAACACAGATATGATTATGATACAATATGATATATAAAACTTGACATATGAAAGTGATAAGTGAAATAAGGAAGGATTTGCAGAAGAAGTGAAGAGAGGAGGTCATAAGAAACAGAAAAGGGAGAAAATCATTCTACTTGGAGATTCGAATGTGAGCACAAACATCAGGCACAGGGCATCTGGGTTCTTTCCGAGGAACCTGGAAGGAAGAGCACAAAATACATGGAAGAAAATAGAGAGATGCATCTGGAAAGACACTGAGAAGAACCTCAAGGGCTACACTGAAAACCTGGAGTCCACTGGCTAAGCGCCTTGACTCTTAGACATGGGAGTCATAAGTAGATTTACACTATATTTTTTTTGTTTTGCTTCTAAATATAATAATGGTGAATTTAGGGACTTCCCTGGTGGTCCAGTGCTTAGGCATCCACCTACCAATAAAGGGGGAAGGTGTTTCATTCCTGGTCAGGGAAGATCCTGCATGCCATGGTGCAACTAAACCGTGCTACACAGCTACTGAAGCCAGCACCCTAGAGCCCATGCTCAGCAATAAGAGAAGCCACCACACTGAGAAGCCCAAGCACTGCAGCAGCAAAGACCCAGAGCAGCCAAAAATAAATGAAAAAGAGAATTCACAGAAAAAAGCCACACTTAATTTAGGTGGTATTTTAAATGACATGAGGCACATATACCATGAAAGAAGAAACCAAGGAGATATTTGGTCAGGGGAGGAGAGCTCACTTTTAAACCACCCACATGATGTGGTGCCTCATCGGTTCTTCCACCACCAGCAGCAATTTGGCCTCCCTCCATGGACATACTCAAAGTGCTAGGAGAGAAAAACCTGTCAGCCAAGAGTACTCTTTCTAGAAAAGTTGTCTTTCAGAAATGAAAGAGAAATAAAAACTGTCCCAGACAAAACAAACCTGATGGAGTTCATCACCACTAGTCCCGCCTCATGAGAAATGCTGAAAGAAGTCCTCAAACTGAAATGAAAGGATGTTCATTAGTGACAAAACAAATTTAAATATACAACACACTGATTAAGGAAAATATGCAGTCAAATCCAGAATACTCTAATATGTAACATGGTGGTATGTTAACAAAGGAACTCTAGGAATAAGGCTAAAGGACAAGAGTATTAAAAACAACTATATCTCTAGTAAAACATAAAATCTGTACATCACAAACATTAGCTCAAGTTAGAAATTATTTTATAGGAACATAACAAGGGACGTGCTGTTAAATATTGATATAGGATTACTTATCAGAACCCTCATTCTGCATAGCAGGAAACTACTGGTTGCTGTTTCCTCCACTCTTTCTCTGCTGAAACAATCTACTCTCATCAGCAGCATCACATATGTTCTCTGATATTTCCACTTCACTACTTCTGTGTTTCTTTTCTTCTTCAACCTTTAATGGAAGTTGGACACTAAGAATAATTGCTATGTGTTGATATTAAAGACTTTTGTTTTCAATTTTATTATTTGACTCAGTGCTCACCCTGAATTTAAGTGATAAGAATATTTTGGTGTTTATTTTAATTTTATCACTTACAAGTCACTGAAATTTTTATAAAATCTGCTCCTTTCTGTTTGAGGAAAAGACAAAATTCCCCAAAATTTCAAAAATGGCTTTCTTAATAAGATGCAATTATTCATATTCAGTCTTCCCCATCTGGCTGGCAGAGATAGTGAAATAAAAAGACAAAGACACAAAATTTGTCCTCTTTGGTCTTTACTACCTGGATTTTCCATTAAACAGCCAGATGTAGAGGATGTGACACCTTCACACCTCAGAAAGGAAACAATTTTCTCTCTGCACTAAAGCTATTCTTTCCCCTCTGCCTTTTACAAATTTTTTTTTTCACTTGGATCTGGGAGATAGCAAAAAAAGTGACGATGTTCACTAAATTAAATGAACCAGAGTTTACCAAAACACAAGGAGCAGAATGAAACTGAGGATTTGTTAGTTAGTGTGGAATTCTGGAATATAAATAATGCTTCCCAATTCAACATTCAATAACCATCAAACCTTACAGCTAGAGGGTACAGAAATAATTACCTAGTATTGCCCCACTATTTACCAAAAAAGCAATAAAATTAAAAAAAAATGTTCAAGGTTTTGTTTAAGGCCCTAAACTGACACTCCTTAGCATTTTATGGCACCAAAAGAGATGATACAATTCTGGAACGTTGAATGTTTTATATTACCAAATGAATTCATCAGATTAATCAGATAAGTTAAAAGCATGACTTTGGCACAGTAACTCAATGCCTTAGTTGGTTGTAGGGCTCATCTCCTTTTTCTTTTTTTTAAACAAGAGAATACATAGAGTTTTGTTGTTGTTGTTGTTTCTTTTTGTTTGTTTTGTCTTTTTGTCTGTTGATCAAACTCAGTCAAAGCACCTCCTACACAAAACAGCAAACAAACAGTTTTAAAAACCTATTACTGAAGAAAGAAAAATCTCACAGCATCTCAGAACTCAGTCTTCTCCTTTGTAGATAAACACTTTTTTTTTTCTTTTTTGCTCAGGGTTTATACTACCTATGGGCTTCCCTGGTGGCTCAAATATTAAAGAATCCAACTGCAATGGGGGAGACCTGAGTTCGATCCCTGGGTTAGGAAGATCCTCTGGAGAAGGGAACAGCTAGCTGTTCTGGTATTCTTTCTGGCCTGGGGAATTCCATGGGCAGAGGAGCCTGGCAGGCTATAGTCCAAGGGTTCAAAAAGAGTTAGACATGACTGAGCAACTATCACACACACACACACACACACTATCTATGTAACAAAATCACACATGTCAAAACTTTCTACATTTTAGTAAACAACATAATGGAAAGGTCTGTCTCAAAAGAAACATCTGAGAGTGCTGATTAAAGCATATGTGGGAGCACATGTATTTGTTATTAAAAAGATCCTGAAGTGGCCATGCTGGAAATCTAAGTGCCCAGCGATTGTGGAAAGCAGAGAAGATCACACATATTCAACCACAATGAAGAGATTAGAGGGAACACATGTTCGTGTCCCATCTATCAGTCAGTGCTTTCTTCCCATTCTATGGAAATATAACTTATATTTAACCCAACAGCTTTAAAGGAAAAAAAAAAGACACAAAACCTTAGCTGATTATTCTTCTTAAGCAATCTCCTTGGTGCTTATTCTAGCTCAGAAGACCACATGGTACATAGCTAAATGAGTTTCCCAGTCCATATGAACACTGACGGAGAAGAATTAGATATGAGAATTGATTGAAGGACAAAAGCCATGAAAATAGTTTCCTGAATTCCTGTTATTGAGATAATAATCGATTTCTACACAATTACTGTTGGGAAGCATAGTACAAAATAGCCGTATTAGGAGAAAGTCCTTAGGAAAATGGCGAAGGGCCAGAAGTACCCAGCTTTGTGTACTGTGGACAGAAAAACATCTCCTGCCTTTGGTTATGCTCGGCGCCAAGATTTAATAATAAATAGAGATGTTACTTGAGAAAACGGGTTGTGGGATAAGCACATGAGTCACTTAGAGTGCACTGTCCTTGAAATGTATTTACTGATTATGTGTTAACTCCGTATGTGCTCTGCTGGTGTATACTTTAAGCTCTTTGTTCCTGCTTCTATAAAAAGGCTTGACTGCAGAAATAAATTTGTCAGTCCTTGCAAAAGACTGTCTGAGTGTCATTCTTTCAGGTTCATCGCTTCCAAGTCCCAGGGAGAAAATCCCCAACAAGTGGCGCCACGAACAGGGACTTGAAAGGAAGGCTGAACAAAGCGACAAGCCCTGGCAGAAAGAGGTAAGCAGGATGGGACACATAGCAGTAAAATTCCTTTCATTTCTATAATGCATCATTTTTTGAAACAAAACGGTGTTAATGTTTCAAGAGATCAGTTGAATGACTGCTATATTTTACTGGAATAATTCATGGTTTCCAGAAGAGGGGACACTCAATCTAGACACATAGAAAAGGGTTAAAAATAATGTTTTGTGAGCATATCAGCAAGGGTTACATGGTCACTTATACAGGCTATCATAGAACAAATTAAGGGCATAATGTTGATTTGGAGGTAAAAACTATTCAACCTTTACATGAATATGAGCTTAAAGAACAAGATATACAAGGTGCTTTGAAATATAAGAATGTTATGCTCAATCAGACACAATCCTTAGAAAACCAACTTAGAGACATGTATATACAGGATGTGTCAAAACTGAAGCCACTTAGAACGGAGATCATTTCATTCAACGGACAGCCCAAATCTGAGGTTTTTCCTTCTGCTCCGCCTGTAACAGCAATTGCGAACTTTGCTCATACTAAGCGCTTCACTCCTCCTCGGGAGATGCCTGCTTGTGCTTTTGCTTTCCCAATACAATTTGATCAACCCGTCCAAGGTCAAAATTCTTGGGACGGTATAGATTTTGGCATGTTGTCTAATTTTAAGAAAGCACGTACTCTGTATGGACCTATTTCTCCTTACTGTATAGAATTTCTCAGAGGATGGGCTGACCATTGGATGCCATATGATTTTTTTCAAGTAGCAAAGATGGCTTTAAATCCTCAACAATCACTGCAATGGCAAATATGGATTAGTGATGAGGCCCAACAGCTGATGATTGACCAGCAATCTCATGGTAACCCTGCCAATTTAACTTATGATATACTGACTAGAACAAGGACTATGGCCGATGTAATGGCGCAATTAGCTAATATTACCCTTGAGATGTTGCATTTCATTAAAGAAACTGCCTGCAGGGCATGGGCAAAGGTTGATAGTGCTAACTCTGATGGTTCATTTGTTAAGATTATTCAAGGACATGAGGAGGAATATTCTCAATTTATAGGAAAATTAAAGGATGCAATTGAAAAATCTATTAAGGATGTGACTTAACAAAATATTATTTTAAAACAACTTGCTTTTGAAAACGCTAATGAGGAATGTCAATCCATGCTTAGACCAATTCGAGAGACTAACTCTCTTATGGAATATTTGAAAGCATGTAGGGATATTGGATATATGTCCCATAGAGCAAAATTGGTGGCATTGGAAACCTTTATGTTCAAAAAGCTGCTAATGCCAAATATTTTAACTGTGGGAAGCCCAACAATATGAAAAAACAATGCCACATACCAACACAGGCCAGAAAAAATAATACTACTTCTAATAAGAAGAAACCCCCAAGAATATGTCCAAGATGTAAAAACGGGTTCCACAGGCTGAATGAATGTCATTATAAATTTTATAAGGATGGAAACACCTTGAACCCCGGTGCACAACAAAAACAACAGGGAAACTAATAAAGGGGCCATCCTCTAGCCCCACTACAAAAGGAGCACCTAATGTTATGACGCTACAAGCAGCTACATCTAAGAGTGCTTGCATTAATATACCTAGTCCTTATGATATGGAACTAATAAAATTATACAACCCCCACAAAGTTCCCACTGGATATTATGGCCCGATTCCACCCAGGACAATGGGACTGATTTTGGGACGTAGTAGCTGCACAATGAGAAGTTTAATGGTATTGACCGGTGTTATGGACGAAGATTATGAAGGGGAAATACATGGTATGGTAAATGTTAAGAAAATGGGAAATGTATACTTACAAAAAGGGGAACGTTTTGCACAATTATTATTTTTACCACATGTCAAACCAATGAAGGCATCTGATAAAGTTCGGCAGGGATGCTTTGGCAGTACCAACCTTACTGCTGCACTATGCACCTTATTAAAGGAACATCAGAAACTCATGCTTACTTTATGCATACAGGGAAAGAATTTCACAGGCATGTTAGATATCGAAGCTAACATTTCAATCATTAGAGCTGCAGAATGGCCTCTTGATTGGGGTAAGGTTATGGCTCCTTCTAGACTATTAGGAGTGGGTGAAACTGATGCCACACAAACTTTTGTCAGTGCATCCTATTTACAAGTGCATGGCCCTAATCAAATTGTCATATATTACTAATATCCCAATCAATTTATGGGGACGGGATTTTCTTGAACAAATGAAAGCCACAATTTCTTTAAATTAACCTTTTAATTGGGGGCCATTGAGTTAACACCGCTGCCTCTCGATTGAGAATCTGATACCCCAGTATGGACACCTCAATGGCCCCTAACTAAAGGAAAATTGGCAACTCTTATGTAATTAGTTAATGAACAATTACAAAAAGCTCATATAGAACCTTCATTTTCCCCGTGGAATTCCCCTGTTTTTGTAATAAAAAAAGAAATCAGGAAAATGGCGAATGTTGATAGATTTAAGAAATGTTAATAATACCATGTTACCTAGGGGGCCTTTACAACCTGGATTGCCCTCCCCTTCTATGGTACCAAAAGGATGGTCTGTAGTTATTATTGACTTACAAGACTGCCTTTTTACTATATCTCTGCACCCTAAAGATACAAAATGTTTTGCCTTTTCAGTTCCTTCTATAAATCACATGGCTCCTATTAAAAGATTTCAATGGAAGGTGCTACCTCAGGGAATGATGAACTCCCCTACCATTTGCCAATATCTCATATATGTTTTATTGCAACCCATTAGAAATAAGTATCCTACTGCGTTTATAATTCATTATATGGATGATATACTTCTCTCTATGGAATCTGAACTCTGTTTACAACAGTTATATAATGAAGTTACAACTACTCTTCAAAATCATGGCCTGCTTGTAACACCAGATAAAATTCAATGGAAAGCACCCTTTAATTATTTAGGACATGTTATGGAAGAATCTAAAATCAAACCTCAAAAAACTCAAATTTCTGTGCAATCTCTATGCACACTGAATGATTTTCAAAAATTGCTAGGAGATATTAATTGGCTGTGGCCATCTGTCGGCATCCCCATCTATGCCTTACAAAATCTATTTAAAATTTTAGAGGGATCCCCTGACCCTAATAGCCCTAGGCAGCTAATAAAAGAGGCCAAAGAAGAACTGGCCTTAATGGAAAAACACATTCAACAATCTTTTTCAACTCGGCTATATTATGATCAACCAGTTTCTTTATATGTATATTCCCCACTGAACATTCGCCCATTGCAATTATAGCTCAACATAGCCCAATAGAATGGGTATATTTACACACTAAACAGTCTAAAAAAATTGTATCATATATTGAGAAAATAGGGCACTTAATTGTGTCAGGAAGAAGCCATGTACAAATTTTGACTGGATTTCATCCATATGCAATACACGTCCCCTTGACAAAAAAAGAATTGCAAATTGCCTTACAATATAACCTGACCATGCAAATGGCATTAAATGATTTTCAAAATGTTATCTTATTTCATTTACCAAAAGGAAAATTATGGGACTTTCTACAATGTACTAAATTCATTATAACTAATATCATTGCATCCCAGCCTATTTCCAATGCACCCACCTATTTCATTGATGGCAACAAGAAAGGAATAACAGGGATTGTCGGCCCTGATATCAAAGAGAAATTACCCACTACCTATTCTTCAATACAAAAAGTTGAGTTATATGCTTTATATGCTCTTTTGTCATTTCAGTCATTATCCTTCAATGTATATACTGATTCCAAATACCTTGCTTCCCTTTTTCCTGATTTTGTTACCGCCTTTTTATACAACCTAGATGAAGAATTATATACTCTCTTTTCACAGACTCAAGCTTTAATTCGCTCATGTATGGAACCCTTCTTTATTGCACATATATGTGCTCATTCAGGTTTACCTGGCCCTCTGGTCGCAGGAAATGATGCTTTTGACAGGCTCATAGCTCCCATTTTTACATCTGCCAATGACGAACATGCTTATCTTCATACCAATGCTAACAGATTGCACTCTAAATACCATATTCCTCTCGCTGAAGCATGGCATATTATTAAAACCTGTGCTGTGTGCGCCCCTCTGCACTTATGAACTACGATTTCAGGAGTTAATCCCCAGGGGCAACAGCCTAATTCCCTTTGGCAATCTGATTTCACTCACTGCTCCTTAGGAAAGTTGTATTTACTTTTTGTCTCAGTTTATACATTTTCAGGCTTTATCTGGGCAATTCCTTTCTCTTCAGAATCCAGCAAACACGCCATTTCCGCACTCTTACTCACCTTCCCCATTATGGGGATTCCTTCTGTCTTGAAAACAGACAATGGACCTACATTCACCTCGCATTCATTTTGTTCATTTTTATCAGAATGGAACATAACACACATTACAGGAATACCCTATAATCCTCAGGGCCAAACCATTATTGAAAGAGCCTACCGCAACCTAAAAACTCATTTATTAAAACAGAAAGGGGGAATATGGAAGAGGAGATACACTTCTTATCCCATGAACCCTCAATTACTATTATCTTTAACTCTTTATTCCCTAAATTTTTTAAACTTAACAAAAAATAATTCTGATACTTGTGCAGATAGACATTTTGCAGAAGATAAAAACAGCAAATTAGAAATCAATACACCAATATGGTATAAGCAATTTAATCAATGGCTGCCAGGAATCTTACGACTCCTAGGCAAGGGTTATGGTCTTGTCATTGCAGATGGAGAGGAAATCTGGGTTCCCCTTCACCATGTCCATTACCGAGAGGGACCCCAAGACCAGACTCCCTCGGGAAATGACGAAGTTGATGCGAAGGTTCTCATCAATGACCCTGGAGGAGCCAATGAGGAAACACCATCATCTGAATCCTTACCCGACATGTGCTCAAGTGAAAAACATGACTCGTCAGGCTGAGCAGACACTGAAGAGCAAGAGGAACATCATAACTGCCCCTGGTTTAATAGATCAAGAATTGGAGGCTTTCATAAATCTAAGACAAGTTTCTAGACTGATAAGGACATATTGCTGAATTGGTATAATGGGGGCTTATCACCCCCATGACCCAGGATTATCATCCCTATTGTGGGGCCAAAGCAATGGCACATTTGGAAAATTCCAGCAGCTTTAGAGCACTTTGCTAATGTTTATGGGACTATGGGTGTGTTTCATCCTTCTAATTATACCTTCCTATATACTAGTACTGGCTATATTCAATAATGTGTTCACCTTCCGTACTTGTTTATTGTAGGGCATTTTGATATCGACTTATTGGCCAAGATTGTCAATTGTATTGCATGTGCCTTGTATACCTGCCTTAATCACACCATTTCATATCACAATGTTAGCATTGTGCTAGTTAAACAAAGATCTGAGTTATGGCTTCCTGTAAACTTAACTGAACCTTGGACTGATTCTGTATTTCTTTCTGTATTGTTGAAAACTGGGCTTAGGCGATCTAAGCGCATCATTGGGTAAATTATTGCAGGCATCTTAAGCCTTATCTCCATTGTGACTGTAGGAACTTTGTCTGGTACGGCTTTACATAATTCTATACAAAATCATGATTTTATCACTGCTTGGCACAAGGACTCTCATGATCTATGGACTCGACAAGCTCAAATAGATCAGCAATTACAAACATGAATTAATGAGTTATGAACTGTGGTTATCTACTTAGGAGATCAAATGCAGCAACTGACTTTCCAAACACGTATACATTGTCACTGGAATTTTACTTCTTTTTGTCTGACTAACATGCCCTATAATAGCACTGAATATCCTTGGGATAAAGTTAAGGCACATTTGCAGGATCTCACAGATAACTCAAGTTTAGACATCAATTTGTTGAAACAACAAGTTGCTAATTTTCAGGTTAGAGTACCTAGGGAATTGTATAGCACTCAATTCTATGATACTTTAACCAAAACCCTATTGTCTCTAGACCCTAGAGCTTGGCTTTCAGGAAGCAATATTTTTATATATTTATTAATCACCCCACTCTTTTTGTCATTGCTTATAGGATACAGAAGTCTCTACTCAAGACTCCGTGCCTCCCACAATGGAGTCCAACTAGCAGCTGCCGTGCTTAAATTAAAAACAAAAGGAGGATATGTTGGGAAGCGTAGTACAAAATAGCCGTATTCAGAGAAAGTCCTTGGGAAAATGGCAAAGGGCCAGAAGTACCCGGCTTTGTGTACTGCAGACAGAAAAACATCTCCTGTCTTTGGTTATGCTTGGCGCCAAGATTTAATAACAAATAGGGATGTTACTTGAGAAAATGGGTTGTGGGATAAGCACATGAGTCACTTAGAGTGCGCTGTCCTTGAAATGTTTTTACTGATTATGTGTTAACCCCGTATGCGCTTTTCTGGCCGTATACTTTAAGCTCTTTGTTCCTGCTTCTATAAAAAGGCTTGGCTGCAGAAATAAACTTGTCAGTCCTTGCAAGAGACTGTCCGAGTGTCATTTTTTCAGGTTTGTCGCTTCCAAGTCCCGAGGAGAAAATCCCCAACAATTACCTCTTTGGATGACACCGCTTTATTCATAAATGGAAAATCAAAATGGACCACATCATCAAGAAAGAGAAAAACCAAAGCAAGAGAAAATGAGAAACTCTTTTGGAAGTTAAATTTTCTTTTTCCAGAGCCAGCAACTCTACTTGAAACATGTCTATTTCATTCTTAAGCCTCTGCATATCCTTCTCTAATTCTTCATTTACATACATTTCAGATGCACTGTGACTATTAGGTGGAAAAGAATCCCCATTTTCGAATTCAGGTTCCATGCTTTTATTGTCACTAGCGCTACAATTATCTGCATGCAGTGGCTTCTGGAACCAGTCCTGTATTGCCTTATTTTTCAGGTCAGTATTTTAACAACAGCAAGGGGAACGTGAATTTTTATTTGATTTCTATGTTTCATCTTACCAGAGTAGACAAGCCACAGACTAGAATGACATGCCTGTCCCGTGTCTAATTTCCAATTAGTGGGATCTTGCCTCATATTTTGTGACATTTGCATATCAATCTCTTGGTCTCTCACTTCAAATATAACTACCAACTCCCCTACTTTTTTATTTTCTGTATCATTATAAAAACTCTCTTCAATTTTCATAAACACATGTTCAATGTCTAGTTGATAATTTTCAAAGTCTACTTTATTTTCAGGGAAACAAAGCTTTGAAGATGACCCACAAGTCTATCCAAGGGACCCAGAGTTTACAGACCACAGAAAAACATTTTTGAGACTGGATTCTTTTTGTTCAGGAAATGCTTGGAATACTAGAGAGACAGATACTCCAAATGAATCTTTTTCCTCACAATCAGGTATATTATTTGTGAGATTAGGAGATATTTCTTTTTGGTTTGCTCCTTATTTAGGGTTATCATGTAGTTGGTATTTTGGTATTCCTCACAAAATTTCACTGAACTTCTGCTTTAACTCATTTGTGATGGGTGTTAACTTATCTTTCCATTCTAATTTGCCTTGTTTGATACACATTTTTTCAAACAGTACTACACCAGATATTGAAATTTACAGTTTTACATACCTGTGCATGGTTATTCTCATCTTCATCAAGTTTTCCTTGTTCTTCCTCTGTTATCATTTCCAAGTCTAGTTCTCTTGACAGATCTGCATGTTTAGTTAAAATTACTTAGAATGTTTAGATAAAAGACATACTCCTCATTTAAAACAGAGATCTAAAACATTGTATGAAACAACAGATTAAATCAATCTTAATCTTCAGCTGAATATTTACTTCTTTAAGAACTACTTCCAATGACCTGAAAACTTCAACAAATCATTTGGGAAATACCAAATGTCACCAGGTTACAGGCACACAAACAGCTCAAAGATTCAGTCACAGATTGATCCAAACAGCAGTGAACAAAACAATCAGAAACCAAACAAAATACAGGACAGACATATAAAGTCACCATACATTCTCTTCTCTACTTCCTAACAGGACCTTTTAACAACATGCCAAGCATCAACTGCAACATTATTCATGGTTTACAAAATTCCTCTTCTTTTTTAGCTTTTATCAGTTCCTGTATCTGAAATGCTTCCCTATACTCTTCTGACAAATTACTTTCATCTTTTAAGACTCAACCTGCTTTGTGAAGTTGTCTTTGATTACTGCCATCTTTCCCCTGATAAAGAGGTACACCTTTCCTTGTAGCTCCCTTAGTACTTTAAAGATTTTTCTAGTGTACCTTTCTAGATTTTCCTAGTGATAGATATAGATCTGAACTGTAAATTATTTCTTTACATCCCTATCCTCTTGGCTCCTAGACTGCAGGGGACAAGCTCATAAAAGTCACCTTGGTATATATAGTGTTGTTGTTGTTTTTAATTTATTTTTTTAATTGAAAGATAACTACTTTACAGAATTTAGTTGTTTTCTGTCAAACCTCAACATGAATCAGCCATAGTACACATATATCGTCCCTTTTGAACCTCCTTCTCATCTCCCTCCCCATCCCACTCCTCTAGGTTGATACAGAGCCCCAGTGTCTCTTATTCAAAAATTATTTCTCAGGTTTCTGTTCAGTACTAGACATTGGAGTTTAACGAAAAATGTAGAAAAAGGTGTCAGGGATGGCTTTTCTAGAGATAATGACTGAGTGCAGACTTACACAGTTCAAGGGAACAGAGGGCAGGAAAGGGAGAGCATTTCAGGCTGTAGCAAGATGGGGAGAGGAGCACACACAACACAGGGTAGATATTTGTTCAAAGTGAAGGGATGGGACTGACAAAGGTCATGGCATCCAGTTCCATCACTTCGTGGCAAAGAGATGGGGAAACAATGAGAACAGAAACAGAATTTATTTTCTTGGGCTCCAAAATCAATGCAGATGGTGACTGCAGTCATGGAATTAAAGGACACCTGCTCCTTGGAAGAAAAGATATGACAAACAGTGTATTAAAAAGCAGAGATGTTACTTTGCTGACAAAGATCTGTCTAGTCAAAGCAAAGGCTTTTCCAGTAGTCATGTATGGATATGAGAGTTGGAACAAAAAGATTGAGCACCAAAGAACTGATGCTTTTCAACTGTGGTGTTTGGAAAGACTCATGACAGTCCCTTGGGCTGCAAGGAGATCCAACCAGTCAATCCTAAACAAAATCAGTTCTTAACATTCATTGGAAACACTGACGCTGGTGCTGAAGCTCCAGTACTTTGGCCACTGGATTTGAAGAGCTGACTCATTAGAAAAGACCCTGATGCTGGGAAAGGTTGAAGTCAGGAGGAGAAGGGAATGACAGAGGATTAGATGGTTCGATGGCATCACCGACTCCATGAACGTGAGTTGAGCAAGCACCAGGAGATGGTGAAGGACAGGGAAGCCTGGTGTGTTGCAGTCCACGGGGCCATGTAGAATCAGACACAACTGAGCGACTGAACAACAGCAACAGGAACAAGTGACGAGGGCGCCAGCAGCAGTTCAGAATTCTAGAGCAAAGGACTGAAAGGGCTAGAGATAGAGGGTCAGGCAGAAGTCAGATTATGAGAGCATCAACGGTGCTTTAAGAGGTCTAGACATTACTGTGACTCAGAGTGTCTCATGGTCACGTGTGCTTTTGAGATTGGTGACTCTGAAGACCACAGGAGGGAGGAATCTGAAGGGCATACAAATAACCAGAGGAAGGTGAATCTGAAGGTATTAATACTGGGAATAACAAGGTGATGCAGGCCTGAACTCAGGGAGTGTTTACAGAAATATTTAGGATATAAAACTTTCAGGGTACAGTATAGAATAAATCTTTAAGAAACCAATAAATGTACAAATCCAGGGATCCTGAAGGATAAAATAACTGCTAGCTCTTTTGTAAAATGTATTGACTGAGAAGAAAATGATCAACATGAACTGACTGAAGTGGCTTCTATATATTTTTCTATTTTGTAGTTTTCCTATCTCACATCATCCAGTGTTGAAGGGACTCATGTAGGCATTTTTTTTTGAATTTGTTTTTCCTGGACCTACCAAGTTCATGGAGAGACAAGAGCAAATGACTCAGTTGTATAGATTAAAAGAAAAAAAGACAAACACGTTGAGTTTAGAGCCTGTAGTCATGAGAGAGTCATTTCCTAGGTAGGTTGATAGGGAGTCTAGGGGTCCCCAAGGAGAGAGGGGTCTGGAATTCTCAAGGAGGAAGAAAGGACAAACTTTTTTTTTCTTTCTCCACATTCCTTAGGATTATATAACAATAATGTATCCTGCCTAAGGACAGTCTTTGGATTAAACCTTCTGTTATCTTAAAATGTAAATTATGGGAGTAGGTCTGATGAGTTCTTTACAACCTCCAGATATTCTTTGGATTCATTGGAGAGTATATAACTTCATTGTTAACACTAGCAAGCGGGTACTCTTTCTGCCCCCTTCTGATGCCTATGTCAGAAGCTTTCTCTATCTCCTTTATACTTTAATAACACTTTATTACACAAAAGCTCTGAGTGATCAAGCCTCATCTCTGGCCCCAGATTGAATTCTTCTCCTCCGGGGGCCAAGAATCCTGGTGTCTTCGTGTGATTCAACAACAACCTTTCATCTTGCGGGCTCGTCCGGGATCCTTCAGGTCAAGGTAAGAATGCTTGGAGCCTTAGTTCTTTGTTCTCTTAGCTAACACGTCTTCTGCTGTGCTTTACTAACTCTACAGGGTGCTTGTGTGAATGAATGGCATGCCCTGCGTGAAGCAAGGACCCTGCTCTGTGGTTCCACAGTGATCTCATACGGCTTATGGAAGAAACCTGTCGGGGCGTTATACCGACCTGCCAATGCCAAAAGGCACCCAATGTCTCCTTCGGGAACCGACCAGAAATGGGCAAAGCATGTGGACCGAACTCTCCTTTCTCGGTCAAACTTTTCCATCTCTTTGACCTTTTCATAACTCCTTGGGAATTAGAAGTACTAACCTAATCTATTGGATCATAGACTTTCAAGGGACTTGTGATGTACACTGTTATTGTGTACTGCGGCTTAGGTCCCAAACTTGGATTGGTAGCCAATAAAGCACCTAGTCTCACCAGGAATCGAAAGTTCAGAAGCTAGATGGAGCTCTAGCTCCCAGAACATCTCTGAGGTTAAAGGTTACTCAGATTGGGACTGTAATGGGTTTTTTTTCTTTGGTAACGCTGGCTCTTAGTGGATCAGAGGAGGCTATTATACTGGTGTGGTGATGCTTGGAAAGAACATCTCAGTTTTATGTTCGTGTCAGTCTTATTGTAGTCAGGAAATACTCAGGGTCATGCACAGGCACTCAGGTGACGAATGTTTCCCACAGCAGTCTTAGCTTGGGAGGCATTCCAGAAGGTTACTCTGATTCACCCCGGGTGACATCAGAGGAAAATAAGGTTAAAGGTGAAGAGCTGGATGTCAAGTAGGGATGCTATCAAGTCTACCCCTGGTACATCCTCACCCCATCTTGGTGGTATAACCAGGAGGGACGAGTACAGTGCCTGCATTGGTAAGAGACAGACTAATTCTTACCAGGAAGGAAAAGCTTTTGCTGTAACGTCTGTCTACACCCCCATCTAGAGCAGGGAGGGACGCCTCCAGTAGAAAAATGGCCTTGGTCACTTTTATTCTCTCTTACAGATGGGAGCTAACAATTCCAGCCTCACTCCTTTGAATTGTATCCTGAAAAACTGGGATAGATTTGATCCCCAGGGCTTAAAGAAGACACACCTGGTCTTCCTATGTGATACTGCATGGCCACAGTATCCATTGGAGGACGGAAAACAGTGGCCAGTTGGAGGGTCTCTTAAGTATAATACTGTTCTACAATTAGACCGGTTCTGTAAGGAACAAGGGAAATGCGTACAAGTAGCATATGTGTTGCCCTTTTTCTCTCTGCAAAATATGCCAGACTTATGTCCTAAGGTTATAGATTTGGGCATGAAACCTTCAGCTCCCTCCTGTCCTCTTACTTTGCCCCCATACCTGGGACTCCAAACTGGGATTCAAACTGCCCACATGGAGGTCCAAACAACTCCTGTCTCAGTACGACCTCAGACTACTCTGGTTTCAGTAGAAACTCAGACCACCAAAGTAAGAGATGAGATGGAGGACAGGAGACAAAGATAAGAGGAAAAACAGGTTTCTCCAATCTATCCCTGGGATCATATGCACAGAGCAGCCAAAGAGACTGAGGAACAGCCACACAAGCTGTTGCCTCTTTATGAAACACCCACCGGGAAAAATAATCAGTCTGTGAGAGTTAATAAGTCTTTCTCTTATCAAGAAATACAAAAAATCAAGGAGAATCTGGGAGACTATCTAGAGGACCCAGAAAAATATATTAGAGCTTTTAAAGGTGTTACTCTGCTTTATGACCTCACTTGGAAGGATGTGATATATATCTTGGGACAAACGCTGACTCTCGAATCAAAGACTCGTGTTTTGCAAAAAGCGGTTGCTTATGGAGATGAATGGCTTGGTAATGAATCAGTAGGGAAGAGGGAGAACTAGATAGCGGCCCTCCCCACTGGGAATCAGGCAGTCCCAACTATAGAACCAGACTGGGACTACAACACAGCTAAAGGAAGATGGGATCAGAGTCATTTTGTTAGATGTATTCTTGAAGGACTTAGGCATGTGTGTTCTAAGCCTTTAAACTATGGCAAATTGGCAGACATAGAACAGGAGGAGAAGGAAGCTCCTGGTAAATCCCTAGATAGACTGAGAGAAGGCCTTCGCAGATTCACTGAGATTGATCCCTAAAGTGAAGAAGGAAAAGTGATCTTAAAGGATAGATTTCTCACTCAGTCGGCTCCAGATATCCGCCGTAAGCTATTAAAATGGGCGTATGGACCAAATCAGTCTTTAGATACTCTGTTACAACTGGCTCAGACAGTCTATTATGGTAGGGAATATGAGGAAAAGAAAGAAAGGCAAAAAAGACAAACGAAAAGGTGGAAGCCTTCGCCATGGCTATGAAAAAACATTATTAAACAGCCTGAGAAAAATGCCCAGAGGGGCCCAGGTGAAAAGGGATGGGCTTGCTATTACTGTGGAAAGGAGGGGCACCTAAAGTGGGATTGCCCTCAGGCATCTAACCCGCCCCCAGCTCCATGTCTGGTCTGCAAAGGACCACACTGGAAGAGAGACTGCCCCCAGAGACGTAGGTCTCTGGGGTTGGACTCTCAAGACAATCAGGACTGAAGGTGCCCGGGGGTCCCTACACAAGCTCCCATCCTAATTACACCTGAGGAACCCCGGGTATTAATAATTGTGGGGGGTGGGGGCAATCAGTCAATTTCCTTTTAGATACTGGGGCAACTTATTCTGTGCTTACTGAAGCCCCTGGCCCACTTTCTTCTCACTCCCCTTCCGTAATGGGACTGTCTGGACGAGCCAAAAGGTATTATTTCGGTTATTCTTTATCTTGCAACTGGGATTCTGTGCTGTTTTCACAGGAGTTTCTGATTGTGCCAGAATCTCCCTCACCCCTTTTGGGGAGGGATATACTGAGCAAGGTCCATGCCTCTGTTTTCATGAATATGGAGCCCTCCCTTTCTCTCCCTTTAGTTGAACAAAATGTAAATCCTAGAGTATGGGCTGATGGAAAATCTGTGGGTTGAGCACAAAATGCTATTCCTGTAGCTAAACTCAAAGGCCCACACGTATTTCCACATAAGAAGCAGCATCCACTGAAACCTGAAGTTAAGGAAGGGTTAAAACCCATCATTGAAACTTTAAAGGAGCAGGGACTATTAATTCCCTGTAACAGTCCTTGCAACACTCCTATTTTGGGTATAAAGAAATCAAATGGTAAATGGAGACTAGTTCAAGATTTACAAATAGCTGTAGTTCCTTTACACCCCGTGGTGCCTAATCTTTATACTCTATTGTCTGAAATTCCTGAACGGGCCAAATATTTCTCAGTAATTGATTTAAAGGATGCCTTCTATTCAGTGCCTTTGGAGGAGGAAAGTCAATTTCTATTTGCCTTTGAAGACCCTATGCAGCCAGCTTCTCAGTTAACCTGGACAGTTTTGCCCCAGGGATTTTGTGACAGTCCTCACTTATTCGGACAAAGTTTGTCACGGGATCTACAAAACTTTAATAGCTCTGAAGCAGTGGTGTTACAATATGTAGATGCTATTTTGCTCTGTGCTGAGACAGAAGAAGCTTGTTCGTGAGCCTCAGAAGATTTCTTAAACTTTCTGGCAGACTGTGGTTACAAGGCATCAAGAGAAAAGGCTCAGCTTTGTCAACAATCGGTTAGCTATCTGGGCCTAATCATATCAGAAGGGACTAGGGCCATAGGTCCTGAGAGAATTAAACCTATACTAAATCACCCCCTACCTATGACTTTAAGACAATTGAGAGGATTTTGGGGAATCACAGGTTACTGTCGCATTTGGATTCCGGGTTACAGGGAACTTGCCCAGCCTTTATATAAACTTATAGCTGAAACTCAGCAGGCCCAAACCGACAAACTGGTTTGGTCTCCAGAAACTCAAAAGGCTTTTAAGGTTCTTCAGACTGCTCTCCTGCAAGCTCCAGCTCTGAGCTTGCCCACAAGGTCAGAATTTAATTTGTTTGTCACTGAAAGAAAAGGTGTGGCATTGGGAGTTATGACACAACCCCGAGGGCCTCACCAGCAACCTATTCCTTATCTAAGCAGAGAATTAGATGTAGTTTCACGTGGGTGGCCACACTGCCTAAGAGTAATTGGGGCAGTGGCTTTATTAGCACCCGAAGCTTTAAAAATAATTAATGGTGAAACCTTACTGTACTGACTTGTCATGATGTGAGTGGAATCTTAAATTCTAAGGTTAATATTTGGATGACAGACAGTAGGCTTCTTAAGTATCAGTCATTGTTGTTAGAAGGACCAGTAACTAAGCTTAAAGTTTGTGGACATTTAAATCTGCCACTTTCCTTCCTGAGAAGGAAAATGAAACACCTGATCACGATTGTTCTCAATTCCTAACTAAACTATGCAGCTCGGGAGGATCTAAAGGATACCCCATTAGAAAATCCTGACATGGAAATATTTACAGATGGCAGTTCTTTTGTTCGGGATGGAAAGCATAAAGCAGGTTACGACATGGTGACTGCTGAACAGGTTTTAGAAGCAAAATCTCTCCCCCAGGGAACGAGTACTCAGTTAGCAGAGTTTGTGGCTCTGACCCGAGCTCTAGAGTTAAGCAAAGGGCAGTGGATGGGCCTGATAATCTATGTGAGTCTAATGCTGACTCCAAAAATCCTGAGTCTGCAGTTTGATCCTCAAGACAATGTCTTCCTGTTCTGGGCTCACTTCTATGCTGCATTCCACAATCGGTCTAACTGCTAGGTCTGCAGAGCGCTCCCCTCTTCATCAGTGGAAGGCTTCCCGTGGTGAACATCCCCACTTCAAGGAAAAGACTTTCTCCAAGTCTGTGAATACCTTTGACAACAATCACATGCAATGCCTCTTCTTCATCTGATGACATTTACCAACCCTAAAATGGACTGGTGAAACACTTTGCACTTTAACTATGGACATAATGTGACTTTTAATTTTGATTCTGATTGTTTTGTTCTTGCTGTTTGCTCCCTGCATCTGTAATTGTATAACTGGATTTTTTTCTAGCCGCATGAAATCTTTTAAGTTACAAATGGTTGCTCAAACTCCTGCTACTGCTGTAGCTTCCTCCAGCTACTACTTGGGGCCCCTGGATCAGATATCCTCAATATGAGGATTAGGAGAATATTTTGCCTCACCAATTTAGGGACAACACCCCTTGTCAGCTCGGAAGTAGTTATGGAATGAGAACGACGCCCCTTTTCCCTAGGCAACATAATTATCCTAAAAGAAAAGGGGGGAATGAGAGAGTCACTTCCTAGGCAGGTTGATAGGGAGTCTAGGGGTCCCCAAGGAGATAGGGGTCTGGAATTCTCAAGGAGGAAGAAAGGACAAACTTTTTTTCTTTCTCCACATTCCTTAGGATTATATAACAATAATGCATCCTGCCTAAGGACAGTCTTTGGATTAAACCTTCTGTTATCTTAAAATGTAAATTATGGGAGTAGATCTGATGATATCCTTACAACCTCCAGATATTCTTTGGATTCATTGGAGAGTATATAACTTCATTGTTAACACTAGCAAGCGGGTACTCTTTCTGCCCCCTTCTGATGCCTATGTCAGAAGCTTTCTCTATCTCCTTTATACTTTAATAAAACTTTATTACACAAAAGCTCTGAGCGATCAAGCCTCGTCTCTGGCCCTGGATTGAATTCTTCTCCTCCGGGGGCCAAGAATCCCGGTGTCTTTGTGTGATTCAACAACAACCTTTCAGTCACTATTCTAGGAGATAACTGAGAATATTCTGTAAATGCAAGGTGAGGATAGAAAAGAATAACTTACCATAGTCCTGACCATATGACTGATTAAGGGTGCTAAATTAATTAGTATTTATGGACAACACTTTCTTAGACGTGGTTACTCAATAGACTGGGCATCCTAACAGAATCAGAATTGACTTTCTATATACTGCTTTTAAGTGATACACCACTCCTTTATACCAACCTTTCTTGTGAACTCTTAATTCATTACAAATACTAAAACAAGTTGATATACTATGTGGACACAGCTGAGAAGGAGGTACTATGTAGCAAATTTCCCATGACTCCCATTCCCACTGGGAAAGCTAATTCTAAAAAATACGAAGCCACTGAAAACACAAAAAATATTTTAGTATTTGGTATCAGAGTTGCTTTTGCAGTTATACTGAATATAATCATGACTAATTCTTATGAATTGACAGCCATATAAAAACACTGGTATGAAGTCCCATTTTGAGAAGGCAGTCTGTAGATGGCTACCTAGTCTCCCAACTAGTCCTAGAGTTCTAAACATAATCCTGCTACCCACTCTCAGGTGTATGCTAAACACCAGCCTGAACGAACTTATGTTTTCCTAACTCTCTTTTTTATTTATTGTATTACTTTGGTCAGAGGGAGAATGCAAACACCTTGCTAAGAGGTATTGATTGGCTGTAGGCTGCATAAAAGGAGTCAGCACAAGGTAGATTTTGCCACAGAATCTAATTTGGAACCATGAGAAGGATGGCAAGGCCATGCCCAGGTGGCCCACAGCTGAGTGCTCTGGGCTTCTGTATTACCTTCTTTGCTTCCTCTGTTTCCTGGCAGCTCCGACTTGCATAGCTGACAGAGAGAGTAATTCCCTACCAGGAACACTGCTACAGTCTTCATCTTCATTTTATCTATTATGGTCTTCTGTCCAAATTCTGTGGATGCTGACTGATTTTTGGTCATTGAATGGGACACAAATGCACACTGACCATCAACTTTCAAATGCCTGGCTCTTTGACAAGTCTCATTATTGAGGCTCAAAGCAGCAGAAGCCCCATTTGAAAAATGTGAAAACAAAGTCTCCACTTATTAGAATGTGAGAATACAACTCTGACTAGCTTGTACAAAGTCTTTCTTCAGAGAATCAGTTCCATGCCCTCCTCTCCCCTGAAACTCACTAGTCCTTCACAGCTTTCAGTATCTCACAGGTCATCATCATTCATGAACAGATGTAAAGTAGTGTGTCTCATTTCTTCTCCTTTTTAATTGCCTAGTATTACTGATTTTGATTCACTCAACTTCTATCACATATTCTGTATTCCATAAGAACTTTACTAATAATTATTTTTTCAACATCAGTTTAGTTCAGTTCAGTCACTCAGTCGTGTCTGACTCTTTGCGACCTCATGAACTGCAGCATGCCAGGCCTCCCTGTACATCACCAACTCCTGGAGTCTACCCAAACTCATGTCCATTTTGTCAGAGATGCCATCCAACCATCTCATCCTCTGTCGTCCCCTTCTCCTCCTGCCCTCAATATTTCCCAATATCAGGGTCTTTTCAAATGAGTCAGGTCTTTGCATGAGGTGGCCAAAATATTGGAGTTTCAGCTTCAACATCAGTCCTTCCAATGAACACCCAGGTCTGATTTCTTTTAGGATGGACTGGCTGGATCTCATTGCAGTTCAAGGGACTCTCAAGAGTCTTCTCCAACACTACAGTTCAAAAGCATTAATTCTTCTGCTTTCAGCTTTCTTTATAGTCTAACTCTCACATCCATACATGACTATTTTTCAACATACAAATATATTATTAAGAAAATGTATATCTACCTTATTTTACACTTAATTATGCCTTATAATACTGTGTGCTCTAGAGACCATGGTTTTAAAAACACTTTTAATGAATTCTACTACTTTAATTAATGTTACAAACCTAGACAACATTAAAAAGCAAAGACATCACTTTGCTGACAAAGGTCCATACAGCCAAAGCCATGGTTTCTTCAGTAGTCATGTACAGATGTGAGAGTTGGACCATAAAGAAGGCTGAGCACCGAAGAATTGATGCTTTCAAAGAGTGGTGCTAGAGAAGACATCTGAGAGTCCCTTGGACAGCAAAGAGATCAAACCAGTCAATCCTAAGAGAAATCAATGCTGAATATTCACTGGAAGGACTGATGCTGAAACTAAAGCTCCAATACTTTGGGCAACTGATGTGAAGTGCTGAATCACTGGAAAAGACCCTGATGCTGGGAAAGATTGAGGGCAAGAGGAGAAGGAAATGGCAGAGGATGAGATGGTGGGATAGCATCACTGATGCAATGGATATGAACTCAGGCAAACTCCGAGAGATGGTGAGGCACAGGGAGGCCTAGTGTGCTGCAGCCCATGGGCTCACAAAGAGTTGGACCCGACTTAGCGACTGAACACCACCACCAATGACAACTTCTTTAATTACAATGAGATGGTCTTTCCTCAGATTATCAATATCTTCAGAACTGATTTTTTAAGCCCTGGATAGATATCATAAACTTATATGAGACCTGATAGTCTTGTGGGTGACCAATTGTTTCCACGTGAAAATAGGATAAGTCTAGGACAACACTAGATCCAAAGAGCACAGAGCACCATGAGGGAAGAGTTAACACAATACAGAAATATTTGCTTAACAAAAAGGAACTCTCAGGTCTAAATTTCTTCAGAGAAATCAAAGAAACAAGCAAGAAATGTAAAAGTGAAACTTTAAACCCCATGTCAACACAAGGGTCCCTTTATCATTTCACATCCAACCATGCCAATGGCTTAAAATGGTGGTTCTGTAGTGTGCCCTGAGAATCCCTGAAGTCCAGAGACCCACTGGGCCAGGGGATTCAAGAGGTCAAAACTCTTTTCACGACAACTCTAAATGTAATTGCATGCTCAATTATGTTCTGAGTTCACACAGGAGCTCTCCAGAGACAGGATATGTGATATAAGAATTCTAGTGACGAATGGAATTAGCCATTATGATTGTGTATGCCTGTATCTTTACCTTTTTTTGTTTTATTTTCTAGGAGTCTCTGGCTGAGGCGAGGGTTGGAGGTGGCCTGATGCACGGTCAGGATAACTGAGTGCAGCAGTGCATGCATGGGACCTGTTGAAGGAGGTGCCATTATCTTCATTACCTCCACCGTAGTTTGGCCTCAGGTCAAACAGCAGGGAGGGAACACAGCCCCACCCATCAACAGCAAATTGGATTAAAGATTTACAGAGCATGGCCCTGCCCATCAGAACAGGATCCAGTTTCCCTCTCAGTCAGTCTTTCCCATCAGGAAGTTTCCACAAGCCTCTTATCCTTATCCATCAGAGGGCAAGCAGACTGAAAACTTCAATCACAGAAAACAAACCAAACTGATCACAGGGACCACAGACTTGTCTAACTCAATGAAATTATGAGCGAGTCATGCCGTGATGGGCCATCTAAGAGAGTCGGGCTATGCTGGAACATTCTGACAAAACATGGCCCACTGGAGAAGGGAATGGCAAACCACTTCAGTATTCTTGCTTGAACAGAATGAATAGGCAAAAAGATAGGACACTGAAAGATGAACTCCCCATAAGCAGGTCAGTAGGTGTCCAATATGCTACTAGAGATCGGTGGAGAAATAAATCCAGAAAGAATGAAGAGATGGAGCCAAATCAAAAACAACACCTAGCTGTGGATGTGACTGGTGACGGGAGTCAAGTCTAAGGCTGTAAAGAGCAATACTGCATAGGAACCTGGAATGTTAGGTCCATGAATCAAGGGAAATTGGTAGTGGTCAAGCAGGAGAAGGCAAGAGTGAACATCGACATTTTAGGAATCAGTGAGCTAAAATGGACTGGTTTGTGGTTTAGGCCGTAAGTTGTGTCCGATGCTTCTGACCCCATGGGCTATTCATAGCTCGCCAGACTCCTCTGGCAATAAGATTTTCCAAGCAAGAATGCTGGGGTGGGTTGCCATTTCTTTCCTCAGGAGATCTTCCTGACCCAGACATTGAACTCGGGTCTCCTGCATGACAGGTAGATTCTTTACCAACTGAGCTACCAGAGAAGCCCCTAAATGGACTGGAATTGGTGAATTTAACTCAGATGAACATTATGTCCACTACTGTGGGCAAGAATGCCTTAGAGAAAATGGTGTGGCCATCACAGTCAACAAGAGTCCGAAATGCAGTACTTGGATGCAATCTCAAAAATGACAGAATGATCTCTGTTCATTTCCAAGGCAAACCATTCAATATCACAATAATGCAAGTCTATGCTCTGACCAGTAACACTGAACAAGCTGAACAGTTCTATGATGACCTACAAGACCTTCTAGAACTAACACCAAAAAAAGATGTTCTTTTCAATATAGGGGACTGGAATGTACAAGAAGGAATTCAGGAGATACCTGGAGTAACAGTTAAATTTGGCCTTGGAGTACAAAATGGAGCAGGACAAAGGCGAACAGAGTTTTGCCAAGAGAACGTACTGGTCATAGCAAACATCCTCTTCCAACAACACAAGAGAAGACTCTACACACGGACATCACCAGACAGTCAATGATGAAATCAGACTGATTCTATTCTTTGCAGCCAAAGATGGAGACTCTCTATACAGTCAGCAAAAACAAGACCGGGAGCTGACTGTGGCTCAGATCATGAACTCCTTATTGCCAAATTCAGACTTAAATTGAAGAAAGTAGGCAAAACCATTAGACCATCCAGGCATGACCTAAATCAAATCCCTTAGGGTTATACAGTAGACATGAAAAATAGATTCAAGGGATTAGTTTTGATAGACAGAGTGCCTGAAGAACTATGGATGGAGATTTGTGACATTGTACAGGAGGCATTGATCAAGAACATCCCAGAGAAAAAGAAATGCAAAAAGGCAAAATAGTTGTCTGACGAGGCCTTACAAATAGCTGAGAAAAGAAGAGAAGCTAAAGGCATGGGAGAACAGGAAAGATATACCCATTTGAATGCAGAGTTCCAAAGAAGAGCAAGGAGAGATAAGAAAGCCTTTCTCAGTGGTTGATGCAAAGAAATAGAGGACAATAATAGAATGGGAAAGACTAGAGATCTCAAGAGAGTAAGAGATACCAAGGGACCATTTCATGCAAAAATGGGCACAATAAAGGAGAGAAATAGTATGGACCTAACAGATGCAGAAGATATTAAGAACAGGTGGTAAGAATACACACATAAAAACTATATAGAAAAGATCTTAATGATCCAGATAAGCACGATGGTGTGATACTTTACTTAGAGCCAGATATCCTGGAATGCGAAGTCAAGGTCCTTAGGAAGCATCACTACGAACAAAGCTAGTGGAGGTGAAGGAATTGCAGTTGAGCTATTTCAAATCCTAACAGATGATGCTATGAAAGGGCTGCACTCAATATGCCAGCAAATCTGGAAATCTCAGCAGTGCCTACAGGACTGGAAATGATCAGTTTTCATTCCAATCCCAACAAAAGGCAATGCCAAAGAATGCTCAAACTACAGCACAATTGCACTCATCTCACACTCTAGCAAAGTAATACTCAAAATTCTCCAGGCCAGGTCTCAACAGAACATGAAATGTGAACTTCCAAACATTCAAGCTGGATTTAGAAAAGGCAGAGGAACCAGAGATCAAACTGACAACATCCACTGGATCATGAAAAAAGCAAGAGAGTTCCAGAAAAACATCTACTTCTGCTTTATTGACCACCCCAAAGCTTTTAACTGTGTGGATCACAACAAACTGGAAAATACTTAAAGAGATGGGAATACCAGACCACCTGACCTACCTCCTGAGAAATCTGTATGCAGGTCAAGAAGCAACACTTAGAACTGTACATGGAACAACAGACTGATTCCAAATAGGGAAAGGAGTATGTCGAGGCTGTATATTGTCACCCTGCTTATTTAACTTATATGCAGAGTACATCATGCAAAATTCCGGGCTGGATGAAGCACAAGCTGAAATCAAGATAGCCAGAAGAAATATCAATAACCACAGATATGCAGATGACACCACCTTTATAGCAGAAATTGAAGAAGAACTAAAGAGCCTTTGGATGAAAGTGAAAGAGGAGAGTGGAAAGGTTGGTTTGAAACTCAACATTCGAAAAACTCAGATCATGGCATCTGGTCCCATCCCTTCATGCAAATAGATGGTGAAAGAATGGAAACAGTGACAGACTTTATTTGGGGAGGCTCCAAAATCACTGCAGATGGTGATTGCACCCATGAAATTAAAAGATGTTTGCTGCTTGGAAGAAAAGCTATTACCATTCTTGACAGCATAATAAAAGCAGAGACATTACTTAGCCAACATCAGTCTGTCTCGTCCAAGCTATGGTTTTTCCAGTAGTCATGTATGGATGTGAGAGTTGGACTGTACAGAAAGCTGCACATCAAAGAATTGATAGTTTTGAATTGTAGTGTTGGAGAAGACTCTTGAGAGTCCCTTGGACTGCAAGGGATCTCCAACCACTCCATCCGAAGGGAACTCAGCCCTGAATATTAATTGAAAGGACTGATGCTGAAGCTGAAACTCCAATACTTTGGACACCTGATGTGAAGAACTGACTTACTGGAAAAGACCCTGATGCTGGCAAAGACTGAAGGCGGGAGAAGAAGGGGAAGACAGAGGATGAAATGATTGGATGACATCACCAACTCGATGAGCTTGAGTCTGAGTAAACTCCGGGAGTTCTGATGGACAGTGAAGCCTGGTGTGCTGCAGTCCATGGGGTCGCAAAGAGTCAGACACGACTGAGCAACTGAACTCAACTGAACTCCCATATAGTAAACATCAATAGACATCAACAAAAGTTCCTTGGAATTCTCAATAATTTTTAGAAGTATCAGATCAGATCAGTCGCTCAGTCATGCCCGACTCTTTGCAACCCCATGAATTGCAGCACTATAGGCCTCCCTGTCCATCACCAACTCCTGGAGTTCACTGAGACTCACGTCCATAGAGTCAGTGATGCCATCCAGCCATCTCATCCTCTGTCGTCCCCTTCTCCTCCTGCCCCCAACCCCTCCCAGCATCAGAGTCTTTTCCAATGAGTCAACTCTTCGCATGAGGTGGCCAAAGTACTGGGGTTTCGGCTTTAGCATCATTCCTTCCAAAGAAATCCCAGGGCTGATCTCCTTCAGAATGGACTGGTTGGATCTCCTTGCAGTTCAAGGGACTCTCAAGAGTCTTCTCCAACACCACACTTCAAAAGCATCAATTCTTTGGCGCTCAGCCTTCTTCACATTCCAACTTTCACATCCATACATGACCACAGGAAAAACCATAGCCTTGACTAGACGAACCTTTGTTGGCAAAGTAATGTCTCTGCTTTTGAATACGCTATCCAGGTTGGTCATAACTTTCCTTCCAAGGAGCAAGCTTTCCTAAAGCCAACAACTTTTAGAATCATTGTTTCAAAAGATTATGTCTATCCAATAGTCATTAAATTATGATTAATTCCCCTACTTCTAATAATCAAAGACACCACAAACTCACACAAACACATGCACATACAAACACAGACACACACAACCTGCTCATCAAAACATCTGATTGGCCTACATTCATCTGTGTAATGATACTATAATGAAACAATTATAAGCTGAAGTACAACTGACATATTAGCAAGTGAAGTTTTACTCTAGGGAAAGGTTAGAGTTCAAATAAGCATTTTTGGACATTGGAAAAAACTTAGAGTCTAAAATTTAATCTCGGAGAGTTCCTGAGAAGTATAGAGATTCCAAACTGAGAACTTCAGAGTGTCAAAGCATATACAGAAACATGCTGAGTTGAAGTTTACAATTTAAAATTTTCTTGTTCTTATCCTTGTAAATATCTTTTGTTTCAAGACACAAGTATCAACAATAACATTTGCTTTGTGTATGTCCAATTCTTCAATTAAATTTGCAAAGAAAATATTAGAAGTATGAAGACTGAGCATTTCATATAGTTCAGTGTCCCTCTTTCCAGACTTAACTGTGTACTGCAAAATTTACCTGAACTGGATGTTTGTAAACCCTTCATTCTGACTGTTTTATTAGCAACAGACTCTTTCATTCTGACTGCTGGCTGAATGGGGTTTGGAAACAAGTTGATTACTAAATAATGTACATAGCAGATGATCCACAGTTCAGAATTCAAGACAAAATCATAAACCTTTTTACCTTCACATTAGGATATTTCCCAGGAGAATCTAAAAGGAAAAAAGGACACAAAGTTAATTACATGTAAATATGAAAGCCAGCTGTACATTCATGCAGAGTTAGTACTGAGCAGAATCCTCACACTCAGCCTTGGCACTGAATACATTCAGTTTTAGTGTCTTGTTTTTAGGGGGATCTTAGGATGCTGGTAAGACAGACATAGGAATCCACCAAAGATAGTGAAAAGGAAATAATACATTTAATTGCCACAGAATTATTAGAAATTAAAAATCTTGCATGTTTCAAAATCAGTGTAGTATTTATTAAAAATATTTCTAGCATTTAGGGAATGAACCCTGTTAATCTGTTTGGCTTCAAAGTTTAGTTTGGTTTGGTACATCATGCTAATGCTTCAAAGGATTTCTATGAAACAACTTTCAAAGAATCAGCTATCTTAAAAAAAAAGTCAATGCCTCCTTTTTCAAATTAATCTAATTTGAATAACAAATACCAGCACAACATATATCTTTGATGCCTAAGAATTACTCAGAGGGGTTGTGGTTTCCCCCACTTCTAGCACTCCCTCCCACCTCCAGGATTCTCTGGAGCAATAATGATCTTATCTCTTTTCAGGGCAAATACACTGAAGTCATCTAGAAGGAGTTCTATCAAGTGTCCTCATGAACTCCAAACTCACCTCCCTAAGGCCTTCCTTTCCTCCCTTTGTCCTTTCACTAGATTCTCTCCTATCCAAAGGGTAGTAATCTCTGGATCTGTGGAATTAATTCTTCCTCCTTGACATCCTTTCTATGGATTATCCCTATTCTGTGGTCTTCTTTATAGACTGGGGCCTGGTGGACTGGAGTCAATGAAAAGAAAGCAAAAGAGAGAGACCAATATTCCCTGGGTTAGGTGGTAAACCAATAAAGCCCTAGAATAGGGCTTGTACTGCTCACTAAGGCACAGGGCGTCTTCTCAAGGTCTTGGAAGCCTGGGCAGGAAAGTGAGTTCGGCAGGCCTCCATGCTCCAAAGAACTAGCCAGAGATACAAAGAAGGACACAGGAGACCCAAGTCTCTAGTGGAACAAGGGTGCATTATTCATGTTTGTGTGAGTTTATATATTGTTATACAAGGAAGCTTTAGGCAAAAAAATAAAGTCAAGAAAAGAACAAAAGCCAGATGTAAAACAGCGGTTACCAAGGGAATAACAAGGAATAACAATCGCCACAAGGCCAGAAGACAATCCATATCTTGAGTAAGAGGGTTGTGACTAAACAGTTTTACTGTAGGGTAAAAGTTACTGAAGGAAATCCAAGTATGTGTTCCATTCCGTGACCTCAGTCCTGGGAACAGCGTGCTGCTCCACTTGTTCCTGTATACCAGGAACTGATAAGGAATAGAGGGTTCATGAAAAACAGAAAACAACATACAGGAGTCCTAATGTTAAACATTACCTGACACCTACCATTTCTTTCTCCTCTTTGCTTAGCAATGGGATCTTACACCTATAACTGCTACTTCAACTCTTTGCTTCCCTCTGGCTATAAACACGCTCAGAAAGAAACACAAAATAATGCTTTTCCTTGATCCTGTTATGTCCTGCACTATCCAATGCTCTTCTTCCAGATTTCTCTATATGCAAGGCTACACCCTTGCTACTCAGAGAGCTTATTAGAAACACAGAATCTCAGACCTCCTGCCAGCATGTGCACTTCACACATGGTCCCCAAGTGACTAATTAAAATTTGAGAAGCTCTGGTCTACATGAAGTCTGCTTCTACATGACTTCAACTTAATTCATTCTCCAGAAATCTCAAGCTCTGTTTCCTCACGTGAACACGTCCCCTCAAACTTAAATGGCATTAGAAGTTGGAAACCCTCCCGTGGACTCTCTATGAGGCTGTGGGTTCCTTGGTCTCCCCCATCACACCCTCTGTTCTCCCCTTCTTTCCAGCTCTCTTGTTTTGTCCCATGTGACACCATGCTGGAAAGCAGCACATTTTGTATGAAACCAATTTGCACACATTACAGCTGAGCATCTATGCCCACGCTCCCCCAGAGGATGACACACCACTCTGCACGCCCAGGGACCACAGTTCTGAATGTCTTCCTAATAACAAGTAAACAGGAAGAGGTGAGAACTTTGCTGTTCTTCTCTGACAAGTTTTGGTGCAAGAAGCTCACTTCCAATTCACTGTCCATGTCAAATACTCTCCCTTTATCTAAAGACCTTCATTACTTATTGCCCCCTTCCCCCACAGACATGTGCTTCCTTTTCTTCATTTCCTCCATGTACCCTCTGCCTCTCTCATCCTTAATTCCCTCTTGCCTCTTATTTCTTGACTTTATTTAGGTCATAGAGTATCTTGAAACAGAACTAATAATTTGTTTTTGGTCATGTGTCACATGGAATCTTAATTCCCTGAGCAGGGATCGAAACTTAACCACCTGCATTGGAGAGTCTTAACCGGACAAAGTCTTAAACATTGGACTGCAAAGTAAGTCTAGAACTAATAATTTAGCTCCTTAAACCAGATTCTCAATGTAATCTGTGGTAGACACCTGATAAGATACATAATTGCCCTCCTTTTCTCATCTTTTTTTCTCACTACCCATCTGATAGGTGATTTTCTTTGCCTATTAGAATGTATCAGCATTCCCATTTTCAATCAACGTTCTGTCAAATGATTTTTCTGTAAAATACAGTTCTTACTTTCTACTTGTCCAATTAATGTCTTTTTTCCTCTTTGACCCGCAGTTCCAGGTAAATGATCCACATACTTCTGTGGAAGGCTCTCAGAGATACTCTGCTAGAATGGATGATAACAATGAGTTGCATGAAGTTTTCCTAATCACTTTTGAAGAAATACCCTACTTTTAACCTGGTTAAGACAGGTTTTGCCAAGATCCCACAGTTGATATATGACAGAACCAGGATGGTGAATTCAAACACGGTGCTGCATCACCAAGCAGTGGCTGCCACATCTAAGAGATCAGGCCCTTCTTATCTCCTTCCATAACTGCCACCTTCAAACAGGGCATCGTTACTTTATGTTACTTCAAGTACAGCTGTCATAAAGGTACTCTGCACGTGCTAATTAAGATATGCAAAATGGTTTGCACTTACTAAAACATCACTAAAGCTAACTGCTGTTATTGTAGCCCCTCATATTTATTACTATTTCCCATGCTTTTTCTTCTCTTGAAATGTTCCTTGCAAATCAACTTGACAATCCAAATGTAGCAATACTTTCAAGCCTCAAGCACTATCTTGTCAACGTTGATTTGGTAAAAAACCACAGTAGAAATAAAAATCAAAACTACACTGAGATACCACCTCACACCAGGCAGAATGGCCATCATCCAAAAGTCTGTTACCTCTGCTGCTGCTTAGTCGCTTCAGTCATGTCTGACTCTGTGCCACCTTAGGACTGAAGCCTTCCAGGCTCCCTTGTCCATTGGATCCTCCAGGCAAGAATACTGGAGTGGGTTGTCATGCCCTCCTTTCCGACTCAGGGGTCAAACCCAGGTCTCCCACTGAAGACAGATTCTTTACTGCTCAGCCACAATGAGATACCACTTCACACCAGTCAGAATGGCCATCATAAAAAATGCTACAAACAATGAATGCCAGAGAGGGTGTGGGGGGAAAGGGAACATTCTTGCACTGCTGATGGCAAGATAAATTGATACAACCACTATGGAAGACGGTATGCAGGTTCCTTAAGAAACTAGGAATAAAACCACCATATGTCCCAGCAATCCCACTCCTAGGAGTATACCCTGAAGAAACCAAAATGGAAAGAGACACATGCACCCCAATGTTCATTGCAGTGCTGTTTATGATAGCTGGAACGTGGAAGTAACTTAAATGGCCATTGACAGATGAATGGATAAAGATGTGGTGGTACATATTTACAAACTAACATTACTCAGCTGTAAAGAGGAATGCATTTGAGTCAGTTCTATTGAGGTGGATGAACCTAGATCTTATTATACATAGTGAAGTAAGCCAGAAAGAGAAATATAAATATCTGATACTAACACATATGTATGGAGTCTAGAAAGATGGTACTGACAAATTTATTTGCAGGGCAGCAATGGAGAAACAGACAGAGAGAATAGACTTAGAGACACGGGTGAAGGGAAAGAGGGGAGAGGGTGAGATGGATGGAAAGAGTAACATGGAAACTAACAATTCCATATATAAAATAGATAGCCAATGGGAATTTGCCCCATCACTCAGGGAACTCAAAGAGTGGCTCTTCAACAATTCAGAAGGGTGGGATGGAGAGGGAGATTGGAGGGGGGTTTGGGAGGGAGAGAACATGGGTGTACCTAAGACTTATTCTTGTTGATGTCTGACAGCAAACAACAAAATTCTGGAAAGCAATTTCCTTCATTTAAGAATAAATGAATTTTTTACAACCCTATTTGAATATTCAGATGGTTTACTGCCTCTTTCCCTGTAAACAGCACACTAACGACTGTAACTTCTTATCTATGTCTTCTGGAATGGCAGGTAAAGATTAAAGGAATGACCTAGATATAAAAAAAGGAGTAAGACTATGATTATCCAAGTTGAAGGTTTAAAAGTTTTCAAATACATTTATGATGATCAACAAGGACTCAATATTCACATTGGGAAAGAAAAAACCAACTAAAAAAATCAGGTAACCACAATGACTAATTTTTCTATATGGAAGAATTTACACGTTAGTTTCACATAACACAGAATTGACATGGTAATTTCACATCTATGAACACTGAAATCAATAAAGTTTCTTAAAAATAATATGGGGGGGGGCGGTCCTAAGATGGCAGAGGAATAGGATAAGCAGACCACTTTCTCCCTCACAAGTTCATTGAAAGAACATTTGAACATTGAGCAAATTCTACAAAACAACTTCTGAATGCTGGCAGAGGACATCAGGCACCCAGAAAGGCAGCCCATTGTCTTCAAAAAGAGGTAGGACAAAATATAAAAGATAAAAAGAGAGACAAAAGAGGTAGGGACAGAGATCCATCCCAGAGACGGAGTCTTAAAAGGGGAGAAGTTTCCAAACATCAGGAAACACTCTCACCAGCGGGTCTGTGGGGAGTTTTGGAATCTCAGAGGGCAACATAACCAGGAGGAAAATTAAATACATAAATAAATAAAACCCACAAATCATGTGCCTAACTGGAACTCCCTGTGCTTGGATCCACCACCAGCAAGTGGGGGCTGAACAGGGAGGGACGGACTGCACTGCTTAGGGTAAGGACTGGGCCTGAATGCCCTGAGGGGGCAATCTGAAGGAACTAACATGAGATAGCAACCCAAACTGCGGGATAGCCAGAGAGAGACAGAGAGGGGGAAAAAAAAGAGAGAGAGAGAGAGAGAGAGAGAGAGAGAGAGAGAGAACTATCCTGCAAAGAGCCCTAACCTAAAGCACTGCCAGGCCCACTCAAAAAACAAAGGAATGAGCAAATACCAGAGGAGAGCTAGATGGCTGCGGATTGGCCCATCCCCCACTGGAGACAGGGAAGCAGGAGCATGGCAGCCAGAGCTGGAAAGAGGCAAACTCGGCCCCAGAGAGGCAGTCTCTAGCAAGCAGGCACCCAGTCGCTAACCAAAACCCCTTGGGATTCTGGATGGTTGACTTCTGCCAGGGGGGTCGCAGCCAGAGATCAGCTCCCCAGAAGAGACATAGGGCACACTGGAGAAGGGCACACCTACTGCCACCCAGGACACCGAGTGCCTGGGACCAGGGAGGTGATAAGACAAAGTCCCCACCTGGGAGACAGAGCTCGCCAAGCACCTGGTCGCCTGAGCTGCTCGGACCTGGGAAGGGCAAAAAACACCGGCCAAACAGAGTCTGCCCCTTTGTGGACTACCCAAGAAACTGAACCTGAGTGGCTTAGACCTCGGAAGTGCACACAACCCAGGGCCCGCCTCAGATAGTTCCCTGGCAGAGCAACCTAGAGCCTGAGAAGTGTAGATTGGGAAAGCACATGAGCCATGAGCAGAGGCAAACCCAGTGTGGCCGAGACACTGTAAGCACTCCCCACACATGCCAGTGATATTTGTTTGCAGTGTCCCTCTGTCCCCACAGCAGTACTGAACAAGTGAGCCTAAATAAGTGACCACCTTCGCCCCCTTGTGTCAGGACAGAAATTAGACACTGAAGAGAACAGCAAATGGAAGAAGCTAAAATAAACAGAGGGAACTGCTTTGGAAGTGACAGGTGCAACAGATTAAAACCCTGTAGTTAGCAGCGACTACATTGGAAGGGGCCTATAGATCTTGAGAAGTATAAGCTGGATCAAGGAACTATCTGAAACTGAACTGACCCCACACTGCCCACAACAGCTCCAGAGAAATTCCTAGATATATTTTTACTATTATCATTATTTAAATATAAATATATATATATAAATATATATATACACACACACACACACACACACACATTATTTTTAAGTTCTCTATTACTCTGTCACGGTCTTTGTAGACCAGGACCTGGGGACTGGAGTCAATGAGAAGAGGTACACAGGCGACCCAAGTCTCGAGTGAAACAAGGGTGCTTTGTTCGCAGAAAAGCATGTTTATATATCTTCATACAAGGCAGCTTTAGGCAGTAAAAAAAAAAAAAAAACTGAGCAAAAACAAAGCCAAGCAAATAACCATCTTCGAAGGGCCAGAAAGCATTGCATGTCTGCATAACTGAGAAGATCACATGTCAGTGAAGTCACTGGAGGGAGTCACTGAAGGGACCAAGCAGGTCACCCTTTCTCAGGATCTCAGTCCCAGGAAATGCATGCAGCTCTGCTCATTCCTGCAGCAACTGATGAGGAATAGAGAATCTTTGAGAAATGGCACACAAAAGAGAAGAATAACATATTGGATTCCTTAAAGCTGAACGTCCCCTGAAATTACTCCTTTAATTTTCATTTTTATAACCTACTATTACCTTGCAAAAAAAAAGACCCTATTTTAAAGCAAATTTCATGTATATATTTCATAATTTTTGTGACTTTGTTTTGTTTTTCTAATATCATATTTTTCAGAGTCTAACCACTACTCTAGATTTTTAATCTTTGCTTTTTGGTATTTGTTATTAATTTTGTACCTTTAAGAACCCAATCTTCAGTACCCATTTTTACTTGGGAGTGTGACTACTGGCTTGATTTTTCTCCCTCCTTTTTGACTCTGCTATGTCTCCACCAGGTCACCTCTATCTCCTCCCTCCCCCATATTTTCTCTACCCAACTCTGTGAATCTCTTTGTGTGTTCCAGACTGTGGAGAATACTTAGGGACCTGATTAGTGCCTGGATTTGTCTCTCTCCTTTTCATTCACCCTTTTTTCCTCCTGGTCACCTCTGTCTCTTTCCTCCCTCTTCTCTTCTCTTTGTAACTCCGTGAACCTCTCCAAGGGGTCCAGACTGTGGAGAGCACATAGGGAATTGATTATTGGCTAGCTTGCTCTCTCCCCCTTTTGATTCCCCCTCTCCTACTCCTGGTCACCAGATCTATCTCCCTTCTCCGTCTTCTCTTCTTCATGTAACTTTGTGAACCTCTCCAAGTGTTCCTCACAGTGGGGGAGCTTTTCATCATTAACCTAGATGTTTTATCATTTGTGCTGTATAGATGGAGAAGACTTGAGGCTACTGTAAGAATAAGACTGAAAACCAGAGGCAGGAGGCTTAAGTCCAAAACCTGAGAATACCAGAGAACTCCTGACTCCTGGGAACATTAATCAATAAGAGCTCATCCAAAGGCCTCCATACCTACACTAAAACCAAGCACCACCCAAGAGCCAACAAGTTCCAGAGCAAGACAAGCCACACAAATTCTCCAGCAATGCAGGAACATAGCCCTGAACTTCAATATACAGGCTGCCCAAAGTCACACCAAACCCATAGACATCCCAAAACTCACTGCTGGACTCTTCATTGCACTCCAGACAGAAGAAATCCAGCTCCACACACCAGAACACTAACACAAGATTCCCTAACCAGGAAATCTTGACAAGCCAACCATCCAACCCCACCCACAGCGAGAAACCTCCACAATATAGAGGAACCACAAACTGTCAGAATACTGAAGGGCCACCCCAAACACAGCAATCTAAACAAGATGAAAAAGCAGAGAAATACTCAGCAGGTAAAGGAACATGATAAATGTCCATGAAACCAAACAAAAGAGGAGGAGATAGGGAGTCTACCTGAAAAAGAATTCAGAATAATAATAGTAAAAATGATCCAAAATCTTGAAAACAAAATGGAGTTACAGATAAATAGCCTGGAGCCAAGGATTGAGAAAATGCAAGACATGTTTAACAAGGACCTAGAAGAAATAAAAAAGAGTCAATCAATAATGAATAATGCAATAAATGAGATCAAAAACATTCTGGAGGGAACCAACAGTTGAATAGTGGAGGAAGAAGATAGGATAAGTGAGGTAGAAGGTAGAATGGTAGAAATAAATGAAGCAGAGAGGAAAAAAGAAAAAAATAATTAAAAGAAATGAGGACAACCTTAGAGACCTCTGGGACAATGCTAAACACCCCAACATTCAAGTCAGAGGAACCCCAGAAGAAGAGGACAAAAAGAAAGGCCATGAGAAAATACTGAAGGTGACAATAGTTGAAAACTTCCCTAAAATGGGGAAGGAAATAGTCATCTAAGTCCAAGAAACCCACAGAGTCCCATACAGGATAAACCCAAGGTGAAACACCCCAAGACGCATATTAATCAAATTAATAAAGATCAAACACAAAGAACAAATATTAAAAGCAGCAAGGGAAAAACAACAAATAACACACAAGAGGATTCCCATAAGGATAACAGCTGATCTTTTGATAGAAACTCTTCAGGCCAGAAGGGAATGGCATGACATACTTAAAGTGATGAAAGAGAAAAACCTACAACCCAGATTAAGCTTTACAGATAAGCAAAAGCTGAGAGAATTCAGCACCACCAAACCAGCTCTTCAACAAATGCTAAAGGATCTTCTCTAGACAGGAAACACAGAAAGAGTGTATAAACTCGAACCCAAAACAACAAAGTAAATGGCAACGGGATCATACTTATCAATAATTAACTTAAATGTAAGGGGGTTGAGTGCCCCAACCAAAAGACAAAGACTGGCTGAATGGATACAAAAACTAGACCCCTATATATGTTGTCTACAAAAGACCACTTCAAAACAGGGGACACATACAGACTGAAAGTGAAGGGCTGGAAAAAGTTATTTGACACAAATGGAGACCAAAAGATAGCAGGAGTAGCAATACTCGTATCTGATCAAATAGAGTTTAAAATAAAGCCTGTGAAAAGAGACAAAGAAGGAAACTACATAATGACCAATGGATCAATCAAAGAAGAAGAAATAACAATTATAAATATATATGCACCAACATAGGAGCACCACAATATGTAAGGCAAATGCTAACAAGTATGAAAGCTGAAATTAACAATAACACAATAATAGTGGGAGACTTTAATACCCCACTTACACCTATGGATAGATCATCTAAACAGAAAATTAACAAGGAAACACAAACTTTAAATGATACAATGGACCAATTAGACCTAAATGATATCTATAGGACATTTCACCCCAAAACAATGAATTTCACCTTTTTCTTCTCAAGTGCACATGGAACCTTCTCCAGGATAGATCACATCCTGGGTCATAAATCTAGCCTTGGTAAATTCAAACAAATTGAAATAATTCCAAACCTCTTTTCTAACCACAATGCAGTAAGATTAGACGTCAATTACAGGAGAAAAACTATTAAAAATGCCAACATATTGAGGCTGAAGAACACGGTTCTGAATAACCAAAAAATCACAGAAGAAATCAAAAAAGAAATCAAAATATGCATAGAAACGAAGGAAAATGAAAACCAAACAACCCAAAATCTATGGGACACTGTAAAAGCAGTGTTAAGGGGAAGGCTCATAGCAATACAGGCTTACCTCAAGAAACAAGAAAAAAGTCAAATAAATAACCTAACTCTACACCTAAAGCAACTAGAAAAGGAAGAAATGAAGAACCCTGGGGTTAGTAGAAGGAAATAAATCTTAAAAGTTAGGGCAGAAAGAAATGCAAAAGAAACAAAAGAGACCATAATAAACAAAGCTAAAAGCTGGTTTTTTGAGAAGTAAAATTGGCAAACCACTAGCCAGACTCATCAAGAAACAAAGGGAGAAAAACCAGATCAACAAACTTAGAAATGAAAATGGAGAAATCACAACAGATAACACAGAAATACAAATGATTATAAGAGACTACTATCAGCAACTATATGCCAATAAAATGGACAACTTGGAAAAAATGGACAAATTCTTAGAAAAGTATAACTTTCCAAAACTGAACCAGGAAGGAATAGAAAATCTTAACAGACCCATCACAAGCATGGAAATTGAAACTGTAATCAGAAATCTTCCAGCAAACAAAAGCCCAGGTCCAGACGGCTTCACAGATGAATTCTACCAAAAATTTAGAGAAGAGCTAACACCTATCCTACTGAAACTCTTCCAGAAAATTGCAGAGGGAAGTAAACTTCCAAACTCATTCTAGGAGGCCACCATCACCCTAATACCAAAATCAGACAAAGATGCCACACACACACACACACACACACAAAAGAAAACTACAGGCCAATATCACTGATGAACATAGATGCAAGGATCCTTACCAAAATTCTAGCAAACATAATCCAACAACATATTAAAAAGATCATACATCATGACCAAGTGGGCTTTATCCCAGGGATGCAAGGATTTTTCAATATCCACAAATCAACCAATATAATACACCACATTAACAAATTGAAAGATAAAAACCATATGATTATCTCAACAGATGCAGAGAAAGCCTTTGACAAAATGCAACATCCATTTATGATAAAAACTCTCCAGAAAGCAGGAACAGAAGGAACATACCTCAACATAATAAAAACTATATATGACAAACTTACACCAAACATTATCCTCAGTGGTGAAAAATTGAAAGCATTTCCCCTCAAGTCAGGAACAAGAAAAGTGTGCCCACTCTCACCACTACTAATCAACATAGTTTTAGAAGTTTTGGCCACAGCAATCAGAGCAGAAAAAGAAATAAAAGGAATCCAAATTGGAAGAGAAGAAGAAAACTTTCACTGTTTGCAGATGACATAGAAAACCCTAGAGATTCCACCAGAAAATTACTAGAGCTAATCAATGAATATAGTAAAGTTGCAGGATATCAAATTAACACACAGAAATCCCTTGCATTCCTGTACACAAACAACGAGAAAACATAAAGAGAAATTAAGAAAACAATTCCATTCACCATTGCAACGAAAAGAATAAAATACTTAGAATATACCTACCTAAAGAAACAAAAGACATATAGATAGATAGATAGAAAATTATAAAACACTGGTGAAAGAAATCAAAGAGGACACAAATAGATGGAGAAATATACCATGTTCATGGATTGGAAGAATCAATAAAGTGAAAATGAGTATACGACCCAAAGCAATCTCTAGATTCAATGCAATCGCTATCAAGCTACTGACGGTATTTTTCACAGAACTAGAACAAATAATATTACAATTTGTATGGAAATACAAAAAATCTTCGAATAGCCAAAGCAATATTGTGAAAGAAGAATGGAACTGGAGGAATCAACCTGCCTGACTTCAGGCTATACTACAAAGCTACAGTCATCAAGGCAGTATGGTATGGGCACAAAGACAGAAATATAAATCAATTGAACAAAATAGAAATCCCAGAGATAAATCCATGAACCTATGGACACCTTATCAATGATAAAGGAGGCAAGAATATACAATGGACAAAAGACAGTCTCTTTAACAAGTGGTGCTGGGAAAACCAGTCAACCACTTGTAAAAGTATGAAACAAGAACACTTTCTAACACCATACACAAAAATAAACTCAAAATGGATTAAAGATCTAAATATAAGACCAGAAACTATAAAACTCCTAGAGGAAAACATATCTCTCCGACATAAATCACAGCAGGGTCCTCTATGACCCACCTCCCAGAGTAATGGAAATAAAAGCAAGAATAAACAAATGGGACCTAATTAAACTTAAAGGCTTTTTCACAACGAAGGAAACTATAAGGATGGTGAAGCGATAGCCTTGAGAATGGGAGAAAATAATATCAAATGAAGCAACTGACAAAGAATTAATCTCAAAAATATACAAGCAGCTCCTGCACCTCATTCCAGAAAAATAAACGACCCAATCAAAAAGTGGGCCAAAGAACTAAACAGACATTTCTCCAAAGAAAACATACAGATGGCTAACAAACACATGAAAAGATGCTCAACATCACTCATTATCAGGAAAATGCAAATCAAAACCACCATGAGGTACCATCTCACGTCGGTCAGAATGGATGTTATCCAAAAGTCTACAAACAATAAATGCTGGAGAGAGTGTGGAGAAAAGGGAACCCTCTTCCACTGTTGGTGGGAATGCAAACTAGTACAGCCACTATGGAGAACAGTGTGGAGATTCCTTAAAAAACTGGAAATAGAACTGACATACGACCCAGCAATCCCACTGCTGGGCATACACACTGAGAAAACCAGAAGTGAAAGAGACACGTGTACCCCAATGTTCATCGCAGCACTGTTTATAATAGCCAGGACATGGAAGCAACCTAGATGTCCATCAGCAGATGAATGGATAAGAAAGCCTGGTACATACCCCAAGACACATAGTAATCAAATTAACAAAGATCAAACACAAAGAACAAATATTAAAAGCAGCAAGGGAAAAACAACAAATAACACACAAGGGAATTCCCATAAGGATAACAGCTGATCTTTCAATAGAAACTCTTCAAGCCAGGAGGGAATGGCAAGACATACTTAAAATGATGAAAGAAAATAACCTACAGCCCAGATTATTGTACCCAGCAAGGATCTCACTCAAGTATGAAGGAGAAATCAAAAGCTTTTCAGACAAGCAAAAGCTGAGAGAATTCTGCACCACCAAACCAGCTCTCCAACAAATACTAAAGGATATTCTCTAGACAGGAAACACAAAAATTGTGTATAAATTTGAACCCAAAACAATAAAGTAAATGGCAACGGGGTCATACTTATCAGTAATTACCTTAAACGTAAATGGGTTGAATGCCCCAACCAAAAGACAAAGACTGGCTGAATGGATACAAAAACAAGACCCCTGCATATGTTGTCTACAAGAGACCCACCTCAAAACAGGGGACACATACAGACTGAAAGTGAAGGGCTGGAAAAAGATTTTCCATGCGAATAGGGACCAAAAGAAAGCAGGAGTAGCAATACTCATATCAGATAAAATAGACTTTAAAACAAAGACTGTGAAAAGAGACAAAGATGGTCACTACATAATGATCAAAGGATCAATCCAAGAAGAAGATATAACAATTATAAATATATATGCACCCAACACGGGAGCACCGCAGTATGTAAGACAAATGCTAACAAGTATGAAAGAAGAAATTAACAATAACACAATAATAGTGGGAGACTTTAATACCCCACTCACACCTATGGATAGATCAACTAAACAGAAAATTAACAAGGAAACACAAACTTTAAATGATACAATAGACCAGTTAGACCTAATTGATATCTATAGGACATTTCATCCCAAAACAATGAATTTCACCTTCTTCTCAAGTGCACATGGAACCTTCTCCAGGATAGATCACATCCTGGGCCATAAAGCTAGCCTTGGTAAATTCAAAAAAATAGAAATCATTCCAAGCATCTTTTCTGACCACAATGCAGTAAGATTAGATCTCAATTACAGGAGAAAAACTATTAAAAAATCCAACATATGGAGGCTGAACACGCTGCTGAATAACCAACAAATCACAGAAGAAATCAAAAAAGAAATCAAAATTTGCATAGAAACGAATGAAAATGAAAACACAACAACCCAAAACCTGTGGGACACGGTAAAAGCAGTCCTAAGGGGAAAGTTCATAGCAATACAGGCACACCTCAAGAAACAAGAAAAAAGTCAAATAAATAACCTAACTCTACACCTAAAGCAACTAGAAAAGGAAGAAATGAAGAACCCCAGGGTTAGTAGAAGGAAAGAAATCTTAAAAATTAGAGCAGAAATAAATGCAAAAGAAACAAAAGAGACCATAGCAAAAATCAACAAAACCAAAAGCTGGTTCTTTGAAAGGATAAATAAAATTGACAAACCATTAGCCAGACTCATCAAGAAACAAAGGGAGAAAAATCAAATCAATAAAATTAGAAATGAAAATGGAGAGATCACAACAGACAACACAGAAATACAAAGGATCATAAGAGACTACTATCAACAATTATATGCCAATAAAATGGACAACGTGGAAGAAATGGACAAATTCTTAGTAAAGTACAACTTTCCAAAACTCGATCAGGAAGAAATAGAAAATCTTAACAGACCCATCACAAGCACGGAAATTGAAACTGTAATAAAAAATCTTCCAGCAAACAAAAGCCCAGGTCCAGACGGCTTCACAGCTGAATTCTACCAAAAATTTAGAGAAGAGCTAACACCTATCCTGCTCAAACTCTTCCAGAAAATTGCAGAGGATGGTAAACTTCCAAACTCATTCTATGAGGCCACCATCACCCTAATACCAAAACCTGACAAAGATCCCACAAAAAAAGAAAACTACACGCCAATATCACTGATGAACATAGATGCAAAAATCCTTAACAAAATTCTAGCAATCAGAATCCAACAACACATTAAAAAGATCATACACCATGACCAAGTGGGCTTTATCCCAGGGATGCAAGGATTCTTCAATATCCGCAAATCAATCAATGTAATACACCACATTAACAAATTGAAAAATAAAAACCATATGATTATCTCAATAGATGCAGAGAAAGCCTTTGACAAAATTCAATATCCATTTATGATAAAAACTCTCCAGAAAGCAGGAATAGAAGGAACATACCTCAACATAATCAAAGCTATATATGACAAACCCACAGCAAACATTATCCTCAATGGTGAAAAATTGAAAGCATTTCCTCTAAAGTCAGGAACAAGACAAGGGTGCCCACTTTCACCATTACTATTCAACATAGTTTTGGAAGTTTTGGCCACAGCAATCAGAACAGAAAAAGAAATAAAAGGAATCCAAATTGGAAAAGAAGAAGTAAAGCTCTCACTGTTTGCAGATGACATGATCCTCTACATAGAAAACCCTAAAGACTCCACCAGAAAATTACTAGAACTAATCAATGACTATAGTAAAGTTGCAGGATATAAAATCAACACACAGAAATCCCTTGCATTCCTATACACTAATAATGAGAAAACAGAAAGAGAAATTAAGGAAACAATTCCATTCACCATTGCAATGGAAAGAATAAAATACTTAGGAATATATCTACCTAAAGAATCTAAAGACCTATATATAGAAAACTATAAAACACTGGTGAAAGAAATCAAAGAGGACACTAACAGATGGAGAAATATACCATGTTCATGGATTGGAAGAATCAATGTAGTGAAAATGAGTATACTACCCAAAGCAATCTATAGATTCAATGCAATCCCTATCAAGCTACCAACAGCATTCTTCACAGAGCTAGAACAAATAATTTCACAATTTGTATGGAAAAACAAAAAACCTCGAATAGCCAAAGCAATCTTGAGAAAGAAGAATGGAACTGGAGGAATCAACCTACCTGACTTCAGGCTCTACTACAAAGCCACAGTCATCAAGACAGTATGGTACTGGCACAAAGACAGAAATATAGATCAATGGAACAAAATAGAAAGCCCAGAGATAAATCCACGCACATATGGACACCTTATCTTCGACAAAGGAGGCAAGAATATACAATGGATTAAAGACAATCTCTTTAACAAGTGGTGCTGGGAACTCTGGTCAACCACTTGTAAAAGAATGAAACTAGAACACTTTCTAACACCATACACAAAAATAAACTCAAAATGGATTAAAGATCTAAACGTAAGACCAGAAACTATAAAACTCCTAGAGGAGAACATAGGCAAAACACTCTCTGACATACATCACAGCAGGATCCTCTATGACCCACCTCCCAGAATATTGGAAATAAAAGCAAAAATAAACAAATGGGACCTAATTAACCTTAAAAGCTTCTGCACATCAAAGGAAACTATTAGCAAGGTGAAAAGACAGCCTTCAGAATGGGAGAAGATAATAGCAAATGAAGCAACTGACAAACAACTAATCTCGAGAATATACAAGCAACTCCTACAGCTCAACTCCAGAAAAATAAATGACCCAATCAAAAAATGGGCCAAAGAACTAAATAGACATTTCTCCAAAGAAGACATACAGATGGCTAACAAACACATGAAAAGATGCTCAACATCACTCATTATCAGAGAAATGCAAATCAAAACCACTATGAGGTACCATTTCACACCAGTCAGAATGGCTGCAATCCAAAAGTCTACAAGTAATAAATGCTGGAGAGGGTGTGGAGAAAAGGGAACCCTCTTACACTGTTGGTGGGAATGCAAACTAGTACAGCCACTATGGAGAACAGTGTGGAGATTCCTTAAAAAACTGGAAATAGACATGCCTTATGATCCAGCAATCCCACTGCTGGGCATACACACTGAGAAAACCAGAAGGGAAAGAGACACGAGTACCCCAATGTTCATCGCAGCAGTTTATAATAGCCAGGACATGGAAGCAACCTAGATGTCCATCAGCAGATGAATGGATAAGAAAGCTGTGGTACATATACACAATGGAGTATTATTCAGCCATTCAAAAGAATACATTTGAATCAGTTCTAATGAGGTGGATGAAACTGGAGCCTATTATACAGAGTGAAGTAAGCCAGAAAGAAAAACACCAATACAGTATACTAACGCATATATATGGAATTTAGAAAGATGGTAACAATAACCCTGTGTACGAGACAGCAAAAGAGACACTGATGTATAGAACAGTCTTATGGACTCTGTGGGAGAGGGAGAGGGTGGGAAGATTTGGGAGAATGGCATTGAAACATGTAAAATATCATGTATGAAATGAGTTGCCAGTCCAGGTTCGATGCACGATACTGGATGCTTGGGGCTGGTGCACTGGGACGACCCAGAGGGATGGAATGGGGAGGGGGGAGGGAGGAGGGTTCGGGATGGGGAACACATGTATACCTGTGGTGGATTCATTTTGATATTTGGCAAATCTAATACAGTTATGTAAAGTTTAAAAATAAAATAAAATTTAAAAAAATAAAAAAATAAAAAATAAAAAAAAAAAAGAAAGCCTGGTACATACACACAATGGAATATTACACAGCCATTAAAAAGAATACATTTAAATCAGTGCCAATGAGGTGAATGAAACTGGAGCCTATTATACAGAGTGAAGTAAGCCGGAAAGAAAACCACCAATACAGTATACTAACGCATATATATGGAATTTAGAAAGATGGTAACAATAACCCTATATATGAGACAGCAAAAGAGACACAGATATAAAGAACAGTCTTTTGGACTCGATGAGAGAAGGCAAGGGTGGGATGACTTGAGAGAATAGCACTGAAACATGTATATTATCATATGTGAGACAGATCACCAGTCCAGGTTCGATGCATGAGACAGGGTGCTCAGGGCTGGTGCACTGGGATGACCCAGAGGGATGGGATGGGGAGGGAAGTGGGAGGGGAGTTCAGGATGGGGAACACATGTACATCCATGGCTGATTCATGTCAGTGTATGGGAAAACCACTACAATATTGTAAAGTAACTAGCCTCCAATAAAAATAATGTGGAATGTACATGTTGTTAGAGATATTTTTAAAAGAAAAATTATCTTCCACAGATAATTTTATAAACTCTGCTGGTAATTTTTCTTTCTTTATGATTTAATAATAACAAGTAGTCTATATAAGAAAAAAAGCATAAATCGTGATTTCATTCATTTAATGTATGTAATTACCCATTATTTGCTGACATTCAGAAAAAAGAAATCAGAATCTCTCCAGAGGAAAAAATATACTTCTACATTTCTTCTTTCAGACTATTGCAGCTGAAATTTTCTCATTTAATGAAGAGAGATTTAGAATCTCATTTATAAAATTATAAATTATAATTTTAGTAAAAAGAATAGATAAAATGCTTATGTATTTCCTCTTTATTTTCAGAAAGATCTAAAACATCCACCAAGGTTATAGCAAACAGTAAGATAAATTAAATAAGTGCATTAAGTATTTAGCATTGGACACGACTGGGCAACTGAACTGAAGTTAGAAACCATAAGAAACAGAAGGACCAGAAATTCTTAATTCACAATACATATCCAAAGGCCTAAAACACGGCTCATCTTGAATTGTCTCTAAACAAAAGTTTTGCTAGGATAAATAGAAGACATCGCTTCATTAATTTCAAAGTGAGAATTTTTTTTTTAAAGAGAAATCACTTCAAATGTAAATAAACTTCCAGAGGGAACTATATTAATATATATATATATATATATATATACACACACACACACACATACATACATACATACACATACACACACACACACAAATACACAAGTATAAACAAATCACATTGCTGTACACCTGAAACTTACACAGTATTTTAAACTGACTACACTTCAATTCAATGAAAAAACAAGAACCACCACCAACCTCGAAAACCACCACCAAAAAAAAAGTGAACACATTTTTTTAAGTTCTTCATAAAAATCAGCTATATGTCTTTCAAAAGAGTATGAGCATTGTTTTTTTACAACCTCACTTTATCTTCTTAAGTTGAATTTGAAATAATTTCTTGCATATTTATAATATAGAGTTCCTGGTCTGACTGACCCCACTATTTCTGTTGTGTTTGTATAATATCTGTCTCATCTTCATCCTCATTCCATCTTATATTCATCTTGTCCTTCTTAAAGGAATTCTTCCCCTTCATCCTCCTCCCCAACTTCATATTCATCTAGTTGTTTTTCCTCAGTGCTTTGTAATTCTTTTCTTTCATAATGGCATACTTCTTATGCCAATATTTATAAATCTGAATCATGCACATGTATGACTTTTATTATCACGCCATTTCATATTGTGACTTTGAGGGCTTCTATTTCTGCGGTGGGATCTTTTTTTTCACCATAAGGATCAGGGGACTGGTATGTGAACAAATACAGGGAAAGAAGAGTTACAAACAGAACAACTTACCTTTGTACGACCAAGGCCTGCTACAGACTTGAGAAGTTTTGAAACAGGCTCAGGCGATGGGAAGGCAGGATGATAGATGCCCTCAAACCAGGGTGATGGTTTGGGAAATGTTTCAACCACATCTTCAACATTACTATCAGAATTACTGTCCTGAGAGAAAGTTGTACTCTCTGGTCTCAAAATGCCACATTTTGCTTCTAGTACAGTGAAAACAGGAGAGAGTACATGAGAACATGTGTCATTTCAAATCAAGGAATAACACCAGGAGGACAGTCTTCAAATAACTTACTGTTTCTCTTGGATTGCTGAGAAGCCTTCATTAGCCTCATTAACTTTGATTTCAAGATATGCTGGAGAAGAAAATAAGAGCTTGAAGAATACAACAAGTATTAACCTGAATAAAAGAATTATAACATCCCCCATTCCTCTATGATCTAACATAAAGAGCACAGGCTCTGGAGTCATTCAGATGTGGATTCAAATCCCAGTTCTGTCACTGACCTGCTCATGGGGAAAGGATTATGACAGATAACATGAGAAGCCCCAGATGTTCCTCTCCTTACCCCTAATTGACTGCTATACAAATACTAGGACACCCACTAGATTACTTTCTCTACCAAAATGTTCTAGAGTAATAATTTATCCCCGGTAGCTTCAGTCATGTCCAACTCTGTGTGACCCCATAGACGGCAGCCCACCAGGCCCCGACATTCCTGGGATTCTCCAGGCAAGAACACTGGAGTGGGTTGCCATTTCCTTCTCCAATGCATGAAAGTGAATAGTGAAAGTGAAATTGCTCAGTCGTGTGCAACTCTTAGCGACTCCATGGACTGCAGCTTACCAGGCTCCTCCGTCCATGGAATTTTCCAGGCAAGAGTACTGGAGTGGGTTGCCATGCCTTCTCCGCCGGTAGTTTAGAGCACTATTGAAAAACTAAGACATTTAAATTAATTGCTATATTTTGAAATTTGCTTCCATGATTAATATATACATGGATTATCACTTGTGAAGGGAAATACGAAAGTTTAGGTTTTAACAGAACCTTATTTAGATGGGCTAGAACTGCAAACACGATAAGCCACTTCTGTTTGTCAAACAGCTAGAGACCAATGAAACAGGGAAAGAAATTCAGCTGCTTCCATGAAACAGGGAAAAAACAAGGTTAAACCCATAGGGCAATGATCATGAATGAAAGCCACACTCTAAATAGACAGCCATAAGCAAACATGTTCACAATAGAGACAGAGAGAGATGGACTGAAATAACAGACACTGAAGAAATGTGTTCTGCAAGGAAAAATTAGGTTAACAGTAAATATTAAAAAAAAATTTTTTTAAGGTAGAAGAGGAAGAAGAAAGGAAAAAGTGAGACATTCCTAGTCAAGAACAAACTTTACGGGAAAAAAAAAAGTATAATAAGGTATGTGGAGAAACACATATATTTAGAATTTATATACGATAGATCAGTAACATATCAGTATTCTTAAGGATATACTATGAGCAAAGCCTCCGTTTCATATGATTTTATTAATATATTTTTATGCATCTACACTGTTCTTCAAATTTTATGAAAATATCAACATCAGTTCAGCTCAGTTCAGTTGCTCAGTTGTGTGCAACTCTCTGTGATCCCATGGACTGCAAGCACACCAGGCTTCCCTGTTCATCACCAACTCCCAGAGGTTTTACAAACTCTTGTCCATTGAGTTGGGGATGCCATCCAACCATCTCATCCTCTGTCATCCCCTTCTCCTCCAGCCTTCAAACTTTCCCAGAACCGGTATTTTCCAATGAGTCAGTTCTTCGCATCAGATGACCAAACTATTGGAGTTTCAGCTTCAGCATCAGTCCTTTCAATGAATATTAAGGACTGATTTCCTTTAGAATGGACTAATTGGATCTCCTTGCAGTCCAAGGGACTCTGAAGAGTCTTCTCCAATACCACAGTTCAAAAGCAGCAATTATTTGGTGCTCAGCCTGCTTTATAGTCCAACTCTCACAACCATACATGACTACTATAAAAACCATAGCTTAGACTAGACAGAACTATGTTTGCAAAGTAATGCCCCTGCTTTTCAATCTGCTGTCTAGGTTGGGCATAGCTTTTCTTCCAAGGAGCAAGCGTCTTTTAATTTCATGGCTGCAGTCACCATCTGCAGTGATTTTGGAGCCCCCCAAAAAAGATGTCTGTCACTGTTTCCATTGTTTCCCTATCTATTTGCCATGAAGTGATGGGACCAGATGCCATGATCTTAGTTTTCTGAATGTTTTGTTGTAAGTCAACTTTTTCACTCTCCTCTTTCACTTTCATCAAGAGGTTCTTTAGTTCTTCTTCAATTTCTGCCATCATAGTGGTGTCATCTGCGTATCTGAGGTTATTGATATTTCTTCTAGCTATCTTGATTCCATCTTGTGCTTCATCCAGCCTGGCATTTTGCATGATGTACTCTGCATATAAGTTAAATAAGCAGGGTGACAATGTATATCCTTGATGCACTCCTTTCCTGATTTGGAACCAGTTTATTGTTCCATATCCAGTTCTAACTGTTGCCTCTTGTCCTGTATACAGATTTCTCCAGAGGCAGGTCAGATGGTCTGGTATTCCCATCTCTGGTTCCTCTGCCTTTTCTAAATCCAGCTTGAACATCTGAAGTTCATGGTTCACGTACTCTTGAAGCCTGGCTTAGAAAATTTTGAACATTACTTTGCTAGCATGTGATATGTGTGCCATTATGTGGTAGTTTGAACATTTTTGGCATTGCCTTTCTTTGGGATTGGGAGGAAAACTGACCTTTTCCAGTCCTGTGGCCACTGATGAGTTTTCCACATTTGCTAACATATTGAGTGCAGCACTTTCACAGCATCATCTTTGAGGATTTGAAATAGCTCAACTGCAATTCCGTCACCTCCACTAGCTTTGGTCATAGTGATGTTTCTTAAGGCCTACTTGACTTCGCATTCCAGGATGTTTGGCTCTAGGTGAGTGATCACACCATCCTGGTTATCTGGCTCATAAAGATCTTTTTTGTAAAGTTCTGTGTATTCTTGCCACCTCATCTTAATATCTTCTGCTTCTCTTAGGCCCATACCATTCCATCCTTTATGGTGTCCATCTTTGCATGAAATGTTCCCATGGTATCTCTAATTTTCTTCAAGAGATCTCTAGTCTTTCCCCTTCTATTGTTTCCTCTATTTCTTTGCAGTCATCACTGAGAAAGGCTTTCTTATCTCTCTTTGCTATTCTTTGGAACTCTGCATTCAAATGGGTATATCTTTCCATTTCTCCTTTGCCTTTTGCTTCTCTTCTTTCGTCAGGTATTTGGAAGGCCTCCTCACAACCATTTTGCCTTTTTGCTTTTCTTTTTCTTGGGCATGGTCTTGATAACTGCCTCTTGTACAATGTCACGAATCTCCATCCATAGTTCTTCAGGCACTCTGTTTATCAGAGTTTATCTAATCCCTTGAATCTATTTGTCACTTCCATGTCTAATCATAAGAGTAAATACTACATGAAACTAATTTCAGAGCAGGAAAACTAATTTCACAACAGAACACTTTACCTTGGTTTTAAAATCTAAGACTTCATCGTTTGAGTAGGTCCTAAATCAATGCCAGGTTTGTTGGGAAACCTTTAAAGCAAAAACATACAATAAAAATGAGTGACCTCATGTCCTTGAACAAAAGAAGAAAAAAAGAAAAAAAAAACAAGTGAAAGTTCGTCAATATATTAAATGAACTTTCTTGACATTAATAAAACTAATATAATTCTTTAAAGTTTAAAAATAAAATAAAATTTAAAAAAATGTGGCCTGTTTTAAAACAGCTTTTTTTTTTAATTTTTTTTTAAAGATTTCTTGATGTGGACCTGGAGAAGGAAATGGCAACCCACTCCACTATTCTTGCCTGGAAACTTCCATGGACTGAGGAGCTTGGTAGGCTACAGTCCATGGGGCCGCAAAGTCGGACACAACTGAGTGACTTCTCTCTCTATCTCTGATGTGGACCACTTTTAAAGTCTTTACTGAGTTAGTTCCAATGATGCTTCTATTTTATCTTTTGGCTGTCTGACCCTGGGTCATGTGAGATCTTAGCTTCTCTGACCGAGTATCGAACCCACACTGCCTACATTGGAAGATGTCTTACTAACCATCTTAACCACTGCACCCCCAGGTGCAGTTTTTCATTACCTATTTCTGAATCCATCTCTACCAACTTATGAAATATCTAGTTAACACTCATTCTTAGTTTCCATAACAGAGAGTGACAGCCAGTGTATCGGCAGAGCCTAAAAATAATTTTTCACTTAAAGTTCTAATTGCTGAACTGAAAATTCAATTGATGGATTGAAATAATTCTTGTTTGCCCAAACTGGAATAAACCTGATGACTTAAAACAAAGTGGAAGAATAGGCTTTTCCTTCTCCATTGTCTGTTCAAGGTTCAGAGACGAATCTGAGTCCATCCAAAATGGGAGTCTTGGTCCGTCAGCAGGGATACCACTTACTGAGATGGCACCATTTCTCTCCTTTACTCTAAGGGATTACAGGGAGTTTCCCCACAATGTTGAAAACTAAAATGTACACATGTCAAAGAACTAATTTATATCTTTAACTTATATGCTACATAGGTACTTCTCAGTCTCTGCTGAGGGCCATGGGAGTGGACGTGGGAGCCAGGAAGGCCAATTGTCAAATCACAGGTCAGCTCATTTTAACCAGGGTCAATTCATTAACCTCCTGAAACCACAGTTGCCTAATTAAAAGTAGAACACAGCTACTTTGCAAAGCTGCTGTGATGACTCTATGAGGTCACAAATGTTAAGCACGTCTAACCCAGAGTAGAACACTCAATAACCATTAGTTTCTCTTCTCCATGTTCCCTTAGTTAAACATATAATTTAAAACATCCATAAAATCCTACTTCCTTTGAAGAGTCCTCTTCAGAACTCTCATCCACTATTAAAGAAAAAAACAAGATACATTTTAAATCAACAGAAGAAAAATACAGAGTATTAAAACCTCAAGACTGAGGCTTTGTTTAAAAGTTTTCATTTCAAACCACACCTGGAGGCCACACTAGAGGAAGAGAACAGTGGTTGTACTATACTTGTAGGTTACTAATGCCTAAGAACCACTCCTTCCCTTTATAGTCATCAAATGCCAAACAAAACAACAAAGAAAAGAACTGCTGTTTACAATGACCATAGTCCTAACCAAACTCCAGGAAACTGACAGAAAATGATACTATACCATTAATACAATAAGTACTATAAGCTGACAATAGCACGCTTAAACAGCATAGTATTTCTGGATTTCTATTGCCTGGAGCACTGAATAGAGACTATAGATGTCTTGCTGGGACATGATTACTTCTCTGGCTCTTCAGTTCACAATGAAAACGCCCTATCACAGGGAAGCTTGGTCAAAGGCACTGAACCTCACAGCAAGGTAAAACATCAGAAATAAAATTCTTCTCTTCCTTGCCCTCTTTCCAAAGGCAAGAGAAGTATGAAAGATGTAGTGATTCCAGGTTTAGAAAGGATAATCTCTTGAAAGGCAGGTGGGGGAGGGCAAACGAGTAAAGGGGCTCAATTCAGTGGTGAGAATGGGGACTAGACTTGTAGCGGTGAGCGAGAGGTAGGGTACACAGATGCTAAACTTTTTTAAAAAGCTCCATATATGTATATATATGAAACTTTTTAAAAAACTTTAAAATATTTTTTAAAAAGTTCAGCTTATGTGTGTGTGTGTATATATATATATATATATATATATATATATATATATATATATATATATATATACTAACATGTTTAAAAAGAATCTGTTGAGACTATCTCCTTCCATTGCTCAGGAGTATCTGGACCACACAGATCAGGATGGCCCAAAGAGTGTTGTGTACTAGTGAGGGATATCATTATATCAGTCCTTCCCATTATATGGCAAATGTTTATAGAAATCATGCTTTTTCAGCTTGGAAGGCATACATCATCACATCCTAAGCTGATGAACAAGGGGAGTTAGGGAAGGATGGAGGGAACCACGGACTCTGGTGCTATTGGACAACATTTTCCAGGGTCGTCATGATCTGATGCTGGAGGGATGACTCACATGCAGTGACTCTACGGGGAGAGAAGCACTGCAAGCTTGAGCAAGGAGGGCAGGGGCAGTGATTTTTAAACGTTTTCACCCTGTGACATCAGAACAATGCTTAGTACATAAAAGACACTTGAAATGTATCTGTTTAGTGAACAAATGAACAAATAAATAAGCATGTTTTCTTTGAAAATTTTCTTTAGAAAAATACAGAAATTAACCAGAGAAAAACTCTATTCTGAGCATATTGAAGACCAAGACACTGTCATCTCTGTATCTCCTCTGACTAGTGTAATAAACCAAACTACAGCTCTTTGATAGATGTTTTTGTGGTTCAGTCACCAAATCGTGTCTGACTCTTGTGATCCCATGGACTACAGCTCACCAGGCCCTTCTGTCCATGGGATTTCCCAGGCAAGAATATGGGAGTGGGTTGCCATTTTCTTCTCCAGGGGATCTTCCCGACACAGGGATCAAGCCATATCTCCTGCATTGGCAGGTGGATTCTTTACTACTGAGTCACCTGGGAAGCCCCCTTTGATTAGATAGAGGCCTACTCAGTTAAAGGTATCCTTGGATACCCTGTACAATGTGCTGGATGCCACATCCAGTGGACCTAATGCTGTTTTTGTTAATGCAAAGTATTTTTGTGCTTTTATTAGAACCTGCAGAGTCCCAAGTTGTTCTATTTGAATATCTATTATGATAATCTTTTAACTGATGGCAAGAGAACATCTTGTTCTTATAAAACTATACTCTCATGACAATTGTCCAACACACAAAAGAAAATATCTGATCCTAATGAAGTCAACCTATCTCACTCTCTCTGGATCTGTAAGGAATGAAGTTGGTAATCTAGACCTGCTTGGTACAATAGGCAAAATAACTGTTTCTCAACCAGGTATTGCTTTTCTGCCTTCTGTACAATCGGTAGGTATCTTTCAGAAATAATCTCTCACTACAATGCTGCACACTGCCTCAGCTTTGCAGTTATTGTTTATCATTTCTTATCCTACCAGGAAGGGATTATTCAAGTTCCCAGTTTTAATGATGGTAACTATTTTAATGAGACTAATCACTACACAGTAAAAGTGAAAGTGAAAGTGAAGTTGCTCAGTCCTGTCTGACTCTTTGCTACCCCATGGACTGTAGCCTACCAGGCTCCTCTGTCCATGGGATTTTCCAGGCAATAGTACTGGAGTGGATTGCCATTTCCTTCTCCAGGGGATCTTCCCGACCCAGGGATCGAACCCGGGTCTCCTGCATTGTAGACAGATGCTTTACCATCTGAGCCATCACTCACTAAATGCAAACCATTTTTAAAAATGAAAGTTCACTTTCATAAGATATCCAATCTGCTGTACTATGACTATAGATGAAATATACATCATACTCACTTAATTTTTTTTTTCTGATTTACACAAAGATCTAATATAGGACTTTAGGGGCCATATTAAAGAGATAGATTTCTTTTCAGACAATACTGTCTTTGATGTTAAATCACATACAATTAACTTCTTAAAGAATTCTGAATACTAGAGTATAAAGAAATTAATTAAAAAATAAAATACACATGTAATTTACACTACTTTTTTCATAGTTCTTTCATTATTGAAACTTCCTCATTCCTACTTTATCTATGGTAGAATCACCGAGAGTAATTCGGTATCAGATGATGTACCTGGGTTGCTATTTTCAGGAGAAGTTTTAGATCTCTTTTCTTTATATTCAGAAATCAGTTGGCAAAAGCTATGTATTAAAAATGCGATAAATAATATTTTAACACTGATACAAAAAAACAACTGCCAAATTCTTAGATCAATTTAGACAACGTCAGAGATAATATCAAAACTTCAATTGTCATATACATTTCAAGTTTCTAAGTTCTACAACTTTTATTTAGCATGTAGTAAAGGAGAAAGTAAAGGTATAAATTCACCCTGCTTATTTAACTTGTATGCAGAGTACATTATGAGAAATACTGGGGTGGATGAAGCGCAAACTGGAATCAAGATTGCCGGGAGAAATATCAATAACCTTAGATATGCAGATGACACGACCCTTATGGCAGAAAGTGAAGAAGAACTAAAAAGCCTCTTGATGAAAGTGAAAGAAGAGAGTGAACAAGTTGGCTTAAAGCTCAACATTCAGAAAACTAAGATCATGGCATCCAGTCCCATCACTTCATGGCAAATAGATGGGGAAACAGTGACTGACTTTGTGTTTTTGGGCTCCAAAATCACTGCAGATGGTGATTGCAGCCAAGAAATTAAAAGACGCTTATTCCTTGGAAAGGAAGTTAGACCAACTTAGCATATTAAAAAGCAGAGACATTACTTTCTCAACATAGGTCCGTCTAGTCAAGGTTATGGTTTCTCCAGTAGTCATGTATGGATATGAGAGTTGGACTATACAGAAAGCTGAGCACAGAAGAATTGATGCTTCTGAACTGCAGTCTTGGAAAAGACTCTTGCGAGTCCCTTGGACTGCAAGGAGATTCAACCAGTCCATCCTAAAGGAAATCAGTTCTGGGTGTTCAATGGAAGAACTGATGTTGAAGGTGAAACTCCAATATTTTGGCCACCTGATGCAAAGAGAAGACTAATTTGAAAAGACCCTGATGCTGGGAAAGATTGAAGGCAGGAGGAGAAGGGGACAACAGAGGATGAGATGGTTGGATGGCATCACCGACACAGTGGACATGATTTTGGGTAAACCCTGGGAGTTGGTGGTGGACAGGGAGGCTTGGCGTGCTATGGTTCATGGGGTCCCAAAGAGTCGAACACGACTGAGCAACTGAACTGAACTGAAAGGAAAAAGAAAAGGAAGATGATATAGTCATGAACTCAGGGCAGTACAGCTCCAATAATTAACTAGATTTAACTTGGCATACAAAAAATCTCTCGAGCTTGTAAATCCTACCTCTATAACCAACTGCTCTTTGTTCCTGGAGGAGTTGTTTCTCTTCAGTTCAAAGTCTTCCTCTACACAACTGGGATATTACTACCTTATTTCAAAAGAGGATTAATAGGATGTAATGAGATAATATATGCCCAAAATGCTTGCAGAAACAGTCAAAGAGTGGAATAATTTCATCTCCAACTTTATTGCTGTAACTACTTTGGAATCCCAAGTAAATCCCAATGTGTGCTTTTTCATACGTTTATCATTCAAGTGTTGCATGAAACTTATTAATTCTGGTGATTAGCTGTTCTTTGTGGTTTGTAATTTAGGGAATCTCAGCTTTTAGATAATGTATACCTAAATTTATTTATAACACATGAATTCACTACATTAGAGAACATAATGATCCCCCATTATTGCAGCTAATTACACCAAGAGCAGAAAACTAATCACAATCAAGACCTGGCCTGGACCACTACTCTTCCTTATCTACCTACTCAAACTCTGAAGCAGCAGATCTTTCTGACAATGATGTTTAATCTCCATGTTCCTCTCCAATTCACTTGGAAGACATATCCCTACCCTTACAGTGGGTACTGGCGAGTTCTAGACAGGGCTTACCTCTCTGAATTCCAACATCTTACTTGAGATTTAGGGATTTCTGCTGAATGGGTTCCTTATGGGGCAGATTCTGAAAACATTTAAGGTGGAGGCAGACAGAAATCCATTGGAAGATTTTCATTATTACAGGAAAGAGATCCCATGAGGGGCCAAGCATAATTAGGGAATCTCAGGCAAGCTGGCACCCACTACTTTGGGAAGGATGACAGGGAACGTGTGACCTAAGAAAAGGTGCCCCTACAGGACAGAAAGCCGCCTTGAGGTTCAAGTCTAGATACAAAGGAGAAAGGGAAGTCTGCTCAATCCCTGCATGAGCACTTGACCCTATCTGACAGCCTAAAATGGTCCCCCCTGACATCTGATAGAAGAAAAGATAAATAAGAGCCTCAAGGGCACCTCATTGTGAAGATCTAGGCTTCCATGTGGGCTCCACATAAGGTGTCTGAGTGAGGGGGGAAGCTAGGTGGCCCAGCTGCCCGAACTGGGTGCTGCAGCTTTGTTTGCAGCAGTGACTGAGCGACAAGCATACATATGAGAACAAAGGAGCTCTCACTCTGAAGTTGACGTGTGCATCACCTTAAAGGCTGGGGAACCTGGGCCCAGAGGGGCAGCCTGGGAGCAAAGGTCAATCATGAGCCCACTGCAGGATGAGTTTTTTTTTTTTTTAATGATTTTATTAAAGGTCTTTATAGAGCCACATCCAGACTCCAGATCCAGCTGCCAAGCAGACCCTGTCAAGACCAGCTGTAGCAGCAGTGCTGCAGCAGTAGAATCAATGCAAGGGACAGAATGATGACAAGGAACTATTTTCTCTCCTCCAAATGACTTGTGGAAGAGGACTGTTTCGTTGATCTTAGGGAATCCTCCGGGTTCTTGGAAAATTCAAGTGGAAGTGTATAGAGAGGCAAGCCCTCAAGGGAAAACAGGATTTGCTGCTGAAATAAATATTGCAAGACCCAAAGAACTAGTTAGAAATATCACAACTGTGACACTGTTCATAAGCCATACCAAGAGGTCACACTTGGAATGAAATAGCTAATGTCAAGCTTTCTAAGGATCAAGGTCTACATGTCCTGAGATAAAGCACCCCGAGCCCACAGCCAAGAGTATCTAATTGGCCTTTGCTTGGCTTTCGGCTCTTGAGGGGGAACATCTCACTACCATTCTCCAAACTGCCTGCACCAAACTGGAACTCTCACTGGTCACGTAGCAAGTAACAGTTAAAATTATTTTTGGCTGCAGTTTAGTGAGAACTGGCATTTTAATGTGAACACTTACATATTAAAACCACTAATAACAGCATATTCTTCTGCAGTCCACCTAAAAACATCTTGAGAAAAGATGTCAGCACCTTGCTGAAGAAGAAGTCTGACGACATTTGTTGATTCATACTTGACAGCAAGCATGAGGGCTGTTCTAAAACAACAGAGAGATGACTTCAGCCTCAGGAAGTTGAGTTGACTTACTTAAACAGTTAATTTGATATGCTTTACCAAGTGAACACCTTGCCCTTTCATGAAGAACTGATCATTTACAGGCTCAAGTGTGCATCTTTGCAAATTACCTCCAAGGCTAAAATGAAGGGTCAGAAAAGAAGCCTCCTGTCCCACTGGGATGCCAGGTAGCAGCACTTACTATTTCAAAAGTCCCTGTTGGGGACTTCCCTGGTGGGCCAGTGGATAAGACTCCAGGCTCGCAATGCAGGGGGCCTAGGTTCCATCCCTGGTCAGCGAACTTGATCCTATATGCTGCAGCTAAGAGTTCCCACAACTAGGACCTTATGTAGCCAAATAAATAAATGTTTTTTAAAAATAATAATAAAATCTTGATGGACAAGAAATGATGCTGAGGTCACTTATCTGAGGCAGATGACTACTAAAGGGATAAATTCCCTATTTCCTCCTTAGTCTGATATATTTGGCTTCAAAGTCAGCTAGAGGTTGGGCTAAGGAAAGGCTACTTGCAAGTTTAAATCAAAAATATTGATAATAATGGGAATAAAAATAGTCATGGTGGCAGTTAATGATGTAGACAAGCATGTACTAGGCACTAAAAATGAAATACTATATATAAAATCTTTCTTACACACAGGCACCTTTGAAAGATGCATTACTATTTGCCTTTTGTATCAGGAAACTTATTTGCTGATGATAACCCTAATCGGTAGGAAACCTAGGAATTGAAACTAGCCTGAATCTAAAGCCCACCATTTTCATCTGTATCATTCACCTCTGACTTGTCTTGGTTAAAGGAACTGTTTATCCAATAAAAGCTATCTATCTTGCTTCTACCTGCATTAAAAATGCAAATATAAAAATGTACTAAAATGAGAAAGGATAAAAACTGATGAGCCCACAGGATCAGGTGACCGTGAGTAATAATCACCTTTTTGTGGCTGTTGTTATTTAGTCGCTATGTTGTATCTGACTCTTTTGTAACCTAGTAACATCAGCATTCTTCAATCAAAGTAATTTAAAACAAAGAGTTATCCAAAAGACAAAATCAAGTCTTTTAGGTTTACTATGCATCTTATAAAAATATATACATACAAAGTAGAGGTCAAAGAATTCTTTTAAAAGAATTAAGAAACTTGATAATGTCATGAGGTAAACTAAAAAGCAGAATCCATATTTCACAAAGCTAATAAAACTAATTTGAAATGCCTCAGCTATTACAAGATCAACCAACCAAACAAAAAGAGGTTGCACAGGACATCGGTCAATACTTTAAAGGAATATGATTCCTGCTGCTATATATTGTTCATGATTCTCAGTCAGAATAATTGATATTCTACCTAAGTAGATCACAAATGAATCCTCTTATTCATTTAATCTTGATATTATCATCCTAGAATAGCACTAAGGGTTTTAAAAAGAAAAAGAACAATGGTACCTTTTCATCTTATCAACCGCATGTATATTTGCTTCTTTCTTTACTAAAAACTCCACCATTTACCCTCTCCTTTCATGTATAGCAAGTAACAGTGGTGTCAGGTCATCCTGTAAAACAGGGAAAACCATTTCTAATGTACAGTTAACCTATTTCTAAACTGAAATTAAAATCGTGCAACCGATTTTCTGAACTTAAAAATAAAAGTCAGAAAGTAAATGAAAGAGAGCCCCCTCTTCATTGCCCTGTGCATCTTCTTTCTCTTTAATATGCTCCTCATCTGGGCCTTACCTGGTTGTCCAGTGGCTAAGTGTCAAGCTCCCAATGCAGGGGGTGGGGGTATCATTTAGCTACTGTATCAAATGCATATTTTAGGGACAATGCTGAGGCAGAAATATATAATACTATCTGTAGCATGCATAACCTATCCAAGGATGACCATGAGTAAACTCAAAAAGTTTACAGACAGTCCAGTGGGAATATTATTCTCTACATGAACATGCAAAGAGAGAAACTTTTGTTTTTCTTTTTCAAAAAGTCAACTGTGGAAACCCTGTTTTACTGCTTTCTCAGAAATGTCTCCTGGAATTTAATCTTACTCATTCTCTCTTCCTTGCTTGCTCTTTCCACTGCCCTTCCTTAAGTTAGACGTTCTGGCAGAGAGGTCAGCATTAGCTAGATGTTAACTGTATGCAGAATGAGCACCCTCCCCACCTTATCTTCAAAGACCCTTCTTGATGACTCTTATGTGATTAACTCCAGACCACCAGGAGGAAGCTTCCAAAATCCTAGAGTTCTGGTGTCTGTCTTGCTTTACTGCTCTTAGTTAAAGATTGCAACATAAAATTACCAATACATACATGCTCAACATTTTCTCGGAGAGTTGCTCTTCCACCAGCTCTCCTGCACTGTATCTTATAATCTTGTGTGTTTGTGAAAGTTATTCAGCGCGAAACTGCCACAACCACCTTAAAAATTCTAATTTGAAAAATTTAATTCCATTCTTAAGAGATTTTTTAAAACATGAAATCAATTATAGATTAATTATACTGTCTTTAAAAACCTTCAAATATTTATTAAAATAAACTATCAAAAATTGGAAACTCAAATGCTTATGGATGGAAAGCTGATGACCTAAGTAAGTGAAAAAGCAAGGTGAGACTGGTAACCCCGAAAACACCCGTCCCACACAGAAGGGGTGGCCTCTGCACTCAGACCAAACAGTAGGATGGGCTCAAGGGGGTCCAGATTTGGCCCTTGGAGAAGCCTGAACTTCCACATGAGCCTCCTAAATTTGAAATGTTGACTCAGTGTATGGAGGTAAACTAAACATATCCAAGGGCCATGTTTGGTTTATGGCCCACTTTTGGTTTTATGTTTGCTGTTTCCAAACAGGTGAGTATAAAGCAAATATTTGTATGTGAAACCTTTCCTTTCTTTAGTATCATATGTTTCACAAAAAAGTGGGTCCCAATATGTAATAAATATGGCTATTAAGACTCATCATTCAATTAAACATAAATTCTTTTAAAAAGACTCAAAATTCACAGTCAAGAATGTTTCCACTGCCTGTTGAAACTACAATCTATCTCTAGAATTCTTCTAGATTGTTAATAAAATGGATCATGAATTTCTAAACCTGCTGAAAATAAATGCTTACAATTCCCCTCTGTACTGTTACTAACTTCATGGGTTTTAAAGCTCTCATCTGCTTATGACAGGGATCAGCAATTTTAACAGACACCCTCCAAGTGTCTGTCCTGAAGCTGACACCAAAAAAGGCTCATGATTTACTATTACTGCAGTCAGGAAAACCCTGATGGTAACAAACATCTGTTGACCTAATGACCTGGATGATAAGTGAAGGTGCAAAATCCTTAAAGGGTCAGACTCTACAGACAAAGTGACTTCTTCATGAGCAAATTGCTAAAGACTCTTGGAGTGTCACTGAATGATGAGTGGTTGGAAGGAAAAGGAGTTATCGTTCAAGCCCATAGATATTGCCAAAGATACTCCATTTAGTATCTCAAGCACAGGGGCAGAGAAAAAGTCAGACTAATATTGTTGGAAAGGAGGGAGCTGATGGAAGTAGCTAGCATTTATCAAACTCCAATGCTTCAGGAGACTACTTTCTTTTGTGAAGGGTGCATTTAGAAATTAAATGTATTCACTCCATAGTTATTCATCAAGGATTGGTTCAGAATCTCAAGGGAATAGTTCTAAATACACACGTCCAAGAGTTCCTCAATTTACTCAGTCAAAATCTACAGCGAACAGACTAGGCTTATACATTTTTAAAATAAGTTTTCCCAAATAATTGTGGTTCACCAGCAGAATATAGCTGAGAATTAGTGCAGCAACCACTTCAGTCTCATCTCTTACTCACACGGCCAATTCCTTCTCTTACATGACGGTTTGAATAAAAAAGAAAAGTGTAAGAGGCATCAAAACTGCAATTTTTAAAATTTTCCTGGGTAAACAGTGGTGGAACAGGGAATAGTGAACCCAAAAGGCAACCTGATCTCATTATTTATAAACCCCTTACTTCCTTCCCATCAAGACATTCTAGATGGGAGAGCAGTCTAGAGTCTTATCTAAGTGGATGGTTCTGCCAGAATAGGATAATATCAGGTAGTTATTTGTTCTTCTCTCTTAATTCTCACTTAATCACCACCTGTTCACTGTCAGTCTGTTTTGATCAGAGTCTTCTTAAAACTGGCACCTAGGCAAGTTTACAATTCACTCACTCTTTTTCAAAATAACAACTATTATCCCTGAAAACTGAAAAGCATATAAGAAATATATAAACTGAAGGAAATAAAAAGCACAAACCAAAATCTCGGGACTTCCATGCTGGTCCCGTGGCTGGATCTCAGTGGTCCCAGGAAAGAGGGCCTGGGTTCAACCCCTGGTCAGGAAACTAGATCCTACATGCTGAAACGAAGCCCAGCTCAGCCAAATAAATATTAAAATAAATAAATCCTCTTCTTGGCATTTCCCAACTGCCAAAATTCCAGCTTGACTTGCACTTTTCACTAGCTTGCTCCTTTTCATTTCCTTTTACCCTCTTAAGACTTGCGCAATGAAAGAGAAACTGTGTTTATATAAACCATTTTTCATAAAATGGGAATTTGTGAACAGCACCAAGATTTCTAATATGTCATAAAATGCTTTTGTTATGTTTGAATTTTAAGACAAAGTCTACTGAGGCCAATTTTGCTTCACTCTGCTATTTTAGACTGATTCAAAAAAAAAAAAAAAAAAAAAAAAAAAACCTTAAGTGGGGGAAAATATTTGAAAAATGTTTTACCTTTAACAAGCGCAGTGTTATCATGAATACCAGCCATAAACGCATAAAGGAATGCTTTACTCTCTAATGCTTGGGAAATATCATAATTTAAATTGAAATCTTAGACAATTTAGTTCCTTCAAAATACTTTCACTCAGGGAAGGCTGGAACTTCCAAAGAAGGAAAATTGAGCCTACCTGTTAGAGTGGAGGGAGTTCCTGGTGGGGCTGCAGCTGCAGGACGTCATGTGTGTCCTGGAGAAAGCAGGAGGGGAACACATGTATACCTGTGGTGGATTCATTTTGATATTTGGCAAAACTAATACAGTTATGTAAAGTTTAAAAATAAAATAAAATTAAAAAAAATGTAAAGCAAAAAAAATAAAAAAAAGCAGGAGGGGCAGCTTCACCATCACCAGCTCCACACACACACAGCTGCAACCCCACTGAGCAGCTCCCTGGGGTTGACTGCGGGAGACCCCGAAGTGTACATTGCAAACCAAGCAGTCACCAGCACAAGTGAACGCCCTTGCTGGGAGTCAAACATGACCTGACCCTCTTGGCCAGATCTCAGAACCGGGGTCCTGGAGGGCTCAGGGCTCCAGGCCTGCTGCCTGCCAGGCCCACTTGTACTCACCCAGCTCCCCCTCATGGGCACTGGGTCTCCTTCCTCCTCCCACACACCCCCAGGGGCACCCATTCTTTGAACCCCTGGAAGCAGCCACCCTTCACATCACTTCACTTCCCCCAGGTCTTTATCATATGTGGGCTCTCAGTCTACCACCCACTCCAGGGCATGTTCTGATGGGAAATCTTCCTTCTGGGGTAGACGGCTGGCTGGGAGACAGAGCTTTGCCCTCTCTGTGGGCTCCAACATGTTTCCGCTGCAGTGGCTTTGGAGTTGTTTCCATGGTAACAGGGCTTGATGGACACTATTCAGTTTACCTACTTACATAGAAATAAAACACTTCTACTCTTTCCTGGAAAATCCCATGGACGGAGGAGACTGGTAGGCTGAAATCCATGGGGTTGCAGAGTCGGACACGACTGAGCGACTTCACTTTCACTTTCCACGTTCATGCATTGGAGAAGGAAATGGCAACCCACTCCAATGTTCTTGCCTGGAGAATCCCAGGGACAGGGGAGCCTGGTGGGCAGCCGTCTATGGGGTCACACAGAGTCGGATATGACTGAAGCGACTTAGCAGCAGCAGCAGCAGCAGTTTAAAAAAAAAATGCTTTGCATATTTTGTACATAAAGTTAGTTGAGATATACCTTGTTCCTGGCTTCTATATTGGCATCACAGGAAAGCAGCTTTGTTGCGAGTGATATATTGTGGCAAAAGACAGCGTAGTGGAAAGCGGTGTTCCCACAGACATCCATGACATTTGGGTTGGCACCATGCTCCAGCAGAAGAGTTGCACATTCCTCTTCTTGGCATTCTATGGCCTGTCAGTGTTGTGCCAAGAAACAGAGTGTAAATTCTAGGAATTCAAAGTAAACAGTCCACAAGTTTCACCGGTTTGCTATATCTAAATGAGGTGAATTCACTTTTAGTCTCAGTAGTTAAATCACATCCACCTTGTGTGGACACGATTTGCTGCCCCATACCTTCATCAGTGCTGTCCTGTTTTCATTGTCATAGAGGCTAAGCAGGCATTTTCTCTCCAGGTGCAGAGTTACCACTGCTGAATGGCCATTGACACAGGCCAAGTGGAGGGCAGTCCTATGAAAGCAAGAGGAGTTTTCAGGAAACTGTAGTGTTATTGTTTCAAAACAAATAATTTTCCTGTGATTGAAAACATTCAATAGCATGCTATTCCTACCACTCTAAAACAAATATTTCATTTCCTTCTGGATAAAGAACATTATATATTAGCATTAGCTCTAAACACTAATGAAAGAACAATTTACTTGAATAGAATGATCATGACCTTGAGATTCAGCTCAACTTGGGTTTGAATTTGACTTTCACTCTGTCACTTAGCTGTTGCTCAGCCTCTCTGTGCCTCAATTTCCTCATCAACAAAATGGAGAGAGAGAAGTAGTTCTCTCACAGGACAGCACTGCAATGCTTAAATGAGATTCATGCAAAGAGTTTAGAACTGTTCCTGGCACAGATAACAGCTCAGTAACTGTTAGGTAATATAATCATACATATTACTATTACTACTGTTTTACAAGGACAACATCTCAATGAAGTCAAAGGATATCATACCTCCTTTGCAGATACATTTTGAGGATTAGAGACAACACTGTGCTTCAATGATTCTAATATGTTCATTTTCTGACATTTTAACGTCTGACATTGGAATGAAATTTGTAATTCACAATGTCTGTACAACTATAATTGGTAGCATTTTTGTTTGCTCATTTCTCATTTTTCCTGTTGATCTAATTACCATAAAGTCTTTTTGTCTAAGGTTGCTTCTTTTTAATTAAAATACCAGATCAGATCAGATCAGTCACTTAGTCGTGTCTGACTCTTTGCGACCCCATGAATTGCAGCACACCAGGCCTCCCTGTCCATCACCAACTCCCGGAGTTCACTCAGACTCACATCCAAAGAATCAGTGATGCCATCCAGCCATCTCATCCTCTTTCATCCCCTTCTCCTCCTGCCCCCAATCCCTCCCAGCATCAGAGTCTTTTCCAATGAGTCAACTCTTCGCATGAGGTGGCCAAAGTACTGCAGTTTCAGCTTTAGCATCATTCCTTCCAAAGAAATCCCAGGGCTGATCTCCTTCAGAATGGACTGGTTGGATCTCCTTGCAGTCCAAGGGACTCTCAAGAGTCTTCTCCAACATCACACTTCAAAAGCATCAATTATTCGGCACTCAACCTTCTTCACAGTCCAACTCTCACATCCATACATGACCACTGGAAAAACCATAGCCTTGACTAGACGAACCTTTGTTGGCAAAGTAATGTCTCTGCTTTTGAATATGCTATCTAGGTTGGTCGTAACTTTCCTTCCAAGGAGTAAGCGTCTTTTAATTTCATGGCTGCAGTCACCATCTGTAGTGATTTTGGAGCCCAGAAAAATAAAGTCTGACACTGTTTCCACTGTTTCCCCATCTATTTCCCATGAAGTGATGGGACCGGATGCCATGATCTTCATTTTCTGAATGTTGAGCTTTAAGCCAGCTTTTTCACTCTCCACTTTTACTTTCATCAAGAGGCTTTTTAGTTCTTCTTTACTTTCTGCCATAAGGGTGATATCATCTGCATATCTGAGGTTATTGATATTTCTCCCAGCAATCTTGATTCCAGCTAAAATATAGATGATGCATATTACATATTATTATATATTACAGGTACACAACATAGTGATTCACAATTTTTATAGGGCATACTCCATTTAAAGTTATTATATGATATTTTCAATATTCCCCATGTTGTACAATACATCCCAGTAGCTGTCAGGATTTTAGTTCCGCCACCAGGTATCGAACCTTGGGCCCACAACAGTGAGTCTTAACCACTGGATGACTAAAGAACTCCCTAGATTCCCTTGACTTCTGAAAAGGCTGAAAGTTGTCTTAAAATATCAATCCTCAAAAAATAAAAAATAAAAAAATTGAAATTGTGCCAAAAAGACAAGCCCTGTCTGCTAAGCCGACTTGCCTATAGACAGCTTGATCTACAGAGAATTTTAAATTTTTTGTGTTGTTTAAATGTTAAATCAACATCCAGATTTATTTTCTTTGTGTGTGTGTGTGTGTGTGTGTGTGTGTGTGGAAATCCAGGAAGCTCCAGAATTCTTACTTTTGAAATCATTCTTAGAAAGGTCTTTGGGGTGGGAGGAAGGCTCACAAGGAAGGGGATATATGTATACTTACAACTCATTTATGATGTTATACAGCAGAAAAGAACACAACATTGTAAACAATTATTCTCCAATTAAAAAAAAATAGGTTAAGAAACAGTAGAAATAGAAAAAAAAGAAGGTCTCTGTTAGCAGATAAAAAAAGTATAAATAGGAATCTGAGTTTTATTCTGGTACTTTTCTCACTCTGCATATTTGAAATGTTTGATCCATACTCTATCTGAAACTTTTTGGTGAGATAAAAATTGAGTTATTTTTCTCTTTTACCAGGTTATTTCTCCACCATCTACACACAGTTTATCATTTCTAACAGAAAAGGTCATCATTTTCAAGTTCTAAAGTTTTACATACATTTGGGTGTTTGGGTATTCTGTTCCATTCATTTATCTATCTTTTCAGTTGTTAGTAAATGAACACTTTGTGGGCACTTATAGCACATTTTGATATCTAGAAGGGCAAATCTTCCTCTACTATACAAAACTTTTAATTTCATCACAACAATTAAAGACAGAATATGTAACCCAAAATCTTTAAAACCATGAAATGTTGATTTGCTTTAAATATAGAAAGACCATACATCCTAAGAAAATGTCTTCCTATTCAAGGACACAGCCAGCTTCCTACTTCAAAGCTGTCTTCTAAGGTCCTTCAGCAAAGAACACATATACCTAAGTGTACACTGATATAAAATGGACATTTAAATGTATCTGAAGAATTTTTAATCCAGAAGTTTATTTGGCATGGGAATTATTTTGCTCACTATGCAGTTTTCTGTAATATATAACCTTACGGTATAAAAAATGTATACATTAAAAATAAGATATTGACAACACCAGAAATCTGTCCACTGCCATGATCCACAATAGGCAATCCATGAAGAAGTGCTTTCATAAATCGCATGAGAAAAAATGTGAGAGCCAGAAGGTTGAGAAGATTTCTTGAAGGCTATATAACTTGAGAGCTTTTACTCATGAGTACATCATGCTAACCCATGCGAATAAAAAGTAGGAGGAAGAAAGGAAAAACAGATGCTATTCATATTTCATTTCACTTCTGTGATTACCGACATTCAGTTAAATGACTTTAAAACTATCAGTAAAGCTCTATAAGGGGAATTATAAATGGGTCCAAAACGAGCTAAGGCTTTTTGCTGCCTATAAAGTCTGTGGGGTGCTGGATTCCAGGAAGGTATCCAGGAGCCTTGGAGGGGAAACTCACAGGAGGGATCTCTGCCAGGCCCTTCCACTCTGCTTACCTGTTCATCTTGTCCATGTCGTTCAGGCCATTTTTTCCAAACAACAGAACATGCTGCACTTTGGCTACGTTGCCCACAATGGCAGCTTTGTGGATCTTTCTGAGGTCTTTGTCTCGGATGCGGTACCCGGGCTGGAAGTTGATTCCATGACCACTGTCTCTCACTGGGTTGATGGAGGAGCCAAAGGGCTACACACCCTTCTTACTCCCGAAGCCAAAAATCTTCTTCATTGCAGAGCCTACAGACACACACACCTTACCTCTCCCTTGGCTCTTCAGAGTCCCCTAAACCCAACATGAGCACTACAGTTAAGCCAGAGCCGTCCTGCCACAACCTCCCAGCTGGGAAGCTCAACGGTTTGGAATCTCTCATCCCAGAATGATCGTTGCTAAGCAACACCTCTAAACACATTGCCCATGCACACAGAGGCCTGGCATGCCAGCCCAGTGCTCATATGCAAGAACTGTAAGTTGATTTCCTGAAAGAAACAAACACTATCAATAAACCTTTACCTAAACTAAGAAGGAGAGAAACTGAAATATAGAAAAGGAAACTGAAATATAGAAATGAAAGTGACATTATAACTTTATGACTGTCAAAATAACTATAGTATCCAAAGCAATCTACAGATTCAGTGCAATTTCTATCAAATTACCAATGGCATTTTTCACACAACTAGAACAAAAAATTTTACAGTGTGTATGAAAACAAAAGACCCCAAATAGACAAAGCAATCTTGAGGAAGAAAAGCAAGAGCTGACAGAATCAGGTACCCTGACTGCAGACTACTCTGCAAGCTTCAGTTATCAAAACACAGTACTAGCACAAAAACAGAAATATATTGAATGATCAATGGAACAAGACAGAAAGTCCAGAAAGAAACCTACGTACCTGTGGTCAATTAATCTAGGATAAAGGAGGCAAGACTATACAAAGGAGAAAAGACAGCCCCTTCAATAAGTGGTGCTGAGAAAACTCAACAGCTACACATATAAGAAGGAAATCAGATCACTCCCTAACATCATACACAAAAATAAACTCAAAATGGATTAGGCACCTAAATATAAGACAGGTCCTGTAAAACTCAGAGGAGAATATAGGCAGAACACACTCTGACATAAATTACAGCAGGATCATTTTTCATCCACCTCCTACAGTAATGAAAATAAAGAGAGAAATAAGCAAATGGGATATAATTAAACGTAAAAGTTTTACACAGTGCAGGAAATCATAAACAAGAAAGACGACAACCCACAGAATGGGAGACAATATTTGCAAATGATGCAATTGACAAGGGATTAATCTCCAACATATTCAAACATCTCAAAGAGCTCAATATCAAAAAACAAACAACCTGATCAAAAAATGAGTATAAGATCTAAATATACATTTCTGTAAGGAACACCTACAGACAACCAAAAAGCACATGAGGGATGCTCAGAAAGGATGCTCTGCATCATTAATTATTATAGAAATGCAGAAATACTATAATAAAGTATCATTTCAAACCAATCAGAATAGCCACCATCAAAAAATATACAAACAATAAATGCTGGAGAGAGTGTAGAGAAAAGGAATCCTTCTACACTGCTTATGGAATGCAACTAGGTACACTCACTGTAGAAAACTCTATAAAGTTTGCTGTAAAAACTAAATATAGAGTTGCCATATGATTCAGCAATCTCAGTGCTTGGCATATATCTGGAGAAAACCATAATTCAAAAAGGTACATGCACCCCAATGTTCACTGCAGAACTATTTAAAATAGCCAAGACATTGAAGCAACCTATGTGTCCATCAACAGAAGAATGGATAAAGAAGATGCAGTATACACACACACACACACACAGCGAAAATGGAATATTACTCAGCCATAAAAAGAAATAATAATGGCATTTGCAACAACACAGATGGATCTCAAATTACAATACTAAATGAGGTAACTCAGACAGAGAAAAACAAGTATCACATCACTTACATGTGGAATTTAATAAAAATAAACTTATTTACATAACAGAAACCAACTCAAAAGATCTGAAAATCAAATTATGGTTATGAAAGGGAAAACATGAGGGGAAGGACAAATTAGAAGATTGGAGTTAACATATATACACTATTTTCTAGTAGTCATGTATGGATATGAGAGTTGTACAATAAAGAAGGCTGACTGCCAAAGAATTAATGCTTTTGAACTGTGGTGTTGGGAATAGACTCTCAAGAGTCCTTGGACTGCAAGGAGATTAAACGAGTCAATCCTAAAGGAAGTCAATACTGAATATTCATCGGAAGGACTGATGTTGAGGCTGAAGCTCCAATATTTCAGCCAATTGATGTGAAGAGCTGACTCATCAGAAAAGATCCTTTGGCTGGGAAAGATGGAAGGCAGGAGGGGAAAGGGGACAACAGAGGACGAGAGGGTTGGATAGCATCACCAACTCAATGGGCATGAATTTGAGCTAACCCCACAAGATAGTGGAGGACAGAGGAGGCTGGCGGGCTGCAGTCCATTAGTCGCAGAGTTGGACACGACTGAGTGACTAACACTTTCACTTTGAATATGGAAAACTTAACAGTGCTGGTTTTTAAATCATTTAAGTTAGCTGCAGAGAAAATACTTAGTATCAAAAGTACTTAGATACTACTGTTTAAAAGTAGTATTCAGTTCAGTTCAGTCGCTCAGTCGTGTCTGACTCTTTGCGACCTCATGAATTGCAGCACGCCAGGCCTCCTTGTTCATCACCAACTCCTGGAGTTCACTCAAACTCACATCCAAAGAATCAGTGATGCCATCCAGCCATCTCATCCTCTTTCGTCCCCCTCTCCTCCTGCCCCTAATCCCTCCCAGCATCAGAGTCTTTTCCAATGAGTCAACTCTTCGCATGAGGTGTCCAAAGTACTGGAGTTTCAGCTTTAGCATCATTCCTTCCAAAGAAATCCCAGGGTTGATCTCCTTCAGAATGGACTGGTTGGATCTCCTTGCAGTCCAAGGGACTCTCAAGAGTCTTCTCCAACACCACAGTTCAAAAGCATCAATTTTTCAGTGCTCAGCTTTCTTCACAGTCCAACTCTCACATCCATATATGACCACTGGAAAAACCATAGGCTTGACTAGACAAACTTTTGTTGGCAAAGTAATGTCTCTGCTTTTCAATATGCTATGCAAGGAGTAAGCGTCTTTTAATTTCATGGCTGCATTCACCATCTGCAGTGATTTTGGAGCCCCCCCCCCACAAAAAAAAATAAAGTCTCACAGTGTTTCCACTGTTTCCCCATCTATTTCCCGTGAAGTGATGGGACCAGATGCCATGATCTTTGTTTTCTGAATGTTGACGTTTTAGCCAACTTTTTCACTCTCCTCTTTCACCTTCATCAAGAGGCTTTTTAATTCCTCTTCACTTTGTGCCATAAGGGTGGTGTCATCTGCATATCTGAGGTTATTGATATTTCTCCTGGCAATCTTGATTCCAGCCTGTGCTTCTTCCAGCCCAGAATTTCTCATGATGTACTCTGCATATAAGTTAAATAAGCAGGGTGACAATATACAGCCTTGACGTACTCCTTTTCCTATTTGGAACCAGTCTGTTGTTCCATGTCCAGTTCTAACTATTGCTTCCTGACATGCATACAGACTTCTCAAGAGGCAGGTCAAGTGGTCTGATATTCCCATCACTTTCAGAATTTTCCACAGTCTATTGTGATCCACACAGTCAAAGGCTTTGGCATAGTCAATAAAGCAGAAATAGATGTTTTTCTGGAACTGTCTTGCTTTTTCAATGATCCAGCGGATGTTGGCAATTTGGTCTCTGTTTCCTCTGCCTTTTATAAAACCAGCTTGAACAACTGGAAGTTCATGGTTCACGTATTGCTGAAGCCTGGTTTGGAGAATTTTGAGCATTACTTTACTAGCCTGTGAGATGAGTGCAATTGTGCGGTAGTTTGAGCATTCTTTGGCATTGCCTTTCTTTGGGAATGGAATAAAAACTAATCTTTTCCAGTCCTCTAGCCACTGCTGAGTTTTCCAAATTTGCTGGAAAATTGAGTGCAGCACTTTCACAGCATCATCTTTCAGGGTTTGAAATAACTCAACTAGAATTCCATCACCTCCACTAGCTTTGTTCGTAGTGATGCTTTCTAAGGCCACTTGACTTCACATTCCAGGATGTCTGGCTCTAGATGAGTGATCACACCATCGTGATTATCTGGGTCATGAAGATCTTTTTTGTACAGTTCTTCTGTGTATTCTTGCCACCTCTTCTTAATATCTTCTGCTTCTGTTACGTCCATACCATTTCCGTCCTTTATCGAGCCCATCTTTGCATGAAATGTTCCCTTGGTATCTCTAATTTTCTTGAAGAGGTCTCTAGTCTTTCCCATTCTGTTGTTTTCCTCTATTTCTTTGCATTGATCACTGAGGAAGGCTTTCTTATCTTTTATTGCTATTCTTTGGAACTCTGCATTCAGATGCTTATATCTTTCCTTTTCTCCTTTGCTTTTCACTTCTCTTCTTTTCACAGCTATTTGTAAGGCCTCCCCAGACAGCCATTTTGCTTTTTTGCATTTCTTTTCCACGGGGATGGTCTTGGTCCCTGTCTCTTGTACAATGTCACAAACCTCCACCCATAGTTCATCAGGCACTCTATCTATCAGATCTAGCCCTTTAAATCTATTTCTCACTTCCACTGTATAATCATAAGGGATTTGATTTAGGTCATACCTCAGTGGTCTAGTGGTTTTCCCTACTTTCTTCAATTTCAGTCTGAACTTGGCAATAAGGAGTTCATAATCTGAGCTACAGTCAGCCCCTGGTCTTGTTTTTGTTGACTGTATAGAGCTTCTCCATCTTTGGCTGCAAAGAATATAATCAATCTGATTTCAGTGTTGACCATCTGTTGATGTCCATGTGTAGAGTCTTCTCTTGTGTTTTGGAAGAGGGTGTTTGCTATGACAAGTGCATTAATACTACTTAAATGTAGTATTTTTAAAATACCATATAAATTTTCATCATACACACAAAAATATTTCCCTTTAATAAGGATTTTCTTATCATGTTTAATGAGAAACAACTAAAATGTCATGAAAACAGTCCAGAAGGGAATTTTTACTATTTATCTTTCAGATCATATATTTTTTCTTCAAAATCTGTACATATCCTTGTGATGTTTACAAAAGCAGGTCCTGAGACAGATTTGACCCATCTGTAGCTCCTAGAGGAGACAATCCATAGGACTCAGATTCAAATTTAGCAGCAGCTGGAAAGAAAAAGGATTACATTCTTTATCTAAAATACTTGAGTTAACTCAGTATTAGAAAAAAACTGACATATTTCTAAGTGCTCTGAAAACTGAAACATATCTATAAATGACAGAAAACAAAATACAAGATTACAATTACATACTCACCCCATGGTCCCACATGTGGCTGAGTATCAGAGCTTCTGGCTTTCTCATTCTTCATTCATTTACTCAATAACCATCTGCTAAGGTGCTGTGACAAACACTGGAATTACAAGATGAAGGTGACCTAGTCACCCTGAGAAATGATAATGCCATAAACTGTAAAAATAGATGAACAGACAATTTCCATACGGTGTCATAAATACTAAGACAGATATACAAGATGGCACAAGGAACACTAAGAAGGGACAGCCGGCTTTGTGTCAATACTGCCAGCTTTTTGGTGGAGGTGCTATGGAAGTAGCTACCTGAAGGACAGGAAAAAGTACAAGAGTCAGAGGGGAGAAGAATGTACAAAGACCAGAGGTAAGGAAACGAATCTGTGGGATCCTACACAGTCTGGCTGGTTAGATGCACAGTTAAGGGGCAGAATAAGGTGGTAAAGAGATAAGGCCAACTACTTTGGAAGGACCCACATTGATGCAGGTGTTTGGAGCTTTTCCTGAGGGCAAGAGATAAACTACTGACAAAGTCAATGACACAGAAATTATAAAGTCACCCACCAAGTGACAGCTAAACAAACATAACGGTTTGAGTCTGGGTGTTCTAGCCTTAACCACTACTAGACATACATTTTGGCAACATACCTTCTCTTAGTTCTCTAGTTTTACTCCTTTCCAACTCCTGCTGCATCTGAAATAAGTCAAATATTATTTATCTTTAAGTTAAGCAAGAGATATTATCATAGGAATGTTATACAGCTTACTAAATCTGACATTTAAATAATACTTTTAGAGACTAGACCTAACTCGAAGATTACTTAAGTAGAAAAATAATCACATAAATAAAATGCATTCCTACTTATTCCACTTATAAATAACAGAGAACATATATATAGAACGTTAACTGATTAAAAGTACAATTAATATCAGTCTATCGAGTACACATAATTTCAAAGAATTAGAGAATGACCCATGATCCTAGGAATGACCCACATGATTACTATCTTCTCCCCCTAACAGCTCCTGCCCTAAATACATACTTCTGAGACCTTTATTTTGATTTCTAGGTGAGGATCCTGTTCAAATGGAGGAAGTAGTTTGAGTTGAATGTTATTAAGGAGACCACACCTGCAATTTTCTTTAAACTTTTCCATTTAACAAAAACACAGAAAGGTGAGAAAATTATACACAAGAAAACGATGTACCAGCAAGTTTTTATTCTAAAGGTGTTTAGTGAGAAGGATTAACACATAACTATTCGTTTCCAAACTATGTCCCATAGAAGGGGAAGGTCCCAAAGGGGTCACTGCAGGGTTGAGGAACTGAGAAGTCACAAGTGCAGGACCTCTGGCCACTCCTTTGGCTAAAAGGGTTTACACTTATCTCTGTTTTATATAATATGGCTCCACACAAATTTTTTTTTAAAGAAAGTTTGTTTTCTTTGAAAAAAACAAAACAAAACCTTTTTTTAAGGTATGAGAGTCATCATTTAGGCAAAGTTCTTACTTCTACAAAAGAAGTAAGAAAGCCAATGACTTTCTTACTGAGTCCAGAGTCCTATGCCAGCTACTTCCTCAGATTAAGAAAAAACACATAGATTTTTTAACTATAATGCAGAGAAAATGAATATGTAAAACCTTCTTAAATAGTTCAATAATGCTTGTGACATGACATGACATAGTAGCTTTTTAAGTAAATCATGTTTTAAAGGTAAGAGGGATGGTATGGGGAGGGAGGTGGGAGGGAGCTTCAGGATGGGGAACATGTGTACACCCGTGGTGGATGCATGTTGACGTATGGCAAAATCAATACAATATTGTAAAGTAAAAATAAATAAATAAAATAAATAAATAAATAAATATCTAAAAAAAGTATAAATTATTGTCAAACTCCTATATGTAGTAGTCATTTGATATAATTAATTTATAAACATATATTTAAGGAAAAAAACACACACGACAGGGAACTTGAAGGAGAAAAGTTTCAAGATGAGGACTTATAATCCTACCCTCCTTATGAGAGGTGAGGAGATTTACCTAATGTGAGTTTGGGAGAAGGAACTTCTCCCAAAGTGCTTGCTCGGTTCCAAATCACTACTTTTATTTTTTTATTATTTTTTTAAATTTTATTTTATTTTTAAACTTTACAATATTGTATTAGTTTTGCCAAACATCGAAATGAATCCGCCACAGGTATACCCGTGCTCCCCATCCTGAACCCTCCTCCCTCCTCCCTCCCCATACCCTCCCTCTGGGTCGTCCCAGTGCACCAGCCCCAAGCATCCAGTATCGTGCATCGAACCTGGACTGGCGACTCGTTTCATACATGATATTATACATGTTTCAAATCACTACTTTTAAAAGATGTATGTGCCCACAGCACCGTGAACTTGGCTGTGCAGTAAGCAGCCTATGTCTGAGACGGGGGTCAGGCATTTTCTTCCTCCTCTTAGGCCTGCATGGGGAAGTGTCTGACTTGGGATGAAGTGTTCTGAGGCCCGCTGTGACCACACAGCTAAAGCACATCCTCCAGTTTCACAGCTCTCAAGTACTAAGACCCATTGTAGATACAGTGTTGTCAAAGAAACCTTAATTGCTCTCCAACAATGGCAAAAAGCCAAATGAGAAAACAGTTTGAGGCTGTATTTAACAAGGGCTACTTTTCTGTGCATCACAAACATCAGGAAAACACCATCAACCATAAACCTGTATGCATTGACTGAAATGGATATTTTAATCATAATGATTAACAGTGAAAACTGGTTGCAATTTAAAACTCCCATCATTGCTATCTTAGATACCATTCATCCAGGTGATGTCAAGATAGAGATAAAGTGAGCTTCATTTATAATGTTTAAATGTTTGAATTAACTACAAATCTAGAAATATTCTACAAATGCTCAGCAAGATTGTCTTTTTTTAATTTTAAATAAAAATGCTATAGGTAAAATAGCAATTAAAGAAAATGACAAAAATGTCATTTTTGTAAGAAATGACAAAATTTATGTAAGAAAATGACAAAAAATGTTAAGCCAAAACTAGAAACTAATGTTTTAGTTTAGTATTTTAAGTTTATTTAATTCATAAAAAGGATTTACATAGGATTCCTTTAAACAAAAAGCATCCATATGTGGTTAGTGTTTAGATGCCAGTGATTCACTTATGCTTAGAGGCAGAAAAACTTCGTTGGGTACAGCAGAGCTTGGAAATGATTATGAAGCATTGCCAACTGAAATCAATTAGAAAGGAAGTGAAACATCTGAAAGAATACTTTTGGATACTAGGCAATAAGATTTCATTTCTAAAGTAGAATTTAAATGCAGCTTTTCAAGAAATTTAATAATTTAATAAGTATCTCTTAAAATCAAGAACTCTGGGACAAAAAATCATAAAATTTCTGTCTCCTTTATTAGTATAGCTAATTATGGCTTGCACTTAGTGCGCATTAAGTCAAATAAACAACTCAGAAGTTCACCAAATTAAAAACAAGGATCATTCATATCAAAAATCTGAAACCCAGCACAAAAAAGATAATAGAACTAACCTTGGTCAAGTAAGCCTCCATGCTGTTATTCGAAGGGCATGGAATTGAGGTAGAAAAGCCTACGTTTGCTCTTGGAGTAAGATTTCCCTTGAGCACTAAAGGATTATTGAAATTTCCAACACAAGGGGGCTCGAGCTAAGAATGCCCGAATGAGTAAATATTTGTTCTGCTATTTCTCCACCTCAAGTTTGGTGCTGATCACTGCCAGTCTCCCATGAGTCCTGGGGAAGATGGAATACACCAACTTAATGATTTGCATTTTTAAAGTTGCCATATAGTAAATGGAATTCCCAATAAACTGTTTGAACACTGAAAACACAGAGCAGACCTCCTGTAAACAATAATAGCTGTAACCTTGTTCTAAAGAAGTACACATGTGTCTAGGGCTCCTCAAGTAACAAGTCACAGTTGGGAGAGGAGAGAAAGGGCATCAGGGAGAAAGGGAGGTGGCCTCACAGTGACACCTGCTGCCCTCTGGGACACACCTTCCTCTAGGAAACAGTTCAGGGATGAAGAAACACCCGATCCCACAAAGCCACTTTCAAGTATTTGCTTTCACCACCCTTGTATACACGTTTCACTCATGACCTCGGAGAAATTAAGTTTTGGCTCTGAGGAATCATCCAGAGTCACAATCTAGAGGGGAGGACAAGAAAGTCAATGGGTTATTGAAAAGAGCTAAAACAGCCCCAGGAACAATTACAAGTGTCCCCTACTTTTCCAAAGTTCACTTTATGTCACTTCACTTCTAGGAATGGCCTAAGTCAGCATCTGTTTTTGATAATAAAAAAAAAAAATTTTGAAGAGACTTTTTGATTTCATATAAAAAGTTTCAGCATACGTTTTACAGTGAAAGGCATCACGCTCCCCAAGCAGGGAGACTGACCCCACTGAGCTCCTTCCCTGGAAGCCACACCCCACATCTCAGTGTCAAGTTACCACAACCCTGAACCCTATATGGGAGCACCTGTGCTTCACTTGTGCATATTCATTTTAGGCTTCAACTAGCAGAACGTGCCCTTGGGTACCTACTTCTTTGCTGTATGCTGCTTTGGCTTATGAAAGGCTTCCTAGGAATGCTCTGCTTTCAGACAGTGGGGAAAGCTGGACGAGGCACTGGAGGTGCCATCTGCCCTTTCCATCCTCCACACATCCTCCCTCAGTCAGATAACCATACTATTTCTAGCCACCCTGTGAATTATCCTGTCTTTCACTCCTGTGTTAATTGCCCCCAATTTCACAAGCATACCTTTATGCAGTGTGCTGCTGCTGCTAAGTCACCTCAGTCGTTTCCGACTCTGTGTGGTAAAACTTAAAAGGACACTGTATTAATAGTTTGTCTTAGGCCTCCCTCTAGCAGTGACCATCTAGTTAGCTTTCACTTCCTACTAATCTCATGAACTGCGCTCTATAAAAATTAGGCTTTAGAGACAAATTAACGAACTAAATTTACTTTCTGTGATTCTGTGTTTTGACTTGCTTGTCTAGTTTACCTTCCAGTGACTTTCTAACTTCTAGTTCTACTAGGTAGAGTTGCTTATATTTTTCCAACTCTGCTTTATGAGAATCTTTTTGCAAAGTTTTCACCTTGGAGAGTTCAGATTCCAAGTCTTTAATTATGAGTTCCATCTGACTTCTTATGGAAGCATTATTCTTCTCTTGTAACTGCTCTTAATTCTCCTGAGATGCTGCTTGCATCTAAGGCAAATTTTAAAAGATAACATTTTAAAAATAATCATTAGCCTAGAAAATAGTATTTGCTCCCTTTACTTTTGAGTCAATGATTCAGAAAGCAATTTTAAAGGTTAAGCACTGGGACAACCCAGAGGGATGGTATGGGGAGGGAGGAGGGAGGAGGGTTCAGGATGGGGAACACATGTATACCTGTGGTGGATTCATTTTGATATATGGCAAAACCAATACAATATTGTAAAGTTAAAAAATTAAATTAAAACAACAACAACAAAAGCAGAAGTTTAAAACAATTATTGTCAATGTGAAGTGAATTAAATGTGAATTATAAAATTAAAGTGGAATTATTGTAATAGTGGTACTTATATAATCTGATAATTCAAAGAACAAGAGGATCAACTTAAAATTTTATTGAACAAGACAACTTAAACACAATTCAAGAGGATGGGACCAGTTCTAAACCACAATATTTTCTTTTCCTTCTAGTAGTCTTGTTTTATACCAATTGGTCTTATAAATGAAAGGATTCTCTAGTGAGAATCATTCTGATAGGTCAATTTGGTGATAACTGTGATGGAAACAGAAATATTTAAAGGGAGAAACAAGTGCCCCCTTCCTTCCAGAAAACTACCAAACCAACTGCTCTAAAGGAAGTAGAGGAAACACAGAAGCTGTATAGATCCAAAACATAATTTACAATGAGGTGAATTCAAGAACATGACAGATGAACAAATTAACCTGCAAAAATAGGTTGACTTCCTTTAATTTCTCTATGAGATCCTGTCTCGCCCTTTCATCAATCTCCCGTTTATACTGCTCTACTTCACTGTGTTCTATCATATTCATTTCTATATGACTTCTGAGGTTCACTACTTCTTGCTCCAACTTCTTTTTATTCTTCTATAGTTTTTCACATTTCTTTTGCATTCCTTTCATAGATAATAACTCCTCTAGAAGAACTTGATTTTTTGCATCCAGGTGCAGACATTTTGAAGATGCAGTTTCCAGCTCTGCTGTAAGATCGTCAATCTGCAAGAATAAAACAATACTGTTTGGTAATGAGGCAAGTGGACTGAGCACAGCCTAACTCAAACCCAGGATCAAATAGATACGATGGTATCTGTATTGCAGAATGTAGGACCAGGGATTACTCAGAGAATCAAGAAAGAAGTTCAAACCACCAAGAGTCACAAAATATATTCTTCACTGTCATCATCTTTGTCACACAACATTTGCACTTGATTTTACACTCTTTTCTATTTTTTCTCCATAAAATCACTACAAGTCACCTCTTAGTAGAATGTCTCTTACTCCTTCCCCCCATCTTAATGTCCCATGTTTTAAAGAAGTTTGAGGGATACTGTATTGAGTTATCTAGGGCTGAGTTAATAAACGCTTCCCAAAAGAAGATTGTGAAAATAAGACTCTCATTAATAAGTCTTATAAATATGGATTCTAATCCCATGCATTTTTCTGAACTATGAATAGTTTTTGCTAATTTGAACTGCATTCCAAAGAAAAATAATTCAAAAGGTTAAAGAAATCCCATCTCCTAATAGCTTAGTGAGATGATCCATACATTTTTCTGAACAACAACAACAACAACAAAAATGCCTCATTTTTGTAACCATTTGTTACTTTTCACAGAACGGAACATACCAAACAAAACAACAAACAAAATTTGTGGGAATTTCAGTGACACTGAGTTGCAAAGAACTTTCCTTTAGACAGAATGATTACTCAGTAAGTCGAGGTGAGTGGATGTGGTGGTATTGAAACTGTCTACAAATTCTTTGACACATTTCTCTGAAATTCCCTCCCCTTAAATATGTGCTGCCCTCAGTAACTGATTTCTACTGGACGGAGTCTGGGGAAACTGACTTTTGCTCTGTGGGAAAGCCCACCCTTAGCATAAGTTACTATGCTGCGAAGACGCTCAGACCACATGCTGAACACCTTGACAGTACCCCCACTGACAGCCCCCAACTAATGCCCCATCCAAAAGCTATCTCCAACTGCCAGACATGTGCATGAACTAATCTTCAGATGACTCTGGTCCCCACCTTCACGATATCCCAGCTGATGCCGACTGGAAAAGAAACGTGCTGGCCTCACTCACTGAGCCTTGCCCCAACACAAATGTTTGAACAAAGTAAATGCTGTTTTGAGCCACTAGGCTTTGACATGGTTTATTATACAATTTGCTGGCAATAAATACCTGGCACAGATACTGATATTAAAAATGCATTAAAAAAGAACTAAAAGATGTGAGAATGCCTTTCAACCTGGAGGTAGGTGAGATCTGAATGGATGCAGGGAAAGAAATGAAAACCCAAAGGGCTTCATGACATTGTAAACTGAATCCTGATGGCCCTTAAAGAGGCTGCTGGTGACAGCTTCTAGGCAAGAGAAGAAAACAACACTGAAACACAGGGGAAAGGAGACTCTTGCTACGAACCAGCTGAAAGTAACATCAATGAGAGGGATAAGCTATCAAAAAAAGGGGGGGGCTATTAAATATAAAGGAACCAGGCTCAATTATATTTGGGTTCAATATCTGTTATCTCCTTTACAGCATCTCCACATGTCCAGTGGTCACACGATGCTAAAAGAAAGAAACAGCTTCTGGGCTAAGATCAAATCTGGGTGCTGTCAGGAAAACATGGTCTAAAGGTGAAGCCTGTAGACTGTAAAACCCTTCATTAAGACCATGGAAAGACTTAAGGTGGTGCCTCAAATTCCTTTAAATATCTTAAGGGCATAAGAATTTTAAAGGCATCATCCTACAAAGCTTCACAAGAAGCCCAAGGTGCAGAGCTTCTCTCAAAAAAAAGATTTGTGAGGGTAGCCTCTCCAATGATGTGAGCCCCAATCCAATTTTCAGGACAGTAGAAGCTTTAAAGAGAACCTTGGCAGTAAAAAAACAGTGCTTGGCCTAACAGAGACCAAGACATACAAATGAGAATAGCCCTTTGGGATTTTCTTAGAAGTTCAATAAAGAGGAAGCTGGCTTAAGAAACATGACTCAGCTACAGACAGAGGTCATTTCTTATGAAAAGGACAGCACACAGAGCTCTGAGGGTAGAACAAAGGAGAAGCACTCCTATGGGCAGGACCAAGTCCTCATCAAAGAGCTGGCAGCACCAAACTGGACCTCAGAGCTGCTATGGACTATGGTGCCTCCTGTTTCCCATTTCTGAACAGGAGAGTCTAGTCATTCAGCAGAATGGTGGGGGTGTGGGTGGCAGATAACTTGTCCCTTTAGTTCTCAAGTCTTAGTACTGAGAAGGTTGTGCTCACAGGGTCACACTCTAGAAACCACACCCAGAAGCCTCATCTGCATGTGCCACCTGTACCTGATGAAGATGGTAAGACCTGTACTTGAGCCTGGGCCTGACACTGTTAACAACTGAGACTTGTGAGGGAATGGGTAGGGAAAAGGGTATTTTTCATTGGAAGGAATATAAAAAAATTGTGGCCAGTGAGTAACTGTGCTAGTTTTTAAATGTACCCATTATTTTTAAAAACTTTATTCTGTAAAAAATGGTAGAATATAGGCCAAGAATAAGTGACTTGCTCCTGTTGAACAGAAGATGATGAAAATGATGCTGTGTGAACTGCAAAGTGAGGTTAGACAAGGCAGCAGAGCTTCTGACTGGCTCTCAACCTGGCAACCAGGCTCCATGTTGCAAGTAAGCCCAGGCTGCAAAGAGAGCCTAGGTGTTCAGGGTAGGTGTTTCACTTGTCTGCCTTCACCAAAGTCCAGCCAACCATAGATACCAACTATCAGACATGGGAATGAACACACCTTCACCCGATTCCAGCCCCCAGCCCTCGAGCTGCCCCACCTGAAGCTGAGGGGACAAGAAGCCAGCCATCCTGGCCACCTTTTCCTAAGTGTAGATTTTGAACGAAACCAATGTTGTGTATTGAAGCCACTCAACTTAAAGCTGATTAGGAAAAAACAGAAAAATTGATTTTTGAAAAAGAGAAAATAAAGAAACATAATTTGAATGCAGGTAGAAACTGGTCTCCTATAAACTGGAATATAATAAAAGGTGAGATTGTTAATGACAATGTTGATGAGAAGCATATAACTAGAAGGAAGACTTAAGAACTATTCAGGAAGAAGTTTTTTCAGGGTTCCCTTCAATTATAATTTCTTACAAATAGGCAGGTGTGACTCCTTAGAATTTCTGCTCAAGATTGAAAGCAATGAAGACTAGTAAGCAATGAGACATATGATTTGAACTTTAAGAAATAACTAGAAATAGTTTAATTACCAAAATCAGACTTCTGACCTCATCTCAATTTATTAAAATTCTAAAACAGATGGGTAGCTTTGAGTAGTTACTAATCTAGAACTCAATCTTCATTGTCCTCTCCTCACAGAGAGAAATAAAACACCACAAGATGCCACTTCATACTTGCTAGGATGGCTATACTCACAGAGACAGGTAATGACTAGTGTTGACAGGAATGTATAGAAATGGGAACGTTTTACATACTTCAGATAAAAATATAAAATGATGCAGCCATGCTGGAAAAGAGTACGGCAGGTCCTCAAAAGGTTAAACAGAGTTGCTGTGTAATACAGCAATTCTATTCATAACTGCTTTCCCAAAAGAAATGAAAACATATATTCACACCAAAACTTAGACATCAATGTTCACAGCAACATTACTGACATTAGCCACAAAGTAGAAACAACCCCAAAGGTCCATCAGATGATGAATGAATAAATCAAATATGGTACATCCATACAATAGAATATTAATGAGCAATAAAATCAAGGAAATACTGATACATGTTAGATGTACCTTGAAAATATTATGCTAAATGAAAGAAGGCAGTCACAAAGGATCCCATATTGTGTGATTCCACTGAAACAAAATGTCCAGAAAAGGGACATCTACACAGTCAGGGAGTGGAGTCATGGTTTCCTCAGGCTGGGAAGATCAGGAAAAGAAAACTGGCACAGGGTGATTTCTTTGGAGGGTGATGAAAATGTTCTAACGTGGTAATGCCTGTATAACTCTTTAAACACAATAAAGTTACTGAACGGTATGGTTTAAATGAATGAACTGCATGGTATGTTCATTAGATTTCAACAAACCTGTCACCCAAAACAACGGACGCTTTGGGGTCATTAATGCTGTGCTGCTTAGCTTCAGATCACCAGCCAGGGTTCAAGACAGAGAGAGAGTCAAGAGTGTGCCCTTTTTATCTCAAAATGATATAGGGAAAAGCTGTCTTTTTTACTGGTGTCCAACCTAAAAAATTAATAGACAAATCTGTGTTTCACTGCTGAAAGCATGGAATGATTTATATTTCCCCAAATTAAGTGATTTGGGGGTTCTAAAACTGATTTAAAATTACCTTATGTTTTAGCATATTAATTTGAATATCCATTTCAGTTTGACTGGTTTTTAAATCTCCATGGAAACTAAGCTCTCCGTTTTCATATTCATTTAACGTCCTTCTTGTCATTTTTAAGAGTTTCTTAAATCTGTAGAAATGTATAGAATGAGTAAATTCTTTAAGAGCAGATATCTAATAATTAAACAGATATATGTTCTATCAGATAAAACAAATTATAAATTATAATCCTTTCTCATTGTTCAAATTTAATATTCCTTAAAAGTATAATAACTAAATTCTAATCTTAGATAAATATTATGAAGAAAAATTTTATCACCTTTAAATACACTGTGTGATATATGTAATATATGAGTTCTTATAAATAAGTTAACGTCCATTTTTAGCATGCTAGTGTGAAATATTAATTTATTATTAAATGTTAGTTATAAACCAGAGATCAGTATTCAAGCTAAAGATGAAGAGATATTATATATGAATGTTTTTTGAAAAGACACAAGACACGTTTTTTTCCTGTTGACCACAGCCTCTACAAAAAGAAAAGGAAGTAGATACAAAAAGCCAACAAGATTCTTACTCAAAATTAAGAAAAAAAAAAAGAAAAGAAAAATCTTTGGAGCCTGAGTTAAGTGGCAAATAACCCAGGCTGAGAGTTTTAGAAGAAAGGAAATCAGAAGAGAGAGCGAGGGTACCAGTCTCTTCAAGACTGTTTTAAGAGGTGTAGAAATCTTGCCCAGCACATTGTTAACAAAATGCAAAGCAATGTAGAGAAAATTAAAAGAGAAAAATATTAATGAGAATCAGAGAAGAACCCTTTTTATAATCATCCCTTGGCATCCACAGAGGACTGGCTCAAAAATCCCACAACACTCTGTATATACAAAATCCACGGATGCTCAAGTTTCCCAAAGCACATTTTCCCTATACTTTCAGTCATCCCTAAATCACTTACATTATCTAATACAATGTAAACGCTTTGTAAATAGTTATAAATACAGTGTAAACACTATGGAAATAGTTGCCAACTTGAGACCAATCCAAGTTTTGCTTTTTGGGACTTTTTCAATTTTTTTTCCCTGAATACTTTTGATCTTGGGTTGGCTGAATCTGTAGATGATGAGGGTTAACTGCACTCAGCAAAAAAAACAACAACACAGAAGCAGTTTTTTATCTTACTGATCAAAACATGGTCACCAATTTTATTATTCTTTAAGTTACACATAGATTTTTGTATGTACATTTTATAACTAAAATTTTGGGGCAAAAAGAAAATATAAGACAAATCAAGATACTTTTTAATGTTGTCCAACAAAAACACAGCTAGGTTTTTAGATAATAAATTACTTGAATGATGAAGGGAAGGAACACAATTAAAAGAAGGCAGGATTACCAAAAAGAACAAAGATAGTTTGCAGAAGTAAAAATTCAGCATAGATAATGAGGAAGAGAGTGACATTACTATATGCAGAGGCATGGTTTTTACTGTTTTAGAAATCATTACAGATAAGTGTAACACTGCTGCACTCAAAAACATTTCAGATTGTGCTGACTTTCCACAGTAAACCTTGAAATAGGATAATGTGTTTAATTATGAAAATACACATAAAAAATGAATTTGTGTCTAAGGTTTTAAATAAAATAAAATTACACTTTAATTAATAGTTGAGATTATCAGAAATATTAAAATCTTACCCAGTAATCTCTTTCTCTAACTCACTGTTTTTCTTCTTTTCTTGGTCCAAGCTATTTTCTAGAGATTGTTTTAATTCAATGTATTTCTTTAATTGTTCCTTTTCATCCTCAGACTTAGAAAAAAACAAATTTAGAAAATTATTTCTAAACACCTAGAGAGACTTATTCTTTTTTAAAAATATTATTTCTCATGAGTTCACAAGTTAATATGAATTTATAGTAAACACAGTTTTTAAACCTGATTGATGCCAATAACAGATTTCAAAATTGATGACTTCTCCTGAAACAACTTAAATGATTTCATCATTTTTCTGGAATTTAAATTGCCAACATTTATTTGTTAAAAATAGAGACTTTTACACATAAAATACTAAATGTTAATGAAAGTTTTTATAAACACTGCCTATATTTACATTTTACTTCCTAGAGATGCTATAAAATAATTTTCATCAATAGTTCAAGATATTCCAGGTTTTGTTAAGTCACACCTTACTAAAATAATCTTTGAAAAATTCCCATGCAACCCCCATCTCTAAAAAAAAATATCCAACAAATGAAAAATACAGTCATTCAGAAAAATGGTTCTATGCAGACATAGTGTTCATTCTTAATGAAGAGAAAAAACTAAAATATTTAAAATGATTCATTCCCAAAAATCTCACAGAAAGATCTGGATTAAAAAAGGAACTCAAAATTCTCAATCAAATCATTACTCAAATTTCCGGACTCAAATAGATATTTGTGTAACAATGTTCAAAGCAGCAATATTAACAATAGTCAGAAGATGGAATTTCATTGACAGATGAATGAATAAACAAAATGTGGTCTATGTAAAATATTGCTTTTGGATTATCACAAATTTTTAAATTAAAATCTTACTATAAAAATCATGAATTTAAAAATACAATAATTTAATCAATGAGACTTTTCATATTGTCCAAAATATTCCTATATATTACTAGTAAAAAAAAATAAAATCCTTTCTCAGTATGACAGAAATTAAGAGACAAAGACACCAATGTCCCCATCTACTCAAGATAAGGCCTGATGCCCTGTACCGACTCCAAAGTAACACTGAGAATAAAGTCACAACACGAAGGGCCACTGACAACGCAGTTTCATTCTCCAGAAAAAGACACAGGTTCCAAATCTAACTAGACAAGAGGCCTGACACCTAATTCACAACTCAAGGAGCAAGCCGAGTTCAGTGCCTCAACACAAGACGAGGCCTGCCTCCCTTGTTCAAACTCTACAGAAACCTCGAGATGGATGTCAGAAATGGAGAACAACCCTGAAGTTCCCGCCTCAACTCGAGATGAGGCCCTCTTCATTCATGCAGTGATGCGAGACAAATTCCGAGGTGCCCCTCGCAACTCGAAAGCAGATCTGACTTCCCTGAGGAAACATGAGCAGGTCCCGCAAGTCCCCACACAACTAGAGAGGAACCCTAAGCTTCCCACCACAATTCCACAAAAACCACGAAATTCTCCCATCCACACGAGATGAGGCCTTTTTATGCTGCAGTGTTTCCCAAGAAATCTCACGTTCCCTCTTGGAACTGGAAAGGGAACTTGACACCCTTTCTGAAACCCCAGAAGCTTCCCAAGATATCTGTGCCCACTTGAGAGGAATGCTGAGTTTCCCACCACAACTCAAGAAGAGCCCTGTTTTCCCCTCCTCAACTCGAGATGACTGTCGATTATGCTGCTTCATCAGTAAAGGAATGTCAATGTTGCTGTCACCCCTCAAGAGGAGGCCAGTCTCACCTTGAAACTCGAGTGCATTCCCGGGAGTTGTGCCTTAATTCAAAAACGCCCAGATTTCCCCATCCACTACAGATAAGACTAATTCCCCTGCACTGACTCGACTGCAACCCCGAGTATTGACTCAAAACATGAACGGAGGTGTGACAGCACCGGGGTACCTCGAGAAAAAGCCCAAGATTCTTATGCGAACTCGACAGGAAGCCTGACAGCCCTTTTACACCTCGAGAGGGAAGAGGAGTTCCATGTCTCCACATGAAATGAGGCCTGACTCCCCTGTTGAAACTCCATAGGAACCCAGAGATCCATGTCAGAACTGGAGAGGAACACTTAGGTTCCAGCCTCAACTCGAGATGAGGCCCTGTGCCCTGCACCAACTGGAGAGGAATCCCGAGAGCCCCCTTGCAACTCAAATGGAGACTTGACTTTCCTGAGGCAACACGAGTGGGTCCCTGAGGTCCCTGTAGCAACTGAAGAGGAACACCACGTTTCCTGCCTCAACTCGAGAAAACCCAGGAGATTTTCCTCTCAACGCGAGATCAGGTCCCTTTCCACTGTAGCATCTCGAGGGAAATCCCACCTTCCCTCTTAAGACTCGAAACAGTACTTGAAACTCCTTAGGCAACTTGAAAAGTCTCCACTCAAGAGGAACACCAAGTTTCCCGCCACAACTCAAGAAGAGCCCCATTTTCCCCTCCTCATCTTGAGATGAAGGTCCATTCCCCTGCTTCATCTGCAAAGGAATCCCGAAATTCCGTCACACCACAGGAGGCCGGTCTCACCTTGAAACTCGAGAGGAACTCCAGGGTCCGGGACACCGTTCGAAAAGACCCTGATGTAACCATCCACTCAAGACAAGGCCTCATTCCCCTGCAACGACTCGAATGTCACCCCGAGTATCAACTCACAACATGAAAGGAGGACTGAGAGCCCCATGGCACCGCTGGAAATAGCACCAGATCCCTACCTCAACTCGACAGGAGGCCTGACACCCCTTTTCCACTTCGAGAGGGAAGCAGAGTTCCATGTCTCCACACGAGATGAGGCCTGACTCCCCTGTTGAAACTCCATAGGAACCCAAAGACCATGTTAGAACTGGAGAGGAACCTTGATGTTCCATCCTCAGCTTGAGATGAGGCCCTATGCTCCTGCACTGACTGGAGAGGAATCCTGAGAGGCACCTTGTAACAGGAATGGAGACTTGAATTTCCTGAGGCAACATGAGTGGGTCCCTGAGGTCCCCGTCGCAACTCAAGAGGAACTCCAATCTTCCTGATGCAACTTGAGAAAACCTAGGAGATTCTCCCATCAAGGCGAGATTAGGCCCCTTTCTGCTGCAGCGACTAGAGAGAAATTCCACCTTCCCTCTTGAGCCTTGAAAGGGCACTTGACACCGTTTAGGCAACTCAAGAAGTTCCAGACACACCTGTCTCCATTCGAGAGGAACAGCAAGTTTCCCGCCAAAACTCAAGAAGAGCCCCATTTTCCCCTCCTCATCTCGAGATGAGGGTCCATTCCCCTGCTTCGTCTGCAAAGGAATCCCGCATTCCCATCACACTTCAGGAGGAGGCTGGTCTCACCTTGAAACTCGATAGGAACTCTAGTGTCCAGGACACCATTTGAAAAGACACCGATGTCCCCATCCACTCGAAATAAGGCCTCATTCCCCTGCAACGACTCGAATGTCACCCGAGTATCAACTCACAACACGAAAGGAGGACTGAGAGCCCCGTAACACCTCTAGAAATAGTCCATGATCCCTACCTCAACTCAACAGGAGGCCTGACACCCCTTTTCCACCTCGAGAGGGAAGCGGAGTTCCATGCCCCAACACGAGATGACTTCTGACTTCCCAGGGGAATGTCCAGTGGAACCCCGAGATCCCTGTCAGAGTTGAAGAGGAAACCTGTGTTTCCCGCCTCAACTCGAGATGAGGCCCTAGTCCCCTGCACCAACTCGAGAGGAATTCTGACCTGCCCCTCGCAACTCGAAAAGAGACCTGAATTCTCTGAGGCAACAGTAGCGGGTCCCTAAGGTCCCAGTCACAACCCAAGAGGAACCCCAAGCTTCCCGCCCGAACTCGAGAAAAACCACGAGATTCTCCCCTCAACGCGAGATGAGGCCCTTTTCCAAAGCAGTGTCTCGAGAGAAATACCACGTTCCCTCTTGAAAGGCGAAAGGGTACTTGACGCCCTTGATGCAACTTAGGAAGTTCCCCAACATACCCGTCCACACTCGAGAGGAATACCGAGTTTCACGGCACACCTTAATCTGAGCCCCTTTTCCACTTCTCATCTCGAGATGAGGGTCGATTCCTCTGCTTTCTTGGGAAAGGAATCCCAATGTTCCCATCACACCTCAAGAGGAGGCTGGTCACACATTGAAACTCGAGAGAAACCCTGGTGGGTCATGCCAAAATCCCAAAGTCACCGATTTCCCCATCCACTCGAGATAAGGCCTGATGCCCCTGCACTGATTCGAATGTACCCCCAAGTATCAAGTCACAATACGAAGGGCCACTGACATCCCGGTTGCATCCTCCAGAAAAAAAATGCAGGTTCCAAAACCAACTCGACAAGAGGCCTGACACCTCATTCATAATTCAAGAGGCAAGCCAAGTTCAATGCCTCAACACAAGACAAGGTCTGCCTCCCCTGTTCAAACTCCACAGAAACCGTGAGATCTGTGTCAGAAATGGAGAGGAACCCTGAGGTTCCCACCTTAACTCGAGATGAGGCCCTATTCATCCCTACAGTGATGTGAGAGGAGTCCCGAAGTGCCCCTCGCAACTTGAAAGCAGACCTGACTTCCCTGATAAAACACGAGCAGGTCCCCCAGGTCCCCACGCAACTCAAGAGGAACTTTAAGCTTCCCACCACAACTCCAAAAAACCATGAAATTCTCCCCTCCACGTGAGATAAGGCCCTTTTACACTGCAGTGTTTCCCAAGAAATCCCACGTTGCCTCTTGGAACTTGAAAAGGAACTTGACACCATTTATGAAACCCCAGAAGCTTCCCAAGATACCCATCCCCACTTGAGAGGAACGCTGAGTTTCCAGCCACAACTCAAGAAGAGCCCCGTTTTCCACTCCTCAAATTGAGAGGAGTGTCAATTCCTCTGCTTTGGCAGTCAAGGAATCCCGATGTTGCCTTCAGCCCTCAAGAGGAGGCCAGTCTCACCTTGAAACTGAAGCACATCCCCAGCAGTCGTGCCTCAATTGGAAAAGGCCCTGATTTCCCCATCCACTCAAGCCTGACTCCCCTGCACTGACTCAATTGGAACAGAGAGTATCGACTCAAAACACGAAGAGAGGTGTGACAGCCCCGTGGCACCTTGAGAAAAAGCCCAAGATCCCTATGCCAATGGACAGGAAGCCTGACACCCCTTTTACACATCAAGAGGGAAGCAGAGTTCCATGTCTCCACATGAGACGAGGCCTAACTGCCCTATTGAAACTCCATAGGAACCCAGAGATCCATGTCAGAACTGGAGAGGAACCCTGAGGTTCCAGCCTCAAACTGAGATGAGGCCCTATGCTCCTGCACCGACTGGAGAGGAATCCTGAGAGGCCCCTCGCAACCCGAATGGAGACTTGACTTTCCTGAGGCAAGATGAGAGGGTCCCTGAGGTCCCCGTCACAACTAGAGAGGAACCCCAATCTTCCTGATGCAACTCGAGAAAACCACGAGAGTCTCCCCTCAATGCGAGATCAGGCCCTTTTCCAGAGCAGTGTCTCGAGAGAAATCCCACGTTCTCTCTTGAAATGAGAAAGGCTACTTGACACCCTTGAGGAAATTCAAGAAGTTCACCGACATAGCCATCCCCGGTTGAGAGGAACACGGAGTTTCCCGGCACACCTCAACCTGAGCCCCTTTTCCCCTCCTCATTTCGAGATGAGGGTAGATTCCCCTGCTTTCTCTAGAAAGGAATTGCAAAGTTCCCGTCACACCTCAGAGGAGGCTGGTCTCACATTAAAACTTGAGACAAACCCTCGTGGTTGTGACACAATTTCAAAGACACTGATTTCCCCATCCACTCAAGCTAAGGGCTGATGACCCTGTCCTGATTTGAATGTAACCTCGAGTATCAAGTCACAACACGAAGGACCACTGACACCCTGGTTGCATCCTCCATCAAAAGCCGCAGGTTCCAAATCCAACTCAACAAGAGGCCTGACACCTCATTCACAACTCAAGAGGCAAGCCAAGTTCAATGTCTGAAGATAAGAAGAGTCCTGCCTCCCCTGTTCAAACTCCACAGAAACCTCAAGATGGATGTCAGAAATGGAGAGGATCTCTGAGGTGCCCTCCTCAACTCGAGATGAGGCTCTATTCATCCCTACAGTGACGTGAGATGAATCCTGAGGTGCCCTTCGCAACTCGAAAGCAGATCTGACTTTCCTGAGGAAACATGAGCGGGTCCCCCAGGTCCCCATACAACTCGAGAGGAACCCTAAGCTTCCCAGCACAACTCCAAAAAAACCATGAAATTCTCCCCTCCACACAAGATGAGGCCCTTTTACACTGCAGCGTTTCCCAAGAAACCCCACGTTCCCTCTTGGAACTTGAAAGGGAACTTGAAACCTTTTATGAAACCCCAGAAGCTTCCTGAGATACCGTACCCACTTGAGAGGAAAGCTGAGTTTCCTGCCACAACTCAAGAAGAGCCCCGTTTTCCCCACATCAATTCGAGATGAGTGTCGATTCCTCTGCTTCGTTGGTAAAGGAATCCTGATGTGGCCATTGCAACTCAAGAGGGGGCCAGTCTAACCTTGAAACTCGAGCGCATCCCCGGGAGTTGTACCTCATTTCGAAAAGACCCTGATTTCCCCATCCACACCAGATAAGCCTGATTCCCCTGCACTGACTCGATGGGAACTGCGAGTATCGATTCAAAACACGAAGGGAGGTGTGAAAGCCCGTGGCACCTCGGGATTAAGCCCCAGATCCCTATGCCAACGTGACAGGAAGCCTGACACCCCTTTTGCACCTCGAGAGGGAGGCAGAGTTCCACGTCTCCACATTAGATAAGGCCTAACTCCCCTGTTGAAACTCCATAGGAACCCAGAGATCCATGTCAGAACTGGAGAGGAACCCTGAGGTTCCATCCTTAACTCGAGATGAGGCACTATGCCCCTGCACAGACTGGAGAGGAATCCCAAGAGGCCACTCGCAACTGGAATTGAGACTTCACTTTCCTGAGGCAACACGAGCGGGTCCCTGAGGTCCCCATTGTAACTTGAGAGGAACCCCAAGTTTCCCACTGCAACTCAAGAAAAACCAGGAGATTCACCCATCAAGGCGAGATGAGGTCCCTTTCCGCTGAAGCGTCTCAAGAGAAATCCCACCTTCCCTCTTGAGCCTTGAAAGGGCACTTGACGCCGTTTAGGCAACTCGAGAAGTTCCAGACATACACGTCTCCACTCGAGAGGAACACCAAGATTCCTGCCCGAGACCCTGATGTATAGAACAATCTTATGGACTCTGTGGGAGAGGGAGAGGGTGGGAAGATTTGGGAGAATGGCATTGAAACATGTATAATATCATGTATGAAACGAGTTGCCAGTCCAGGTTCGATGCATGATACTGGATGCTTGGGGCTAGTGCACTGGGATGACCCAGAGGGAGGATATGGGGAGGCAGGAGGGAGGAGGGTTCAGGATGGGGAACACATGTATACCTGTGGTGGATTCATTTTGATATTCGGCAAAACTAATACAATTTTGTAAAGTTTAAAAATAAAATAAAATTTAAAAAAAAAAAAACTCAAGAAGAGCCCCATTTTCCCCTCCTCATCTCTGGATGAGGGTTCATTCCCATGCTTCGTCTGCAAAGGAATCCCAACGTTCCCGTCCCAAATCAGGAGGAGGCCAGTCTCACCTTGAAACTCGAGAGGAATTCCAGGGGTCGGGCCACCATTTGAAAAGACCCCAATGTCCCCATCCACTCGAGATAAGGCCTCATTCCCCTGCAACGACTCGAATGTCACCCCAAGTATCAACTCACAACACGAAAGGAGGACTGAGAGCCCCGTGGCACCTCTAGAAATAGTCCATGATCCCTACCTCAACTCGACAGGAGTCATGACATCCCTTTTCCACATCGAGAGGGAAGCGGAGTTCCATGCCCCAACACGAGACGACTTCTGGCTCCCCAGTGGAATGTCCAGTGGAACCCTGAGATCTCTGTCAGAGCTGGAGAGGAACCCTGAGTTTCCCGCCTCAACTTGAGATGAGGCTCTAGTCCCCTGCACCAACTCGATAAGAATCCCAACCTGCCCCTCACAACTCGAAAAGAGACCTGAATTTTCTGAGGCAAAACCAGTGGGTCCCTGAAGTCCCCATCACAACTCGAGAGGAACCCCAAGCCTACCGCCCGAACTCGAGAAAAACCACGAGATTCTCCCCTCAATGCGAGATGAGGCCCTTTTCCAAAGCAGTGTCTCAAGAGAAATACCACGTTCCCTCCTGAAACATGAAAGGGTACTTGACACCCTTGATGCAACTTAGGAATTTCCCCAACATACCTAAACCCACTAGAGAGGAACACCGAGTTTCGCTGTACACCTCAATCTGAGCCCCTTTTCCACTTCTCATCTCGAGATGAGGGTTCATTCCTCTGCTTTCTCTGGAAAGGAATCCCAACATTCCCGTCACAACTCAAGAGGAGGCTGGTATCACATTGAAACTCGAGAGAAACCCTCATGGATCTTGCCACAATCCCAAAGACACCAATTTCCCCATCCACTCGAGATAAGGCCTGATGCCCTGCCACAAATCGAATGTACCCCCGAGTATCAAGTCACAACAAGGGCCACCGACACCCCGGTTGCATCCTCCAGAAAAAAAAATGCAGGTTCCAAATTCAACTCGACAAGAGGCCTGACACCTCATTGACAACTCAAGAGGAAAGCCGAGTTCAATGCCTCAACACAAGATGAGGCCTGCCTCCCCTGTTCAAACTCCACAGAAACCATGAGATCTGTGTCAGAAATGGAGAGGAAACCTGAGGTGCCTGCCTCAACTCGAGATGAGGCCCTATTCATCCCTACAGCAATGTGAGAGGAATCCCGAGGGTCCCTCGCAACAAGAAAGCAGATCTGACTTCCCCGATGAAACATGAGCAGGTCCCCAAGGTTCCCGCGCAACTCAAGAGGAACCTTAAGCTTCCACTATAACTCCACAACAACAATGAAATTCTCCCTTCCACGGGAGATAAGGCCCTTTTGCACTGCAGTGTTTCCCAAGAAATCCCATGTTGCCTCTTCGAACTCGAAAAGGAACTTGACACCCTTCATGAAACCCCAGAAGCTTCCCGAGATATCCGTCCCCACTCAAGAGGCATGCTGAGTTTCCGGCCACAACTCAAGAAGAGCCCCGTTTTCTACTCCTCAACTCGAGGTGAGTGTCGATTCCTCTGCTTTGGCAGTCAAGGAATCCCGATGTTGCCTTCAGCCCTCAAGAGGAGGCCAGTCTCACCTTGAAACTCAAGCGCATCCCCGGGAGTCGTGCCTCAATTCGAAAAGGCCCCGATTTCCCCATCCACTCCAGATAAGCCTGACTCCCGTTCACTGACTCAATTGGAACTGAGAGTATTGACTCAAAACATGAAGGGAGGTGTGACAGCCCCATGGCACCTCAAGAAAAAGCCCAACATCCCTATGCCAATGGACAGGAAGCCTGACACCCCTTTTACACCTCGAGAGGGAAGCAGAGTTCCATGTCTCCACACGAGACGAGGCCTGACTCCCCTGTTGAAACTCCATAGGAACCCAGAGATCCATGTCAGAACTGGAGAGGAACCCTGAGGTTCCAGCCCCAAATCAAGATAAGGCCCTATGCTCCTGCACCGACTGGAGAGGAATCCTGAGAGGCCCCTCGCAACTCTAACAGAGACTTGACTTTCCTGAGGCAAGACGAGCGGGTCCCTGAGGTCCCCGTCACAACTCGAGAGGAACCCCAATCTTCCTGACGCAATTCGAGAAAAACCACGAGATTCTCCCCTCAATGCGTGATGAGGCCCTTTTACAGAGCAGTGTCTCGAGAGAAATACTATGTTCCCTCTTGAAATGTGAAAGGGTACTTGACACCCTTGATGAAACTCAAGATGTTCACCAACATAGCCGTCCCCAGTCGAGAGGAACACGGAGTTTCCCGGCACACCTCAGTCTGAGCCCCTTTTCCCCTCCTCATTTCGAGATGAGGGTCGATTCCCTGCTTTCTCTGGAAAGGAATTGCAAAGTTCCCGTCGCACCCCAAGAGGAGGCTGGTCTCACATTGAAACGCTGAGGAAACCTCGTTGGTCATGCCACAATCCCAAAGACACTGATTTCCCCATCCACTTGAGCTAAGGCCTGATGACACTGCCCCAATTTGAATGTAACCCCGAGTACCAAGTCACAACATGAAGGACCACTGACACCCCGGTTGCATCCTCCATCAAAAGCCGCAGGTTCCAAATCCAACTCAACAAGAGGCCTGACACCTCATTCACAACTCAAGAGGCAAGCCGTGTTCAATGTCTGAAGACAAGAAGAGTCTTGCCTCCCCTGTTCAAACTCTACAGAAACCTCGAGAGGGATGTCAGAAATGGAGAGGATCCCTGAGATGCCCTCCTCAACTCGAGATGAGGCCCTATTCATCCCTGCAGTGACGCGAGATGAATCCCGAGGTGCTCCTCGCAACTTGAAAGCAGATCTGACTTCCCTGAGGAAACACGAGCGGGTAGACCAGGTCCCCACACAATTCAAGAGGAATCCTAAGCTTCCCAGCACAACTCCACAAGAGCCATGAAATCCTCCCCTCCACACGAGATGAGGCCCTTTTACACTGCAGCATTTCCCAACAAATCCCACGTTCCCTCTTGGAACTTGAAAGGAAATTTGACATCCTTCATGAAAGCCCAGAAGCTTCCCAAGATACCCATACCCACTCGAGAGGAATGCTGAGTTTCCCACCACAACTCAAGAAGAGCCCTGTTTTCCCTGCCTCAATTCGAGATGAGTGTCAATTCCTCTGCTTCATCGGTAAAGGAATCCCGATGTGCCCGTCGCCACTCAAGAGGGGGCCAGTCTCACCTTGAAACCCAAGCGCATCCCCGGGAGTCGTACCTCATTTTGAAAAGACCCCAATTTCCCCATCCACTACAGACAAGCCTCATTACCCTGCACTGACTCAACTGGAACCACGAGTATTGACTCCAAACACGAAGGGACGTGTGAAAGCCCTGTGGTACCTCAAGAAAAAGCCCCATATCCCTATGCCAACACGACAGGAAGCCTGACACCCCTTTTACACATCGAGAGAGAAGCGGAGTTCCATGTCTCCACACGAGACAAAGCCTGACTCCCCTGTTGAAACTCCATAGGAACCGAGAGATCCATGTCAGAACTGAAGAGGAACCCTGAGGTTCCATCCTCAACACGAGATGAGGCCCTATGCCCTTGCACCAACTGGAGAGGAATCCCGAGAGGCCTCTCGCAACTGGAATTGAGACTTCACTTTCCTGAGGCAACACGAGCGGGTCTGTCAGGTCCCTGTCACAACTTAAGAGAAACCCCAAGCTTCCTACCCGAACTCGAGAAAACCCAGGAGATTCTCCCATCAAGGCGAGATGAGGCCCCCTTTCCGCTGCAGCATCTTGAGAGAAATTCCACCTTCCCTCTTGAGGCTCAAAAGGGCACTTGACACCATTTAGGCAACTCAAGAAGTTCCCGACATACTCGTCTCCACTCGAGAGGAACACCGAGTCTCCCTCCACAACTCAAGAAGAGACCCTTTTTTACCCTCGTCATCTCAAGATGAGGGTCCATTCCCCTGCTTCGTCTGCAAAGGAATCCCGACATTTCCATCGCACATCAGGAGGAGGCTGGTCTCACATTGAAACTCGAGAGTAACCCTCGTGGATCTTGCTACAATCCCAAAGACACCGATTTCCACATCCACTCGAGATAAGGCCTGATTCGAATGGAAGCCCGAGTACTGAGTTCCAACACCAAGGGGCACTGACACCCCGGTTGCATCCTCCAGAAAAAGCCGCAGGTTACAAATCCAACTCAACAAAGGCTTGACACCTCATTCCTATCTCGAGAGTCAAGCCGAGTTCCATGTCTTAACACAAGATGAGGCCTGCCTCCCCTGTTCAAACTACACAGAAACACCGAGATCAATGTCATAATTGGAGAGGAACCCTGAGGTTCTCACCTCAACTCGAGATGAGGCCCTATTCATCCCTGCAGCAACACGAGAGGAATACCGAAGTGCCCCTTGCAACTCGAAAGCAGATCTGACTTCATTGAGGAAACACCAGCGGGTCCCCCAGGTCCCCACGCAACTCGAGAGGAACACTAAGCTTCCTGCCACAACTCCACAAAAACCACGAAATTCTCCCCTCCACACGAGATGAGGTCCTTTTATGCTGCAGCGTATCCCAGGAAAAGCCCCGTTCTCTCTTGGAACTTGAAAGGGAACTTGACACCCTTTATGAAATCCCAGAAGCTTCCCGAGATACCCGTGCCCACTAGACAGGAACACTGAATTTCTCACCAAAACCCAACAAGAGCCCCGTTTTCCCCTCCTCAACTTGAGATGAGGGTAGATTCCCCTGCTTCATCTGGAAAGGAATGCCAAAGTCCCCGTCGCACCTCAGGAGGAGGACGGTGTGAACTTGAAACTGGAGAGGAACCCAGGGGTCTTGCCACAAATCGAAAAACTCAGAGTTCCCCATCCACCCGATATAAGGCCTGATTCCCTTGCACCGATTCGCATGGAACCCTGAGAATCAACTCACAACATGAAGGGAGGACTGATACCCCAGGTGAAAATTCGAGAAAAGCCCCAGGTCCCCAATTCAACTCGACTGGAGGCCTGAAAACTCTTTTACAGCTCGAGAGGAAAGCAGAGTTCCATTCCTTAACACAAGTCAAGACCTGACTCCCTGTTTGAAACTGCAGACACACCACAAGATCCATGTCAGAATGGGAGAGGAACCCTGAGGATCCCGCCTCAACTGGAGATGAGGCCCTCTTCCATTGCACCAACCCCAGGGGAATCCCGAGAGGCATCTGACAAATAGACAGGATTCCTGACTGTTGGGAAGCATAGTGCAAAATAGCCGTAAAAGGAGAAAGTCCTTGGGAAAATGGCAAAGGGCCAGAAGTACATGGCTTTGCACTATGGACAGAAAGACATCTCCTGCCTTTGGTTATGCTCGGCGCCAAGAGTTAATAATAAATAGGGATGTTACTTGTGAGAGCGGGTTATGGGAGAAGCCCATGAGTCGTTTAGAGTGCGCTATCCTTGAAATGTTTCTACTGATTATGGGTTAACTCTGTATGCGCTCTGCTGGCCTCATACGTTAAGCTCTTTGTTCCTGCTTCTATAAAAAAGCTTGAATGCAGAAATAAACTTGTCAGTCCTTGCAAGAGACGGTCCAAGTGTCCTTCTTTCAGGTTCGTCGTTTCCAAGTCCCGGGGAGAAAAACCCCAACACTGACTTCCAATAGGCACCATGAGAAGTACCCTGAGGTCCACGTGGCAACTTTGGGGAACCCCCACTTCCGGCCGCAACTCAAAAAACACCTTGAGATTCCCCCTTCCATAAGAATTGAGGCTTGATTCCCCTGCTGTGACTCCAGCACACTCCCATGCTTGCCCTCACAACTTGAATGGAGACTTGACTTTCCTGAAGCCACACGAGCTGGTTTGAGGCCCCGGTCACAACTCGAGAGGAACCCAAAGTTTCCTGCCCCAACTCGAGAAACCCCAGGAGATTTTGCCCCTCAATGCAAGATGAGGCCCCTTTCTTCTACAACGTTTCGAGAGAAATCCTACCTTCCCTCTTGAGCCTCGAAAGTGTACTTGACACCTTTTAGGCAACTCAAGAAGTTCCCCGACATACCCGTCTCCACTCGAGAGGAACACCGAGTTTCCCATCACAACTCAAGAAGAGCCCTGGTTTCCCCTCCTCATCTCGAGATGAGGGTCCATTCTAATGCTTTGTCTGCAAAGGAATCCCGACGTTCCCGTCGCACCTCAAGAGGAGGCCAGTCTCACCTTGAAACTCGAGAGCAACTCCAGTGGTCGTGCTACCATTCAAAAAGACCCTGATGTCCCTGTCCACTCAAGATAAGACCACATTCCCCTGCAACTACTCGAATGTCACCCCGAGTATCAACTCACGACACGAAGGGAAGACTGAGAGACCCGTGGCACCTCTAGAAATAGACCCTGAACCCTACCTCAACACGACAGGAGGACTGACACCACTTTTCCACCTCGAGAGGGAAGCAGAGTTCCATGCCCCAACACGAGACAACGTCTGAAACCCGAGTGGAATCTCCATAGGGACCCCCAAATCCCTGTCAGAGCTGGAGAGGAATCCTAAGGTTCCCGCCTCAACTCGAGATGAGGCCCTATTCATCCCTGCAGTGATTGGACAGGAATCCCGAAGTGCCCCTCACAACTCGAAAGCAGATCTGACTTCACTGAGGAAACACGAGCGAGTGCTCCAGATCCCCACACAACGCGAGAGGAACCCTAAGCTTACCACCACAACTCCACAGAAACCATGAAATTCTCCCTTCAACGTGATATGAGGCCCTTTCCCACTGCAGCGTCTCAAGAGAAATCACACGTTCCCTCTTGAAACTCGAAATAGTACTCAACACCCTTTATGAAACTCAAGAAGTTCCATGACATTCCTGTCCCCACTTGAGAGGAACACCGAGTTTCCCGACAAACCTCAATATGAGCCCCTTTGCCCCTCCTCATCTCGAGATGAGGGATGATTCCCCGGCTATGTCTGGAAAGGAATCCCGACATTCCCGTCGCACCTCAAGAGGAGGCTGGTCTCACATTGAAACTCGACAGGAAACCTTGTAGGTCGTACCACAGTCCCAAAGACACCGATTTCCCCATCCACTAGAGATAAGGCCTTATTTGAATGGAACCCCAAGTACTGAGTCGCAACACCAAGGGGCACTGACACCCTGGGTGCATCCTCCAGAAAAAGCCCCAAGTCCCCAATTCAACTCGACTGGAGGCCTTAAACCTCTTTTACAGCTCTAGAGAAAAGCAGAGTTCCATGCCTCAACATAAGTCGAGACCTGACTCCATGTCTGAAACTGCAGACACACCGAGATCCACATGAAAACAGGAGAGGAATACTGAGGGTCCCACCTCAACCGGAGATGAGGCCCTCTTCCATTGCACTGACCCCAGAGGAATCCTAAGAGGCCCCTCACAACTTGAAAGGATTCCTGAATTCCCATAGGCACCAGGAGAAGTTCCCTGAGGTCACTGTCAAAACTTGAGGGACCCCAAACTTTACTGCCGCAACTCAAGAAAGATCTTGAGATTCACCCTTCTACACGAATTGAGGCCAGATTCCCCTGCCGTGACTCGAAAGCAATCCACGCTCCCCATCGCAACTGGAATGGACACTGGACTTCTCTGGGGCAACACGGGAGACTCCCTGAGTTCCCCATTGTAACTCGAGAGAAACCCCAAACTTCCCCCTGCAACTCGAGAAAAACCACGAGATTCCCCCATCATCGCGAGTTGAGGCCCTTCTTTTCCTGCAGGGCCTAGAGAGCAATCCCGAGTTCCCTCTCAAAACTTCATAGGAGGCTTGACTCCCTTTAGGACACTCAAGGGCTCCAGGAGATGCCCGTTGCAACTCGAGAGGACAGCAGAGTTCCTTCCTTCAACTCAAGACGATGCCTGACTCCCCAGGCAAACCTTGAACGCAACCCGGAGATCCCTGTCCCCACTGGAGAGGAACATGGAGTTTCTGGATACAATTCTATCTGAGGCCTACTTCCCATACAGTGAATTGCGAGGAATCCAGAAGTGCCCGTCACAACGCGAAATGAGACCTGACTTCACTGAGGCAATACGAGCAGGACCGTGGGGTCCACGTTGCAACCTGTGAGGAACCCCAAACTTCCTGTGAAACCTCGAGGAAAACCACGGGATTCCCCCTCAAAGTGAGATGAGGCCCTTTCCCACTGCAGCGTTTCGAGAGAAATCAAAAGTATCCTCTTGAAATTCGAATGGATACTTGACACCTTTATGCAAATCAAGAACTTTTCTGACATACGCACCACCACTTGAGTGGAATACCGAGTTCAGGGCACACTTCATTCTGAGCTCTTTTAACTCTCTTCATCTCGAGATGAGGGTTGATTCTCCTGTTTTGTGTGGAAAGCAATCCCGACGTTCATGTCGCAACTCAAGAGGAGGCCAGTCTCACATTGAAACTCGACAGGAAACCTCGTGGGTTGTGCCACAATCCCAAAGACACCAATTTCCCCATCCACTCGAGAGAAGGCCTGATTTGAATGGAACCCCGACTATTGAGTTGCAACACCAAGGGGCACGGACACCCGGTTGCATTCTCCAGAAAAAGCCACAAGTTCCAAATGCAACTCGACAAGAGGACTGACACCCCATTCACAACTCGAGAGGGAACCCGAGTTCCATGCCTCAACGACAAGACGAGGCCTGCCTCCCCTGTTCAAACTCCACAGAAACCCTGAGATCGATGTCAGAAATGGAGAGGAACCCTGAGGTTCACACCTCAACTCGAGATGAGGCCCTATTCATCTGTGCAGTGATGCAAGAGGAATCCCGAGATGCCCCTCGCAAATCGAAAGTAGATCTGACTTCCCTGAGGAAACATGAATGGGCACCCCAGGTCCCCACACAACTTGAGAGCAACTGTGAGCTTCCCACTAGAACTCCACAAAAACCACGGAATTCTCCCCTCCATGCGAGGTGAGGCCCTTTTATGCTGCAATGTTTCCTAAGAAATCCCACGTTCCCTCTTGGAAGTAGAAAGGGAACTTGACACCCTTTATGAAACCCCAGAAGCCTCCAGAGATACCCGTCCCCACTCCAGAGGAATGCTGAGTCTCCCGACAAAACCCAAGAAATGCCACTTTTTGCCCTCCTCAACTCGAAATGAGGGTCAAATCCCCTGCTTCATCTGGAAGGAAATGCTGACATCCCCGTCGCACCTGAAGAGGAGGTCGGTCTCAAATTGAAACTGGAGAGGAACCTGGGGGTCTTGCCACAATTTGAGAGACATGGAGTTCCCCATCCACTCGAGATAAGGCCTAATTCCCTTGCACCAATTTGAATGGAACCCCGAGAATCAACTCACAACATGAAGGGAGGACTGATACCCCAATTCTAAATTTGAGAAAAGTCCCAGATCCCCATTTCAACTCAACTGGAGGCCTGAAACCTCTTTTACACCTGAAGAGTAAAGCAGAGTTCCATGCCTCAACAAAGTTGAGACCTGACTTCCCATTTGAAACCAGACACACCCCGAGATCCATGTCAGAACAGGAGAGGAACCCTGATTTCCCAGCTGAACAGGAGATGAGGCCCTCTTCCATTGTACCAACACCAAAGGAATCCCTAAATGCCCCTCACAACATGAAAGGATTCCTGAATTCCAATAGGCACCAAGAGAAGTTCCCTGAGGTCACCTTGGCAACTCGAGGGACCCCAAAGTTTCCTGCCGCAACTCAAGAAAGACCTTGAGATTCCCCCTTCATCGCTAATTGAGGCCCTATTGCCCTGCCGTGACTCGAGAGCAATCCCGTGCTCCCCATCTCAAATCTAATGGAGACTGGACTTCCCTGGGGCTACACGGGATGCTCCCTGAGTTCTCCATTGTAACTCGAGAGAAACCCCAAACTTCCCACCGCAACTCGAGAAAAACAACGAGATTCCCCCATCATCGTGAGATGAAGCCCTTCTTTCTTGGAGGGCCTAGAGAGAAATCCCAAGTTCCCTCTGAAAACTCCATAGGAGTCTTGACTCCCTTAAGGCCACTTAAAGGGCTCCAGGAGATACCCATTGCAACTCGATAGGAGAGTAGAGTTCTTTGCTTCAACTCAAGACGAGGCCTGACTCCCCAGGGGAACCTTGAATGCAACCCAGAGATCCCTGTCCCCACTGGAGAGGAACATGGAGTTTCTGGACACAAGTCTATCTGAGGAATATTTACCCTGCAGTGACTTGGGAGGAATCCCGAGGTTCCCGTCACAACTCGAAATGAGACCTGACTTCCATGATGTAATATGAGCAGGATCCCGAGGTCCACGTCACAACCTTGGAGGAACCCCAAACTTCCCACCAAGCCTCAAGGAAAACCAAGGGATTCTCCCCTCAACGCGAGATGAGGCCACTGCAGTGTCTCAAGAGAAATCCCACATTCCCTCTTGAAACTCGAAACGGTACTCGACACCCTTTATGAAACTCAAGAAGTTCCCTGACGTTCCCATCGCCACTTCAAAGGAACACCGAATTTCCCGACACACCTCAGTCTGAGCCCCTTTGCCCCTCCTCATCTCGAGATGAGGGGCGATTCCCCTGCTATGTCTGGAAAGGAATCCCAATGTTCCCATTGCACCTCAAGAGGAGGCCGGTCTCACATTGAAACTTGACAGGAAACCACGTAGGTCATGCCACAATGCCAAAGACACCGATTTCCCCATCCACTCGAGATAAGGCCTTATTCGAATGGAACCCTGAGTACTGAGTCACAACACCAAGGGGCACTGACATCCTGATTGCATCCTCCATAAAAAGCCGCAGGTTACAAATCCAACTCGGCAAGAGGCTTGACACCCCATTCCCAACTCAAGAGGCAATCCGAATTCCATGCCTCAACACAAGACGAGGCCTGCCTCCCCTGTTCAAACTCCACAGAAACCCCGAGATCGATGTCAGAAATGGAGAGGAACCCTGAGGTTCCCGCCTCAACTCGAGATGAGGCCCTATTTATCCCTGCAGCAACAGGAGAGGAATCCCAAGGTGCCCCTCGCAACTCGAAAGCAGATCTGACTTCCCTGAGGAAACAAGAGCGGGTACCCCAGATCCCCATGCAACTTGAGAGGAAACCTAAGCTTCCCGCCATAGCTCCACAAAAAACATGAAATTATCCCCTCAACGTGATATGAGGTCCTTTTACATTGCAGTGTTTCCAAAGTAATCCCACGTTACCTCTTGGCACTCGAAAGGGAAATTGACATCCTTTATAAAACCGCAGAAGCTTCCCATAATACCTGTCCCCACTCCAGAGGAATGCTGAGTTTCCTGCCACAACCCAGGAAGAGCCCCGTTTTCTCCTCCTCAACTCCAGGTGAGGGTTGATTCCCCTGCTTCGTTTGAAAAGGAATGCCAATGTCCACGTTGCACCTCAAGTGGAGGTTGGTCTGAATGTGAAACTGGAGAGGACCTGGGAGTTTGCCATAATTCGACAGACACGGAGTTCCCCATACACTCGAGATACGACCTGATTCCTTTGCACCAATTTGAACGGAACCCCGAGAATCAACTCACAACACAAAGGGAGGACTTATACCCCGTTTCTAATTAGAGAAAAGCCCCAGGTCCCCAATTCAACTCGACTGGAGGCCTGAAAACTCTTTTACATCTCTAGAGGAAAGCAGAGTTCCATGCCTCAACATAAGTTGAGACCTAACTCCCTGTTTGAAACTGCAGACACACACTGAGATCCATGTCAGAACAGGAGAGGATCCCTGAGGTTCCCGCCTCAACTCGAGACGAGGCCCTCTTCCATTACACTGACCCCAGAGGAATCCTAAGAGTCCCCTCACAACTCGAAAGGATTCTTGACTTCCCATAGGCACCATGAGAAGTTCCCTGAAGTCACTCTCGCAACTCGAGGGACCCCAAAGTTTTCTGCCGCAACTCGAGAAAGACTTTGAGATTCACCCTTCTACACGAATTGAGGCCAGATTCCCCTGCTGTGACTCGAGAGCAATTCCGCGCTCCCCATCGCAACTCAAATGGAGACTGGACTTCTCTGGGGCAACACGGGAGGCTCCCTGAATTCCCCACTGTAACTCGAGAGAAACCCCAAACTTCCTGCCAAAACTCGCGAAAAACCACGAGATTCCTCAATCGTCGCAAGATGAGGCCCTTCTTTTCCTGCAGGGCCTAGAGAGCAATCCCGAGTTCCCTCTCAAAACTCCATAGGAGGCTCGACTCCCTTTAGGTCACTCAAGGGCTCCAGGAGATGCTCGTTGCAACTCGAGAGGAGAGCAGAGCTCCTTCCTTCAACTCGAGACGAGGCCTGACTCCCCAGGTGAACCTTGAATGCAACCCAGAGATCAGTTTGTGGACACAAGTCTATCTAAGGCCTATTTCCCCTGCAGTGACTTGAGAGGAATCCAGAGGTGCCCGTTACAACTCGAAATAAGACCTGACTTCCCAGAGGCTATACGAGCGGGACGCTGAGGTCCCTGTCACAACTCGAGAGGAACCCCAAACTTCCTGCCAAACCTCGAGGAAAACCACTGGATTCTCCCCTCAAAGTGAGATGAGGCCCTTTCCCACTGCAGCATCTCAAAAGATATCCCACGTACCCTCTTGAAATTTGAATCAGTACTCGACACCTTTATGCAATTCAAGAAGTTCCCCCAACATATGCATCCCCACTTGAGAGGAATACCGAGTTCCAGGGCACACTTCATTCTGAGCTCTTTTACCCTCCTCATCTCGAGATAAGGGTCGAGTCTCCTGCTTTGTCTGGAAAGCAATGCTGACATTCCCATCGCAACTCAAGAGGTGTCCGGTCTCACATTGAAACTCGACAGGAAACCTCGTGGGTCATGCCACAATCCCAAAGACACCGATTTCCCCATCCACTCGAGATAAGGCCGGATTCGAATGGAACCTCGAGTACTGAGTTGCAACACCAAGGGGCACTGACACCCTGGTTGCATCCTCCAGAAAAAGCCACAGGTTCCAAATGCAACTCGACAAGAGGCCTGACATCCCATTCACAACTCGAGAGGGAACCCGAATTCCATGCCTCAACACAAGACAAGGCCTGCCTCCCCTGTTTAAATTCCACAGAAACCCTGAGATCGATGTCAGAAATGGAGAGGAACCCTGAGGTTCGCGCCTCAACTCGAGATGAGGCCCTATTCATCTGTGCAGCGATGCAAGAGGAATCCTGAGGTGCCCCTCGCAAATTGAAAGTATATCTGTCTTCCCTGAGGAAGCACGAGCGGGTCCCCCATGTCCCCATACAACTTGAGAGCAACTGTGAGCTTCCCACTACAACTCCACAAAAACCATGGAATTCTCCCCTCCATGCGAGGTGAGGCCCTTTTATGCTGCAGTGTTTCCTAAGAAATCCCACGTTCCCTCTTGGAAGTAGAAAGGGAACTTGACACCCTTTATGAAACCCCAGAAGCCTCCAGAGATACCCATCCCCACTCCAGAGGAATGCTGAGTCTCCCGACAAAACCCAAGAAATGCCACTTTTTGCCCTCCTCAACTCGAAATGAGGGTCAAATCCCCTGCTTCATCTGGAAGGAAATGCCGACGTCCCCATCGCACCTGAAGAGGAGGTCGGTCTCAAATTGAAACTGGAGAGGAACCTGGGGGTCTTGCCACAATTTGAGAGACACGGAGTTCCCCATCCACTCGAGATAAGGCCTGATTCCCTTGCACCAATTTGAACAGAACCCTGAGAATCAACTCATAACACAAAGGGAGGACTGATACCCCAATTCTAAATTCGAGAAAAGCCCCAGATCCCCAATTCAACTCAACTGGAGGCCTGAAACCTCTTTTACACCTGGAGAGAAAAAACTGTTGAGACAGTTCTATGCCTCAACACAGTTGAGACCTGACTTCCCATTTGAAACTGCAGACACAACCTGAGATCCACGTCAGAACAGAAGAGGAAACATGAGGTTCTCGCCTGAACAGGAGATGAGGCCCTCTTCCATTTTACCGACACCAGAGGTATCAAGAGAGGCCCCTCCCAACACAAAAGGATTCCTGACTTCCCATAGGCACCATCAGAAGTTCACTGAGGTCACCGTCACAACTCGAGGGACCCCAAAATTTCCTGCCGCAACTCGATAAAGACCTCGAGATTCCCCCTTCATCATGAATTGAGGCCCGATTCCCCTGCAGTGACTTGAGAGCAATCCCGCGCCTCCCATTTCAAATCTAAAGGAGACTGGAATTCCCTGGGGCAACATGGGACGCTCCCTGAGTTCTCGGTTGTAACTCGAGCGAAACCCCAAACTTCCCACCGCAACTCAAGAAAAACAATGAGATTCCCTCATCATTGCGAGATGAAGCCCTTCTTTCTTGGAGGGCCTAAAGAGGAATCCCGAGTTCCCTCTGAAAACTCCATAGTAGTCTTGACTCCCTTAAGGCCACTTAAAGGGCTCCAGGAGATACCCATTGCAATTCGAGAGTAAAGTTCTTTGCTTTAACTCGAGACGAGGCCTGACTCCCCAGGGGAACCTTGAAGGCAACCTGGAGATCCCTTTCCCCACTGGAGAGGAACATGGAGTTTCTGGACACAAGTCTATCTGAGGAATATTTACCCTGCAGTGACTTGGGAGGAATCCCGAGGTTCCCGTCACAACTCAAAATGAGACCTGACTTCCATGAAGTAATATGAGCAGAATCTTGAGGCCCACGTCACAACTCGAGAGGGACCCCAAACTTCCCACCAAGCCTCGATGAAAACCACGGGATTCTCCCCTCAACGTGAGATGAGGCTCTTTCCCACTGCAGCATCTTGCGAGAAATCACACATTCCCTCTTGAAACTCTATACGGTACTCGACACCCTTTATGAAACTCAGAAGTTCCCCAACAATCCTGTCTCCACTTGAGAGTTACACTGAGTTTCCCAACACACCTCAATCTGAGCCCCTTTGCCCCTCCTCATCTCGAGATGAGGGGGGATTCCCCTTCTTTGTCTGGAAAGGAATCCCGACGTTCCCGTCGCACCTCAAGAGGAGACTGGTCTCACATTGAAACTCGACAGGAAACCTTGTGGGTCGTGCCACAATCCCAAAGACACTGATTTCCCCATCCACTCGAGATAAGGCCGGATACTAATGGAACACCGAGTACTGAGTCGCAACACCAAGGGGCACTGACACCTCGGTTGAATCCTCCATAAAAAGACGCAGGTTACAAATCCAACTCGACAAGAGGCTTGACATCCTATTCGCAACTCTAGAGGCAAGCTGAATTCCATGTCTCAATGCCGGGGTCCAGCCCCGGCTGATCCAGCGTATTCGAAGCGGGGACGGCGTCAGCGAGGGTCAGGATACAGTAGCTTCAATTAGATATTAACTAGAGATGTAAAGAGTAATAGAATGAGGATAGCTCAGTGAGGAAATTCAGTGGAGAAAAGAGCCTGAATAAACTTCCAAAGCAGGGAATTTACATCACCTACGAAGGCTGCAGGCGTCCTCCCGTTCTCCCAAAGGAGAGGAGACACTAAGGCCTCCCCGGTCAGATCTTAGAAGCCCAGGCAAAATTAGTAGGCTTGACGAGCTTCCCCGCCTCAGGGGAAAAATTCAGCTAGAAGGTGAAAGAAAGAACGACATCTCAACAAAAGACGAGGCCTACCTCCCCTGTTCAAACTCCACAGAAACCTGAAATCGATGCCAGAAATGGAGAGGAACCCTAAGGTTCCCGCCTCAACTCAAGATGAGGCCCTATTCATCCCTGCGGCGACGGGATGGGAATCCTGAAGTGCCCCTCGGGTTCGAAAGCAGATCTGACTTCCCTGAGGAAACACGAGCGGGTCCCCCAGATCCCCATGCAACTCGAGAGGAACCCTAAGCTTCCCGCCACAACTCCACAAAAACCACTAAATTCTCCCCTCAACACAATATGAGGCCCTTTTACAATGCAGCGTTTCCCAAGAAATCCCATGTTCCCTTTTGTAACTCGAAAGGAAACTTGACACCCTTTATGAAACCCCAGAAGCTTCCCAAGATAGCCGTCTCCACTCCAGAGGAATGCTGAGTTTCCTGCCAAAACCCAGAAAGAGCCCCGTTTTCCCCTCCTCAACTCGAGATGTGGGTCGATTCCCATGCTTAATCTGGAAAGGAATGCCTAAGTCCCCATAGCCCCTCAAAAGGAGGCCAGTCTCTACGTGAAACTGGAGAGGACCTGTGGGTTTGCCACAAATTGAGAGACATGGATTTGCCCATCCACTCCAGATGAGGCTGATTCCCTTGTACCGATTCGAATGGAACCCCGAGAATCAACTCACAAAACGAAGGTAGGACTTATACCCTGTTTCCTAATTTCAGAAAAGCCTCAGGTCCCCAATTGAATTCGACTGGAGGCCTGAAACCTCTTTTACAGATTGAGAGGAAAGCAGAGTTCCATGCTTCAACATAACTCGAGACCTGACTCCCTGTTTGAAACTGCAGACACACACCGAGATCCACGTCAGAAAAGGAGAGGAACCCTGAGGGTCCCACCTCAACTCGAGATGTGGCCCTCTTCAATTGCACTAACCCCAGAGGAATCCTAAGAGTCCCCTCACAACTCGAAAGGATTCCTGACTTCCCATAGGCACCATGAGAAGTTCCCTGAAGTCACTCTCGCAACTCGAGGGACCCCTAAGTTTCCTGCTGCAACACGAGAAAGACCTTGAGATTCCTGCTTTTCTGCAAATTGACGCCCGATTCCCCTGCCGTGACTCAAGAGCAATCCCCCGTTCCTCAACACAACTCGAATGGAGACTGGACTTCTCTTGGGCAACACAGGAGGGTCCCTGAGTTCCCCGTCATAACTCGTGAGAAACCCCAAATTCCCGCCGCAACTTGAGAAAAACCACGAGATTCCTCCGTCATCGCGAGATGAGGCCCTTCTTTCCTGCAGGGCCTAGAGAGCAATCCCGAGTTCCCTCTCAAAACTCCACAGGAGGCTTGACTCCATTTAGGCCACTCAAGGGCTCCAGGAGATGCCCATTGCAACTCGAGAGGAGAGCAGAGTTTGTTCCTTCAACTCAAGACGAGGCCTGATTCCCCAGGTGAACCTTGAATGCAACCCAGAAATCCCTGTCGCCACTGGAGAGGAACATGGAGTTTGTGGACACAAGTCTATCTGAGGTCTATTTCCCCTGCAGTGACTTGAGAGGAATCCAGAAGTGCTTGTCACAACTCAAAATGTGACCTGACTTCCCTGAGGCAATACGAGCGGACCCTGACATCCATGTCGCAACACAAGAGGAACCCCAAACTTCCTGCGAAACCTCGAGGAAAACCACTGGATTCTCCCCTCAAAGCGAGAGGAGGCCCTTTCCCACTGCAGCATCTCAAAAGATATCCCACGTACCCTCTTGAAATTCGAATCAGTACTCGACACCTTTATGCAATTCAAGAAGTTCCCCGACATACGCATCCCCACTTGAGAGGAATACCAAGTTCCTAGGCACACTTCATTCTGAGCTCTTTTGCCCCTCCTCATCTCAGGATGAGGGTCGATTCTCCTGCTTTGTCTGGAAAGGAATCCTGACATTCCGGTCACAAATTAAGAGGAGGCTTGTCTCACATTGAAATTCGACAGGAAACCCCGTGGGTCATGCCACAATCCCAAAGACACTGATTTCCCCATTCACTCGAGACAAGGCCTGATTCGAAAGGAACCCCAAGTACTGAGTCGCAACACCAAGGGGCACTAACACCCCAGTTGCATCCTCCAGAAAAAGCCACAGGTTCCAAATGCAACTTGACAAGAGGCCTGAAACCCCATTCACAACTCGAGAGGGAAGTCGAGCTCTATGCCTCAAGACAAGATGAGGCCTGCCTCCCCTGTTCAAACTACACAGAAACAGAGATCGATGTCAGAAATGAAGAGGAACCCTGAGGTTCACGCCTCAACTCGAGATGAGGCCCTATTCATCCCTTCAGCAACACAAGAGGAATCCCGAGGTGCCCCTCACAACTCGAAGGCAGATCTGACTTCCCTGAGGAAACACGAGTGGCTCCCCCAGGTCCCCATGCAACTTGAAAGCGACCCTAAGCTTCCCTCTACCTCTCCACAAAAACCATGGAATTCTCCCCTCCATGTGAGATGAAGCCCTTTTTCACTGCAGTGTTTCCCAAGAAATCCCAAGTTCCCTCTTGGAAGTAGAAAGGGAAGTTCACAACCTTTATGAAATCCCAGAAGCTTCCCGAGATACCCGTCCCCACTCCAGAAGAACGCTGAGTTTCACGCCACAACCCAAGAAGAGCCACTTTATACCCTCCTCAACTTCAAATGAGGGTCAATTCACCTGCTTCGTCTGGAAGGGAATGCCAACGTTCCCGTTGCACCTCAAGAGGAGGCCAGTCTCAAGTTGAAACTGGAGAGGAACCCGTGGGTCTTGCCCCAATTTGAGAGACACGGAGTTCCCCATCCACTCGAGATAAGGCCTGATTCCCTTGCACCGATTCGAATGGGACCCCAAGAATCAACTTACAACACAAAGGGAGGACTTATACCCCGGTTCAAAATTCGAGAAAAGCCCCAGGTCCCAATTCAACTCCACCGGAGGCCTGAAACCTCTTTTACAGCTGGAAAGAAAAGCAGAGTTTCATGCCTCAACACAGTTGAGACCTGACTTCCCATTTGAAACTGCAGACACACCCCGAGATCCACATCAGAACAGGAGAGGAACCCTGAGGTTCCCGCCTGAACAGGAGATGAGGCCCTCTTCCATTGTACTGACACCAGAGGAATCCTGAGAGGCCCCTCCCAACACGAAAGGATTCCTGACTTCCCATAGGCACCATGAGAAGTTCCCTGAGGTCACCGTGGCTACTCGAGGAACCCCACAGTTTCCTGCCACAACTCAAGAAAGACCTCGAGATTCTCCCTTCAACATGAATTGAGGCCCGATTCACCTGCCATGACTCGAGAGAAATCCCACGCTTCCCATCTCAAATCTAATGGAGACTGGACTTCCCTGGGGCAACACGGGAGGCTCAGTTGTTCCTGGTCGTATCTCTAGAGAAACCCCAAACTTCCCACTGCAACTCAAGAAAAACCATGAGATTCCCCCATCATCGCTAGATGAAGCTGTTCTTTCTTGGAGCACCTAGAAAGGAATCCCGAGTTCCCTCTGAAAACTCCATAGCAGTCTTGACTCCCTTAAGGCCACTTAAAGGAGTCCGGGAGATACCCGCTGCAACTCGAGAGTAAAGTTCTTTGCTTCAACTCGAGACAAGGCCTGACTCCCCAGGGGAACCTTGAACACAACCCGAAGATCCCTGTCCCCACTGGAGAGGTACACAGAGTTTCTGGACACAAGTCTATCTAAGGAATATTTACCCTGCAGTGACTTGGGAGGAATCCCAAGGTTCCTGTCTCAACTCGAAATGAGACCTGACTTCCCTGAGGCAATACGAGCAGGATGCTGAGGTCAAAGTCGCAACTCGAGAGGAACACCAAACTTCACGCCGAGCCTCTAGAAAAACCAAGGGATTCTCCCCTCAACGCGAGATAAGGCTCTTTCCCATTGCAGGGTCGCAAGAGAACTCCCACATTCCCTCTTGAAACTTGAAACGGTACTCGACACCCTTTATGAAACTCAAGAAGTTCCCCGACATACCCATCCCCACTTGAGAGGAACACCAAGTTTCCTGACACACCTCAATCTGAGCCCCCTTGCCCCTCCTCATCTCAAGATGAGGTTCAGTTCCCCTGCTTTGTCTGGAAAGGAATGCCGACCTTCCCATCGCACCTCAAGAGGAGGCTGGTCTCACATTGACACTTGAAAGGAAACCTCGTGGGTCGTGCCACAATCCCAAAGACACCGATTTCCCCATCCACTCGAGATAAGGCCTGATTAGAATGGAACCCTGAGTACTGAGTCGCAACACCAAGGGGCACTGACACCCCAGTTGCATCCTCCATAAAAAGCCACAGGTTACAAAATCAACACAAGAGGCTTGACACCCCATTCCTAACTCAAGAGGCAAGCCGAATTCCATGCCTCAACACAAGACGAGGCCTGCCTCTCCAGTTCAAACTCCACTGAAACCCCGAGATCGATGTCATAATTGGAGAGGAACCCTGAGGTTCTGGCCTCAACTCAAGATGAGGCACTATGCTCCTGCACCGACTGGAGAGGAATCCAGAGAGGCAACTCGAATGGAGACTTGACTTTCCTAAGGCAACACAAGGGGTTTGAGGTCACCTTCACAACTCGAGAGAAACCACAAGTTTTCTGCAAGGAATCGAGAAACCCCAGGAGATTCTCCCCTCAACGCAAGATGAGGCCCCTTTCCACTGCAGCATCTCAAGAGAAATCCCACCTTCCCTCTTGAGCCTCCAAAGGGTACTTGACACACTTTAGGCAACGCAAGAAGTTCCCCCAACAAACACGTCTCCACTCGAGAAGAACACTGAACTTCCCGCCACAACTCAAGAAGAGCCCCAGTTTCCCCTCCTCATCACGAGATGAGGGTCCATTCCCTTGCTTCGTCCACAAAGGAATCCCGACGTTCCCATCACACCTCAGGAGGAGGCCAGTCTCACCTTGAAACTCCAGAGGAACTCCAGGGGTCGTGCCACCATTTGAAAAGACCCTGATGTCTCCGTCCACTCGAGATAAGGCCTCATTCCCCTGCAACGATGTGAATTTCACACCGAGGATCAACTCACGACACAAAGGGAGGACTGAGAGCCCCGTGGCACCTTTAGAAATAGACCCTGATCCCTACCTCAACTCGACAGGTGGCCTGACACCCCTTTTCCAATTCGAGCAGGAAGAGGAGTTCCATGTCCCAACAAGAAAAGACATCTGACTCCCCAGTGGAATCTCCATAGGGACCTCGAGATCCCTGTCAGAGCTGGAGAGGAACCCTGATTTTACCGCCTCAACTCGAGATGAAGTGTAGTCGCCTGCACCAACTCCAGAGGAATCCCGAGAGGCCCCTCACAACTCAAAAGGATTCCTGACTTCCCAGAGACAACATGAGAGGCTCTCTCAGGTCCCCGTGGAAACTCGAGGGAACCCACACTTCCTGCCGCAGCTCGAGAAACAGCTTGGGAGTCCCTCTTCCATGTGAATTGAGGCCTGATTCCCCTGCCGTGACTCCAGAGCACACCCGTGCTCACCCTCGCAACTCGAAAGGAGACTTGACTTCCCTGAGGCAACACGAGAGGCTGCCCGAGTTCCCCGTGGTACCTGGAGAGGAATCCTAAGCCTCCCGCCGCAACTTGAGACAAACCACGAGATTCCCCCATCAACGCGAGATGAGGCCCTTTTCTCCTGCAGCACCTTGAGAGCAATCCCGAGTTCCCTCTCAAAACTCGAGAGGAGGCTTGACTCCCTTCATGCAACTCAAGGGGGCCCAGAGATTCCCATCAAAACTTGAGATGAAAACCGAGTTTCCAGCCACAACTCGAGAAGACCCCCGTGTGTCCCACCTGATCTGGAGATGAGGGCCCATTCCCTGCTTCAACTCAAGAGGAATCCCAACTTCCCCTCAAACCACAAGAGGAGGCCTGTGTCACCAATTGAATCTAGAGTGGAACCCCGTGGATCCTGCCACAAGGAAAAAGGATGCCGAGTTCCCACTCAGCTCCAGATAAGTCCTGATTCCCCTGCACTGGCTCCAATGAAACACCGAGTATCCTCTCATGACAGGATGGGAGGCCTTTCGGCCCTGCCTATCCTCTTGAAAAAGCCCAAATTCCCCGCCTGAACTCCATCAGAGGCCTGACACGCCTTGGACAACTCGAGAGGAATGCAGATTTCCATGCCTTGACACCAGACGAAGCCTGACTCCCTAGTTGCATCTTGATAAGAAGCCCGAGATCCCTGTCGTCACAGGAGAGGAACACTGAGTTTCCCGACTGAACTCTAGACACGGCCCTATTCACAGGCAGTGACTCGAGAGGAATCCTGACGTGCCCCTTGCAACTCGAAAAGAGACCTGACTTCACTGAGGCAACACAAGCAGGTCCCTGAGGTCCCCATCGCAACTCGAGAGGAACCCAAGTTTTTGGCCGCTACTCGAGAAAAATGAGATTATCCCCTCAAGGCGAGATGAGGCCCTTTTCCAGAGCAGTGTCTCGAGAAAAATCCCACTATCCCTCTTGAAACACGAAAGGGAACTTGACACCCTTGATGCAACTCAGGAAGGTCCCCAAGATACCCATCCCCACTCGAGAGGAACACCGAGTTTCACACCACAACTCAAGAAGAGCCCCGTTTTCCCCTTCCTCAACTCGAGATGAGGGTCGATTCCCCTGCTTCGTCCGGAAAGGAATCCCGATGTTGCCGTTGCCCCTCAAGAGGAGGCCAGTCTCACCTTGAAACTCGGGTGCATCCCCGGGAGTCATGCCTCAATTTGAAAAGACCCCGATTTCCCCAGCCACGCCAGGTAAGCCTGATTCCCCTGCACTGGCTCGACTGGAACCCCAAGGATTGACTCAAAACACGAAGGGAGGTGTGACACCCCATGGCACCTAGAGAAAAAGCCCCAGACCCCTAGGTCCACTCGACAGGTAGCCTGACATCTCTTAGAAACCTCGAGAGGGAAGCAGAGTTCCATGTCTCCACAGGAGACAAGGCCTGACTACCCTGTTGAGACTCTATAAGAACCCCGAGATCCATGTCAGAACTGGAGAGGAACCCTAAGGTTCCAGCATCAACTCAAGATGAAGCCGTACGCCTCTGCACCAACTAGAGAGGAATCCCGAGAGGCCCCTCACTAATCGAATGAAGACTTGACTTTGCTGAGGCAACATGAGAGGGTTTGAGGTCCCCGTTGCAACTTGAGAGGAACCCCAAATTTCCAGCTGCGACTGGAGAAACCCCAGAGGATTCTACAGTCAACGCGAGATTTTGCCCCTTTCCACTGCATCATCTCGAGAGAAATCCCACCTTCCTTCTTGAGCCTCGAAAGTGTACTTGACACCCTTTAGGCAACACAAGAAGTTCCCCGACATATCCGTCTCGACTCAAGAGGAACACCGAGCTTCCCACCACAATTCAAGAAGAGCCCCGGGTTCATATCCTCATCTCGAGATGAGGGTCCATTCCCCTGCTTCGTCTGCAAAGGAATCCCGAGGTTCCCGTCGCACCTCAGGAGGAGGCTGGACTGACACTGAAACTCGAGAGGAACTCCAGGGGTCGTGCCACCGTATGAAAAGACCCCGATGTCCCCGTCCACTCGCGATAAGGCCTCATTCCCTTACAACGATGCGAATGTCACCCCGAAGATCAACTCACGACACTAAGGGAGGACCAAGGGCCCTATGGCGCCTCTAGAAACAGCCCCTGATCCCTACCTCAACATGACAGGAGACCTGACACCCCTTTTCCACCTCGAGCGGGAAGCGAAGTTCCATGCCCCAGCACTAGACGATGTCTGCCTTCCCAGTGGAATCTCCATAGGGACCCAGAATTCCCTGTCAGAACTGGAGAGGAACCCTGAGTTTCCCGCCTCAACTCGAGATGAGGCCCTAGTCGCCTGCACCAATGTGAGAGGAATCTCCAGAGGCCAATCACAACTCGATAGGATTCCTGACTTCCCAGAGACAACATGAGAGGCTCCCTCAGGTCCCCATGGCAACTTGAGGAAACCCACACTTCCTGATGCAATTCGAGAAACACCTTGAGATTCCCCCTTCCATGCGAATTGAGGCCTGATTTCCCTGCCGTGACTCCAGATCACTCCCGAGCTTGCCCTTGCAACTTGAATGGAGACTTGACTTCCCTGAGGCAACACGAGAGGCTGCCTTAGTTCCCAGTGGTACCTGGAGAGGTTACCCAAGTCTCCCACCATAATTCGAGACAAAGCACGAGATTCCCCCATCAAAGGGAGATGAGGCCTTTTTTTCCTGCAGCGCCTCGAAAGCAATCCTAAGTTCCCTCTTAAAACTCGAGAGGAGGCTTGACTCCCTTCATGGAACTCAAGGGGGCCCAGGGATCCCCGTCACAACTCGAAATGAAAGCCAATTTTCCACCACAACTCGAGAAGAGCCCCGTGTGTCCCACCTCATCTGGAGATGAGGGCCCATTCCCTGCTTCAACTCAAGAGGAATCCCAGCTTCCCTTCGCACCACAAGAGGAGGCCTGTGTCATCAATTGAATCTCGAGTGTATCTGGTGAATCCTGTTGCAAGGAAAAAGGACACCGAGCTCCCACTCAGTTCCAGATAAGTTTTAATTCCCCTGCATCGGCTCCAGTGGAACACTGAGTATCCTCTCACGACAGAATGGGAGGCCTGTCGGCCCTGCCTATCCTCTTGAAAAAGCCCAAATTCCCCGCCTGAACTCGACCGGAGGCCTGACACCCCTTTGACAACTCGAGAGGAATGCAGAGTTCCATGCCTCAAAACCAGACTAGGCCTGACTCCCTAGTTGAACCTTGATAGGAAGCCCTAGATCCCTGTCGCCATGGGAGAAAAACACTGAGTTTCCCTACTGAACTCTACACACAGCCCTATTCGCGGGCAGCAACTCAAGAGGAATCCTGACATGCCACTCGCAACTATAAGAGAGACCTGACTTCGCTGAGGCAACACGAGCGGGTCCCTGAGGTTCCCGTTGCAACTCGAGAGAAACCCAAGTTTCGTGCAGCATCTCAAGGAAAACCACGAGATTCTCCTCTCAATGCAAGATAAGGCCCTTTTCAAGAGCAGTGTCTCAAGAGAAACCCCACGTTCCCTCCTGAAACGTGAAATGGTACTTGAAAACCCTTGATGTAACTCAGGAAGGTCCCAGAGATACTAGTCCCCACTTGAGAGGAACACCGAGTTTCACGTCACAACTCAAGAAAAGCCCCATTTCCCGCCTCCTCAACTCGAGATGCAGGTCGATGCCCCTGCTTCATCGGAAAAGGAATCCCGACATTGCCATTGCCTCACAAGAGGAGGCCGGTCTCATCTTGAAACTCGAGCGCATCCCTGGGAGTCGTTCCTCAATTCAAAAAGACCCCGATTTCCCCAGCCACTCCAGGTAAGCCTGATTCCCCTGCACTGACTCAACTGGAACCCCATGGACCAACTCAAAACACAAAGAGAGGTGTGACAGCCCCATGGCACCTTGAGAAAAAGCCCTAGACCCCTAGGTCCACTCGACAGGAAGCCTGACACCTTTCAAACCTTGAGAGGGAAGCAGAGTTCCATGTCTCCACATGAGACAAGGCCTGACTCCCCTGTTGAGACTCCTTAGGAACCCAGAGATTCATGTCAGAACTGGAGAGGAACCCTAAGGTTCTGGCATCAACTCGAGATGAGGCCGTATGCCCCTGCACAGACTAGAGAGGAATCCTGAGAGGCCCCTCGCAACTCAAATGGAGACTTGACTTTGCTGAGGCAACATGAGCGGGTTTGAGGTCCCGGTCGCAACTCGAGAGGAACCCCAAATTTTCTGCCGCGACTGGAGAAACCCCAGGAGATTCTCCGCTCAACCTGAGATGAGGCCCCTTTCCACTGCACCATCTCAAGAGAAATCCCACCTTCCCTCGTGAGCCTTGAAAGGGTACTTGGCACCCTTTAGTCAACTCAAGAAGTTCCCCGACAAACCCGTCTCCACTGGAGAGAAACACCGAGCTTCCTGCCACAACTCAAGAAGAGCCCCGGTTTCCCCTCCTCATCTCGAGATGAGGGTCCATTTCCCTGCTTCGTCTGCAAAGGAATCCTGACGTTGCCGTCGCACCTTAGGAGGACGCCGGTCTCACCTTGAAACTCGAGAGGAACTCCAGGGGTCGTGCCACCGATTGAAAATTCCCCGATGTCCTCGTCCACTCGAGATATGGCCTTATTCACCTGGAAAGATGCGAATGTCACCCCAAGTATCAACTCACGACATGAAGGGAGGACTGAGAGCCCCGTGGCACTTCTAGGATTAGCCCATAATCCCTACCTCAACTTGACAGGAGGCCTCATACCCCTTTTCCACTTCGAGCAGGAAGCAGAGTTCCATGCACCAACACGAGACAACATATGACACCTCAGTGGAATCTCCATAGGGACCCTGAGATCCTTGTCAGAACTGAAGAGGAACCCTGAGTTTCCCGCCTCATCTCGAGATGAGGCCCTAGTTGCCTGCACCAACTCGAGAGGAATCCCGAGAGGCCCCTCACAACTCGAAAGGATTCCTGACTTCCCAGAGACAACATGAGAGGCTCTCTCAGGTCCCCGTGGAAACTCGAGGGAACCCACACTTCCTGCCGAAACTCAGAAACACCTTTAGATTCCCACTTCCATGCAAATTGAGGCCTGATTCCCCTGCCGTGACTCCAGAGCACCCCCATGCTCGCCCTCGCAACTCGAATGGAGACTTGACTTCCCAGAGGCAACACTAGAGGCTGCCTGAGTTCCCCGTGGTACCTGGAGAGGAATCCCAAGCCTCCCGCCGCAACTCAAGACAAACCACGAGATTCCGCAGTTAATGCGAGATGAGGCCCTTTTCTCCTGCAGCACCTTGAGAGCAATCCCGAGTTCCCTCTCAAAACTCGAGAGGAGGCTTGACTCCCTTCATGCAACTCAAGGGGGCCCAGAGATCCTCGTCACAACTCGAGATGAAAGCCAAGCTTCCTGCCACAACTCGAGAAGAGCCCCGTGTGACCCACCTCATCTGGAGATGAGGGCCCATTCCCTACTTCAACTCAAGAGGAATCCCAGCTTCCTCTCGCACCACAAGAGGAGGTCTGCGTCACCAACTGAGTCTCGAGTGGAACCCCGCGGATCCTGCCACAAGGAAAAAGTGAAAGGACTCCCGATGTTGCCGTTGCCCCTCAAGAGGAGGCTGGTCTAACCTTGAAACTCGAGTGCATCCCCAGGAGACATACCTCAATTGGAAAAGACCCCGATTTCCCCAGCCACTCCAGATAAGCCTGATTCCCCTGCACTGTCTCGACTTGAACCCTGAGGACTGACTCAAAACACAAAGGGAGGTGTGACAGTCCCATGGCACCTCAAGAAAAAGCCCCAGATGCCTAGGCCACTCGACAGGAAGCCTGACACCTCTTTCAAATCTCTAGAGGGAAGCAGAGTTCCAAGTCTCCACACGAGATGAGGCCTGATCCCCTGTTGAAACTCCATTGGAACCCTGAGATCCATGTCAGAACTGGAGAGGAACCCTGAGGTTCCAGCCTCAACTCGAGATGAGGCCATATGCCCCTGCACCGACTGCAGAGGAATCCCGAGAGGCCCCTCGCAACTTGAATGGTGAGTTGACTTTCCTGAGGCAAAACGAGTGGGTTTGAGGTCCCTGTCGCAACTCGAGAGCAACCCAAAGTTTTCTGCCACGACTCAAGAAACCCCAGGAGATTCTCCGCTCAATGCGAGATGAGGCCCCTTTCTACTGCAGCGTCTAGAGGGAAATTCAACCTTCCCTTTTGAGCCTCGAAAGGGTACTTGACAACCTTTCGGCAACTCAAGAAGTTCCCCAACATGCCCGACTCCACTTGAGAGGAACACCAAGTTTCCCGCCACAACTCAAAGAGTCCCGGTTTCCCCTCCTCATTTCAAAATAAGGGTCCATTCCCCTGCTTCATTTGCAAAGGAATCCCGATATTGCCATCACACTTCAGGAGGAGGCTGGTCTCACCTTGAAACTGGAGAGGAACTCCAGGGGTCATGCCACCATTCGAAAAGACCCCAATGTCACCATCCACTCAAGATATGGCCTCATTCCCCTTCTACGACGCGAATGTCACCCCAAGTATCACCTCATGACACGAAGGGAGGACTGAGAGATCCGTGGTGCCTCTAGAAATAGCCCCTGATCCCTACCTCAACAAGACAGGAGGCCTGACACCCCTTTTCCTCCTCAAGCGGGAAGCGGAGTTCCATGCCCCAACATGAGACGACGTCTGCTTCCCCAGTGGAATCTCCATAGGACCCCGAGATCCCTGTAAGAGCTGAGGAGGAGCCCTTAGTATCACACCTCAACTCAAGATGAGGCCCTAGTCACCTGCACCAACTGGAGAGGAATCCCCAGAGGCCCCTTACGACGTGAAAGGATTCCTGACTTCCCAGAGACAACATGAGAGGCTCTCTCAGGTCCCCGTTGGACTTCGAGGGAACCCACACTTCCTGCCGCAACTCAAGAAACCCTTGAGATTCCCTCTTCCATGTGAATTGAAGCCTGATACCCTGCCTTGACTCCAGATCACTCCCGCGCTCACCCTCGCAACTCGAATGCCAACTTGACACCCTGAGAAAACACGAGAGGATGCCTGAGTTCCCCATGGTACCTGGAGAGGAATCTCAAGCCTCCTGCCGCAACTCGAGAGAAACAATGAGATTCCCCCGTCATCGCCAGATGAGGACCTTTTCCTGCAGGGCCTAAAGAGCAATCCTTAGTTCCCTCTCAAAGCTCCATAGGAGGCTTGACTCCCTTTAGGCCACTCAAAGGGCTCCAGGAGATACCGGTCGCAACTGGAGAGGAGAGCAGAGTGCTTTGCTTCAACTTGAGATGAGGCCTGACTCCCCAGGTGAACCTTGAACGCAACCCTGAGATCGCTGTCGCCACTGGAAAGGAACACGGAGTTTCTGGACACAAGTCTAGATGAGGCCTATTTCCCATGCAGTGACTTGCATGGAATCCCGTGGTGCCCATCACAACTTGAAATCAGAACTGACTTCCCTGAGGTAATATGAGCGGGTCCCTGAGGTCCACGTTGCAACTTGATAGGAGCCCCAAACTTCCTGCTAAGCCTCGAGGAAAACTATGGGATTCTCCCCTCAACACGAGATGAGGCCCTTTCCCACTGCAGCATCTCGAGAGAAATCCCATGTTCCCTCTTGAGCCTCGAAATGGTACTTAACACCCTTTATGCAACTCAAGAAGTTCCCCGACATATCCCACTCAAGAGGAACACTGATTATCTGGGCCCAACTCAATCTGAGCCCCTTTGCCCCTCCTCATCTCGAGATGAGGGTCGATTCCCCTGCTTCGTCTGGAAAGGAAGGCCAACGTCCCTGTCGCCCCTCAAGAGGAGGATGGTCTCAACTTGAAACTAGAGAGGAACATGGCAGTCTTGCCACAATTCAAAAGACACGGATTTCCCCATCCACTTGAGATAAGACCTGATTCCCTTGCACCGATTCGAATGGAACCCCGAGCATCAACTCACAACATGAAGGGAGGACTGATACCCTGGTTGCAAATTTGAGAAAAGCCCCAGGTCCCCAATTCAACTCGACTGGAGGCCTGAAACCTCTTTTACAGCTCGAGAGGAAAGCAGAGTTCTATGCCTCAACACAAGTCGAGACCTGACTCCCTGTTTGAAACTGCAGACACACCCCGAGATTCATGTCAAAACAGGAGAGGAACCCTGAGGTTTCCACCTCAACTCGAGATGAGGCCCTCTTCTATTGCACTCACCCCAGAGGAATCCCGAGAGGCCCCTCATAACGTGAAAGGATTCCTGACTTCCCATAGGCACCATGAGAAGCTCCCTGAGGTCACCGTCGCAACTCGAGGGATCCCAAAGTTTCCTCCCGCAAATTGGGAAAGACCTCAAGATTCCCCCTTCAATGCAAATTGAGGCCCGATTCCCCTGCCGTGACTCGAGAAGAATCCTGTGCTTCCCCTCGCAACTCGAAGGCAGACTGGACTTCCCTGGGGCAACACGAGAGGCTCCCTGATTTCCCCGTCATAACTCGATAGAAACCCCAAACTTCTTGCTGCAACTCAAGAAAAACCACGAGATTCCCCAGTCCTCACCAGATGAGGCCCTTCTTTTCCTGCAGGACCTAAAGAGCAATCCCGAGTTCCCTCTCAAAGCTCCATAGGAGGCTTGACTCCCTTTATGCCACTCAAAGGGCTCCAGGAGTACTGGTCGCAACTGGAGAGGAGAGCAGAGTGCTTAGCTTCAACTCAAGACAAGGCTTGACTCCCCAGGTGAACCTTGAATGCAACGCAGAGATCCCTGTCACCACTGGAGAGGAACACGGAGTTTCTGGACACAAGTCTAGATGAGGCCTATTTCCCCTGCAGTGACTTGCATGGAATCCCGTGGTGCCCATCACAACTCGAAATGAGACCTGACTTCCCTGAGGTAATACGAGCGGGACAACTTGATAGGAACCCCAAACTTCCCGCCAAGCCTTGAGGAAAACCAAGGGATTCTCCCCTAAACGCGAGATGAGGCCCTTTCCCACTGCAGCATCTCGAGAGAAGTCCCACATTCCCTCTTGAAACTCGAAATGGTACTCGACACCCTTTATGAAACTCAAGAAGTTCCCCAACATACCCATCCCCACTCAAAAGGAACACCGATTTTCCTGGCACACCTCAATCTGAGCCCCTTTGCCCCTCCTCATCTCGAGATGAGGGGTGATTTCTCTGCTTTGTCTAGAAAGGAATCCCGAAGTTCCCGTCGCACCTCAAGAGGAGGCCAGTCTCACATTGAAACTCGACAGGAACCCTCGTGGGTCGTGCCACAATGCCAAAGACACCGATTTCCCCATCCACTTGAGATAAGGCTTATGCCCCTGCACTGATTCCAGTGGAACCCCAAGTATCATGAATAAATATGAATAAACATTAAAACCATTTTCAGTGAAAAATATCCATATAGAAAAGGCCACACAGATCCCATATTCACCATGTCTGCTTTAAATCCATCAAGTTTGCCCAAATCACTGAAAATCTCAGTAATACTCTTAAAAAGAAAAAAAAAATGGATAGGAAGAAAAGATATATTCATACAATTGAACAATTGCTGAAATGTAAGTGGGGCTGTGGATTACATTATACTGTACAAACCATATGATTTCCTGATTTTGGAGATTATGTGCAGGTTTTGCTGGAGCATGCACCCATTTTGGATAAAACACATAGAGTATTTCAGATGATGTGGCAAATGCAAGCACTTTGTCCCATTGCTAGGTGTTTTCTGTACATTTTAAATTCCTAGAAAGTAAATTATGTCTTAAAACAAACAAGTCAATACCGTAAAAGAAAATCAGATTAGACAGGCATGAAACTTTCCTATAGAGGTCAAGACTTACCCAGACGAAGTTCAAGGGAAGCTGTGATTGATGCTCACTGCCCTTGAAGGAGTCCACATGGAATGAAGAAGTACTGTGGGAAGTCTATTAGTCACCACCATGCCTTGGGTCCTCTGGATGACCTGTTGCAGGAGACACAGATTTTACAAAGAAAAGTTTCCCCATAACTTCACAAACAGTTGTTAGACTACATTCAGTAAAGTTGAATAATTTCCAATCAATTTACAATCATATAAAATACTACAACATACAATCCCAGTCAATATACAAAAATCATTTGTGTTTCTATACACTAATAACAATCAGAAACAAAAATTAAGAAAATCCCACTTATTATTGCATCCAAAAGAATAAAACATCCAGCAACAAACTTAATCAAGGACATAAAAGACCAGTAGTCAGAAAGCTAGAAAGCACTAATAAAGAAACCAAAGAAAACACAAATAAACAGAAAACTATTCCACGCTCATGCACTGGAACAATGAGGAATGAAAATGTCCATTCCAACCAAAGCCATCAAGAAATACACTGACTGCAATCACAAAATAATATTCAATGGCCTTTTTCACAGAAATAGAAATATTCCTAATATTAGGCTGCTAATATTGAACAGGACTTTAAACGGCCAAGAAGACTCTGATAAAGAAGAACACAACTGGAGGTATCTTCCTCTCTAATTTCAAACTACATCACGGTCCTGTAGTAACTACCACAGTGAGGAACTGGCAGGAACACAGACACATGGAATCCAGGAAAGAATAGAGAGCCCAGGAATGAACCCACATGTACCTGGTCAGTTCATGAAAATCAAACCAGGAACAAGTGAAGAGGAAAGGACAGTCTTCTTAAGAAACACTGACAGGAAAACTGGCCACCTACTCGGAAGGACATCAGTGAAGGTCATCCTCTAGATCATCTAACAGAAATTAAACAGAAAACCCGCCATTTTGCATATGGAGCTCTTTCCCTCCCTGAGTCCTGAGACGGACCTCTGGTCAGTGCTCAGCTGGACATATGAAACGTTTACTTCATCGTCATTTTTCCCTCTTGCAGCGCCGCCCTGCTGGCGGGCACTGAGGCAACCCTGCTCCTCTCAGCTGGGACGCAGCCCTGTTACCCTGGAGCCCGAGCCCTGAGAGCCCTGAGGAGACAAAACTGCCGCCAGCTGGTCACCGACCCCAGTCTGAAGGCAAAGCGTCCTGCGCCCATGGGTCAGAGGGGGTTTTGGCGCCCCCTGCGGGCCACCAGAGAAGAGCGGGCAGCCCCACGCTCACAGACCTCAGAGGGCTCACCCAGAAGCAGCTCTGCTGTGAGCACTCAGACTGGAAACCCAAACTGAAACGGAGCAAAATAGCTCCATGACCCCCCTCAAAACATGGCTAAGGAACAATCAGAGCCTGTATCAAATGCAGCCATAAAAAGGAACACATTTGAGTCAGTTCTAATGAAGAGGATGAACCTAGAGCATATTAAACAAGCAAGTCAGTCAGAAAGAGAAAAACATGGAATCGAGAAGGATGGGTCTGATTAATCTGTTCACATAGCAGCAACGGATATGCAGACATAGAGAACAGACTTATGGACAAGGGTGGGGAACAAGAGGGAGAGGGTGAGATGAATGGAGAGAGCAGCGTGGATGCATGTACACCAAAATTTGTAAATAGACAACCAGTGGGGATTTGCTGTATGACTCAGGGAACTCAAACTGGGGCTCTACAATAACCTAGCTAGAGAGGTGGGGATGGATGGGATGTGGGAGGGAGATTCAAGAGTGAGGGGACACACGTACACCTATGGTTAATTCATGTGGATGTATGACAAATCAAGCCAATATTGTAAAGCAATGATCAATCAACTAAAAATAAATAACTGTCAAAAAAAAAAAGTGAAATGAACAGAAACACAAACTTTGCAACTAACACCGTAATTCAATTTAAAAAACTATACAATTTTAGAGAACAACAGAAGATCTACATGACCTTTGGTCTGGTGATGAGTTATAACACACAACAAAAAATCCAACTTACCAAATTAGGAATATAAATTATTTAAAACATTGACTTTTACAATTTTATACACTTACTCTGAGAAGGACCTTATTCAAGAGAACTAAAAGACAAACTGTTGAACCACTGACCACCCACCCTTGCCAGGCAACAGAGAAGAGAAAACACTTGCAGGAGTCATCTTACAACAGGAGGTCCTAGTAAGGAAAAAGGAACTAACAAGCTACCACCAACCAGGATTCTGGAGAGGTCAAAAAGAGATGGGAGACTGCAGCCCAGAGGTCCTACCAACTTCCCAGGACCCTCCTCGCTGGAATCCATCTCGGCTGAGTGATGTGTGTGCCCCCAGGAAGGACCCTGATTCAGAATGACTGGCAAGAGACAAACCAGAAACTAACCCAATGACCATAAACCCTGAGACGGTGAGCCACGTGGCAGAGCAGTTCTCTCCGTTTCCCTCACCCTCCTGCCTTCCGCCCCGACAGCCCTTCCCAATGAAGTCTCTCGCTTGGACGGCACTCCTCTCCTCAAACAATTTGTTTCCAAATGTCAGACAAGAATCCACTCTCGAGCCCTGGAAGGGATCCTCCTTACTTCATCACAACCACAATCCAGGAGAAAATATCATCCAAATGCTACCTTGTAGAGAAGGCAGTGGCACCCCCTCCAGTATTCTGGCCTCAGAAATCCCAGGGACAGAGACGCTTGGTGGGCTACAGTCCAACAGCAGGGCACTTCTAAGGGGAGGAAACAGTCCCAGGGAAGCTGAGGCTCTTGCCAAAGGCCTCAGAGCTTTGGATGGCACAGCCAGAACTGTGGCTGAGGACTCCCAGTGGCCAGGCCTCTTGATCCTGGCCTCTCTCACCAGGTACATGTGTGGAAAACTAGAATCAAAAATATGCCTGAGGGCTTCCCTGGTGACTCCGTGGTAAAGAATCCGTTTGCCAGTGCTGGAGATGCAGGTGTGATCCTTGCTATGGGAAGATCCCACATGCTATGGAGCCTGTGTGCCACAACTGCTGAGCCTGTGCTCTAGATCCTGGAAGACACAATGCCAAGCTCACATACTGCAACCACTGAAGCCTGTGAGCCTGTGCCCCACAACAAGAGGAGCCACTGCAGTGAGAAGCCTGCACACCACTAGTTATGGCCCACGCTCACCCGAACTAGGGAAAAGCCCACACACAAAGACCCAACACAGCCAAAAATAAATACAAGTGTTTCCCTTAAAAATGCATATCTGACAAAGAATCTCTACTCAAATTGTCCAAGAACACTAGAGCAAACAAGCCCATTCATAATTGGTAAAGATTGAAATAGACACCTGGCCACGGAGGGTATACTGATAGTAAACTATCCTATAGAAACATACTCAAGATACTGGTGGGATGCATGCACAGCCCCCTTTGTAAGACAGTATGACAGTTTTTTTCAGTAACCACATGGGACAAGCACTGAATTCTATACATGACAAGTGGTGGAAGCCAGGTATCTTACCATTGGAATGGGAAGTTATGGAGAAACAAAAGGAAAGGTTCCAAGATCCATGGAGACATAATCACAAATTACCTTTAACTGAATATGTTCAAAGGTAAGCTGGAATACATGTATATATTTCTGAATATTGTCAGCTGAGCATATTAACTCCTACATGTATGTTTTGCATATCATTCTCTAATGAAAGGAAACAGGAAATGTCGCTGGTGGTCTGGTGGTAAAGGATCTGCCTACCAATGCTGGGAACACGGGTTCAATCCCTGGTGCTAGAAGATTCCACATGCCCAGGGGCAACTAAGCCCCCATACAACTACTGAAGTACTTACATGCTCCAGAGCTCAAAGTTCTGCAACCAGAGAAACTGGTGCAAGGAGAATCCATGGCACGGCCACTAGAGGGCAGCGTCTGCTCACTACAACTAGACGTCTAGCAACGAAGACCCAGCATAGTCAAAAATAATTCAATGTTAAAAAAAAATAAAAGGACAGAAGTTCTTTGAATTAATGACTGAGATTAGGGGTGAGGCAGTACATATATGAGACAGGATAATCTTAAAGTATGAGAAAGTAAAGAAAGTAAAGACAACTATCAAGCTGTCCAAACTGATAAAAATGAATGATTACACAGTTTTATCTGTATACATTAGCAAATAATAATCTGAAAAGGAATTAAAAAAAAATTCCCTTTTAATAATGTCAACATTAATAAAATACTTTGCCATGGATGTAATGAGGATGACAAGACTGGCACACTGGAAATTATACACAATTGCTGAAAAAATATCCTGAATACATATACAGATATCCCATAGCAATGGAAAGACTTAAGATGGCAATACCATGGAATGCATCCTCAATCTGAAATGAAGATCCAATATGACTTGATCACTCAGAGCTTTTGTGTCATAAGGTTTTCTTAAAGTATAAAAGAGACAGAGAAAGCTGCTGATATAGACTTCAGATGGGCGCAGTAAGAATACCCCCTGCTGGTCTTTAGCCGATATTATATAGCCACTGCTAAGTCACTTGAGTCGTGTCCGACTCTGTGCGACCCCATAGACGGCAGCCCACTAGGCTTCCGGTCCCTGGGATTCTCCAGGCAAGAACACTGGACTGGGTTACCCTTTCCTTCTCCAATGCATGAAAGTGAAAAATGAAAGTGAAGTCGCTCAGTCATGTCTGACACTAGCGACCCCATGGACCAGCCTACCAGGCTCCTCTGTCCTTGGGATTTTCTAGGCAAAAGTACTGGAGTGGGGTGCCATTGCCTTCTCCAATACAGCCACTAGCAGTCTGCTAAGGAAAGAAAGGCAATGTCTCAGAGAATGGCACCACGCCCCTCACCCACAACATGCATTGAGATAACACTGGTAGCAGGTGAGTCATCCTGGGCCATAAAATGATTGACATGAATATTGAAGAAAGACAGATTTCCAGGCAAATATATCGTTTCATTAACATAGATTAGGAGAACAAGGTATGAGTAAGACATACTGGTTTGTCAAGTCAGTTCTGAGCCTTTAGGGGGAACCGACCTGAAGACAGAGTCTAGCAGAAATACGTAGTATATTAACATAGCTTAAGACAAGCATTTCCTTACGAAAAAATGCATTGCTTAGCTCAAGTTTTGAGAAAAGTTAAGTTCAGGTGGAGCCATGAATCGTCACGGCAACACAGAATTTTCAGAGAAACATCCTTTTAAATTTGTATGGAGAAGGGGAAAAAATGTAACACTAGTTTGTTTCCTCCCGCTGCTTAAGAGACATAGAAAAAAACATCTGACACTTGCAGCCTATTCCCTCTGTCTGGAGACCCCCAGCCTTCCTGCCTATTACCCTCTCAGGGCCTTTAGGAAGCAATACACAAGCTGAAAATAGCATACACGTGGAATGACAAGGGACTCCAAAGAGCCAGAACCATCATGTGAGTCTGCAGTTTTAAGGTCCTCTGGTATGCTGTGCTAAGTCTCTTTAGTCACATCTAACTGTCAGAGCCTGCCAGGCTCCTCTGTCCATGGGAATTTTCCAGGCAAGAATACTGGAGTGGGTTTCCCTGCCCTCCTTCAGGGAATCTTCCCAACCCAGGGATCGGATTCCTGCATTGGCAGGGAGGTTCTTTACCACTAGCACCACCTGGGGCAAAAGTGCCTAAACGGAGATCAGGGAAACCCAGTTAGGAGAAGGGACTCAGAGGAAAGGAAGTGAGGGAAGGAGACTCTTAGTCACACTCAGAGAAACCCGGTAGGTAGTTCTGCAGGTTGAAGAGGGGAGGAAGCAGGCTGGAGCTGTGTAAAAGATGAAAGAGGGAATTAAAGCAGGGGCCCCCAACCTCGAGGATCTAATGCCTGATGATCTGAGGTGGGTTTGATGAAATCATACTAGAAATAAGTGTTTGGTCACTCAGCGGTGTCCAACCCTTTGTAGCCCACCAGGCTCCTCAGTCCATTGAATTCTTCAGGCAAGAATACTGGAGTGGGATGTCATTTCCTTCAGGAGATCTTCCCGACCCAGGGACTGAACCCACGTCTCCTGCACTGCGGGCAGACTCTTTACCAACGGAGCCAACAGGGGGAAAAAAATAGAAAAAGAGTGCACAATAAATGGACTGCACTTGAAACATCCCAAAACCTTCCCCCACCCCTGTCTGTCAAAAAATTGTCTTCCAAAAAACCTCCCGAGGTCAAGGAAGGAACTTCAAGTGTACTTGACTGTCCCAGGTTGCTGGCTTAGGGAGATGCTGAAGCAGGGATGCCCCAAGAGGTAGAACCTCCCTTGCATGGGATCCTCAACAGACCTCCGATAGCCTTGGTAATGAAGGGAAAGATTTGTTTCATTTTTTTTTTAATATCCTTGTGGGATAAACTTAAAACTTAGAAATTCTCTTACAGTCTTCCTAATAAAATGTTTTATTTCTTTACTGATATGTGAAGTACCAACTGTGACAATCACTGTTCTAATATACCTCATAGTGTTGCTGACACTATTGGTATAATTATGTGAAACTGAACTTATTCAATAAAAATGATGAAGCATCTGCCCTGTGCCCAGCACTTTCCAAGGATTGGAGAGTACAATGAAAATACTCCATAAGATGCACAGCTGGTAGGCACATTCTTTAAAAAATACTTTTACATTTCCACCAATAATTTATTCTCAATGTCAACACTTGCCAATTAATGACCATACTGGGTGGGAAGCTCATTAAAAACTCAGGAGCCAGGGTTCCTGGAAGGATATCCCATTCTCTCTTGGACAGTCCTCCACCCTCTCTGGCTCTCAGTTTCCTCATCTGCAAAATCATGGACAACTGACTATAATTCATCCCTGGAACCCAAGTCTATTGAGGGGGAGGGGGAAATATTACTCCAAGGCCTGTATGAGAGACCAGATTGAAAGAAAATATGTCATTGCTGGGTTTTAGTCAGACAGATACAATGAAGGAAGGAGCCCCTGGCCCTGCAGGATTTGCCTAGGGGTCTAGTCTGGGAAATTCTTACACATCAGGAGATGGATCCAAGCTGGATTTCCACCAACAAGAACATCCATACAAAGGACAAGCCTGCATAGCTCTGTGCCCATCAGCCACAGGAAGAGACTGCCTCCAGACAGTCAGCAGTATTTATAAGTGACCTCCTAAGGCCTTCACCAAACTACAGGGGCACTTCTTGGTTTTCTGTTTCCCTCACTTTTCTGACTCTCTTCTTAAAAAAACACACATTTCTTCAAAGAATGCCACAGTGGAAGGAAAATAGGCCTTCAATTTTTAGACCTCAATTTGCAAAGAATTTGGAGCTTGTTTTTTTTTTTTTTTTTTTTAATTAAAGCACCACATAATTTAAAAATTTTACACATTCTAATTATTCAGTTCCCAAACCCCAAACTTATTGCGCAGGGTCCCCATGGAAAGGCCCCCTCTCAGAAGGACAGCCACAGATTCCACCATGAAAGGGCAGCAAGGTGCCCTCCTCCCTTCTTTTTCTGCCTGGGTGGCCACCAGATGTTTAAATCCATCCACCCTACTAAATATCTAGGGTGAAACTGGTGGACCCTTCCCTTTCCCATTCCAGCAGGTGGTCAAGGGCCCACTGGGCTGCAAAGTGGCAGAAGCAGGGCTGGGCCAGCCAGCCAGAGTAAGGGTTATGAAGTCCCCACAGGTGAAATCACCAGGAAGGATAAATCCCTTGGACTTCCAGCAGGCACTAGGCTGCTTTGGAAAACCCACACGGGTCTGAGCTTTATGCGAAGGGGTAAAGCAGTAAAGGCCTTGACCCCAAAGGCGAGGCCTTTCCGCGACCGCCAGGTTAGGGGGCTCCGAGACTGTGCCAATAGAGAGGGTGGAATAGGTAGTTCCCTGCTCCATGGAATCCCAGTTCCCTTACCTGTGGTCCGCACCCCTCCGCTCCGCTCACTGGATGCTGATCCCTGGGGACCCAGGAGTGCACAAAATGGGCCTTCCCAGCCACAATGGTGACCCCTGAAAGCACAACTGTGACCCCCTGCCCCAGACGGCTCCCAGTGCCCCCCCCACCCCACCCCAACACGTGCTCCCGGTGCACCCCGCCCCCACGCCCACTTCCAGGAGAGGCATGTGGGCCTCGCTACTGCCCCAGGTGAAACACAAGGACAAGCAAATCCACCCCACACAGACAATCCAAGATTTTTATCAGCTGATCTGTCTATGATTCAGGGATAAAACTATGACTACAGAAAGGAAAGATGACCTGACCTAGGACCGCCATGATATTCTATAGAACCAGACAAAATTGGTTACAAGGAAACCTTTTTTTCTTGGAAACCGTAAAGTTGGTTCTTTTGCATATTCAATTAAAAACAATTAGCTTGTTACAAAGGCCTGCCTAGGGCAACGCTTGAAGTTAATCCTTGCCACAGAATTCAACAACTTCCCTGCTGGCTCAGAAGGTAAAGTCTCTGCCTATAATGCGGGAGACCTGGGTCCAACCCCTGGGTCAGGAAGATCTCCTGGAGATGGGAATGGCAACCCACTCTAGTATTCTTGCCACCACCCGCCTCCCCCCACCCTCGCCCCCCACCCCAAAAAAGCGGCTCAAAGAAATTTTTTAAATCTCAGGTGGAAAACTAGAAGATCCCTTGTCTGTCTGTCTGGATTTATGTATGTCTCAGTGTGAGTCTTCCGTTTTTTGATAATATTGCTCAAGTTCTGAGTTCTTATTTAAATGGTCTCAAGAAAAGGAAGCTCTTACAAATCAAACAGTTGGAAATATAAGAAAACATTGACCTATATGAATTTCAGATTCACATAACTGGGAATAGTCAATATTAAATATCTAGTATTTTTTTTGCTACTCTACTATAGACATATCTAAGAGTCATTAACATTAAGCACAAAATTTTCATAGTGCCTAGGTTTAGTGTAAGTTAAAAATTGCTATATTGTTGTATCTGTCACAAGCTTGTCAACAAGAAAATACCTCTAAACAACAACAAAAAAACTAAAAAATGTAAATATGATATGAGCTTTTAGATAAAATATTAACAATAATTATACTCTAAAATTTATATTTTTATAAATATATTATTATTATATTCTAAATTTTTTTCTCAACATTGAAACTTTGGTATCTAACACAGCAGCTGCCTCATGGCAGTCACTCAAGAGTCACTTGCTAAAGACTGGACTCAACAATTCCACAAAATGAAGTGTGTACTGATATAATGTCATACATGTCCACACTCCATGTAATATCCATGGACTGGAAACAGTGTAACTACCTAACAACAGGGAACTTGATTAAATACACAGTAAGGCATTAATACAATGGAATACGACACAGCTGTTTAAACCATCGTACATGTCCAGATATAGAAACTTACATGTCTACTTACATGTACCCACTTGTGAACAAAGAAGGGCACAACCACGTGTGCACATTGCAGTGCCACTGGTACCAAAATTGTGTGTTAGTCACACAGTCGTGTCAACTCTTTGTGACCCCATGGACTGAAGCCCATCAGGCTCCTCTGTCCATGGGATTCTCCAGGCAGGAATATAGGAGTGGGCTGCCATGCCCTTAAAGAAGACAGTGAATCTTGACTGAACTGTTTGTTGGACGAGAATACTCATTGGAAGCTTACAAGAAACTATTAACAGTGGTTATTTGGAGGGTAGGTGGGAACTGGGTGGATGGGTGTCAGAGGTGAGAGAAAAAAAACTCTACTGACTACCATTTTACACTTTCAGATTTGGGAATCCACATGAACATGGTTTATAACTCAGTACATGAATTTTTAAGTGCTCTGTGGCCAGAACACAGTAAATTCTGTTGAATGAATTACAACACACATAAGAGCTTCCCCATCATTTGTTCCCCTCTCCACCACCTACCCTGTCACCATTGCTCCCACTGCCACTGCCCTGGGAAGATACAGGAAGCTTTTTAAAAGTTTCATCATCTTTAAGTTTTAAAACCATACTTTCTAACTATCCATTTATAGTCATAAACCCCTCCATCACTCTTTACAACTGACAAAGTGCTTTCAAACCTATGATCTAACTGGGTCCTTAGGACAACCTGAGACAGTTTATATGTTTTGAAAGTGAAAGTCACTCAGTGGTGTCCGACTCTTTGTGACACCATGGACTATAGAGTTCATGGAATTCTCCAGGCCAGGATACTGGAGAGGATAGCCTTTCCCTTCTCCAGGGGATTTGCCAACCCAAGGATCGAACCCAGGTCTCTTGCACTGCAGGGGGATTCTTTACTAGTTGAGCCACAAGGGAAGCCCAAGAATACTGGAGTGGGTAGCCTATCCCTTCTCCAGCAGATCTTCCTGACCCAGGAATCAAACTGGGGTCTCCTGCATTGCAGGCAGATTTTTTACCAACTGAGCTATCAGGGAAGGAGAAAACTGAAGTTTTGGGAAATTAAGGGTTCTGCCTGAGGTCATGCCTCTGAAAATGGCACAGCCAATCCTGATTGCCTGATGAGGATGGCACCTCCCTCGCCATCCTTCCCAACTCTAAAAAGGGGAAAAAGAAAGATGACAGGAGGTCTTCCACAGATTTTATGTCAGTCCCATGACACTTTAGGTCGGATTGATGTATGTGTGGGTCAGTCTGGGTCATGGTCCCGGGGGACAGGACTTGCTGAGAGAGGAAAACAGCCAACTTTTGTTTTGATTGTTACACTCACCCAGCAGGGAAGGAAAAAAGGAAAAGAAAATGTTCTTGGCTGGCGTGGAGAGAACCCTGCCAGAAAATGGGATGGATGCTCTAACTTGCCAAAGACATCCCCAGAGGCCGCATTAACAACATGATACTGAACCAGAGAGATGCTGAACAGTTAGGAGTGCTGCTGATTCCCTGGCAACTTTTGAAAGCAAGCATATGTTTCCACTGACTGAAGCAAGGGGCGGGTGGGTGGGGGGAGGGGGGAGTGGTGGGATGTCTAAGGATGGAATTAGAGAATGGGAGGATTTGACTGCTGAGGACGGAGTTGCAGGTTGTCCTGGGTATGTATCACAAAAAGTTTCCCTACATCAGCTTTTCCTCTGGTTCAATTTCTTAACCTCCAGATTGATCCTAGAGTCCTGGATTCATGTGATGCTGCAAGAGAATGAGAAGGAGGAGATGCACCCTTCACGACCATGATCTAAACACACTGTTCGAGATGACTGGGGACTTAGAGAAGAGCAGCAGCAACAGTGGAAATGATGAGAATTCATCAGTGTGCCCCCTAAATTCATCATCATCTAAGACACAGCATGTGATATAGGGAAATTGTGTTATGTGCACCGTCCAGAGCCATTCATAATGGTCTCAGAACAAATGAAGGATTCACATGTTCCCATTAACAAGAGTCTAACTGGAATAAAAAGGTGACCCAAACAAGCTCCTCTGACCCCATCTAAGATGGAAGACCCATCACCTTAGGAAAAACAGACTGTTTGTGTTGTAACATGATTTATTTACCCTGCATAGGAGAGAAAGCAGGATACTCATCTTCACACATAAAAGGCAGAGAGGACTTCCCTGGTGGCACAGTGGATAGGAATCCATCTGCCAGAGCAGGGACATTGTTTCAATCCCTCGTCCAGGAAGATTCCACAAGCTGCAGATCAACTAGGCCCGTGTGCCAAAACTAGTGAGCCCACAACCCACAACTACTGAAGCCCATGTGCTCAGAGCCTGTGCTCTGCGACGAGGGAAGCTACTGCAATAAGAAGCCTGTGCACTGCAACAAAGAGTAGCCCTTGCTTGCCATAACTAGAGAAAAGCCCTCATGGCATCAAAGATCCAGCACAACTGAACATAAGTTTTGTTTGTTTGTTTGTTTGCTTGCTTTTAAGGCAGATAATTTTAGTTTTAGTTTTTTTTTTTTTCAAGAAAGGAACAAGTAACTGTCCATAACTCTTCATCTAATTCTGACACCTTCAATTCACAACAATTTTAATCACTGCAGAGAAAGTAAAAATTTCTCAAGGAATATCATAAAATATAAATGCTAGCACCTTAGTTTTATTTTAAACCTAAATTCTCAAATGAACTAGCTAATTTAACTCAGCTCTGATGTGGTACCTTTCAAAGTGGGCAGAAGGAGCCAACATGTGATACATACAAAGTTTCTAAAGAGTTTGGGGCTCAGTTGTGAGGAATTTTTGGATCAATATCTGATCTCTTGACATCAATGTACTATTACCAAGGATTTAGGGCATGAAGCAAAAATCCAACAAAATGGAGAACCACAGGACCAAGACTAAAAAGATTTAATTTGAACATGCTATGGTCTGACCTAGGCTGGGGATCTCAGGCTTATACTTGGTGGGTCCAGTTCAATGTGGAATGGGCGCTGGCACAGATTAAGAGTCGGGTAGGAAAGAAAAAAAAAAAAAGAGTGTGGTAGAGGGAAAGAAAGGTGCTTAGATCCATGTGGGGAGTGAAATATATGACAAGCACTCAGAAAATTTTGGCAAATCTTGAAGAGGGGTCAGGGAGTTGAGAACTGTAAGTAGGGCAGGCCTAAGGAAGGAACCCTGGGTAATGTATGGAAAGGAAGAATCAACACTTTTCCTCAGTCAGATGTACTTGCCCACGATGAGAACAGTTTCTATGCAAAGAACATGAAGAAAGCCTCCAGGTGCCATGGAGGCCTGGGCAGGAGGTTTGGAAGAACAAGGCCACTCCCCTAGGCCCACCCACCAGACAAGAGAAAGACAGCACCCCCACCCAGGGCACCACAGATGGGGGAAAGAAGGAAACCACCTAATACATGCACATTGCTTCATTAACCCACATCAGAACTGTCTCCTGTGGTCTGTCACATGGTCCTATAAACACCTTGGTGGGAGACTGGGAGCGATGGGCCATGGCCTCCCTGCTCCCCTGGCTCAGTTGCAACAATGCCACTGCACAGAGAAAGCGATAGTCCTTGAAATATCCCCACAACTCAGGCATCTGCCTCAGACTGAAAGATGCCTTTTCTATCTTCATGCCCAGAGTGATTTGGATCCTTCTGTTCCATGGGAACTAGATCCTGCCACTAAGGGTTTGCATGCTGCAACTGAAGATCCTGCATGCTGCAAGGAAGACTGAAGATCCCACATGCCACAACCAAGACCCAGCAGGGCCAAGTGAAAACATACATAAGTATTTAAAATCAACAACAGAAGTAGTCATAACAGTTCAGTGTATTGAGTGCTTACTCTCAAACACCTCACTAAAGGCTTTTCCTATTGACATTCCCTACATAGTTAAATCATGTCACATCCACCCTAAGATACAGATGTTACAATGGCTTCCAATTTACAGAAGAGGAAACTGAGGCACAGCATGCCAACCTTCAGATCATCTTGTCCCCTCACTCTGGGGACAAGAAGGTTCCTCACTCTGAGGAACCTCATGCCACACAGTACAGCTTGAGGACTCCAGAGTTTATGAGCAGCACTTGTCAACTTCTGGGAGAGCTGTGGAGAGGGTGAAAAATACTTCTTGATCTGGACTTTGGAAGAGGACTCTTGACTCCCTTGCTCACAACATTCATATGAGTCATAGCTCTCTTGTTATTTTGCTGTAGCACAAGGTATAGCCATTTCTTACCCTAGTGTCTTCTTGGACCTCCCAGTCACTGGAGAAAGTTGCCAGCTGCTGTCCTTGTGAACAGTTTGAAAACTGGAAAAGGCTAGGAAACATCCTTCTGTTCTCTTGAGTGTCTGGAAAGATGGCATCTTGGAAATTGACTCCATGAGGCAAGAGGTTATAGTTCTCATCCATCCTAATGGAAAAAAAGGAGGCAAGAGCTGTAGACTGGACAGCCATGGGGTGTACCATCTTGAATCGAGAGTCAACAGAAGACTGTGACAATGTTGCCAGTTATACAACGTCTTTTTTATTTTTTAAGTAGAGTTTAATTACAATATTGTGCTAATTTCTGCTGTAAAGTGACTCAGTTATATATATACATACATTTTTTAAATATTTTTTCCATTATGGTTTATCCCAGGAGATTGGATATGGTTCCCTGTGCTAAGGTAGGACCTTGTTGTTTATTCCAAATGTAACATCTGCCATTTGCATCTGCCAATCCCAAACACCCAGTCCATCCATCTTCCTCCCTCCATTGCCCTTGGCAACCACAAGTTAATTCTCTGAATCCATGAGTCAGTTTCTGTTTTGTAAATAGGTTAATTCATGTCATATTTTACATTCCACATATAAGTGATATAATATGGTATTTATTATTCTCTTTGTGACTTACTCCGCTTAGTATAACTATCTCTATTTCTGTCCATGTTGCTGCAAATGGCATTCTTTCTTTCTTGTTATGGCTGAGTAATATTCATATATATGTACCACATTTTCTTTAATCATTCAACTATCAAGGGACATTTAGGCTGTTTCCATATCTTGGCTGTTGGGAATAGTGCTGCTATGAACATGGGGGTGCATGTATGTTCCTGAATTAGAGTTTTGTCCGGGGATATGCCCACGAGGGGGACTGCTGGGTCATATGGTGGACCTATGAATTTTCTGAGGATCCCCCATACTGTTTTCCATAGTGGCTACCCCAACTTACATTCCCACCAACAGTGTAGGAGGGTTCCCCTTTCATCACACTCTCTCCAACATTTGCTATTTGTTCTGTTTTTGATAATAGCCATTCTGCCTGATAGGAGATGGTACCTGGCTGCAGCTTTTATTTGCATTTGTCTAAGAATTAATGACACTGAGTATATTTTTATGTGTCTACTGGCCATCTGCATGTTTTCTTTGGAGAAATGTCTATTAAGGTTTTCTGCACATTTTTTGATTGTTTTTGTTGTTGTTGTTGTTGTTGTTGTTGAATTGTATGGTCTGTATATTTGAAATTAAGCCCTGGTCTATTGCATCATTTGCAAATATTTTCTCCCATTCTTTAGGTTGTATTTTTTTTTTCTTTTTATGGTTTTCTTTGCTGTGCAGAAACTTGTAAGTTTGATCCAGTCCCCTTTGTTCATATTTGGTTTTATTTCTATGACCTTGGGAGACTGACCTAAGGAAAAAAAAAGGTCCAATTTATATCAGAGAACATTTTGGTCATGTTCTCTTCTAGGAGTTTTATGGCATCATGTCTTATGTTTAAGTCTTTAAACCATTGTGAGATATTTTTGTGCAGTGTGACAGCATATTCTATCTTCACTGATTTACATGGAGCTTCCAATTACACATCTACATGGCTCACATTAGAGGAGTCACTCTCTCTGACTGTTTCTCTACCTCACACTGCATGTATCTATCCTTAAGTTTTTCAAAACATGTGAATTGGGGGATGGGTGCGGGTGAACATTTGTGTATCTCCCAAGCCGCCTTCCTTCTCCTAGTGGAGTGCTCCTTGTTTCCCAGGCAAAGGAAAGCCAATTGGAATGACCCAAGATTCAAGTCCTATCACTGCTACTTATCTCTTGTTTGACACACAACAGATTTCTTAAATTCTCTAAGCTTAAATGTACAATCTATAAAACAAGGATGAAAACAGCATCCTTCTTTGTTTAATGGTGGTGTAAAGAGTGCATTTTTTTAATTTGGAAAATAAAGTTTTCTTGTTGAATAGTTTTAGAGCTGGTTTCCCTAAATAAAGACATGTAAAAATCTAAGTTTCTCCATATCAAGAAGGTACTACCTCATTCCTTGCCAGTTTTATTTAGAAACTGTACTTCTCCAGTGTTTTTTTTTTTAATTCAACTTAATCTGGCTAAACCACCCAAGCAAACAAAAAGCACGCCATGTATTCTAAACTTAGATATTCTGGCATTAATATGGAAAACAGGTGTTACCACGAGCTTATGGACGCCCCTCTGTGGAACCTGTCTTCTTTCTTAGTGATGTGAAATCTCAAGAGCTCAAAGTTAGTCTGCAGACCAAGGTCATGGCCATTCCAAATACCCTTAATGCTATGCCACATACTGGGAAGATGGGACTTATTGTCCAATCACTATCTGTTAGATTCCATTTTGAGGTTCCTTCCAGTTCCTCTGTATCAGCCTCCTCCTCAAACTGGAGAGAACCAATGCATTAGGGTTCCACCTGCTGTTTTGTATTGCAAACTTCACTTGAGCCCATAACCTGAACCCTTATCTACATGCATTTCGTCGTGACCACATGACAAACTTTCATGGAACTTCACAAGATTCCAGGAGTCTCCCAACAGACAAGGCCTGGTCTAATTCACCTCTCTGTTCTTCACAGCCCTGTGAGCACCTTCCCAATCCCTTAATGCCCCCGCCCCCAGGCCCTTCCTCTATAAATTTTTGCTATTTGGAAGAGCCTGGCATTGAGGTCTGCTGGCAGCTGATATGAGCGAATCTGAGTGAAACAAGAGGACAGCTGGGCTGCATTCCACACCAGTCCCCTCTTGGCATTTAAGCAGGTGTGCAGGATTGAGTAACTACACATTTCTCATCTAACCTGCACAAGGTGTTCTGCATCAGTTACTAGGATTTAATCTCAACCAACCTTGTTTGGCACATTATGAAGGTGAGGCTCTTGAGGTTCTCGACAAGGTCAGTAACTTGCTCAAAATGACAGGAGAATGGAGCCAGAATTCCAACAACCATCTGATTCCAAAGATTGGTTTTGACCACTGTCCATCCAAACAACACCCACGGCATCCACTTTAAAATATAGCTTTCCTTCTCTATAAGGATTCCACCTCAATTAGGGTTCCACTTTCTTATTTCAAATTCCAGGAGATGCCATCGCCTGAACACTTATCCACAGGGATCTCATCTGCACCACAGACCAACTTGCATGGAACGCAACCAGAGAGGGCTCCTGTCCGATTGCCCTTCATACTCCTGAGAGCACTGTGACCAGGGCCTTCTTCCCCTATTACCCCCCACATAAACCTCTGCTATTGAAAATGGGCTCTTTGTTGCTGGAAACCACCTTGAGCTTTGGCCTGAAACAGTCTTCCCTGGTTAAGCACGGGAGCCATCCCTGTTTTTCCAACAGTGTTGGCCAGAGGCACCCAAGATCTCTGTAGACTCAACGTGAGGAACACCAAAGAGCAGAAAATGGGAAGGAGACCAGGGCATCACTTAACATCGCCCAGACAGGATTCTGGAGGAGTTCCTGAGCCTGCTGGGGATAAAGGTACCTCTGCTGGCCATGCCAAGTGGCCGAAGGGATGGTATGGGCAAGAGTTGGCAGGCTCACCTGAGGAAGAAGAAATAGGAGTAATCCTGGACCACAGTGTGGGAGTAACAGGAGAAGTAGCCCAGGCCGGTGAGGTTGAGTCTGGAGCCCCCAGGCACCTCGAGCATGCTGCCCCATGCCTGGTCGCACAGCATCTCGATCTCAGCAGAGTAGAAGAGCCCTGTGTCGCTGACCTCATACTACCAGGGCAGGTAGTTGTACAGGCCGTGTACTTCCTCGTGCAGCGCCAGCACCTTGGTGTGCACGATGATCTCGGCCAGCTCCGCTAGTCAGCCCTCGCTCAGGGGTCTCCACTAGGAGGGCAGCTGGCAGCCACCGGCGGTCTCCAGCCCGCCGGCCAGGCAGAGCGCGGGAAGCCGCAGCGAGCGCAGCATGCCGGCGGCGAGGGCGGGCGGCGGGAGCCGCAGGGTTGGCTCTGCGCCCCAGGCGCGCTACCCGCGGCGCATGGCCAGGGGAGGGGGGGAGCCCCGCGGCAGGAGCGAGAGCGTTGGGGAACCCGAAGTGCCAGGCCCCACCAGCGGGAGGCGAAGCCCTGGGACCTGGCTCCACGCACCTCGGCGGAAGCTCAGCGTGCTGTTCCCTCCTCCGCCTGGATCCTCCTGTGGGGCCTCGCTTGGGAGGCTTTTAAAAGGGCACAGAGAGAGCCGGCCACCGCCGCCTCCTGCCCCTCGTGGCTGGGGCGTGGGCGGCAGCGGGAGGGGCGGAGGCGGGAAGCCGTCCAGTGGCGCGGGGTGCTGGGGAGACAGCGCAGTCGGCGCTGGACCGGGAGCCCCCCGGCCGAACTCGGTGTTTGCGCCAGCGCAGAGGTCCGCGGCCGAAAAGTCAGTGTGGGGAGACGCGGCCCAGCCCTCTTCCGGAGCCCTGCGCACCGACCAGGTGGAAGCTTTGCAGGCACAAAGCGCGCTCCAGACATGGCCTTCTTAGAATGATTGCCGTCAATTGTCATGAGTACTCAGCGTACGTTTTTGTATTTTCTGAGTAGTTCATTTACACTCAAATGGCACAGAAATCTAACTTTACCGTCTCAGAGTTTACCTTGGAAATTCTGTGTGATCTAATAAACTTTTCCGAATCTCTCTCTCCCTTTCCATCTCTTACGTTTTAATGATGCTCTTAGGAAAGCCTTCAACATCTGAAAAGCCAAAGCCACATTGCTTGGATTTTCCTACAGCTACATGGTCTCATGATTAACCTCATTCCTACTTTCAGATTCTGAACACCCTACACCTGAGAAATAGATTCAGAAGTTCGAAAGAGCTTTTCACAAGTCAATGAGTGACTCTGAAGAGACCTAAACTCTACAGTTAAATCTTTATTTCTAAATTAGGCAGTTCCTTTTATCTCCCAATTGCCTTTATTATTCTTCATGTAGTAAGAAAAAAAGAGATTATTTATAAGTATAAATATTTTGTATAGTCAAAACATCATATATATGAAATAGCATGGATATAATATACATATCATCACACATATGTCACACATACTATATTTACAATAAGCTGATAAGCAAAACTGCTGTAAATTGGAAGGCTCTTTGTTCTGCAAGCATCTTATTAACCAGGCTTTCTGCAAGTTTAAGTCTTAGAACTCAGCCAAAGTCTTCTCTGACTGAAAGAAAAAGTTCTTAGGAAATTCGGAAAGTAAAGGTAAGGAGAAAATTGGGGTGGGGGGAGAGAGAAAATTCCAAGGCCTCACATCCCGTGACAACCAAATCTTCCTGAGATCCCCAAGTCTTCAGTTAGGACAATTAAATTCATGCATGCTTCTTGTGGCAGGGTAGAAATCCAGATGGCGTGAGGCAGGGACTCAGGAGGAAGAAGCCATAAGCAGCATGGTCTCAGGGAACCAGAAGACCCTGGGAAGGCTTTGGGCATGCCTTGAAGTGAAATGGCCAGGACTTCAGCCAGTGTGGCCCAGCTTCTGAGGGAATGAAGGCTAAAGATCTATGGGGTCACACCAATCCAGAATCCAACCAGTGACTCAATGGACAGATGTGTGCTTAATCGCTCAGTCATGTCCTACTCTTTGTGACCCCAGGGACTGTGGCCTCCCAGGTACCTCTGTTCATGGGATTCTCCAGGCAAGAGTACTGGAGTGGGTTGCCATGCCCTCCTCCAGGGGATCTTCCCAACCCAGAGATCAAACCCAGATCTCCCACATTGCAGGCAGATTCTTTACCATATGAGCCACCAGGGAAGCTGTGACTCAATGGGCCAGATTCTTAGTCCTACAAAATCATCTGTGTTGGAAGAGGAAAGAAGTAAGAGTAAGAGCTCCTCACGGACAATAACTATCCTCTACATAGCTGAAAGTCATCCTGAAGCCTTGATTAATTCTGTAAAAAACAGTTATATTGAGGGAAGCAAGTGGACAGTAGTCCTGATGGTATATGACTCCTCCTGACAACCCCACCACCACCACGGGAGATGGTAGAGTTAAATTTTTCCTACAAGGAGAAATGGCATTTGAGGATGGCATCAGACATGCTATGTTAGGACTGCCCATTTGTCTCTCCTTCAATATATGAGTTAAAATGTTTCATAACGTCTTAGTCTGTTCAGGGTGCCATGGCAAAATACCACAGCCTGATGGGGCTTAAATAACAGACATTTATTTCCCACAGTGGTGGAGGCTGTAAGTCCAAGATCAGGGTGTCAATGATTCCAGGCTAGTAAACGGCCACCTTTCCTCTGTGTCCCCACATGGCCTGTCTTTTTTGTACATGTAGAGAGACAGAAATGTCTGGCCCTTCTAAGGACACCAGGCCTCTCAGATTAGACCACACTCTTGTGACCTCATTTAACCTTAATCACTTCCCTAAAGGTGCCATCTCCAAATACAGTCTCATTGGGGGTTAAAACTTGGACATAAAAATTCAGGGCAGAGAGGAGGGGATGTGAACAAGGGACAGAATTCAATCCATAACAGTCATTTAGCAGGTGTTCTGCAGGTTTGTAGAGAAAGGGGATATAAAATGGTTTATATTTCTGGCATGCTAACTTAGAGCAAGCATTGCCAAATTATAATATTAACAATAACAACTGCTAACATTTATTCACTGCTTATTCAAAAGCAGAGACATTACTTTGCCAACAAATGTTTGTCTAGTCAAGGCTATGGTTTTTCCTGTGGTCATGTATGGATGTGAGAGTTGGACTGTGAAGAAGGCTGAGCACTGAAGAATTGATGCTTTGGAACTGTGGTGTTGGAGAAGACTCTTGAGAGTCCCTTGGACTGCAAGGAGATCCAACCAGTCCATTCTGAAGGAGATCAGCCCTGGGATTTCTTTGGAAGGAATGATGCTGAGGCTGAAACTCCAGTACTTTGGCCACCTCATGCGAAGAGTTGACTCATTGGAAAAGACTCTGATGCTGGGAGGGATTGGGGGCAGGAGGAGAAGGGGACGACAGAGGATGAGATGGCTGGATGGCATCACTGACTCGATGGACGTGAGTCTAAGTGAACTCCGGGAGTTGGTGATGGACAGGGAGGCCTGGCGTGCTGCGATTCATAGGGTCGCAAAGAGTCAGACACGACTGAGTGACTGATCTGATCTGATCTGATTCACTGCTTACTATGTGCCAAGCACTATTGTAACATATTGCCTATGTTATTGTAATGAATGCTCCAAACACTCAAAATGGACACTGTTACCATCCTCAGGTTAGAGACAGGGGACTTAGGTATGGAAAGGTTAATTGACTTACCCAGGATCACATAGCCAGAAAGGAACTGAGCCAGGATTCAAACACAAGCATCAGATTTCAGAGTTCATGTTCTTAACTACAGCATTAAAATATGGACAAAACAAGCAATGTTTTAAAGGCACAGGTGGGCCCTTTATCAAGAAACAAGTAGAGGGGACTTCCCTGGTGGTCTGTGGCTAAGACTCCATGCTCCAAATTCAGGGAACCCAGGTTCAATCCCTGATCCAGGAACTATATCCCACATGTGACAACTAAAACCCAGTGCAGCCAAATAAATAAATGAATATTTAAAAAGAAGCTGAGTTTATAAATAGTAATAACCTTTGAAGAATCACCAGTGATGGCTAAATGAGGGAGTAACCAGACTAACTAATTTTGTTTTCACCAGCAGCCCTGCTCTATTTTAAGTTAAGTTTATTTTAAATTAGTGCTGTAACTTATGCAGACAAGAGAATAAGGAAGTGTTTTTTTGTTGGTTTTTTTGTTGTTGTTTTTTAATTGTATCTAGTGCTTCAGAGGGCTGGAAAAAGTTTTTCTGTTTCTGCAGACCTGAAGAACCTGATTATTCTTTCCATTTAGATGAACAAATAAATAAAAATCAGTATACACAACTGATGTCTCTCTTGTTGTATAAACTGGACAGAATCAAAACTCTTCCAGTACTACCTAGAATGCATTTTCCGGATGCAGGGGCCTATGAGGGTTGTCCTTCTCCTGGATTCTTCACAGACACATCAGTCATGTTTTTGCTTCTTTAGAAGGTCTGCCAAAGTGCCTTCCTGATTGGGGTTGTTCACCTGGAGCCCTGGACATATGTGAGTATCCCCTGGTGAGCAGCTCCCCTTTGGGGACCAAGATCTTCAAGGAAACAGAGCTCAAGGAAGCCAGGATGGGAAGCAAAAATTCTACAACTGGGTTGTGGGTTCATTGGTGAAATAAGCTGCTTCCACCCCTTAATAACAAGACACATATGTTCTGGCTGTGGGAGGTAAGATAGCACCATTATGCTTCAAATATACACTATATCCTTCACAGCATGTACAACACCCTTTAAGATTGCACCCCACCCTTTCAGGATGTTGACTCCCATCTGACACACTTGAGTCTTCATTAGCTGTCACACTGTCTCAGTAAGCTTTCAAAATTTGCCCAGTTGTTTCTAGGTGATGCTGTCCTCGGTAAAACCAGTTAATTCCACAGCCAAGGGCACATTGCTGTATTCCCTTTGCCATCAAAGAAGAAATGCTATGAAAATCACTGATCAGAAGCAATGCTACAGGAAGTACCATGATGCTCGAAAATGGGTTCTGTGGACAGAGTTCCTGGAAGAAGCACTGTGGGGCAGGAAAGGCAGATCGACACCTAGAGTGTATCTACTCCAGTGAGGACAAGTCTCCGCTCCCTGCAAGATGGAAGAGGTTCAGTGTAGTCACTTTAGTCATTTCAGTCGCTTGGTTGTGACTGACTCTTTGCAACCTCATGGACTGCAGCACGCCAGGCTTCCCTGTTCATCACCAACTCCCAGAGCTTGCTCAAACTCATGTCCATTGAGTCAGTGATGACATCCAAACATCTCATCCTCTGTCATCCCCCTTTCCTCCTGCCTTCAATCCTTCCCAGCATCAGGGTCTTTGCAAATGAGTAAGTTCTTCACATCAGGTGGCCAAAGTATTGGAGCTTCAGGATCATTTCTTCCAATGAATATTCAGGACTGATTTCCTTTAGGATTTACTGGTTTGATCTCTTTGCAATCCAAGGGACTCTCAAGGGTCTTCTGCAACACCACAGTTCAAAAGCATCAATTCTTTGGTTCTTAGCCTTCTTTATGGTCCAACTCTCACACCCATGCATGAATACTGCAAAAACCAAAGCTGTGACTAGATGGGCCTTTGTCAGCCAAGTAATGTATCTGCTTTTTAATATGCTGTCAAGGTTGGTCATAGCTTTTCTTCCAAGGAGAAAGCATCTTTTAATTTCATGGCTGCAGTCACCATCTGCAGTGATTTTGGAGCCCCCAAAAATAAAATCTCTCACTGTTTCTATTGTTTCCCCATCTATTTGCCATGAAGTGATGGGACTGAATGCCACAATCTTCATTTTTTGAATGTTGAGTTTTAAGCCTTTTCAGCTTTTTTCACTCTCCTCTTTCACTTTCATCAAGAGGCTTTTTAGTTCCTCTTCACCTTCTACCATAAGGGTGGTCTTATCTGCATATCTGAGGTTATTGATATTTCCCCTGGCAATCTTGATTCCAGCTTGTGCTTCATCCAGCCCATCATTTTGCATGGTGTGCTCTGCATATAAGTTCAATAAGCAGGGTGACAGTATATAGCCTTGACATACTCCTTTCCCAATTGGGAACCAGTCCATTGTTCCATGTCCGATTCCAACTATTGCATCTTGTCTGCATACAGATTTCTCAGGAGACAGGTTAGGTGGTCTGCTATTCCCATCTCTTTAAAAATTTTCCACAGTATGTTGTGATCCACAAAGTCAAAGGCTTTAGTGGAATCAATGAAGCAGAAGTAGATTTTTTTTCTGGAATTTTCTTTCTCTTTCTATGATCCAACAGATGTTGGCAATTTGATCTCTGGTTCCTCTGCCTTTTCTAAATCCAGCTTGAACATCTGGACGTTCATGGTTCATGTACTGTTGAAGTGTGGCTTGGAGAATTTTGAGCATTACTTTGTTAACAAGTGAAATGAGTGCAATTGTGTGGTAGTTTGAGCATTCTTTGGCATTGCCTTTATTTGTGATTGGAATGAAAACAGACTTTTTCCAGTCCTGTGGCCACTGCTGAGTTTTCCAAATTTGCTGGTATATTGAATGCAGCACTTTCATAGCATCATCTTTTAGGATTTGAAGTAGCTCAACAGGAATTCCATCACCTCCACTAGCTTCATAGTGGATGCTTCCTAAGGCCCACTTGACTTCACATTCCAGGATGTCTGGCTCTAGTTGAGTGATTACACCATCGTGGTTATCTGGATCATGAAGATCTTTTTTGTATAGTTCTTCTGTGTAGTCTTGCCCCCTCTTAATATCTTCTGCTTCTGTTAGATTCATGCCATTTCTGCCCTTTGTTATGCCCATCTTTGCATGAAGTATTCTCTTGATATCTCTAATTTTCTTGAAGAGATCTCTAGGCTTTCCTTTTCTATTGTTTTCCTCTATTTCTTTGCATTGATCACTTAGGAAAGCTTTCTTATTTCTACTTGCTATTCTTTGGAACTCTGCATTCAGATGGATACATCTTTCCTTTTTCTCTTTTTCTGTTTGCTTCTCTTCTTTTCTTGGCTATTCGTAAGGCCTCCTCAGACAACTATTTTTCCTTTTTGTGTTTCTTTTTCTAAGGGATGGTTTTGATTGCTGCCTCCTGTACAGTCTTATGAACCTCCATTCATAGTTCTTCAGGCACTCTGTCTATCAGATCTAATCCTTTGGATCTGTTTGTCACTTCCACTGTATAATCATAAGGAATTTGAATTAGGTAATACCTGAATGGTCTAGTGGTTTCCCTACTTTCTTCAATTTAAGTTTGAAGTTTGCAATAAAGAGTTCATGATCTGAGCCACAGGCAGCTCCTGGGACCATAATAAGGCATTGGTATAGGTCCCAACTACTGACAGAGTAAGCCCTCAGCTTTGGGGTTAGTGAGGCTGACCTTAGTAAGATAAATTCAGAAACACAAAGTGAGCAAATACTAGTGGGAAAATGGTACCAACCGACTTGTTCAACACCAGGCAAACACCAAGTTTAACCACAAAACTTCAGTTTGTAAATAACATATCTGTAAAGTGCAATGAAGTGAAGCAAAATGAAAAAATACATGCCTATATCCTAGGTATATATAAATATAGGTATGTCCTTATATATATTATATATATATATATACATATATACATATCATATTGGTGATTATATATATATGTATGTATGTGTGTATATATATATATATATATATATATATATATATATATCTGTTTTTCTGACAATGCCTGACTATCACATTATCCAATCAAACCCCTTCACCTGTCATTTTAATACTGTACATGTGGAACAAGGCTGACCAGAGACATATGGAAAGGCTGAGCAGAGACCAACAACTTAAAAGACATTCTTCCCATTATATCATATTTCCCAGTTGTATGCTGCCTTTTTGGAGGTTCTCAATGCGCTATGTAAATATTAAATCATTCTTCCTTCTGTCCCCTTGGGAGGCAGGAAGCCAGCATTATTTCACAGACAAAGAAGCTAAGTCCCAAGGGTTAAATGCCTTGCCCTGGTCACATAACTACAGACAGTTAGGGGTGCTGGGAATAGGGCTTGGGGTTAGGAATCCCTGCCTGGGGTCCCTTGGCTCCCAAACAGCGCCTTCCTTAAAGATAATTCTGTGTTCAAACTCTGTGGGAATCTTGCTCTGTAACAGAGAAGTTATGGGACTGCTGACATGCCACATACATTGTCCTTCCCTTGCCTGTTCATACAGAGTACATTTTCAGAAGGCTGGTTTAGGACATGTAGGCACTGTCTATAATAGCTTCAATCCATCCAATCTGGGGACCAATATTTAGCCTAAACAAACATTCTGGTGCTGAATCCATGATAATTCTATCAGGAGAAGACAGAAACAAGAGGGATGGACTCTTGATAGACATCTCACTCTATAGTTTTCCATATCTGCATTTCAGAAAAAGAAGGAGCTAAGAGTGGAGTTGACAAGCACCTCGCTGGAATGCATCGCTCTGTTAGGTGTTAAACACTGTGCTCACATTTTTTCCTCACTCTGTCACAGTGAAGACTTGGCCAGACCCCTTTTCACAGTTGGCAAAACAGAAACAGGGGGACTAGTTGATTTTTCCAGAAGCTGAGCTGAGGGTCTAAGAATTCCTGTTGCAATTTTAAGTGTATCAAACTAAATCCCCACCATCCTCTTGTGTAAGTTTCTAGATGCCAAATGGAAGTGGTTATGTATAGATTGAGCATCTTGACACTGTTGTCAATCACATGTACATTTCAACAAATAACTTGCAACATTTCCCCTTCAACTGCCATGTGTCAGGCACTATTCTAGGCTCTGGGCATACAGAAGTGAATAAAACAGAGCACCCTCCTTTGGGGGATAATATCCACCAAAAGTCAAATTGGTGCCATCAACAGGTTGGGGAGAGAAAGGCTTGCCTTGGAAGACACAGCCTTTACCTGCAGAAGACTGGCTTGAGAACCTTGTTCAATGTCCTCTGAAACACCTTCTCTTAAATAGAGTCCATGGAACTGACCACGGTTAAGATTTAGCATGGTGGAGCTCAGATGAGTCTCTAAGGAACCAAGTTCCCCTTTATATTTCAGAGCATAACCAACCCTCAGACTGAGAACAAGGTGGGTTTCATTGATGTCAGTATCATACTGTTCCCTTTCACATCAGTGTCCTCGGAGGCAAATGGAAATAGGCCATAGTTGAGAAGTGGAGAGAGGGTATCTGTGTGATTATTCTAATGCTGCTCTGACTTTCCCTGAGATATTATCAATGAGTGGTTCTTTCCCACAGGAAGTGAAGTCTCCTGGGGAGGTAGTAGAAGCCATGGCAGGCTGAATGGGACACAGTTCTTAAAAGGGAACAGCCGTCATGCTAAAGAGAAGACCCACAGCTGGGTCCACTCTCTAGACTGAACTCACACACTGTGTATCCTGGACAAATTCTCACCTCTGAGCACTTGCCTGAGTCCTCAGCTCTTCAGCACCTGTCCTGAGAATGTATGAAGCTGACTGAATAGCACACATGGGAAATTTCATTAAGACCCAAGCATACATACCACTGTGTGTTTTCAATTTGCTGGTTCAGTGTTTTGGCCAGCTACATAGAAGAGTTAAAATCCTGTTGGAAAGCTTGCTGTGAAAAAGGCTCTTATTCCAGAGGAAGGATCTCACAGGATTTTTGGCTTGATGGGACACTGTGATGACTGTTGAGAAATGAAGAGAAAATTGGGAGCAGTTCAGGGATTCTTATGTTTACTGTGAAAGCATTGGAATAACAGGGTTAATAAATATAACTGAAACATAAATAATGCTAGATTGCAGCCCCTTTTCTGGCATCAGGAAAAAAGTCCAACAGGTTCATTTATAGCAAAATCCCAAAGGCATCACAGTTGGAATGTTTTTTTTTCCCCTGATTTTTTTTTAGTTGCCTTTGGCACGTATTAACCTTTCTTTCTGTGCTCTCATTGCAATGGCATAATGTGGTCAGTATTTCAGCAACTTCTACTTCTAAGATAAAGTACATTGCAGAAGAATATCTTTTTTTTCCCAAATTTTCCATTACTGACTTTTTTCCATTTAAAAATTCTATGACTTACTGCCAGTGCAACTTCTTTACACATTACAGCCTTTAAAAATAAGCTTTCTAAATTTTCATTAATAATATGAACACTACATGTAATGACAAGCAGTGAGCAGGCACTGAATAACTGTTAAATGAATGGACAAATATATATGTTCTGTATCTATAAATGTACAACCTCAGCTGAAAGTTTATCCAACACTGAAACAATTTACTCAGTTTAAATGTCATCTTTTCATGTAATAAATTTGTGTGTTCAAACTAAGAAAAAAAAATGTGGGCTTTGGGATTAGATTATAACTATAATATAATATAGCTATACATGTTCTACTCTTTATTTACAAAAAGGAGTGCTTTGTGGAAATACCTAAGCTTAACACTCAGCAATAGAAGCAGGTAACTCTTCTGGAATAACTCTTTTAAAGAATTCCACTTGATGTACAATACGTTCCTTTGGATCTCTCTCCTCTTCTCAATCTCAGCTTAATCTGACACGAATCTCTAGATCTTCACTCCAGAGCTTCTCATTCCACTTCAATCCTTTCCTGGAGTCAATTCCCTCCGATTTCTAGTAAAAAACTTTGGGAAAAATAGGCTTTTAAAAACTCTTATGGCTTTTTTTAGCAATAACTTCTGAACTTCAATTTGGAGGAGAGCTCATTCCTGTAACCAACTTCTATCACAGTTGCTAAATCAATGCCACCCAGAAGTGTGGCTTCCTTTGCTCAGTTCTCTTATCTCCTCTCCAAAGGGGAAATGTAAGAGGGAAATATAGAGGGATCTGCCCTCTGAATACAATACCTACCTCCTTTTACTACTTTCTGACCAACCAGCCTCCCATCACCTAATGGATGGATTCTCTCCAGTATGACAGACACTGTAGAGACAGGAGATTCTTTACTCCTTTTCTCCTGCTTTACTACTTCTTTACCCACTCCTTCCTCTATCTTCCCACAAGAGATGAAGATGTACTGATTTTATTGCCCAGCACCCTGGGCATGCCTCAGGACACATTTGGCAGGAGCAGGCTCATGGTGCCTTGGAGGATTACATGGATGGGGACAGCTTTCTTGTCAGCATCCTTCTGCACACTGTGCAGAATCTCTCTTCACAGAGCATTCATTTCTTTTCTCCACCTCTTCCACACTTTACAGTGGCATGCTAAGTGGGCCAGACTTCTCTCTAGTTCTCTCGCACTCCAAAGTTACATCTGAGTGGATTGCACCAATATTTAGGTTCAGGGTGAAAAACATAAGCTCCTCTTAGACGGTGAGCCTGAATCAAATACTTCAACTCAGCTTCGACCAGAACATTAAGTCCTGTCTGGTTCTAGGGCCTGTTCAGTTATAAATTGGGTGGTACCGGAGTGCCTCTCATTATATGAGAATTCAATGTCTGGGTTATTTAAAAGAAGCAAAACTTCTTAAAGAAAAAAATATTCATTAATAAACTGACTACTTATAAAATTAATGTCTTACTGAAGACCCATTCTTTCAAGACATTAGTATCCATCCTACCAACATTATAGCAGATAATAAATTCAAGGACAGTAAAAGTGAAAAGAAATTGTAAATATTGCAAAAGGTGCAGGATTTCATGAAGTTGATGAAAGCAATATCACAGAACTGCTTAAAATATATCAAGCCAATAATAAATGAGAATACACACAGTTTGTGAAGGTTGTGGTTTAATCACTAAGTCATGTCCGACTCTTGCAACCCCATGGACTGTAGTCTGCCAGGCTCCTCTGTCCATGAGATTCTCCAAGCAAGAATACTGGAGTGGGTTGCCATTTCCTTCTCCAGGATATCTTCCCAACCCAGGGATCGAACCCGGATCTCCTGCATTGTAGGCAGATTCTTTACCAACTGAGCTTACGAGAGAGGCCTTTATATACAACTTGACCAGTTAACAATTTAAGAAGAGAAAATAAAGATGTTGACAAAAATACAGAGCACATGGGTAAAAATTAACATTTTGAATATTTTTGCAGAAGTAGCCCTTTTCTGACTATATGGCAAAAGTTAAATGTGAAGTCAAAAATATTTTATCCTACTATTATACAAGTGCATCTAAAAACCATTAGTGACCTGTTTGGCTGATCTATTGCTGCATAAGAAACCACCCATATATTTAAAGACTTAATAACAATGTAACATTTCTCCCCATTCCTCTGGATGATCTGGTAGTTCTGCTTTACATGGTACCTTTAAGACTCTTAGAAGTTTTCTTGTTTAGCTGAGAGGATCACTGAGATACTCTAAATCTTGCTCATGTTTTAACAGAGACATTGACCCTGAGATCATGTTTTACTAACAGCATTCTGGATTTCATCTTCAAACCAAGGCCATTTTTCACTTTGAGAAATTTTACTTGGAGAGATGAAAGCAATTTTATTATCAAACCCACAAGGTCTAGTGCCTTTTCAGTTCTTCTAAATTTGCTTGAAATCTAAACATTCCCTTCTTTAGCTCAAGTAGCTCCTCCTGGACTTTACCACAGGTGTCTAAAAGGAGGCAGATGGCACGTTCAACATCCTGTCCAGGAAAATCCTTGGCCAGACCCCAAGTTCATGAGGCACCTCTTCTAGTTCCCATATTTCCACCAGCATAGTTCTAGTAACTGTTCTGTGGCTATAGAACTCAAGTTCTCTTTCCTGCAGCTTCCAGTAAGATAGCCTCCACTGTGTTTCAGCCTACACCAGTCTCTTTGTCATTCCTCCAAACTTCTCCACTCTTCCACCAGACACAAAATCAATGCCACCTGTGGTGGCAGGAGTCCACATGGCTCTGTTTTAGCTATTGACTGCTACATAACACATCACCCCAAATCTAATGGCTTCTCACAATTTCTTAGTCCTTCTTACAGCTCTGGGGGTTGACCACAAGGTTACTAGGCTTCAAGAATGTTGCTGGCTTTGAGTTGGATGTCTAGAAGATATAAAATAGACTCATACAGATGGATGAAAATCAGTACTGGCTGCAGGCTGGGAGCCCAGTTGGGAGTTGGCTTAAGGCCTCCATTCTTCTCCAAGTGAGCTTCTCCACATGGCTGCTTATGCTTCTTTACAGCATGGCAGATGGATTCCAAGAAAACAGAGCCCAGTGTGCAAGGACTTACCAGGCTTTCACTTGCATCACTCTTGCTAATGCTCCACTGATCAACGCTCATCACATGGCCAAGTCCAGAATCAGCGTGTGAGGGGATGCCTGGGGTACAAATTTAAAGCAAGCCAGAATACTGAAGGGGGTAGCCTTTCCCTCCTCCAGGGGATCTTCCCAACCCAGGGATTGAACCCAGGTCTCCCACATTGCAGGCAGATTATTTACCAGCTAAGCCACAAGGGAAGCCCACAGTGTATATGAACCCTCTACCATGGACTTTATCATTTAACCATTGCAGCACTGCAAGGTAAATGTTATTAGCCTCATTTATTGATAATGAACTAAAGCAATAGTTTAGAGAGGTTATACTAACTTGCTTAAGTTCTCAGTGTCATACTGCTAGTAAATGCTGGAGCCAACATTTAAACTTTCTATTTTATCTTCTCAATGAGTGATGGAAACCAAGGTTAATATTCCTCTTAGAGAGATACCATGATTCTGCAGTGGAATGCTGACCACATTTTTGACCAGGACCCCCCTGTTTCACAAGGGGACTTCCCTGGTGGCTCAGATGGTAAAACGTCTGTCTACAGTGTGGGAGACCTGGGTTCAATCCCTGGGTTGGGAAGATCCCCTGGAGAAGGAAATGGCAATCAACTCCAGTACTATTGCCTGGAAAATCCCATGGACAGAGGACCCCGGTCGGCTACAGTCCATGGGGTCACAAAGAGTCGGACACGACTGAGTGACTTCACTTTCACTTTCCCCTGCTTTACAAAGGCCAGGTCGACATAAGACATGGTGTCTCAGCATCAATAGTCAATGGAATAGCTCAGAACAGAATTGGGAACACATGTGACCCAGACATCCGAACAACCTCACTGGGATTTCTAATTTATTTGTCAACTTTTCTCTAATTCACAATTTCTAAAGCACTCGCAGATGACAGAGCAGTACCAAAACTTGAGGGATTTAGTGGATTATGCTACTTCAACCACCAAAAAAAAGGTGGGGGGGGGGTATTGGAGCCAACTTGTGGACTTCTGTTGGTTTCTTAGACTACTATATAACTGGTCTGAGCTGGAGTCCTAGGAGGACAAATTGATGCAAAAACACAAATACAGAAAATACAAGGACAGTAAAGTGTAAAGGGTACTATCTCTTTTTCTGACAATCAAATCTACCAAAACCAGGTTTCCGCCTCTTTATAAATGAGGTTACTTCAGACGTTCCTCGACTATAAATGCCACAATGACAGGAAGCATGGTGTCTCAGTCCCTGCGACATCGCTGCACCCTGAAAAGTGGTGGCCACACTGTCAGCTCTCAACAGACAGTGAATGGGTCATTGTGTGATCTAACCATGCATGGAACTTCCTGATAATTTAGAGTAACCTGTTCTAAACAAGGTTTGTAGTGTGTGAGCAAGGATGAGAGTGGAGGCTTGTAAGCCTCTCCCCTGAGCTCCTGCTGTGGGCTTTGACACCACTGCCCCCACTGGGGATCTACTTTTAAGTCTCAAACTTCTGGAAATTTTTGTGACATGAGGAAAGCTGCTTTGATACTGCCGGAGGAACTAGTTTCATTCTGTACATTTGAGTTACAAACAGAAAAGACAGAAGGAAATCTCTGTAACATGCAGCTCTGGGGTTCTTTCAGGATGCCCAAGTAGAGCGCACCATGGCTCTCTCTATTTCTGGGTGGCAATCTTACATGTAGGGACTTTACTAGGTGGAAGTGGCCTCTGCAAGCTTCAGTGCTTTTTGCTCCAGTTTTGTTTCAGCATGTCTTACATTAATTCTCTACTAGCTTCCTGAAAGTCAGATAAAGAAACTTGCACCTTTTGGCATAACACTATGATGGGATTTATAGCACAGCAGCTAGACAAGAGATATTAGGCACCAAAAAAAAAAAAAAGAGAGAGAGAGAAAGAAAGAAAACGAATACCACCAAAACTTAACGGATGGAGCAAAAGAAGTTCTCAGAGGAAAGTTTATAACAATAAATGTGTACATGAAGAAAAAAGAATGCTCTCAGATAAGCAACCTAATAAGGAACCAGAAAAATAAGAACATACCAAGCCCAAAATTAATATAAGGAAAAGAACAGAAAGAAAATAAATTAAATAGAAAATTTAAAAAAATAACATAAAATTAGTGAAACTAATAAGCTCTGTTGTTTTTAAAAATATATAAACAAATCTTTAGCTAGACTCATCTAGAAAAAGAAAGGACTAAAATAAAATTCTAAATGAAGGAGAAGACATTACAAATGATAAGATACAAGAACAAAGGATTGTTAGAGACTTTGATAAACATTTATATACCAAAAAGTCAGATAACCTAGCAGATACAGATAAATTCCTCTTTGTTCTCATATATCCTAAAGTTCCTCAAATACCTAAAACACTCTTTCTTATTGTAGGCTTCTTTGAGACACTATGTAAGGTTATTATTATGTGACTTAGGTATCTTTTACATTTCTTTCACATTAGAACATTTCCCCCTCCTTTCCCATGTCATTGAGTAGCTTGAAAAAACTGGGCTCAGAATTCTGAAGGACTTGCCACACTCTGAATAAGTTATGAAGCCACTTCTTAAGCTGTGAACCACCCCCTGGCCAGCTAGGATTTCCAGAGGTATATCATTTGATATTGTGGACAATCTGCATTGTCTCAGTTAATTAAACTGGTGCATGTATCATCTGTGCCCACACCACCCTACTCCTCCCCTGAATCCACTTAGAACCCCAAGCAATAGCTTTCTTCTCTAGGAGGTCCATAACAGTTTTCCAAGGAGAGCTGAAAAGGAGAGTAGTGTTTCCACAATCCAGAGAAACAGAAGCCTAGGGCTGTGTAGGTGCTCTGCTGGGAAAGAACACAAGTTGATTGTCTCAGGAAAACAAACAGCCAACAGTATCTGTGTTCTGGAAGAGGAAGCTCCTATCACAAACACATGTAGAGGACTTGTTGAGGCTCAGCAGCAGAGCTGCCACATCTCTTCTTGAAAGGCAGCAAGCAGCAGGCTGGGGTGCTCAGGTGGATTTCATATGAACCCAGGTTGCTCCTTTCCTTGTACTTACACGCAGCCTGCATCAGCAGGTTAGAAACAATAATATGGATGAAGCGTCCACAGCTCCAGCTCGGAGCACCTGGGAGCCAGCACCTTGCACTGGATGCTAAGGCTCCTGGACAGGGGGATTGATGAGTTGGCCAGGGGGCTCTTCTACACACCAGCCCAGCAGCACTGGCAGCTCGTCCTGGCCATATCTTGCATGGCTGCTTCAAGGTTCTGAACTTCAAGGCAAGAACTCATGCCTTCTGAGTTCCCACTCACCTGGGCTACTTTCAGGGTCCAGTTTCCTCCCAATAATCCAGGGGAGCCTGATAGGAACCCCTGGAGGAATCAGAAATGAAAAACTCTAAAATACTCCTTTTGATGAGCTAAGAGAGCAGCTCAAATGCAAACATGCACGTGCTTCAGTCTGGATGAACACACGCTGGCTGGCTGTCAGCTTTGAGCCAGGCTTGGTGCTCGGCACTTGGTCATAAGGAGAATATTCCAGACTACTCCAGACTGCAATATCCCATTCCTCCCAAATCTGTCAGTCTGGGCACGGTAGTGTTCTATCCATCCCTGATTTTTTTTTTCAAGTATTTTCAGAATGGATTCCAACTTAAATGTTTCTTCTATAGCTTATACTCCTCTTGATACTGCCTTACACTATAAATAGATATCAATCATACTAATTAATACCATTAGCATCTTTGAAGCCTTTTCAGGTGGCAGAGTGGTAAAGAGTCTGCCTGCCAATGCAGGAGATGCAGGAGAGCTTGGGATGATGCCCTAGAGGAGGTAATGGCAACCCACTATTCCAGTATTCTTGCCTGGAAATTCACATGGGCAGAGGAACCTGGTGGTCTACAGTCCATGGGGTTGCAGGGAGTTGGACAAAGCTTAGCAACAAGTATCTTTTGCACAGGACATTACAACACTTCACAAACACTGGCCATGAGTAGTAAATTCATCTGTAAATTGATTCCAAATTCACAGATGGATAGTAGTAGGTGGGTGTATAGATTCGAGAAACATCAGAAAAAATTCTGACTTACCATTAATAACTTGCATTAAGATCTCAGGCAAACCCCTCCACCTCCCTGAAGCCCTGTGTCCTTTCTGTATGCAGCACTGGCGGCTGAAAATAAAATGATCCTCGGTATTTGAAACTCTGGGCGAGGTGACTTTTATTCATCATAATAGTAGCAGAAGCATTATTGATATGTAGACACCAGGGGTCTGGATGCTGTTTCTCCTGTATAGCAAAGTTTCACAGAAATAGATTTTCCTGCCTCAAATGCCAGGGGAGGTCATTTACACTGGTCTCTTTCACCCTTCCCTGCTGTACAATCTATGCAAGTTGATCACTGACAGTGAGCCTGACTACTCAGCAAGTTGAGCTATGCTCCGAAGGAAACCGGATAAGGCAATGGCACCCCACCCCAGTACTCTTGCCTGGAAAATCCCATGGATAGAGGAGCCTGGTAGGCTGCAGTCCGTGGGGTCGCTAGGAGTCGGACACGACTGAACGACTTGACTTCCATTTTTCACGTTCATGTATTGGAGAGGGAAATGGCAAACCACTCCAGTATTCTTGCCTGGAGAATCGCAGGGATGGGGGAGCCTGGTGGGCTGCCATCCATGGGGTCGCAGAGTCAGACACGACTGAAGTGACTTAGCAGCAGCAGCAGAAGGAAACAGCTGGAGCCAATCCACAAGGACAGATAGAATAAGTCCAGGTTGCTGAACTCCTGCCCGTGTGCTCACTTGAAATTCCAGGTAGTCTTGGAGAGTAACCTTCGGCTGTTTATAATGCCACAGTCCTTTATTTAGTAATTTATGTCCTGTATGTGCTAAGTGAACTAAAATTATTCACTGTGTATCTGACTTACAAATCGACTCCTTTAAGTCCTAAGGAATCAATCACTCTGTTCAATTGTTGTTTAGTCCCTAAGTTGTGTCTGAATTTTTGTGACCCTAAATTCCAAATAACCTTACAAGGTTCTTAAGGGCTGTCTTAAATGAAATACCTCACATTGAAGAATAAAATATAAAGCTCCATAGTTGGAGTAATTTTTTTTTTAAACTGTATGTTTGAATGCACTTAAAAAAACAACAACAACAAAGGTATCCTCAAAAGTTTTCCCAAAAATGACAGAAAAGCATAGGTGAAGTCAACTTATCCAGAACTAACTATAAATCTGGGCACTTTGGTGTAAGTTGAAACAGGTTTAGTATTTCTCTTGTTTTCTAAAAGTCAGTGTCTTTAATTAAAAATAAAACTAAAGTTAGATGACTGGTGTTTTGACATCCAACCAAGTTTTATTTCCGATACAACTATCCAGACTAAAACACCACTCGTGGCAAAACTTGCCCATTTTTATGTGAATGTTTGTTTATACTCAGCTCTCTAAGCTCCACACCATCATGTCCTGTTCTAAGTTAAGTAATCTTGTCCAACGGTAAGTGGAAGTACACTTACATGTTCATTTCACCTTATTGTAAATCCTTTCAAAATGTCTGGCAGAGAACCTGGATGAAGTGTGAAGGCCCCAGACAGTACCCATCAGACAAGGAACACGTGCTAACACCCACCACACTATCCAGGGTTATATGATCAGTAAGGTTTCTGAATGGGCCATCCAAGACTCAAAAGATTCCAATTGGTTTTCTTTGACCTTAGACTTTCCCGTGATGTCATGCATAAGGCGAAGAGTCTGAAGACAGGTGACCTGCTTCCAAATACTAACCCCACCATTTCTTGCTGTGTCAACACAGGCAAACCATTTAAAACCTCTGAGCCCCAGTTTCTTCCTTCTACCTACCCACCTACCTATCCATCCATCCATCCATCCATCTTCTACCTTCATCTATCACAGCAGGTTGTGGTAAAGAGGAAAAGAGGAAGTATAAAGAAGGAGGCACTTTGAAAACTGCAAATGCACAAATTAACAGCAATCATTCAGATGATGATAGATGGACAAGGGCTTAGGGCCTAGGCCTAAACTTGGGCTTTCTATTGTCTGAGGGTTTCTGGGATTTGAGGCAAGAGTGAGTCAGGGAGCGTGGGCCAGAGGATGATGACTCCCTGGATAGTTCCATGAGGTGATCCTAGGGCCAAGTCAACATGATTGTCATTAAGTGTGAAAGAAATGAGTGTCGCATGTCAGAGGAGGAGAGTAGTGGTAATGTGGAATAATAAGTTGGGAGCTGAGGACCTGTTAGACCTGGATCCTGCACTAGAAGGAGGGCAGTAGGAGGAAGTGTGGAAAGAGCCTTAACCAGACTAAATGGAGCCATTTCTGGACCCCTGTTTTTTCATTCTCCTTATGTACTGTTGGATATAGAAACCTTTAATTTCCTGCTTGGTTACCCCTTAAAGTAATACTTTAAACTGTATGTCTTTTCAAATTATTCATTTGTGCATCTTTAAAAATGCATAATAACACTATCATTTGACAAAAAACAAAAACCACTATATGTCTCTTCACATTTGTTTAAGTTAACATCTCAACCATTTCTTCATCAATTTAAATCGTTGCAAAGCATATAATCTCTGGTGAATCAGAAATAGGAAATTTTAAAAATAAAACCCTAATATGACTTCTTCACTGTTTCCAGGACAATCTAATACCGCAGCAACTTGATATCTACCATAATTAATTTTAATATACACCTACAAGCTCATCTTTAGTATGCAAAAATTACTTCATTTACTCCTTAAAGTTGTATTTCCACTCTACTTTCTTCACATAATTTTATGTTAATGTGATACATTTTATGCCTAAAATCCTTTCATTTATCATCCATAATTACTTGCAGCAAAAATATGTATGTAACTTGAATTCAATTTTGTACATTTTAATTTGAAGGTAATGTTTAAATCCTGAGGCCAAATAGCTCTAGATATTAAAGAAATAATTCTAAACTGAATTATCACTATAGATACTATTAATATGTGATTTATAACACAGGATTTTATTAATATTAAACATAAAAAGTAAAATTTTATTGGAAAAAAAGTTTTCATCAGGCTTACTAAATTAATTGCATCTATTTCCTAAAATAGATGGTAATGCTCACCAACATTAATCACATTTTTCAATTATTGTTGTCACAGTTTTTGTACACACTATGAAACATTTTTCATGAAAACGAAAGGAACTTTATCATAGTAATGTCCGTTACCAAGCTCCCTCTGATAGGGTGATCTATCATCAAAATGATTTTTAATGATTTAACTTTTGACAGAGCTCAACTCGGTCTTCCCTCAAATTTCATGAAAGCAAAGTATTATAAATCATCTGAGTTGGAAAAAAATTTAATACTAAATCAACAGACTTTCACTTTCTCAAAAACACTATTTTGTCTGGCACTCAAAAGATTTGTGGGCCCTGGAGAAACTCATCATAGAAAGCAGAGGGAGAGAGGGCAGTTCTCACCTTTATGGAGAGGTCTTTGTAGAAAGCAAGACCCTCTGCCCACCTGGGACTGCTCACTGCTGCTCAGCTCCCTGCAGAGCAACCTTTGGAAAGGGTGCACAGGCAGGCTGTGGATCTTCAATATTTTTTTAATCCACGTATTGATGTAACCTTAGCCAGCATTCACATACCACCAAGCATGTGGGGGTCCAATTGTGAAGGCGACCCCTTTGGACTGTCTGGGAGCTGACTCCCACTGACCTGGGAGCTGAGTCTCAGCAGAGCTGGCAACCCTGGACAGTGGGAGATTCCCTGACCTCTCCAGCTGGCATTCTCCAAACAGGGTTGGGGCGAGGGCACAGGGGGGCATCTGTGCTGGTTGAAAATGTGAGTGATTCCCAGTGAAGACAGAATCCCAGTTGAAAAACATTTGGGAAAAGCTCCCTTTTATTTCCCCCTCTTAGAGATTTGCAATCAAACAAGAATACTAAAGGCTAAAGAAAGCTGTTTAACTTTCTTTAGCATAGATTTTTGGAAATCAGTTTGCTCCCCCACCCCAATCTTTTCTCCCAAAGGACACACAGTTATATAGAAAGTGAAAGTGAAGCCGCTCAGTCGTGTCTGATTCTTTGCTACCCCGTGGACTGTAGCATACTAGGCTCCTCTGAACATGGGATTCTCCAAGCAAGAATACTGGAGTGGGTTGCCATTTCCTTCTTCAGGGGAAATTCCTAACCCAGGGATCGAACCCAGGGATCAATCCCTGGTCTCCCACATTGGAGGCAGACACTTTAACCTCTGAGCCACCAGGGAAGCCTGGTCAGTTATATAGAAAGAGACTTTAAATCATCTGCTCTGATCCCCAGAGTGCCAGACTGAGTCTCCTTTGAGATTTATGTGGTCTGACCTGTTCATGACAGCTACAGGCCTCTCTAGTTTCCAGGGGACCTGAGATTGGTTGGTTTTCAAGGGCTATTAACCTGCCAGGGCAGTGTTACCCTCTGCCCCAGTCTTCCTACTGATGTTACCCATTTTTAGATGGACGTTCTAGTACAACAGGAAGGTTTCTGTGCTACTGATGTAGGGGCAGCACCCACTGCAGCCATGAACTTGAAGCCTTATGATCAGATCTCACATAACCACCAGTGGAGGGTCAGTTTGGTGCCTTCCTAGCTGTCTTTCTGCACCCCATGGTCCATGATGGTGTGTGCCAAGTCAAGAGTGGAGTATAATTAGATGCAAAATACAATTAAACTCAAACATATATGAGTGGAATGTGTATGTGAGAAAGAGACTGTGTCTCATCAAATGACTGTCTTTTTAACATCCAGAGCCATGTGGATTATAATCATCTGGTTTGAATTGTCCATCTTTTCATTGCCAAGCATGAAAAGTTCACTACATTACCATGATGAAGATGAGAATACACAGTTCAAGTACCCACTGGGGAGAAACGTCCCTGACGCTGTTCACTGCATGGGAAAAAGGGCTGGGTCACCTGACTTGGGTCACATTTTGGAACTTCACAGGCATTTGATCTAAGACACCACCACTGACAATACACAAGAGCAAGTCCCTGCTATCCTTTCCTCCAGGAAGACCCCAGGACTTCAAGTTAGAAATCGGTCAATATGCGATGCACCAGTGCTGAACATTTTGGTTAGCATGGAGATCCAATCAGACTTTCCACTCTGACAGCAACTCAGAACTCAAACAAATCCGTCATACCTGCTGGGAACAAGGTTGAAGAGTGGAGCATCTCTGTTCTTGGAACACAGGAACTGTGAAGCTTTCTGCTTGTATCTTCACTCTGCACACAATCTTAACTCTACACAGAACAAGACAGCTGATGAGAACCAGAAGCCAACCACATGGACGACTGGTCCAGTCTCAAATGGAACTGGATTGGCCCTTGGGAAGCCTCTGCTCTCACCTGTGAAGCTGCAAAATAACCAATGCATTTCTTTAAGCCTCTGCAAACCAAGAACAGAACTCAAAACAGCTGGAAGAAACGAGATAAGGCATCACAACTAGCTTTTGATCTTAAAACCACTGGAGATATCCTGGGAAATCATGCTCCCAAACTCCCTTTTATGGGAAGACAAGGGTCAAACGGTTTGCCTACAGATGAAGGGGAAGAGCTTTCAGCATTTCAGGTCATGGGTTCTAGATATTAAGGTTCAGAGAAACCTGCAGGGAAGTGCCAGGGAATAAACACCACACAGCAAGTCTGTGAGCAGGATACTCTACATGCTCAGTGAAACCTCCTGGACAAATTTGGCTTAAATATTTTCTTTTTAATGCTTTGTAGGAGGGCTGATAAGAAGAGCTGAGTGAGGAAAACAAAGTACCGAGATTAAAATTTCTTCTGTGTAATGAGATAGGCAAAATACAACCTCAAATAATAATATGTCTAAGTGTAAGTCTTAAGGAATACAGCTTTATTTATTAAACAAGATGTATGGGGTCGCACAGAGTTGGACACGACTGAAGTGACTTAGCAGCAGCAGCAGCAACATTTAATTACACTAATATTCCTCCTATGGCTTCAAATCGCCCTGATCCTCTTCTTAATATGCTCATTGTCTATGCCCTTCATGTGTCTTATGATCATAATTTTAACTCTTTAAAGCAGCTGGATGACATAAATATGGATCTGTGAAAAGCATACAATAAATATGTCATGTCAAGCTTTCCTACCATTTACCAACTTATTAATTTTTTTTAAAATATGGTACAATTGATGCAAGAACACTGAAAAACCAAGGAGATGGTGTTGCTAAATTAGGAACTTCTGGCTTCTCATCCTTTATAACTGAAGGTTGTTAACAAAATTATTCTTTTAATCCCTTTGCCACTCTGCCATCTTTACTCTAGGTTTATAACATGTTCATAACATCCTTGTTTAACAGCGGTTCTGGGAAGCGAATTCTGTTCATTCATCTCAAATACCCTGTTCATTGCCATCAATCAGGGCCCAGGCCATGTCCCAGCCCTCCTGACCTAGTCTTCTCTCCCGACCACATTAGCTCACTTCCATGCAACTTCCTCCTAAATTCCTGCCACACTCTCTTTGATATCACTGAAAATTCAAAACTTACCACCTGACATTGTCATTCATATATAAATATATTATATACATTATTTAAAATATGTAAAATATAATATGTAAGATATATGTAAAATATAATATAGAGAAATTATAAAGAGTCCTTGAAATAAAGAATTCCACTGAATTGGTTCCAGATGACTTGGTGTGTTTTTTCTTATCCTCTATTTGTATGACAGTCATTTGAAATTCAACTATTATTAGAACTGCAAGAAAGAGAGGACTAGGATCTTGCCTCCTGGAGCTCCCTTGTCAGTACTTTTATCCACTTTCCCTGGTCTCATGCCGCCTTGAGCTTTCCTTTCTCTCTTTCTCTCTCTTTCATGACCCACTTTTTTATTCTTTTTATAGGTTTTTCTACAATATTTTCTTTTTACCTTTTGTTTTTTGGAGTATGTTTCATCACTTCCATTCTTTACTGTTTAATCTTTTTCAGAAGCACAAGTGTACACACACACACACACACACACACACAAGTTCCCATACAAGCTCTGTGTTTAGGTGCTTCTTGACTGGGCTGTCTCTGTGTTTGACTCACATTTTCATATTCCACAATATTACCACATGCCAGGAGAGGCAACCATTTTCCTGTCTGCTTCTCCTTTTGACTTACATGACACTAAAATGAAGCAAAAGGAAGGGTCGCAGACAGACCACTGAATGCTTTAAGATGCTGGCCTTTTAGAATTACATCTCATGTTTTCCAAAGCATCAGAGCCCTGACCAGTCATTTGGCACCTTCTGCAGGACACAAAGAGCCACATGCTGGGAAAATCAGATCTGATTTAATGAATCTGATTGAATCTGATTTAATTCAAGGTGGCCACCACATACCTAGAACCACTCTGAATAAACCATTTCCTGCTGTCAAAATAACTGTACTAGCCAAAGCAATCTACAGATTTGATACAATTTGTATCAAATTACAAATGCTGTTTCTCATAGAACTAGAACAAAACATTTTACAGTGTGTATGGAAAAGCCAAAACAATCTTGAGAAAGAAGAGCAGGAGCTGACAGGATCAGGCTCCCTGGCTTCAGACTACACTACAAGCTACAGTAATCAAAACACTGGTACTGGCACAAAAAATGAAATATATTGCATAGATCAATGGGACAAGATAGGAAGTCCAGAGAGAAACCCACACACCTGTGGTCAATTAATCTAGGACAAAGGAGGCAAGATTGTACAATGGAGAAAAACAGCCTCCTCAATAAGCAGTGCTAAGAAAACTGGACCGCTACATGTATAAGAATGAAATCAGAACACTCCTTAACACCATCCACAAAAATAAACTCAAAATGGATTAAAGACCTAAACATAAGGACAGACAATATAAAACTCTTGGAGGAGAACACAGGCACAACACTCTGCCACAAATCACAGCAATGAATCCTTTTTGACCCACCCCTTAGAGTAATGAAACTAAAATCAAAAGTAAGCAAGTGGGACCTAATTAAACTTAAAAGCCTTTGCACAGCACAAGATATCATAAACAAGACAGAAGAAAGCCCACAGAATGGGGGACAATATTTGCAAATGAGGCAACTAACAGATTAATCTCCAAAACATTCAACCAACTCAAAGAGGTCAATATCAAAAAACAAACAACCCATTCAAAAAATGAGTACAAGATCTGAATAGACATTTCTCTAAAGAACACTTACAGATGGCCAAAAAGCACATGGAACGATGCTCAGAAAGGATGCTCAACATCCCTAATTATTAGAGAAGAGCAGAAATACTACAATGGGGTATCATTTCACACCAGTCAGAATAGCCAGCATAAAAAATCTACAAACAATAAATGCTGGAGAGGATGTGGAGAAAAGCGAGCCCTCCTACAGTGTTCATGGGAATGTAACTAGGTACACCCACTGTGGAGAACAGTATGGAGGTTTCTTGAAAAACTAAATATAGAGCTGTCATATGAGTCAGCAATCCCACTCCTGGTCAATTATCCAGAGGAAACCATAATTTAAAAAGATACATGCACCCCAATGTTCATGGGTGCAGCAATATTTACAATAGCCAATATATGGAAGCAACCTAAATATCCATCAACAGATGAATGGATAAAGATGTGGTACACATACACATACACACAATGGAGTATTCAGTTCAGTTCAGTTCAGTCTCTCAGTCGACTCCGACTCTTTGCGACCCCATGAATCACAGCACGCCAGGCTTCCCTGTCCATCCAACTCCCGAATTTCACTCAAACTCACGTCCATAGAGTCCGTGATGCCATCCAGCCATCTCATCCTCTGTCATCCCTTTTCCTCCTGCCCCCAATCCCTCCCAGCATCAGAGTCCTTTCCAATGAGTCAACTCTTCACATGAGGTGGCCAAAGTACTGGAGTTTCAGCTTTAGCATCCTTCCTTCCAAAGAAATCCCAGGGCTGATCTCCTTCAGAATGGACTGGTTGGATCTCCTTGCAGTCCAAGGGACTCTCAAGAGTCTTCTCCAACACCACAGTTCAAAAGCATCAATTCTTCAGCCCTCAGCCTTCTTCACAGTCCAACTCTCACATCCATACATGACCACTGGAAAAACCATGGCCTTGGCTAGACGAACCTCTGTTGGCAAAGTAATGTCTCTGCTTTTCAATATGCTATCTAGGTTGGTCATAACTTTCCTTCCAAGGAGTAAGTGTCTTTTCATTTCATGGCTGCAGTCACCATCTGCAGTGATTTTGGAGCCCAGAAAAATAAAGTCTGACACTGTTTCCCCATCTATTTCCCATGAAGTGATGGGACCAGATGCCATGATCTTCATTTTCTGAATGTTGAGCTTTAAGCCAACTTTTTCACTCTCCACTTTCACTTTCATCAAGGGGATTTTTAGTTCCTCTTAACTTTCTGCCATAAGGGTGGTGTCATCTGCATATCTGAGGTTATTGATATTTCTCCCAGCAATATTGATTCTGGCTTGTGCTTCTTCCAGCCCAGCGTTTCTCATGATGTACTCTGCATAGAAGTTAAATAAGCAGGGTGACAATATACAGTCTTGACGTACTCCTTTTGCTATTTGGAACCAGTCTGTTATTCCATGTCCAGTTCTAACTGTTGCTTCCTGACCTGCATACAGATTTCTCAAGAGGCAGATCAGGTGTTCTGGTATTCCCATCTCTTTCAGAATTTTCCACAGTTTATTGTGATCCACACAGTCAAAGGCTTTGTCATAGTCAATAAAGCAGAAATATATGTTTTTCTGGAACTCTCTTGCTTTCGATGATACAGTAGATGTTGGAAACTTGATCTCTGGTTACTCTGTCTTTTCTAAAACCAGCTTGAACAAATGGAGTATTACTCAGTGATAAAAAGAATGAAATGATGCCTTTTGCAGCAACATGGATGGACCTAGAAATTTTCATACTAAATGAAGTAACTCAAAGAGTGAAAAACAAATACCATATGATATCACTTAACAGTGGAATCTAATAAAAATAAGTTTATTTTCAAAACAGGAACCAATTCCCAGATCTCAAAATCAAACTTATAGTTACCAAAGGGGAAACTTGGGGGGAGGGATAAATTAGGAGATTGGAATTAATATATATACACTACTATGCATAAAATAGAAATAGATAACTAATAAGGACCACCAATATATTACAGGAAATTAACTCAATAACCCATATGGGAAAATAATCTGAAAAGAAGGGGTATATATGTGTGAATCACACACACACACACACACACACACATATATATATATATAAGTTATATATATATATATATATATCTGATTCACTTTGCTGTACACCTGAAACTAGCACAACACTGTAAATCATATATACTCCAATAAAATTTTTTTAACAATTATTTCCTGCTGGGACAAGGCTTTATACCCCTTTAGAACAAATCTCTACAACTCCCAATAAATATCTCAGAAGCTAAGGGGTCTTTCCTATGACTTCCTTCCATTTTCTTTTCAGTTTCATAAAGTATCTTTATTCAGTCCAAAGAGTCATGAGCATTGAGGGGCCCAGTGGCAACCAGGAACAACCAATGTGAGAGAAGAAGCCACGTTTTGTTTGTTCTTTCCATCTCTAGCATCCAGCACAGAGACTGGACTCTGGAATTGGCTGGTTTAGGGTGTGCGGCTTTTGAAGCACATGATGTGTATTTAATATATGAGGTGGAGGACTATGACACACAGATTATTTTAAGAAGAGAGATTTTTCTAGATGTTCCAGCCTAGGTAGGTTATGAGTGAAAAACTCCTAACTTGGAACCCTCTCTCCACCTCTTAAATCTATTAAAAATAAAGGAGGACACACTAAAAAGAAAAACCAATGGAAACGGAGTAGGACCCTGTGAGGACTTGCCCACAAACCCTGACTTTTGTTTGTAGAAAAGCTTTAGCCTCTGAGGCTTTGACCAAAGAGCAAATGTAATCAGAGAAGTGAGAAAATGCTGAAACAAAAACAGTTGAGCAAGACAAAATAACGGATAGGTAAAACTTCAAACAAAGTCAAGGACATTTAATTTCTCCTCAAGGGCTGTAGATAACATTCTGAGCCATATCTTTGAATTCTTCTGCAGATACTGAAATGCCCACCAGCTGGAAGAAGTTAACTGCATGTTAACTAAACCTATGTACACCCCAGACCAGTTGAAACCTGATGGTTGATGATACTGACTCCTAAAGTCACCCAGTAACCTCACCACCAACCAGTCCAGAAGGATGTACACCAGCCATCAGGCACCTCACACTCTCACCCCTAACTCTGCCATCAAAAACCCTTCCCTGAATTTGGGGGAGAATGGATACATGTATGTGTGTGGCGAAGTCACTCACTGTGCTCCTGAAACTATCACCACATTGTTCATTGGCTATACTCCAATATAAAATAAGTATTTTTTAAAAATTGTTTTCATCTTTAGGAAACATAAGCCACATATTTTTCTTTATTCTAGTTTACCAAAAGGTGCATTCATTTTTATCCCAAGTATTCTAACTATTGGGAAATGTTTAAAATTTTGTTAATTCTCTCATTAACTAGGCTGTCCTCCTTGCTTAATACAAATATATGTCCTCCAGTTTAATACAAAACTTGGGGACATATATTTCTATACCACTATCTCTATATCTACTCCTGTGTGTATGTTTATGTGTGTCTATATCTAGCTATTTCTCCATACTGGAAATATGTTGTGTAGTATTTTGAAGCTTGCCTTACTTAACAATAAATCACTGACATTAAAACAAACAAACAAACAAACAAAAAAACACCACTGACAATGAAACCCTTCCCTGGAAGCCATCAGAGACTTTGGGTCTTTTGAGAAAGAACCCTCTGTTCTCCTTGCCTGGCCCCACACTGGGCACCTTGCAGGAAACACCAGTTTCCTTCATCACAACCTGGTGTCAGAAGATTGGTTTGACTGTGTATTGGGCAAGTGGACCCAAGTCTGGTTGGGTAACAAAATCAATAACCAACTCCTGCAGGAGGACAGGAAGGAATAAATAGATTGTGGTATAGGTTCTCCATAAAACCTAGCCTAGAACTGGAGAAATACTAGGCGATTTCAATATTCTCCTTAAAATTGATAGTTTAATTATCTGCCCAGTGTGATGGTTAATTAATCTGTCGACTTGGCTAGAATATGATCCCAGCTGTTTGGTTAAACACCAGTTTAGATGTTTCTGTGAAGGTATATTTTAGATGTGATTAATATTTAAATCAGTAACTTTGAATACAACTGATTACACTTCATAATGTCCAGGGGCATCATCAGTTAACAGCTGTCAGAGCAAAGACTGAGGTTCCTCAAAGTGGAAGGATGCTTTCAAATTGTGATGCTAGAGAAGACTCTAGAGAGTCTTTTGGAGGTGGGGGTGGGGAGGTGAGATACAGGATGGACAGACACATGAAAACCCATGGCTGATTCATGTCAATGTATGGCAAAAGCCACCACAATGCTGTAAAGTAATTAGCTTCCAATTAAAATAAATAAATATTTTAAAAAACAAAAATTAAAAAAAAAAACTAGCACAACATAGACCTTTTGAGTTTTTTTAAAGCTATGGAACATGATGAGTAAATGAGGAAGAAGGATACTTTTTACTATGACTGCTCATGCATTCACATTTTTCATTAGCTATGTATAAGAAAAATCACTTAACATAGCATCTGTTATCCACACAATGGCAAATGATGCCATTTACTGTTTTCAGTGTATTTCAGAAATCAATGTCTAAATTTAATTCATAAGTTTTGGCAACATACCTTTTGTTAGTTCCCTAGTTATACTCCTGGCCAATTCCAGCTGCATCTGAAATAAGTCAAATATTATTTATATTTAAGTTAAGCAAGAGATATTGTCATAGGAATGACACAGAACTAACTAAATGTGACATTTAAATAATACTTTTAGAGATTAGACCTAACTTGAAGATTACTTAAGTAGAAAAATAATCACATAAATAAAAGAAAATGAATTCCCACTTATTCTGCTTTTAGATAACAGAGAACATATATATGGAATGCTATTTAATCTGATAAAATGTACAATAAATACCAGTCTATTGAGAACACACAATTTCAGAGAATTAGGGAATCATGCATAGTCCTAGAAATGACTCACAAGATTACTATTTTTCCCCTAAAAGCTCCTGCCCTAAATATATACTTCTGAGGCCTTTCTTTTGATTTCTACGTGAGGATTGAGTTCAAATGGAATAAATAGTTTGAAATCAAACTGTTAATAAGGAGAACACATCTGTGATTTTCTTTAAACTTTTCCATTTAACGAAAACACAGAATGGTGAGAAAATTATACACAAGAAAACAAGGTACCAGCAAGTTTTAATTCTAAAGATGTTTAGTGAGAAGGATTCTCTTATGACTGTTAGTTTCCAAACTATGTCCCATAAAAATAGAAGGTCCCACAGGGGTCACTGCAGAGTTGACGAACAGACAAATCACAGCTGCAGGGTCTCTGGTCATTCCTTTAGCTAACAGGCTCTATACTTGTCTCTATTTTATATAATATGGTTCCACGTAAAAGTTTGTTGTTGTTGTTGTTTGTTTGTTTGTTTTTCAAATAAAGGTTGTTTTCTTTGGGGGAAAAAAAAACTTTTTGTAAGGTATGAGACTCATTGATTTAGTCAAATTTTCGAATTCTACAAAAGAAGTAACAAAGGCAATGGCCTTCTTACTGAGTCCTATTCCAGTTACTTCCTCAGATTAAGAAAAACACATAGATTTTTAACTATAACATAGAGAAAATGAATATGTAAAACCTTGTTTAAAGTTCAATAACGCTTGTGGCATGATGTGATGTAGTAACTTTCTAACTAAATCATATGCTTTAAAGGCATGAATTAGAATAAATTATTTTTTTCAGATTTCTTTCAGTGGTTTATTAATACATGAAAGTATTATAATTTAATATATAGAAATAGAAGCCTGCAGCAATGTGTATGTGTTAGCCTTTTACAAAGAAAATGTAACAGCAATGATTTTATTTCCTATATTTTTTCTCCAACTTTAAAATTTGACATTTGTGGTGAATCATAAGATTTCAAGCATATGGGGAAATAAAACAGAAATATATGCGATATTTACAGAATCATCTCTGGTGCTTTCATTCACCATTTAAAAACAGTTTAAAAATTCATTAAGCTGGATTCTGCCCTTAGATACACACAACAAAACCCCCATTGAAGTCAGTGGAAATTGTATGTGTATATCCAGGAGCAGAATTTGGCCCGCTGTGTTTAATTCACTCTGATCATTCCTATTAATTCAATATTAATATTTCCGTTCACTTATTCAATTAGTTCTGTGGTATTCAAAATTCATTGTACGTAATACATTGTGATCAGTCAATCATTTCTCAAACTCCTTTGGAGAAGTGGATATATTTAATTTATAAAGCATGATTTTTTTTTTTTTAAACACAGGAAAGGGAACTTGAAGGAGAAAATCTTTATTTGAATCAAGTAGGCCAAAGCTGAAGAGATTCATCCTTAAAAGGATGTTTGCTCCCACCAGATAAAACCTGGTTTATTAAAATAAGTCAACAAATGAATTATCCACATTTTGGGTTATTTAGGATAAAATTTAAAACATGCAACAGATCTCTCTTTACTGTCTAGCATACTTCTATCCAAAGCTCTCATCATTAGTTGATACATACAAAAAGCATGAGTGTAATCTCAATTAATAATCTAAATCTGGTCAGAAATTACAGTTGAACTTCATTTCTTCAGCCTGAAGTTTCAAGGGGAGGACTTATACTCCTACCCTCCATATGAGAAGAGAGGAGATTTATCTAATGGGTGAGTTTGGGACAAGGAACTAAGAAGTGCTTGCTTGGTTCCAAATCTCTTCTTTGAAAAGATGTAGGTGCCCACAGCACCGTGAACTTGGGTGTGCAGTAGGCAGCCTGCCCCTGGGACAGGGGTCAAGTATTTGCTTCCTCCCCTTAGGCCTGCGTGGGGAAGTGTCTGACTTGGGATGAAGTGTTCAGAGGCCCGCTGTGACTGCACAGCTAAAGCACGTCCTCCAGTTTCATGACTCTCACATACTAAGACCCAACATAGCTGTAGTGCTATTGAAGAAACCTTAGACTGCTCTTCTAAGATGGCAAAAAGTCAAATGAGAAAACAGATTGAGACTGCATTTAACAAAGGCTACTTTTATCTGAACCATGCTGCTGCTGCTGCTAAGTCACTTCAGTCGTGTCTGACTCTGTGTGACCCCATGGACTGCAGCCCACCAGGCTTCTCCGTCCCTGGGATTCTCCAGGAAAGGACACTGGAGTGGGTTGCCATTTCCTTCTCCAATGCATGAAAGTGGAAAGTGAAAGTGAAGTCGCTCAGTCGTGTCCGACTCTTAGCAACCCCATGGACTGCAACCTACCAGGCTCCTCCATCCATGGGATTTTCCAGGCAACAGTACTGGAGTGGGGTGCCATTACCTTCTCCTAGTTGAACCATAAACATCATGAAAACACTATCAAAACAATAAACCCATGTGCACTGACAGAAATGGATATTTTAATCACAATGACTACACAATGAAAACTAGTTGCAATTTAAAGACTCTCCATCATTGCTATCTCAGTCATCATTCATCCAGGTGATGTCAAGACAGAGACAAAAGTGAGCTTCATTTACAATTTTTAAATATTTGATTTATCTACAAATTTAGAAACATTATACAACTGCTCATCAAGATATTGCTTAGAAATTTAAATTTAAAAAAGAGAGAGAGAGAGAAATAAGACTAATACCACCAAAACTTAAGGGATGGAGCAAAATAAGTTCTCAGAGGAAAGTTTATATCAATAAATGTGTACATTAAGAAAAAAGAATTCTCTCAGATAAGCAACCTACTAAGGAACCAAAGAAATAAGAACATACCCAGCCCAAAGTTAATATTAGGAAGGCAAAGAACAGAATGGAAATAAATGAAATAGAAACTAAAAGAATAACATCAAATCAATGAAACTAATAAGCTCTGTTTTTTTTTTTTAAATATAAACACATCTTTAGCTAGACTCATCAAGAAAAAGAAAGGACAAATAAAATTCTAAATGAAGGAGAAGACATTACAAATGCTATGATACAAGAACAGGATCATTAGTGATTTCGATGAACAATTATATATCAAAATATCTGAAAACCTAGCAGATACAGACAAATTCCAATTTGTTCTCAAATATCCAAAAGTTCCTTAAATACCTAAAAAACTTTTTCTTACCATAGGCTTCTTTGAGACACTATGTAGAGTTACTATTATGTGACTTAGGTCTCTTTTACATTTCTTTCACATTAGAACATTTCCCCCTCCTTTCCCATGTCATTGAGTAGCTAGAAAATACTGGGCTCAGAATCCTGTAGGACTTGCCACACTTTGAACATGTTTCAAAGCCATTTCTTAAACTGAATCCCATGGCCAGCTATGATTTCCAGAGGCGTAACATTTTATATTGTGGACACTCTTCACTGTCTCATTTGGGGAAGCTGGTGCATGTATCATCTGTTCCCACACCACCCTACTCCTCTCCTGGATCCACTTATAACACCAAGCAATAGGTTTCCTCTCTAGGAGGTCCCTAATGGATTTCCAAGGAGAGCTGAAAAGGAGAGTAGTGTTTCCACAATCCAGAGAAACAGAAGCCTAGGGCTGTGTAGGTGCTCTGCTGGGAAAGAACACAAGTTGATTGTCTCAGGAAAACAAACAGCCAACAGTATCTGTGTTCTGGAAGAGGAAGCTCCTATCACAAACACATGTAGAGGACTTGTTGAGGCTCAGCAGCAGAGCTGCCACATCTCTTCTTGGAAGGCAGCAGCAGGCTGGGGTGCTCAGGTGGATTTCTATGTGAACCCAAGTTGCTCCTTTCTTGTACTTACACACAGCCTGCATCAGCAGGTTAGAAACTATAATATGGATGAAGCTCCCACAGCTCGGAGCACCTGGGAGCCAGCACCTTGCACTGGATGCTAAGGCTCCTGGACAGGGGGATTGATGAGTTGGCCAGGGGGCTCTTCTACACACCAGCCCAGCAGCACTGGCAGCTCGTCCTGGCCATATCTTGCATGGCTGCTTCAAGGTTCTGAACTTCAAGGCAAGAACTCATGCCTTCTGAGTTCCCACTCACCTGGGCTACTTTCAGGGTCCAGTTTCCTCCCAATAATCCAGGGGAGCCTGATAGGAACCCCTGGAGGAACCAGAAATGAAAAACTCTAAGATACTCCTTTTGATGAGCTAAAAGAGGAGCTCAAATGCAAACATGCACATGCTTCAGTCTGGATGAACACACACTGGCTGGCTGTCAGCTTTGAGCCAGGCTTGGTGCTCGGCACTGGGGTACATGGAGAATATTCCAGACTACTCCAGACTGGAATATCCCACTCCTCCCAAATCTGTCAGTCTGGGCACAGTTGTGTTCTATCCATCCCTGATCTTTTTTTTTTTCTTTTTCTTTTTTTTCAAGTATTTTCAGAATGGATTCCAACTTAAATTTTTTCTTCTATAGCTTATATTCTGTTGCTACTGCCTTACACTATAAATAGATATAAAATCATACTAAGAAAATACCATTAGCATCTTTGAAGGCTTTCCAGGTGGTAGAATGGTAAAGAATCTGCCTGCCAATGCAGGAGATTTAGGAGAGCTCAGGAAGATGCCCTGGAGGAGGGAATGGGCACTGACTCCAGTATTTTTGCCTGGTAAATCTCATGGACAGAGGAACCTGCCAGGCCACAGTCCATGGGGTCACAGAGAGTTGGACAAAACTTAGCGACTGAGCATGCACACAAGTATCTTTGGCACAGGACATTACAACACTTCACAAACACTGGCCATGAATAGTAAATTAATCCGTGAATTGATCCCAAGTTCACAGGTGGATAGTAGTAGGTGGGTGTTTAGAGTCATGAGATATCAGAAAATATTCTGACTTCCCACTAATAATTTGCATTATGATCTCAGGCAAGCCCCTCCACCTCCCTGGAACCCTGTGTCCTCTCTATGTGCAGCACTGGCAGCTAAAAATAAAATGATCCTCAGTATTTGAAATGCTGGGAGAGGTGACTTTTATTCATCCTAATAGAAACAGAAGCATTATTGATATGTAGACACCAAGGGTCTGGATGCTGTTTCTCCTGTACAGCAAAGTTTCACAGAAATAGATTTTCCTGCCCCAAATGCCAGGGGAGGTCATTTGCACTGGTCTCTTTCACCCTTTCCTGTTGGACAATATATGAACATTGGTCACTGACAGTGAGCCTGACTATTCAGCAAGTTGAGTTGTGCTCAGAAGGAAATAGCTGGAGCCAATCCATGAGGACAGGTAGAATAAGTCCAGGTTGCTGAACTGCTGGCCATCTGCACACTTGAACTTCCATGCGGTCTTGGAGAGCAACCTTCAGCTGTTTATAAAGCCATAGTCCTTTCTTTAGCAAATTATGTCCTGTGTGTGCTAAGTGAACTAGAATTATTCACTGTGTATCTGACTTACAGATTGACTCCTTTAACTTGTAGGGAATCAATTACTCTGTCGTTCAGTTGTTCTTTAGTTGCTAAAGTTCTGTCTGAAGGTTTTGTGACCCTGGATCCCAACTAACTTTAAAACGTTTTAAGGGCTCAGCCTCAAATGAAATATGTCACAATGAAGAATAAAAATATCAAGCTCCATAGTAGGAGTAATTATTTTTTAAACTGTATGTCTGAATGCACTTAAAAAAAAAAAAGTATCCTCAAAAGTTTTCCAAAAAATGACACAAAAGCATAGGTGAAGTCAACTTATCCAGAAATAACTATTAATTTGGGAAATTTGAGGTAAGTTGAAACAGGTTTAGTGTTCTCTTGGTTTCTAAAGTCAGCATCTTTAATTAAAAATAAAGCTAAAGTTAGATGACTGATGTTTTGACATCTACCCAAGTTTTATTTCTGGTACAGCTATCCAGACTAAAACACCACTTGTGGCAAAACTTGCCCATTTTTATATGAATGTTTGTTTATACTCAGCTCTCTTAGCTCCACACCATCATGTCCTGTTCTAAGTAATCTTGTCCCACGGTACATGGAAGTACACATATGTGTTCATTTCCCTGGCTGTAAGTTCTTTCCAAATGTCTGGCAGAGAACCTAGATGAAGTGTGAAGGCCCCAGACAGTGGCCATTGGACAAGGACCACAGGCTAACACCCACCATTGTCTCCAGGGTTACATGATCAGTAAGGTTTGAGTGGGCCACCCCAGGCTCGAAAGATGCCAATTGGTTTTCTTTGACCTTGGACTTGGGTTCAGTGATGTCGTGCATAAGGCGAAGAGTCTGAAGACAGGTGACCTGCTTCCAAATACTAACTCCACCATTTCTTGCTGTGTCTTCACAGGCAAACCATTTAAATCCTCTGAGCCCCAATTTCTTCTTTATACATACTTACCTATCCATCCATCCATCCGTCCCCTTCTACCCTCATCTATCACAGCAGGTTGTGCTAAAGAAGAAAAGAGGAAGTATAAAGAGGGAAGCATAAAGAGGGTTTCTGGGATTTGAGGCAAGAGTGAGGGAGGGAGCATGAGCCAGGAGACGATGACTGCCTGGATATTCCATGAGGTGGTCCCAGGGCCAAGTCAACATGATTGTTGTTAAGTGTGAAAGAAATAAGTGCCACGCATGGGAGGAGGAGAGTAGTGGTAACGTGGGAAATTAAGTTGGAGCTGAGGACCTGTTAGACCTGGATCCTGCACTAGAAGGAGGGCCATGGGAGGAAGTGTGGAAAGAGCCTGAACCAGACCAAATGGAGCCATTTCTGGACCCCTGTTTTTTCATTCTCCTTATGTGCTGTTGGATATAGAGACCTTCAATTTCCTGCTTGGTTACCCCTTAAAATAATTCTTTAAACTGTATGTCTTTTCAAATTATTCATTTGTGCATATTTCAAAATGCATATTAACACTATCTTAACAACAACAACAAAAAAACACTATATGACATTTCACACGTGTTTAAGTTAACATCTAAAACATTTCTTCCTCAATCTAAGTAGTTGCCAAGGATATAATCTCTGGTGAAACAGAAGTAGGAAACATTTAAAAGTAAAATCCTAATATGACTTCTTCAATGTTTCCAGGACAATCTAATGCCACAGCAATTTGAGATCCACCTTAATTCGTTTTAATATACACTTACAAGTTCATCTTTAGTAGGAAAAAGTTATTCCATTTACTCCTTAATGTTGTATTTCCACTGTACTTTTTCACATAATTTTATGTTAATGTGATACATTTCATGCCTAAAATCCTTGCATTGATCACTCACATTTATCTGCAGCAAAAGTATGTATATAAATTGAATTTAATTTTGTACATTTTAATTTGAAGGTAATGTTTAAATCCTGTAGCCAAGTAGCTCTAGATATTAAAGAAATAATTCCAGACTGAACTATCATTATAGGTACTATTAATATGTGATTTATCACAACAGGATTACATAAATAATTATTACATATAAAAAGTACAATGTTATTGGAAAAACCAGTTTTCATCAGACTTGCTAAATTAAGATGCATCTATTTCCTAAAATAGATGGCAATCCTCACCAACAGTTTACAATTATTGTTGTTGCAGTTATTATACAATCATGAAACATTTTTCATGAAAATGAAAGGAACTTTATCATAGTAATGTCTGTTACTGAGCTCCCTCTAATAGGGTGATCTATCATCAAAATGATTTTTAATGATCTAACTTTTGACAGAGCTCAATTTGGTCTTCCATCAAATTTAATAAAAGCAAAGTATTAGAAATCATCTGAGTTGGAAAAAGATTTAATACTAAATCAACAGACTTTCACTTTCTCAAAAAACACGATTTTGTCTGGCACTCAAAAGATTTGTGGGCCCTGGAGAAACTCATCATAGTAAGCAGAGGGAGAGAGGGAAGGTCTCTTCTTTATGGAGAGGTCTTTGTAGAAAGCAAGACCCTCCGCCACCTGGGACTGCTCACTGCTGCTCAGCTCTCAGCAGAGCAACCTTTGGAAAGGGTGCACAGGCAGGCTGTGGATCTTCAATTTATTTTTAATCCATGTATTGATGTAACCTTAGTAAGTATTCACATACCACCAAGCATGTGGGGGTCCAATTGTGAAGGCTACCCCTTTGGACTGTCTGGGAGCTGACTCTCACTGACCTGGGAGCTGAGTCTCAGCAGAGCTGGCAACTCTGGACAGTGGGAGATTCCCTGACTTCTCCAGCTGGCATTCTCCAAACAGGGTTGGGGTGGGGGCATAGGACGGCATTGGTGCATGTTGAAATGTGAGTGATTCCCAGTGAAGAGAGAATCCCAGTTGAAAAACATTTGGGAAAAGCTCCCTTTTATTTCCCCCTCTTAGAGATTTGCAAACAAACCAGAATACTAAAAGGCTAAAGAAAGCTGTTTAACTTTCTTTAGCATAGATTTTTGGAAATCAGTTTGCTCCCCCACCCCCAATCTTTTCTCCCAAAGAACACACAGTTATATAGAAAGAGACTTTAAATCATCTGCTCTGATCCCCAGAGTGCCAGACTGAGTCTTCTATGAGATTTATGTGGTCTGACCTATTTGTGACAACTACAGGCCTCTCTAGTTTGCAGGGGACTTGAGATTGGTTGGTTTTCAAGGACTGTTAACTTGCTGGGGCAGTGTTGCCCTCTTCCCCAGTCTTCCTACTGATGTTACCCATTTTTAGATGGACGTTCTGGTACAGCAGGAAGGTTTCTGTGCTACTGATGTAGGGGCAGCACCCACTGCAGCCATGAGCTTGAAGCCTTATGATCAGCTTTCAAATACCCACCAGTGGAGGGTCAGTTTGGTGCCTCCCTAGCTGTCTTTCTGTGCCCCATGGTCCATGATGGTGTGGCCCAAGTCAAGAGTGGAGTATAATTAGATGCAGAATACAATTAAACTCAAACATATATGAGTGGTATGTGTGTGTGAGAAAGAGACTGTGTCTCATCATATGACTGTCTTTATTACATCCAGAGCCACATGGATTATAATCATCTGGTTTGAATTGTCCATCTTTTCATTGCCAAGCATGAAGAGTTCGCTACATTACCATGATGAAGATGAGAATACACAGTTCAAGTACCCACTGGGGAGAGACGTCCCTGACGCTGTTCACTACATGGGAAAGAGGGCTGGGTCACCTGACTTGGGTCGCATTTGGAACTTCAAAGGCATTTTATCTAAGACATCACCACTGACAATACACAAGAACAAGTCCCTGTTATCCATTCCTCCGGGAAGACCCCAGGACTTCAAGTTAGAAACCAGTCAATATGCGGTGCACCAGTGCTGAACATTTTGGTTAGCATGGAGATCCAATCAGACTCTCCACTCTGACAGCAACTCAGAACTCAAACAAATCCATCATACCTGCTGGGAACAAGGTTGAAGAGTGAGCTGGTGGAGCATCTCTATTCTTGGAACACAGGAACTGTGAAGCGTTCTGCTTGTACCTTCACTCTGCACACAATCTTCACTCTACACAGAACAAGACAGCTGATGAGAACCAGAGGCCAACCACATGGATGACTGGTCCAGCCTCAAATGGAACTGGATTGGCCCTTGGGAAGCTTCTGCTCTCACCTGTGAAGCTTCAAAATAACCAATGCTTTTTTTAAAAAACTTCTGCTAACCGAGGAGAACAGAACTCAAAACAGCTGTAAAGAATGAGATAAGGCATCAAAATCAGTCTTTGATCTTAAAACCACTGGAGATTTCCTAGGAAATTATTCTTCAAAACTCCCTTTTATGGGAAGACAAGGTGAGCAGAAATCAAATGGTTTGCCTACAGGGAAAGGAGTACGTTAAGGCTGTATATTGTCACCCTGCTTATTTAATTTATATGCAGAATACATCATGAGAAATGCTGGATTGGATGAAGCACAAGTGGGAATCAAGATTGCTGGGAGAAGTATCAATAACCTCATTTATGCAGATGACACCACCCTTATGGCAGAAAGCGAAGAAGAACTAAAGAGCCTCTTGAGGAAACTGAAAAGAGGAGAGTGAAAAGTTGGCTTAAACTCAACATTCAGAAAATGAAGACCATGGCATCTGGTCCCATCACTTCATGGCAAATAGATGGGGAGACAGTGGAAACAGTGGCTGACTTTATTTTGGAGGGCTCCAAAATCACTGCAGTTGGTGACTGCAGCCATGATATCAAAAGATGCTTGCTCCTTGGAAGAAAAGTTATGACCAACCTGGAAAGTCTATTAAAAAGCAGAGACATTACTTTCCCAACAAAGGTCTGTCTAGTCAAAGCTATGGCATTTCCAGTGGTCATGTATGGATCTGAGAGTTGGACTATCAAGAAAGCTGAGCACCAAGAATTGATGCTTTCCAACTGTGGTGTTGGAGAAGACTCTCGAGAGTCCCTTGGACTGCAAGGAGATCAAACCAGTCCGTCCTAAAGGAAATCAGTCCTGAATATTCATTGGAAGGACTGATACTGAAACTGAAACTCCAATACTTTGGCCACCTGATGTGAAGAAGTGACTCACTGGAAAAGACCCTGATGCTGAGAAAAATTGAAGGCGGGAGGAGAAGGGGACAACAGAGGATGAAATGGTTGGATGGCACGACTCAATGGACATGAGTTTGAATAAACTCCGGGAGTTGATGATGGACAGGGAGGCCTGGTGTGCTGCAGACCATGGGGTCGCAAACAGCTGGACACAGCTGAGCAACTGAACCAAAGGGGGAGATCTCTCAGTACTTCAGGTCATGTGTTCTAGACATTAAGGTTCAGAGAAACCTTCCAGCAAAGTACCAGGGAATAAACACCACACAGGGAGGCCACAAGCAGGATAGTCTACATGCACAGTGAAAATTCCTGGACAAAATCAGCTCAAATATTTTGTTTTTAATGCTTTGAAAGAGGGCTGGGGAAGAAGAGCTGGGTAAAGAAAACAAAGTAACTAGATTAAAATTTCTTTCATGTAATGAGATAGGCAAAATATAGCTAAAAATAATAATATGTCTAAGCATAAGTTTTGAGGAATATATCTCTCTTTATTAAACAAGAAGTAACTTTTAATTAGACTGATCTTCCTCCTTTGGTTTCAAATAGTCTTGACACTGGTCTTAAGATGCTAATTGTCTACACCCTTCATGTATCTTACGATCATAATTTTAACTTTTTAAAGCATCAAGCAGGATATATACACAATACAATATATATATTGTATATATATAACAAATGTCATGTCAAATTTCCTATCATTTATCAACTTATTAAACTTTAAAAAAATGGTACTATTGCACAAGAACACTGAAAAAACACTGAGATGATGTTGCTGAATCTGGAACTTCTGGCTTCTTATCCATTATAACTCCTCTGAAGGTAGTTAGCAAGATTATTCTTTTAATCTCTGGCCATGTTTTGCCACTCTATATTTAGTGTAAATTTATGGATGTTCATAACTTCCTTGCCAAACAACTGTCATAGGAAGAGAATTCTGTTCATTCATCTCAAATATCCTGTTGACTTCCCATCAGTCAGGCCCAGGCCATGTCCCAGTCCCTTGCAGAGCTGCTGTCCTTCTCTCCCGACCATAGTAGTGCATATCCACGCAACTTCCTCCTAAATTCCTGCAACACTCTCTTTGGTATCACTGAAAATTTGAAACTTACCACCTTTATATACACATTTATATACACCATTTATATACACATAAATGACACTGTCATTTATGTGTGTATATATATATATAATTATATATATATATATATATATATATACATACATACATAAATACATATATATATGGAGAAGGCCATGGCACCCCATTCCAGTACTCTTGCCTGGAAAATCCCATGAATGGAAGAGCCCGGTAGGGTGCGGTCCATGGGGTTGCAAAGAGTTGGACATGACTGAGCAACTTCCCTTTCACTTTTCACTTCCATGCATTGGAGAAGCAAATGGCAACCCACTCCAGTGTTCTTGCCTGGAGAATCCCAGGGACGGGGGAGCCTGGTAGGCTGCCATCTATGGGGTCGCACTGAGTCAGACACGACTGAAGCGACTTAGCAGCAGCAGCAGACATAGTACAATGCAGTCTGTAAGATAAATGTAAAATATCATATATAAAAATTATATAGAGTCCCTTGAAATAAAGAATTCCATTGGTTTCACATGACCTGGTGTATTTTTTCTTGTCCTCTACTTATACGATATTCATCTGAAATTCAATTATTATTATTATAACTGCAAGAAATAGAGGAATAGGATCTTACCTCCTGGAGTTCCCATGTCAGTACTTTTATCCACCTTCCCTGGTCTCTTGCTCCCTTGAGCTCTCCTCTCTCTTTCATCTCCAAATTTTTATTATTATCATAGTTTTTTTTCTAAAATATTTTCTCTTTACCTTTTTTTTTTTGAAGTATGTTTCATAACTTCCATTCTTTACTGTATAGTCTTTTTCAGGAGACCAAGTACACACTCATATCCTGTGTGTTTAGGTGCTTCTTGATTGGGCTGTCTCTGTGTTTGACTCACATTTTCATATTCCACAATATTACCACATGCCAGGAGAGGCAACCATTTTCCTGTCTGCTTCTCCTTTTGACTTACATGACACTAAAATGAAGAAAAAGGAAGGGTCGCAGACAGACCACTGAATGCTTTAAGATGCTGGCCTTTTAGAATTACATCTCATGTTTTCCAAAGCATCAGAGCCCTGGCCAGTCATTTGGCGCCTTCTGCAGAACACAAAGAGCCACATGCTGGGAAAATCAGATCTGATTTAATGAATCTGATTGAATCTGATTTAATTCAAGGTGGCCACCACATACCTAGAACCTCTGAATAAACCGTTTCCTGTACTAACTGTACTAACCAAAGCAATCTACAGATTTGATACAATTTGTATCAAATTACAAATGCTGTTTCTCATAGAACTAGAACAAAAAGTTTACAGTGTGTATGGAAATACAAAACACCCTGAAAAGCCAAAACAATCTTGAGAAAGAAGAGCAGGAGCTAACAGGATCAGGCTCCCTGACTTCAGATTATAACACAAGCTATAGTAATCAAAACACTGGTACTGCCACAAAAATCAAAACTGGGTCTTTCCCAGTTAGTCAGTTCTTCAATCAGATGGTGAAAGTATTGGAGTTTCAGCTTTAGCATCAGTCCTTCCAATGAATATTCAGGACTGATTTCCTTTAGGATTGATTTGTTGGATCTCTTTGCAGTCCAAGGAACTCTCAAGAGTACTCACGAACACCACAGTTCAAAATCATCAATACTTTGGTGCTCAGCTTTCTTTTTAGTCCAACTCTCACATACATACATGACCACTGAAAAAACCATAGCTTTGACCAGACAGACCTTTGTCGGCTAAGTAATGTCTCTGCTTTCTAATATGCTGTTGAGGTTGGTCATGTATTTTTCTTCCAAGGAGGAAGCATCTTTTAATTTCAAGGCTGCAGTCACCATCTGCAGAGATTTTGGAGCCCAGAAAAATAAAATCTCCATTGTTTTTAATGTTTCCATTGTTTCTCTATCTACTTGCAGTGAAGTGGTGGGACCTGATGCCATGATGTTAGTTTTCTGAATGTTGAGTTTTAAGCCAACTTTTTCACTCTCATTTTTCACTTTCATTAACAGGCTCTTTAGTTTTTCTTTGCTTTCTGCCATAAGGGCGGTGTCATATACATATCTGAGATTATTGATATTTTCTCAGCAATCTTGATTCCAGCTTGTGCTTCATCCAGCTCAGCATTTTGCATGATGTACTCTACATATAAGTTAAATAAGCAGAGTGACAATATATAGCCTTGACATACTCCTTTCCCGATTTGGAACCAGTATGTTGTTCCATGTCCAGTTATTGCTTCTTGACCAGCCCAGCACTTTGCATAATGTGCTCTGCATGTAAGTTAAATAAGCAGGGTGACAATATAAGGCCTTGACGTACCCCTTTCCCTATTTGGAACCAGTCTGTTGTTCCATGTCCAGTTATTGCTTCTTGACCTGTATACAGATTTCTTAGATGCAGGTCAGGTGATCTAGTATTCCCATCTCTTTAAGAATTTTCCAGAGTTTTTTGTGATCTACACAGTCAAATGCTTTGGTGTAGTCAATAAAGCAGAAGTAGATGTTTTTCTGGAACTCTCTTGCTTTTTCGATGATCCACCGAATGTTGGCAATTTGATCTCTAGTTCCTCTTTTTCTAAATCCAGCTTGAACATTTGGAAGTTCAAGGTTCACATTCTATTGAAACCTGGCTTAGAGAATTTTGAGCATTACTTTGCTAGCATGTGAGATGAGTTCAATTGTGCGGTAGTTTGAACATGTTTTGGCATTGCCTTTCTTTGGGATTGGAATGAAAATGGACCTTTTCCAGTCCTGTGGCCACTGCTGTTTTCCAAATTTGCTGACGTGTTGAGTGCAATATTGTAATAGCATAATCTTTTAGGATTCGAAATAGCTCAACCAGAATTTCATCACCTCCACTAGTTTTGTTTGTAGTGATGCTTCCTAAGGCCATGACTTCACATTCCAGGATGTCTGGCTCTAGAGGAGTGGTCACACTTTTGTGGTTATCTGGGTCATGAAGATCTTTTTTGTACAGTTCTTCTGTGTATTCTTGCCCCCTGTTCTTAATATCTTCTGCTTCTGTTAGGTCCATACCATTTCTGTCCTTTATTGAACATATCTTTGCATGAAATGTTCCCTTGGTATCTCTAATTTTCTTGAAGAGATCTCTAGTCTTTCCTATTCTATTGTTTTCCTCTATTTCTTTGTATTGATCACTGAAGAAGACTTTCTTATCTCTCCTTGCTATTCTTTGGAACTCGGTATTGAGGAGGGTATATATTTCTTTTTTTCCTTTGCTTTTAGCTTCTCTTCTTTTCTCAGATATTTGTAAGCCCTCCTCAGACAATCATTTTGCCTTTTTGCATTTCTTTTTCTTGGGGATGGTCTTGATCACTGCCTCCTCTACAATATCATGAACCTCCGTCCATAGTTCTTCAGGCACTCTATTGGATCTAATCACTTAAATCTATTTGTCACTTCTACTGTATAATCATAAGGGATTTGATTTAGGTCATACCTGAATGGCTGCAAAGAATATAATCAATCTGATTTCAGTATTGACCATCTGGTGATGTCCATGTGTAGAGTCTTGTCTTGTGTAGGTGGAAGAGGGTGTTTGTTATGACCAGTGTGTTCCCTTGGCAAAACTCTGTTAGCCTTTGCTTGCTTCGTTTTGGACTCCACGGCCAAATTTTCCTGTTACTCCAGGTATCTCGTGGCTTCCTACTTTTTCATTCCTGTCCCCTACAATGAAAAAGGACATCTTTTTGGGGGTGTTAGTTCCAGAAGGTCTTGTAGGTCTTCATAGAACGTTCAACAGCATTAATGGAATTACTGGGTGTTGATATACTACTTAATAAATGATAGGGAGTAGGAGAAAAATGCATCTTCTGAATAACATGTGACTTGGGCGAGGTACTTATGGGAGAACAAATAACATTTAGGAAGGATAAATGGTACCTTAGGAGGATATATGGGAGTTAGGGGAGTTTTGTGATAATGTCTGTTTGTCTGGTGCTTTCTCAAAAAAAAAAAAAAAAAAAGTCTTCCAAGACTTTTTCCAAAAAGCAAAGCAAAAATAGATAGATAAGAAAGAAAGCTATGGTACATATACACAATGGAGTATTATTCAGCCATTAAAAAGAATACATTTGAATCAGTTCTAATGAGGTGGATGAAACTGGAACCTATTATACAGAGTGAAGTAAGCCAGAAAGAAAAACACCAATGCAGTATACTAACACATATATATGGAATTTAGAAATATGGTAACAATAACCCTGTGTACGAGACAGCAAAAGAGACACTGATGTATAGATCAGTCTTATGGACTCTGTGGGAGGAGGGGAGGGTGGGGAGATTTGGGAGAATGGCATTGAAACATGTATAATATCATGTATGAAACGAGTCGCCAGTCCAGGTTTGATGCACGATACTGGATGCTTGGGGCTGGTGCACTGGGACGACCCAGAGGGATGGTATGGGGAGGGAAGATGGAGGAGGGTTCAGGATGTGGAACACAGGTATACTTGTGGTGGATTCATTTCGATATTTGGCAAAACTAATACAATATTGTAAAGTTTAAAAATAAAATTAAAAAAAAAATAGATAGATTGGTAGATAGGTAAAGATAAGGTGAAAAGTCATAAGCAAATCTTATTTATCCAGAGGAACTTTCTCTAATTTTAACACTGCCTCCAAAAGTAAATCAAAAGTCAATTAAAACTGACTCAAATGCATTCCTTTCTATACTTGAATAATACACAGCTTCTTATTCCATTCATCTGTTGATGGACATCCAGGTTACTTCCATGTCCTAGCTACTGTAAGTAGTGCTGCAATGAACACTGGGGTACATGTGTCTTTTTGGAATTTGCTGTATGATGCAGTGAACCTAAAGTTGGTGCTTTGTGACAACTTAGAGGGGTGGAATAGGGAGGGAGGTTCAAGAGGGAGGGGCCATACGCATACCTATGGCCAATTCAAGTCAATGTTTGGCAGAAACCATCACAATATTGTAAAGTAATTATCCTCTAATTAAGAATAAAAATTATAAAAAATTAATTCATTTAAAAGGCAAAAACTCGGGCAAATCTTATTTCTCCATGAGGAAAGGCCTATGAATCTGTGTTTAAAGTTACATATAGTAAGTTTTATGCCACTATTAACAATTGTAACACATCAAAACATTGACAGAAGCCATAACAGCAGTATCTAAATCTTTAGGTAGTAATAAAAACTGGACAATACAAAAATGCTATCAATCAACACCACTAAATATTAATGACAAGTCTGCTTGTTTGGATGCTGTTTAAATAGCTGATATTAGAGCTCAGTCTGAGCTCTAATTATTAATTAAATATTAAATTAATTATTAAATATTAAATTAATTAAATATTAATGGCAAGTCTGCTTGCTTGGGTGCTGTTTAAATAGCGGTATTAGAGCTCAGTCTGAGTTTGTAAAGGGCATCCCTGGTGGCTAAAATGGTAAAGAATCACCATGAAGGTGACCTCAGTTTGATCCCAGGATCTGGAAGATCCCCTGGAGAAGGGAATGGCTCCCCATTCCAGTATTCTTGCCTGGAGAATTCCATGGACAGAGGAACCTGGTGGGCTACAGTCCATGGGGTCACACAGAGTCAGAAACAATTGAGTGACTAACACTATCACTTAGAATATGGAAAATTCAACAGTGCTGATGTTTAAATCTGCTAAAAAGTAACTTAGATGCAGAGAAACATCACTTAAAATGCTATATAAATTTTCATCATACACACATAATACAAAAACATTTTCCTTTAATAAAGGTTTTCTCATCATGTTTAATGGGAAACAACGAAATATCATGGAAACGTTCCAGTAGAGAAACTTTTCCTATTTATCTTTCTAAATAATGTATTTTTCCTTCCAAATCTGTATATCTTGTTCTTCTGTTTACAAAAGTAGGTCATCACACACATTTGACCTATCTGTAGATCCTCAAGAAGACACACTAAAGGCATCAGATGCAAACTGAGCATCAACTGAAAGAAAAGAAAAGAATTATGTTTTTTACCTAAAATACTTGGGTTAACTAAGATTAGTAAAACAAAACAAAACAAACAAACAAACAAAACCTGAGACCTTTCCTAGTATTCTGAAAGATGAAATATATCTATAGATGACACAAGATAAAATACTAATCAAGATTACAATTTTATAATCTGCTTATGGTCTCATGTGGGGCTGAGTATCAGAGCTCCTGGTTTTCTCATTCTTCATTCATGTACTCTGCAATTGAGTGAATTGATGAATACTCGTGCATTCATGCAAAGGTTCTGTGACAAGCACTGGAATTACAAGATGAAGGTGACCCAGTCCACCCTGAAAAATGATATGCTCTAAACTAGAAAAACAAACAAACAGGCAATTTCCATACAGAGTCACAAATACTAAGATATAAAAGACGGCACAAGGAACACTCAGGAGGGGAAGCCAGCTTTGTGTCAATACTGCCAGCTTTTTGGTGGAGGGGATATGTATGTAGCTACCTGAAGGACAGGAAAAAGTAAAAGAGATAGAGGGGAGAAGCATGTACAAAGACCAGAGGTGAGCAAGCAAATCTGTGGGATCCTACATAGTCTGGCTGGTTAGATGCAGAGCTAAGCGGCAGAGTAAGATGGTAAAGAGATAAGGCAAACTACTTTGGCAGGACCCAAATTGATGTGGGTGTTTGGAGCATTTCCTGAGGGTAAAATATAAACTGGTGACGTATCTAGTGACAGAGAAATTTTAAAGTCACCTACCAAGTGACAGCTACACAAACGTGACTGCCTGAGTCTGGCTTTCCTAACCTTAACCTCTACCAGACACTTGAGAAGTTGATGAACGCCACGTTTTCTGAGAATAGTGTCAGGGTGTAGGAAGATAGCTCCACAAGGATGGAGGAAGTAGAAGAAGGATACAGCTAGAAATAAAAAGAAATGCACAGACCTTCAGAGACTGTTTTTCAAGCTATGGTACATGATGGATAAATGAAGAAGGATATTTTTCACTATGACTGCTCATGTTTTCACATTTTTCATTAGCTATGTATAAAAAATATTTAACATAGCATCTGTTATCCAAACAATAGAAAGAGATGCCATTTATTGTTTACAGTGTATTTCAGAAATCAATGTCTAAATTTAATTTATACATTTTGGCAACATACATTCTCTTAGTTCTCTAGCTATACTCCTGTCCAACTCCTGCTGAGTCTGAAATGAGTCAAATATTTATCTTTAAGATAAACAAGTTATATAACTTATTAAATGTGACTTTTAAATAATACTTTTAGAGACTAGATCTAACCTTAAGATTACCTCAGTAGAAAAAACAAGCACATAAAAAAATGAATTCCTACTTATTCTGCTTATAGATAACAGAGAACAAACATATGGAATGCTATTTAGATTAATCTGATAAAAAGTACAATAAATATCAGTCTATCAAGTACACATAATTTCAGAGAATTAGGGAATGACCCATAATCTTCAGAATGATCCATAAGATTACTATCTTCTCCCCCAAAATCTCCTGGCCTATATATGTACTTCTGAGACTTTATTTGATTTCTAGGTGAGGATCTTGTTCAAATGGCGGAAGTAGTTTGAGTCGAATGTTAATAAGGAAAACACATCTGTGATTTTCTTTAAACTTTTCCATTTAATGGAAACACAGAAAGGTGAGAAAATTATATACAAGAAAATGTATATAATGTATATACATATGTGTGTGTATGTGTGTGTGTATATACATATATATATATGTTGTATACTATACAACAATGTGCCGGCATGATTTAATTCTGAAGATGTTTAGCGAGAAGAATTCTCTCATAAGTTTTAGTTTCCGAACTACGTTCCATAGAAGGGGAAGGTCCCACAGGGGGTCACTGCAGGGTTGAGGAACAGAGAAGTCACAGCTGCAGGGGCTCTGGCCACTCTTTAGCTAAACTGTTCTATACTTCTCTCCATTTTATATAACATGGCTCCACGCAGAATTTTTTTTTTAGAAGAAAGGTTGTTTTCTATGAAGAAAAAAACTTTTGTAAGGTATGAGACGCATTGATTTACTCAAAGTTTCTAATTCTGCAAAAGAAGTAACAAAGCCAATGGCACTCTTACTGAGTCCTGTGCCAGCTACTTCCACAGGTTAATAAAAAACATAGATTTTTAACTATAACATGGACAAAATGAATATATAAATCCTTCTTATATAACTAAACAATGCTTGTGGCATGACATGACTTTCTAACTAAATTATGTGCTTTAAATGCATAAATAAGAATAAATCAATAGCAAACTCCTATTTGTAACAGTTGATATAGTTAATTTAGAAGGGATACAGTATACTAACGCATATATATGGAATTTAGAAAGATGGTAACAATAACCCTGTGTACGAGACAGCAAAAGAGACACTGATGTATAGAACAGTCTTATGGACTCTGTGAGAGAGGGAGAGGGTGGGGAGATTTGGGAGAATGGCATTGAAACATGTATAATATCATGTATGAAACGAGTCGCCAGTCCAGGTTCGATGCACAATACTGGATGCTTGGGGCTGGTGCACTGGGACGACCCAGAGGGATGGAATGGGGAGGGAGGAGGGAGGGGGGTTCGGGATGGGGAACACATGTATACCTGTGGCGGATTCATTTTGATATTTGGCAAAACTAATACAGTTATGTAAAGTCTAAAAATAAAATAAAATTAAAAAAAAAATAAAAATAAAAACAAGACAGGGAACTTGAAGGAGAAAATCCTTATTTGAATCAAGCAGGCCAAAACTGAAGAGATTCGTCCTTAAAAGGATGTTCATTTCCTCCAGATAAAACCTGATTAACTAAAATCAGTCAACATTGAATTATCCACATTTTGGGTTATTTAGAGCAAAATTTAAAACATGCAACAGATCTCTGTTTACTGTCTAGCATACTGCTATCCAAGCTCTCATCATTAGTTAGTTTATACAAAAAGTATGAGTGTAATCTCAATTGTAATCTAAATCTGCCCAGAAATTACAGTTGAACTTCATTTCCTCAGCCTGAAGTTTCAAGGGGAGGACTTGTATTCCTACCTGCTGTATGAGAAGAGAGGTTTATCTAACGGGTGAGTTTGGGACAAGGAACTAAGAAGTGCTTGCTTGGTTCCAAATCTCTTCTTTGAAAGATGTTATGTGCCTACAGCACCATGAACTTGGGTCTGCAGTAGGCATCCTGTGTCTGGGATGCGGGTCAAGCATTTGCTTCCTCCCCTTAGGCCTGCATGTGGAAGTGTCTGACTTGGGATGAAGTTTTCAGAGGCCCGCTTTGACTGCACACCTAAAGCACGTCCTCCAGTTTCACAGCTCTCAAGTACTAAGACCCAACATAGCCGCAGTGCTGTCGAAGAAACTTTAGGTTGCTCTTCTATGACGGCAGCATGTCAAGTGAGAAAACAGGTTGAGACTGCATTTAACAAGGGCTACTTGTCTCTGCATCACCAACATCACACAAACACTATCAAAATGATAAACACGTGTGCACAGATTGAAATGGCTATTTTAACCACAATGATTACACAATGAAAACTGGTTGCAATTTCAAGACTCCCATACCATTCATCCAGATGATGTCAAGATAGAGATAAAGTGAGCTTCATTTATAATTTTTAAATGTTTGCATTAACTACAAATTTACAAACATTCTACAACTGCTCATTAAGATAGTTTTTAGAAATTTAAATCAAAATTCTGTAAGTAAAATAGCAATTAAAGATATACTCTTGTACAAGAAAATAACAAAAAATGTTAACCTAAAACCAGAAATTAATCTTCTGATTTAGTATTACAAGCTTGTTTAATGCATAAAAAGGATTTATCTAGGATTCTTTCAAATAAAATCACATCCATATGTGGTTAGTGTTTAGATGCCAGTGATTCACTTATGCTTGCTTCTGCTAAGTTGCTTCAGTCGTGTCCGACTCTGTGCAACCCCATAGACGGCAGCCCACCAGGGTCCCCCATCCCTGGGATTATCCAGGCAAGAACACTGGAGTGGGTTGCCATTTTCTTCTCCAATGCATGAAAGTGAAAAGTGAAAGTGAAGTCACTCAGTCATGTCCGACTCTTCGCGACCCCATGGACTGCAGCCTACCAGGCCCCTCTGTCCATGGGATTTTCCTGGCAAGAGTATTGGATTGGGTTGCCATTGTCACTTATGCTTAAGGGTAGATAAACTGTGGTGGGTGTAGCAATGCTTGGAAATGATTATGAACCACTGCCAAAGTGAAATCCATTAGAAAGTAAGTCAAACATCTTAAAGTATACTTTCAGTTACTAGGCATTAAGATTTCATTTCTAAAGTAGAATTTCAATGCAGCTTTTCAAGAAATTTCAAAGTATTTCTTTTTTTTTAATTTTATTTTATTTTTAAACTTTACATAATTGTATTAGTTTTGCCAAATATCAAAATGAATCCGCCACAGGTATACATGTGTTCCCCATCCTGAACCCTCCTCCCTCCTCCCTCCCCATTCCATCACTCTGGGTCGTCCCAGTGCACCAGCCCCAAGCTGGGAAGATTTGGGAGAATGGCATTGAAACATGTAAAAAGTATTTCTTAAAACAGGAGATCTAGGACCAAAAAAAAAAAAAAAATCATTAAATGTCTCCTTGATTAGCACAGATAATGACAACTTTTACTTAGTGTGTATAAGTCAAATAAACAACTTAGACGTTCACCAAATTAAAAACAAGGATCATTCATATCAGAAATCTGAAACCCAATGAACAAAAGATAGCATACCTAACCTCGGTCAAGTAAGTCTCCATGCTGTTATTTAAAGGGCGTGGAATTGAGGTAGAAAACCCTACATTTGCTCTTGGAGTAAGATTTCTGTTGAGCACTAAAGGATTATTGAAATTTCCAAAACAAGGGGGCTCCAGTACTGGCCTTGTGCTAAGAAGGCTGAGTAAAGATCTGTTCTTCTCTTTCTTCACCTCAAGTTTGTTGCGGATCACTGCCAGCCTCTCATGTGTCCTGGGGAAGATGGAAAACACTAACTTTACTCACGTTTCCCTGAATTATCAGCATTTTTAAAGTTGCCACATAGTAAATGGAATTCCCAATAAACTGTAACTGAAAACACTTGAAAACGCAGAGCAGACCTCCTGTAAACAATGATAGTTGTAACCTTGTTCTAAAGAAGTACACATGTGTCTAGGGCTCCTCAAGTAACAAGTCACAGTTGGGAGAGGAGAGAAAGGGCATCAGAGAGAAAGGGAGGTGGCCTCACACTGACACCTGATGCCCTCTGGGACACACCTGCCTCCAGGAAGCAGTTCAGGGATGAAGAAACACCCCACCCCACAAAGCCACTTTCAAGCATTTGCTTTCACCACCCTTGTATACACGTTTCACTCATGACCTCGGAGAAATTAAACTTTTGGCTCTGAGGTATCACTTAGAGCCACAATCTCAAGAGAGGATGAGAAAGTCAAAGGGTGAGGCTGAAAAGAGCTAAAACAGCCCCAGGATCAATTACAAGTATCCCCTGCTTTTCCAAAGTTCACTTTATGTTACTTGACTTCTACAAAGGGCCTATGTCAGTACCTGTTTTTGATGATAGAGGAAAAAAAATCTGAAGACAATTTCTGGTCTCATTTAAAAATCCAAAACTCTAAACAGTGTTCAGTGTATGGTTTTACATTGAGAGGCATCGCACTCCCCAAGCAGGGAGACTGGCCCCACTGAGCTCCTTCCCCAGAAGCCACACCCCGCATCTCAGCATCAAGTCGCCACAGCCCAAAACCCTGTCTGGGAGCACCTGTGCTTCACATGTACATATTTATTTTATGTATTGACTAGCAGAATGTGTCCTCGGTATCTGCTTCTTTGCTTTATGCTGCTTTGGCTTATGAAAGGCTTCCTAGGAGTGCTCTGCTTTCAGATAGTGGGGAAACCTGTACTAGGCACTGCAGGTGGGATCTGCCCTTTCCATTCTCCAGACCCCTCAGTCAGGTCACTATATTACTTTTAGCCAATTTGTGATTTATCCTACCTTTAAACCATGTGTTAATTTCCCCCTATTTCATAAGTATGCCTTTACATAGTGTGGAAAAACTTGATACAGTACTAATAGTTTGTCTTAAGCACCCCCTTAGCAGTGACCATCTAGTTAGCTTTCACTTCCTACTAATCTCATGTACCCCACTCTATAAAAATTAGGCTTTAGAGACAAATTAATGAACTAAATTTAGTTTCTGTGATTCTGTGTTTTGACTTGTCTAGTTTATCTTCCAATGACTTTCTAACTTCATATTCTACTAGGTTGAGTTGCTTATATTTTTCCAACTTTGCTTTATTAGAATCTTGTTGCAAACTTTTCATTTTGGAGAGATCAGATTCCAAGTCTTTAATTCTGAGTTCCATCTGTTGAAATTCAGCTTGTGTCTAAGGCAAATTGAAAAAGGTAACATTTTTAAAATAATCATTAACCTGGAAAATTATAATTGTTCCCTTTACTTTTGAGTCCATGATTCAGAGAGCGATTTCAAAGGTGAAAAAAAAAAAAAAAGAGTGGAAGTTTAAAACAATTATCATTAATGTGAAATGAATTAAATCTGAATTATAAAATTAAAGTGGAATCACTGTTATAGTAGTACTTATATAATCTTATAATTCAAAGAATAAGAGGATCAACTTAAAATTTTAAAAACTGAACAAGACAACAAGAATAATTCAAGAGGATGGTACCAGTTTTAAATCACAATATTTTATTTTCTTCCTAATGATCTTGTTTTTTACAAATTGGTCTTATAAGTAAAAGGATTCTCTAGTGAGAATCATTCTGAAAGATCAATTTAGTGATAACTGCGAAGGAAACTGAAATATTTAAAGGGAAAACAAGTGCCTCCCTTTCTTCCAGAAATCTACAAAACTAACTGCTCTAAGGGAGGTAGAGGAAACACGTAACTTGTATAGATCCAAAATGTAATGTACAGTGAAAGTGAATTCAAGCATATGACAGATCAACAAATTAACCTGCAAAAATAGGTTGACTTCTTTTCATTTCTCTACGAGATCCTGTCTTGCTCTTTCTTCAATCTCCTGTTGATATTGCTCTACTTAATTGTGTTCTATCATATTCATTTCTATATTACTTCTGAGGTACACTACTTCTTGCTCCAACTTCTTTTTCTTCTTCTCTAGTTTTTTTACATTTCTTTTGCATTAGTTTCATAGATAATAACACCTGTCAAAAAACTTGATTTTATGCATCCAGGTGCAGACATTTTGAAGATGCAGTTTCCAGGTCTGCTGGAAAATCATCAGTCTTCAAGAATAAAAATATACTGTTTGCTAGTGAAGAAAGTGGACTGAGCACAGCCTAACTCAAACCCAGGATCAAATAAATATGATGGTATTTGTATTGTAGACTGTAGGGCCAGAGATTACTCAGAGAATCAAGAAAGAAGTACAAACCACCAAGAGTCACAAAGTATATTCTTCACTGTCATCTTTGTCACACAACAATTGCACTTGATTTTACACTCTTTTATTGTTCTACAATAATGTTTTTCTATCTTTCTTCATAAAATGACTACAAGTCACCTCTTAATAGAATATCTCTTACTCCTCCTCCCATCTTAATGTCCCAGGATTTTAAAGAAGTTTGAGGGATACTGTATTGAGTTATCTATGGCTAAGTTAATAAGTCCCTCCCAAAAGAAGACTGTGAGAATAAGACTCTAATTAATAAATCTTGCAAATATGGATTCTGATCCCATAAGCCTTTTTCTGAAGTACAAAGACTTTTTGCTAATTTGAATTGCATTCCAAAGAGAATTATTTGCAAAGTTAAAGAAATCCCATTTCCTAACAGTTTACAGAGATGATCCACACATTTTTCTGAACAGCAACAACAAAAAATGCCTCATTCTTGTAATCCTTTGTTACTGTCCATTTATGCAAGACAAGTGCTGTGCATATCAATAAATACTCCCTGTTACAACAATGTATACTTAGCCAAGATTCCCCCTCATGGAAGAAATGTCAACAGTGTAAAATTAGGGGCTAAACTTATCCTCAGAGACTAGGTAACAAGAGCTGATGTGAGAAGGCTCAAAGCGCTGGACAGTCACGAAAGCTCCATTAAGGAGAGACTGGGCGCCAGGTCTGAAATAATGAAGGACTACCCAAGAGGAAAAGAAACTGTAAAGACAGAAAGGACAATCTGAGCAAGGGCCAAGAAAAGGTGAAATCAGCCAGCTAACTTTGAGGATAAGATCCAACCACAGGGAAATAAAAACATGTGCACACAGAATCATGGAAATCAGTGTTCACAACAGCATTATTAATAGTCCCAAAGTGGAAACAACCCAAAGCTCCATCAAGTGATGATGGATACATGGCTTAGCTTACTGTTGACAGCCAACAGAAACGGAAGAACTGATACTTGGTATCACATGGATGAACCGTGAAAACATGACATCAAATGAGCAAAGCTAATCCCAAAGGAGCATACTGCATGATTCCATTTACATAAAATACCGAGGACAGGCATGTCTACAGAGACAGATATTAGACTGGAGGTTGCCTGGGGCTGAGGGAGGTGGGAGGCCATGGGTGGTGGCTAAGGGATGCAGGGTTTCTTTTAGGGGGTGATGGAAATGCTCTAAAATTGACTGTAGTCACCAGTTACACCTCTCTAGACTAAGAGGTACTGAACTACACATGTTGAGTGGGTGAATTCTATGATATGTGAATTATATCTCAATAGCTTTTAAAAAAAATCCAATGGCAGGATCCAGATAATCTTCTTAATTCTCTAGTTTGGATGTATGTATTCTATGCCATCTGAGTACCTCCATGCTTTTACAATATCCTTAAAATGAAAAGGAAAGAAAGCAATGCCTAAACTTCAACTGGTTTGTATAATACTCTTTCTGCACAAGTTATTCTGAAATCCATGAAATAAATATCTACAGAACTCTACAGCCATTCACAAAAGGAAAGATGAGAAATGATAATTTTCTGAACGTTCCATTAAACTAATATTATCCTCTGGTTTTAATCTAGCTTGGCTCATCATGGTAATACAGCTATCACTTAAAAAAGTATTGTTTCCAAGAAAAAAAAAGGCTCTCAACTTGTGTGAATAATGAGGCACAATTCTCAACTTTCCTAGGGGTAAATAATATAAGAAAAAAGTAATATAATGCAAATGGTAGGATGAAAGTCAGAGTTTAAGGAACGAGTGCATTATAAAGATAAGAAAATTGTAGTAAGTTACTTGGAACAAAAATACAGAAGAAAGCTGACCATGAAAATGAGTGTCCATGAAAATGAGTGTCCTAAAACACTTTATCAGAGAAGGTGATGGCACCCCACTCCAGTACTCTTGCCTGGAAAATCCCATGGATGGAGGAGCCTGATAGGCTGCAGTCCATGGGGTCTCTACAGTCAGACACGACTGAGTGACTTCACTTTCACTTTTCACTTTTATGCATTGGAGAAGGAAATGGCAACCCACTCCAATGTTCTTGCCTGGAGAATCCCAGGGATGCGGGGTGTGGAGGGCAGTGGGGGGGCTCATGGGATGCCGTCCATGGGGTCACACAGAGTCGGACACGACTGAAGCGACTTAGCAGCAGCAGCAGCAGCAAAACACTTTATCCTACATATTAACTGTTAACACGTTCAATTTCATACATACCTGACTTGTGAGTTGACATAGTTGTAGTAGTTTACAATTGTTCTTCAAATCCTGTGCCTCTGCTTCTAACTTAGCACAATAACATGACATGACTTTCAGTGACGGCTCCGACATAGACTGCTTTTTTACAGCGTCATCCAGTTCCTGTTGAAGTTGTCTCACAACTGCCTAATAAGATGCTCTGTCACTAGTTAATCAAATCACTTTACTATTATGTTATGTTAATAATAGATAACTCCAACATATGGACTTTGAAAACTATCACCACAGACAGCAACTCACCTTCTTTTTTCCTCCTCATTGACTCTGGTTATAGACACAGAAGGGGCCAGCCTACAGCCTTCCTGATATTAAGTTACTCAGACAAAGGATATGGTCCCACTGTCCATGACCTGTCCCTCCCAATAAATCTGCAGAGCTTCGCCACCTCACGTCCAGAAAGAAATGAGTGTGTAGGTGGGAAAAGTGATGGAAAATTCCACACGGTGGAAACAGTGTGGAAACATTTTCCTTTCCTTTTTTATTATAAGCTTTGATTAACTCAGAGATCTTCACATATTCCAACCAGTGCTCAGATCTTTCCAATAGATTCCTACCTCAGGAGAAAAATGAGGCCATTTCCTTGTGGCTTATCTATTTTATATATAGTAGTGTGTCTATATTAATCCCAAACTCCTAATTTATCCCTCCTCCCCACCTTTGCCCTTGGATAACCGCTCTATTCAATATTCTGTAGTCACCTACCTGGAAAAAGGAACTGAAAAATAATGGATATAGTGTACGAATAACTGAATCAACTTGCTGTACATCTGAAACTGACACAAAATTGTAAATCAACCATATTCCAATATAAAAGAAAAATGAAATTTAAAAAATGAGCTTGCTCCCATGCCCTTCAAGGAGCCTCGATAACCTGGCCTCTACCTGCCTCCACACTGCAGCTCCTACAACCCTCTCCCTGACTCACTCCATTCCTGCTGCTCACGAATCCTGCCATCCTTCATTTTTAGAGGACAAGCTTGTATTCAAATGATAGTAATTGATACTTAAAATGATAATTATGAGCAAATTGTTTGTAAAAATGTTAAAGTAAATCATAAATAGTAGTGGGAAGATTAAATCAAGAATAGTTTTGCTAAAGCTCACCACCTGAGTCCCAAATTATGATTTAATGATAAGTAGATGCATTTGAAGAGTTGAGAGTCTTTAAGAATAAATGATTCAAGGCTAAAATGTTTCCCATATTAACTCAAATTCACATGAATAAAAATAAAATTGTACCAACAAATATAATAAAAAGCTATGACAAGCTACTGAAGCCAAAGTACGATATATAAAATACAGCCTCTGGGAAACCTGGAATTGACTATCAAGATAATCCAGGTAACTGAAGCTTCATTTCAAAATATTTATTTCAGGTTTGAGCATTTCATTTATCTGCTTCGTCATGATACTGAAATGTGGTAACATAAAAATTAAAATTATTACCTTAATAAAGAGTAAGTAACTAGTACCTGTCTATGTTAACAATTTAGAACTAAATTTCTTAACATTTCATAAATGACACAATGTCCCTACACAAAGTAAAGGATTTCTTTGGTCTAATTTTTATTTGCTGGATACAAGGTATGCTTTTAGGCTGGTTTAGAGACCATAGATTCACAGCCTGTGTATTTTTTATATTCAACTAGATTCAACATTTAGCCAGAATCAAGAATCACTTTGAACTTTCTTTCAGGAAGTCTGAGAATTATTTCTCCTTCTGGATGCTCACTTTTCCTTCTGCTTTCTCATTTTCGTACCAATACATTCTCTCTTTTAAATGATTCCATTCCTTGATTAACTCCTTGTTTCTTTTCTCCAGCATCAGACCTTGTTTCTCATATTTGGCCTGAAGTTTTCTCACGATCTGCTGAAACTGGTCTTGGATGCTAATGACCGTCTTCTCTTTACTGTAGGCATTACCCGGTTGCTGTCGGAGCAACATGTTTTCACTCTGGAGTTGAAATAATCTCTCCTCTAAGGATTCCTGCTTTCCAAGGTATGTATTCACTTTGCCTTGTTAAGCCTGATACATTGTGTTCAGTTTCCTGCTTTTGACACTCTAATTGCCTTAGATCTCTCTGGACACGTTCTAACATCAAAGTTTTTTCTCTAAGATCATCTCTCGTGTAATGCAGCTTGATTTTCAGCTTATTTATACTAATGCATATATATGGAATTTAGAAATATGGTAACAATAACCCTGTGAACGAGACAGCAAAAGAGACACTGATGTATAGATCAGTCTTATGGACTCTGTGGGAGAGGGAGAGGGTGGAGAGATTTGGGAGAATGGCATTGAAACATGTATAATATCATGTATGAAACGAGTCACCAGTCCAGGTTCGATGCACGATACTGGATGCTTGGGGCTGGTGCACTGGGGCAACCCAGAGGGAGGGTATGGGGAGGGAGGAGGGAAGAGGGTTCAGGATGGGGAACACAGGTATACCTGTGGTGGATTCATTTCGATATTTGGCAAAACTAATACAATATTGTAAAGTTTAAAATAAAATTAAAAAAAAAAAGAATCATATGATCACAAAAAAAAAAAAAGAAAGAAAATACTTTCCACTGTAGATAGTTGCTGGGAAAGCATCTCGTTGTTATCTTTTAGGTTAGCCACATCATACTTCATTTTGTCCCACAAGGATAACCACTCGTCTCTTGCTCTCTGGAAGGCAAGTTCCAGATCTCTTTTTGATGTCTGACCTTGATCATGATCATGTAAGGCAGCAGCCAGTCTAGAATGGTAGGATTTCACTTCTGTTTCCAGTCTTTGTTTACTTTCTTTTTTGTTCTCCAGCTTAGAGTTTAGCATTGTTTTCTCAGATGTCAGACCATTAAGCTGGCCTGTATAGTGGGATATAGTTTTTGTTAACCTTTCCTCATTCAGTTTTATTGCCTTTTAAAGATTATCATTCTTTACTTTGAGAATTTCAATGTCCTCAAAATAGTTCTCTTCCTTTTCCCGGTGCTGATTTTTCAGTGCATCTATCTCCAGTCTTAGCATGGCAATTTCCTCCTGCAGCATGTGCTTTTTGTGCAACAGGTCTTCTGTTTCTTCACAACTATCATAAACCTAAGTGAAACAAAGGAGATCTTTAGCTAGTATTCACTAAAGTGACATTCCATGATTTCTTCTGAAATGAAAGACTAACTTGTATGTTTATACAATGAAAATACTGCACCAAGTGCATCTCCAACAGGAAAAAATAAGGTTCAATTCAATCCTCAGACTTTATACAAGCAGAAATTCCCAAAGTTTCAAAAATTTAATGGAAGACAATGAATCCACGAAAGTCAAAAAGAAATCCCAAGAGACTTTTCAAGAAGCTCAGTACTGGAAAGGCTTCTCTCTGAACTACAACAAACCCAGAAGGCTTAAAATAAAAGATTTACAGATCTGACTACACTTAAAAATTGCATCTGATGTGGAATATTTATATAATGGAAAACTAGTAAGCCATAAAAAAGAATGGAATAATGCTATTTGCAGCAACAGGGATGGACCTAGACATTATCACCCTAAGTGATATAAATCAGAGACAAGTATTATATCATACTGCTTATATGTAGAATCTAAAATGAATTTATTCACACAACAGAAAGAGACTCATAGACACAGAAAACAAACTTATGGTGACCACAGGGGAAAGCAGGGTAGGGGAAGGGATAAATTAGGATGTTGAGATTAACATATACACACTAGTAGATATAAAATAACCAACAGAGATCTACTGTACAACATAAGGAACTACACAATATTCTGCAATAAGAATCTGAAACGGAATATGTGTGTACATGTGAGCATATGTGTGAGTGAGTGTGTATGTGTATTAGTCACTCAGTCATGTCCAACTCTTTGGGACCCCATAGACTATAGCCTGCCAGGATCCTGTGTCCATGGAATTTCCCAGGCAAGAATACTGGAATGGGTAGCCATTTCCTTCTCCAGGCTGCTGCTGCTATTGCTGCTAAGTCACTTCAGTCGTGTCTGACTCTGTGCGACCCCATAGACTGCAGCCCACCAGCCTCCCCCATCCCTGGGATTTTCCAGGAAAGGACACTGGAGTGGGTTGCCATTTCCTTCTCCAATCATGAAAGTGAAACATGAACGTGAAGTCGCTCAGTCGTGTCTGACTCTTAGCGACCCCACAGACTGCAGCCTACCAGGCTCCTCTGCCCATGCAATTTTCCAGGCAAGAGTACTGGAGTGGGGTGCCATTGCCTTCTCCACCTTCTCCAGGGGATATTCCCAACCCAAGGACTGAACCCAGGTCTCCTGCATTGCAGGCAGATTCTTTACAGTCTGAACCAGCAGGGAAGCCCCATTTATATAATATATACACACATATACATATATATCTGAATCACTGAGCTGTACACCTGAAACTAACAGAATATTGTTAATCAACTATAATTCAATAAACCACACCACTTGCTAGGTTTATAAACACAGCATTTGATACCTCCTATATATCTACTTCACAGTAAGAGCCTTAACTCTGTATAAATACACTAAATTTTGTACAAAAGGTTTTTCCTTGAGAATATGCTACCTTATAACATTTTAATAGGCAATTACAAGAATTACACCTATTGACAACTGTACTAGGCACTTCTACAAACATTAATTAACTCATGAGCTGTAATGATTTTGGAAAGGAAAAAGTTAAAAATATGAGTAAGCTGCATGCCTTTTTACCAGGTCTTTGGACTCTACTAGTCTTACGGAGAAGGCAATGGCACCCCATTCTGGTACTTTTGTCTGGAAAATCCCATGGACGGAGGAGCCTGGAAGGCTCCAGTCCATGGGGTTGCTGAGGGTTGGACACGACTGAGCGACTTCACTTTCACTTTTCACTGTCATGCATTGGAGAAGGAAATGGCAACCCACTCCTGTATTCTTGCCTGGAGAATCCCAGGGATGGGGGAGCCTGGTGGGCTGCCGTCTATGGGGTCTCACAGAGTCAGACACGACTGAAGCGACTTAGCAGCAGTAGCAGCAGTATTCTTACATCAAACCACATGTCTCTACTACAAACATATCAATAAAAAATAAGCTTCCTATTTCATTCATGGTACATACACTAATGGTAAATAAGCTAAAATTTAGAAAGCTCTTAGAAAACTATGAGATTATTTGCTGCTGCAATAACTTTCATTATCTCTCCATGTTTAAAATAGTAAGATGGGGAAAATACAATGAAAAACACTTAATAACTATCACTAAATATATATTATGCCATATCTATCACTGTTTTCAAAAGTTCCTTGTACTGAAATAGGACACTCACAGAGCAGAGTGCTCATTTTCTCACAAGTAGAAGAATCCCATCCAAAATGTGGTCTCTGAACTGCCTATAGTTTCCTCCTTACCATTAGGGGAAGTGATAAATAACCTAATGATCAATTGAGGAAGTGAAATTATTACCATAACCCAGAATATCTTTAATTGGTAGCAAGAGTCCCCACCCCCCGCCCCCAGCTTGGTGCGGGGGAGGCACTTTTATAAATTTATTCTAAAGAAACACGTTTTTAAAGTGTTCAAAAGTGTTTTTAGAACTGCTGTCACAGTTTTTACAAAATGAAAAACAGTAAATGATGTGAAAAGGTCGTTGACAGGGTATTGGTTAAAGAAACGACAGTGGAACCAAGAATGGACTCTGATTCAGACACTGAAGGTGACGACGTGCATGGAGTGACCGACACGTTCACTCCAAAGCAGAGGAACTTGGTCGGGTAGCACAGTCGATGGTGGAACACACATGGTCTTCCTTGACTAAACCATTATCAGGGTGCCGGCTCCTCTGAGATAGTCACAAAAGATTTGAGATCGATTCCTATGGAAAATATTAAAGGCCTCTCCTCGGATGAGGCCATCATATGTTACTACCTGACTGCTTTAGACAAATGGATTTGAATTACAAATACTACTTTCCCGAGCTCTTACTGAGAGCTTTTTATTGTGGGAGATCTGCTGCTAGGACCTCAGGGATGGGACGCAGTCCATGTTTGAGAGGGACATCGGGTGTGGAAGCAAATTTCTCTTCTGTGAGATGCCACTCGAGAACTCTGCAGAAGGAAGGACAACCAACTTCAAGAGTGTCTAATTTCTACCAACTACTGGAAAAAAATCCCTGCACCTCTCAAGGACGCCAGTTATCACCTGTCCTTGAGGACTTTGCTGTGAGGGAGAATGCAGCTGGGAAAGCTGGAGCCAGCTCTGAGTTGTTCATGGGGCAGGTGGACTGGAGGGCTGACGGGCACAGAGGGAGGGGGATCCACGACCCTCAGTCGCCTGCCAGAGGCAAGTTGATGTAAAATTAGGCACGATGGGTCCCTCCCAGCGCCCCTTCTCTTCTAGACCTATTCATTCACGAATGGTCCGTCAAGGCTGAAGAACTGGTTGTCTGAGGTGAGCTGAGAGCTTAACTTCCAGTTTCTACACCATTCTCAACCCTGTGGTTTCTCAGTATCTATTGTGTGAGCTACTGACATGACCTCTTCCTCATTCTACTCGAAAAAGTGCACCCAGCATGTCAGGATCATACATTTCTTATTTCCAGCCTTGTTACTTTGGGAACTCTGAATATTCTTTTCTTTTGTTTTTAACAATTAACCTAAAATTTCCTATAACACTAAACAAAATGACACTAAATAAATGGCATTTTTAAAAAGGGAATATTATAAATAATATTGATAAAATCATGTTAGAAATTTGAAATTTTCACCAAAGATTACTCTACCTGATTCAGATTATTTCTCTCTGTCTTCACTATCACTTCTACTGCTTGGAAAGTGAGTTCTAGGTGCTGTTTCACTTCAACTTCTTTACTATATTGGTCTTCTTTTCTTCTTAAATGCTCCCTCATTTTTTCATATAACATCTTGGCATTTCTTCTATTCTCTTCTTCTTGCTTTAAGGTGAATCTGCAAAATTTAAAGCTCTTCTTAGAAAATCATGAGATTATTCAGTGCTGCAATAACTTTCGTTCCCTCTTCACAATGTTTAAAATAGTAAACGTGGGGGGAATACAATGAAAAACACTTATAATGGTCACTGTTTTCAGACAGAGGGTTAAGAATAAAACTGCATAAAATTTTGTTTTCATTTTCTCTTGAGAAAAATGGCTACTTCATAAATCTGCGGGTGGGAATGTAAAGTAATATAAACTTTCCTAAGAATAGTTTAGAAATATAGATCACAGACCATTTTTAAGTTCTCATACTTTGACCAAATTATATGATATTATTAAAGAAAATGTATTTAAAATAATTAGAAAGGTAGAAATGAATTTATAGAAAATGTGCTCCTTGCAGTATTAAATAGAATACAGAAAAGTGAAAAACAACTGAAAGTGAATTTGGTAAATCTTTGATGGGCTTTCCATTATGGTGAACTTCTGTATGGTCATGAAAATGATGATTTTGAAAAATATACATTAAGTTATTAGAAGCGTTCACTGTTAGGAATCTACTATATTATTTCCAAGAATTTCACACTCCACAATACTAGTAACACTTTCTCCTCTGTAAAATCCTGGAGGATAAATTAGTCCTTATAACATGTCTACATTTCTGCAGTATTAAAGGAAACAATAGTTCAAATGTTTCTTTAAAAGCAAGGTGTACAGTACCTCAAGCTGCTGAGCTCTTGTTCCCATTCCACTTTCTGATGCTCTAACTGTGATTTCACTTCTTTGGTTTTGACAGCTCTTTTTTAGCCCACGAACCTTACTTTTCATTCTGTAAAATTATCCTCTAAGTAGTTCACAGTGGCTTCTTTGGCTTCTTTGAAAATCTACTAATCTTTCATGCAAAAGAATCATATCTTGAATTTTCAACAAGCTAACAGAGTCTGTATGATGAAGAAAACAAAGATAGAAACAAAAAAAAATTATGTGAGTAATTTTTGAGTATAAAGGATTGTGCCTTTCAGGTTCACTTATCTACGCACTGAATAAGTATTAAGGGTCTATAATGTGGAAGACATTATTCTAAGCTCTGCAAATAAAACAGGTGACCCTGGCTCTTGTTTAGCTTTAAGTCTAGTAGAAGACAAAGACAAATAAAATAATTATGAACTCAAATATATACTCTAAGAAAAGAGAGTTCTATGATCACATAACAGAACTTGACATAGACATAGGTCCAGGAAAGATTTCCCTGGGGAAGAGATGTCACACTGAGAAATGAAGGATGAGCAGGAAGTAGTAAGTACAGTAGGAAGAACAACCCTGTGGACAGTCTCCAGCTGCCATTATGTTTTTAACCAAGACAGAGTAAACAACTACTGATTTACCTTCCTGAGTGGAGCGAGCAAAAATAATGCCAACAAAATACATTAAACAATGATTTTCATGACAAAGGACTTCAGAGAATGGAAGATAATGATCCTGGAAACACACGTGGTTAGCCTAAGGGATGCTCCAGCTCACTGCCTTGAGAGAATTTCCAGGCACCAACACAAGGAGAAGGAATGGAAGCTGAGTTAGCCAGACTCCCTGACAGAGGTGATGAAGCTGACAGTCTGGTGAAACCAAAGTGGGCAGAGATCACAGATCAGAACCACAGAGAGGAGACAGTGGAAGAGAGAAAAAAAGGACCCTGGAGATCTGAGGAGGAACCCCTCGGGTATTCAGCAGAGGAACGAACAGAGCCCATCTGGGAGAAACCACCTGAGACCAGGGAGAAACCATCTGAAAAGACTATAGGAACCTGTGATTGGTGCTCACTCAGTCCCAGGAATTCTATCTATTCTCATGAACCAGGCAGAAAAGTTCCTAGGTACCAGCAGAATGAACAGGGTAGTCAGCAAGGTCTTGCCTCCAAGGCAGGAAATAACCAGCCCTGACCCCAGGGTCCCTCTGGATGCACCTAATGAATCATGAGAAGCAAGAGCACAGAAGGATCTCTGGAAAACTCTCAATATTTGGAAACTAAATCACACTGATCTAAATAATCCTTGGATCAAAGAGGTAATGAAAAGAGAAAGTACAAAGTATTTTGAACTGAAGGAAAATGAAAACGTTAAGACCAGCAGACATTTTAGGGAACTGACAAGCTGATTATAGAATTCATGTAGAAAGAAGTGTGAAAACTAAAACCATATGGAACCACACAATTGTGACCTTTAACCACACAGCAAAGAGAGGCAACATTTGGGCTTGAAGCAAGGGAGTAGCATGATGAGACCTGAATGTTTAAAAATAGGCAATAATTACAGTTGCTGTGCAGACTGAGGTTGTGCCAGGTGGAGTGGCAGGGAAAGAAGTCCTGAGATTATTTCAGTTACTCTAGGAGGAAAATGATGCTGACCTGACCATGGGTGAAGGCATAGGAAAGAAGAAGAGTCAACAGAAGGTACAGTGAGTGAGAGTATCATAGGCCTGTGGCTCAAAGTATACACTCACTTTCATGTCCTTTTAATGCAAATCAAACTTCTGAGATCCACAGCACTGTAGCATATCCCTGGCTCTAGAGCAGTACTGACAAGGTGTGCATATATCACTACTCTATACACAGACATGCTTTCCATTAACATTTACACTGCAGTCCTACCTTTACACCCCACATTGAGAGGTTCTACTTGCAACGTGGAATTCATAGAGTAAAGCACATCACCATCCTGAGAAACAGTCTCAGACGACTGAGTTAAGTCATCCAGTTCGTTCATGTAATTAATTTGTTCTTTGACCTACACATAAACAATACTGTTTCACAATGTCCTTAAATTATGTATAAATACACCAAGTGTACAGAGGTAATAAATCTAGGTATCAAAACAAAATCAGACATTTCTTAAAAGAAGAGATTTTTAACAAAAGGATAACTTTATCAACAGTGTTTCTAAATGATGTGTTCAAAGTAAACTTCTCTACAACAAAGGAAGATTTTCTATTTTACCACTATTCCTTTGACAAATTATTTCCACAAGGATATTTTTGAAAGTTCATTTTCTTTTTTTTTTTTTTACTATACCTTCTTCTTTTCATACGGTGTTTTCCTTGCAGGCCTAAAAGAACAAATGATTCTTTTCAGGCTAATATTAAATATTCAAAAATACAAACAATACCTAAACTTTTCTTTTGTATATAAGCCCTTTGCATTGGCAAGTAATTGTCTATAAAGGATGCAGAAATAAATAAGAGCAGCATTAAAGGACACAGAAAATATATCAGTAATGTTAACAAAGTATTAAAGTTAGATCCAAGGAAAAGGAAAAACGTAAAGTTACTTGCGTTGTGTGATAGGAAACAGTATACCAGTGTTTTTTGCACCTGTCCTTTTCCATAGGAACTAACTTTTATGGCAATATGACCTTTCTGGGAGGTATTCCTTCAGTCCTTCTAAGAAAGAAATCCATTTGAATAACCAAGTATTAGCTTTTTGAGGATGTCCTATGCGTCGGCCATGCATCATTAGAAGCAATTGACATGTCGTAAAGGCATTTTAATCCTCACAGTCATTCTGGGAGATAGGTATAGGAAGAAATGGAGCACACAAAGGCTGAGGAACTTGCCCAAGCCCACTCAGCATGTCACCAACAGACCCGGGAAGTCTGGCTTCAACACTGCTCTTCCAAAATATGCTGAGAAAGTAATACTGAAAAGTTTTTTTAAGTAATATGATAGCAAATGTATCTATAGTATTATTTCAGGCCTACCTATAGCTATAAATAATGATTTTTGAATCTTAAAACATATTTCTAAAAAATTAAAAAGACTTCAGAAGTAGGCAAATCTGCAAATCTACTGTCAACAACGTTTTGTTTTCTGTAAAGAAATTCATCAATAGGCATTCATTCACCCATTCTGCTGTTTCTTCATGCATCTGACATACATGTATTGAGCACACAGTATGTGTTAATGACAAGCTTAGTAAAGGAAGCACGGGTTTTGTCATTTAGATCTTTATCATGTAAAAGGAATAATTTGTGAAAGACTGCTAATAATGTTTTTCTATTGAATATAAACAAAATCTTCCCCTTTTCCCTAGAATCTATAAACAACTATGAAGTTAATATGATGTGATGTTTCAGAGCACCTTAGAAAATCATAGCTACTCACCAATTTACTATCAACTAGAATCATAAAGAAATGACCATATCCTATTCAGTATAGCCTAAGTGTTTGTAAATTCACAATTATGTAATTTTTGAAAGTCTATATATGATAGAATTAACTTAAGCAATCATCTGCATATTCCATTACATAGAAATATTACACTTCAGAACCAATGAACAAGCCCTTACCGTAAAACTATACATGAACAGAAGTATTATGTACAGTTCAGTTCAGTTCAGTCGCTCAGTCGTGTCCGACTCTTTGTGACCCCATGAATCACAGCACGCCAGGCCTCCCTGTCCATCACCAACTCCCGGAGTTCACTCAGACTCACGTCCATCGAGTCAGTGATGCCATCCAGCCATCTCATCCTCTGTCGTCCCCATCTCCTCCTGCCCGCAATCTCTCCCAGCATCAGAATCTTTTCCAATGATTCAACTCTTCACATGAGGTGGCCAAAGTACTGGAGTTTCAGCTTTAGCATCATTCCTTCCAAAGAAATCCCAGGGCTGATCTCCTTCAGAATGGATTGGTTGGATCTCCTTACAGTCCAAGGGACTCTCAAGAGTCTTCTCCAACACCACAGTTCAAAAGCATCAATTCTTCAGCGCTCAGCCTTCTTCACAGTCCAACTCTCACATCTATACATGACTACAGGAAAAATCATAGCCTTGACTAGATGGACCTTTGTTGGCAAAGTAATGTCTCTGCTTTTTAATATGCTATCTAGGTTGGTCATAACTTTCCTTCCAAGGAGTAAGCGTCTTTTAATTTCATGGCTGCAGTCACCATCTGCAGTAATTTTGGAGCCCCCCAAAATAAAGTCTGACACTGTTTTCAGTGTTTCCCCATCTATTTCCCATGAAGTGATGGGACCGGATGCCATGATCTTCGTTTTCTGAATTTTGAATTTTAATCCAACTTTTTCACTCCCCACTTTCACTTTCATCAAGAGGATTTTTAGTTCCTCTTCACTTTCTGCCATAAAGGTGGTGTTATCTGCATATCTGAGGTTATTTATATTTTTCCTGGCAATCTTGATTCCAGCTTGTGTTTCTTCCAGGCCAGCATTTCTCATGATGTACTCTGCATAGAAGTTAAATAAGCAGGGTGACAATATACAGCCTTGACGTATTCCTTTTCCTATTTGGAACCAGTCTGTTGTTCCATGTCTGGTTCTAACTGTTGCTTCCTGACCTGCATACAGATTTCTCAAGAGGCAGTTCAGGTGGTCTGGTATTCCCATCTCTTTCAGAATTTTCCACAGTTTATTGTGATCCACACAGTCAAAGTCTTTGGCATAGTCAATAAAGCAGAAATAGATGTTTTTCTGGAACTCTCTTGCTTTTTCCATGATCCAGCGGATGTTGGCAATTTGATCCCTGGTTCCTCTGCATTTTCTAAAACCAGCTTGAACATCATTTATTTTACTGTAATAGTTTAAAGATAATGTCACACAATCAATAAGCTTTCTAGTATTGGAAATGCAAACAAGACTAAACTAAATAAACACGCCCTCTGCTGGCTCATTTCCAATAGCATGTTGCTGCTACTGCTAAGTCACTTCAGCCGTGTCCGACTCTGTGCGACCGCATAGATGGCAGCCCACCAGGCTCCCCCGTCCCTGGGATTCTCCAGGCAAGAACACTGGAGTGGGTTGCCATTTCCTTCTCCAATGCATGAAAGTGAACAGTGAAAGTGAAGTCGCTCAGGCGTGTCTGATGCCTAGCGACCCCATGGACTGTAGCCTACCAGGCTCCTCTGTCCATGGGATTTGCCAGGCAAGAGTACTGGAGTGGGTTGCCATTGCCTTCTCCCTCCAATAGCATACATACTCTAAAAGCTCCCTTCTTAACATAAAACAAGTAACACCTGTGAACTCCACATTCCTCTTCAGTTACCATCCAGTTCTTCATTGCCTGCCCTAATAACATTCACTACTGAATGTTTATGTGTATTCATTACAGTCCAGCTTCCAAGGGGACTATTTACTGAAATGACTTCCAGCCAAAGGCACTGGTCCTTACCTTAACCTTTCAGCAGTGTTCGTCCTCTAGAGTTGAGCAATCTCTTGTCTTGGCCTGAGCACTGTATAATGCTGCTCTATTTCCAGAAGAAGTAGTCAGTGCTAATATTTCTTCCCCTACAAACAAGAAATCTGGAGAATGTACCTGTCATCACCCTGATCCGCTTCCCTTAAAATGCTGTCATCATTCAAGTGCAGCAGACCACCAGTCAGTGAATCGGTCTTTTCAAATATTGGTGCAATCACACGTTCTTCTGGTGTCCATTTGTCATCGTTCTTTTTCTTTACTTCCTTCCTGTGCACACCAGGATCGCTACTTTAAAAAGTCCACAAAAGAGCCAATGTTTTCTAATAATTCAACTGATAAAGAATTAAAAAAAAAACAATTCTTATAAAATTCCAACTCTTACCCATCTTAAAGCATTGATTAATTCACAAAACAGTTATAGAGTACCAACCATATGCAAGAAAACAAATTCTTCCTTCAAACACAGATATGATTATGATACAATATGATATATAAAAGTTGACATATGAAAGTGATAAATGAAATAAGGAAGGATTTACAGAAGAAGTGAAGAAAGGAGGTCATAAGAAACAGAAAAGGGAGAAAATCATTCTACTTGGAGAGTCGAATGTGAGCACAAACATTAGGCACAGGGCATCTGGGTTGTTTCCGAGGAACCTGGAAGGAAGAGCACAAAATACATGGAAGAAAGTAGAGAGATGCATCTGGAAGACACTGAGAAGAACCTCAAGGGCTACACTGAAAACCTGGAGTCCACTGGCTAAGCACCTTGACTTTTAGACGTGGGAGTCCTAAGTAGATTTACACTATATTGTTTTGCTTCTAAATATAATAATGGTGAATTTAGGGACTTCCTGGTGGTCCAGTGCTTAGAAGTCCACCTACCAATAAAGGGGGCAGGCATTCCATTCCTGGTCAGGGAAGATCCCGCGTGCCATGGTGCAACTAAACCGTGCTCCACAGCTACTAAAGCCAGCACCCTAGCGCCCATGCTCAGCATCAGGAGAAGCCACCACACTGAGAAGCCCAAGCACTGCAGCAGCAAAGACCCAGAGCAGCCAAAAATAAATGAAAAAGAGAATTCACAGAAAAAAAAAAGCCACACTTAATTTAGGTGGTATTTTAAATGACATGAGGCACATATACCATGAAAGAAGAAATCAAGGAAATATTTGGCCGGGGAGGAGGGCTCACTTTTAAACCACCCACATGATGCAGCAACAGCAGCATCATGTCTGAAAGACAGATGCCTCCCTTGTTCTCCTGCCACCAACAGCAATTTGGCCTCCATCCATGGACATACTCAAAGTGCTAGGATAGAAAAACCTGCCATCCAAGAGTACTCTTTCCAGAAAAGTTGTCTTTCAGAAATGAAAGAGAAATAAAAACTGTCCCAGACAAAGCAAACCTGATGGAGCTCATCACCACTAGTCCCGCCTCATGAGAAATGCTGAAAGAAGTCCTCAAACTGAAATGAAAGGATGTTCATCAGTGACAAAACAAATGTAAATATATAACACACTGATTAAGGCAAATATGCAGTCAAATCCAGAATACTCTAATATGTAACAGGGTGGTATGTTAACAAAGGAACTCTAGGAATAAGGCTAAAGGACAAGAATATTAAAAATAACTATTTCTCTTATAAAATATAAAATCTGTATATCATAAACATTAGCTCAAGTTAGAAATTATTTTATAGGAAAATAACAAGGGACATGCTGTTAAATATTGATATAGGATTACCTATCAGAACCCTCATTCTGCATAGCAGGAAACTCCTGGTTGCTGTTTCCTCCACTCTTTCTCTGCTGAAACAATCCATTCTCATCAGCAGCATCACATATGTTCTCTGATACTTGCACTTCACTACTTTTGTGCTTCTTTTCTTCTTCAATGTTTAATGGAAGGTTGACACTAAGAATTGCTATGTATTGATTATAAAGATCTTTGTTTTCAATTTTCTTATTTGACTCAGTGCTCGCCCTGAATTTAAGTGATAAAAATATTTGTGTTTATTTTAATTTTATCACTTACAAGTCACTTAAATTTTTGTAAAATCTGCTCCTTTCTGTTTGAGGAAAAGAAACAAAATTTCCAACATTTCAAAAATGGCTTCTTAATAAAATGCAATTATTCATATTCAGTCTTCCCCATCTGACTGGCAGAGACAGAGAAATAAAAAGACAAAGACACAAAATTTGTCCTCTTTGTCTTTACCACCTGGATTTTCCATTAAACAGCTGGATGTAGAGGATGTGACACCTTCGTGCCTCAGAGAGGAAACATTCTTCTCTCTGCACTAAAGCTATTCTTTCCCCTCTGCCTTTTACAATTCTTTTTTCACTTGGATCCAGGAGATAGCAAAAAAGTGACGGTGTTCACTAAATTAAATGAACCAGGGTTTACCAAAACACAAGGAGCAGAATGAAACTGAGGAGTTGTTAATTAGTGTGGAATTCTGGAATATAAGTAATGCTTCCCAATTCCACATTCAATAACCATCAAACCTTACAGATAGAGGGTATAGAAATAACTACCTAGAATTGCCTCACTATTTACCAAAAACAGCAATAAAATTTAAAAAAAAAATGTTCAAGGTTTTGTTTAAGGCTCCTAAACTGGCACTCCCTAGCATTTTATGGCACCAAAAAAGATGATACAATTCTGGAACATTGAATGTTATATGTTACCAAATGAATTCATCAGATTAATCAGATAAGTTAAAAGTGTGACTTTGGCACAGTAACTCAATGCCTTAGTTGGGGGTAGGGCTCATCTCCTTTTTTTTTTTTTTTTTAAACAGGAGAATACATAGAGTTTTTTTGTTTCTTTTTTTTTTTTTTGTCTTTTTGCCTGCTGTTCAAACTCAGTCAAAGCACCTCTTACACAGAAGAGCAAACAATTTTAAAAACCTATTACTGAAGAAAGAAAAATCTCACAGCATCTCAGAACTCAGTCTTCTCCTTTGTAGATAAACATTTTTTTTTCTTTTTTGCTCAGGGTTTATACTACCTATGGGCTTCCCTGGTGGCTCAAATATTAAAGAATCCACCTTATATGCCGGAGACCTGGGTTCGATCCCTGGGTTAGAAAGATCCTCTGGAGAAGGGAACAGTTAGCTGCTCTGGTATTCTTTCTGGCCTGGGGAATTCCATGGGCAGAGGAGCCTGGAAGGCTACAGTCCAAGGGTTTGCAAAGAGTTGGACACACACACACTATCTGTGTAACAAAATCACACATGTCAAAACTTTCTACATTTTAGTAAACAACATAATGGAAAGGTCTGTCTCAAAAGAAACATCTGAGAGTGCTGATTAAAGCATATGTGGGAGCACACATATTTGTTATTGAAAAGATCCTGAAGTGGCCATGCTGGAAATCTAAGTGTCCAGCAATTGCAGAAAGCAAAGAAGATCATACATATTCAACCACAATGAAGAGATTAGAGGGAATACATGTTCATGTCCCATCTCTCAGTCAGTGCTTTCTTCCCATTCTATGGAAATATAACTTATATTTAACCCAGCAGAGTTAAAGAGGGGGGGGGAGAAAGACACAAAACCCTAGCTGATTATTCTTCTTAAGCAATTTCCTTGGTGCTTATTCTGGCTCAGAAGACCACATGGTACATAGCTAAATGGGTTTTCCAGTCCATATGAAGACTAATGGAGAAGAATTAGATATTAGAATTGATTGAGGGACAAAAGCCATGAAAATAGTTTCTTGAATTCCTGTTATTGAGATAGTACTCGATTTCTACACAATTACCTCTTTGGATGACCTCATTTTATTCATAAATGGAAAATCAAAATTGACCACGTCATCAAGAAAGAGAAAAACCAAAGCAAGAGAAAATTAGAAACTCTTTTGGAAGTTAAATTTTCTCTTTTTCCAGAGCCAGAAACTCTATTTGAAACATGTCTATTTCATTCTTAAACCTCTGCATATCCTTCTCTAATTCTTCACTTACATACATTTCAGATGCACTGTGACTATTAGGTGGAAAAGAATCCCCATTTTCTAATTCGGGTTCCATGCTTTTATTGTCACTAGCGCTGCAATTATCTGCATGCAGTGGCTTCTGGAATCAGTCCTGTATTGCTTTATTTTTCAGATCAGTATTTTAACAACAGCAAGGGGAACGTGAATTTTTATTTGAATTCTATGTTTCATCTTACCAGGGTAGACAAACCACAGACTAGAATGGCATGCCTGTCCCATGTCTAATTTCCTATTAGTGGGATCTTGCCTCATATTTTGTGACATTTGCATATCAATCTCTTGGTCTTTAACTTTGAATATAGCTACCAGCTCCCCTACTTTTTTTATTTTCTGTATCATTATAAAAACTCTCTTCAATTTTCATAAACACATGTTCAATGTCTAGTTGATAATTTTCAAAGTCTACTTTATTTTTAGGGGGGGGGGGAAACTTTGAAGATGACCCACAAGTCTATCCAAGGAACCCAGAGTTTACAGACCACAGACGAACATTTTTGAGACAGGGTTCTTTTTGTTCAGGAAATGCTTGGAATATTAGAGAGACAGATACTCCAAATGCATCTTTTTCCTCAAATCAGGTATATTAATTGTGAGATTAGGAGATATTTCCTTTTGGTTTGCTCCTTCCTTAGGGTTATCACGTAGTGGATCTTCCTCAGGACAAATGGTAATTTGGTATTCCTCACAAAATTTTACTGAACTTCTGCTTTAACTCATTTGTCATGGGTTTTAACTTATCTTTCCATTCTAATTTGCCTTGTTTCATATACATTTTCTCATACAGTACTACACCAGATATTGAAATTTACAGTTTTGCATACCTGTGCATAGTTTTTCTCATCTTCATCAAGTTTTCCTTGTTCTTCCTCTGTTATCATTTCCAAGTCTAGTTCTCTTGACAGATCTGCATGTTTAGTTAAAATTACTTAGAATGTTTAGATAAAAGACATACTCCTCATTTAAAACAGAGATCTAAAACATTGTATGAAGTGACAGATTAAATCAATCTTAATCTTCAGCTGAATATTTACTTATTTAAGAACTACTTCCAATGACCTAAAAACGTCAACAAACCATTTGGGAAATACCAGATGTCACCAAGTTACAGGCACACAAACAGCTCAAAGATTCAGTCACAGATTGATCCAAACAGCAGTGAACAAAACAATCAGAAACCAAACAAAATACAGGACAGACACATAAAGTCACCATATATTCTCTTCTCTACTTCATAACAGGACCTTTTTAACAACATGCCAAGCATCAACTGCAACATTATTCATGGTTTACAAAATTCCTCTTCCTTTTTAGCTTTTATCAGTTCCTTCATCTGAAATGCTTCCCTCTACTTTTCCGACAAATTACTTTTCATTTTTAAGGCTCAACCTGCTTTGTGAAGTTGTCTTTGATTACTGCCATCTTTGCCCTAATAAAGAGGTACGCCTTTCCTTGTAGCTCCCTTAGTACTTTAAAGATTTTTCTAGTGTATCTTTCTAGATTTTCCTAGTGATATAGATCTGAACTGTAAATTATTTCTTTACATGTCCATCCTTTTGGCTCCTAGACTGCAGAGGACAAGCTCTTAAAAGTCACCTCGGTATATATAGCATTTTTTGTTTTGTTTTGTTTTGTTAATTTATTTTTTTATTGAAGGATAACTGTTTTACAGAATTTTGTTGTTTTATGTCAAAGCTCAACATGAATCAGCCATCAGTTCAGTTCAGTTGCTCAGTCATGTCCAACTCTTTGCGACCCCATGAATCACAGCACGCCAGGCCTCCCTGTCCATCACCAACTCCCAGAGTTCACTCAGACTCACGTCCATCGAGTCAGTGATGCCATCCAGCCATCTCATCCTCTGTCATCCCCGTCTCCTCCTGCCCCCAATCCCTCCCAGCATCAGAGTCTTTTCCAGTGAGTCAACTCTTCACATGAGGTGGCCAAAGTACTGGAGTTTCAGCTTTTGCATCATTCCTTCCAAAGAAATCCCAGGGCTGATCTCCTTCAGAATGGACTGGTTGGATCTCCTTGCAATCCAAGGGACTCTCAAGAGTCTTCTCTAACACCATAGTTCAAAAGCATCAATTCTTCGCCCTCAGCCTTCTTCACAGTCCAACTCTCACATCCACACATGACCACAGGAAAAATCATAGCCTTGACTAGATGGACCTTTGTTGGCAAAGTAATGTCTCTGCTTTTGAATATACTATCTAGGTTGGTCATAACTTTCCTTACAAGGAGTAAGCGTCTTTTAATTTCATGGCTGCATTCACCATCTGCAGTGATTTTGGAGCCCCCAAAAATAAAGTCTGACACTGTTTTCACTGTTTCCCTATCTACTTCTCATGAAATGATGGGACCAGATGCCATGATCTTAGGTACACATATATCACCCCTTTTGAACCTCCTTCTCTTCTTCCTCCCCATCCCACCCCTCTAGGTTGATACAGAGCCCAGTGTCTCTTATTCCATAATTATTTCTCTGGCTTCCACTCAGTACTAGGCACTGGAGTTTAATGAAAAATGTAGGGAAAGGTGTCAGGGATGGCTTTTCTAGAGATAATGCCTGAGTGCAGACTTACAAAGTTCAACAGAACAGAGGGCAGGAGAGGGAGAGCATTTCAGACTGTAGCAAGATGGGGAGAGAAACACACACACCACAGGGTAGATATTTGTCCAAAGTGAAGGGATGGGACTGACGAAGGTCATGGCATCCAGTCCCATCACTTCATGGCAAACATATGGGGAAACAATGAGAACAGAAACAGACTATTTTCTTGGGCTCCAAAATCAATGCAGATGGTGACTGCAGTCATGGAATTAAAGGACGCCTGCTCTTTGGAAGAAAAGATATGACAAACTTAGCATTTTAAAAGGCAGAGATGTTTCTGCCAACAAAGGTCCGTCTGTCTAGTCAAAGCAAAGGTTTTCCAGTAGTCATGTATGGATATGAGAATTGGACAAAAAAGAAGATTGAGCACAGAAGAACTGATGCTTTTCAACTGTGGTGTTCGGAAAGACTCATGACAGTCCCTTGGACTGCAAGGGGATCCAAGCAGTCAATCCTAAACAAAATCAGTTCTGAACGTCCATTGGAAAGACTGAAGCTGATGCTGAAGCTCCAGTACTTTGGCCACTGGATTCGAAGAGCTGACTCATTAGAAAAGACCCTGATGCTGGGAAAGGTTGAAGTCGTGAGGAGAAGGGAATGACAGATGATGAGATGGTTGGATAGCATCACCGACTCCATGAACGTGAGTTGAGCAAGCGCTGGGAGATGGTGAAGGACAGGGAAGCCTGGTGTGCTGTGGTCCCTGGGGCCGCATAGAATCAGACATGACTGAGTGACTGATCAACAACAACAGGGACAAGTGATGAGGGCACCAGCAGCAGTTCAGAATTCTAGTGCAAAGGACTGAAAGGACTAGAGATAGAGGGTCAGGCAGAAGTCAGATTATGAGAGCATCAATGGCACTTTAAGAAGTCTAGACATTAATGTGACTCAGAGTGCCTCATGGTCACGTGTGCTTTTGAGATTGGTGACTCTAAACACCATGGGAGGGAGGAATCTGAAGGGCATACAAATAACTGGAGGAAGGCGAATCTCAAGGCATTAATACTGGGAATAACAAGGTGATGCAGGCCTGAAGTGAGGGAGTGTTTACAGAAATATTTAGGATATAAAACTTTCAGGGTACAGTATAGAATAAATCTTTAAGAAACCAAAACATGTACAAATTCAGGGACCCTGAAGAATAAAATAACTGCTCGTTATTTTATAAAATGTATTGACTGAGAAGAAAATGATCAACATGAACTGACTGAAGTGGATTCTATCTATTTTTTAGTTTTCCTATCTCACATCGTCCAGTGTTGAAGGGACTCGTGTAGGCATTTTATTTGAACTTGTTTTTCCTGGACCTACCAAGCTCATGGAGAGACAAGAACAAATGACTCAGTTGTATAGATTAAAAGAAAAAAAGACAAAACACATTGAGTTTAGAGCCTGTAGTCACTATTCTAGGAGATAACTGAGAATATTCTGTAAATGCAAGAGGAGGATAGAAAAGAAAAAAGTACAGGAGTGAAAAAAGAAACAGTGGGTGATTTCTTGCCATAGTCCTGACCGTATGACTGATTACGGGTGCTAAATTAATTGGTATTTACAGACAACACATTATTAGACATGGTTACTCAATAGACTGGGCATCCTAGTAGAATCAGAATGACTTTCTATATACTGCTTTTAAGTGATACATCACTCTTTTATAGCAACCTCCCATGTGAACTCTTACTTCATTACAAATACTAAAACAAGGTGATATACTATGTGGACACAGCTGAGAAGGAGGTACTATGTAGCAAATGTCCCATGACTCCCATTCCCTCTGGGAAAGCCAATTCTAAACAATACGAAGTCACAGAAAACACAAGAAATATTTTAGTATTTGGTATCAGAGTTGCTTTTGCAGTTATACTGAATATAATCATAACTAATACTTATGAATTGACAGCCATATAAAAACATTGCTATGAAGTCCCGTTTTGAGAAGGCAGTCTCTAGATGGCTACCTAGTCTCCCAACTAGTGCCAGAGTTCTAAACATAATCCTGCTATCCATTCTCAGGTGTATGCTAAATTCTAGCTTAAACGAACTTACTTTTTCTTAACTCTCTTTGTTATTTATTGTATTACTATGCCTCTTGAGAAATCTGTATGCAGGTCAGGAAGCAACAGTTAGAACTGGACATGGAACAACAGACTGGTTCCAAATAGGAAAAGCAGTACGTCAAGGCTGTATATTGTCACCCTGTTTATTTAATTTACATGCAGAGTACATCATGAGAAACGCTGGACTGGAAGGAACACAAGCTGGAATCAAGATTGTTGGGAGAAATATCAATCACCTCAGATATGCAGATGACAGCACCCTTATGGCAGAAAGCGAAGAGGAACTCAAAAGCTTCTTGATGAAAGTGAAAGTGGAGAGTGAAAAAGTTGGCTTAAAGCTCAACATTCAGAAAATGAAGATCATGGCATCCGGTCCCATCACTACATGGGAAATAGATGGAAAACAAGTGGAAACAGAGGAAACAGTGTCAGACTTTATTTTTAGGGGCTCCAAAATCACTGCAGATGGTGACTGCAGCCATGAAATTAAAAGACGCTTACTCCTTGGAAGGAAAGTTATGACCAACCTAGATAGCATATTGAAAAGCAGAGACATTACTTTGCCGACAAAGGTCCGTCTAGTCAAGGCTATGGTTTTTCCTGTGGTCATGTATGGATGTGAGAGTTGGACTGTGAAGAAGGCTGAGTGCCGAAGAATTGATGCTTTTGAACTTTGGTGTTGGAGAAGACTCTTGAGCGTCCCTTGGATGCAAGGAGATCCAACCAATCCATTCTGAAGGAGATCAGCCCTGGGATTTCTTTGGAAGGAATGATGCTAAAGCTGAAATTCCAGTATTTTGGCCACCTCATGTGAAGAGTTGACTCACTGGAAAAGACTCTGATGCTGGGAGGGATTGGGGGCAGGAGGAGAAGGGGACGACAGAGGATGAGATGGCTGGATGGCATCACTGACTTGATGGACGTGAGTCTGAGTGAACTCCGGGAGTTGGTGATGGACAGGGAGGCCTGGCGTGTTGCGATTCTTGGGGTGGCAAAGAGTCAGACACGACTGAGCAACTAAACTGAACTGAACTGCTGGTCAGAAGGAGAATGCAAACACCTTGCTAAGAGGTATTGATTGGCTGTAGATTGCATAAAAAGAGTCAGCACAAGGTAGACTTTGCCACCAAATCTAATTTGGAACCATCAGAAGGAAGGTAAGACCATGACCAGGTGGCCCACAGCTGAGTGCTCTAGGCTTCTGCATTACCTTCTTTGCTTCCTCTGTTTCCTGGCAGCTCCGACTTGCATAGCTGACGGAGAGACTAATATCCTATTGGGAACACCGCTGCAGTCTTCATCTTTGTTTTATCTATTACAGTCTTCTGTCCAAATTCTGTGGATGCTGACTGAATTTTGGTCATTGAATGGGACACCAACGCACACTGACCATCAACTTTCAAATGCCTGGCTCTTTGACAAGTCTCATTATTGAGGCTCAAAGCAGCAGAAGCCCAATTTGAAAAATGAGAAAACAAAGTCTCCATTTATTAGAATGCGAGTAAGAATACAACTCTGACTAGCTTGTACAAAGTCTTTCTTCAGAGAATCAGTTCCATGTCCTCCTCTCCCCTCAAACTCACTAGTCCTTCACAGCTTACAGTATCTCACATGTCACCGCCATTCATGAAGAGATGTAAACCTGTGTGTCTCATTTCTTCTCCTTTTTAATTGCCTAGTATTACTGATTTTGATTCACTCAACTTCTATCACATATTCTGTATTCCATAAGAACTTTACCAATAATTATTTTTTCAATACCAGTTCAGTTCAGTCGCTTAGTCGTGTCTGACTCTTTGAAACCTCATGAACTGCAGCACACCAGGCCTCCCTGTACATCGCCAACTCCTGGACTCTACCCAAAATCATGTCCATTGTGTCAGTGATGCCATGCAACCATCTCATCCTTTGTCGTCCCCTTCTCCTCCTGCCCTCAATCTTTCCCAAAATCAGGGTCTTTTCAAATGAGTCAGCTCTTGGTATCAGGTGGCCAAAATATTGGCATTTCAGCTTCAACATCATTCCTTCCAATGAACACCCAGGACTGATTTCTTTTAGGATGGACTGGTTGGATCACCTTGCAGTCCAAGGGACTCGCAAGAGTCTTCTCCAACACTACAATTCAAAAGCATCTATTCTTCTGTGTTCAGCTTTCTTTATAGTCCAACTCTCACAACCATACATGACTATTTTTCAACATACAAATATATTATTAAGAAAATGTACATATACCTTATTTTACACTTAATTATACCAGAGATCAAATTGCCAACATCCGCTGGACCACAGAAAAAGCAAGAGAGTTCCAGAAAAACATCTATTTTTGCTTTATTGACTATGCCAAAGCCTTTGACTGTGTGGGTCACAATAAACTGTGGAAAATTCTGAAAGAGATGGGAATACCAGACCACCTGACCTGCCTCTTGAGAAATTTGTATGCAGATCAGGAAGCAACAGTTAGAACTGGACATGGAACAACAGACTGGTTCCAAATAGGAAAAAGAGTTCATCAAGGCTGTATATTGTCACCCTGTTTATTTAACTTATATGCAGAGTACATCATGAGAAACGCTGGACTGGAAGAAACACAAGCTGGAATCAAGATTGTTGGGAGAAATATCAATCACCTCAGATATGCAGATGACAGCACCCTTATGGCAGAAAGCGAAGAGGAACTCAAAAGCTTCTTGATGAAAGTGAAAGTGGAGAGTGAAAAAGTTGGCTTAAAGCTCAACATTCAGAAAACTAAGATCATGGCATCCGGTCCCACCACTTCATGGGAAATAGATGGGGAAACAGTGTCAGACTTTATTTTTCTGGGCTCCGAAATCACTACAGATGGTGACTGCAGCCATGAAATTAAAAGACGCTTACTCCTTGGAAGGAAAGTTATGACCAACCTAGATAGCATATTGAAAAGCAGAGACATTACTTTGCCGACAAAGGTCCGTCTAGTCAAGGCTATGGTTTTTCCTGTGGTCATGTATGGATGTGAGAGTTGGACTGTGAAGAAGGCTGAGTGCCGAAGAATTGATGCTTTTGAACTTTGGTGTTGGACAAGACTCTTGAGAGTCCCTTGGACTGCAAGGAGATCCAACCAGTCCATTCTGAAGGAGATCAGCCCTGGGATTTCTTTGGAAGGAATGATGCTAAAGCTGAAATTCCAGTACTTTGGCCACCTCATGTGAAGAGTTGACTCACTGGAAAAGACTTTGATGCTGGGAGGGATTGGGGGCAGGAGGAGAAGGGGACGACAGAGGATGAGATGGCTGGATGGCATCAATGACTCGATGGACATGAGTCTGAGTGAACTCCGGGAGTTGGTGATGGACCAGGAGGCCTGGCATGCTGCGATTCATGGGGTCACAAAGAGTCGGACATGACTGAGTGACTGGTCTGATCTGATCTGATCTGAATGCATATGTGTGGAGTCCAGAAAGATGGTACTGATGGATTTATTTACAGGGCAGCAATGGAGAAACAGACAGAGAGAACAGACTTAGAGACACGGGTGAAGGGGAAGAGGGGAGAGGGTGAGATGGATGGAAAGAGTAACATGGAAAATAACAATTCCATATGTAAAATAGATAGCCAATGGAAATTTGCCCTATCACTCAGGGAACTCAAAGAGGGGCTCTTCAACAGTTTAGAAGGGTGGGATGGAGAAGGAGATTGGAGAGGGGTTTGCGGGGGAGGGGACATGGGTGTACCTAAGACTGATTCTTGTTGATGTCTGACAGAAAACAACAAAATTCTGGAAAGCAATTATCATTCAAGAATAAATGAATTTTTTACAACCCTATTTGAACATTCACATGGCTTACTGTCTCTTTCCCTGTAAACAGCACACTAATGACTCTAACTTCTTATCTATGTCTTCTGGAATGGCAGGTAAAGATTAAAGGAAAGAACTAGATATAAAAAAGGAGTAAAACTATGATTAACCAAGTTGAAGGTTTAAAAGTTTTCAAATACATTTATGATGATCAACAAGGACTCAATATTCACATCGGGGGGGAAAAAAAACAACTAAAAAAATTAAGTAACCACAATGACTAACTTTTCTATATGGAAGAATTTACATGTTAGTTTCACATGTATAACAAAGAATTGACATGGTAATTTAACATCTATAAACACTGAAATTAATAAGGTTTCTTAAAACTAATATGGGGGTGGGGGGCGTGGTCCTAAGACGGTAGTGGAATAGGATAGGCAGAATAGACAGGAGTCTTAAAAGGGGAGAAGTTTCCAAACATCAGGAAACACTCTCACCGCTGGGTCTGTGGGGAGTTTTGGAATCTCAGAGGACAGCATAACCGGGAGGAAAAATAAATACAAAAGTAAATAAAACCCACAGATCATGTGCCTAAGTGGAACTCCCTGCACTTGCATCCACTATCAGCAAGTGGGACAGGGAGGTGCAGGCTGCACTGCTTAGGGTAAGGACTGGGCCTGAATGCCCTGAGGGAGCAATCTTAGGGAACTAACATGAGATAGCAACCCAAACTGTGGGATAGCCGGGGCGGGGGGGTGGGGAGAGAGAGTAGTATCCTGCGAAAAGCCCTAACCGAAGGCACTGCCAGGCCCACTCAAAAAACAAAGGACTGAGTGAATACCAGAGGAGAGCTAGATGGCTGCGGGTTGGCCCATCCCCCACTGGAGACAGGGAGGCAGGAGTGGGGCAGCCAGAGCTGGAAAGATGCAAACTCGGCCCCAGAGAGGCATCCTCTACCAAGCTGCAAGCAGGCACCCAGTCGCTAATCAAACCCCCTTGGGATTCTGGATGGTTGACTTCTACCAGGAGGGTCACAGCCAGAGATCAGCTCCCCAGAAGAGAAATATGGCACACTGGAGATGGGCGCACCCTCTGCCACCCAGGAAACCGAGGGGCTGGGACCAGGGAGGTGATAGGACACATTCCCCACCTGGGGAGACAGCACTCACCAAGCACCTGGTTGTCTGAGATGCTCGGACCTGGGAAGGGCACAAAACGCAGGTCCAACAGAGTCTGCCCCTTTGTGGACTACCTGAGAACCTGAACCTGAGCAGCTTAGACCTTGGAAGTGCACCCAACCCAGGGCCCACCTCAGATAGTTCCCTGGCAGAGCATTCTAGAGCCTGAGAAGTGTAGAGTGGGAAAGTGCATGCACCATGTGGCCAAGACACTGCAAGCACTCCCCACACATGCCAGTGATATTTGTTTGCAGTCTCCCTCTGTCCCCACAGCATTACTGAACAAGTGAGCCTAAATAAGTGACCACCTTTGCCCCCTTGTGTTAGGACAGAAATTAGACACTGAAGAGAACAGCAAACGGAAGAAGCTAAAATATACAGAGGGAACTGCTATGGAAGTGACAGGCCCAACAGATTAAAACCCTGTAGTTAGCAGCGACTACATTGGAAGGGGCCTATAAATCTTGAGAAGTATAAGCTAGATCAAGGAACTACCTGAAACTGAACTGACCCCACACTGCCCATAACAGCTCCAGAGAAATTCCTAGATATATTTTTACCATTATCATTATTTAAATATTTAATTTTTTTAAGTTATCTATTACTCTGTCATGGTATTTGTATGCTGAGACCTGGAGACTGGAGTCAATGAGAAGAGGGATGCAGGGGACCCAAGTCTCGAGTAAAACAATGGTGCTTTTTTTGCAGAAAAGCATGTTTATATATCTTCATACAAGGCAGCTTTAGGCAGTAAAAAATGGAGCAAAAACAAAGCCAAGCGAATAACAATATTCGAAGGGCCAGAAAGCATTGCATGTCCTGAGTGAGAGGGTAATAACTGAGCAGATCACTTTTGAGTGAGGTCAATGGAGGGAGTCAATGAAGGGACCAAGCAGGTGCCCTTTCTCAGGATCTCAGTCCCAGGAACTGTGTGAAGCTCTGCTTGTTCCTGCAGCAACTGATGAAGAATAGAGAATCCTTGAGAAATGGCACACAAAAGAAAAGAATAATATATTGGATTCCTTAAAGCTGAATGTCCCCTGACATTACTCCTTTAATTTTCATTTTTATAACCTATTACCTTGCAAAAAAAAAAAAGACCCTATTTTTAAAGCAAACTTCATATATATATTTCATAATTTTTGTGACTTTGTTTTGTTTTTCTAATATTGTATTTTTCAGAGTCTAACCTCTACTCTAGATTTTTAATCTTTGCTTTTCGGTATTTGTTATCAATTTTGTGCCTTTAAGAACCCAAACTTCAGTACGCATTTTTACTTGGGAGTGTGACTACTGGCTTGAATGCTCTCTTCCCTTTCTGACTCTGCTTTGTCTCCACCAGGTCGCCTCTATCTCCTCCCTCTCCCTTCTTTTCTCTACCCAACTCCGTGAATCTCTTTGTGTGTTCCGGACTGTGGAGAATACTTAGGGACCTGATTAGCGCCTGGATCTGTCTCTCTCCTTTTCATTCACCCTTTTCTCCTCCTGGTCACCTCTGTCTCCTTCCTCCCTCTTCTCTTCTCTTTGTAACTCCGTGAACCTCTCCAAGGGGTCCAGACTGTGGAGAGCACATAGGGAATTGATTACTGGCTAGCTTGCTCTCTCCCCTTTTGATTCCCCTCTCCTACTCCTGGTCACCAGATCTACCTCCCTTCTCCGTCTTCTCTTCTCCATGTAATTCTGTGAACTTCTCCAGGTGTTCCTCACTGTGGAGGAGCTTTTCATCATTAACCTAGATGTTTTATCATTGGTTCTGTATAGATGGAGAAGTCTTGAGGCTTCTGTAAGAATAAGACTGAAAACCAGAGGCAGGAGCCTTAAGTCCAAAACCTGAGAACACCAGAGAACTCCTGACTCCTGGGAACATTCATTGATAAGAGCTCATCCAAAAGCCTCCATACCTACACTGAAACCAAGCATCACCCAAGAGCCAACAAGTTCCAGAGCAAGACAAGCCACACAAATTCTCCAGCAATGCAGGAACATAGCCCTGAATTTCAATATACAGGCTGCCCAAAGTCACACCAAACCCATAGACATCCCAAAACTCACTGCTGGACACTTCATTGCACTCCAGACAGAAGAAATCCAGCTCCACCCACCAGAACACAAGATACCCTAACAGACACAATATTCCCTAACCAGGAAACCTTGACAAGCCAACCATCCAACCCATCCACAGCGAGGAACCTCCACAATAAAGAGGAACCACAAACTTCCAGAATAGTGAAAGGCCACCCCAAACACAGAAATCTAAACAAGATGAAAAAGCAGAGAAATACTCAGCAGGTAAAGGAAGATGATAAATGCCCACCAAACCAAACAAAAGAGGAGGAGATAGGGAGTCTACCTGAAAAAGAATTTAGACTAATGATAGTAAAAATGATCCAAAATCTTGAAAACAAAATGGAGTTATAGATAAATAGCCTGGAGACAAGGATTGAGAAAATGCAAGACATGCTTAACAAGGACCTAGAAGAAATAAAAAAAGAGTCAATCAATAATGAATAATGCAATAAATGAGATCAAAAACACTCTGGAGGGAACCAATAGATGAATAGTGGAGGCAGAAGATAGGATAAGTGAGGTAGACGATAGAATGGTAGAAATAAATGAAGCAGAGAGGAAAAAAGAATGAAAAGAAATGAGGACAACCTCAGAGACCTCTGGGGCAATGCTAAACGACCCAACATTCTAATCAGAGGAGTCCCAGAAGAAGAAGACAAAAGGAAAGGCCATGAGAAAATACTTGAGGTGATAATAGTTGAAAACTTCCCTAAAATGAGGAAGGAAATAGTCATTGAAGTCCTAGAAACCCAGAGAGTCCCAAACAGGATAAACCCAAGGTGAAACACCCCAAGACACATATTAATCAAATTAACAAAGGACAAACACAAAGAACAAATATTAAAGGCACCAAGGGAAAAACAACAAATAACACAAAAGAGGATTCCCATAAGGATAACAGCTGATCTTTTGATAGAAACTCTTCAGGCCAGAAAGGAACAGCAGGACATACTTAAAGTGATGAAAGAGAAAAACCTACAACCCAGATTACTGTACCCAGCAAGGAGCTCATTCAACTGTGAAGGAGAAATCAAAAGCTTTACAGACAAGCAAAAGCTGAGAGAATTCAGCACCACCAAACCAGCTCTTCAACAAATGCTAAATGATCTTCTCTAGACAGGAAACACAGAAAGGGTGTATAAACTCGAACCCAAAACAACAAAGTAAATGGCAACGGGATCATACTCATCAATAATTAACTTAAATTTAAGTGGGTTGAATGCCCTAACCAAAAGACAAAGACTGGCTGAATGGATACAAAAACTAGAACCCTATATATGTTGTCTACAAAAGATCCACTTCAAAACAGGGGACATGCCGGGGCCCAGCCCCAGTGGATCCAGGGAACTCGAAGGTGGGACAGCATTGGAATTGATCAGGAAACAATAGCTTAATTAAATATTAACTAGAAATATAAAGAGTGGCTAAGTAAGAATAGCTCAATGAGAAAATTCAGTGGAGAAAAGAGGCTGAAAAACTTGGTTTACATGGAAAGCCAATAAAATTCCAAGACAAGGAATTTGCATCACCTACATAGGCCACAGGCGTCCTCCTGTTCTCCCGAAGGAGAGGAGACACTATGGCCTCCCCAGTCAGATCTTAGAAGCCCAGGTAAAATTAGTAGGCTTGGTGAGCCTCCACGCTCCAGATGGGAATTCAGCCAGAAGGTGAGAGAAAGAACGACATGAGGAGATCAGTCTTTCTGGGAACTGATCCATTTCTTTATTTTTCAGGTCTGCTTTTATACACAGAGATGAAACACGAGGGTCACGCGGGGTCAGCAGTCCTGACTTTATCAAAATCAGTTGCTTCATACAAATGTATACAAAGGTCTTAGGGGTGTTACATCATATTCTGGCCAGGGGGCCTGTTAACAATTCATGACCCTCTCCTTGTGATAACAGTCAGTCAACCAGAACACTTATTTCTCCAGGGGTGATTTATTCCTAAAACAGATGCCACCTTCCGAAAGCACCAGATAAAGTTACATTCCTATAGGGTGAGGGTGTAGTGGGTTTTAATTAAGGAAAGAATTTGCTTAGCCTAAGGTCTAATGTGATTAATATCAAAGGTTAATACTTATTTCTTCTATATATTCATTACTGTGTATAAGGGCAGGGGATGTGGAGACTTAGCAGCAAACATTGGCCCAACAAGTGAAAAACCCTTCACCAATACAATTTTTAATCAGCCCACTATACTACACTAATAATTTCCTAACTTCTCAAAAGAATCTGTTTTTAGAAGGTTTAAAGCATCTCGTGCCTTTCACGGTTGGAAGGCTGTGAACAATCACATGTGGCCGGACAAACTTGTCAGGCAGGCTAGAGAATCTTCAGAGGAGTTTGTAGGTTGAAACACTCCTGTCACGCCCAGGAATTATTATTAACTGGAGCTGCGAGTTAACTCCTTCTCCGAAAGAGGTGGTGGGGAATAGCCCCACATAAAGTCAGAGGTGTAGGTGAGAGCACAAGGCAGTAAAGTAGGCAGACTCTGGTTTTGGGTATAGATGCTCAAGAATTTCCAGGGGGACTTCTGAGGCTTGATCCCACCTTTGCGTATGCCAGGCCTCCGTCCTCATGACCTTTGCCATGGGCGGAGTTCCTCACGCTGGATCCTGGAAAGGACACACACAGACTGAAAGCGAAGGGCTGGAAAAAGTTACCTGATGCAAATAGAGACCAAAAGAAAGCAGGAGTAGCAATACTCATATCAGATAAAATAGACTTTAAAATAAAGGCTGTGAAAAGAGACAAAGAAGGAAACTACATAATGACCAATGGATCAATCCAAGAAGAAGAAATAACAATTATAAATATGTATGCACCAACATAGGAGCACCACAATATGTAAGGCAAATGCTAACAAGTATGAAAGTGGAAATTAACAATAGCACAATAATAGTCGGAGACTTTAACACCCCACTCACACCTATGGATAGATTAACTAAACAGAAAATTAACAAGGAACACAAACTTTAAATGATACAATGGACCAGTTAGACCTAAATGATATCTATAGGACATTTCACCAAAAAACAATGAATTTCACCATTTTCTCAAGTGCACATGGAACCTTCTCCAGGATAGATCACATCCTGGGTCATAAATCTAGCCTTGGTAAATTCAAAAAGAAATTGAAATCATTCCAAACATATTTTCTGACCTCAATACAGTAAGATTAGATGTCAATTACAGGAGAAAAACTATTAAAAATGCCAACATATGAAGGCTGAACAACACGGTTCTGAATAACCAAAAAAATCACAGAAGAAATAAAAAAAAGAAATCAAAATATGCATAGAAACGAAGGAAAATGAAAACAAAACAACCCAAAACCTATGGGACACTGTAAAAGCAGTGCTAAATGAAGGCTTATAGCAATACAGGCTTACCTCAAGAAACAAGAAAAAAGTCAAATAAATAACCTAACTCTACATCTAAAGCAACTAGAAAAGGAAGAAATGAAGAACCCCAGGGTTAGTAGAAGGAAAGAAATCTTAAAAATTAGGGCAGAAAGAAATGCAAAAGAAACAAAAGAGACCATAATAAACAAAGCTAAAAGCTGTTTCTTTGAGAAAATAAATAAAATTGACAAACCATTAGCCAGACTCATCAAGAAACAAAGGGAGAAAAACCAAGTCAACAAAATTAGAAATGAAAATGGAAAAATCACAACAGACAACACAGAAATACAAAGGATCATAAGAGACTACTATCAGCAACTATATGACAATAAAATGGACAACTTGGAAGAAATTGACAAATTCTTAGAAAAGTATAACTTTCCAAAACTGAACCAGGAAGAAATAGAAAATCTAAACAGACCCATCACAAGCATGGAAATCGAAACTGTAATCAGAAATCTTCCAGCAAACAAAAGCCCAGGACCAGACGGCTTCACAGCTGAATTCTACCAAAAATTAAGAGAAGAGCCAACACCGATCCTACTGAAACCCTTCCAGAAAATTGCAGCGGAAAGTAAACTTCCAAACTAATTCTAGGAGGCCACCATCACCCTAGTACTAAAACGAGACAAAGATGCCACATAAAAGAAAACTACTGGCCAATATCACTGATGATCATAGATACAAATATCCTTAACAAAATTCTAGCAAACAGAATCCAACAACATATTAAAAAGATCATACATCATGACCAAGTGGGCTTTATCCCAGGGATGCAAGGATTTATCAATATCCACAAATTAATCAATGTAATACACCACATTAACAAATTGAAAGATAAAAACCATATGATTATCTCAATAGATGCAGAGAAAGCCTTTGACAAAATGCAACATCCATTTATGATAAAAAAAAAAACTTTCCAGAAAGCAGGAACAGAAGGAACATACCTCAACATAATAAAAGCTATATACAACAAACTCACAGCAAACATTATCCTCAGTGCTGAAAAATTGAAAGCATTTCCCCTAAATTCAGGAACAAGACAAGGGTGCCCACTCTCACCACTACTATTCAACATAGTTTTGGAAGTCTTGGCCACAGCAATCAGAACAGAAAAAGAAATAAAAGGAATCCAGATTAGAAAAGAAGTAAAACTTTCACTGTTTGCAAATGACATGATCTTCTAAATAGAAAACCGTAAAGACGCCACCAGAAAATTATTAGAGCTAATCAATGAATATAGTAAAGTTTCAGGATATAACATTAACACACAGAAATCCCTTGCATTCCTATACATGAACAATGAGAAAACAGAAAAAGAAATTAAGGAAACAATTCCATTCACCATTGCAATGAAAATAATAAAATACTTAGAATATACGTACCTAAAGAAACAAAAGACGTATATATAGAACATAATAAAACACTGTTGAAAGAAATCAAAGAGGACACAAATAGATGGAGAAATATACCATGTTCATGGATTGGAGGAATCAATATAGTGAAAATGAGTATACTACCCAAAGCAATCTATAGATTCAATGCAATCGCTATCAAGCTACCGATGGTAGTTTTCATAGAACTAGAACAAATAATATCACAATTTGTATGGAAATACAAAAACTTCGAATAGCCAAAGCTATCTTGTAAAAGAAGAATGGAACTGGAGGAATCAACCTGCCTGACTTCAGGCTATACTACAAAGCTACAGTCATCAAGACAGTATGGTACTGGCACAAAGACAGAAATATAGATCAATGGAACAAAATAGAAAGCCCAGAGATAAATCCATGCACCTATGGACACCTTATCGATGACAAAGGAGGCAATAATATACAATGGACAAACGACAACCTCTTTAAAAATGGTGCTGGGAAAACCGGTCAACCATTTGAAAAAGATGAAACTAGAACACTTTCTAACATCATACACAAAAATAAACTAAAAATGGATTAAAGGTCTAAACATAAGACCAGAAACTATAAAACTCCTAGAGGAGAACATAGGCAAAACACTCTCCGACATAAATCACAGCAGGGTCCTCAATGACCCACCTCCCAGAGTAATGTAAATAAAAGCAAAAATAAACAAATGGAACCTAATTAAACTCAAAGACTTTTGCACAACGAAGGAAACTATAAGGATGGTGAAGAGCCTTCAGAATGGGAGAAAATAATAGCAAATGAAGCAACTGACAAACAACTAATCTCAAAAATATACAAGCAGATCCTGCACCTCATTCCAGAAAAATAAACGGCCCAATCAAAAAATGGACCAAAGAACTAAACAGACATTTCTACAAAGAAGACATACAGATGGCTAACAAACACATGAAAAGATGCTCAACATCACTCATTATCAGGAAAATGCAAATCAAAACCACCATGAAGTACCATCTCATACTGGTCAGAATGGCTGCTATCCAACAGTCTACAAACAACAAATGCTGGAGAGAGTGTGGAGAAAAGGGAACCCTCTTACATTGTTGGTGGGAATGCAAACTAGTACAGCTACTATGGACAACAGTGTGGAGATTCCTTAAAAAAATGGAAATAGAACTGCCATATGACCCAGCAAACCCACTGCTGGGCATACACACTGAGGAAACCAGAATTGAAAGAGACACATGTACACCAATGTTCATCGCAGCACTGTTTATAATAGCCAGGACATGGAAGCAACCAAAATGTCCATCAGCAGACGAATGGATAAGAAAGCTGTGGTACATATACACAATGGAATATTACACAGCCATTAAAAAGAATACTTTTAAATCAGTTCTAATGAGGTGGATGAAACAGAGCCTATTATAGAGCATGAAGTAAGCCAGAAAGAAAACCACCAATACAGTATGCTAACGCATATATATGGAATTTAGAAAGATGGTAATGATAACCCTATATGCGAGACAGCAAAAGAGAAACATGTAAAGAACAGTCTTTTGGACTCTATGGGAGAAGGCAAGGGTGGGATTACTTGAGAGAATAGCATTGAAACATGTATATTATCATATGTGAAACAGATCGCCAGTCCAGGTTCGATGCATGAGACAGGGTGCTCAGGGCTGGTGCACTGGGATGACCCAGAGGGATGGGATGGGGAGGGAGGTGGGAGGGGAGTTCAGGATGGGGAACACAGATACATCCATGGCTGATTCATGTCAGTGTATGATAAAACCACTAAAATATTGTAAAGAAACTAGCCTCCAGTTAAAATAAAAAAATAAATAAATAAAAATAACGTGGAATGTACATGTTGCTAGAGATATTTTTAAAAGAAAAAGTATCTTCCACAGATAATTTTATAAACACTGGTGGTAATTTTTCTTTACTTATGATTTAATAATAACAAGTAGTCTATATAAGGAAAAAGCATAAATAGTGATTTCATTCATTTAATGTATGTAATTACCCATTATTTGCTGACATTCAGAAAAAAGAAATCAGACTCTTTCCAGAGGAAAAAATATATTTCTACATTTCTTCTTTCAGACAGTTACAGCTGCAATTTTTCTCATTTAATGAAGAGAGATTAGGAATCTCATTTATAAAATTATCAATTAAAATTTTAGTAAAAAGAATAGATAAAATGCTTATGTATTTCCTCTTTATTTTCAGAAAGATCTAAAACACCCACCAAGGTTATAGCAAACAGTAAAAAAATTAAATAAGTACATTAAGTATTTAGCATCAAACAGGACTGAGAGACTGAACTGAAGTTAGAAACCACAAGAAACAGAAGGGCCAGAAGTTCTTAATTCATAATACATCTCTGAAGGCCTAAAACAGGGCTCATCTTGAATTATCTCTAAATGAAAGTTTTGCTAGCTTAAATAGAAGACATCACTTCATTAATTTCAAAGTGAGAATTTTTTTTTAAAAAGAGAAATCACTTCAAATTAAAATGAACTTCCAGAGGGAACTATATAATATATATATACACATATATGTATACACACACACACACACATATATATATAGATAGATAGATACATAGATAGATACACACATACATATACAAGAAATAACAAATCACATGCTATACACCTGAAACTTACAAGGTAATTTAACAGACTATACTTTAATTCAACGAAAAAACAAGAACCACCAAAACACTCAAATAGAAACTGGAAAAAAATAAGGAAAATATTTTTTTAGTTCTTCATAAAAACCTTCTATATGACATTCAAAAGAGTATGAGCATTGTTTTTTTTACAAACTCACTCTCTCGTCTTGAGTTGAATTGCATGCACTGACTCGACTGTAACCCCGAGGATCTACTCTAAACACGAAGAGAGGTGTGACAGCCCTGCGGCACCTCAAGCAAAAGCCCTAGATCCCTATGTCAACTCGACAGGAAGCCTGACACCCGTTTTACACCTTGAGAGGAAAGCGGAGTTCCATGTCTCCACATGAGACGAGGGATGACTCCCCTGTTGAAACTCCATAGGAACCCCGAGAGCCATGTCAGACCTGGAGAGGAGCACTGAGGTTCCAGCCTCAACTCAAGGAGGCCCTAGGCCCCTGCACCGACTGGAGAGGAATCCCAAGAAGCCCCTCACAACTCAAATGGAGGCTTGACTTTTCACAGGCAAGACAAGTGGGTCCCTGAGGTCCCTGATGGAACTCGAGAGAAACTTCAAGCATCCTGCTGCAACTCGAGAAAAACCAGGAGATTCTCCCCTCAATGCCAGATGAGGCCCTTTTCCGCTGCAGCATCTCAGAGAAATCACCTTCCCTCTTGAGCCTCGAAAAGGTACTTGACACCTTTTATGAACTCAAGAAGTTCCCTGATATACCCGTCTGCACTCCAGAGGAACACCGAGTATCCCAACAAAACTCAAGAACAGACCCGTTTTTCCCTCCTCATCTCGAGATGAGGGTCCTTTCCCTGCTTCGTCTGCAAAGGAATCCCGACGTTCCCGTTGCACCTCAAGAGGAGGTTGGTCTCACCCTGAAACGCCAGAGGAACTCCAGGGATCGTTCCACAATTCAAAAAGACCCTGATGTCCATGTCCACTCAAGATAAGGCCTTATTCCCCTGCAACGACTCAAATGCGATCCCAAGTATCAACTCACAACACGAAGGAAGGACTGAGAGCACCGTGGCATCTCTAGAAATAGGACCAGATCCAGACCTCAGCTCAACAGGAGACCTGACACCCCTTTTACACCTCGAGAGGGAGGTGCAGTTCAATGCCTCTATACGAAATGACATCTGACTCCCCAGTGGAATCTCCATAGGAACCCCGAGATCCATGTCAGAACTGGAGAGGAACAACGAGTTTCCCGCCAAAATTCGACATGAGGCCCTAGGCCCTGCAGCAACTTTAGAGGAATCCCGAGAGGACCCTCACAACTCCAAAGGTGTCCTGACTTCCCAGAAACAAGATGACAGGCTCCCTCAGGTCCCCGTGGCAACTCGAGAGGACCCTAACTACAGGCTGCAACTCAAGAAACACCTTGAGATTCCCGCTTCCGTGCGAATTGAGACCTCATTCCCCTGTCCTCCAGAGCAATCCCATGCTCCCCCTCGCAACTCGAATAGAGACTTGACTTCCCTGAGGCAACACGAGAGGCTCCCTGAGTTCCCTGTGCTACCTGGAGAGGAATCTTAAGCCTCCCACCGCAACTCAAAAAAACACAGGAGATTCCCCCGTCAACGCAAGATGAGGCGCTTTTCTCCTACAGCGCCCAGAGAGCAATCCCGAGTTCCCTCTCCAGACTCGAGAGGAGGTGTGACTTCCTTCATGCAACTCAGGAGGCCTAGAGACCCAGTCACAACTCGAGATGAAATCCTAGTTTCACGCCGCAAATCGAGAAGAGCCCCGTGTTTCCCACCTCCTCTGGAGATGAGAGCTCATTCACTGCTTCAGCTCAAGAGGAATCCCAACTTCCCCTCGCACCACAAGAGGAGGTCTGTCTCACCTATTGAATCTCGAGTGGAACCCCACGGATTCTCCTGCAAGGAAAAAGGACACCGAGTTGCCCCTCAGCTCCAGATAAGTCCTGATTCCCCTGCACCGATTCCAATGGAACACCGAGGATCCACTCACAACATGATGGAAGGCCTGACTCTGCTGCTGATCCTCTTAAAGTATCTCAAATTCCCCACCTGAACTTGACAGGAGGCCTGACACCCCTTTGACAACTCGAGAGGAAAGCAGAGTTGCATGCCTCGACCCCAGACGAGGCTTGACTCCCTAGTTTCAGCTTGGTAGGAAGCCTGAGATCCCTGTCAACCCTGGTGAGGAACACTGAGTCCACCAACTGAACTCTAGACAGGGCCCTATTCGCAGGCAGTGACTCAAGAGGAATCCCGACCTGCCCCTTGCAACTTGAAGAGACTTGACTTCTCTGAGGCAACAAGAGCGGTCCCTGAGGGCCCCGTCTCAACACAAGAGGAACCCCAATCTTCCCGCCTCAACTCAAGGAAAACCACGAGATTTTCCCCTCAACCGGAGATGAGGCCCTATTCCAGAGCAGTGTCTCGAGAGGAATCCCACGTTGCATCTTGAAACGCGAAAGAGTACAGGACACCCTTTATGTAACGCAGGAAGATCCCTGAGATACACGTCCCCACTGGAGAGGAACACCGTGTTTCATGACAACTCAAGAAGACCCCCGTTGTCCCCCTCCTCCACTCGAGATGGTCGATTCCCCTGCTTTGTTGGTAAAGGGATCCCAACTTTCCCGTCGCATGTCAAGAGGAGGACGGTCTCACTTTGAAACTCGAGCACCTCCCCGGGAGTCATGCCTCCATTCAGAAAGACCCCACTACCCCCATCAACTCCAGATAACCCTGATTGCCTCACTGAGTCGACTGTAACCCCGAGGATCGACTCTAAACATGAAGGGAGGTGTGACAGCCCTGTGGCACCTCAAACAAATGACCAGATCGCTATGTCAACTCGACAGGAAGACTGACACCCATTTTACACATTGAGAGGAAAGCGGAGTTCCATGTCTCCACATGAGACGAGGCCTGACTCCCCGGTTGAAACTCCATAGGAACCCCGAGAGCCATGTCAGACCTGGAGAGGAGCCCTGAGGTTCCAGCCTCAACTCAAGGAGTCCCTATGCCCCTGCACCGATGGGAGAGGAATCCCGAGACGCCCCTGGCAACTCTAATGAAGTCTTGAATTTTCGCAGGCAAGATGAGAGGGTCCCTGAGATCCCCGTTGGAACTCGAGAGGAACCCCAAGTTTCCTGCCGCAACTCAAGAAAAACCAGGAGATTCTCCCCTCAACGCCAGATGAGGCCCTTTTCCACTACAGCGTCTGGAGAGAAATCCCGCCTTCCCTCATGAGCTTCAAAAGAGTACATGACACCCTTTATGCAATTCAAGAAGTTTCCCGACACACCATCTGCACTCGAGAGGAACAACGAGTTTCCCACCACAATTAAAGAAGAGCCCCATTTTCCCCTCATCATCTCAAGATGAGGGTCCATTTCCCTGCTTTGACTGCAAAGGAATCCCGACATTCCCATCGCAACTCAAGAGGAGGCCGGTCTCACCCTTAAACTCCAGAGGAACTCCAGAGGTCGTTACACAATTCAAAAAGACCCCAATGTCCCTATCCACTCAAGATAAGGCCTGATTTCCCTGCAACGACTCGAATGCAACCCTGAGTATCAACTCATGTCAGAAGGGAGGACTGAGAGCCCCGTGGCACCTCTAGAAATAGGACCAGATCTGAACCTCAGCTCAATAGGAGGCCTGACAACTCTTTTACACCTTGAGAGGGAAGCGCACTCCCATGCCTCATTATGAGATGATGTCTGACTCCCCAGTGGAATCTCCATAGGAACCCCGAGATCCATGTCAGAAATGGAGAGGAACCCTGAGTTTCCCACCTCACCTCAACATGAGGCCTTAGCCCTTGCACGAACTCGAGAGGAATCCCAAGAGGCCCCTCACAACATCAAGAGTTCTGACTTCTAAGAAATAAGATGAGAGGCTCCTTCAGGTCCCCAAGGCAACTCGAGAGAACCCAAACTTCCTGCCACACATCAGGAAAAATGTTGAGATTCGCCCTTCCATGCGAATTGAGACCTTATTCCCCTGTCGTGACTCCAGAGCAATCCTGCACTCCACCTCGCAACTCGAATAGAGACTTGACTTCCCTGAGGCAACACGAGAGGCTCCCTGAGTTCCCCATGCTACCTGGAGAGAAATCCCAAGCCTCCCGACGCAACTCGAGAAAACCCAGGAGATTCCCCCGTCAACGCGAGTTGAGGTCGTTTTCTCTGATAGCGCCCAGATAGCAATCCCAAGTTCCCTCTCTAGACTCGAGAGGAGGCGTGACTCCCTTCATGCAACTCAAGGGGGCCCAGAGATCCTGTCACAACTCGAGATGAAACCCGAGTTTCCCGCCACAAGTCAAGAAGAACCCCGTGTTTCCCACCTCCTCTTCAGATGAGGGCCCATTCCCTGCTTCAGCTCAAGAGGAATCCCAACTTCCCCTCACACCACAAGAGGAAGCCTAACACACCTATTGAATCTCAAGTGGAACCCCACGGATTCTGCTGCAAGGAAAAAGGACACCAAGTTCCCCCTCAGCTCCATATAAGTCCTGATTCCCCTGCACCTGCTGCAATGGAAAACTGAGGATCCCCTCACAACATGATGGGAGGCCTGACTCCCATGCTAGTCCTCTTGAGGAAGCCCAAATTCCCCGCCTGAACTCGACAGGAGGCCTGACACCCCTTTGACAACTCGAGAGGAAAGCAGAGTTCCATGCCTCGACCCCAGAAGAGGCCTGACTCGCTAGTTGCAGCTTAATAGGAAGCCCAAGATCCCTGTCGATGCCGATCCGGAACACTGAGTCCACTGACTGAACTCTAGACAGGGCCCTATTCGCAGACAGTGACTCAAGAGGAATCTCGATGTGCCCTTCACAGCTCGAATAGAGACCTGACTTCTCTGAGGCAACAAGAGCAGTCACTAAGGGCCCCGTCTCAACTCTAGAGGAACCCCAAGCTTCCCGCTGCAACTCAGGAAAGCCACGAGATTCCCCCTCAATGCAAGATGAGGCCCTATTCCAGAGAAGTATCTCAAGAGGAATCCCACGTTGCCTCTTAGAACGCAAAAAGGTATTGGACATCCTTTATGCAACTCAGGAAGATCTCCGAAATACACATCCCCACTGGAGAGGAACACCGTGTTTCACGACACAACTCAAGAAGAGCCCCATTGTCCCCCTCCTCCACTTGAGATGGTCGATTCCACTGCTTAATCGGTAAAGGAATCCCAACGTTCCCATCGCACAAGAGGAGTCCAGGCTCAACTTGAAACTCGAGCACCTCTGCAGGAGTCGTGCCTCCATTCGGAAAGACCCCAATGCCCCCATCCACTCCAGATAAGCCTGATTGCCTCACTGACTCGACTGTAACCCCGAGGATCTACTCTAAACATGAAGGGAGGTGTGACAGCCGTGTGGCACCTCAAGCAAAAGCCCCAGATCCCTATGTCAACTCGACAGGAAGCCTGACACCCATTTTACACATTGAGAGGAAAGCGGAGTTCCATGTCTCCACATGAGACAAGGCCTGACTCCCCTGTTGAAACTCCATAGGAACCCCGAGAGCCATGTCAGACCTGGACAGGAGCCCTGAGGTTCCAGCCTTAAGTCAAGGAGGCCCTATGCCTCTGCACCGACTGAAGAGGAATCCCAAGAAGCCCCTGGTAACCCGAATGGAGGCTTGACTTTTCACAGGCAAGACAAGCGGGTCCCTGAGGTCTCCGTTGGAACTTGAGAGGAACCCCAAGTTTCCTGCCACAACTCGAGAAAAACCAGGAGATTCTCCCCTCGACGCCAGATGAGGCCCTTTTCTGCTACAGCATCTCGAGAGAAATCCCACCTTCCCTCTTGAGCTCAAAAGGGTACCTTACATCCTTTATGCAACACAAGAATTTCCCTGACATACCCATCTGCACTCGAGAGGAACAACAAGTTTCCCACCACAATTAAAGAAGAGCCCCGTTTTTCCCTCGTCATCTCAAGATGAGTGTCCATTTTCCTGCTTCGTCTGCAAAGGAATCCCGACATTACCGTCTCACCTCAAGTGGAGGTTGGTCTCACCCTGAAACTCCAGAGGAACTCAAGAGGTCATGCCACAAGTCGAAAATACCCTGATGTCCCCATCTGCTCAAGATAAGGCCTGATTCCCCTGCAACGACTCGAATGCAACCACGAGTATCAACTGACATCACAAAGGAAGGACTGACAGCCCCTTGGCACGTATAGAAATAGGACCAGATCCGGACCTCAGCTCAACAGGAAGACTGATACCCCTTTTACACCTCGAGGGAAGCACAATTCCATGCCTCACTATGAGCGACGTCTGACTCCCCAGTGGAATCTCCATAGTAACCCCGAGATCCATGTCAAAACTGGAGAGGAACCCTGAGTTTCCCGCCTCAACTCGACATGAGGCCCTAGCCCCTGCACCAACTCAAGAGGAATCCCGACTGCCCCTTGCAACTCGAAAAGAGACCTGGCTTCTCTGAGGCAACAAGAGCAGTCCCTGAGGGCCCCGTCTCAACTCGAGAGGAACCCCAAGTTTCCCGCCGCAACTCAAAAAATATCATGTGATTCTCCCCTCAATGCGAGATGAGGCCCTTTTGAGAGCAGTGTCTCGAAAGGAATCCCACGTTGCCTCTTGAAACTCGAAAGGGTACTGGACACCCTTTATGCAACTCAGGAAGATCCCCGAAATACCCGTCCCCACTGGAGAGGAAGCTCTCCAGTTGTGTGTTTCACAACACAACTCAAGAAGAGCCCTGTTTCCTCCCCGCCTCCACTTGAGATGGTCAATTCCCCTGCTTCATCGGTAAAGGAATCCCAACGTTCCCATCACACGTCAAGAGGAGGCCGGGCTCACCTTGAAACTCGAGCATCACCATGGGAGTCGTGCCTCCATTAGGAAAGACCCCAATGCCCCCATCCACTCCAGATAAGTCTGATTGCCTCACTGACTCGACTGCAACCCCGAGGACTGACTATAAACACAAAGGGAAGTGTGACAGCCCTGTGGCACCTCAAGCAAAAGCCCTAGATCCCTATGTCAACTCGACAGGAAACTTACTCCCATTTTATACCTTGAGAGGAAAGCGGAGTTCCATGTCTCCACACAAGATGAGGCCTGACTCCCCCGTTGAAACTCCATAGGAACCCCGAGAGCCATGTCAGACCTGGAGAGGAGCCCTGAGGTTCCAGCCTCAACTCAAGAAGGCCCTATGCCCCTGCAGCAACTGGAGACAAATCCCGAGAAGCCCCTCACAACTCGAATGGAGGCTTGACTTTTCACAGGCAAGACGAGCGGGTCCCTGAGGTCCCCATAGGAACTCTAGAGGAACCCAAGTTTCCTGCCGCAACTCGAGAAAAACAAGGAGATTCTCCCCTCAATGCCAGATGAGGCCCTTTTCTGCTGCAGCATCTCGAGAGAAATCCCACCTTCCTTCTTGAGCCTCAAAGGGTACTTGACTCCCTTTATGCAACTCAAGAAGTTCCCCGACATACCTGTCTGCACTCAAGAGGAAAATGAGTTTCCCACCACAACTCAAGAAGAGCCCCGTTTTTACCTCCTCATCTCAAGATGAGTGTCCATTTCCCTGCTTCATCTGCAAAGGAATCCCGACATTCCCTTCACACCTCAAGAGGAGGCCGGTCTCACCCTGAAACTCCAGAGGAACTTCAGACGTCGTGTCACAAGTCGAAAAGACCCCGATGTCCCCATCCACTCAAGATAAGGCCTGATTCCCCTGCAACGACTCGAATGCAAACCCTAGTATCAATTCCCAACATGAAGGGAGGACTGAGAGCCCTGTGGTACCTCTAGAAATAGGACCAGATCCCAACCTCAGCTCAACAGGAGGCCTGACGCCCATTTTACACCTCGAGAAGGAAGGGCAGTTCCATGCCTCAATATGAGACGACGTCTGACTCCCCAGACGAATCTCCATAGGGACCCTGAGATCCATGTCAGAACAGGAGAGGAACCCTGAATCTCTGGCCTCACCTCAACATGAGGCTCTAGTCCCCTGCACCAACTCGAGTGGAATCCCGAGACACCCCTCACAACTCCAAAGGAGTCCTGACTTCCCAGAAACAAGATTAGAGGCTCCCTCAGGTCCCAATGGCAACTTGAGGGAACCCAAACTTCCTGCCGCACCTCAAGAAACACTTTGAGATTCCCCCTTCCATGTGAATTGAGACCTCATTCCCAGCCATGACTCCAGAGCAATCCCACGCTCCCCCTCGAAACTCGAATAGAGACTTGACTTCACTGAGGCAACACGAGAGGCTCTCTGAGTTCCCTGTGGTACCTGGAGAGGAATCCCAAGCCTCCCACCGCAACTTGAGTAAACCCAGGAGATTCCCCCGTCAAAGTGAGATGAGGCCGTTTTTTCCTACAGCGCCCAGAGAGCAATCCCGAGTTCCATCTCCAGACTCGAGAGGAGGCGTGACTCCCTTCATGCAATTAAAGGGGGCCCAGAGATCCCGTCACAACTCGAGATTAAACCCGAATTTCCCACCACAAGTCGAGAAGAGCCCTGTGTTTCCCACCTCCTTTGGAGATGAGGGCCTATTCCCTGCTGTAGCTCAAGAAGAATCCCAACTTCCACTCGCACCACAAGAGGAGGCCTGTCTCACCTATTGAATCTCGAGTGGAACCCCACGGATTCTGCTGCAAGGAAAAAGGACACCGAGTTCTCCCTCAGCTCCAGATAAGTCCTGATTCCCCTGCACCAGCTCCAATGGAACACTGAGGATCCCCTCACAACATGATGGGAAGCCTGACTCCCCTGCTGATCCTCTTGAAGAAGCCCAAATTTCCCGCCTGAACTCATCAGAAGGCCTGAAACCCCTTTGACAACTCGAGAGGAAAGCAGAGTTCCGTGCCTCGTCCCCAGATGAGGCCTGACTCGCTAGTTGCAGCTTAATAGGAAGCCCGAGATCCCTGTCGACTCTGGTGAGGAACACTGAGTCCCCCGATTGAACTCTGGACAGGGCCCTATTCACAGGCAGCGACTCGAGAGGAATCCCGACATGCCCCTTGCAACACAAAAAGAGACCTGACTTCTTTGAGGCAACAAGAGCCCCCCTGAGGGCCCCGTCTCAACTCAAGAGGAACCTGAAGCCTCCCGCCACAATTCGAGAAAAACCACGATATTCTCCCTTCAATGCGAGGTGAGGCAGTTTTCCATAGCAGTGTCTCAAGAGGAATCCCACGTTGCGTCTTGAAACACGAAAGGGTACTGGACACCCTTTATGCAACTCAGGAAGATCCCCGAGATACCCGTCCCCACTGGAGAGGAATACCGTGTTTCATGACACAACTCAAGGAGAGCCCCGTTTTCCCCTCCTCCACTCGAGATAGTGATTCCCCTGCTTCGTCAGTAAAGGAATCCCAACCTTCCCGTCACACAAGAGGAGGCCGGGCTCACCTTGAAACTCGAGTGCCTCCGGGGGAGTCGTGCCTCCATTCGGAAAGACCCCAATGCCCCCATCCACTCCAGATAAGCCTGATTGCCTCACTGACTCGACTGTAACCCCGAGGATTGACTCTAAACATGAAGGGATGTGTGACAGCCCTGTAGGTCCTCAAGCAAAAGCCCCAGATCCCTATGTCAACTCGACAGGAAGCCTGACACCCATTTTACACCTCGAGAGGAAAGTGGAGTTCCATGTCTCTACACGAGACAAGGCCTGACTCCCCTGTTGAAACTCCATAAGAACCCCAAGAGCCATGTCAGTCCTGGACAGGAGCCCTGAGGTTCTGGCCTCAACTCAAGGAGGCCCTATGCCCTTTCACTGACTGAAGAGGAAACCCGAGAAGCCCCTCACAACTGGAATGAGGCTTGACTTTTCAGAGACAAAATGAGTGGGTCCCTGAGGTCCCCATCAGAACCCTAGAGGAACTCCAAGTTTCCTGCTGCAACTCAAGAAAAACCAGGAGATTCTCCCCTCAATGCCAGATGAGGCCCTTTTCTGCTGCAGCGTCTTGAGAGAAATCCCACCTTCCCTCTTGAGCCTCAAAAGGGTACTTGACACCCTTATTGAATTCAATAAATTCCCCAACATAACCGTCTGCACTCGAGAGGAAAACCGAGTTTCCAGCCACAACTCAAGAAGAGCTCCGTTTTCCCCTCCTCATCTCGATATGAGGGTCCATTCTCCTGCATCATCTGCAAAGGAATCCCAACATTCCCGTCGCACCTCAAGAGGAGGCCAGTCTCACCCTGAAACTCCAGAGGAACTCCAGAGGTCATTCCACAATTCAAAAAGACCCCGATGTCCCCATCCACTCAAGATAAGGCCTGATTCCTCTGCAACGACTCGAATGCAAACCCTAGTATCAATTCCCAACATGAAGGGAGGACTGAGAGCCCTGTGGTACCTCTAGAAATAGGACCAGATCCCAACCTCAGCTCAACAGGAGGCCTGACGCCCATTTTACACCTCGAGAAGGAAGGGCAGTTCCATGCCTCAATATGAGACGACGTCTGACTCCCCAGACGAATCTCCATAGGGACCCTGAGATCCATGTCAGAACAGGAGAGGAACCCTGAATCTCTGGCCTCACCTCGACATGAGGCTCTAGTCCCCTGCACCAACTCAAGTGGAATCCCGAGAGGCCCCTCAAAAGTCCAAAGGAGTCCTGACTTCCCAGAAACAAGATTAGAGGCTCCCTCAGGTCCCCATGGCAACTCGAGGGAACCCAAATTTCCTGCCACACCTCGAGAAACACCTTGAGATTCCCCCTTCCATGTGAACTGAGACCTCATTCTCCTGCCGTGACTCCAGAGCAATCCTGTGCTTCCCCTCGCAACTTGAATAGAGACTTGACCCCCCTGAGGCAACACAAGGCAACACAAGAGGCTTCCCCATGGTACCTGGAGAGGAATCCCAAGCCTCCTGCTGCAATTCAAGAAAACCCAGGAGATTTCCCCGTCAATGTTAGATGAGGCCCTTTTCTCCTACAGTGCCCAGAGAACAATCCCGAGTTCCCTCTCCAGACTCGAGAGGAGGCGTGACTCCCTTCATGCAACTCAAGGGGGCCCAGAGACCCAGTCACAACTCGAGATGAAACCTGAGTTTCACACCACAAGTCGAGAAGAACCCCGTGTTTCCCACCTCCTCTGGAGATGAGGGCCCATTCCCTGCTTCAGCTCAAGAGGAATCCCAACTTCCCCTCACACCACAAGAGGAGGCCTGTCTCACCTATTGAATCTTATGGAATCTGGAACCCCACGGATTCTGCTGCAAGGAAAAAGGACACCGAGTTCCCCCTCAGCTCCAGATAAGTCCTGATTCCCCTGCACCTGCTCCAATGGAACACCGAGGATCCCCTCACAACATGATGGGTGGCCTGACTCCCATGCTGATCCTCTTGAGGAAGCCCAAATTTCCCGCCTGAACTCATCAGGAGGCCTGATACCCCTTTGACAACTCGAGAGGAAAACAGAGTTCCATGCCTCGACCCCAGATGAGGCCTGACTCCCTAGGTGAAGCTTGATAGGAATCCTGAGATCCCTGAGACACTGATGAGGAACACTGAGTCCACTGACTGAACTCTGCACAGGGCCCTATTCAAAGACAGTGAATCAAGAGGAAGCTCAGCATGCCCTTCGCAACTCGAAAAGAGACCTGACTTCTCTGATGCAACACGAACGGGTCCCTGAGGGCCCCATCACAACTTGAAAGGAACCCCAAGCTTCCCTCCACAACTCGAGAAAATCCACAAGATTCTCCCCTCAACATGAGATGAGGCCCTTTTCCAGAGCAGTTTCTCGAGAGGAATCCCACGTTGTCTCTTGAAACGTGAAAGGGTACTGGACACCCTTTATGCAACTCCGGAAGATCCCTGAGATACCCATCCCCACTTGAGAGGAACACCAATGTTTATGCCACAACTCAAGAAGAGCCCCATTTTCCCCCTCCTCCACTTGACATGAGGGTCAATTCCCCTGCTTCGTTGGTAAAAGAATCCCAATGTTCCCATTGCACCTCAAGAGGAGGCCATTCTCATATTTAAACTCCAGAGGAAACCTCGTGGCTCGTGCCACAATACCAAAGACTGATTTCCGCATCCACTCAAGATAAGGCCTGATGCCCCTGCACCGATTCGAATGGAACCCCAAGGATCAAGTCACAACACGAAGGGGCACTGACACTCTGGTTGCATCCTCCAGAAGAAGCCGCAGGTTCCAAATACAACTTGACAAGAGGCCTCACACCCCATTCACAACTAGAGAGGCAAGCCGAGTTCCATGCCTCAACACAAGACAAGGCCTGCCTCCCCTGTTCAGACTGCACAGAAACCCCGAGATTGATGTCAGAAATGGATAGGAACCCTGAGGTTCCTCCAGAACTCAAGATGAGGCCCTATTCATCCCTGCAGTGATGCGAGAGGAATCCCGAGGTGCCCCTCAAAACTCTAAAGATCTGACTTCCCTGAGGAAACACGCAACTCAACAGGAACCCTAAGCTTCCTGACACAACTCAACAAAAACCACAAAATTCTCTGCTCCACGCGAGATGAGGCCCTTTTATGCTGCAGCGTTTCCCAAGAAATCTCACGTTCCCTCTTGGAACTTGAAAGGGTACTTGACAGCCTTTATGAAACCCCAGAAGATTCCTAGGATACATGTCCCCACTCGAGAGGAACACTGACTTTCCTGCCAAACTCAAGAAAAGCCTCGTTTTCCCCTCCTCAACTTGAGATGAGGGTCAATTCCCCTGCTTCATCTGGAAAGGAATGCTGGTATCCCCGTCTCACTTCAAGAGGAGGCCGGTCTCAACTTGAAACTGGAGAGGAACCTGGGGGTCTTGCCAAAATTTGAAAGACACAGATTTCCCCCATCCACTCGAGACAAGGCCTGATTCCCTGGCACCAATTCGAACAGAACCCCAAGAGTCAACTCACAACACGAAGGGAGGACTGATACCCCGGTTGCAAATTTGAGAAAAGCCCCAGGTCCCCAATTCAACTTGACTGGAGGCCTGAAACCTCTTTTACAACTTGAGAGGAAAGCAGAGTTCCATGCCTCTACACAAATTGAGATCTGACTCCCTGTCTGAAACTGCATACACTCCCTGAGATCCACGTCAGAACAGGAGAAGAACCCTGAGGTTCCAGCTTCATCTCGAGATAAGGCCCTCTTCCATTGCACCGACTTCAGAGGAATCCCGAGAGGCCCCTCACAACTCAAAGGGATTCCTGACTTCCCATAGGACAGATAAGGAGCTCCCTGAGGTCACCGTCGCAAATCGCGGGAACACAAAGTTTCCTGCCGCAACTCGAGAAAGACCTCGAGATTCCCTCTTCAACGCGAATTGAGGCCCAATTCCCCTGCCGTAGATCGAGATCAATTCCCCGCTCCCCCTTGCAACTCAAATGGAGACTGGACTTTCCTGGGGCAAAACGAGAGGCTCCCTGAGTTCCCTGTCATAACTCAAGAGAAACCCCAAACTTCCCGCCACATCTCGAGAAAAACCACGAGAATCCCCCGTTATTGCGACTTGAGGCCATTCTTTTCCTGGAGGGCCTAGAGAGCAATCCCGAGTTCCCTCTCAAAACTCCACAGGAGGCTTGACTCCCTTTAGGCCACTCAAAGGGCTCCAAGAGATACCTGTCGCAACTCAAGAGGTGAGCAGAGTTCTTTGCTCCAACTCGAGACAAGGCCTGACTTTGTCTGCAAAGGAATCCCAACATTCCCGTCACACCTCACGAGGAGGCCATTCTCACCCTGAAACTCCAGAAGAACTCCAGGGGTCGTTCCACAATTTGAAAAGACGCTGATGTCCCCATCCACTCAACATAAGGCCTTATTCCTCTGCAATGACTTGAATGTAACCCTGAGTATCAACTCATAACATGAAGGGAGGACTGAGAGCCCTGTGGTGCCTCTAGAAATAGCCCCAGATTCCTACCTCAACTCAACAGGAGGCCTGACACCCCTTTTATACCTCAAGAGGGAAGCAGAGTTCCATGCCTCAACATGAAACGACATTGGATTCCCCAGTGGAATCTCCATAGAAACCCAGATATCCATGTCAGAACTGGAGAGGAACCCTGAGTTTCCTGCCTCTACTCAAGATGAGGCCCTAGTCCCCTGCACCAACTTGAGAGGAATCCTGAGAGGCCCCTCACAATTTGAAAGGATTCCTGACTTCCCAGAGACAACATGAGAGGTCCCTTTCGCAACTCGAGGAAACCCACACTTCCTGCCACAACTTGAGAAACACTTTGAGATCCCTCCTTCCATGCGAATTGAGGCCTAATTCCCCTGCCGTGACTCCAGAGCAATCCCACACTCCCCCCCACAACTCGAAAGGAGACTTGACTTCCCTAAGGCAACACGAGAGGCTCCCTGAGTACCCTGTGGTAACTGGAGAGGAATCCCAAGCCTCCTGCCGCAACTCAAGCAAAAGCACCAGATTCCCCCATCAATGTGAGATGAGGACCTTTTTTCCTGCAGCACCTAGAGAGCAATCCCGAGTTCCCTCTCAGAACTTGAGAGGAGGCTTGACTCCCTTCATGCAACTCAAGGGGGCCCAGAGGTCCCCATCACAACTCGAGATGAAACCCGAGTTTCCCGCCACAACTCAAGAAAAGCCCCGGGTTTCCCACCTCATGTGGACATGAGGGCCCATTTCCTGCTTCAACTCTAGAGGAATCCCAACTTCCCCTGGCACCACAAGAGGAGGCATGTCTGACCTCTTGAATCTCGAGTGGAAGCCCAAGGATCCTGCTGCAAGGAAAAAGGACACCGAGTTCCCCCTCAGCTCAAAATAATTCCTGATTCCCCTGCACTGGCTCCAATGGAACACCAAGTATCCCCTCATGACATGATGGTGTCCCCTGACACCCCTGCTGATCATCTTGAAAAAGCCCAAATTCCCCACCTGAACTTGACAGGAGGCCTGACACCCCTTTTACAGCTCCAGAGGAAAGCAGCATTCCATGCCTCAACACCAGACAAGGCCTGACTCCCTAGTTGAACCTTGACAGGAAGCCCAAGATCCCTGTCGCCACTGGAGAGGAATATTGAGTTTACTGACTGACCTCTAAACATGGCCCTATTTGCCAGCAGCCACTCGAGAGGAATCCTGACAAGCCCCTCGCAACTCGAAAAGAGACCTGATTTCTCAGAGGCAACAAGCGGGTCCCTGAGGTCCCCGTCACAACTCAAGAGGAACCCCAAGCTTCCTGCCACAACTCGAGAAAAACCACGCAATTCTCCCCTCAATGCAAGATGAGGTCCTTTTCCAGAGCAGTGTCTCAAGAGAAATCCCACGTTCCTTCTTGAAACACCAAAGGGTACTCGACACCCGTTATGCAACTCAGGATGGTCCCAGAGATAATGGCCCCACTCGAGAGGAACACCAAGTTTCATGCCCCAACTCAAGAAAAGCCCCATTTTCCCCTTCCTGAACTCGAGATGACTGTCAATTCCCCTGTGTCGTCAGGTAAGGAATCCCAACCTTCACATCATACCTCAAGAGTAGGCTGGTCTCACCTTGAAACTTGAGCATATCCCTTGGAGTCGTGCCTCAATTCAAAAAGACCCCAATTTCCCCATCCACTCCAGATAAGCCTGATTCCCCTGCACTGACTCCACTGGAACCCTGAGGATCGCCTCAAAACACGAAGAGAGGTGTGACAGCCCTGTGGCACTGGGAGAAAAAGTCCCAGATCCCTATGACAACTAGACAGGAAGCCTGATACCACTTTTACACCTCGAGAGGAAAGCGGACTTCCATGTCTCAACACAAGACGAGGCCTGACTCCCCTGTTGAAACTCCATAGGAACCCCGAGAGCCATGTTCAAACTAGAGAGCGACCCTGAGGTTCCAGCCTCAACTCAAGGTGAGGCCCTATACCCCTGTACCAACTTAAAAGGAATCCTGAGAGGCCCTTCACAACTCGAATGGAGACTTGACTTTCCTGAAGCAACACGAGTGGGCCCCTGAGGTCCCCGTCACAACCTGAGGGGAACCCCGAGTTTCCTTCCGCACCTTGAGAAAAGCCAGGAGATTCTCCCCTCAACGTGAGATGAGGTCCTTACCCACTACAGCATCTCGAGAGAAATCCTACCTTGCCTCTTGAGCCTCAAAAGGGTACTTGACACCCTGTACACAACTCAAGAAGTTCTGCGACATAGCTGTCTGCATTCCAGAGGAATGCTGATTTTCCCACCACAACTCAAGAAGAGCCCCGTTTTCCCCTCCTCTTCTTGAGATGAGGGTCCATTCCCCTACTTCATCTGCAAAGGAATCCCAACGTTCCCGTTGCACCTCAAGAGGAGGCCGGTTTCACCTTGAAACTTGAGAGGAACTCCAGGAATCATGCCACAATTTGAAAAGACCCTGATGTCCCCATCCACTCGACATAAGGCCTGATTCCCCTGCAATGACTTGAATGTAACCCTGAGTATCAACTCACATGAAGGGAGGACTGAGAGCCCTGTGGCGCCTCTAGAAATAGCCCCAGATCCCTACCTCAACTCAACAGGAGGCCTGACACCCCTTTTCCACCTCAAGGGAAAAATGGAGTTCCATGTCTCAACATGAGACGAGGCCTGACTCCCCTGTTGAAACTCCATGGGAACTCTAAGATCCATGTCTGAAATGGGGAGGAATCCTAAGGTTCCTGCCTCAACTCGAGATGAGGGCCTATGCCCCTGCACCAACTGGAGAGGAATCCGAAAAGCCCCCTCGCAACTCAAATGGAGTCTTGACTTTCCTGAGGCAACATGAGTGGGTCCCTAAGGTCCCCTTCAGAACTTGAAAGGAACCCTGAGTTTCCTGCTGCAACTCGAGAAAAACCAGGAGATTCTCCCCTCAACACGCCCTTGAGGGCTTAATGAGGCCCTTGTCCACTACAGCATCTCGAGAGAAATCCCACCTTCCCTCTTGAGCCTCGAAAGGGTACTTGACACCCTTTATGCAACTCGAGAAGTTCCCTGACATACCCGTCTGCACTGGAGAGGAACACTGAGTTTCCTGCCACAACTCAAGAAGAGCCCCGCTTTCCCCTCCTCATCTCGAGATGAGTGTCCATTCCCCTGCTTCATCGGCAAAGGAATCCCGACATTCTCATCACACCTCAAGAGGAAGCCAGTCTCACCTTGAAACTGGAGTGGAACTCCATGGGTCATGTCTCCCTCTCTCTGTCTATGCCTCTGTGTGTGTGTGTGTGTGTGTGTGTGTGTGTGTGTGCGCACGAGTGTCTGTCTCCCTCTCACCATCTTCAAGTCTGTCTCTAAACCTTCGTGTCTTTCAGGCTCTGTGTCTCTTGAAACCGGGCCTCCCTTCCCTTCCTCTGGCCCTGGACTCTCTGGTGCTGATTCTGACTCTGGCTGATGAACTTGGCTGACTGGCTGTCTCACTTGGCATGGGTGTGTGCGAGTGACTGTCCATGTGCCTGCATGTTGCTCATCTGCTCTCTCAGGAAGGCCATGCACTTGGAAGGCAGCGTGGGGCAATGTGGGCCTCAGTAGGGCAATGGGGCGGGCCTGACGCTCACCAGTCAACCACGCTGGTGGCTCCCCGTGTGTTGGGCACCGGGCAGATGCTGGGGAGGATGGATGCTCTGGACACTGGCTGGGCTGCACCTCTGCCCACAGGAGGTTCAGAGGACCACTGGCCACATGCAGCTATGGGCAGCCAAGAGAGACACCTCCAGAGCCACAGTGGCCCTGAGCAGAGAATGCATGGGTGAAGGGTGGAGCCGCCTAGCAGGGGCGGGCCTGGAGAAGCCCAGGCTGGGAGAGCGCGGAGAACTCCGGGCCCCTCACCCAAACCCCGAGCTCCCGCACGCATGCCTGGCCGCCTGCCCTGGGTCTCAGAAGCCTTCTGGGCCCCAGTGCTGGACAGGGTTGGTGGTATGAGGGGGCAGGGCGGCTTTGGCTGGCTGCTGGGCACCTGGGCCTGGTGCCGGAGTCTGGTGGTGGGTCCTGTGGCGCATGTAGAGCGCACAGTCAGGGGAGAAGTGCACCCGGCTCTCCTGACCAGCAGGCAGGTCAGAGTGAAATGGAGACGCACCACAGGAATTTTAGGGCACCTGGCAGCAGCCGCCTCCCCCTACAACCATACCACCCTGAACAGGCCCAATCTCATCTGATCTCAGAAACTAAGCAGGGTCGGGCCTGGTTAACACTTGGACGTGAGACTGCTTGGGAATACCAGGTGCTGTTGTCTTTTTGCTTCCCCTTTCCTTTTGCCCCTGGCCCCAGGCACATTTGGCACAGCAAATCCCACCTGCCCCTGAACCCTAGCACCCCACCATGCTCAAAGCTATAGCCTGCCTTTAGATTGGCCAGCCGGCCAGCCAGCCAGCCATCGAGCCTGGAAGGCACCGGCGTCCCTACTTTTGGGTCCCTGAAGCCTCCCTGGGTAGGTGGCAGGGGCTCTGACGCCCACAGCACACCTGGGTTGCCCCTGCGCAGCCTGCGAGCCCTTCCGCACTCATCTCCCAGGAACCCAGATGATCATCTGGTCTCTGTCTGAGGCTCCCTTGGCAAGCCTCAGGCAATCCTAGAGGCTGCCCCATCACCAGCCACACCCTCAACCCCAGCCCCATCCTCACACAAGACCACGCATGCTTGTGGGTGTGCGCACAGGCACACACCCGCAGAGACACACTGACACAAATACACACAAACACACCCCGCCTCCAAGATGGGTCAAGAGCCAGAAACCCCAGGTATCAGACGGAGAAAGAGAGAGAGAGAGGCATCAAGAGTATCACACAGGCTTCCCATCCCCCGACCTCCACACCCCCCCCATTCTGGGTATCCACCCGGCCCCCTGTCGACCTGACCACACCCACGCCCACTGACACACTCACACACACACTCTCACCCACTCACCCTCTGGCCTGGGGACGGGGTCTGGGTCTTACCTAAGGTAGCCAAGCCGAAGGGGACCTTTGAGACCTTGGCTGTGAAGAAGTCTTGGAGACTCTATGGGTGACTGTCAGGCCCAGGGCAGTGCATCCAGCCGGGGCTCGGACCAAGGCTGACACTTCCTCCCTTGAGGAAGCTGCTACTTCCGCATGGCCTCTCTCTGAGGTGTGTCATGGTGGTCAGTGTATCTGTCTCGGATCAGATGCCATCCTCTCTCCCGTGTCAGTCTCACGTTTTCCGTCTGTCAATGGCTCTGTGTCTCCCTCTGTCTATGCCTCCCTGTGTGTATGTGGGTCTGTGTGTGTGTGTGTGTGCACGTGTGTCTGTCTCCCACTCACCATCTTTGAGTCTGTCTCTGAACCTTCGTCTCTTTCTGGCCCTGTGTCTCCTGACACAGGGCCTCCCATCCCTTCCTCTGGCCCTGGCCTCTCACAGGTGCTATGACTCTAGCTCTTGCTGATGAACTTGTGCTGGCCAGCTGTCTCACTCGGCCTGGGTGTGTGAGAATGTCTGTGGGTCTGTCCATGTGCTTGCCTGTCGCTCATCTGCTCTCTCAGGAAGGTCCTGTGCTTGGCAGGTGGCGTGGGGCAAGGGGGGCTATGGTAGGGCAAAGAAGTGGGGCTGAGGCTCTCCGGTCGACCACACTGATGGCTCACCATGTGTTTTCGCACTGGGCAGGTGCCGGGCAGGATGGGCTCTCCAGGCCCGGCTGGGCTGTGTCTAGGCTGGCAGGAGGCTAGGAGGACCATGGGCCGCAGGCAGCTGCGGGCCGCCAGGACAGACACCTCTGGGGCCTTGTAGCCCTGAGCAGCTAATGGGATTGGGGTGGCAGAGCCACCTTTTGGAGGTAGGCCTGGAGAGGCCCAGTGTGTGAGAGGGCCGACACCTCCGTGCCCCTCACCCTATGCCCCAGCCCCTGCAGGCAAGCACATCCAGCCACCCACTTGGGGTCCTGGAAGCCCTCCAGGTCCACGGGCTGGGCCAGACGGCTGCTGTCCGAGGGTGGTGGTGTTGTGGGGTGGGGCAGCATCAGCTGGCTGCCAGGCTGCAGACCCTGGCTGGCCAGATTCCAGTCACGGGTTGTGTGGCTCAAGTACAGCACATGACCACACCAGAGATGCAGCCAGCTGGCCCAGTCGGCAGGCAAGTTGGAGCAAAAGGAAGGCACAGTGCAGGGCTCTTAGAGCAGCAGCCGCCTCCGTCTTTGGCCATACCACCCTTAATGCGCCTGATCTCACCTGATCTCGGAAATGAATCAGGGTCGGTACTGGTTAGTACTTGGATGGGAGACTACCTGGGAATACTGGGTGCTGTAGGCTTTTTGCCTCCCCTCTCCTTTAGCCCCCGGACCCCCGGTGCAGCTGGCGCTGAAAGCCCCACCTGCCCCTGACCCTTTGCACCCCACTGTGCTCAGAGCCTTCGCCTGCCTTCCAGCAGGCAGCCCTCGCAGGCACCAGCATCCCAACTCTTGGGTCCCCGCAGCTCCAGCCCCTCCCCAGGTGGGTGGCTGAGGCCCCGACTCCTCCCACCATGTGGCCCGCAAGCCACTCTGCATTTGGCTTACAGGAAACCAGATGACCTTCATGTTTCCCTCTGGGGCTCCCTTGGCACACCTGAGGCAATCCAGGGGGCTATCCTACCCCCAGCACCCCCCCAGCCCCACCCCCAACCCAAGCCCAATCCTCGCACAGGACTGCATACTCTGGCGTGCACATACTCCCACCCAGAGAAACACATACACATACACACCACCCGCTGCCAAGATAGGTCAAGAGCTGGAAACCTCAGGCAAGGGAGAAGGAGAAAGAGGGAGAGAGAGACAGCAAGAGGACCACACAAGCTTCCCAACTCCCAGCCTCCACACCCTTCCTCCTCCATTCTGCATATCCACCAGGTCCCCAGTCAGCCTGACCACACCCTCGCCCTCAGACACACTCACACACAGACTCTCACACACTCACCCTCTGGCCTGGGAGCATGGGCTGGGTCTTGCCTTAGGTAGCCAAGCCGAAGGGGAACTTTGAGACCTCAGCTTCCAAGAGGTCTTGGGGACCCCACAGTTGACTGACAGCCAGAGGGCACCCCATTCATCCAGGGCCCAGCCCAAAGCTGATGCCCCCTCCCTTGGGGAAGTTGCTTCATCCGCATGGCTTCTCTCTGAGGTATGTCACATTCTGTACCAGCGTGTCTGTCTCGGATCGGATGCCATCCTCTCTCCTGTGTCTGTCTCCCATTTTCCTTCAGTCAGTGGCTCTGTCTCCCTCTCTTTGTCTATGCCTCCCTGTGTGTGTGTGTGTGTATGTGTGTGTCTGTGTATGTGTTTGTGTGTGCGCACGAGTATCTGTCTCCCTCTTGCCATCTTCGAGTCTGTCTCTGAACCTTCGTCTCTTTCTGTCTCTGTGTCTCCTGAAACCGGGCCTCCTGTCCCTTCCTCTGGCCCTGGCCTCTCACAGGTGCTATGATTCTGGCTCTGGCTGATGAACTTGCACCGGCTGGCTGTCTCACTTGGCGTGGGTGTGTGCGAGTGACTGTCCGTGTGCCTGCATGTCATTTGTCTGCTCTCTCAGGAAGGCCCTGTGCTTGGAGGGGGCTCGGGGTAAGGGGGACCTCGGTAGGGTGAAGGGGAAGGGATGACACTCTCCGGTCGACCATGCTGGTGGCTCCCGGAGCATTTGGGCACTGGGCAGGTGCCGGGCAGGATGGGCACTCTGGGCCCAGCTGGGCTGCATCTCCGCCCGCAGGAGGCTCATAGGACCGCAGGCCACAGGGAGCTGCAGGCTGCCAAGCAAGACACCTCTGGGGCCACGTGGCCCTGAGCAGCGAATGGGATGGGGCTGTTGGAGCCACCTAGTGGGGATGGGCCTGGAGAGGCCCAGGCTGTGAGAGTGCAGAGACCTCCGGGCCCCTCATCCAACCCCCCAGCCCCTGCACGCATGCCCGGCCACCTGCTGTGGGCCCCAGAAGCCTTCCAGGCCCAGGTGCCTGCCAGGGGTGGCAGTGTGCAGGGGCAGGGTGGCTTCAGCCAGCCGCCAGGCTGCCGGCCCTGGCTGGCTGGAGTCCGGTGGCGGGTCCTGTGGTGCATGTACAGATCGCGATCAGGGGAGAAGTGCACCTGGCTCTCCTGACTAGCAGGCAGGTCAGAGCAAAATGGAGACGCAGCACAGGGCTTTCAGGGTGCCTGGTGGCAGCCGCCTCTATCTACAACCATACAACCCTGAACAGTCCCAATGTCACCTGATCTCAGAAGCTAAGCAGATTCGGGCCTGGTTAGTACTTGGATATGAGACTGCTTGGGAATACCGGGTGCTGTCGTCTTTTTGCCTCCCCTTGGGCGTGGGGTGGCTCCTCTCAGCCATGCCTATGTGTGGAATCAAGGTGGAATCAAGATTGCCAGGAGAAATATCCATAACTTCAGATACACATGTGACACCACCCTTACAGCAGAAAGTGAAGAACTAAAGAGCCTATTGATGAAAGTGAAAGAGGAAAGTGAAAAAGTTGGCTTAAAGCTCCACATTCAGCATACTAAGATCAGGGCATCTGGTCCTATCACTTCATGGCAAATAGATGGGGAAACAGTGGCTGATTTTATTTTTCTGGGCTCCAGAATCATTGCAGATGGTGACTGCAGCCATGAAATTAAAAGACGCTTACTCCTTGGAAGTAAAATTATGACCCACCTAGACAGCATATTTGGAGAAGGAAATGGCAACCCACTCCAGTGTTCTTGCCTGGAGAATCCCAGGGACGAGGAAGCCTGGTGGGCTACCGTCTATGGGGTTGCACAGAGTCGGACATGACTGAAGTGACTTAGAAGAAGTTAGAAGACAGCATATTAAAAAGCAGAGACATTATTTTGTCAACAAAAGTCTGTCTAGTCAAGGCAATGGTTTTTCCAGTGGTCATGTATGGATGTGAGAGTTGGACTATAAAGAAAGCTGAGTGCATAAGCATTGATGCTTTTGAACTGTGGTGTTGGAGAAGACTCTTGAGAGTCCCTGGGACTGCAAGGAAATCCAACCAGCCTATCCTAAAGGAGATCAGTCCTGGGAGTTCACTGGAATGACTGATGTTGAAGCTGAAACTCCAGTACTTTGGCCACCTGATGCAAAGAGCTGACTCACTGGAAAAGACCCTGATGCTGGAAAAGATTGAGGGCAGGGGGAGAAGGGGACGACAGGGGATGAGATGGCTGGATGGCGTCACTGACTCAATGGATGTGAGTCTGAGTGAACTCCAGGAGCTGGTGATGAACAGGCAGGCCTGGCATGCTGCGATTCATGGGTCGCAAAGAGTCGGACACGACTGAGTGATTGATCTGATCTGATCTGATATTTCATCCCACAGAAGCTCCTTTATTTAGAAGCCATAGAAACACTTCTTTTGGCTACTAGAGGACAGAAGAGTTGTCCTTCTGAGACTATTGCTTTTCATCTCACAGCCACGGGGCATGATCCAGCTGTGTTCCCACTTCCCTTTCTATCTTAAACCTGAGGGATAAATGTCAACCACCTTTAAAAACTGCAAGTTCTTCTGAAATTCATTTCAGCATGCTGGTTCACCTCAGTGCTATACTCAATTCCTTTGAATTTAATCTATTTCCCTCTTTTATCTTTTTATATACCTCACATATTCATAAGCTGCTTATATATTTTTTTGGAACGAAGGTGGATTACCATTCTTTCAGCCAGCGAGTAAACACAGGTCTTAGGATTCCTATACAAAAAGTTTTTCATGTTTCCACCAGCTATCCTTCTATATTTTCCTCCAGGATTCTCTGTGCCCAAATTGCTTTTCTAAAATCAGTCCTCTGTTCAATATCTTGACCATTCACATTTTTAAAGAAAGATAATGGACTTGGACTTCCCTGGTGGTTCAGTGGTTAAGACTCCACTTGCTAATGCTGGGGACAGGAGTTTGATCCCTGGTTCAGAAAGATCCCACATTCCAAGGGACAAGTAAGTCCACGAGTTGCAATGATTGATGCTGGAGTGCCTAGAGCCCATGCTCCACAACAATAGAAGTCACCGCAATGAGAATCCCCAGCACCACAACTAGAGAAAGTCTGCACATAGCGACAAAGACCCAGCCCAGCCAGAAATAAATAAATAAAATTAAATTTTTGGAAAGCATTTACTGAAACAAAGAAAGAAAGGGACTTTCCTGGTGGTCCAGTGGCTAAGACTCCATGTTCCCACTGCACGGGGCCCAGGTTTGATCCCTGGTTGGGGAACTAAAAATCCCACATGTGGCAATGAAGATCCTATGTGCTGCAACTAAGACCAGGAACAGCCAAATAAACATATATACTTTTAAATTTTTTTAAAAAAAGGAAGATTACAGCCTTGATTTTCCAAAGATGCACCAAGAATGATCAAGTCACTCTCATACCTTGACCCTGTTCTCCACGAATTCAAAACTAAAATTAAGTCTCTCTTTACATAAATCTATAAAGTAACATTTGAAGGTTGGTGATGAGCCCTTAAAATGGTCCTCAGGCTCTTTCAGCACACACAGAATTCCATCAAATATAATACTTGCATTCATGTGCTAAGTAGATATTTTATTAATATTTATATCTTTTTCAACAAAAGATCTTCATTTATTCACTCAATATTTAAGTATATACTGTATCCAAAGGTCTTGAAATGTTAGCAGTCTACACAGAAGACAGATAGTAGATACAGATCAGATCTAAACTTAAGTAATTCACATGATAGAGATATGAATAAAATGCCAGGAGGCTCCAGAAAAACCACCGTGATGGGGGTGGGTTGCATCAAATAAGTAAAGGGAAATGAAGAGAGAGAAGATAAGGAGAAAAGATAACTGGAAAGGATCTCTTCTTATTAACGTTTCTGCTACAAACTTCTGGAGCAAGCACATTACTCTCTAACTTCCTTTCCAGCCTGTCCTTCCAGGAGATTTCACTCTACGGACTTCAGATGGTCAGCCGCAGCACCTCAGGCTTCTCTGTGAAGGAAACACAAAGACACTGTAGGAACCGAAGATCCCCAAGAACCCACAACCCCTGAGGCCTCACTGCAGCCTCTGCACCTAGATTCATATAGAGGAAGGTCTATTTCTTCACCAGTAGATGAAGGTGGAGAAAGTCAGTTTCACAAAATGGGTTGTAGAAAAACAGAAGTGCAGTCCCCAAGAAAGGGAGAAAAGTCAGCACCATGAATCTGAATTAGCCTGCCATGTGGATTAGTGGGGCTTCCCAGGTGGCACTAGGGGTAAAGAATCCACCTGCTAATGCAGTAGACAAGGGGACCCCAGTTTAATCCTTGGGTTGGGAAGATGGCAATGGAAACCCACTCCAGTATTCTTGCCTGGAGAATCCCTTGGACAAGGAGACTGGGGGATACAGTCCATAAGTTTGCAAAGAGTCAGACACGACTGAAATGACAGCATGCACACATGGGGATTAGTAACCAGTGTAAAGAAGAGCCAAAAGGCCAAAGAAAAGTCAAAGAAAACCAAGTTGTCAATTTTCTAAGATAGAACCACAAGTCTTTCTTCTTCAGAAAGAAAAATAATCAGTGAGTTCTTTTACTTTAAAACAAAGCTGAAAGAGACCACATGCTACAAACAGCAATTTTAGCTGTGAAGTCACTACACACAGATCACAGTCAAGTGCACTGGAAATATTTTATCACTACTAATAATCACATTATCAGTATTTGCAATTAATATGTATTTTTCAAAAAACGTAGGGTCTATGCATGGTTTTCACTGTGTTACTGACATCCTCACTTGCCTGCTTATGACAGGGAGCATGAATGGTCCCAGAATGAGAATGCCCTGCAGAATCCCACAGAATCACAGTAGGAAAAGTTTTAGCAAGGGCCATTAGACCATTTTGGACAAAACAGTTACTGGGCTCTTGGGTTTATTAACAGATCAGCTGAAGAAAAATAAGTCACTACATTAAACTATTTTCTACTTATCTCCACCATCCTCTTTAAGAATACACATTTTAAAAGGAGACAATATAAAAAGGAGATAATATAAAAGCTGTTATATTAAAAACTGCTACTCTGGGATTTTGCAAGTTATCTAGAATAACAAAGAAAAAATTAGTTTGCAAATGTCTCAGCCTCAATTCCAACTATCATCTCTTACCAAACTAAAATTCATATTATTACTAATTAATTTTCTGTCTAGCGTTCTTCCAGTTTACAAAAAAAAAAAAATCAGTAACATAAAATGTTTCATAACTTTTTTAAACTGCCCTAAAATTTTAGAGGATAATATATATGTTTCAGTTAAAGTTGAGAAGTTCACCCTAGCGATGAAAACAATGAAAACATCACCCTAATCATTGGTGTAAAACACAAGATATGAACAACTATTAAAATATCTCTCTATGAAATTGATTGATTCTACTGTAGCTTCACCTAGCTATTTACTAACCAGTAAGTAACTTCCAGAAAAACATCCACTTCTGCTTTATTGACTACACCAAAGCCTTTGATTGTGTAGATCACAACAAACTAGAAAAATCTTAAAGAAATGGAATACCAGACTACTTTACTGCCTCCTGAGAAATCTGTATGCGGTTCAAGAAGCAACAGTTAGAACTGGACATGGAACAACAGACTGGTTCCAAATTGCGAAAGGAGTATGTCAAGACTGTATATTGTCACCCTGCTTATTTAACTTAGATGTAGAGTACATCATGTGAAATGGCAGGCTAGATAAAGCACAAGCTGGAATCAAGATTTCTGGGAAAAAATATCAGTAACCTCAGATATGCAGATGACACCATCCTTATGGCAGAAAGAAAAGAAGAACTAAAGAGCCTCTTGATGAAAGTGAAAGAGAAGAGTGAAAAAGTTGGCTTAAAACTCAACATTCATAAAATTAAGATCATGGCATGTGGTCCCATCACTTCATCATAAATAGATGAGGAAACAGTGGAAACAGTGAGAGACTTTATTTTCTTGGGCTCTAAAATCATTGCAGATGGGGAATGCAGCCATGAAATTAAAAGACACCTGCTCCTTGGAAGAAAAGCTATGATTAAATTAGACAGCATATTAAAAAGCACAGACATTACTTTGCTGATAAAGGTCTGTCTAGTCAGAATTATGGTTTCTCCAGTAGTCATATATGGACATGAGCGTTGGACTATAAAGAAAGCTGAGCACTGAAGAATTGATGCTTTTGAACTGTAGTGTTGGAGAAGACTCTTGAGTGTCCCTTGGACTGCAAGGAGATCCAACAAGTCTATCCTAAAGGAAATCAGTCCTGAATGTTTATCAGAAGGACTGATGCTGAAGCTGAAACTCCAATACTTTGGCCACCTGATGCAAAGAACTGACTTACTGGAAAAGATCCTGTTGCTTGGAAAGATTGAAGGCAGGAGGAGAAGGGAATTACAGAGGATGAGATGGTTGGATGGCATCACTGACTCAATGGACATGAGTTTGAGAAAGCTCTGGGAGTTGGCGATGGACAGGGAAGCCTGGCATGCTGCAGTCCATGGCTTCACAAAGAGTTGGACATGACTGAGCAACTGAACTGAACTGAAGTAACTTTTAACATAAACAAATAAAAATGTATTTAATAGTATAAATACTTTAAGTTATATAATTTTCCCTTTAAAACTAAATTGTTTTACATGCTTGTTTTTTTTTTTTTTTGGGGGGGGGTTGTTATGTAAGCAACCTCTCATCTCTGAAGATCTACCTCAGCCCTTGATCAACTGTTCTCTGTACCACAAGAAAGTCAAAGTCCTACATAGAACATGTTTCTTATATCACATCTCTTGTTTGTGTTTCTCTTCAGAGAGTATAGTCCATCAAGTAAACACTATGTTTCAAAAGCATTGGCCTTTAAAAGAGGGTACACAGGTTCTGTTGTGGGCCCCCAATCAGTGCCTCAGTGCAAAGAAAGAAGAAGTAAATGCATCACTTCAGGATGAGGAAAAAAACAGAGGCTGTGAGCAGTAGGTCCCCTCTGCAGATCTTTGGACAGTAGTCTAAAATAAAGTTACTGAGGGTATGGGCCACTGTTGGCTTTAAAGGGACTCATGAGGAATATGACTGCATTCTGGATGCTAATCTATGCTATCACACTTAGATAATTCTCAAACTATCCCTATACTGGAGATATTATCCTTACTACCATTTTACAGGTGCAGAAACCAAGGACAGAAGTTAGCGAACTTGCCCAAGGTTACAGGCTGATACACAGCAGAGCCCAAGATCCCTTGTCACCCTCTTCACAGAGGTCCCAGCTAGGCGTCCACCCAACATCTTTCTCTCAATAAGCCAATGGGAATAAAATGCCAAATTCTTAACTCTAACACCATGCTATGATACCATTTAGGAAAATTTGATGAGGGAGAAATTTCTGAATTGTAATAATGCCTTTCTATTTACTCCTTCCTGATGGATCAGATGTCAATATTCCTGATCAGTCCACCAAGAAGAAGCTGCAATTTATTAAGCCAAAATGAAAAAGGAAGCAGGGAATAAGACAACCAAATTCCATAAAAACATTGTTATACAAATGTGATTTTTAATTCAATACAATGAAGTGCTTTTCTAGCTTTGGGCTCCATAAAAAGCTGATGTTAATGTCATGCTACCTTCAAGTACATCAAAAATAACACAAAACGCTTTAGGACAACACAAGGGACAAAAAGAAAAAAGAATCAAAATGAAATATTTTTTAGAAAAATGTTATATTTGAGCAGTGTACAATTTTTTTAATTACTTAAAATTTAGATTTAGTAGAATGTATATCTTCATCTTGCCTCTGTCAATTATCTCTGAAGGCAAAGAAAAAAACTAATAAAGGCTCAAAAAGAGTAGTAAGGGAAGAGCCAGGGAAGGAGGGGAGGTGGCTGCCACCTCTGAAGCCAACAGACAGAAAGTTCCTTTCTGAGCTTTCAGCCCATACAGTGGGTGGCTTCCTTCCAGGTGGGGGCCTCATCTGAACCCCAAAGCAGTGGTTCTCAGACTCTGTATACACAATATTAACTGGATAGCTCTAGCTTCCCAGTGCCCGTAACTATGAAGATAGGGTGTAAGAATTTTCAATTTAACAAGCTTTCCAGTGATTTAGCTTGATTTATATGAAGATTATAATCTAAGAAATAGTTGGAAGAGAAATCCGGACTCACTACTCAGCAGGTGCTTCACAGATATTTGATGTTACTTTCAGAACATACAGTTTCCGTGGTGGCTTAGATGGTAAAGTGTCTGCCTGCAATGCAGGAGACCCAGGTTCGATTCTTGGGTCGGAAAGATTCCCCTGGAGAAGCAAATGGCAATCCATTCCAGCATTCTTGCCTGGAAAATCCCATGGATGGAGGAATCTGATCAGCTACATTCCATGGAGTCACAAAGAGTCGGGAGGAGCAACCCCACGTCCAAGGAGTGGTGGCTGCATGTGTGCTGGAGGGCCTAGAGGGGCTATTCCATGTTCAAGGTCGGGAGGGGCGGTGGTGAGGAGATACCCCTCGTCCAAGGTAAGGACCAGGGGCTGCGCTTTGCTGGAGCAGCTGTGAAGAGATAACCCATGTCTAAGGTAAGACAAACCAAAGTAAGATGGTAGGTGTTGCAAGAGGGCATCAGAAGGCAGGCACACTGAAACTATAATCACAGAAAACTAGTCAACCTAATCACACTAGGACCACAGTCTTGTCTTACTCAATGAAACTAAGCCATGCCCTGTGGGGCCAACCCAAGACGGGTGGGCATGGTGGAGAGGTCGGACACAATGTGGGCCACTGGAGAAGGGAATGGCAAACCACTTCAGTATTCTTGCCTTGAGAACCCCATGAACAGTATGAAAAGGCAAAATGATAGGATAATGAAATAGGAACTCCCCAGGTCAGTAGATGCACAATATGCTACTGGAGATCAGTGGAGAAATAACTCCAGAAAGAATGAAGGGATGGAGCCAAAGCAAAAACAATACCCAGTTGTGGATGTGACTGGTGATAGAAGCAAGGTCCAATGCTGTAAAGAGCAATATTGCATAGGAACCTGGAATGTCAGGTCCATGAAGCAAGGCAAATTGGAAGTGGTCAAACAGGAGATGGCAAGAGTGAATGTCGACATTCTAGGAATCAGCAAACTAAAATGGACTGGAATGGGTGAATTTAACTCAGATGATCATTATATCTACTACTGCGGGCAGGAATCCCCTAGAAGAAAAGGAGTAGCCATCATGGTCAACAAAAGAGTCCGAAATTCAGTACTTGGATGCAATCTCAAAAACGACAGAATGATCTCTGTTCGATTCCAAGGCAAACCATTCAATATCACAGTAATCCAAGTCTATGCCCCAACCAGTAACTCTGAAGAAGCTGAAGTTGAACGGTTCTATGAAGACCTACAAGACATTTTAGAACACCCAAAAAAGATGTCCTTTTCATTATAGGGGACTGGAATGCAAAAATAGGAAGTCAAGAAACACCTAGAGTAACAGGCAGATTTGGCCTTGGAATACAGAATGAAGCAGGGCAAAGACTAATAGAGTTTTGCCAAGAAAATGCACTGGTCATAGCAAACACCCTCTTCCAAGAAGACAAGAGAAGACTCTACACATGGACATCACCAGATGGTCAACACCGAAATCAGATTGATTATATTCTTTGCAGCAAAAGATGGAGAAGCTCTATACAGTCAACAAAAACAAGACCAGGAAATGACTGTGGCTCAGATCATGAACTCCTTATTGCCAAATTCAGACTTAAATTGAAGAAAGTATGGAAAACCACTAGACCATTCAAGTATGACCTAAATCAAATCCCTTATGATTATACAGTGGAAGTGAGAAATAGATTTAAGGGACTAGATCTGATAGATAGAGTGCCTGATGAACTATGGACAGAGGTTCATGACACTGTACAGGAGACAGGGATCAAGACCATCCCCATGGAAAAGAAATACAAAAAAGCAAAATTGCTGTCTGAAGAGGCCTTACAAATAGCTGTGAAAAGAAGAGAAATGAAAAGCAAAGGAGAAAAGGAAAGATATAAGCATCTGAATGCAGAGTTTCAAAGAATAGCAAGAAGAGATAAGAAAGCCTTCCTCAGCGATCAATGCAAAAAAAATAGAGGAAAACAACAGAATGGGAAAGACTAGAGATCTCTTCAAGAAAATTAGAGATACCAAGGAAACATTTCATGCAAAGATGGGCTCAATAAAGGACAGAAATGGTATGGACCTAACAGAAGCAGAAGATATTAAGAAGAGGTGGCAAGAATACACAGAAGAGTTGTACAAAAAAGATCTTCACAAACCAGATAATCACAATGATGTGATCACTGACCTAGAGCCAGACATCCTGGAATGTGAAGTCAAGTGGGCCTTAGAAAGCATCACTACGAACAAAGCTACTGGAGGTGATGGAATTCCAGTTGAGCTATTTCAAATCCTGAAAGATGATGCTGTGAAAGTGCTGCACTCAATATGCCAGCGAATTTGGAAAACTTAGAGGTGGCCACGGGACTGCAAAAGGTCAGTTTTCATTCCAATCCCAAAGAAAGGCAATGCCAAAGAATGCTCAAACTACTGCACAATTGCACTCATCTCACATGCTAGTAAAGTAATGCTCAAAATTCTCCAAGCCAGGCTTCAGCAATACCTGAACTGTGAACTTCCAGATGTTCAAGCTGGTTTTAGAAAAGGCAGAGGAACCAGAGATCAAGTTGTCAACATTCGCTGGATCATCAAAAAAGCAAGAGAGTTCCAGAAAAACATTTATTTCTGCTTTATTGACTATGCCAAAGCTTCTGACTGTGTGGATCACAATAAACTGTGGAAAATTCTTAAAGAGATTGGAATACCAGAGCATCTGACCTGCCTCTTGAGAAACCTATATGCAAGTCAGATAGCAACAGTTAGAACTGGACTTGGAACAACAGACTGGTTCCAAATAGGAAAAGGAGCACGTCAAGGCTATATATTGTCACCTTGCTTACTTAACTTTTATGCAGAGTACATCATGAGAAACGCTGGGCTGGAATAAGCACAAGCTGGAATCAAGATTGCCGGGAGAAATATCAATAACCTCAGATATGCGGATGATGCCACCCTTAGGGCAGAAAGTGAAGAGGAACTAAAAAGCCTCTTGATGAAAGTGAAAGTGGAGAGTGAAAAAGTTGGCTTAAAGCTCAACATTCAGAAAACAAAGATCATGGCATCTGGTCCCATCACTTCGTGGGACATAGATGGGGAAACAGTGGAAACAGTCAGACTTTATTTTTGGGGGGGTCCAGAATCATTGCAGATGGTGACTGCAGCCATGAAATTAAAAGCCGCTTACTCCTTGGAAGAAAGTTATGACCAACCTAGATAGCATACTGAAAAGCAGAGACATTACATTGCCAACAAAGGTCCATCTAGACAAGGCTATGGTTTTTCCAGTAGTCATGTATGGATGTGAGAGTTGGACTGTGAAGAAGCCTGAGCACTGAAGAATTGATGCTTTTGAACTGTATTGGGGAAGATTCTTGAGAGTCCCTTGGACTGCAAGGAGATCCAACAAGTCCATTCTGAAGGAGATCAGCCCTGGGATTTCTTTGGAGGGAATGATGCTAAAGCTGAAACTCCATTACTTTGGCCACCACATGCGAAGAGTTGACTCATTGGAAAAGACTCTGATGCTGGGAGGGATTGGGGGCAGGAGGAGAAAGGGACGACAGAGGATGAGATGGCTGGATGACATCACTGACTCGATGGATGTGAGTCTGAGTGAACTCCGGGAGTTGGTGATGGACAGGGAGGCCTGGCATGCTGCATTCATGGGTCGCAAAGAGTCGGACACGACTGAGTGACTGAACTGAACTCAGAACATACACTCTTTCCATGGGCCTACCTGTGTCAGCATCCATAGGCCTGTGTTCTTCATCAGGAGGTTTAGATGGTGGCCAAGCAGCTGGGACTCTCCTGGGAAACTGCCCTTTGATATAATCCAGTGAGTGTGTGGGTTGACTAACTGCAGCCCATGTGTAAAGTTGATCTAGCTGTATTAAAAAAAAAATAAGCTACTTTAATTTAATCATGAAAAATGGAGTCTTCTTAACTGATACTTTTAACACCATGTCTATCATAAATATATGTGTGGTAGGCATATATGTAGATGCAAACATACATAAAACAGGAAACAGCATTTTGCACTATTCGATGTAGATTTATCACATAAACTTTCTTTCACACTTTTTTTTTTTCATAACCATATGTGTTTCAACTTCTATGGTAAAATTTAAGTCTCTTTCTTTGGAGGTACAAGGCCATGTGTGTCTGCAGGGAATTACAAGGTCAGAAAATCCACTCAATCACAGAGTTCCCTGACTAAGCATCTTCAATGCAGTGGAATATGATTTCCCTTTGAAACACTTGTGTAAACACTTGTGGCAAAATCAGAGAACAGGCAGTACTGGGCACTCAAGAACAATAAATAGCTTTTCGCCTTCAACAACAGAAAGCCCAAGAAACTAAATATCCTCAATCAAGGTCGGGAACAGTTTGGGAGAGGAACTATAAAGAAATGTGAACTTGCCAAGAAAAAAATAACTGGACAGGAATCTGGCAAAGAAAGCTCTTCCCAGCTGGAGACCAACAGAATCTGGACAGAGTGAGAAGCAGGCTCATAGCTACACCTTGTTCCAGGAAGCCAAGTGGGAACCTTAGAAAGGAGGCCACTCTGAGGCTGTAGAGAACCTCAGAAACTGCCCGCTAAGATTTCAGGGTAACAGGTGCTTCAGGATGCAGGCACCAATGTACAAAAGCCCTGAGTTCTCTTCATGACATCCTCCTTACTCACAGTTATATTTCCCTAAACCTTTTGATCAACACAGCAAATAAAGCAGAGAGAGTAATTGAGTGGTAGAAACAAAACCAAAAACATAATGTAAACACCATGCTGAGACTGAACTTGAGTCAACCAATGGAGAGGCATTGCTATTTCCAAAGAGTTGCTTCACAAATTAATTGAAGAACTTCCTAAAATATTCTTCAGTGTCAACAGTAAAATACAATGTATATATCAGTTTAAGCTTCACCTTTAGGGACATTCACTGCCCCTATCCAAGAACTCAGATTCTCAGGTCTCATTCAGGAAGGGTCCCACTGTAGACCCTTCAGCCAGTCACATCTTTCACTTACCTACATCTTGATTGACACCAGGTCTACTAAATAACAGAAATAACTTTTTAATGGAAAAATGAGTGGTTTAATTAACATGATATTACAAATGAGCTCTCATTGGTAAAAGTAAAGGAATTCAATGGACATGGACCAGCAAATCCCTGTCCAGGGATTAGACATCAGAGAATATCCTCATTCTGGCAAGAATAAGGTGAAATGTGGGCAAGGGGCAATATCAAGGCTCAATGTTCCCTTCACATCCACAAAATGTGACCCTCTCATGTAAGGAGCAGCCAAGCACCTGGCAGGGGAGCAAGCTGTATGTTTCCCAAAAGGGGGACTCTGACTTAGAGAGCTTCATCATCCTAATAATAAACCCACTCAGTCTCAGACTTCATTTGCCCCACAGAAAAGAGTCAGCGCCAGCAGCCATGGGGACAAGTGGTTTCACTCAGGATTTCATCATTCAGCAAATACGAAGTTTGCTAAAAGTGCTCCGTAAAAGCCTACATAAACCACAAACAACCTGGCCAGTCCTGCAGTCTTTCAGCCCCACCCCAGGACTGGAACACATACAGACCTGTAAGGTGACAAAACCTCTCTTTCATTGTACGGCTCCACAAGCAGGGAATAAGCAAGCACTAAGTTCTGTTATAGTTTTTCAAGAATCAAATGTCAACTCTTCCACCTGTCCTTTTTCTATAACCCTCCTATTCATCCTCCCAAATTCATCTCCCCACATGTCCTAAATCAAGCTCCACTCCACTGTAATGCCCCAACCTAGCCTTCCCCATGCACAGCATCTAACCAAAGATTAAATCCCACTGGGTTCTCCACCCAACTCCCAAATCACAGCATGTTAGTCCCGCCTCTTGTTGACAGTTAACAGCATGCAATCCAGGTCAGTGACTGAACACGTTTCTGAGTACACTTCGCCATCCCTTAACCGCCTGAACTACTTCAGCACATGAAGTGTGTACACAAGTCCTGTAAAATTCCCAAGCACTCCATAAAAGCCATTTAATGTCTACTGAATTAACACACTTGTCAGATAAGAAGAAAAAGCAAGAGAGATGGTTAATCAATATGAGAACAGCTGGAGCTGTGATCTCATTTTTTTCATCTGCTTATTAACAAAAGTACCAGAGGGGTACTTTGTGTGCATTAAATGGAAAACAAAGGTGTCAAGCAATCCATTATATCTAAACCTATTCACAACTGTACCATGTTAAAAAAAAAAAAAATGGGGCAGACAAAACTCCTAGGATAGAACCAGAACTGCATCCCAGACACATCTCCTAACTTTAGAATACCTTCATGTCCTCACCAGTAACTCAGAAACAATGCCTGTTCTTGTCTTTCTACAGGACTGGAGTGAGCAGGGCAAATGCTACATGAAAAGAGCTGTGTAAACCACATGGTATAACTCAAACATAACTACCACAACAGCTACTTGCTTTGATTTCTTTTTTATTTTTGGTACATTAAATTTACTCATAATAATTCTAAAAATGAACAATTTTGCCTTTTTAACAAAGTATAATAAAACTCCCTAAACAATACTTGATATTTACAATTCAAAATCAAATTAGCATAATATTAAATATTTACAAAACTGTATCTTTTAAAGGGCTTCCCTAGTAGCTCAGATGGTAAACAATTTGCCTGCAATGCAGGAGACCTGGATTTGATCCCTGGATTCGGAAGATCCCCTGGAGAAGAGAATGGCTACCCACTCCAGTATTTTGGCCTGGAGAATTCCATGGACTGTATAGTCCATGCAGTTGCAAAGAGTCAGACACAATTGAGCAACTTTCACTATCTTTAAAATATATATAAGTTTTTTAAATTTTAATTGGAGGCTAATTACAATATTGTAGTGGTTTGCCATACATTGACATGAATCAGCCATGGGTGTACATGTGTTCCCCATCCTGACCCTCCCTTCCCATCCCGTCCCTCAGGGTCACCACAGCACACCAGCTGTGAGCACCCTGTCTCATGCATCAACCTGGACTGGCGATCCATTTCACATACGATAATATACATGTTTCAATGCTATTCTCTCAAATTATCCCACCTGCACTTTTTCCCATGGAGTCCAAAAGTCTGTTCTTTACATCTATGTCTCTCTTGCTGTCTCGCATATAGGGTCATTGTTACCATCTTTCTAAATTCCATATATATGCATCAATATACTGTATTGGTATTTTTCTTTGACTTAACTCTCTCTGCATAATAGGTTCCAGAAGTTACATACAACTTTGTAGAACTGACGTAAAAGAATGGCTCAAAAATTGGAGATTTTTCCTTCATTCCTAAAAAAAAAAATGCATCCAAGAAGCTGTGAAGATTCTTGAGAACATGAGGCCTTTAGTTTCAGTACCAGTGCCTGTCTTTGTGCATCTAAGAACTTTGCACAGGTGAGGGGCTACTTACAACACTGGGATGGATTGGCCGGAGCTCCACTCTCTCCAGTAGTAGTATAGTAACACTGATCTTTGACCTCAACCAGCACAATATGTAGTTTGCACATGTTGATTAAAGATGTTCAGTTTGATTCAGAACCTTGAGACTCAATTACTTAATTGAGCCTCTTCAGAACCCTTGGCTGTAAATGTCACTTGCCTCACTTTCTGGGAGTCATCTACACTTTTGAAAGGACAGCCAACCTGCTCAGGTGCCCCAGGCCCATCGACTCGGACAGGTAGTCAAGCTAAGCAGGGACATGGTTTCCCTTACAATGTTTAAGGCTCTTCAACATGTAATGCCATCAGTTACCAGTGTGTAAAACAAACAAGGCATCAAATAAGCCACCACAGAGGCAGGAAGAGTGACAGGGACAGGGATGTGAGGAGGGTGCAACCCAGTTCCCACTTAGCAAATGCTCACTAGAAACAATGGAGTGAGTGGACAGATGCAAATCTCCATCAGTTTGTGCTCAAACAGGAATGCATTATAGCTGTACAACATTAGGCAAAGTTACTACCCACTATGCTCCTCCACATGTAGTGTGCAATTTAATTAACTATGTGACCTTCCTTTGATAAAGGACCTAGAGTTCTAAGTAGTGGATTAAAATACTGAACCTACTAACTGCTAACAAGCTGACTCATGTAATTTTGGAGGATTATAAATAATGTTGGTTTTTTAAAATGCCCAATCATATATATGTATTTATTATTCTAGGTGCTAGCTCCCATTTTCTCAGTGCTCTTTAGCAATTAGAAGTTTTTAGCATTTATATCCTTTCCAATGTTCAATATTATAATATAAAAACTAGAAAGTAAGGTAGAAAATTGAGGATTCTGCTTAAAAACAACAACAACGAGAAGATTAGTGTTTTGTCCTCATGGTGTATTCTACTTTATTCTGTATATGCCACTTTCTCCATTCTTGGAGATACAAAATGCGAGTACAAACTTTAAAATATGACAAATTACACGGAGAAAATTGGCTGGCGCCACAACTACCTGGTTGCCACAGCATTTGGAAACTGAGCCCACAATTTCAGAAAAACGATTACGTAGTTGAAAGCGTCAGTCTGGTCTGTTTCTAGCTGATGAGGACATCTGAGGAAATGCCAAATGCTCTTTAGGCTCACTGACTGTGGTTGCTTCTGGAGAGAAACTTCATAAGAGAGAAAACACTGCTAGCAAATATTCCCAAATTCAAGTAAGGGGTTCACTTGAGAACAGGTCTCATGGGTAGGCAGCTGAATGCTTTGTGTTCTGTGTGTCTCATGTTTATGTTTTGCCATTCTCAATTCAGAATGGCCTCATTGGAGATAGTACTCAGCACATGAACTTCAAAGACACCTGGAAATTTCTCTAAGACTTCTGATGACTGAAACACAGCTATACAATGTCTAAACTCATTTCCTTCAATTAGAATTTCATACTTAAAGTTTGTTTTAATTTTTTTTGCCATGTTTAGTATAATAATGCTAACTTTTTACATTTATCAAAGTAGTTATAAGGGGGTGGGCAGGGCTGAATTAAGGGACGTGTCCAGAGATGGCTATGGACTTAGAAAGTCATTTTAGGCACCATGTCTGCTGATGGCAGGGCTGTGTTCCCGACCAGTTGGTTGTTTGGCCTGAGGTGTCCCAGGACTGAAACTTACAGGCTGTTGAGTGGAGCCAGGTCTCCATATCAGGGGCCCAAAGTATCTGCCTCTGACTCCAGCCAGAGTTCACATAGGCCCCTGCTGTGTCTGCCATCAGCTTTTATGACTCCAGAGAGAGCTACAGTCACCTCTTTGCCTCTCCAGGAGACCCTCCTAGACAGGCATTGTGATAAAACTGAAAAAATTCAACTTGGGGAAACAAGATTTGATGTCTGGATTCCAAGCCAGAGGCAGGCCTGCCCAGCTTGAAGCTTTGCTCTTCAGAACACAGGCACAAGTCACCCCTAACAAGAAATCAACACAAACAACCCAACCAACATTTCCCTCCAAGGGCAAAAACCAAAAGGAAGAAGTAACACAACCCTAAATCTTGAGAAACGGAGACCTCAAGTGGAGCAAGTAAGAAAAAAAGTGACGAAAAGAAAGAGAAGTATAGTGCAAATGAAAGAGCAATCAGAAACTCACAAGACCAAATAAATGAAGAGGAAATAACCAATCTCCCTGAAAGAGAATTCAGAATAATTAAAGATGCTCTGAAGACTTGAAAATAGAGTGGAGAAAGTACAAGAAGCATTTAACTCAGTTAATACAATCTCCAAGGACATAGAAGAAATAAAGAATAAGCAAACACAAATGAACAACAAAATTACTGAAATTAAAAACACTCTAGAAGGAACCAATAGCAAAATAACTGACAAAGGAACAGCTAAGTGAGCTGGAGGACAGAGTGGTGGAAATAACTGCTGAAGCACAGAATAAAGGGAAAGGAATTAAAAGATTGAGGATAGCCTCAGAGACCTTTGGGACAATATTAAATCAACATTCGAGTTATAGGGGTACCAGAGGAAGGAAAAAAAGACACTGAGAAAATTTTTGAAGAAATTATAGTTGAATCCCCCACATGGGAAAGAAAATAGTCAATCAAGTTCAAGAAGCACAGAGAGTCCCATAGAGGATAAACCCAAGGAGAAACACACTGATACACATATTAATCAAGCTAACAGAGATTAAGCACAAAGAAAGAATATTATGTGCAGCAAGGGAAAAGCAACAAGTAACATACAAGAGAAAACTCATACGATTAACAGTGGATCTTTCAGCCGAAACTCTGCAGACCAGAAGGGAATGGCAGGATATATTTAAAGTACTGAAAGAGAAAAATCTACAACCAAGATTACTATACCTGGCAAAGATCTTATTCAAAATTGATAAAGTCAAAAGCTTCACAGACAAGAAGTTAAGAGAATTCAGCACCACCAAACTAGCCTTGAAACAAACAATAAAGGGACTTTACATAGCCAGTAAATACAAGAGAAAAGAAAGACCTACAAAAACAAACTCAAAATAATCAAGAAAATGTCAATAAGAACATATGTATAAATAATTACCTTAAATGTAAATGGATTAAACGCACTAACCAAAAGGTACACACTGACTGAATGGATACAAAAACAAGATCTATTTGTATGCTTCCTCCAGGAGACCCACTTCAGACCTAGAGACACATACAGACTGAAAGTAAAAGGATGGGAAAAGATATTCCATGTGAAAGGAAACCAAAAGGAAGCCAGAGGGCAATCCTTATTTCAGAAAAACAAATAGACTTTAAAATAAAGAATATTATAAGAGACAAAAAAGGACATTGCATAATGATCAAGGGATCAATCCAAGAAGAAGACATAACAATTGTAAATATTTATGCACCTAACATAGGAGCATCTAAATACATAAGGCAAACACTAACAGGCTTAAGACAGAAAATCTACAGCAACATAATAATAGTAGGGGACTTTAACACCCCACTTACACCAAAGCACAGATCATCAAAACACAGAATCAATAAGGAAACTCAAACCTTAAATAAAACATTAGACCAAATGGATCTAATTGATGTCTTCAGGACTTTTACTCCAAATGCAGAATACACTTTCTTCTCATTGCATATTGAACATTCTCCAGGATAGACTATATCTTGGGCCACAACTCAAGCTTCAGTAAATTTAAGAAAATTGAAATTGCATCAAGTGTTTCCTCTGACTGCAACACTATGAGACTAGATATCAACTACAGGGGGGAAAACTGCAAAAACACAAACTCAGGGAGATTAAACAATATGTTATTAAGTAACAAAGAGGTTACTGAATTAATTCTTCAAGAGATGGGAATACCAGACCACCTGTCCTGCCTCCTGAGAAATCTGTATGCAGGCCAGGAAGCAACAGCTAGAACTGGACATGGAAAAATGGACTGGTTCCAAATTGGGAGAGAAGTATGTCAAGGCTGTATATTATCACCATGCTTATTTAATTTATATGCAGATTATGTCATAAGAAACGCTGGGCTGGATTATGCGCAAGCTGGAATCAGGGTTGCCAGGAGAAATATCAATAACCTCAGATATGCAGATGATACCATCCTATGGCAGAAAGTAAAGAAGAACTAAACAGCCTCTTGATGAAACTGAAAGAAGAGAGTGAAAAAGTTGGCTTAAAACTCAACATTCAGAAAATGAAGATCATGGCATCTGGTCCCATCATTTCATGGGAAATAGATGGGGAAACAGTGGAAACAGTAATAGACTTTATTTTGGGGGGCTCCAAAATCACTGTGGATGGGGACTGCAGCCATGAATTAAAAGACACTTGCTCCTTGGAAGAAGAGTTATGACCAACCTAGACAGCATATTAAAGAGCAGAGACATTACTTTACCAACAAAGGTCTGTCTAGTCAAAGCTATGGTTTTTCCAGTAGTCATGTATGGATGTGAGAGTGGGACCATAAAGAAAGCTGAGCGCCGAAGCATTGATGCTTTTGAACTGTGGTGTTGGAGAAGACTCTTGAGAATCCCTTGGACTGCAAGGAGATCCACCCATCATTAAGGAAATCACTCCTGAATATCCATTGGAGGGACTGATGCCGAAACTGAAACTCCAATACTTTGGCCACCTGATGCGAAGAGCTGACTCATTGGAAAAGACCTTAATTCTGGGAAAGATTGAGGGCAGGAGGAGAAGTGGACAACAGAGTATGAGATGGTTGGATGGCATCACCGACTCAATGGACATGAGTTTGAGTAAACTCTGGGAGTTGGTGATAGCATGCCAGGGAGGCCTGGCATGCTGCAGAATATACAATTGGGCAAAGACAGCCTCTTCAATAAGTAGTGCTGGTAAAACTGGACAGCTACCTGCAAAACAATGAAATTAGATCACTACCTAATGCCATACAAAAATAAACTCAATATTTAGTCCTCAATAGGACTAAAGACCTAAATGTAAGACCAGAAACTATCAAACTCTAAGAGGAAAGCATAAGCAGAACACTCGATGACATAAATCAAAGCAAGATCTTCTATGACCCACCTCCTAGAGTAATGGAAATAAAAACAAAAATAAACAAGTAGGACTTAATTAAACTTAAAATCTTTTGAACAGCAAAGGAAACTACAAACAAGTTGAAAAGAGAACCCTCAGAATGGGAGAAAATAATAGCAAAGGAAACAACTGACAAAGAATTAATTTCCAAAATATATAAACAGCTCATAGAACTCAATACCAGAAAAGCAAATAACCCAATCAAAAAGTGGGAAAGGGACCTGAAGAGACATCTCTTCAAAGAAGACATACAGATGGCTAACAAGCACAGGAAAAGATGCTGAACATCACTCATTATTAGAGAAATGAAAATCAAAACTACAATGAGATACCACATTACAGCAGTCAGAATGGCCATCATCAAAAACTACAAACAAGAAATGCTGGAGAGGGTGTGGAAAAAAAAATGGAAGGCTCTTGCATTGCTGGTGGGAATGTAAACTGATACAGCCACTATGGAAGATTGTATGGAGATTCCTTGAAAAGCTAGGAATAAAACCACCATATGACCCAGCAACCCCACTCCTAGGCATATACCCTGAGAAAACCAAAATTGAAAAAGACACATGTATCCCAAGGTTCATTAGAGCACTATTTACAATAGCTAGAAAATGGAAGCAACCTAGATGTCCATCGACAGATGATTGGATAAAGAATCTGTAGTACATATATACAGTGGAATACTACTCAACCATAAAAAGGAACGCATTTGAATCCATTCTACTGAGGTGGATGAACCTAGAGCCTATTACACAGAGTGAAGTAAGTCATCAAGAGAAATATAAATATTGTGTGCTGACACATACATATGGAATCTTAAGAGATGGCACTGATGAATTTATTTTCAGCACAGTGACGGATGGAAAATCAGACAGAGAACAGAGCTATGGTCATGGGGGGAGGAGAGGAGGGAGAAGGGGAGATGTATAGAGAGAATAACATAGAAATTTACAATACTATATGTAAAATAGATAGCCAATGGAAATTTCCTGTATGACTCAGGGAACTGAAACATGGGCTCTGTGACAGGCTGAAAGGTTAGATGGGGAGGGAGATGGGAGGGAGGTCCAGGAGGGAGGGGACATGGGCGTACCTATGGCTGATTCTTATTGATGTATGACAGAAAACCACAAAATTCTGTAAAGCAATTATCCTTCAATTAAAAAATTAAAACAAAAAGTTTAGGCAGGTGGCAGCCATTGTTGTCTGGAAACACATGAATAACCAGACATCTTCAAGAACATTCTTGAGTTTCAGAACTGTAAATTGTTCTGTGAGGAATAAATGTATTCAGTCCTTCCCTAAAAAACATGACAATATCATTTGAAAAATAGTATTCAACTACATGAAACAGTATAAATTTCACAGAAGAATAAAATAAATTAGACTTAAAAAAATAGCTATAAGGGTAACAATAATTTCATTCCCAAATACTAACCATTAAAACAATCAAAAAAAAAAAAAAACCATAAACATTATTTTGTTTCTTTTGTGATGTGACAGTGTTCAACAATTTCATTGTGCTGAAATAGAATTTATTTAGAATAGTTCTTTGTTTTTTAAAAAATGAACATTGGGGTACACGTACCTCTTTCAATTCTGGTTTCCTCAGTGTGTATGCCCAGCAGTGGGATTGCAGGATCATAAGGCAGTTCTAGTTCCAGTTTTTTAAGGAATCTTCACACTCTTCTCCATAGTGGCTGTACTAGTTTGCATTCCCACCAACAGTGTAAGAGGGTTCCCTTTTCTCCACACCCTCTCCAGCATTTATTGCTTGTAGACTTTTGGATAGCAGCCATTCTGACTAGCGTGAAATGGTACCTCATTGTGGTTTTGATTTTCATTTCTCTGATAATGAGTGATATTGAGCATCTTTTCATGTGTTTGTTAGCCATCTGTATGTCTTCTTTGGAGAAATGTCTGTTTGGTTCTTTGGCCCATTTTTTGATTGGTTTATTTATTTTTCTGGAATTGAGCTGTAGGAGTTGCTTATATATTTTTGAGATTAGTTGTTTGTCAGTTGCTTCATTTGCTATTATTTTCTCCCATTTTGAAGGCTGTCTTTTCACCTTGCTTATAGTTTCCTTTGTTATGCAGAAGCTTTTAAGTTTAATTAGGTCCCATTTCTTTATTTTTGCCTTTATTTCCAATATTCTGGGAGGTGGGTCATAGAGGATCCTGCTGTGATGTGTGTCGGAGAGTGTTTTGCTTATGTTCTCCTCTAGGAGTTTTATAGTTTCTGGTCTTATGTTTAGATCTTTAATCCATTTTGAGTTTATTTTTGGAAAATTTTGCCTTTTAGCACTTAACTTTTTAATCTGTGTTTGATTAGAATAACCACATATTTCCTGTATTTTAAAAAATCCTGTTTAGAGGAAGTAAAAATTGTTATATATGTACACAACACTGTCACAGAATGAACACAAAATCTTTGCTTTACTAAAAGAAGCTAGTTGAGCAAACTGTAATCAGCAAAGTTCCCTGAGTATTTGTGCCAACTGTCACTACACTGTGAATCCAATTAAAACTGCCCTGTGGGATTTCTCAACCAGCCACGTTTGTCATTTTCTCTATTTTGTTTCTGTTAAACACTTCAGAAATGTATGTTATCTTCCCAAGTAGGATATGTAAGTTCCTTGCCCCTAGTCACCAACCACACCCTATCACCCCTTGTTTTCCCCCTGATATTTGTATACGTAACAGACATGCAGTGAGTGTTAAGGAATTTCAAGGGTCAAGCTGAATAAAAATTATCTTTTAATGACTTAAACCATAGTTATATATCTGAGTAAAAATAGGAACATGCTTCCCTGACACTACTCCACTTCTTAAATTCTTAAAGTCTGCTTTGGCTTTTGTTGAACTGGATCATTTCTTCCTATTAAAGAAAACAAACAGAAGCTTCCTACCCTAGGAAGATCAGAAGATTAAAAACCACAATGTAAAAGCAACATAAATGGGCCACAAACCCATTTTTCTCAAAAAAAAAAAAAAAAAGGAAAGTTTCTTTTAGCAGATTTTCTCTAACTTTTTACTGGATTATAAATAATATCAGGTTGGTTCTTCTTCTTCAGTTCTTGTCTCCTTGTGGCAAAGAGTTGAAACAACACACCAGTTATATCTCAAGCAGGAAGGATGTATCGGGCAAGCAACAAACAGTACACTCTGTAGGCCTGAGAGTAGAACAGCACCCTCAGGAGTGGCTCTGTCATTTCGGCTTCTCTCTTCCCTTGTACCCTCCCCTGAGCAGGTTCCTGGGGCCTGACTGGTTACACTCTATGCAAATAGGGGAAAGTACATACATACACCCAAAACCAATCAGGAAAGAGGGTATATTTTCAAGGAAGGGAGCCTGTTGGGTGCCTTTTCTGCCAGAGGTTCCCACTTAGGTCCATGGCTTCCCCTTTTCATGGGCTTTTCTTTTTTTCCTTCTAGTCACTGCTCCTTCTGACCACCATCTTGAACCCCGTTTCCCTATTCTAACTACCTAACCATAATAACCCCCAAATAACTCAGAGTTGTAACTGATAGTTTAGAGCACACACTACGAAATGATAGTAACTGGAGCAAGGCAGTCTAAGAGGGCTTCGCTGAAATTTTTCTACTTAAAGAGGAGAGCTGGGTTCTGTGGCAGTGCTGTTGTACAGGAAAACCTCATCCCCTTCAGCCTGTAGTTAAAGCAGAGTCTCAATTACTCCCTGGGAGGCATGGTTGCCTTCCCACTGATGCTCCGAGGACCGTCAGTGAGTGGATATGTGCTGCCCTACATGTGGCAATCATTTTAGTCTGGGCACTTCCCTCTCCGTTCTCAGCACTGCCCCAGCTCAAGTGTCTGTCAAGGCCAAAAGGTTTGTATTTGTGTGTATCTAGACATTCCAGCAAGTGCATTCTCCTGCCAAACATCAAAAGTTTGACTGAGGGCAAAAAATGTAAAAAGTGTCACAAAGTATGGCACACATCCATTTCTTTACACCTACAGTTCACCTGTGGCTGTTGCTTGATGGTTTTCTTCAGTAGCATGCTTGTATTTCTTTCTTTTTTTAGTGTATCTATTATAGGCTTTTGACTTGTGGTTTTCATGGGTTCATATGTATTTTCCTGTAACTGTAACTATTTGTTTTAAATTGATAGTCACATTCAGAAAGATCTATATTTTTTGTTCCCCTCCCCTACTGTTTGTGTTTTAGATGTCATCTTGGTGATCTTCACATTTATCTCATCACTATTTATTGTAATTACAGTTGATTTTAGCACTCTTTTGTCTTTTATTTTCATACTTGGTTTAAGCACTTGATCCTCAGTTCTTACTATATGTTGGCCTTTCCTAGTTGGATTTTCCCTTTCCTATAAATTCTTACTTTTTTTACACTTAGAGAAGACTCTTTTTATGGTTCAGTTCATTTCAGTCGCTCAGTCGTGTCTGACTCTTCGCAACCCCATGAATTGCAGCACGCCAGGACTCCCTGTCCATCACCAACTCCCGGAGTTCACTCAGACTCACGTCCATCGAGTCAGTTATATCATCCAGCCATCTCATCCTCTGTCGTCCCCTTCTCCTCTTGCCCCCAATCCCTCCCAGCATCAGAGTCTTTTCCAATGAGTCAACTCTTCACATGAGGTGGCCAAAGTACTGGAGTTTCAGCTTTAGCATCATTCCTTCCAAAGAAATCCCAGGGCTGATCTCCTTCAGAATGGACTGGTTGGATCTCCTTGCAGTCCAAGGGACTCTCAAGAGTCTTCTCCAACACCAAAGTTCAAAAGCATCAATTCTTCGGTGCTCAGCCTTCTTCACAGTCCAACTCTCACATCCATACATGACCACAGGAAAAACCATAGCCTTGACTAGACGGACATTTGTTGGCAAAGTAATGTCTCTGCTTTTTAATATGCTATCTAGGTTGGTCATAACTTTCCTTCCAAGGAGTAAGCATCTTTTAATTTCATGGCTGCAGTCACCATCTGCAGTGATTTTGGAGCCCAGAAAAATAATAAAGTCTGACACTGTTTCCACTGTTTCCCCATCTATTTCCCATGAAGTGATGGGACCAGATGCCGTGATCTGCGTTTTCTGAATGTTGAGTTTAAGCCAACTTTTTCCCTCTCCACTTTCACTTTCATTAAGAGGCTTTTGAGTTCCTCTTCACTTTCTGCCATAAGGGTGCTGTCATCTGCATATCTGAGGTTATTGATATTTCTCCCAGCAATCTTGATTCCAGCTTGTGTTTCTTCCAGTCCAGCATTTCTCATGATGTACTCTGCATAGAAGTTAAATAAGCAGGGTGACAATATACAGCCTTGACGCACTCCTTTTCCTATTTGGAACCAGTCTGTTGTTCCATGTCCAGTTCTAACTGTTGCTTCTTGACCTGAATACAAATTTCTCAAGAGGCAGATCAGGTGGTCTGGTATTTCCATCTCTTTCAGAATTTTCCACAGTTTATTGTGATCCACACAGTCAAAGGTTTTGGCATAGTCAATAAAGCAGAAATAGATGTTTTTCTGGAACTCTCTTGCTTTTTCCATGATCCAGTGGATGTTGGCAATTTGATCTCTGGTTCCTCTGCCTTTTCTAAAACCACCTTGAACATCAGGAATTTCATGGTTCACATATTGCTGAAGCCTGGCTTGGAGAATTTTGATCATTACTTTACTAGCATGTGAGATGAGTACAAGTGTGCAATAGTTTGAGCATTCTTTGGCATTGCCTTTCTTTGGGATTGAAATGAAAACTGCCCTTTTTCAGTCCTGTGGCCACTGCTGAGTTTTCCAAATTTGCTGGCATATTGAGTGCAGCACTTTCACAGCATCATCTTTCAGGATTTGAAATAGCTCAACTGGAATTCCATCACCTCCCCTAGCTTTGTTTGTAGTGATGCTTTCTAAGGCCCACTTGACTTCACATTCCAGGATGTCTGGCTCTAGGTCAGTGATCACACCATCGTGATTATCTGGGTTGTGAAGATCTTTTTTGTACAGTTCTTCTGTGTATTCTTGCCACCTCTTCTTGATATCTTCTGCTTCTGTTAGGTCCAAATCATTTATGTCCTTTATCGAGCCCATCTTTGCATGAAATGTTCCCTTGGTATCTCTAATTTTCTTGAAGAGATCTCTAGTCTTTCCCATTCTGTTGTTTTCCTCTATTTCTTTTTATGGTAGGTTTAATATTAATGAATTATTTAATTTTTTCCTGTCAGAGTAATTATTTATCTCTGCTTCATGACAATGTTTCTGGGTAGAGTATCCTAGGGTCTAGGTTTTTCCCTTTTAGCACTTTGAATGCACCATACCATTTTCTTCTGGCCTGCAATGTTTCTGCAGACAAATCAGCTGATAGTCTTACAGGGGTTCCCTTATATGTGCTTCCTTGTTTTATTTTTGTTGCTGTTAGAATTCTCTCTTTAACTTTTCCTACTTTAATTATGATATGTCTTATTGTGGGTCTGCTTGGATTCACTGTGTCTGGAACATTCTGCTCTCCCTGTACCTGGATATGTTTCCTTGTTCAGATTCAGGAGGTTTTCAGCATAATATCCTCAAATACATTTTGATCTCCTTTTCTCTCTCTCCTCCTCTGTAACCCATACAATGTGAATATTAGTATTTTTAATGTTATCCTAGAAGTCTCATAAACTGTTTTCAGTTTTTAGAATTTCCTTTTCTCATTACTATTCTGATTGATTTTCATTATTTTACTTTCCAGATAATTGATGCAGTCTTCTGTATCATCTAGTCTGCTGTTCCATTTCTTCTACTTTGTTTGTTTGTTTGTTTTCAATTTCAATTGTTGAATTATTTACTTCTGATTAGGTCTTTTTTTATATTTTCTAGCTCCTTGTTAAAATTTTCACTGTATTCATCTATTTTTTCCCCTAATTCAGTTAAAATTTTCATTGCCAATGCTTTGACTATTTTATCTAGTAAACTGCTTATTTCTATTTGCTGAATTTGCCTGTAATCAAGTAAAAGTACCAAAATAAAGCTAAAGCATGTGATTTATTTTTAAAATCATCACAAAAATAATGGTAAGAGTATATCATTTTTAAACCACCAGGTGGAAAATGAAATAATAAAAAATCTGATGAAGCCTTAGTAATAAGAATGCTAACTGAATTAACAATTTTTAGGTTTCAATGCATATATTAAAGTGCTTAAAGTTTGAAATATTAAAAAGTTAAACATCCAGGTTAAAAAATTCTCAAGAATTTGGAGGGGAAAATTCCCCAGCAAGATAGTTCAAAGAGAGAAGGAAGGAAATAGATAAAAGTTCTAATAAAATGACCTCAAAAGAAGTGCTCTAAAAAAGAAAACTAATAGCATCGAAAACCTCTGACAAGAATTATCAGGGAAAAACACAATTAACGAATGTTAGAAATGAAACGGCCATTAAAAACTGACAATTAAATGTTAAAAGAACTTTATACCAAACATTTAAAAATATTAGATGAAATAAATTATTTTTAAACGTGAAACTTACAAAAATTGAAGAATAAAACAGAACGTGAATAGTTCCATAACTGACATTAAACTAAAAATTTTAAACTGCCTCATAAAAGAACATTTCAGTCTCAGGTGGCTAGATGGACAAATTCCGCCTAAATATTAGAGGAACAAACAGCATTAATCTTATACCAACTCTTCCAAAGGAGAACAGGAAGAAGAGAGAACATTCCTCAACTAATCAATATTTTTTTTTAGACCAACACAACCCAGGTAGCAAAATCTAAAAAGAACATTATGAGAAAGGAAAAATACAGGCCAAGAATCTTCCTGAACATGGATGAACAAAATATACAACGTAATAATAGCACACTGAACTCTGTGAAACGTTAAAAGAATGATATATTACAATCTGAGTTGATTCTAAGGAAGATAAGGTAGGCTTAACATTTAAAATTAAAGCCATGTAATATTTCATATTAATAAAATAAGGGAGAAAAAAGTTTTCTTGGTAGAGATAATAAGAAAAGCATTTGATAAAAGGTATCACTCATTTATGACAGAAACTCTCAGGAAACTAGGAATACAGTTGTCCTGTGTTCCAAGACCTGCACAGATACCAAAATACATGGATGCTCACAACCCTTTTATAAAATGGTGCAGGTTACAACCTATGCACATCCTCCCATATACAATAAATCATCCCTAGATTACTTAAAATGCCTAATACAGTGTGAATGCCATGTAAATAGTTGTAAATACAATTGAAATGTTATGTAAATCTTTACTAGCATTCAATAAATTCAAAATTTCCTTCTTGGAAACTTCTGGAATTTTCTTTCCCAAGTATGTTTTTTTTATTATTATTTTTATTGAAGGATACTTGCTTTACAGAATTTTGTTGTTTTCTGTCAAACCTCAACATGAATCAGACATAGGTATACATATATCCCCTCCCTTTTGAACCTCCCTCCCATCTCACTCCCCCTCCCACCCTCTAGGTTGATGCAGAGCCCCTGTTTGAGTTTTCTGAGCCATACAGCAAATTCTCGTTGGCTATCTATTTTACATATGGTAATGTAAGCTTCCATGTTACTCTTTCCATACATCTCAGACTCTCCTTCCGTCTCCCCATGTCCATAGGTCTATTCTCTATGTCTGTTTCTCCATTGCTGTCCAGTAAATAAATTATTCAGTACCATTTTTCTAGATTCTGTATACAGGCATTAGAATACTATACTTTTCTCTTTCTGACTTACTTCACTCTGTATAATAGGCTCTATGTTCATTCACCTCATTAGAACTGACTCAAATGTGTTCCTTTTTATGGCTGAGTAATATTTCATTGTGTATATGTGCAACTTCTTTATCCATTCATCTGTCTCCCAAGTATTTTTGATCCACAGACTCAACCAACTGTGGATGCAAAACCCATGGATTTGGAGGGATGACTATACATGGGAACTTGCTTAATATGATAAAAGGGTGAAATGTTTGTCCTTGTTAGTTTGGAAATGAGGAAACAATGTCATTATCACCAATCCACCCATTTAACAAGTATTCCTATTCAGTCTAGAAGTTGTTGAACAAACAACACAAACAAGAGATTGGAGAAGAAATAAAACTGCTGTTATTCATGATGACATGATTGTATCATGATGTATTCATGAAGACATGATTGTATGCATAAAAATTTCAAATAAGGCAGAAAAGCAATTAGAAATAATAAATTCTGAATACAAAATCAACATATGAAAATAAATTGTTTTCTCCAACCACAAACACAGAATGAACCTCGAAAGATGCTTTTTAAAATACTATCATTTTGAGTTTATTTTTGTGTATGGTGTTAGAAAGTATTCGTTTCATTCTTTTACAAGTGGTTGACCAGTTTTCTCAGCACTACTTGTTAAAGAGATTGTCTTTTCTCCATTGTATATTCTTGCCTCCCTTGTCAAAGATAAGGTGTCCATAGGTGCGATGGTTTATCTCTGGGCTTTCTATTTTGTTCCATTGATCCATATGTCTGTCTTTGTGCCAGTACCATACTGTCTTGATGACTGTGGCTTTGTAGTAGAGCCTGAAGTCAGGCAGGTTGATTCCTCCAGTTCCATTCTTCCTTCTCAATATTGCTTTGGCTATTTGAGGTTTTTTGTATTTCCATACATCTTGTGAAATTATTTGTTCTAGCTCCGTGAAAAACACCATTTGTAGCTTGATAGGGATTGCATTGAATCTATAATTGCTTTGCGTAGTATATTCATTTTCACTATGTTGATTCTTCCAATCCATGAACATGGTATATTTCTCCATCTATTAGTGTCCTCTTTGATTTCTTTCACCAGTGTTTTAAAGTTTTCTATATATAGGTCTTTAGTTTATTTAGGTAGATATATTCCTAAGTATTTTTTTTTCTTTTCATTGCAATGGTGAATGGAACTGTTTCCTTAATTTCCCTTTCTATTTTCTCACTATTAGTGTATAGGTATGCAAGGGATTTCTGTGTGTTAATTTGAAATCCTGCAACTTTACTATATTCATTGATTAGCTCTAGTAATTTTCTGGTGGAGTCTTTAGGGTTTTCTATGTAGAGGATCATGTCATCTGCAAACAGTGAGAGTTTTACTCCTTCTTTTCCAATTTGGAATCCTTTTATTTATTTTTCTGCTCTGATTGCCATGACCAAAACTTCCAAAACTGTTGAGCAGTAGTGGTGAAAGTGGGCACCCTTGTCTTCTTCCTGACTTTAGGGGAAATGCTTTCAATTTTTCTCCATTGAGGATAATGTTTGCTGTGGGTTTGTCATATGTAGCTTTTATTATGTTGAGGTATGTTCCTTCTATTCTTGCTTTCTGGAGAGTTTTTATCATAAATGGATGTTGAATTTTGTCAAAGGCTTTCTCTGCATCTATTGAGATAATCATATGGATTAAAGACCTAAACGTAAGACCAGGAACTATAAAACTCCTAGAGGAGAACATAGGCAAAACACTCTCCGACATAAATCACAGCAGAATTCTCTATGACCCACCTCCAAGAATATTGGAAATAAAAGCAAAAATAAAGAAATGGGACCTAATTAAAATTAAAAACTTCTGCATAACAAAGGAAACTATAAGCAAGGTGAAAAGACAGCCTTCAGAATGGGAGAAAATAATAGCAAATGAAGCAACTGACAAAGAACTAATTTCAAAAACATGCAGGTCAATTTCAGAAAAATAAATGACCCAATCAAAAAATGGGCCAAAGAACCAAACAGACATTTCTCCAAAGAAGACATCCACATGGCTAACAAACATATGAAAAGATGCTCAATATCACTCATTATCAGAGAAATGAAAATCAAAACCATGATGAGGTACCATTTCACGCCAGTCAGAATGGCTGCTATCCAAAAGTCTACAAGTAATAAATGCTAGAGAGGGTGTGAAGAAAATGGAACCCTCTTACACTGTTGGTGGGAATGCAAGTTAATACAGCCACTATGGGGAACAGTCTGAAGATTCCTTAAAAATGGAAATAGAACTGCCTTATGACCCAGCAATCCCAATACTGGGCATACACACCGAGGAAACCAGAATTGAAAGAGACACATGTACCCCAATATTCATCACAGCACTGTTTATAAGAGCCAGGACATGGAAGCAACCTAGATGTCCATCAGCAGATGAATGGATAAGAAAGCCATGGTACATATACACAATGGAGTATTACTCAGCCATTAAAAAGAATACATTTGAATCAGTTCTAATGAGGTGGATGAAACTGGAGCCTATTTTACAGAGTGAAGTAAGCCAGAAAGAAAAAACACCAATACAGTATACTAACGCAAATATATGGAATTTAGAAAGATGGTAACAATAACCCTGTATCCGAGACAGCAAAAGAGACACTGATGTATAGAACAGTCTTGTGGACTCGATGGGAGAGGGAGAGGGTGGGATGATTTGGGAGAATGACATTGAAACATGTATAATATCATATATGAAACAAGTCACCAGTCCAGGTTTGATGCACGATACTAGATGCTTGGGGCTGGTGCACTGGGACGACCCAGAGGGATGGTATGGGGAGGGAGGAGGGAGGAGGGTTCCGGATGGGGAACACATGTATACCTGTGGCGGATTCATTTTGATATATGGCAAAACCAATACAATATTGTAAAGTTAAAAAATAAAATAAAATAAAAAATAACATCTGAATTCAAACACTTAAATGATCAATATTCAACCCATCATTTTCTCAACGAGATACCTTAAGAGAATCTGGATACAACAGGGGCTGCATTCAGGGTTCAGAAGGAAGTTGTTTAACAATTAAGCAGACACAGTTCCTAGACAGGTGAGTTGGTCAGTGGTGTACTGGCAAGAGGGATGAGGTGGTTAGGCACAACCTTGGAAGATCCCATCAGGTGAATCAAACTCAGGCAAAGGATAGTAGATGGACTTCTGTGATTTTTAAGAAGAATTTAACTTAAAAGTTCATTTTTATTCAACTTAACATCTGAATTGTCAGTTGACTATGAAGGAACAAAAATTTCACTGAAGTGTAAATGTCTCTTTCCTAATCATACATTATGGAGGAAACATGTCTCACAGACCTTACTCATGGCACAGATTAGAATATATTTATTATGTAACAGCAGCAATGCTGTGAACATCATTAAGGGAGGTCAGCTGACTTACTCAAGGTCATTGTAAATCCTCTCCCAAAAAGTAAAGTTTCCTACATCCAACTAAGCATACAAGATTTCCTGCAATACACAGAGCCTATACTCTGAGGCCCTGAAAACTGATGGTTTAAAAAAAAAAATCCAAGCTGAATATAACTTGACATTTTGCCTAGTTTAAATATGTAACATTGCTTCTAGTACTATCTAGCTGAAAGATTTTTTTTTTTTTAATGCAAGAGGTAGGATGTTGTGGCGATTAGCACCTTGGTTCCTTATTTTAATTTTGAAGTTACTTAATTTCCCTGAACCTCACTCTTCCCTGGGTAAAATGAGGATGTATGTGTGCATGTGTGTGTGCTCAGTCATGTCTGACTTTTTGAGACCCCATGGACTATAGCCCGCCAGGTTCTTCAGTCCATGGAATTTTCCAGGCAAGAAATACTAATATAGATTGCCATTTCCTACTCCAGGGCATCTTCCTGACTCAGAAACTGAACCTGGGTCTCTTGCATCTCCTGCATTGTCAGACAGATTCTTTACCATTGAGCTACCTATAGCTTGGAGATAATTTTTGCAATCACAGTGCTTCATGCTCTAGTAAATGTTCAATAAATAGCACCAAATTCAGTTAATAGGAGAAGGCAATGGCAACCCACTCCAGTACTCTTGCCTGGAAAATCCCATGGACGGAGGAACCTGGTAGGCTGCAGTCCATGGGGTCACACAGAGTCGGACACGACTGAAGCGACTTAGCAGTAGCAGCAGCAGCAGTTAATAATAATAGTTAATATCATAATCATTTACTACTCTCACCTTCAGATGACCCAGATGACACAGCTATTACTTCTCTCAATGACTGACATTTCCAGGAAAGCACTAAACTAGTAGAACAATGACTTAAAAAAAAAAAAAAAAAAAAAAAAAACACCATTTCAGCGAAGGCACACACGCTCACAGATTTCACACTACTACACACACACTGCAACTCTCAGGAATAATTAACTGAAACCAATGACTTCACTCCTGATGCACTGGAAAATGCTATAAAGTTTCCTCCATTTCCACAGAAGATGGTCTCACCATAAAGTATTACTAATAGCACAGCACTGCTGGGGACAAAATCATCTGTCAGAGTAAACAATGCAAACTGTTAAGTAAGTCAATAGCTACACACTTTCTGTGACTAAAAAAAAAAAAGAAAGAAAGAAAGAAAGCTTTAATTTTCATTCTGGATTTCATAAATACAATTAAGAGGAAATGAGGGAGTCCTTCAAGATGGAGGAGGAGGAAGATATAGAGATCACTTCCCTCCCCACAAACACATCAAAATACATTTGCACATGGAATAACTCCTACAGAACACCTATTTAACAGTGGCAGAAGACCTTCCAAAAAGGCAAGCTAATCTCTGCATAAGGGGGTAGGGCAAAATAAATAAGAAAAAAAGAGCGATACAAAGGATTTGGCTTGGAACCCACACCTCAGGGAGGGAGCTGTGAAGGAGGGAAAGTTTCCACACACCTGGAAAACCCCTCATGGGCGGGGGCAGGGGGAACCTTGGAACCTCAGAGGAGAGTGCAGCAACAGGTGTGTGGAGGGCAATACTGAGAGAATTCTACACAGGGATGGAAGCTAATTACTACTGCCCAGCCTGAGACACTTGTTTGTCTGTCTTCCAGGGCAGGTAGGGGCTGGGAGGTAAGGCTCAGGCTTTGGAGGTCTGATCCCAGGGAGAGGACTGGGAGTGACTGCCATGAAGACAACCTGAGGGGGCTATATGATACAGCTGAGGGAGTCCATAAAAAAAACCTGGGCCTCCCAGGGAGGCAAGAGATCATTATCGCAGGGAAGTTCTAACTCCACAAGCTCACAGACAGCAAGATGCAGCCTTTGCAAGTGCCACAGGTGGGATGAGCCATGGCTTCAGTCTGTGACCACAGAGGTGGGAATGCTGGCCAGCTGCTGCCAAGGCCAGCTTGTATGCCAGAGGTTAGTGGTGGATGGGAGGCGGTGGGGAGACAACGCTGTAGTCTGTGACCCTGGAGGTGAGCCTGTGGACTCCCACCAAGCTGTGAGCAGGTGAAGGTCACTGTAGACACATTTCTGGGAGCCTGTGCACCCTAGCACTACTGAGGGACCCCATTACCCAGGGCCAATTCCCCTATGAGAGTGCACGACCCACCTCTGCCTGTAGCAACTTCCCACAGGCCTCTGCTGCTGCAGGGAGTCCCCGCACATCACAACTGTGACTGCCGCATCCCTCCCTCTCCCTGGCCACACTGAACAAGTGAGCCCAAAACAGCTGCTTCTATCTCCCTCCCCTAGTCTGGGTGGGAAACATGCCAGAGGGCAGCCTACAAACACAGGCAGGGCCAAAACCAAAATGGAGCACACCAGGGGTTGTGTGGCTAAAGAGGAAGGAAATTTGCTTGTGCAACCACAGCAAATTCCCCTAGTTGGGATGAAATTCCCCCAGTTGTTTGAAACTGTGGACTTTAGGGGCAATGGTGGACTCTGGAAGCAAGTACAAGCTAGAGTAAGGCCAGATCCAAGTCTGAGCTGACCTCACAGTGCTCAAGGCAGGTCCAGAGAACTTCTTGGTAGTATCAGAGGACTTCCTGAGTGGGCAGACTGGCTGGACCTCACTGTGGGGGAGAGGACACTCGCAACTAAGTCCAGGGGAAAATGTTTTTCTTACTAACACTATCTCTATATTTTTGTCTTTTTTTTTTTTTTTTTGCTATGTTCTAATGCTTTTTGTTGTTGTTGTTATCCCTTTAATTTTTATTTTCTAATTACCTTTTCCTTTTTATGCTTTTATTTTTAAATTTTATTTTTTCCTCTGTCTACAGTACTTTTTCGCTATATTGTGTTTTTTCCATGTTTTGGTTTTTGTATTTTACTAGTTTTCAGTGTTTGTTTTCATTTATGGGTTTGTTTATTGGTCTGATTACTCTCTTCTTAGTTCCTCTTTTCATTCTTCCTTTTTTTTCTTGTCTTTTCTTTTTGTGAGTGTGAGTATGTGAGTTTTTTTGTGTTTTTGTCTGTTTAATTTTACCATTTGTTTCAGGGCTTTGTCTGTCCATTCTTTGTTTGTATGTTTGCTTTTTTCCTTTCTTTTTTTCTATTTCTTTCTTTCTCTTTCTTCTCTGTGCTGTGTAGTATCTTAGTGCTCCAGCCAGGGGTCAGGCCTGAAACCTCCAAGGTAGGAGACCTGAGTCCAGGATGCTAGGCAACCAGAGAACTCCCAACCTCATGGCATATTAATCAGTGAGAGCTCTCTCAAAGGCCTCCATCTTACTACTAACACCAAGACCCACCCAAGGCCAGCAAGCTCCAGTGCCAGAGCTGCCAAAAGCCATACCAAGCTCACAGAAACTCCAAACACACCACTGGATGTGGCATTGCCCTTCAGCAAGACAAGACCTAGATCCACTCACCAGAACACAGGCACCCGTCTCTCCTCTATCAGGAAGCCTTCATAAGACACTGGTCCAACCCCACCCAGGGGAACAAACCTCACAAGTAAAAGGAACCTGCAACCTTGCAAGGGGTGGAAAGGAGACCCCAAACACATTGATTAAACAAAATGAAAAGACAGAGAAACATAGAGTAGATGAAGGAGCATGGTAAAAAACCAACAAGACCAAACAAATGGAGAGGACATAGGTAGTCTACCTGAAAGAGAATTCAGAGTAATGATAGTAAAGATGATCCAAAATCTCAGAAATAAAATGGAGGCATAGATAAATAGGATTGAGGTGTGGGTTGAGAATATACAAAAAGTGTTTAATGACAACACAGTAATTGAAATAAAAAATACACTTGAGTAAAACAACAGCAGAGTCATTGAGGCAGAAGATTGGGTAAGTGAGCTGGAACATACAATAGTGGAAATAATGGAAGCAGAGAAGAATAAAGAAAGAATGAAAAGAAAAAAAGGACCGTCTCAAAGACCTCCATGACGACATTAAGCACACTGACATTTGGTCCCAGAGGAAGGAAATGAAAGGGTATTAGAAAATATTGAAGGAGATTACAGTTTAAAACTTCCCTAACATGGGAAAGGAAATAACCGCCCAAACCCAGGAAGCCCAGAGAGTGCCATACAGGAGAAGCCCAAAGAGAAACACACCAAGACACATATTAATCAAACTAACAAAAATTAAACACAAAGAAGAAGTATTAAAAGCAGCAAGGGAAAAGCAACAAATAACATACCAGGAATCCCCATAAGGTTAACAGCTGATCTTTCAGCAGAAACACTGCAGGCCAGAGGGAGTGGCAGGATATACTGAAAGTGATGAAAGGGAAAAAAACTACAACCAAGATTACCCTACTCAGCAAAGATCTCATTCAGACTGGATGGAGAAATTGACAGCTTTACAGATAAGCAAAAGTTAAGAGAATTCAGCAACACAAAACCACCTTTACAACAAATGCTAAAAGAACTTCTCTAGACAAGAAACACAAGGAAAGAAAAGACCTACAAAAGCAAACCCAAAACAATAAAATAAATGGTAACAGAATCATATATATCAAAAACTACCCTAAATGGAAATGGATTAAATGCTCCAACCAAAAGATACACACTGGCTGAATAGATAAAAAAAAAAAAAAAAACAATATCCATCTATATCCTGTTTACAATAGACATACCTCAGGCCAAGGGACATGTACAGACTAAAAGTAAGGGGCTGGGAAAAGATATTTTATATGAATGTAAATCAAAAGAAGACTGTTGTAGCAATACTCATATCAGATAAAACAGACTTTAAAACAAAGGATATTATAACAGACAAGAAATGATACTACATAATAATCAACAGATCAATCCAAGAAGGAGATATAACAGTTATAAATATATAATCACTCAACATAGGAACACCACAATATATAAGGCAAATGCTAACAACTACAAAAGGGGAAATCAACAGTAACAATAACAGCAGGAGTCTTTAACACTACCACTCAGACCAAAAGATAGATCATCCAAAAGAAAATTAATAATGAAGCACAATCTTTAAATGATATATTAGCCCATATGGACCTAACTTATATCTATAGGATATTCCATCCAAAAGCAGTAAAATATACTTTTTTTCTGAGGTGCACATGGGACATTCTCCAGGAAAGATCACAGCATGGGTCACAAAGTCAACCCCTGGTTAATTTAAGAAAATTACAGTTGTATGAGTAATTTTTTCTGACCAAAATGCTATAAGATTAGATATCAATTACCAGAAAACCGTTATGACAGAAAGTGAAGAGAAACTAAAAAGTCTCTTGATGAAGGTGAAAGAGGAGAGTGAAAAAGTTGGCTTAAAACTCAACATTCAGAAAACGAAGATCATGGCATCTGGTCCCATCACTTCATGGGAAATCGATGAGGAAACAGTGCCAGACTTTATTTTTGGGGGGCTCCAAAATCACTGCAGATGGTGACTACAGCCATGAAATTGAAATACACTTACTCCTTTGAAGAAAAGTTATGACCAACCTAGATAGCATATTCAAAAGCAGAGACATTACTTTGCCAACAACAGTCCATCTAGTCAAGGCTATGGTTTTTCCAGTGGTCATGTATAGACGTAAGAGTTGGACTGTGAAGAAAGCTGAGTGCTGAAGAATAGACACTTTTGAACTGTGGTGTTGTAGAAGACTCTTGAGAGTCCCTTGGACTGCAAGGAGATCCAATCAGTCCATTCTGAAGGAGATCAGCCCTGGGATTTCTTTGGAAGGAATGATGCTAAAGCTGAAACTCCAGTACTTTGGCCACCTCATGCAAAGAGTTGACTCATTGGAAAAGACTCTGATGCTGGGAGGGATTGGGGGCAGGAGGAGAAGGGGATGACAGAGGATGAGATGGCTGGATGGCATCACTGACTCGATGGACGTGAGTCTGAGTGAACTCCGGGAGTTGGTGATGGACAGGGAGGCCTGGTGTGCTGCGATTCATGGGGTCACAAAGAGTCGGACACAACTGAACGACTGAACTGAACTGAATTGAATCAGAAAAAAACTGGAAAAAAAAGAAAAAAAGCCCCACAAACACATGGAGGCTAAACAATACAGTTTTAAATAACCAAGAGATCACTAAGAAATCAAAGAGGATGTCAAAAAATACCTATAAACAAGTGACAATGAAAACATGACAACCCAAAACCTATGGAATGCAGCAAAAGCAGTTCTATGAGGGAAGTTTAGAGCAGTACAATTCTACCTCAAGAAATAAGAAAAACATGATCAAGTGGAGTTTATCCCAGGGATGTAAGGATTCTTCAACATATGTAAATCCATCAATCTGATAAAAAAATATTAACAAATTAAAACAAAATCATATGATCATTGCAATAGATATAAAGAAAGTTTTCCACAAAATTAAGTATCCATTTATGATTTAAAAAACTATCCAGAAAATCGGCACAGAAGGAAACTTTTGTTGTTGTTTAGTCATTATGTTGTATCCAACTCTTTTGTGACCACACGGACTGTAGCCTGCCAGCCTTCTGTATCCATGGGATTTCCCAGACAAGAGTGGAGTGGGTTGTCATTTCCTTCTCCAGGGTATCTTCCTGACCCAGGTAATGAATCCACATCTCCTGAACTGGTAGGCATATTCTTTACCACTGAGCCACCTACCTCAACATGATAAAGGTCATATATGACAAACCAGCAAACATTATTCTCAATGGTGAGAAACTGAAAGCATCTCCTCTAAGATCAGGAACAAAACAAGGGTACCCATTCTCACTACTGTTATTCAATATAGTTTCAGAAGACCTAGACATGGCAATCAATAAGAAAAGAAATGGAATGGAAATTGGAAAAGGGGTGAAGGAAATGGCAACCCACTGCAGTATTCTCTCCTAGAGAATCCTGTGTACAGAGGAGCCTGGTGGGCTGCCATCTATGGGGGCGCACAGAGTTGGACACGACTGAAGTGACTTAGCAGCAGCAGCTGCAGCAGCAGATTGGAAAAGATGTAAAACTCTCACTATTTGCAGATGACGTGATACTATACATAGAAACCCCTAAAGATGCCACCAGAATATAATCAATGAATTTAGCAAAGTTACAAGATACAAAATTAATACACAGAAATCTCCTGCATTCCAATACACTAATGATGAATAATCATAAAGAGAAATTTAGGAAACAATGACATTTATCACTGAAACAAAAAGAATGAAATACCTAGGAATAAAACTACCTAAAGTGACAAAAGAGCTGTAGGCATAAAACTGCAAGACACTGATGAAAGAAATAAAAAAATGACACAAACATATGGACAGATAAACCATGTTCTTGGATTGGAAGAAACAATATTGTGAAAATGACTATACTACCCAAAGCAATCTACAGATTCAATGCAATCCCTATCAAATGACAAATGACATTTTTCACAAAACTAGAACAAAATATTTTACAATTTGTATGGAAACACAAAAGACCCTTAATAGCCAAATCATTCTTGAGAAAGAAAAACGAAGCCGGAGTAATCCACCTTCCTGACTTCAGACTATACTATAAAGCTACAGTCATCAAGACAGTATTGTACTGGCATAAAAACAGAAATACAGACCAATTGAATAAGATAGAAAGCCCATAAATAAGCCCATACATCTATGGGCACCTTATCTTTTATGAAGGAGGCAAGAATATACAATGAAGAAAAAGCAGGGTTTTCAATAAGTGGCTCCAACAGTAAAGCATCTGCCTACAATGCGGGAGACCCAGGTGTTCAATCCCTGGGTCTGGAAAATCTCCTAGAGAAGGAAATGGCAAACCACTCCAGTATTCTTGCCTGGAAAAATCCCATGGACGGAGGAGCCTGGTAGACTACAGTCCATGGGGTCACAAAGAGTTGGACACGACTGAGCGACTTCTCTTTCAACAAGTGACGCAGGCAAAACTAGACAGCTACATGTATTATAAAAGAATGAAACTGGAACACTTCCTAACACCATATACAAAAATAAACTCAAAATGAATTAAAGACTTAAATGTAAGTTCAGAAACTATACAACTCTTAGAAGAAAACATAGGCAGAACACTCTTTGACATAAATCACAGTAAGATCCTCTCTGACGCACCTCCTAGAATAATGTTAATAAAAACAAAAGTCAACACATGGGACCTAATTAAACTTAAAATTTTTTGCATAACAAAGGAAACTGTAAACAAGATGAAAAGACAACCCTCAGAATTGGAGAGAACAATTGCAAATGAAGCAACTGACAAAGCTTTAATCCCTGAAACATATATGCAGTTCAAAATCAGAAAAACAAACAACCTAATCAAAATAGGCAGAGAACCAAAACAGACATTTCTCCAAAGATAACATACAGATGGCCAATAAACACATGAAAAGATGCTAAACATCACTCATTACTATAGAAATGCAAATCAAAACTGCAATGAAGTATCACCTCACACCAGCTACTTCCCAGCTGGTTCTACTTCCCAGGTACTACTCAGATGGTAAAGAATCCACCTGCAATGCAGGAGACCTGGGTATGATCTCTGGGTTGGGAAGTTTCCCTGAAGAAGGGAATGGCAACCCATTCTAATATTCTTGCCTGTAGAATTCCATGGAGAGAGGAGCCTGGTGGCTACAGTCCATGGGGTCACAGACAGTCGGACATGACTGAGTGACTAACACAAGTACAAAAGTCAGAATGACCACCATCGAAAAATAAATGTTTGGAAAATATGTGGAGAAAGGAACCCTGTTGCCCTGTTGGTGGGAACATAACCTGATACAGCCACTACAGAGAACACGATGGAGATTCCTTAAAAACTAGGAATAAAACGACCATATGATCCAGCAACCCCGTTACTAGATAAATAAACTGAGAAAACCACAATTATGAAATGCACATGTACTGCAACGTTTACTGCAGCATTATTTACAACAGCAAATACATGGAAACAACGCACGTGTCCACTGAGAGATGAATATAAAGACGTTGTGGTACATATATACAATGGAATATTACTCAGCCATAAAAAGGACCGAATTTGTGTCAGTTGTAGTGAGATGGATGAACCTAGAGCCTGATATACAGAGTGAAGGAAGTCAGAAAGAGAAAAACAAATATATATTAATGAATATATATATGGAATCTAGAAAAATGGTACTGATAAACCTATCTGCATGGAAGGAATGAAAACACTAGATGACCTAGGGGGTCGCATGCAGGGGGCATGGAAGGGAGGCTCAAGAGGGAGGAGATATGTATACAGTTATAACTAATTCATGTTGTTGTATGGCAGAAACAAACATAACATTGTAAAGCAATTACCCTCCAATTAAATTTAAAAAATTAAGTCACTAGAAAAGAAGAGAAAATGAACCCAAATTATAAAATCTGTTCTTTCACTGTTTCTAAAGATTTCAAAGGGCTTCTCAAGTAGCAAAATATATTTTTGTTTCTAAGCCTTAGTTTTCCTTTTTTGTCTTTAGCATAAATTATTGCTCAGATGATTAACAGCTATGTCTGTTCAACTTTTACTTTCCTGCAGACACTCAAATTCCATCTTCCTGGTCAGAACATTTTGCTTTATCTTTTTGGGAGACAGGGCCCAACACACCTTTTCTATGTTGCATGAAGCTTTTCACCACAAAATTGGATTTCTCTTACCATCCCAGGCTCAAAGTGCCTGGTGATCCTGTCCTGCTCTAATTCAGATATTAGAAGTGTCTTTGTTTTTCTTTTTTTTTTTTTCTTTTTTTTTCCATTTTTCTTTTTTTAATAAAAGCCCTTCCTTTGAGGCAAATTCATGGCCTCTGTTTCAGAGATGCAAGCCTGCCAGCACCGCCTCCCTCGCCACTGAGGGAGTCAGCTTCCTGATGGAGCAAGACATCCCCAGCATGCCTTTGAATCCACAACATGAGCAACACAGATGAATTAAATAGAAGCTCCCATGCAGAGACTTCAGTCTTTTCAGCAAGTAATCAATAAATCTAAGGTACCCTAAAATAAATTTTCATAAGCAGACTGGAATGGAATTTAAATGAATGGTTTTGATCTGCCTCAAACCAAGCTGAAAGCTTCTCTTTGCAAGGGCCTTCCCAAGTCCCAGACACCATTTTTAAAAGGCATGTAATTAGGTTTGCTGTTAAATGATGTAGCTACGGAGCCCTTTCATTGACAAACAGAATTGTTCAAAAATTTTGAGAGTATGAATTATTTAAAATTACTCAAAAATTACATCTTCCATCCAATCTCCCAATCTAGAAACCTGTTGACTTTTGACAACCCTGCACATTCTAAGTCTAGTCACTAGCTGAAACCAACTATCTTCAATTCAGACCCATCTCTAAAATGAGACTGTCATTCACCTCAATTGCTCCAGCTTTCAAACCTTGTTTAAAACATTTCAATAATATCTTCCTTGGTTGCCAGATTCATGCAGCCACCTCCCACTGTCCAGGGAGACCTCAGCTAAAGCAAAGACAAGCACACCCATCTCCTGTAAGATGACATCCACACCTTACAGATCTCCAATGATTCTGAGATGGAATTCTGTGTCTTGGTCTGGCCCATGCATGTGCCCTGACCCATGGCCATCTGCCCACCATATCTCCTCCCATACTCCTCAAGGGCCCCTTTGCTCCTGACACCCCAGATGACTCCCTGTTTTCTGGATGTGCCAGGATCCATCAGAGTCCCATGCTTCTGGGGCAGATGATTTCTTTCAAAGACCCCGTGGCTTTCCACCTGGAAAACTCCTACTTATCCTTCAATTACCACTATGAATGCCCCCTCTCTGGGTGTGGTGGAGGGCTCCTCCGCATGTCCTACCCCAGGAAGTTAAGCGTGGCATTGTCTGTGTTCCCACAGCACATTTAGCATCTGCAATTCCTCTTTCACATGTGGCCTGTGTGCTCCCCATCCCCAGTTAAGCAGGAGCTCCCCTGAGATGTGAAGGTGTGCTATTCCTAGGTGGGTATGGATACTAACACTGGCAGAATCCCCTACTGTGTATTAGCTTCATCATTATCTCACACAAAGTACATGAACTTCAAGCCAGGCAACTCCTCAATTTAAATCATAAATACCAGCACCATTATCTTCTAGAAGCTTAGCTGTGGAGCCTTGTGCTTCCTTGTCGGTAAACAACCAGCTTATGAGGAGACAGAAAGAAGAACTAAGGAAGAATGAAATATGTGAACACTGACTGGAGACATCAGGTATGCATGTATCAACAAGAACAATGATAAGATGGCTCTGACACCCACTCTGTGTTGGGCATGTGGTCATCAACTGTCCGTTTTTACCAAGTGGTAACAGAAGCCCACAGAGGCCATGGGAGCTGACCAAAGCCATGGGGCAAGTGCCAAGACCCAAACTTCCTGTGGATCTAACTATACAGTCCAAACATCACTTCACTTACCTAAGTACCTGATATGTCATTTAATCCTTAACAAAATCCCGTTGACTTTCCTCACTTTGTGGATGAAAAAACTGAGCCTCAAATAAACACTTTGCCCCAAATCATATAATTACAAGGTAAACAAGCTAGGACTCAAACTCAAGTGTGGCTAAACTCAAAACACTTCAGTCAAAATCCCATGGGCATTTTATAAAAGGTGCAAATATACTGTAAAATGGAAGACTGACAGGGATCTCAGGAAAAGTACCTCTATGGCGGTGATTCAATATGAAGCCAGGTTCCCCTTGGTTAAGATGATCAGCAAAACTTCCTGGAAGTATTTTAAAAGTATTTAAAAACAAAACTGGACACTAAAGAAATGAAAATTACTATTGGCTCGAGAGCACTCAGGACAAGGTTGAAGTCAGCAGACCAGGGACAGAGAATTGTGTGGCACTCAGGGAACCAGGGACAGTCACAATGGAAAGAAGAGAAGGAAGGGGTGTACACCACATGAGCAGCAACAAGGGCCCTCAGCAAAGCAGAGCAGACCCAGTCCTGGTGAGAATGAACCATGACAATAAGCAGGTGGGAAGCGTGAAGACTGATCCAGGCTCTTGCCCAAAGCAGGTGGTGGCAGTCCTTGGCTCAGAGGCAGGCTTCCCGAGAGCTGAGGGGCACAGGTGGGGGCCACAGGGCCCCAGGGCAGAGGCAGGTGGAAGGAAGCCATAGTCATGCCTTCAAGAAAGATCACTTGACATTTTGCAAAGAAGTCTGATTTCAGATAAGCTGAATCTGAGATGTCAATGGAATATAGAGGTCAAGGCTTTCAGCAGGCAGACATGCACAATCAGAGCCTGCAGATGTGATGGGAGGTGGGAACTTGCATGCAAGCCAGTGCATGTGCACACATGTGTGTGTAAAGAAAATGGGGTGGGGGAAGAATTGTAAGGACTCTACTTTCTATCAATACATTTTAGCAGCAGGAAGAAGAAAGGAGAAAAAAATCCTGTTTTACAGCAAGTGAAGTGAAAGCGAGTTTCCAGGAAGCATTGTTTAAAATGGCCTGAGATCCAACTAGAAGTTAGGAAAATGAATTCTCAAAATTAAGGGAATAATCATCATTTCAGAAATATCTGAAATATGTTGATGGGCTTGTAAATTGGAAAATAAAGGACAAAATACTGGTAAAAAAGTAGAAGCAAGTTTTCCAGACATTTGTAAAAAGAAAGAAATTAGTCCATATAAGATGAACTCAAGGAAGATCACATAAAACTATAGACTTACCACTAAAATGAGAAGGAGTACCAGTGCAGAATAAGTGGGTTGGATGGTTGCTAAGAAGGAAAGACATTTGAAACAGGGAAGGAACGTGTGCTGAGCAGTCAAGAGTAAGGAAGCAGCTCAGAAAAGGCCTCGTGAAAGTTCTGTGGACTTCCTGCAAAAACTGCTGACAGCTCTGAGGAGGAGAGTCAGAAGCAATGAGCAGTAAGGGGGAAAATCCAGGAGGTCAAACACTGAGAAATGCAAGCTCATCTCTGCACAGACCTGCTTAGTAGAGCAGCAAGACTTCCAGAAACAGAATTTCCTAATTGGTATGTAGCACAACTTTGTTTCTATGGACAGGATCCGAGCCTGGGCCTCCAGCTCACAGTGGAAATGGAGACAGGCTAATAGGCCATCATGCTGGGGTTCCCAGTGATATGAGAGCAGGTAGAAGGAGGGGATAGCCTGGTAGGAAGCTGCTGTATAACACTATTGATGCACACACACACCATGAAATGAAGGGAAACAAAGACAAAGCCAACAAACATAGAGATTTTCAACAAGTATCATCTGATAAAAAGAAACCAATTTTAAGTTCAGTTCAGTCGCTCAGTCATGTCCAACAATTTGTGACCCCATGGACTGCAGTATGCCAGGCTTCCCTGCTCATCACCAACACCCAGAGCTTGCTCAAACTCATGTCCATCAAGTCAGTGATGCAATCCAACCATCTCATCCTCTGCTGTTCCCTTCTCCTCCTGCCTTCAATCTTTTCCAGTATCAGAGTCTATTCTAGTGAGTCAGTTCTTCGCATCAGGTGGCCAAAGTGCTGGAGTTTCAGAGTCAACATCAGTCCTTCCAGTGAACATTCAGGGCAGATTTCCTTTAGGATTGACTGGTTTGAATCCCCTGCAGTCCAAGGGACTCTCAAGATTCTTCTCCAACACAAAAGTTAAAGAGCATCATTCTTTGTTGCTTAACTTTCTTTATAATCCAACTCTCACATCCATACATGACTACTGGAAAAACCATAACTTTGACTAGACAGACCTTTGTTGGTCAACTAAAGTCTCTGCTTTTTAATATTCTTTCTAGGATGGTCATAGTTTTTCTTCCAAGAAGCAAGTATCCTTTAATTTCATGGATGCAGTCACTATCTGCAGTGATTTAAGAGCCAAGATTATAAATTCTGTCACTGTTTCCATTGTTTCCCCATCTATTTACCATGAAGTAATGGGTCCAGAGCGATTAACTTTGTTTTTTGAATGTTGTTTTAAACCAGATTTTTCACTCTCCTCTTTCACTTTCATCAAGAGGCTCTTTAATTCTCCTTCACAATCTGCAATAATGGTGGTCTTACCTGCATATCTGAGGTTATTAATATTTCTCCCTGAAATCTTGATTCTAGCTTGTGCTTCATCTGGCCTGGCATTTCACATGATGTATTCTACATACAAGTTAAATACACAGGATGACAATATACAACGTTGACATACTTCTTTCCCAATTTGGAAACAGTCCACTGTTCCATGTCCAGTTCTAACTGTTGTTTCTTGACCTGCATACAGGTTTCTCAGTAGTCAGGTAGGCTGGTTTGGTAATCTCATCTCTTTAGGAATTTTCCAGTTTGTTGTGATCCACACAGTCAAAGACTTATCATAGTCAAAGAAGCAGAAGTAGATTTTTTTTCTGGAAATCTCTTGCTTTTTCAATGATCCAGCAGATGTTGGCAATTTGGTCTCTGGTTCCTCTGCCTTTTCTAAATCCAGCTTGAACATCTAGAAGTTCTCATTTCACATACTACTGAAGTCTTGTTGAGAGAAGTTTGAGCATATTTTGCCAGCATGTGAGATGAGTGCAATTGTGTGGTAGTTTGAACATTCTTTGGGATTGGAATGAAAACTGACCTTTTCCAGTCCTATGGCCACTGCTGAGTTTTCCAAATTTGCTGGCATACTGAGTGCAGCACTTTCACAGCATCGTCTTTTAGGATTTGAAATAGCTTAGCTGGAATACCATCACCTCCACTAGCTTTGTTTGTAGTGATGCTTCCTAAGGATCACTTGACTTCTCACTCCATAATGTCTGGCTTTAGGCAAGTGATCATACCATCGTCATTATCTGGGTCATTAACATCATTTTTGTATAGTTCTTCTATGTATTCTTGCCACCTCTTCTTCATAACTTCTGCTTCTGTTAGGTCCATACCGTTTCTGTCCTTTATTGTGTCCACCTTTAAGCATTACTATCAACAAAGCTAGTGGAGGTGATGGAATTCCAGTTGAGCTATTTCAAATCCTGAAAGATGATGCTGTGAAAGTGCTGCACTCAATATGCCAGCAAATTTGGAAAACTCAGCAGTGGCCACAGGACTGAAAAAGGGCAGTTTTCATTTCAATCCCAAAGAAAGGCAATGCCAAAGAATGCTCAAACTATTGCACACTTGTACTCATCTCACATGCTAGTAAAGTAATGATCAAAATTCTCCAAGCCAGGCTTCAGCAATATGTGAACCATGAAATTCCTGATGTTCAAGGTGGTTTTAGAAAAGGCAGAGGAACCAGAGATCAAATTGCCAACATCCACTGGATCATGGAAAAAGCAAGAGAGTTCCAGAAAAACATCTATTTCTGCTTTATTGACTATGCCAAAGCCTTTGATTGTGTGGATCACAACAAACTGTGGAAAATTCTTCAAGAGATGGGAATACCAGACCACCTGACCTGCCTCTTGGGAAACATGTATGCAGGTCAGGAAGCAACAGTTAGAACTGGACATGGAACAACAGACTGGTTCCAAATAGGAAAAGAAGTACGCCAAAGCTCTATATTGTCACTGCTTATTTACCTTATATGCAGAGTACATCATGAGAAATTCTGGGTTAGATGAAGCATAAGCTGGAATCAAGATTGCTGGAAGAAATTTCAATAACCTCAGATATGCAGATAACATCACCCTTATGGCAGAAAGTGAAGAAGAACTAATGAGCCTCTTGATGAAAGTGAAAGAGGAGAGAGAAAAAGTTGGCTTAAAATTCAACATTCAGAAAACTAAGATCATGGCATCTAGTCTCATTACTTCATGGCAAATAGATGGGGAAACAGTAGGAAAAAAAAAAGAAAGAAAGAAAAACAGTGGCAGACTGCAGCCATGAAATTAAAAGATGCTTACTCCTTGAAAGAAAAGCTATGACCAACCTAGACAACATATTAGAAAGCAGAGACATTACTTGGCCAACAAAACTCCATCTAGTCAAAGCCATGGTTTTTCCAGTAGTCATATATGGATGTGGGAGTTGGACTATGAAGAAAGCTGAGTGATGAAGAATTGGTGCTTTTGAACTGGGGTGTTGGAGAGGACTCTTGAGAGTCCCTTGGACTGCAAGGAGATCCAACCAGCCCATCCTAAAGGAAATCAGTCCTGAATGTTCATTGGAAGGACTGATGATGAAGCTGAAACTCCAAAACTTTGACCACCTAATGCGAAGAACTGACTTACTGGAAAAGACCCTGATGCTGGGAAAGATTGAAGGCGGGAGGAGAAAGGGACAACAGAGGATGAGATGGTTGAATGGCATCACTGACTCAATGGACATGAGTTTGAGTAAACTCCTGGAGTTGGTGATGGACAGGGAGGCCTGGCATGGTGCAGTCCATGGGTTCGCAAAGAGTCGACGCAACTGAGTGACTGAACTGGACTTGCACGAAACGTTCCCTTGGTATCTCTAATTTTCTTGAAGATCTCTTGTCTTTCACATTCTATTGTTTTCCTCTATTTCTTTGCATTGATCCCTAGGAAGGCTTTCTTCTATAGTTCTTCAGGCATTCTGTCGATCAGATTTAATCCATTGAATCTGTTTGTCACTTCCACTGTATAATCATAAGGGATTTGATGTAGGTCATACCTGAATGGTCTAGTGGATTTCCCTACTTTTTTCATTTTAAGTCTGAATTTGGCAATAAGGAGTTCATGATCTTAGCCACAGTCTTTTTTTCTTTTTCTTTTTTTCTTTTTTTTTTTTTTTGCTGACTGTATAGAGCTTCTCCATCTTCAGCTGCAAATAATGTAATTAATCATTTCAGTATTGACCATCTAGTAATGTTCATGTGTACAGTCATCTCTTGGTTGTTGAAAGAGGGTGTTTTCTATGATCAGTGTGTTCTCTTGGCAAAACTGTTAGCCTTTGCCCTCTTCATTTCGTACTCCAAAACCAAAGTTGCCTGTTATTCCAGGTATCTCTTGACTTCCTATTTTTGCATTCCAGTCTCCTATGATGAAAAAGACTTTTTTTTTTTTTTTTTTTGGTGTGAGTTCTAGAAGGTCTTGTAGGTTATCACAGAACTGTTCAGCTTCTTCAGCATTAGTGTTTGGGGGTATAGTCTTGGATTAATGTGATATTCAAAGATTTGCCTTGGAAATGAACAGAGACCTTTCTGTCGTTTTTGAGATTGCACCCAAGTACTGCACTTTGTGTTGACTATGAGGGCTACTCCATTTCTTCCAAGGGATTCTTTCCTGCTGTAGTTGATATAATGGTCATCTGAATTTTTTTTTTTTTTTTTACTTTACAATATTGTATTGGTTTTGCCATACATTCACATGTATCCGCCACAGATGTACACGTGTTCCCAATCCTGAAGCCCCCTTCCCACCTCAAATTAGCCCATTCCGGTCCATTTTAGTTTGATTCCTAAAATGTTGATGCTCACTCTTGCCATCTCCTGTTTGACGACTCACAATTTAGCTTGATTCATGAACCTAACCTTCCGGGTTCCTATGCAATAGTGTTCTTTAAAGCACTGGACTTTACCTCCATCACCAGTCACATCTACAACTGGGCATTGTTTCCACTTTAGCTCAGCCTCTTCATTCTTTTTGGAGCCATTTCTCCACTCTTCTCCAGTAGCATATTGGGCACCTACCGACTTGGGGTGTTCATCTTTCAGTGTCATATCTTTTAACCTTTTCACACTGTTCATGGTGTTCTCGAGGTAAGAATACTGAAGTGGTTTGCCATTCCCTTCTCCAGTGGACCATGTTTTGTCAGAACTCACCACCATGACTTGTCCATCTTGGTGACCCTACATGACATGGCTCATAGTTTCACTGGGTTAGACAAGGCTGTGAGCCAAGTGATCAGTTTGGCTAGTTTTCTGTAATTGTGGTTTCCATTCTGCCTGCCCTCTGATGGATAAGGATAAGAGGCTTGTAGAAGCTTCCTGATGAGAGGGACTGGATATGGGGGAATCTCAGTCTTGGTCTGATGGGCAGGGCCATGCTCAATAAATCTTTAATCCAATTTTCTGTTGATGGGTGGGGCTGTGTTTCCTCCCTGTAGTTTAGCCTGAGGTCAAACTATGGTAGGGGTTATGGCAGCAACCTCCTTCAAAAGGACTTATGCAGGCACTGTTGTATTCAATGCCCCTGACCCCATGGCAGGTCAGTGTTGACCTCTGCCCGAGACTCCTGGATACTTACAGGCAAGTGTGGCTCAGTCTCTAGTAGAGTCATTGCTCCTTTCTCCTGGGTCCCAGTACACACAAGGTTCTGTTTGTGCTTTCCAAGAGTCTGTTTCCCCAGTCCCCTGTAAGTTCTGTAATCAAATCCCACTGGCCTTCAGAATTAAATTCTCTGGGGTTCTCAGTCCCTTTTCTGGATCTCAAGGTTAGGAAATCTGTTGCAGGCCCTAGAACTTTCACAACAGTGTGAGAACTTTTTTGGGACGATTGTTCTCCAGTTTGTGGGTTGTCTACTCAATGGCTCTGTGGTGGGGCTCACACACCACACCTCCCAGGTCTGCTGCAGTCAGAGCCCCTGTCCCTGAAGCAGGCCACTGCTGACCCGTGCTTCTGCAGGAGACACTCAGACACTCAAAGCCAGGGACCCCAGTCTCTTGTGGGGTCTCTGGATCCTGGTACACACAAGGTTTTGTCTGAGCCCTCCAAGCATCTCTGGCAGTTATGGGGTTTGGTTCTAAACGTGATTTCACCCCTCCTACCATCTTGTTGGGGGTTCTCCTTTGCCCGTGGACATGGTGTATCTTTTTTTGGTGGGATTTCAAACAACTATGAACTGATAAAAAGAAACCAACTTTAAGTTAAAAGTAGAAGTAAAAGAAATCAGTGGGGTGGGAGGAATAATAGCTCAGAGTAACAAAAGGGCCCAGAGAAGGACACACTGGTTTAGTCAGAGCCTGGGGGAGAGACCAGGACTGAATTAGATGGAGGGGAGTGTGATGTATATGCTATCAATGTCAGGGCCCTTGGAGGTAGCCACCCATGAGGAGGAACAAGCAAAGAGGGCTGAGAGCCAGGGCTGCCTGGAAACAGCATCCTTGGTCCCTCTGCTGGGACCACAGAGTCCTGCTCAGGGCGGGGCAGAGCACTGCTTATTAGCAATCCAGTCTCATAATTAGATACTGACCAACACCAAGCCGGGGGATTCCCTCATGGCTCAGACAGTAAAGAATCTGCCTGCAATGCAGGAGACCTGGGTTTGATCCCTGGGTCGGGAAGATCCCCTGGAGAAGGGAATGGCAACCCACTCCAGTATTCTTGCCTAGAGAATTCTATGGACAGAGCAGCCTGGAGGGCTACCGTCCCTGTGGTCAAGAAGAGTCAGGCACGAATGAATGATTAACCCACACAATGCCAAGCTAAGGTAAGAATATCCAAATGCAACGTTCTTTACTAGATGGAAGTACTATGGAAAATTGCATTCCTGAGTTTTCTGGACAGGACGCCCCTCCCTCGAAATCCAGGCGTCCCATATTGGAGCCTATGCTTTCTCGAAGGTATTAGCAGAAGGTGAGTTTTGACAATTTGCTCCAGGAAAATACAGACCAAAGAGAAGTATCAATCACACATTTGTTACAGCTGCTGTTGAGTCTCTTTCACAGAAACAGAAGCCAATATAAAGACTCAGCCTTAAAATGTGTTACCAACCACCTGCAGCCATTGGGAAGCCAGGTAAAAATCCATGACAAGCTCTACCTCTTACAGACAAGGTGCCTGGATGGTGCTTCCAGGGAGACTGATGGGATGATTAGTGGTCAGAGCTGCCACTATGACAGCTATAGTCATCATTTCTGAGACAAGCTACTCTCCAGAGTGCAAACACAGTTACACAAAACAGAGGCCCTGAGCAGCCATTTCTAAAGACCAAGGATTTGGACTTCCCTGCTGGTTAAGAATCTGCCAGCAGGGGACATGGGTTCAATCCCTGGTCCAAGAAGTTTCCACATGCTGTGGGGTAACTAAGCCCATGTGCCACAGCTACTGATCCCAAGCTCTACTGAAGCCTGCAAGTTCAAAAGCCCTTGCTCTGCAATAAAAGAAGCCAATACAATGAGAAGCTCACACACCACAACTAGAGAGAAGCCCCCACTTGCCACAACTAGAAAAAAATCCCTCTCAAAGACCCAGCACAAACAAAAATAAATTAATAACATTTTAAAAATAATAACAATAAACACCAAGTAGTTAACATAGGAAGGGTCCTGTTAGAAGCTGTGCATTTGGCTTAGACCACCCGGGAGAAATATCAATAACCTCAGATATGCAGATGACACCACCCTTATGGCAGAAAGTGAAGAGGAACTCAAAAGCCTCTTGATGAAAGTGAAAGTAGAGAGTGAAAATGTTGGCTTAAAGCTCAACATTCAGAAACGAAAATCATGGCATCTGGTCCCATCACTTCATGGGAAATAGATGGGGAAACAGTGTCAGACTTTATTTATCTGGGCTCCAGAATCACTGCAGATGGCGACTGCAGCCATGAAATTAAAAGACGCTTACTCCTTGGAAGGAAAGTTATGACCAACCTAGATAGGACATTCAAAAGCAGAGACTACTTTGCCAACAAAGGTTCATCTAGTCAAGGCTATGGTTTTTGCTGTGGTCATGTATGGATGTGAGAGTTGGACTGTGAAGAAGGCTGAGCGCTGAAGAATTGATGCTTTTGAACTTTGGTGTTGGAGAAGACTCTTGAGAGTCCCTTGGACTGCAAGGAGATCCATCCAGTCCATTCTGAAGGAGATCAGCCCTGGGATTTCTTTGGAGGGAATGATGCTAAAGCTGAAACTCCAGTACTTTGGCCACCTCATGTGAAGAGTTGACTCATTGGAAAAGACTCTGATGCTGGGAGGGACTGGGGGCAAGAGGAGAAGGGGACGACAGAGGATGAGATGGCTGGATGGCATCACTGACTCAATGGACATGAGTCTGAGTGAACTCCGGGAGTTGGTGATGGACAGGGAGGCCTGGCGTGCTGCAATTCATGGAGTCGTGAAGAGTCGGACATGACTGAGCGACTGATCTGATCTGATCTGACACTTGTGAGATGTATGGGCTTCCCTCATTGCTCAGTTGGTAAAGAATCTGTCTGCAATGCAGGAAACCCTGGTTCAATTCCTGGGTCAGGAAGATCCACTGGGAAAGGGATAGGCTCTCACTCCAGTATTCTTGGGCTTTCCTCGTGGCTCAGCTGGTAAAGAATCCACCCGTATTGCAGGATGTTGAGGTCCTTTAATGGACTGGAACCTGGTGGTCCAGAGTCCATGACGAGAAAGTGAAAGAAGGAAAAAGGCTAATATTTCCTGTGTTATGTAGCTCACTTTCGCATTCCAGGAAATCAGCCAGAAATAGAGAGAGAGAGAGAGAGAAAGAAAGACAGACACAGGGACCCAAGCTCTGATGGAGCAAAGGTGTTTTAATCAACATGGTGTGGGCATATATACTGTAGTTATTCTCAGCAAAGATAAAGATTAAAATTCAAGACTTACAAAACATAGGCGATCCATATTAAAGAGAGAAAGAGTTGTAAACAATCACTTTTATGGTATGGTTCACAAGAAGGAAGAGGGTACTTATCACCATATTGAAAAACTAATGAAGGCAAGGCCTGGATCCCTCAACCCCAGAGAGGCTTGCCTCTTCTCTTAATTCCTGAATATTCAGGAATTAATAAGGAACAGAGGATTCCTGACAGATCCAAAACAGCACACTGGAAGCCTCCTGTTAAATGTTTCCTGACAGCAGGAGACCTGGGTTCCATCCCTGGGTTGGGAAGATCCCCTGGAGAAGGGAAAAGCTACCCACTCCTGGCCTGGAGAATTCCATGGACTGTATAGTCCATGGGGTCACAAAGAATTGGACACAACTTGGCGACTTTCACTTCAACTTCATACTTGTGAGACCTAACATGTTTGTGTCCATAGACCGTGAAGATTCTAAAACACTCCATGGCCTCTGTACAATAGACACAGTAGTCAAGAGGAGGCATTTCAGAGTTCAACAGACTTAGATGGGGACCATATCCTGCTAATTGCAATGACCAGGCTCCCTTCTCTCTAAAATAGACAATAATAATAGCTCCTAGGGAGTTAGAAGGTGTTATAAAATCAAATGGCATGTAAAATCCTTGGCAAAATAAGGATTCCACAAAAGTTACTGTTGTTTGCAGGACTTAATTGTACTAGTGAGGTAAAACAACTAGAAACAGAGTTTAGAAACAAAGTCAGTTTTCAGCCCTAGCTCAGTGCTCTTTAGCTGGATTTCAATCTCAAATTATTATTAAATGTCAGTGTGATGTCAGTTAAAGTTATGATCCAACAAGATTCTGAGCAGGAGGTGTCTTAATGGTACTTGTTTGGTCTTAATCTTGTGAAACTCTCCTCATGCTCAGACATCTCTTTTTGCTCATATCTGAGGAGAACATGGGATGGCCTGATGTCTTGTCTGATCACCGGTCATTTACTGCTGAGTACAGAAGAAGTTAACCAGTGCCCACCAACCCTCTGTGTTCACTACATCTGATTTGTAGCCCACCATATCTGTAAGCATCCATGATCTTTATATCTTAATACAAGCTCCTTCACAAAATTTTGTACAAATCCTTAAACGTGAAAGAATATTTTAACACAAGTTAATCCTTTAGCTAAAGGAGATATACTGCTCAGCAAATTCAACGTAATAAAAACTGTTGTCTCTAAAAAGGAAGGTGTCTTTTAACTGAAAATTCAACTGAAGGGAGTTGTCCTGAGCTTGAACCGAGAAAGTGCTCAGTCAGAAGAGTACAAAAAAATCCTTTATCTTCATCAACATCATCATTCAAAATACCAGATTATTTTCCCTCATATGACTGCAACTTGAACTATTCTGTATTTGTTTTCATCAGTACTTGGAGAAAGAAAACTACAATGACACTTTTTTTGAGCAATGTAGAAAGCAGCTTTCATTTCTTTCTAATTTAAATGATTTTCTCTCTTTTATTTTACAATAAAAAAATTAAAACGACTACAATTAATTTTTCAGTCAATGTATTTTGCGGTGCCAAAATTTTTAAATGTGTAGCCACTGCTGACCCTTGAAACAACAAGAGTTTGAACTGCAGGGGTGCACTTACACAGGGATTTTCTCAACAGTCAGTACTGCAGCTTGACCAGCTGGTTGAACTGCAGACACTGAGCTCACTATAAATTATAGGCAGCTTGTTAACTGCTCATAGGGTAGCCCTCACCCTTACGTTGTTGAAATGAAAGTGAAAGTGAAGTCTCTCAGTCGTGTCCAACTCTCTGCGACCCCATGGACTGTAGCCTACCAGGCTCCTCTGTCCGTGGGATTTTCCAGGCAAGAGTGCTGGAGTGAGCTGCCATTTCCTACTGCAATTCTGTTCTGGCAATTTCCTACCATAATTTAAAATCACCAGAAGAGGGCAGAGCTAAACATGTGACACTTGGATGGCTGGGCATGAATGGGAAGGCACTTTCAAAATGAAGCTGTGTTCTATTTTTGACTGGAATTTAGCACCTCAGTTGCAATATTTACCCAGCATAGAGACTTGCCAAGAAGACTTGCAACCTTGTTTCTCTTCCACACAAATAGGAGAATAAAAATCATCACCACAACAGAATAAATGCAGTAAAATGCTTGGCCTTAACAGAACAAAGATATGGAAGAATCTAACATTTATAATACCTTATACCTTGCTGAATTCTATGCATACACATTTATGTGGAACAATTAAATCGCTTATAAATCAAACCAGCAATATTTTGTGTGTGTGTACACGCATGCTCAGTCACTCAGTCATGTCTCTTTGCAACCCCATGAATTGTAGCCCACAAGGCTCCATCCATGGAATTTTCCAGGCAAGAATACTGGAGCAGGTTGCCATTTCCTACTCCAGGGGATCTTCCTGACCCAGGGATTAAACCCACATCTCTTGCATTTCCTACACTGGCAGGTGGATTGTGTACCATTGTGCTACCTGGGAAGCCCCCAGAAATACTGAGTATGTGATAATAGTAGATAAAAACATCTATAAAAATTAATCTGTAAAAAACAACTTTATATCTGTGCCTGCATTACATAACTTCTTAATCTAGAATACATATCCTATAGACAAGATTACTGAAAAGGTTTAAAATTTTTCTCTCCAAGATTGTTTGAAATTTTGACAAACTCACAAATAATTATTTTATTCTCAATCTTCATATTCTGTGACTTCAATGTTCCACAAACCCTTATACTTCAAAGTAAAATTCAGAAGAACATGCATATAAATATATAAAAGAAGGAAAATCAGAATTAGGCTTTGCTGCTGCTGCTGCTAAGTCACTTCAGTCATGTCCAATGCTGTGCGACCCCAGAGACGGCAGCCCACCAGGCTCCACCGTCCCTGAGATTCTCCAGGCAAGAACACTGGAGTGGGTTGCCATTTCCTTCTCCAATGCATGAAGGTGAAAAGTGAAAGTGAAGTCGCTCAGTCGTGTCTGACTTCTAGTGACCCCATGGACTGCAATAAATACTAAATTAGATTAAATTTAATCATCTTTTTTTTTTTTTTTAAGATAGGGATTTATTCAGAGTTACACTTCCAGGTCTGAATATCTGCATTTTACTTCTCAACTTTTTCAAATAAGAGCAATGAAAGAATTGAACAGAGAAAGTTCCTGTAAGGAATTAAGAGATGGATTAGCTACACTGAAGATTCCATCAACCACCTGGAGACCAGCTTCATCTCTCTCAGATGAGCAGTTTCTCAATGACACACAGAAAGTGAACCAAAGCCTTAATGAGCCATCTGGGAAAGAGCCTGGGTCATTAAGTTTGTGTTAGCCCAGCAGCCCTCATTGGAAAAGGTGATGGCAGCCCACTCCAGTACTCTTGCCTGGAAAATCCCATAGATGGAGGAGCCTGGTGGGCTGCAGCCCATGGAGTCACAAAGAGTCAGACACGACTGAGCAACTTCACTTTCACTTTTCACTTGCATGCATTGGAGAAGGAAATGGCAACCCACTCCAGTGTTCTTGCCTGGAATCCCAGGGAAGGGGAAGCCTAGTGGGCTGCCATCTATGGGGTCGCACAGAGTCAGACAAGACTGAAGCGACTTAGCAGCAGCAGCAGCAGCAGCCCTCATCAGCTGAGCTCAACCTCATGAGAATTCAAAGGTAGGAACTCCTTGGAGTTAAGAAAAAAGGTAAAAAGCACCTTCTATAGAGAAGCAGCAACTAATTTTCACAGAACACATTTTGTAGAGCAAGCCTTCCCAAAGCTGGCTGATCAAAACCCCTATTTCCAGAAGTCAACCTCAGGCCCAGCCAATTGAACTTTCCAAAAGGAGGGGCCAGGTTAGAATCTTAGGAAGCTCTCTAGGCAGCATAATAATGTGTCATAGAGGAGTAACAGATGAGGCTACAGCCCCAGCCAGAAAGTCACTGAAGGGAACCTGCAGGTGTGAGTGAGGGCTCTGGTGTCACCTCAGGTGAGGGTGAGCAGCTTCAGCAGGTGTGACAGGATCGCTTATCTGTGGGGAAGGAGCTGAGGGGCAGAAGGGGACCATGGAAGCCAAGTAAGAGGCTTAAGTGAGCTGCACCAGAGTGATGACAAGGAAGAGAAATGAGGCCCAAGTTTCTAAAGAGAAAGCTGACCCTTAAACATCTCAGGTCAGAATAGTGCAGGTCCACTTACACATGGATTTTGTTCAGTAGTAAACACTTCAGAACAACATGCTCCACATAGAACCATGGCTTCAGGCTGATGGATACCCATAACTTACAGGAGGATGCTTTACTATGGAGGGGTACCAGTTGGAGGCCTTTGCCCCCACCTGTGTGAGGGGCAGCAGTGTCTCTGAATCAACAGCTTTGGCAACAGGTCAGCTGTGGGAGGTGAAGACGAGGTACAAGATGTAGAGTCATCTTTCCTGGGTTTGGATTCCACCTGCTGCTCACAAAACTATATGACTTGCCAAGTGACACTAAGTTTCAGTTTTCACATCATAAAATGGAAGTAGGATTAAATAAACAAACGGTTTAAATTTAAATTAATCAATTTAAGACCACCTGACCTGCCTCTTGAGAAACCTATATGCAGGTCAGGAAGCAACAGTTAGAACTGGACATGGAACAACAGACTGGTTCCAAATAGGAAAAGGAGTACATCAAGGCTGTATATTATCACCCTGATTATTTAACTTCTATGCAGAGTACATCATGAGAAACGCTGGGCTGGAAGAAGCACAAGCTGGAATCAAGATTGCTGGGAGAAATATCAATAACCTCAGATATGCAGATGACACCACCCTTATGGCAGAAAGTGAAGAGAAATTAAAAAGCCTCTTGATGAAAGTGAAAAAAAGGTGGCTTAAAGCTCAATATTCAAAAAATGAAGATCATGGCATCTGGTCCCATCACTTCATGGGAAATCGATGGAGAAACAGTGGAAACAGTGTCAGACTTTATTTTGGGGGGCTCCAAAATCACTGCAGATGGTGACCACAGCCATGAAATTAAAAGAGGCTTACTCCTTGGAAGGAAAGTTATGACCAACCTAGACAGCATATTCAAAAGCAGAGACATTACTTTGCCAACAAAGGTCCATCTAGACAAGGCTATGGTTTTTCCAGTAGTCATGTATGGATGTGTGAGTTGGACTGTGAAGAAAGCTGAGCACTGAAGAATTGATGCTTTTGAAGTGTGGTGTTGGAGAAGACTCTTGAGAGTCCCTTGGACTGCAAGGAGATCCAACCAGTCCATTCTGAAGATCAGCCCTGGGATTTCTTTGAAGGAATGATGCTAAAGCTGAAACTCCAGTACTTTGGCCACCTCATGTGAAGAGTTGACTCACTGGAAAAGACTCTGATGCTGGGAGGGATTGGGGGCAGGAGGAGAAGGGGACCACAGAGGATGAGATGGCTGGATGGCATCACTGACTCGATGGACGTCAGTCTGGGTGAACTCCAGGAGTTGGTGATGGACAGGGAGGCCTGGCGTGCTGCGATTCATGTGGTTGCAAAGAGTCGGACACGACTTAGCAACTGAACTGAACTGAACTGAACTGAAGCTGCTGCTGCTAAGTCACTTCAGTCATGTCCGACTCTGTGCAACCCCATGGACTGCAGCCCACCAGGCTCCCCCATCCCTGGGATTCTTCAGGCAAGAACACTGGAGTGGGTTGCCATTTCCTTCTCCAGTGCATGAAAGTGAAAAGTGAAAGTAAAGTTGCTCAGTCGTGTCTGACTTAGCGACCCCGTGGACTGCAGCCTACCAGGCTCCTCGGTCCATGGGGTTTTCCAGGCAAGAGTACTGGAGTGGGGTGCCATTGCCTTCTCAGACTAAACTGGAGATCCTTGTTAAACACTGAGCAGAGTGCTTGGCCCTTCAACATGCTGGCTGCTTTTCATAGGTTTTTGCTTCTAATAATGTTGCTGTAAAAACGTAATTCATTGAGGCCTACTTGGTGGATCAGATCCTAAAAAATCTGCCTGCAACCCAGGAAACATGGGTTTGATCCCTGGGGAAGATCCCCTGGAGAAGGAAGTGACAACCCACTCCAGTATTTTTGCCTGGAGAATACCATGGAGAGAGGACTGTGGCAGGCTACAGTCCATGGGTCACAAAGAATCAGCACGACTGAGTGACTAATGCTTCCACTTTCCCTTTTGGGGCAAGGTCTACTTTGGGGGAGGCACTGTGAAAATAAACACTTTTTTTAAAAATGGAAAAAAAGCTCCCTGATGACAGAGATAAGGGACCTGAGACCACTTTCAGTTTCCCCCTTAACTGCTACTGGCATACTTATTTACTTATTCTGCGAAACACAGAAGTGCTGAAGTATGGAAACAACTTAGTTTTGTTACCACAATCCTCAAAGCTACAGATCATCTACAGGATGTGTCTCATGGCATCAAGAACAAGAAATAAGTCCCAGTTCCCTGAATCTCCTCATTCCTAACACCTTGGACGGAGGCAACCAACGAGACCATGTGAACTCACTCAACCTGCATTTGCCATGGACCTAATCATCCCTCCCATGCTTTCCTGCTCACACTGAGGAAAGTATCACCCACGTGTAGGCCCTCACTGCTGAAACCCACAGCGAGTCTCAAACTTCTGCTTTGTCAGGATACAATTCTTTCTTTGGCCATGCTGCACTGCATGTGGATCTTAGTTCCCTAATGAGGGATCAAACCCAGGCCCCCTACAGTGGAAGCACAGAGTCCTAGCCACTGGACCACCAGGGAAGTCCCATGATACTGCTTTAAAGGATGTGCCCATTGCAGTTGTCAACTGAAATTACACTCTCAAATGAGCACCCAATAAATTGGCAGATTTTAAAATCAAGTCAATATATCCTCTGTGAGTGTAACTTTTGTCTTATTAGATAACAAACTTCAGCACATACTTTTCCCAAATATTGTGAAATCAGTCAGCATACAAAGACCACTGTATTTCAGTTTTGTAACTAACACCTGGGCAGAAGGGTGGTGGATGCACCAACAGGGCCCCTCAAAGACCCTCTGCCACTAGGTGCAGGAATCACAGAGCCTGTCTCCTGAACAGCTCCTGTTTGCAAAGCATTAACTCAAGATTCGGAGAAGGCAGTGGCACCCCACTCCAGTACTTTTGCCTAGAAAATCCCATGGACGGAGGAGCCTGGTAGGCTGCAGTCTGTGGGGTTGCTGAGAGTCGGGCATGACTGAGCGACTTCACTTTCACTTTTCACTTTCATGCATTGGAGAAGGAAATGGCAACCCACTCCAGTGTTCTTGCCTGGAGAATCCCAGGGAGGGGAAGCCTGGTTGGCTGCCATCTATGGGGTCGCACAGAGTCGGACACAACTGAAGCAACGCAGCAGCAGCAGCAGCAACTCAAGATTGGCATCTAAGTTAAGTCATGCAGGATTTCTCCTCGGATCTTGCCTTTGCTTCCACTGCCATCTATTTGGAATCTGAAGCTCCCCTCCCATTTTAGTAAATATTGGCTGCATTTGTAATAGAAAACTAGAAAGAAAGGTTTTCTGCACTGTGTCCTGTGACCCATGTTTCTAACTGTCCTCTTCCCCGTCCACCTTCAATAGATATACAGACAACATACAACCAATATTTAATACAAAATGAGACGATTTTCAGATTCCATTCGTGCCAATCCCTAATTTCAGTTATATTTTGACTTTGCTTTCAAGGCTAGCCTATTCTCATGCCCCTTACAGGATCAGTAAGACCTTCAATACGGACCATCTGGTGCCTCAAGAAGTTTGGCCTTTGAAAACAATGACACCCAAGCACCTTACTCCTACCTGTAGGCTCAAGTGTGGTCTCTCTAAACTCATGGATATCCGTACATGCCAACACATTTCTGAGCAGCACCCTTAGCCCATCCCTTCAGTCTCTGATCAAAACTGACCTTCTTCGAGATGATTGTTCCAAGTGAACTGGTGACACCAACATTTTTATATGAAACATCATGGGAAAATTCTCATTTTTAAAGTCCTCCTCTGAGGGCAGTATTTAAAGTACATCTTGGGGTCCTTATTGTTCACACAGATTTCTAGGCTACTAATACTTGCTCCACTCTTCCTAGGCTGTCTTCGATCTTTGAATCCCTAGTATTTACTACAAAGATCCCCAACATCTTTCTCAAACAGCTTTAAAAATGTCCAGGATTCTTTACAGAACATTCACAGAAGTCACAGGATTACTTTGTTAAAGAAAACACTCATACTCAACCTCATTAATGGATGTGCTTGGACTATTAACCACCAAGAACACAGGGAAATTGAGAATCTGTTTCAGTCAGAAGTTCTTGTTCTCACAAAGGCAGGGTGGTGTGGAGAAAAGCAACTGACCTGACTGTCAGGAGACAGATTTCTGGCTGTCCAAAGTACTTCAGCCACAGGTAAGTCACTCCTTTCTGAGCTCGAGTGACCTCACCTGTCAACTCCACTCCCAACTCCCATCATCACTGACCTTCGGATGTATCACCCATCCAGTAAATCACCAGCCAGAGAGGTGTGCACTGCTTCGCTTTTGCTGCACCCAGTGCTGGGGCAGAGTCAACATTATCCCCACCCTGTACCTCCACCAGCCCCCAGAAGCACCCCTTTTCCTCCCACCAGCCCTCAGGGATGGTTCTCTGCATCCACATGAAACATTTCCACACTATTTTCAAACATTTTCCCTTACACACCCCTACTCACTCAGTGCAGAGGTCAAAGTCTCCTAACACACAGCAAACACAGACGGTGCCAGCGCTCTGTCATCTTCCCATGAGCCACCAATAAAGAAAGCCCACCTGCACTGCATCTCCCCTTCCCAGTCTCTTTTCACACACAGGTGTTGCTACTCGTGTCCCAGGTCAACCCTGAGCTGAGCTACACATCCTATTCCTCTGATACTCTCAGGACCACACACTATCCATCAATTCTCCCTCTCTGTCTCCCCAGCTCACCCTGACCCTTCATCCAGCTTCAGCATGCAGAGATCTGGCCAGTGTCCCCATCAAAAAACACACATACATCCAACTCAGACTGCTCTCTACAAGGTTACTAACAATAACTTTGGCAAATTCAATGACTACTTTTAAATCTCACTCTTCCTTGACCTCTTAGCATTGTTTGGTATCACTTACTCCTCCATCTGTCTTTTATCTCTCTCTGCCCCACCTCTCTAACTGCTCTTCACCTGTCCCATGCAGCTTTCCCCTGCTCATTGCATAAAAATTCATCTGCATGTCAGGCCCTGCTTGATTCTCATCCTGTGGGCACTCTTCAATGCCTAACAGCTTCAGGGATCATCTGCGCAATCAAAGACTCCATCTCTCTCACCCTAGGCTCTGTCTCCTGACCTCTAGGCACAAATAATTGATTATTTTTGTGTATATTTCAGTACACTATCCTCAAATTCCATAAGACCTAAACTGAACAACAATTATGCTCACAAGTCCTCCAGGTGATTCTAATGCCTGCTCACATTTGAGCACCACTAGTCTACCAGTTGGAGAAGGCAATGGCACCCCACTCCAGTACTCTTGCCTGGAAAATCCCATGGACGGAGGAGCCTGGTAGGCTGCAGTCCAGGGGATTGCGAAGAGTCAGACACAACTGACCGACTTCACTTTCAGTTTTCACTTTCATGGATTGGAGAAGGAAAAGGCAATCCACTCCAGTATTCTTTCTTGGAGAATCCCAGGGATGGCAGAGCTTGGTGAGCTGCCGTCTATGGGGTCACACAGAGTTGGACATGACTAAAGTGACTTAGCAGCAGCAGCAGCAGTCTACCAGTATCATCTGCCCCTTCATCATCCCCAGAACTGCTCCCATAGCTAAGGACAGCCCCTCCACACTCTTGGATTCCCACACCATCTGCCTCAGAATCTTCCAGCCTCCAAGTCAGACCCACAGAACAACCCTAGGTGAAGACTCCACAAGCACCTGGAATGCTCTCTCCTCTGCCTAAAACCCTCCAGCAGTTTCCCACTGCTCTTGGGATGGAGTTCCAATTCCTAAATCCATATACCAGTAGACTCCATCAACTGCTCTAGGATACCAACCACACTCTACAGATGCCTGTCCCATCCCTGCCCCTCACATTGGACACTATGCTCCAGTCACACTGACCACTCAATTCTCTGTCCCCCGTAAAACACTGTGCCACTGTACCTGCCCACCTGGCAGCCCCTTGGACAGTGAGCAACACAGCAGAGGGAGAGGATCTGTATTTTTCATGAAAGTAATTCAGTTTTTATTATAAACAGTATTTTATTATATGACTGGCTGATGACCACACATGGTTAGAGATGGAAAGAAAAGTCAAACTGACACAATAAATTTGCCTGTTATGTATTACCTAAGTATAGACCTGGGGCCAGCTAACTGCAGCCAGTGTTTGTAAATGAAGTCTTGTTAAGAAATAATAGCCAAATCTATTCCGTGCATATTGTCTGTGGTACTCACATGACAACAGCATAGCTGTGTTCAGTGACAGAGGCTGTAAAGCACTTACTAAGGCCTTCTATCTGGCCAACCCCTCAGCTAGACAATAAAGATAATATAAAGGAAATAAATCACCTTTCATATTTCCAAAGGCTAGTACAAATCTGGGGGTTTCCCAGGAGGTGCTAGTTGGTAAAGAACCCCCCTGTCAATGCAGGTGGACATAAAAAGCATTGATTCAATCCCTGGGTCAAGAAGATCCCCTGGAGGCATACATGAAAATCCACTCCAGTATTCTTGCTTGGAAAATCCCAAGGACAGAGGAGCCTGGTGGGCTATAGTCCATGGGGTCACAAAGAGTCAGAATGAAACAACTTTGTGCACTACAAATCTGGAGGAAAATCCCTCTCAGGCCCTGGTTGGCTGTTGTCCTCTGGGTCCTCAGGTTCTATACTCCTCCTGGCTCTCAAGATTCAAAAGGGAGGCCACAGAAATGCAAGTCATGTCCACAGAACTGATTACTACTCAGGGCAAATCCACAAGAAAAAGAAGAAAACCATGACAAAAAGGCTCTGCTAAGTCATCCATTTTAATGAAAGTCCATCACAAACATTCCCAACCAATTCTGCATCACCCACACTGTTTGCCAAAGGGGTTAGAAGAAGCACTAGTTGTCAAAGTAAAACAGGCCCTGATACAGCAAGATCCTTAAATGAGCAAAAACAAACTGCAAAGAAGAAAGTATGTCATTGACTTCAAAAGTGTGACTGGCACAAATGAGCTTTGAAAAGTTGATTTTTCTAAACCTCAATGAGCTTCATGTCTGGGGATTATTGTGAAATCTATAGACGTCCTGGAAGCATCTCTTCTAAACTCAGAATGCTGTGATGGGGTGGTAACATGGTGTCATTGCTACTTTCACAACAACACTCTCGAATTAAGCATAGTTGGAGGGTTGAGGGGGTGGGGGAATCAGCTGTTTTGCCTTCTAAAATAGAATACACGAAAAGTAGCACATATTAGAAATTTACTAAACACCAGGTTGAAAAAATAAAATAACCTCAACACATATGTGCTTCAGTTCAGATGTATGGAAGTTAAGATACTGATTCCTACAAGAGCTAGTCATAGTTCAACCACTCACTAAAGTAACCAGGAACAAATTACAATAAAGAAAGAAAAGTAAGAATGAAAATAAAAGTGACAGAGTGTTATTTAAAATGATGGAGTCCAGAGAAATAATTTTCAAAAAAAATGTATTTAACAAAACATGTATTAAAACCCTTCTCCTTCATACTGAACCATATGACTACAAACATGCAGGTTATAACAAACCACCACACAGTCAATCCTGTGGTAAATACAAATGTTTAAAAACCAAGACATTAGAGGAATATGACGGGGAGACCACTTTCTCCCCTACAAATTCATCAAAAGATCATTTGAATGCTGAGCAACTTCCACAAAACAACTTCTGAACACTGGTGGAGGACACCAGGCACCCAGAAAGGCAGCCCATTCACTTAGAAAGGTGGTAGGACAAAATATGAAAGATAAAAAAGAGAGACAAAACAGCAGGAAACCCTCCCACTGGCAGGTCTGTGGGGAGTTTTGGAATCTCAGAGGGCAACATAACCAGCAGGGAAACACACACACACAACACGCACCGAACTGCAACTCCCAGCAGAGAAGTAGCCCAGATGTTCATGTTGGCCACTAGTGAGTGGGGGCTGGACAGGGAGGCGTGGGTTGCATGCTTAGGGTAAGGACTAGGCCTGAATGACTTGAGGACAATCTGAGGGAGCTAACCTGAGATAGCAACCCAAACTGTGGGATAGCCAGGGAGAGAAGAAAAAGAAAAAAAAAAAAAGAACTTTCCCGCAAAAGGCTCTAACCTAAGGCACAGCCTGGCCTTCTCACATAACAAAGGATTGAGAGAATACCAAAGGAGAGCTAGCCAGATGCATACAGGCCCCTCTCCCACCACAGGAGGCAGAGAGGCAGGCAGGTGACAGCCAGACCTGGAAGGCAATGGGCTACTCCATTCTCAGCCCCAGAGACCAGCATCCTCTACCAAACTGTGAGCAGGCTCCCAGTTGCTAACCAAGTCTTCCTGGGATCCTGAACGGTTGACATCTGCCAGGAGGGTCACAGCCTGAGATCAGCTCCCCAGAGGAGACACATGGCACACCTGAGACAGTGCTCTCACAATGCACCCAGGAAACCAAGTGCCTGGGACCGGGAAGGTGATTAAGATGCATGGCCCACCTGGGACAGTGTGCTCACCAAGCAGCTGGTTGCCTGAGCTGCTCGGACCTGGGAAGGGCACAAAACACATACACAACCGAATCTGTGCTCCTGTGGAGTACCCGAGAACCTGAACCTGAGCATCTCAGACCTGGGAAGTGCACAAAACACAGTGTCCACTTTGGACAGTGACCCTGCTGAGCAACCTGAAGCCTGAGCAGTGTAGATCAGGAAAGCACATGCCGCCATGAACTGGGGCAGACCCAGTGTGGTCCATGCTCTGCAAGCACTCCCCACACATGCCAGCAATATTTTTTTTGCTGTGTTCCTCCCTCCCCACAACACAACTGAACTAGTAAACCTAACTAAGTGAAAGTGAAAGTGAAGTCGCTCAGTTGTGTCTGACTCTTTGCGACCCCATAGACTGTAGCCTACCAGGCTCCTCTGTCCATGGGATTTTCCAGGCAATAGTACTGGAGTAGATTGCCATTTGCTTCTCCAGGGGGTCTTCCCAACCCAGGGCTTGAACCCGGGTCTCCCACATTGTAGACAGACACTTTACTGTCTGAGCCACCAGAAAAGTTCTAATTAAGTGACCTAACCTAACTAATTGACCATCTTTGCCCCCTTGTTTCAGGGCGGAAATTAGACACTGAAGAGACTTGGAAAGAGAGGAAGCCAAAATAAACAAAGAAGAGGAAACCATTCTAGAAGTGACAGATGCAACAGATTAAAACCCTGTAGTTAAAATTGACTAAGTATTGGAAGGGGCCTATAGACCTTGAGTCTTCTCAAGGTGGAACAAGGAACTATCTGAAACTGAACTGACCCCACACTGCCCACAACAGCTCCAGAGAAATTCCTAGATATATTTTTACTATTATCACTTTTTAATGTTTTCATTTTAAGTTATTTATTGGCTCTTTAATTTTCATTTTTATAACCTACTATTACCTTGCAAAAAAGACCCTATTTTTAAAGCAAATTTCATATATTTTTTTTTCATAATTTTTATGATTGATTTTATTTTGTATTTTTAATATTGTATTTTTGAGAGTGTAACCTCTACTGTAGATTTTTAATCTTTGCTTTTTGGTATTTGTTATCAATTTTATACCTTTAAGAATCTAATCTGCAGTATCCATTTTCTCTTAGGGGTGTGATTACTGGCTTTATTGCTTTCTCCCCTTTTGACTCTCCCTTTTCTCTCCCACGTCAGCTCTTTCTCCTCCTTCCCCCTTCTCTTCTCTACTTCACTCTGTGAATCTCTAGGTGTTCTGGGCTGTGGAGAACACTTAGGGAACTGATTACTGACTAGATCAGTCTCTCCCCTTTTGACTGCCCTTCTTCTCCTCCTGGTCACCTCTATCTCCCTCCTCCCTCTTCTCTTCTCTGTGTAACTCTGTGAACCTCTCTGGGTGTTCCAGACTGTGGTGAGCACATAGGGAAGTGATTACTGGCTAGATTGCTGTCTACCCTTTTGACTGCTCCTCTTCTCCTCCTGGTCACCTCTATCTCCCTCATCCTTCTTCTCTTCTCCATGTAACTCTGTGAACCTCTCTGGGTCTCCCTTACTGTGGAGAATTGTTTCACCATTAACCTAGATGTTTTATCATCTGTGCTGTATGGATGGAGAAGTCTTAAGGCTACTGTAGAATAAGACTGAAAGTTAGAGACAGGAGGATTAAATCCAAAACTTGAGAACACCAGGAAACTCCTGACTCCAGGAACATTAATCGACAAGAGCTCATCCAAAAGCCTCCATAGATACACGGAAACCAAGCTCCATCCAAGAGCCAACAAGTTCCAGATCAAGACATACCATGCTAGTTCTCCAACAACATAGGAACATAGCCCTTAACATTAAAATACAGGCTGCCCAAAGTCATGTCAAACCCATAGATGCCCCAAAACTCACTCCTGGACACTTCATTGCACTCCAGAGAGAAGAGATCCAGTTCCACCGACCAGAACACAGATACAAGTTTCCCTATCTATGAAAGCTTGACAAGCCACTAGTCCAACCCCACCCGCAGGGAGCAACCTTCACAATAAAAAGAAACCACAGATTTCCAGCCTACAGAAAGGTCACCCCAAATACAGCAATCTAAACAAAATGCAAAGGCAGAGAAATATTCATCAGGTAAAGGAACATGATAAATGACCACCAAACCAATCAAAAGAGGAAGAGATAGGGAGTCTACCTGAAAAAGAATTCAGAATAGTGATAGCAAAGATGATCCAAAATCTTGAAAACAAAATGGAGTCACAGGTAAATAGTCTAGAGACAAGGACCGAGAAGATGCAAGAAGTGTTTAACAAGGACCTAGAAGAAATAAAGAAGAGTCGATCAATAATGAATAATGCAATAACTGAGATCAAAAGCACTCTGGAGGGAAACAACAGTAGAATAGCTGAGGCAGAAGACAGGATAAGTGAGGTGAAAGAATGGTGGAAATAAATTAAGCAGAGAGGGAAAAAGAAGAAAGAATTAAAACAAATGAGGACAACCTCAGAGACCTCTGCGACAATGTTAAATGCCCCAACATTTGAATCATAGGAGTCTCAGCAGAAGATGACAAAAAGAAAGGGCATGAGAAAATACCTGAGGTGATAATAGTTGAAATTTTCTCTAAAATGGGGAAGGAAATAGCCACCAAAGCCCAAGAAACCCAGATAGTCCCAAACAGGATAAACCCAAGATGAAAACATCCTAAGACACACATTAATCAAATTAATGAAGACCAAACACAAAGAACAAATATTAAAACCAGCAAGGGAAAAGCAACAAATAACACACAAGGGAATCCCCATAAGGATAATAGCTGATCGTTCAATAGCGACTCTTCAAGCCAGAAGGGAATGGCAGGACATACATAAAGTGATGAAAGAGAAAAACCTACAACCCAGATTATTGTACCCAGCAAGGATCTCATTCAAATATGAAGGAGAAATCAAAAGCTTCACAGACAAGCAAAAGTTGAGAGAATTCAGCACCACCAAACCAGCTCAACAAATGCTAAAGGATCTTCTCTAGACAGGAAACACAGAAAAGGTTTATAAACTCGAACCCAAAACAACAAAGTAAATGGCAATGGGATCACACTTATCAATAATTACCTTCAAAGTAAATGGGTTGGATACCCCAACCAAAAGACAATGACTGGCTGAATGAATACAAAAACAAGACTCCTGTATATGCTGTCTACAAGAGACCATCTCAAGCCAAGGGACATATACAGACTGAAAGTGAAAGGCTGGAAAAAGATATTTTATGCAAATGGAGACCAAAAGAAAGCAGGACTAGCAATACTCATAGCAGATAAAATAGACTTTGAAATAAAGGCTGTGAAAACTGACAAAGAAGAACACTGTATAATGATAAAAGGATCAATCCAAGAAGATATAACAATTATAAATATATATGCACCCAACATAGGAGCACTGCAATATGTAAGGCAAATGCTAACAAGTATGAAAGGGGAAATTAACAGTAACACGATAATAGTGGGAGACTTTAATACCACACTCACACCTATGGATAGATCAACCAAACAGAAAATCAGCAAGGAAACACAAACTTTAAATGATACAATGGGCCAGTTAGACCTAATTGATATCTATAAGACATTTCAGCCCAAAACAATGAATTTCACCTTTTTCTCAAGTCCACATGGAACATTCTCCAGGATAGATCACATCCTGGGCCATAAATCTAGCCTTGGTAAATTAAAAAAAAAAATTGAAATCATTTCAAGCATCTTTTCTGATCACAATGCGGCTAAGATTAGATGTCAGTACTGGGAAAAAAATTAAAAATGCAAACATGCGGAGGCTAAACAACATGCTTCTGAATAACCAACAAATCACAGAAGAAATAAAAAAAGAAATCAAAATATGCATAGAAACAAATGAAAATGAAAACACGACAAACCAAAACTTATGGGATTCAGTAAAAGCAGTGCTAAGGGAAAGGTTCATGGCAATATAAGCTTACCTCAAGAAACAAGAGAAAAAATAAATAAATAACCTAACTTGAAATCTAAAGCAACTAGAAAAAAAGAAGAAATGAAGAACCCTAGGGTTAGTAGAAGGAAAGAAATCATAAAAATTAGGGCAGAAATAAATGAAAAAGAAGCAAAGGAGGCTATAGTAAAAATCAACAAAACTAACAGCTGGTTCTTTGAGAAGATAAATAAAATAGACAAACCATTAGCCAGACTCATCAAGAAAAAAAGAAGAAGAATCAAATCAACAAAATTAGAAATGAAAATGGAGAAATCACAACAGACAACACAGAAATACAAAGGATCATAAGAGACTACTATCAGCAACTATATGCCAATAAAATAGACAACTTGGAAGAAAGGAACAAATTCTTAGGAGAGTATAACCTTCAAAAACTGAACCAGGAAGAAATAGAAAATCTTCACAGACCCGTTACAAGTTTAGAAATCAAAACCGTAACCAAAAATCTTCCAACAAACAAAAGCCCAGGACAAGATGGCTTCACGGGTGAATTTTACCAAAATTTTAGAGAAGAGCTAACACCTATCATACCCAAACTCTTCCAGAAAATTGTAGAGGAAGGTAAACTGCCAAACTCATTATATGAGGCCATCATTGCCCTAATACCAAAACCAGACAAAGATGCCACAGAAAAAGAAAACTACAGGCCATTATCACTAATGAACATACATATAAAAATCCTCAGCAAAATTCTGGAAACAGAATCCAACAACATATTAAAAAGATCATGCATCATGACCAAGTGGGCTTTATCCCAGGAATGCAAGGATTCTTGCATATCCACAAATCAAACAATGTGACATATACCACATTAACCAATTGAAAGATAAAAACCATATGATTATCTCAATAGATGCAGAGAAAACCTTTGACAAAATTCAACATCCATTTATGAAAAAAAAAAAAAAACTTCAGAAAGCAGGCATAAAAGGAACATACCTCAACATAATAAAAGTCATATATGATAAACCCACAGCAAACATTATCCTCAATGGCAAAAAATTGAAACCATTTCCCCTAAATTCAGAAACAAAATAAGGGAGCCCACTCTCACCACTACTACTCAACATAGTTTTCAAATTTTCGCCACAGCAATCAGAGAAGAGAAATAATAGGAATCCAGATTGGAAAAGAAGTAAAACTTTCACTGCAGATGACATGATCCTCTACTTTAAAAACCCTAAAGACACCACCAGAAAATTACTAGAGCTAATCAATGAATATAGTAAAGTTGCATGATTTAACACAGAGAAATCCCTTGCATTCCTATACACTAACAATGAGAAAACAGAAAGAGAAATTAAGGAAACAATTCCATTCACCATTGTGATGAAAAGAATAAAATACTTAGGAATAAATCCACCTGAAGAAACAAAAGACCTATATATAGAAAACTATAAAACACTAATGAAAGAAATCAAAGAGGACACTAATAGATGGAGAAATATACCATGTTCATGGATCAGAAGAATCAATATACTGAAGATGAGCCTACTACCCAAAGCAATCTATAGATTCAATGCAATCCCTATCAAACTATCAATGGTATTTTTCACAATTTGTATGGAATTACAAAAAACCTTGAATAGCCAAAGCAAACTTGAGAAAGAAGAATGGAACTGGAGGAACTGACCTGCCTGACTTCAGACTATACTACAAAGCTACAGTCATCAAGACAGCATGGTACCAGAACAAAGACAGAAATATAGATCAATGGAACAAAATAGAAAGCCGAGATAAATCCACGCACCTATGGACACCTTATCTTTGACAAAGAAGGCAAGACTATACAATGGAGAAAAGATAATCTCTTTAACAAGTGATGCTGGGAAAACTTGTCAACCAACTGTAAAAGAATGAAACTAGAACACTTTCTAACACCATACCCGAAAATACACTCAAAATGATTAAAGATCTAAATGTAAGACCAGAAACTATAAAACTCCTAGAGGAAAACACAGGCAAAACACTCTCTGATAAAAATCATACCAGGATCCTCTATGACCCACCTCCAAGAGTAATGGAAATAAAAGCAAAAATAAACAAATTGGACCTAATTAAACTTAAAAGCTTTTGCACAACAAAGCAAAGCATAAGCAAGGTGAAAAGACAGCCTTCAGAATGGGAGACAATAACAGCAAACGAAGCAACTGACAAAGAATTAGTCTCAAAAATATACAAGCAGTTCATGCAAGTCAATACCAGAAATTAAATGACCAAATTAAAAAATGGGCCAAAGAACTAGAAAGACATTTCTCCAAAGAAGACATACAGATGGTTAACAAACACATGAAAAGATGTTCAACATCACTCATTATCAGATAAATGCAAATCAAAACCACAATGAGGTACCATCTCATGCTGATCAGAATGGCTGCTATCCAAAAGTCTACAAACAATAAATGCTGGAGAGCGTGTGGAGAAAAGGGATCCCTCTTACACTGTTGGTGGGAATGCAAACTAGTACAGCCACTATGGAGAACAGTGTGGAGATTCCTTAAAAAACTGAAAATAGATCTGCCATATGATCCAGCAATCCCACTGCTGGGGATACACACTGAGGAAACCAGAATTGAAAGAGACATGTGTACCCTAATGTGCATCCCAGCACTGTTTACAATAACAAGAGCATGGAAACAACCTAGATGTCCATCAGCAGATGAATGGATAAGAAAGTTGTGGTACCTATACACGATGATATATTACTCAGCTATTAAAAAGAACACATTTGAATCAGTTCTAATGAGGTGGATGAAACCCAAGCCCATTATACAGAGTGAAGTAAGTCAGAAAGAAAAACACCAATACAGTATATTAATGCATATATACAGAATTTAGAAAGATGGTAATCATGACCCTATATAAGAGACAGCAAAAGAGACACAGATGTAAAGGACAGACTTTTGGACTATGTGGGAGAAGGTAAGGGTGGGATGGTTTGAAAGAATAGCATTGAAACATGTATAATACCGTAATACGTGAAATAGATGACCAATCCAAGTTTGATGCATGAAACATGGCACTAAAAGCCAGTGCACTTGGACAACCCTGAGGGATGGGATGGGGAGGGAGGTGGCAGAGGGATTCAGGATGGGGGCCACATGTACACCCATGGCTGATTCAGGTCAGTGTACGGCAAAAACCATTACAATATTGTAAAGTAATTAGCCTCCAATTAAAATTAATAAGTTAATTTAAAAAATAAAAACCTGGGTGAGTAGTAAAATTGTTACTAACTTGAAACTATTTTTAAGCAAATAAAAAGGCAAGTAGTGAAAATATTTTTAAAAATAAAATAAAAATAAAAACTTTGTGGGCTTCTGATTCAATATAGCAGAATAGAAGGATGTGTGCTCATCTCCACCTGCAAGAGCACCAAAATCACAATTAGCTGTTGAACAGCCATCGACAGAATGACACTGGAACTCACCAAGAAAAGATACAAAACATCCAAAGAAAAAGAAACTGCAACAATATGGCAATCATTGCAAAGGTGCAATCATGATAAAATCAAATTCCATACCTATTGGGTGGATGACTCACAAACTGGAGAACAATGATACCAACGAAGTTCTCACACTGCTGTGAAGATTCTGAGCCCCACATCAGGCTTCCCAGGCTGAGGATCCAGGAAAGGTACTGGGAATCCCCAGGAAACCTGACCCTGAAGGCCAGCAGGATTTGATGACAGGACTTCCACAAGACTGAGGGAAACAGAGACTCCACTCTCCAAAGGCACAAACAAAACTTGTGTGCACCAAGACTCAGCAGAAAGGAGCAGTGCCCCCACTGCAGACTGAACCAGTCAGTTCAGTTCAGTTACTCAGTCGTGTCCGACTCTTGGCGACCCATGAATCGCAGCACACCAGGCCTCCCTGTCCATCACCAACTCCCGAAGTTCACTCAGACTCACATCCATCGAGTCAGTGATGTCATCCAGCCATCTCATCCTTTGTCATACCCTTCTCCTCCTGACCCCAATCCCTCCCAGCATCAGTCTTTTCCAATGAGTCAACTCTTCGCATGAGGTGGCCAAAGTACTGGAGTTTCAGCTTTAGCATCATGCCTTCCAAAGAAATCCCAGGGTTGATCTTCAGAATGGACTGGTTGGATCTCCTTGCAGCACAAGGGGACTATCAAGAGTCTTCTCCAACACCACAGTTCAAAAGCATCAATTCTTCGGCACTCAGCCTTCTTCACAGTCCAACTCTCACATCCATACAGGACCACTGGAAAAACCATAGCCTTGACTAGACGGACCTTTGTCGGCAAAGTAATGTCTCTGCTTTTCAATATGCTATCTAGGTTGGTCATAACTTTTCTTCCAAGGAATAAGCGTCTTTTAATTTCATGGCTTCAGTCACCATCTGCAGTGATTTTGGAGCCCCAAAAAATAAAGTCTGACAGTTTCCACTGTTTCTCCATCGATTTTCCATGAAGTGATGGAGCCAGATGCCATGATCTTAGTTTTCTGAATGTTGAGATTTAAGCCAACTTTTTCACTCTCCACTTTCACCTTTATCAAGAGGCTTATTAGTTCCTCTTCACTTTGTGCCATAAGGGTGGTGTCATCTGCATATCTGAGGTTATTGATATTTCTCCCAGCAATCTTGATTCCAGCTTGTGCTTATTCCAGCCCAGCATTTCTCATGATGTACTCTGCATATAAGTTAAATAAGCAGGATGACAATATGCAGCCTTGATGTACTCCTTTTCCTATTTGGAAACAGTCTGTTGTTCCATGTTCAGTTCTACCTGTTGCTTCCTGACCTGCATACAAATTTCTCAAGAGGCAGGTCAGCTGGTATTCCCATCTCTTTCAGAATTTTCCACAGTTTATTGTGATCCACAAGTCAAAGGCTTTGGCATAGTCAATAAAGCAGAAACAGATGTTTTTCTGAAACTCTCTTGCTTTTCCATGATCCAGTGGATGTTGGCAATTTGGTCTCTAGTTCCTCTGCCTTTTCTAAAACCGGCTTGAACAACTGGAAGTTCATGGTTCATGTTTTGCTGAAGCCTGGCTTGGAGAATTTTGAGCATTACTTTACTAGCGTGTGAGATGCATGCAATTGTGCGGTAGTTTGAGCATTCTTTGGCATTGCCTTTCTTTGGGATTGGAATGAAAACTGACCTTTTCCAGTCCTGTGGCCACTGCTGAGTTTCCAAATTGCTGGCAAATTGAGTGCAGCACTTTCACAGCATCATCTTTCAGGAATTGATATAGCGCAACTGGAATTCCATCACCTCCACTAGCTTTGTTCGTAGTGATGCTTTCTAAGGCCCACTTGACTTCACATTCCAGGATGTCTGGCTCTAGATCAGTGATCACACCATCGTGATTATCTGGGTCATGAAGATTTTTTTGTACAGTTCTTCTGTGTATTCTTGCCACCTCTTCTTAATATCTTCTGCTTTTGTCAGACCAACCTGCTAATGTTGGAGGGTCTCCTGTGGAGGTGTGTGTCAGCAGTGGCTGCCACAGGGATGAAGACACTGATGGCAGGAGTCCTGGAAGTTGTCCTTTGGTGTAAGTCCTCTTGGAGGTCGCCTCTATCCCTACCATAGAGCCAGTAGACTCCATGGCTGCATCACCTCAGGCCAACAGGTTGGAGGGCAACCCCTCCCATTAGCAGGCAACTGGATTAAAGCTTCACTGAGCACAGCCCTGCCCATCAGAGGAAGACCCAGTTTTCCCCACAGCCAGTCCTTCCCATCAGGAAACCTACACCTGAGCCTCTAGCCTCATCTACCAGAGGGCAGATAGAAGAAGTAAGAAGAAACACAATCACACAGCACCTAGAATGAAAATCACATTCTAGAAAATTAGTCAGGATGAAAAAGCAGAAAGTTATGTTTCAGATGAAGGGACAAGACAAAACCCCAGAAAAATAACTAAATGAAGTGGAGATAGGTAACTTTCCAGAAAAATAATTCAGAATAATGATAGTGAAGATGATCCAGGATCTGGGAAGATGAATGGAGGAGATGCAAGAAATGTTTACCAAAGACCTGTAATAATTAAAGAACAAACAAACAGATGAACAATACATTAGAATGAATCTATAGCAGAATAACTGAGGCAGAAGAATGGATAAGTGACCTGGAGAACAGAATGGTGGAAATCACTGCCTCAGAACAGAATATAGAAAAAAAATGAAGACAGCCTGAGAGACCTCTGGGACAACGTTAAACACAGCAACATTCACATTCTAGGGATCCTACAAGGAAAAGAGGGAGAGAAAGGACCTAAGAAAATTATTTGAAGAGATGATAGTTGAAAACTTCCCCAGCATGGGAAAGGAAATAGTCAAGTTTAGGAAGTGCAAAGAGTCCCAGGCAGGATAACCTAAGGAGGAACACACAGAGACACATAGTAATCAAACTGACAAAAATTAAAGACAAAGATAAAATCTTAAAAGCAACAAGGGAAAAACAATAACATTCAAGGAACTCCCATAAGGTTATCAGCTGATATATCAATAAACTCTGCAAGGCAGAAGGGAATGGCATGATAAATTCAAAGTGATAAAAGGGAGGAACCTACAACCAAGAATACTCTACCCAGTACGACTCTCATTCAGATTTGACAGAGAAATCAAAAGCTTTTGAGACAAGCAAAAGTTAAGAGAATGTGGCACCACCAAACCAGTTTTACAACAAATGCTAAAATAACTTCTCTAGGCAGGAAACAAAGAGAAGGAAAAGGCCTACACAAAATAAGCCCAAAACAATTAACAAAATGGGAATAAGGTCATACATATCGATAATTACCTCAAATGTAAATGGATTAACCAAAAGACATAGACTGGCTGGGCAGATGGAAACATGTGCCTGTATGTACTTCAACTTAACACATCACTCTACTTAACCACTAAACTGTATGTAATTATTTTATATTGTTAGATTAATCATGTTTCCCTCATGACTTACAATTGTAATTATCTTTTTTTTTTTTTTTTTTTGGTCTGGCTGTTGATGGTGAAAACTGATAAACATCTTTTACTATTGTGATTATGTAGCTACTATTTGCTTAATACCATTGTATCATGATTGGTCAACAAAAAATAAACGAATTCTGTATCACTAAAACTACCATTTCTACGATCCAACAGATGTTCCAATGGATGATCCACTGGATCATCAAAAAAGCAAGAGAGTTCCAGAAAAATATCTACTTCTGTTTTATTGACTATGCCAAAGCCTCTGTCTGAGTAGAACACAACAAACTCTGGAAAATTCTTAAAGATATGGGAATACCAAACCAGCTTACCTAACTCTTGAGAAATCTGTATGCAGGTCAGGAAATAACAGTTAGAACTGGACATGGAACAACAGACTGGTTCCAAATAGGAAAAGGAGTACATCAAGCCTGTGTATTCTCACCCTGCTTATTTAACTTATATGCAGAGTACAGCATGAGAAACTCTGGGCGGGATGAAGCACAAGCTGGAATCAAGATTGCCAGGAGAAATATCAATAACCCCAGATGTGCAAATGACACCACCCTGATGGCAGAAAGTGAAGAAGAACTGAAGAGCCTCTTGATGACAGTGAAAGAAGAGAGTGAAAAAGTTGGCTTAAACTCAACATTCAGAAAACTAAGATCATGGCATCTGGTCCCATCACTTCATGGGAAATAGATGGGGAAACAGGATTAGCCAGAAGGTTTTTTCCAGAGCCTGTCGTCAAGCAGGATACATAATTTTTATATAACCCTAAGAAATGTGGAGGGAGAAAATAGTTTGTCCTTTCTTTCTCCTTGAGAATTCCAGACCCCTCTCTCCTTGGGGATCCCTAGACTTTTTATCAATCTGCCTAGGAAATGACTCTCTCATTCCCCCCTTTTCTTTTAGGAGAATTATGTTGCCAAGGGAAGGGGGCATCATTTTCGTTCCATAACTACTTCCTGCTGTTTAGAGGCATGGTCCCTAAATTGTTAAGGCAACATATTCTCCTAACCCTTATTTGAGGGTCTCTGATCCAGAGGCCCCAAGTAATAGTTGAAGGAGGCTGTGGCATTTGTAGGAGCTTGGACAACCATTTGTAACTTAAAAGCCTTCATGCGACTAGAAACAAATTTAATTACACAGTTACAGATGCAAGGCAAAATAGTCATTAAAACAAGTCAAAATTAAAATTAAAAGTCATATTATGTCCATAGTTACATCAATCCATCTTAGGATTGTCAGATGTCATCAGTTTAAGAAGAAGCATCACATGCAAATGTTGTTGAAGGTATTTGCAGACTTGGAGAAAGTCTTTTTCTTGAAGTGGAGATGTCCACCACGGGAAGCCTTCCACTGATGAAAAGGGGAGCACTCCACAGACCCAGCAGTTAGACTGATTGTGAAATGCTGCATAGGAGTTAGCCCAGGACACGAAGGCATTTTCTTGAGGATCAAATGGCAGACTCAGGATTTTTGGAGTCAGCAGAAGTAGGCTCACATAGATTATCAAAAAAGTACAAAGTCAAAGCATAGAAAGTAAAGACATAAAATGAAGTTACTTAGTTCTGGTCAGGGCGCCACCTCTTAACTCTAGTGTGATGTACCCACGAATCAATTCCTGGCACTTTGACAGCTGTGGGAGAAGAAAGAATAGCCTGGTAAGGGCCTTCCCAGAGGGGCTCAAGGGATGGGCTCCCAGATTCCAATGTTTTTATGAGGACCTCAGTTCCTGGCTCAAATAGAGGCTTGCTTGACTCAGAGGCTGGTTCAGGAGTCATCTCCTGGAGTTCTGTTAATGCCTGTTGAAAAGCTGAGAGCTGTGTTACATAACTAGTTAATTCCAAGACTTCAGGGTCTATAACAATGTCTGTGCTTAAGAAAGGCCTTCCATAAATACATTCAAAGGAGGACAGTCCCTCCTTTCTGGGGGCAGTTTGAGCCCTCATTAAAGCTATGGGTAGGACTTTAATCCAACTGTCCTGCGTCTCTTGAGTTAATTTGTGCAGATGTCTTTTGATAATGTCATTAGCTTTTTCAACCTTTCCTGAGGTTTGGGGCCTCCAGGAACAGTGTAAGTAATATTCTATTCCTAGAGCCTTAGACACCCCCTGAGTTACAGCAGCTTTAAAGGTGGAGCCATTGTCACTCTGAAGGCTCTGTGTCAGCCCAAACCTGGGGATAATTTCATATAAAATTTTTTTTATTTTTTTGTGAATTTTGATTTTTTGTGATTTTTTTATATTTTATGAAATATAAAGATTTCATATAAAATCTTTATAACGTCCTTAGCCTGCTCACTATGACAGGGAAAAGCCTCAATCCATCCAGTAAAAGTACCCACCCAAACTTGTAAGCAAGAATACCCATTAGCTTTTGGCATATGAGTAAAATCAATTTCCCAGTCCTCTCCAGGATACTTTCCACTTCATTGTAATCCAGATTTTGCTAGCTTTTCAGTCTTTGGGTTATTTTTCTGACAAACCTCATACCTTTTGATAATGTTCTTTAAAGTTTTCATTACATTTTTACCTTCAAACAAACGAGAAGCCATCTGGTTCATACTCTTTGCACCCAAATGAAAAGTCTGGTGTAAACCCTTAAGAATTTTCCATTGAGCACTTTCAGGAATTATTAATTGTCCATCCTCAGACTGTAACCATCCTTTATCAGTAATCTTTGCTCCTCTTTTCTCATATCTTTCTAATTCTTCCTCAGTATATTGTGATTTTTCCTGTTCCACAGGACCTGTCCAGATCAAAGGCGTCTGTAGTGAAGGGGTTTCATAAAGTGCCACTTTCCTGACTTGACAGTCAGCCAGCTGATTACCTTCAGCTACTTTACTCCCATCCCTGTTGTGTCCTTTGCAATGCATAAAAGCTACTTCTTTAGGGCAATATATAGCAGTTAAAAGTCTCTTGATCTCTCTGAAATGTTTAATAGGTTCTCCTGTTGCTATTTTAAACTTTCTTTAATATTGCACCATGAGCATGTAAAGTCAAATAAGCATACTTAGAATCAGTGTAGATATTTACCCGCTGCCCTTTGCTTAACTCTAGAACTCAGAGCCACAAGCTCCGCTAACTGAGCACTGGTTTCCTGGGGGAGAGATTTTGCTTATAAAACCTGTTCAGCAGTCACCACGGTGTAACCTGCTTTGTGCTTTCCATCCCGAACAAAAGAACTGCCATCTGTAAATATTTCCATGTCAGAATTGTCTAATGGGGTATCCATTAGATCTTCCCGAGCTGCATAAAGTTAGAAATTGGGAACAATCATGATCAGGTGTTTCATTTTCCTTCTCAGGAAGGAGAGCGGCAGGACTTAAATTTCCACAAACTTTAAGCTTAGTTACTGGTCCTTCTAACAGCAATGACTGATATTTAAGAAGCCTACTCTCTGTCACCCAAATATTAATTAACCTTAGAATTTAAGATTCCACTCACATAATGAGAAGTCAGTACACTAAGGTTTCATCCATTAATTATTTTTAAAGCTTCAGGTGCTAATAAAGCTGCTGCCCCAATTCCTCTTAGGCAGTGGGGCTATCCACGTGAAATTACATCCAATTCTCTGCTTAGATAAGCAATAGGTTGCTGGTGAGGCCCTCAGAGTTGTGTCAAAACTCCCAAGGCCACACCTTGTCTTTCAGTGACAAATTAAATTCTGACCCTGTGGGCAAGCTCAGAGCGGGAGCTTGTGGGAGAGAAGTCTGAAGAACCTTAAAAGCCTTTTGAGTATCTGGAGACCAAACCAGTTTGTCAGTTTGGGCCTGCTGAGTTTCAGCTATAAGCTTATATAAAGGCCGGGCAAGTTCCCCATAACCCAGAATCCAAATGCAACAGTAACCCGTGATTCCAAAAAAATCCTCTTGATTGTCTTAAAGTCACAGGTAGGGGATGATTTAGTATAGGTTTAATTCTCTCAAGGCCTATGGCCCTAGTCCCTTCTGATATGATTAGGCCCAGATAGCTAACAAATTGTTGACAAAGCTGAGCCTTTTCTCTTGATGCCTTGTAACCACAGCCTGCCAGAAAGTTTAAGAAATCTTCTGAGGCTCATGAACAAGCTTCCTCTGTCTCAGCACAGAGCAAAATATCATCTACATATTGTAACACCACTGCCTCAGAGCTATTAAAGTTTTGTAGATCCCGTGACAAACTTTGTCCAAATAAGTGAGGACTGTCACGAAATCCCTGGGGCAAAACTGTCCAGGTTAACTGAGAACCTGGCTGCATAGAGTCCTCAAAGACAGATAGAAATTGACTTTCCTCTGCCAAAGGCACTAAATAGAAGGCATCTTTCAAATCAATTACTGAGAAATATTTGACTTGTTCAGGAATTTCAGACAATAGCGTGTAAGGATTAGGCACCACTGGGTGTAAAGGAACTACAGCCTCATTTATTATTTGTAAATCTTGGACTAGTCTCCATTTACCATTTGATTTCTTTATACCCAAAATAGGAGTGTTGCACGGACTGTTACAGGGAACTAATAGTCCCTGCTCCTTTAAATTTTTGATGATGGGTTTTAACCCTTCCTTAACCTCAGGTTTCAGTGGATACTGCTTCTTATGTGGAAATAAGTGCGGGTCTTTGAGCTGGACAATTACAGGAATAGATTTTGTGCTCAACCCACAGATTTTCCATCAGCCCATACTCTAGGACTTCCATTTTGTTTAATTAAAGGGAGAGAAAGGGAAGGCTCCATATTCATGAAAACAGAAGCATGGACCTTGCTCAGTATATCCCTCCCCAAAAGGGATGAGGAAGACTCTGGCACAATCAGAAACTCATGTGAAAATAGCACCGAATACCAGTCACAACTGATAGAAACACTGAAGTAATACCTTTTGACTCCTCCAGACAGTCCCATTACAGAAGTGGATCAGGAAGAAAGTGGGCTAGGGGCTTCAGTAGGCATGCAGTAAGTTGCCCCAGTATCTAAAAGGAAATCCATGGATTGGCCCCCCACAGTTATTAATACCCGGGGTTCCTCAGGTGTATAGGATGGGAGCTTGTGTGGGGGTCACCCGGGCACCTTCAGTCCTGATTGTCTTGAGAGTCTGACCCCTGAGACCTTTGGGGGGCAGTTTCTCCTCCATTGTGGTCCTTTGCAGACCAGACATGGAGCCGGGTGCGGCTTGGATGCCTGAGAGCAATCTCGCTTGAGGTGCCCCTATTTTCCACAGTAATAACAAGCCCATCCCTTTTCACCTGGGTCCCTCTGGGAATTTTTCTCAGGCTGTTTAAGAACGGTTTTCATAGCCATTGAGAGGGCTTCCGCCTGTTCCTTTGTCTTTTCCTGCCTTTCTTTCTTTTCCTCATGTTCCCTACCATAATAAGACTGTCTGAGCCAGTAGTTAACAGATTACCTAAAGACTAATTTGGTCCATACGCCCACTTTAATAGCTTATGGTGGATATCTAGAGCTGACTGAGTGAGAAATCTATCCTTTAAGATCATTTTTCCCTCCTCATTTTCGGGATCAATCTCAGTGAATCTGCAGAGGGCTTCTCTCAGTCTATCTAGGAATTTACCAGGAGCTTCCTTCTCCTCCTGTTCTATTCGAATTGTCTGCCAATTTGCCATAGTTTAAAGGCTTAGCACACACCTGTCTGAGTCTTTCAGGAATACATCTGACAAAATGACTCTGATCCCATCTTCCTGTAGCTGTGTTGTAGTCCCAGTCTGGTTCTGTTACTGGGACCGCCTGATTTCCAGTGAGGAGGGCAATTATCTCATCGTCCCTCTCCCCTACTGATTCATTACCAAGCCATTCATTTCCATGCTGCTGCTGCTGCTAAGTCACTTCAGTCGTGTCCAATTCTGTGCGACCCCATAGACGGCAGCCCACCAGGTTCCTCTGTCCACGGGATTCTCCAGGCAAGACCACTGGAGTGGGTTGCCATTTCCTTCTCCAATGCATGAAAGTGAAAAGTGAAAGTGAAGTCACTCAGTCGTGTCCAACTCTTCGCGACACCACGGACTGCAGCCCACCAAGCTCCTCTGCCCATGGGATTTTCCAGGCAAGAGTATGGGAGTGGGGTGCCATCGCCTTCTCCGTAGACTACAGACACTCCCTAAGGTGACCCCTGAGGAAAGGAAGCTTAGGATGTGAAAACAGGATGCTGGTCCCAGATAGGTGAGGTGCATATGAAAGGAATGATTTCAGTGAGCCGGGACCCTTGCATCTTCCCTTACACAGAAAAGCACTAAATTCCTTGGCTCAGGATATCTGGTTTTCTTTAACAACAATCTTTTGATATTCAGACTACCTGCCCTTTGTTACAAAGTTCTCTGTAACCTGGCTCCTCCCTTCACCTCCTGGGAGCAATTCTCTCAGGGTTGCTTGAGATGGTGTCTCCTGGGCTTAAAGTCCTAAAAATTCCCACCGAATAAAACATAAATCTCAACTTTTAGGTTGGGAATATTTTTAAGTCAACAGAAATATTTTAATTTCATTCCCAGTTTCATTGTTTAAGGAACTTCCACACTGTCTCCATGGGCTTCCCAGGTGGCACTAGTGGTAAAGAACATGTTTGCCAACACAGGAAACATAAGAGACAGAGCTCTGATCCCTGGGTGGGGAAGATCCCCTGGAGGAGGGCATGGCAGCCCACTCCAGTATTCTTTCCTGGAGAATCCCATGGACAGAGGGGCCTGACAGGTTACTGTCCACAGGGTTGAAAAGAGTCAGGCACGACTGAAGTGACTTAGCATGCATTCACACTGTCTCCATAGTGGCTTTTCCCAGTTGACATTCCAGCATTGATGAAGGAGGGTTCTTATTTCTTCACACCCTCTCCAATCTTGGTTCATTGTAGAGTATTTGACAATGGCCATTCTGACTGGTGTGAGGTGATACTTCATTGTAGTTTTGATTTGGATTTCTCTAATATTTAGCAAGGTTGACATCATTTCCTGTGATTTTTTTTTTTTTTGAATGGTATAAGTGAAACATCTTGCAATTGGCTCTTGAATGTCTGTGCTATGACTCGATGAACACTCCTAGAACATTCCTTGAAGACAGGTGTTATTTACTCAAAAGTTGCAGAAACCAATAATTGAGAAACCAAACACCACAATCGGAGAGTTGGAGACCTCAGGTTTATTAAGCAGGCAGGCCCAGAGGAGTTAACACTCCAAGCTCTGAGCCCTGAACAAAGGGGTTACAGAGTTTTTATAGGCCTACTATAGTGGGCAACACTAGTTGCTAATAGGCTGGTTTAAACTAAGGTGTTTCCTGTGTGTGGGAACAGTGGTCAAGGGGGGGAGGGGGATGCCTGACCTTTACATGGAAAGGCATGATTAAGCAGGTTTTCATGGGCCAGGCAGTTGCAAAGAGCAGGACACAGGTGAGTGAGATAAGCTCCAGTGCCTAGTATTGTAATTCCCCACTTTCTGAGACTATGTGACCTACATGATCCAAACTTTGTAAGGAGCAAGATGAATTACAGAGGTAGAAGGAGCAGGAGGTTATGTGAAATTTTAACTTTCCTCTTTGTTCCTCACTCTTGATGCTTCTATCACTTGTAGAAAGCAACCTTTCATGTTTTGGTAGGGCATTCAGAGCTCCCCATCGTTTAGGGGGCTATATTGAGCTATTATTATTTGTAAGTTTATGGATTCAATCTGAGAGGTTATGAATCAGGTAATTGCTTTGAGAAAACAAGAGCCAAACAAGAGTGCTGTTAAGAACATGAAGAGAGGATTCATTTTGATATTTGGCAAAACTAATACAATTATGTAAAGTTTAAAAATAAAATAAAATTTAAAAAAAAAAGAACATGAAGAGAGGACCTGTTAAAGGGAGAAGCCACGATGCCCAGCTCCAGATATTGTTCCAATTACCCCAGGAATTAACTAGTTTCTCTCTCCTTTTTGTGATTTGTCCCCTTAGCTGTTGGGCCATGTCTCTGACTATTTCTGATTGGTTTATATAAAAGCAGCATTCTTTGTTTAAGAAGAGGCAGAGCCCTCCCTTTTCAGCTGTCAGTAGGTCTAGCCCTCTCCTATTCTCTAAAACCACCTAAGCCAGGGAGTCTAGTTGGTCCTGTAAGGCCACTAAAGATTTGCTTGCTCTCTCAATGTCATCTGTGAAGTCCTTGGATAGTGTATGGTAAAAAGTGGTTGATGAAGCAATTCCTCCTATTACCACACCTATCCCAGCCATAATTCGCAGACTAACTCAGTTCAGTTCAGTTCAGTCGCTCAGTCGTGTCAGACTCTTTGCGACCCCATGAATTGCAGCACCCCAGGCCTCCCTATCACCAACTCCCGGAGTTCACTCAGACTCACGTCCATCAAGTCAGTGATGCCATCCAGCCATCTCATCCTCTGTCGTCCCCTTCTCCTCCTGCCTCCAATCCCTCCCAGCATCAGAGTCTTTTCCAATGAGTCAACTCTTCACATGAGGTGGCCAAAGTACTGGAGTTTCAGCTTCAGCATCATTCCCTCCAAAGAAATCCCAGGGCTGATCTCCTTCAGAATGGACTGGTTGGATCTCCTTGCAGTCCAAGGGACCCTCAAGAGTCTTCTCCAACACCAAAGTTCAAAAGCATCAATTCTTCAGCGCTCAGCCTTCTTCACAGTCCAACTCTCACATCCATACATGACCACAGGAAAAACCATAGCCTTGACTAGACAAACCTTTTTTGGCAAAGTAATGTCTCTGCTTTTCAATATGCTATCTAGGTTGGTCATAACTTTCCTTCCAAGGAGTAAGCGTCTTTTAATTTCATGGCCGCAGTCACCATCTGCAGTGATTTTGGAGCCCCCCAAAATAAAGTCTGACACTGTTTCCACTGTTTCCCATCTATTTCCCATGAAGTGATGGGACCAGATGCCATGATCTTTGTTTTCTGAATGTTGAGCTTTAAGCCAACTTTTTCACTCTCCACTTCCACTTTCATAACTGGATGGTTCTTTTCTACCACTTACATGCTGCCAAAGGTATGGTGAGAGTCTGGTTGTTAGGGACAATATTCATCTGGGGAGTGAGGAAAGCTAAGGAAAGCTAAGGTCCATCCATTTGACTGGAATACATAAGTAAGCATCTGTCCCACAAACAAAGAAAAGGCCTTGATGGGGGTGGCGCCATATTGTGTTTGTGGGAGGATGAATGGGCCACTCACCTTTTAAAGTTTGATTATACTGGTCCCTGGCTAAATTGCCTTCAGGTTTGGACTTCCCTGGTGGCTCAGACGGTAAAGCATCTGTGTATGATGCGGGAGACCAGGATTCAATCCCTGGGCTGGGAAGATCTCCTGGAGAAGGAAATGGCAATCCACTCCAGTATTCTTGCTTGGAAAATCCCATGGAAAGAGGAGCCTGGTAGGCTATAGTCCATGGGGTTGCAAAGAGTCAGGCATGACTGAGCGATTTTATCATTTGTAAAGCATTCTGGAGCCTTTAGAGTTACCTCAATTGTCCTTAAGACTGGCCCTTGTCAGTGTGGATATGTAGAAGTTCCCATGGCTGTTGTATGATGGTACTGGTGTAGCTAAGTACCATGGAGCTCCTAAGGTTAAGCAAAACCAGCAACCCCTGGCCAGCTGGGGGTCGGTGTCATTAAGAAGGTGATGAGTTGCATTGAGAAACTGGTACAGACAAGGATCTAAGGGGGAGTTAACTCTGTAACCTGGGTCATACTGCCAACAGGCAGAGACTGATTTTTTATGGCAAAGTTGGTCCCTGATTTCACTTGTCTGCTTTATTGTCCCTGTCCCGTAGGTTTTTCCATTTATTTGTCAGACAGACACCTGTTCTGGGTTGTAACAATCTGTGTGGCATTTGGGGGTAGATGGAGGCGTAGGGGCATTATGGCAGTGTCACAGTGTCAGATTCTCTGAATGGGTATGAGTTTGGATCCTCTGGTGGGGAAAATGTAGCAGCCATGGAGGGCATAACTTGAAAACAATTTTTTTTTTTTTTGGCACCCAGGCCCCTGGATATACATCACATGGTTATGAAAGCTGTAGGTGGTTGGCCTATAGGGTTGGCTCTCTATACATTGTTCTAGCTGATGGTTAAGTAAGAGTTTTTCCAAGGTTGACTGTAATGTTGACAGGTGCATGATGGATAAGGAATGGCACCATCTGTTACAGCAAGGGCACCAAAAGGCTGCACAGCAGCCTGCACATAACAGATAACTGAACACTAGCAAAAGGTTTTCTCCCCATCTTTGAGTTGTCACGGCTATAGCAACTGAGCTTATTGTGAATGGGGGTCAGCTATACTGTGGAGCAATTTAGTTAGTAGGGAGAATCGACCATAAGAGACATCTAAAAAGAATGAAGCTTCCCACTACGGCAAGATAACAGACAGATAACCACAGCTTCTGACCCAAATCCCAGTCTTGGGGTGTGACTGAAGCTAGTCCTGTAGTGAAGAGCACAGCAATAATACCAATCAGGGATACCAGCCAGTGTGGACAATGAAAATCCATTGAAATTTTGATAGCCGGATCCTCAAGCTTCTGCCATGCATTGACTAGTCAGCTTCTAGAGTGACTAAAACATGGCTTAATGTCCTTCGTGGGTGAGGGCTGTTCTTTTTGGAAGCCCCTCTTGAAGGGGTTTTGGGGGTCCCAAAATGTTTTCCAGGTGTCCTCATCGCAGGAAGCTGCTGGCTTTTTGACTCTGGTGTGGTGGGTCCAAGGAGTGACACCTATAACTTTAATAGCAGTAGGGGTTGACAGGACAATGGTGTGAAGGCCTATCCAAACTGGCTGAAGTGGTTCCTTTTTCCAGTCCTTAACCCATATCTCATCTCCTGGCTGATAAGGATGAACCCAATTGCCCAAAAGAATGGCTGTCCTTTCTAAAGTTTCTCAGGCAATATGGTGGAAGACTTTTCTCAGGGCCTGGAGGTGTCAGGACATCTCCAGGTCAGCTAGTTGCTGGGGGTCTCCCTTGAGTTTTCCTATCACTGGGGGTGTTTTCCCATATAAGATCTCAAAAGGAGAATAGCCTGAAGACCTTGGGGTGCATCAGACTCTGAGTAAGGCTAAGGATAACATGTCACCCAAGATAACTGGGTCTCCTGACAAAGTTTAGGTAATGTAGTCTTGAGGGTCCAATTCATGCATTCAGCTTTCACTGAGCTCTGTGGCCTGTAAGTGATGTGAAGCTTCCATTTGATTCCCAGTGTCCTGGATAAAGTTTGGATTCTCTCAGACACAAAAGCTAGCCCACTGTCAGACCCTATGGAGAGAGGCAGCCCATATCTCGGGATTAAGTATCTTAGTAAGGCCTTCAGAGAAAGCAATGGCTCCCCACTCCAGTACTCTTGCCTGGAAAACCCCATGGATGGAGGAGCCTGATAGGCTGTAGTCCATGGGGTCGCTAGGAGTCGGACACAACTGAACAACTTCACTTTCACTTTTCACTTTCATGCATTGGAGAAGGAAATGGCAACCCACTCCAGTGGTCTTGCCTGGAGAATCCCAGGGACGGCAGAGCCTGGTGGGCTGCCGTCTATGGGTTCACACAGAGTCGGACACGACTGAAGTGACTTAGCAGCAGCAGTAAGGCCTTGGCCACTTCTCGTGCCCATTCAGTGCACATGAGGTAGGCTTCTGCCCATCCCGAGTGGGTACAGACTGCCACAAGTAAATACTTAGAGCCCCTATATGGCTTGACTTTAGTAAAGTCCAATTCTAGATCTTCAAAGGGCAGTGTCCCAACTGCAACCCTGGGTTGGGTCTTGGTCCTTGGCTGGCGTTGCTTTGTGCACAAGTCACACATCTAGCACTGATCTGGGCATACAGGGTTGGGAGCTTAGGAATGAAATAGCAGTGGCTCAGTAAACTCTCCAGGCAGTTTTTCCTGAATGAGTTGTGTCCTGATGTTGTTTTACCAGCTGGACTGCTATACTGCTGGGGACAAAGAGTCTTTGGTCTGGGAGCTTCCAGCAGCCCTCCTTTTCTTGTATCCCTCCCTCATTTAGAGCCCACTAATCTTCTTTGGTATACCCTGGGGATGGAGGCAATTCTGGTGACAAGAGGACCTTAAAGATTGACTCAGGGCCCACTGTGGGGCTCAGTTGGGTTGCCACCTCCTTGGCTGCCTGGTCGCCAACTGATTGCTGACTGCATCAGTTCCTCGCTGATGGCCTTTACAATGGACAACTGCCACTTGGGAAGACTTCCAGACTGCTTCTAACAGCTGAAGAATTTCTTTTCTGTTTTTAATTTCCTTTCCCCCTGCTGTCAATAGTCCCCTTTCTTTATAAATGGCTCCATGAACATGTAAAGTAGCAAAGGCATACCTTGAATCAGTATAGATGTTGACTCGTTTCCCTTCAGCATGCCTTAGTGCCTGGGACAGTGCCTATAGTCAGCCCATTGTGCTGACCACCCTTGTGGCAAGGACTCGGCCTTCACTATCTTGTCAGTTGTTGCTATGGCAGAGCCTACTTTGCACTGCCCATCTTGGATGGAGCTGCTTCCATCAGTGAACAGTTCCAGTTCTGGGTTCTAGAGGGGAATGTCTGTCAAGTCCAGCTGGCTCAAGTAAATTTCATCTACAAACTCCTCATACTTTTGATCCCACTTCCATAGGTTAAATGGTGGTGGGGTTCAGTGTCCACACAGTCTTGCATTAGACCTGTGGGTTTTAGCAAAGCGGTCCTTGATAGTGAGTCATCCTGGAGTTGGTCAGCCACTTATGCCCCTGGCTGTTCATCAGGGCAGTAACAGCATGGGGAATCTTTACATTTATATTTTGTCCTAGAGGAGGCTTTTCTGACCAAAATCACAGTAGCAGCTAATGCCCGGAGGCCTGGTGGCCATCCCGTGGCCACTGGATCCAGTTGTTTGGACAGGAATGCAACTGTACACTGCTATTGCCCAGCTGTTTGTGTGAGGACCCTCAGTTCAGTGGCATTTTTCTCATGTACAAAGAGGTTAAAGTCCCATGTCACATCTGGCAGCCCTAATGCTGGAACACTGATCAAGAATCTCTATTTCCTTAAGGCCTTTCCCTGTTCAGGTCCCCACTCTAGGCAGTCCTTACCAGACCCACTGTGGCTTTAAACAAAGGCTTGGCAATTTCAGAGAAACCCGGTATCCAGATCTGGTAGAATCCTGCAGCCCCAAGCAACTCACAGACTTTTTTCTTGGTGATCCGCTGAGGTATTGAACAGATGGCTTGCTTCCTCTCATGTCCGAGGGCCCGATGCCCTTTTGAGATGACAAACCCCAAGTGCTTGACCTCCTGTCTGCATATCTGAGCCTTTTTTCATGATACCTTGTACCCTGTGGTGGAGAGTAGAGCCAGCTCCAGCAGTTTGGTGCCTCTCCAGCAGTCCCCTTGGGTGGGACTGGCTAGCAACAGGTTATCCACGTACTGGAGTAGGGTGCAGTTTAACATTTCTCTGGGAAATGCAGCAAGGTCCACAGCCAGGGCTTCATCAAACAGGGTAGGTGAGTTTTTGAAGCCTTGTGGCAGTCAAGTACAAGTCAGCTGTGTCTTTCTCCGCGTGTGTGGATCTTGCCATTCAAAGGCAAACAAGGGCAGCTGGAGGCAGAAGAATGAGTCCTTGAGGTTGATGCACGTGAACCAGCTTGCCTGAGCAGGTAAGAGACTCAGGAGAGTGTAGGGATTTGGGACCGCTGGTTGGATGGTGATCACTGAACTGTTGATGGAGTGGAGGTCCTGAACAGGGCCATAATCGTTCCCTCCAGACTTTTTGACTGGTAAGAGCAGAGTGTTCCAGGGAGACTGACATTCTATTAGGATCTCGGCATCTCGTAGGCGCTGGATGTGGTCAGAATTCCCAGGCATGCCTCCCATGGTACTAGATATCGTTTCTAACAGGAGTGGCTCCTGGCCTCAGGTCCACTACAATGGGGGCATGGTTTTTGGCCAAACATGGGGGTCCCTTCTCTGCCCAGATATCAAGGAATTATTTAGCAGGCTGGGGGGGGGGATTTTTGTTCCCTCCCTGAGGAATAGAGAAGCCTGCACTGCCAGAGTCCAGCTCCAGCAGCCAGGGAATCAGCCTGAAGGGATGAGCCGTGTCAGCAGGAAATGAGGTAGCCTCTGACTCGAGGTATGGGACTACATGTTTATTTCAAGCATCAGGTCTTCTTTTATACTTTTCCAAAAGCATTAGGTCAGAGGTTTTACATTTTCAGCTCCCCCTCACACAGATTTATTATCTCCTTGTCATCCTTCAAACAGAGTTCCTGCTTCAGCGATTCTCTCAGAATTGTGTTTACTTGTGATTACATTGTAACTCATGCATATGTCTGGGCCGCATACAACATTCCTCAGTTTATTTCTTATCTTTTTAAACCCTGCTTGCCCCTAGTATCCTAAGCTCACTATCTCCTAAAAAGACTTCTAACTATTCTTAATTATTCCTAAACCCTAAACTCAGCAAACTTCCTTTGCCATAAACATTTCCCTCACAAACAGGTCTCAGATAACAATCCTTCCCATGGCCTCAAGCTGCGGCCTATATGCTTATCCTGGGACATTCTTTGTAAAAATCCTTGAACAAATGTCAATGGTTACTTTATAGATTATTTTCTGGGAACAACTGCAGAAGGCTTTGTGGTTTCTCACACTTCCCTCAAGAACAATAAGCACCTTAACATTCCTTCCAGCCAACCCAACTGAAGAAAGGAAAGAACAAGTCAGGATCACAAAACTTAACTCCTTCATCCCGGGACCATGCCTGCAGAATGAGGAGAGGGGGCTGGGGCCGTGCCTCCATTTTGTCAGTAATGCCTAACGTGGCTCCTGACACTTCACCTTGATGATGGCATGGGCACAGCCATCATCAGAGCCAATTGGCTCTGATGGGTGAGTCTCACAGGCTTTCCGGGGACAAGAGTGATTTGTGCCCCCACTTTGGTTAGTAAGTCTCTACCCAGCAGGTAATGGGCATTCCGGTAAGTACAGAAATTCATGAGTCACCAGATGGCTCCCTAGGTGACACGAACAGGCCTTGCAAAATGAGCGGGCTGCCCTGTCCCCTGTGGCCCCAACAATAATTGCTGTTCGGCCTGTGAGGGGAGCCACAGCTGCGGTTACCACAAAGTGTTCAGCTCCAGTATCCACCATAAAAGTCGATGATTGGCCCCCTACTTTCATCGTGACCTTGGGCTCCCAAGGGCCCAGGATCAGGGAGCCCTGTCTTCCCTAGACTGATTCTGCTCCAGCCAGGTCGATAAGGTTTTGGACAGCGAGATTTCTTCGTTGGGTTGACTGAACTTCTTTGACCCTTTAGATGTCCCTCTGTGATGGCGGCACTCATCTCTCCAGCGTCTGGTCTCTTTGCAATGGGTGCACTAATTGTAGAGTACTGGTGGTTATGTCTTAGTTTCCCCTTTCCACGAGTGAACGGTCTGTTTCACTGGATCTGAGCTCCTCAGTGCTGCTGCCAGCCGGGCTGCTTTCTGTTTCATTTTTTCATCTGTTTCTCATTGGGCTTCATGGTCTCAGTTCACAAAGACTTTATTTGCTACCTCCAGGAGCTGTGTGGCATTCAAAACAGTGAAGCTTTCCAGCTTTTGGAGCTTCCATTGGATGTCTGCACAGGATTGAGCCACAAAGGCAGCGTTAATCATCCACTGATTCTCGGCTGTCTCAGGGTCAAACAGGGTGTATGTCTGGAACGCTTCACATAGTCTTTCATAGAAATCGGTGAGGATCTCATCCACTTTTCGGATTATTGTTGTAATTTTGGACATATTGCTGGGGTTTTTGGCTCCCTCTCGAAGTCCTTATAGAAGGGTATCATGGTAGCGACTCAGGGTTTCTTGTCCTTCTCTGGTTTGAAATCCCAATAAGGTCTCATCTCTGGCATTGCTTCTGGTGCCCATTCTTCCACATCTAAGACCTCTGGGGGGCTTTTCCTCAGAGCCATTTTTGGGCTTCTGTCGAGATGCATCACCTTTCCTCAGTGGTGAAGAAAGACATAAGGGGCTGGTGACAGTCATCCCATGTAGGCTAATGGGTGTGGAAAGTGTACTCTAGGAGGTCAGTCATAGCCTATGGTTTATCAGAGTATGCTGGGTTACGCTGTTTTCAGTTCAGGAGATCAGTAGTGCTGAAGGGCTGGCAATAGAGAATGGAGCTACCAGGCTGGACTGAGCCATCCTTGTTCACTTGTTGAGGACCTTGAGTTTCTCGCAATGGCATCTGATGGGTCGTGGCCAGCTGGTTAGATTGTTTGGCTGAGTAGAGCTGCTTCCCTACTGGCTCAGGGCTGGAGTCTTGCTCATGAGGTGATGCAGGGGACACCGGCAGTAGGGGGGTAGACTGTCTGGCAATGAGTCTGGTGCTGGCTGTGCCAGAACTTACGGAGTCAGGGTAACATATGGCAGGGGCAGTAGTGGGTCTTCTACTGGATCTCCCTGGAATATAGGTTTTTTTCCTTCTTTCTTTTTTTCTGAGTGGTTGTGCCACAAATACCCTACTCTGTCCCTGTCTGTGCAAAATCTTGCCCATGGGGGAAGGGTCTGTGCCATTAGAAGCCAAGACTCTATGTATGGAAACTAATCTGGATGTCCTGGAGTCCCAGCGACTACCTGCAGCACTGCTTGGACAGTGGGCAGGTGGAAAGTGCCCTCTGGCGGCCATCCAAAGTTAATGGATGATCAATGGAGCTCACATAAGTTATGAAGCTTCCTGGGGGTCATCATGATTCCGTGATCTCCTACAAAGCCCTTCTTAAAGTTCTTTATCATGCTATCTAAAACTGTTGGCTTAGAAGAACTTCCCCCCATGTTGACAAATGTAATCTACCTTGGCAGGATTTTGAGGAAAACCTAATCTCTTAGATATCAGCTCAAGGAGTCAGTCCACAGAAGAATAATGGGTAACCAATAATTTCTCCCTCCCTGTGTATCCTGCCCTGAGTCGGTGGCACAAAGACAAACAAGGGTTGGTGCACCCTCAAAGGAGGAGACCATTCAGGTGCCCACTTGGCCGAGCATTCCCCAGGGGGAACTTAAGTGGCTCTTAGCATTGATGGATCAGTATAAACCCCTGACCTGGATCTGCCTCGCAGGGAGGGACTGGGTCCCCCAGAGGCAGACACCGCCTTGAGCCATATGAAGTTATCACGAAACCACAAGCTAAGGCCCACTCAGACTCCGTAGCCATGAAGGCTGTGAAGCCACACAATCAAGCCTGAAGTGCAAGTGAATCAGGCCACACACTCATTCACGTTCATTTTTCTTCCACCTGGACACTCTCCCGAGGGAGATCTAAGACACCTCTTAGCATTGGCAGGTTGGTATAAACCCCCCACCCAGACCAGCCTCACTGGGAGGGGTCAATCCCTCAGAGACTGGCACCATCTTTCAGCCTTACGAGGTCATCACGGAACCGCATGTTTTGGACCCTCTCAGGCTCCCTAGTTTGAGGACTGTGGAGCTCACTTTTACTTCCTTCAATCAGCAATCATGTATACACAATCACTCAGAGGTTATCATAATACCTTCCTTTTCTGGAGTCCCCAGGTCTCCCTATCCAATGCTCCCTTCCTGCGAGCTCTAAGGAGGTGATCAGTCTCCTCTTCTACCCAGTTGGGTACGATGTCCTGCTTGGGGATGGGCCCTGAGGTCTCGCCTTTTCCTGTGGCTGATCCTGGTGAGTTGATCAGGTCCTCCAATGACTCTGGTCAGGGCTCAGCCCTCCAGAGTATCAGTACGCCAGTCCAAAAGAGAACCCGGAATACCATCAGGTGGCGCGCCTCCTCATTCATCTTGGGGCTCCTCTGCTGAGCCACCAGTCCTGCAGCTCAAAGGGGCCAGCGTGGTTGGAATCTCACTGGGGCCTCCGGAAATATTTCAGGAACCAGTACTCAAGAAACCAAGCACCACACTCAGAGAGTTGGAGAACTCAGGTTTATTATGCCAGCGGGCCCAGAGGAGTTAACACTCCAAGCTCTGAGCCCTGAACAAAGGGATTACAGAGGTTTTATACACAGACAGGCATGATTAAGTGGGTTTATGGGTTGGGGGCTAGGGCGATTGCAAAGATTAGGACAAGGGTGAGTGAGATAAGCTCCAGTTCCAGGTATTGTGAGTCTCCACTTTCTGAGACCTACGTGATCTAGACTTCGCAGGAGCAAGCTGAGTTACAGAGGCAGAAGGAGAAGGAGGTAAAATTTTAACTTTTCCTCTTCACTGAAAGAGACCTCAGTCAATGGACTTTGTTGTTGTTGTTGTTTTGATGACTCTTGGTGACCCTATGGACTGTAGCCCACCAGGCTCCTTCACCCATGGAATTCCCAGGCAAGAATACTGGAGTGGGTTGCCATTTCCATCTCCAGGGGATCTTTCCGACCAGATATCAAACCTGTGTCTCCTGCAAGTCTCCTGCATTTCAGGCAGATTCTTTACTACTGAGCCACCAGGGAAGTCAAGTTAATGGATACACTACAGCAAATCAAACAAAAATCTTTTTACCATTGATTTACATCTTTTATATTGTTAGTGTTTCAAGTGGGTTTTCTACAACCCTAAAGATTTTTGTTTGATTTGCTATAGTGTATCCATTGACTTAGCTTCCCTCAGATCAGATCAGATCAGTCACTCAGTTATGTCCGACTCTTTGCGACCCCATGAATCGCAGCACGCCAGGCCTCATTGTCCACCACCAACTCCTGGAGTTCACTGAGTTTATCCTGGAGTTCACCCACGTTTATCGAGTCAGTGATGCCATCCAGCCATCTCATCCTCTGTCGTCCCCTTTTCCTCCTGCCCCCAATCCCTCCCAGCATCAGAGTCTTTTCCATGAGTCAACTCTTCGCATGAGGTGGCCAAAGTACTGGAGTTTCAGCGTTAGCATCATTCCTTCCAAAGAAATCCCAGGGCTGATCTCCTTCAGAATGGACTGGTTGGATCTCCTTGCAGTCCAAGGGACTCTCAAGAGTCTTCTGCAACACCACAGTTCAAAAGCATCAATTCTTCGGCGCTCAGCCTTCTTCACAGTCCAACTCTCACATCCATACATGACAACAGGAAAAACCATAGCCTTGACTAGATGAACCTTTTTTGGCAAAGTAATGTCTTTGCTTTTGAATATGCTATCTAGGTTGGTCATAACTTTCCTTCCAAGGAGTCAGCATCTTTTAATTTCATGGCTGCAGTCACCATCTGCAGTGATTTGGGAGCCCAGAAAAATAAAGTTTGACACTGTTTCCAAAGTTTCCCCATCTGTTTCCCATGAAGTGATGGGACAGAATGCCATGATCTTCGTTTTCTGAATGTTGAGCTTTAAGCCAACTTGTTCACTCTCCACTTTTACTTTCATCAAGAGGCTTTTTAGTTCCTCTTCACTTTCTGCCATAAGGGTGGTGTCATCTGCATATCTGAGGTTATTGATATTTCTCCCGGCAATCTTGATTCCAACTTGTGTTTCTCCCAGTCCAGCATTTCTCATGATGTACTCCACATATAAGTTAAATAAACAGGGTGACAATATACAGCCTTGACGTACTCCTTTTCCTATTTGGAATCAGTCTGTTGTTCCATGTCCAGTTCTAACCGTTACTTGCTGACCTGCATACAAATTTCTCAAGAGGCAGATCAGGTGGTCTGGTATTCCCATCTCTTTCAGAATTTTCACCAGTTTATTGTGATTCACACAGTCAAAGGCTTTGGCATTGTCAATAAAACAGAAATAGATGTTTTTCTGGAACTCTCTTGCTTTTTCTGTGATCCAGCGAATGTTGGCAATTTGATCTCTGGTTCCTCTGCCTTTTATAAAACCAGCTTGAACATCAGGAAGTTCACGGTTCACATATTGCTGAAGCCTTGCTTGGAGAATTTTGAGCATTACTTCACTAGCGTGTGAGATGAGTGCAATTGTGTGGTAGTTTGAGCATTCTTTGGCATTGCCTTTCTTTGAGATTGGAATGAAAACTGACCTTTTCCAGTCCTGTGGCCACTGCTGAGTTTTCCAAATTTGCTGGCATATTGAGTGCAGCACTTTCACAGCATCATCTTTCAGGATTTGGAATAGCTCAACTGGAATTCCATCACCTCCACTAGCTTTGTTCATAGTGATGCTTTCTAAGGCCCACTTGACTTCACATTCCAGGATGCCTGGCTCTAGGCCAGTGATCACACCATCGTGATTATCTTGGTCGTGAAGATCTTTTTTGTACAGTTCTTCTGTGTATTCTTGCCATCTCTTCTTAATATCTTCTGCTTCTGTTAGGTCCATACCATTTCTGTCCTTTATCAAGCCCATCTTTGCATGAAATGTTCCTTTGGTATCTCTGATTTTCTTGAAGAGATCGCTAGTCTTTCCCATTCTGTTGTTTTCCTCTATTTCTTTGCATTGATCGCTGAAGAAGGCTTTCTTATCTCTTCTTGCTATTCTTTGGAACTCTGCGTTCAGATGTTTATATCTTTCCTTTTCTCCTTTGCTTTTTGCTTCTCTTCTTTTCACAGCTATTTGTAAGGCCTCCCCAGAGAGCCATTTTGCTTTTTTGCATTTCTTTTCTATGGGAATGGTCTTGATCCCTGTCTCCTGTACAATGTCACGAACCTCATTCCATAGTTCATCAGGCTCTCTATCTATCAGATTTAGGGCCTTAAATCTATTTCTCACTTCCACTGTATAATCATAAGGGATTTTATTTAGGTCATACCTGAATGGTCTAGTGGTTTTCCCTGCTTTCTTCAATTTCAGTCTGAGTTTGGCAATAAGGAGTTCATGGTCTGAGCCACAGTCAGCTCCTGGTCTTGTTTTTGCTGACTGTATAGAGCTTCTCCATCTTTGGCTGCAAAGAATATGGTAAATCTCATTTCGGTGTTGACCATCTGGTGATGTCCATGTTTAGAGTCTTCTCTTGTGTTGTTGGAAGAGGGTGTTTGTTATGACCAATGCATTTTCTTGGCAAAACTCTATTAGTCTTTGCCCTGCTTCATTCCGTATTCCAAGGCCAAATTTGCCTGTTACTCCAGGTGTTTCTTGACTTCCTACTTTTGCATTCCAGTCCCCTATAATGAAAAGGACATCTTTTTTGGGTGTTAGTTCTAAAAGGTCTTGTAGGTCTTCATAGAACCGTTCAACTTCAGCTTCTTCAGCGTTACTGGTTGGGGCATAGACTTGGATTACTGTGATATTGAATGGTTTGCCTTGGAAACAAACAGAGATCATTCTGTCATTTTTGAGAGTGCATCCAAGTACTGCACTTCAGACTCTTTTGTTGACCATGATGGCCACTCCATTTCTTCTGAGGAATTCCTGCCCACAGTAGTAGATATAATGGTCATCTGAGTTAAATTCACCCATTCAAGTCCATTTCTGTTTGCTGATTCCTAGAATGTTGACATTCACTCTTGCCATCTCTTGTTTGACCACTTCCAATTTGCCTTGATTCATGGACCCGACATTCCAGGTTCCTATGCAATATTGCTCTTTGTAGCATCGGACCTTGCTTCTATCACCAGTCACATCCACAGCTGGGTATTGTTTTTGCTTTGGCTCCATCCCTTCATTCTTTCTGGAGTTATTTCTCCACTGATCTCCAGTAGCATATTGGGCACCTACTGACCTGGGGAGTTGCTCTTTCAGTATCCTATCATTTTGCCTTTTCATACTGTTCATGGAGTTCTCAAGGCAAGAATACTGAAGTGGTTTGTCATTCCCTTCTCCAGTGGACCACATTCTATCAAATCTCTCCACCATGACCCACCCGTCTTGGGTTGCCCCACGGGCATGGCTTAGTTTCATTGCGTTAGACAAGGCTGTGGTCCTAGTGTGATTAGATTGACTAGTTTTCTGTGAGTATGGTTTCAGTGTGTTTGCCCTCTGATGCCCTCTTGCAACACCTACCGTCTTACTTTGGCTTCTCTTACCTTGGGCGTGGGGTATCTCTTCATGGTTCCCTGGTGGCTCAGTAATAAGGAGAAAGACATAAGTTCTTCAGAGTCAAAGTGTTTGTCTTCATTTGACGAGGAATCGAATGCTGGAGACTAAAAAATATTTTCACAATCTGAAAGTAGAGTGTTATTTTAATTGGTGGAAATGTTTAGGACTCTGAAACTGGGAGATAGCTCCTCAGTAACTCTGAGAAAACTGCTCAAATGAGGCAGGAGGGAAAGTCAGGCTGTATACAGCTTTGCAAAAAAGGAAGCAGGCAGTCTGAACATCAAAGATCAGGTATCAAGTTAAGGAATGTAGCATTCTATGTATTGGAAGAGGTAAGCCTCTGGGCTCACTGAATTCATTCCTTTCATGTGCACCTCGGCTATCTGGGATCAATCCTGTTTCCTTGTTCATCTTGTTTCTTGCATTCCCCCAGCTCCTGAGAATCACCATGGGAGAGGGGGGTGTCAGCATCCACTGGATTGCAGTTTGGGCAGCTTTCATTCACATTTGGAGGCCAGAAATCACTGATGGCTGTGACATTTGTTGTTTACTGATATTCAGGAGATATTTTCATTTCACCGCTCAAACATCTAATAAAAAATATTCTGACTATATTCCTACTCAAAATTTGTGGATATTTTGTATGTTACATTAGCTCTTTAGCCAAGCCACTTTGCTTTTGAAACTTGGGTTGGCATCTGCAAAGTAGGATGTAATATCTCACAAGATCCTTTCCAGCCAGTAATCATAACAATAGCACCTACGGAATCACAACCATTAGTGTTACCTGGTCTCTGTACATCAGCATTTTATCCAAAGAGGATCTGAGACTTTGAGTAATTGTTTCAGTGGAAAAAAAAAAAAAAAGATGAAATAAGTTTTTTGTTTCCTCTCCTGAGAATAATGAAGATAAAGAGAACAGTGAGCAGGCCTGAACATTCTTACTTTTCTTACTTTAACTGATCCTAACTCTGCATGCCTGTAAGTAAGTTTGCTTTTCTGCCCCCTAACTGCAGGAGCTACATTTTGCACCTATTATCCTTTGACTGTATGCTAAATACAAACTGTATCTGGTGCTCATCTTTATAGCACACTCTTCCCCTTGTAGTTCTTCTTTCTTACATATCAGAAACAAGGCCACAGAGCCACAAATTGTCAGACTTGATTACTGGGTTACTGACACCAGCCTATGACTGATTTGGAAACAAAGCAAGAGGAAGAAAACAAGCTCCTTACACCTTTGTTCCTCATCACCGACTCCTGACTGCAAGCCCTGATCTTATATAAGACTCTATAGCACTTATGTTGGAGAATGCAATGGCACCCCACTCCAGTACTCTTGCCTGGAAAATCCCATTGATGGAGGAGCCTGGCAGGCTGCAGTCCATGGGCTTGCTAAGAGTGGAGACGACTGAGCGACTTCACTTTCACTTTCATGCATTGGAGAAGGAAACAGCAACCCATTCCAGTGTTCTTGCCTGGAGAATCCCAGAGATGGGGGAGCCTCGTGGGCTGCCGTCTATGGGGTCTCACACAGTCGGACCTGACTGAAGCAACTTAGTGAGAGCATAGTGCTCATGAGGTGAGGGCACAGTTCTTGAGGCATGAGCCTACTGTGTTCCCCTCTCCACTGGCTGAGCATTAAAGCCATTTTTCTATTTCCTCCAAACTCTCTGTATTTTTTATTTGGTTTCGGTGGGCAAAGAAAGCCAAGCTTTTGGCCAGCAAAGTAATCAGTTCACATTCAACGTGTTGGTACCATCAAGTAGCTCTGAGCTGGAACAGGGAACTGTATGTCCTCCCAATAATCCACACAGACCAGGTGGGATTCAGATTCTGCTTCAGATTCTGAATAGGAACAAAATATGGTTAGTTACAGTTCCCATTCCAGGATTTCAGAATCGGGAGAAATTTCCATATTAGAACGATCAAATAAGCGAATCTGAAGGGAAACCAGTCCTAAATATTCATTGGAAGGACTGATGCTGAACCTCCAATACTTTGGCCACCTGATGGGAAGAACTGACTCATTGGAAAAGACCCTGATGCTGGGAAAGTTTGAAAGCAGGAGAACGGGGCAATAGAGGATGAGATGGTTGGATAGCATCATCTACTGAACGGACATGAGTTTGAGCAAGCTCTAGGAGTTGGTAAGAGACAGGGAAGCCTGGCTGTGCTGTCCATAGGGGTCCCAAAGAGTCGGACACGACTTGGCTACTGAACTGAACTGAGAACGTGCCCATCCGCATAACTGTTGGCGGCATCAGAAAAAATTAGTTCGGCGGTTTGGCTTCCAAACCAAGGCCAAAAGTGCATGTCACTAACAATTACGCACCGACACTCTCACTTACTCACACCAGCTCAGCAAGAAAATACGATTGGAGGCCTTAGGCGATGACGCATTTCCGGCGCGCTGCGGAATACGGAAGCCAAGGAGGTTCCGGAAGCGTGGAGGCGGGGCCTGAGGTGGGCGGGAGCTGCTGAGGCTTCGGGCGCTGGCGCTGAGCTTCTGGCGGGAGCTCAGATCCGGGGCGAGGCCTCCTTCCCCGCGGCAGCCTGTGGGGAAGCGGGGGCGGGGCGGGGCGGGCGCTCGGCCTTCTGACTACCCAGGCCGGCCGAGGAAGAGGTGGGCAGCTACCTGAGTTGTGTTCGGTTCTGCAGCTGTGGTTGCGGCCACTGCAGTCGCGCTCTTGCTGCGTCCGCATCCCTCACAACCCACGGCCTCGCCGCTGGCCTGCCACTTGACCTACGGCCGCTTTGGGCCGCAGAGCCCATGAGAGCGCGGGACCCGCCGCCGCTTTTGCAGCTGAGCTGTAATCCAGGGGCGCCCGGAGCCGACGGAGGCATGACCGCAGCATGAACGCGGAACCTCCGGAGGAGAAAGCAGCGTCGGAAGCGGAGGCAGGAGCCATGCCAGAGAAGCGCGCGGGATCCCGGGCCTCGGGCGGCAACTCGGTGAGCATGGGCTTGGAGGCCGGACGCATCGCTCAGCCGGAAACCCGGAGTCAGGGGAGGTCGGGCCAGTTAGCGGCCGGAGTCCAGGGCCGTCCAGTGCGGGACTGGGATCTGGTTCCCTTGGGGATGAGACATTGACCGTCGGCTCGGCGCGGGGGCTCTGGCTCTCGGAAAGCTTTTCCTTTTCCGACTCAGCCAGCCGACTTCACTGCTAGGCTTTCCTAGCGTTGCTCACCGCTAGATTAAAATTTAGGCGACTTGGTTGTTTCAGAAGACGCCCGAAGTGGGATTGTGAATATAAGTAATTTGATTTTTTCAGAGTTCTCCATACACGTGACAGCGGGTACAGCTTTCATGGTGCATTTCTGGCTTGAGCCAACTTAGAAGATGTGCGAAGAGCATTCAGAACCTGCCTTGGGCCCTGGATCCTGGACCCGGAAGGTGGCGTGGAGGCTGGGCAGCTCCTTCCTGTTCCTTCTTGGTTCTCTAGGCTGTCGCTGCAGTGTTTGGTGAGCAGGATTCAGAGGGAGCTGCCGATCCCAGGGCCCGGCTTAGGAGTTTATTCAGGCCAATTTCTTTAACAGTTTCACGTGAGATTCAGATGACTTCTGAAGCATTGGTTTTATTGGCCTGGGTTGGCAGAACAGGCTATGTTCGTGGCGTTTAGATGTCTGATGGTGGAACTCTAAGCATAGAGTGTCATTTCCTAAAATATTTTTTTGGAGTCTGTTTTAGACAGGAGACATAGAAATGATACAATGAATACAAACTAATGCCAACGAGACTTCAAAAGAAAAATAGAAATTTAAGGAAAATTAAATTATATGCAATCGGCTTTGGATTTAATTTGCTTTTAAAGAATGCTAAATGATGTTGAAGACCCCCTCCTGCCCAAATGACTTTTTATTTTTGGAAAAACAAAAACCCTTAAAGGTTCCTCATTTCAAAGATAAGATTTCTGGAAAGTGGGAAGGTTTTTTGGTAGGAGGAAATTCTGTAGAATTGGGTTTTTCTCGTTTTGTTTTTAATTACATAAAAAGTAGATTTGTTTTCCTGCCGCTTAAAGGAGACCAAATTGCCAGCTCCTTCTCCTGTCTCTCAATCAATAGACCATAATTACTGACCATTGGCGAAGGTACTAACCTTGGAGGTAGCCTCCTTCATCCTTTTCCATCTTTTCATCTAATACATTAATAAGTCTATCTAAGTTTACCAGGTGAAGATTTTAGGTTGGTTGGTTGGTTGGTTTGTTTGTTTGTTTATCCTTTCTGCATTCCTGTGGTTCAGTTCCTCAGCATTTTTGAGCTGGATTTTGACTTTGATACTGTTGCTTTACCATCAGGTTGCTCTCCACCTTATTGATTAGTGGAATCAAGAATGTAAATATGATCATTACTGCTGTCCTTAAATATTTTCATTGGCTTTCCTTGGCTTATTGTATGAAAACAAAAACAAAAACAAAAACCTGACAACTTGACACATTATAGCAAAATGATTAGATGAGCACGCTTGGAATTTCCCTTTCCACCTTTTATTACCTATATAACTTATGGCAAGTTATACAACCTTTCTTAATATTTTGGACATAAATGATTGGGCAGAATGTATAAGTGATCCCTGACTGATAAAAAGCGTTCAGTTCTCTCCCATGTACTAATCTATACAGGAACTAGACCCCAACCTAAAAATTAAAATTGGTAAGTTTATGTGCTTAGAGCAGAAACTTTTGAGAGATGTGTATTCAAGGAAACTGATAGGAGTCTTGCTGCTAATTAGGAATAAATAGATTCCTGTCCAGTCTTTCCTTGTCTCTGAGGGTGCGTCTAGTCAGTATTGATAAATTGCAGTGAATACTGACAATGAGTTTTGGTGCTTGCTCTGTTTAGTGAGACCAGTAGAATGGGCAGGTAACAGAGTTCAGCCAGTGGCACGTTTTGTAATGTGTGTGGCCTGGGAAAGAAGTGAATGCCTTTAATATGCTCATGTCATATGCCAGTACCCCCAAATCATACGTCTTTCCTGCTTGTAGTTTCTTTCTAGTGTTGCTAACAAGTGCTACATTCTTTGCCTCCACCGCTCCCCCTGCCACACCCCCAGTTGTTTAGCAACTAAACAACAACAAGAATTGATTCATTTTGATGTGTTGGAATTTCCTTATGCCTTGATTCTATAAGAGTGCATTCATCATTTCAGGTTCTTAGATGTTACTAATAATCACAAGCAAGACTGCCCATGTTCAGGGATTTGGACGAACCATTTTCTATCTTGTTTGGCAAAGAGATGTGTTGACCTGAATAAGAGAAGGGAATCATGTATTTATTCTAAGAGATCATTGCATTCTAGAAAAGGGAGGTGTGTATAGCAAATAAGTTCTTGTTTTAGTGTCCTTTCTTTCCTCTGTCTCTCCCTAGTTGTATGTGTATGTGACACCTTGAAACATTGTGTCAGAATTATTTGCATTATCATTGAAAGCATATTTCCTGTTACCAGGTAAAGGAAATTCCTTTTGGAGTCATTTACCTTTGAGCATCTAATGAGAATTAAAGATTTTCTGCAAAGAAAATACAACTGAATTTAGCATACGGTATTTCACAATGTTCATGAACTACATAGAAGCAACCTTTATGTCCACTGACAGATGAATGGATATAGAAATTATATGTATGCATGATGGAATATTACTCAGCTATAAAAAAGAACACATTTGAGTCAGTCCTAATGAGGTGAATGAACCTAGAGCCTATTGTGCAGAGTGAAGTAAGTCAGAAAGAGAAAGAAATATTGTATATTAACACATGTGTATGGAATCTAGAAAGATGGTACTGATGAACCTATTTGCAGAGCAGCAGTGGAGATGCAGACATAGAGAACAGACTGGTGAACACAGTGGGAGAAGGAGAGGGTGGGATGAATTGAGAGAGTGGCATGGAAACACGTACACCACCTTATGTAAAATAGATAGTCAGTGGAAATTCGCTATGTGACACAGAGAGCTCAGCCCAGTGCTCTGTGACAACCTAGAGGGGTGGGAGATGGGAGGGAGGGAACAGATGTATGCCTGTGGCTGATTGATGTTAATGTACCAGCACAATGCTGCTGCTGCTGCTGCTGCGTCGCTTCAGTCGTGTCCGACTCTGTGCGACCCCATAGATGGCAGCCCACCAGGCTCCCCTGTCCCTGGGATTCTCCCGGCAAGAACACTGGAGTGGGTTGCCATTTCCTTCTCCAATGCATGAAAGTGAAAAGTGAAAGGGAAGTCGCTCAGTCATGTCCGACTCTTAGCGACCCCATGGACTACAGCCTACCAGGCTCCTCCATCCATGGGATTTTCCAAGCAAGAGTACTGGAGTGGGGTGCCATTGCCTTATTATAAAGCAATTATTCTCTAATTAAACTTAAAAAAAAAAAGCCAGTACTAGGATACCAGTTAAGATCCCCGATGGATGGCTTCTTAGGATCAGTGCCATTCTGGTTACATTTGATGTCTATTTAGTTGATTTTCCTCAGATTGTTTCAGAGAGGGCCCCTGTACAGACTAATTTTGATTTACAGGAACAAGAATGTCATATGGGAAAAATGGAAATAATATCAAAGAGCAGTTTGTTAACAAAACAAACAAACAAAAAGGCTGAAATCACTAGATATGTTTTGTTTGTAAAAAATTAAAGAAGGAACTTCCCTGGTGGTCCAGTGGTTAAGACTCCTCACTTCCACTCTAGGGGAGCACTGGTTTGATCCTTAATCAGGGAACTGGGATCCTGTATCCCACATGCTGATTGGTATAGACAAAAAAAAAAAAAAGTGAAAGAGGTCCTACGGACATTTTAGGGGAAATTTATTTTAAAATTAGCTTTTGGTTCTTAACACTATTAGGAATCAGTATGTCATTTCAGTAATAAAACAGTACTGGGACTGGAAAATCCCATGGACGGAGGAGCCTGGTAGGCTGCAGTCCATGGGGTCGCTAAGAGTCGGACAGGACTGAGCGACTTCACTTTCACTTTTCACTTTCATGCATTGGAGGAGGAAATGGCAACCCACTCCAGTGTTCTTGCCTGGAGAATCCCAGAGACGACGGGGCCTGGTGGGCTGCCGTCTATGGGGTCGCACAGAGTCAGACACGACTGAAGCGACTTAGCAGCAGGGACAGTGGTGCAACCATACTCTGTTAAATAAATGATAGCAGAAAAAAGATTAAAAGCATTCATTGATGGGTAGTTGATCTATTGCAATTTATGAGTAACTGCATCATGCTTTCATAGCAGAAACATTTATGTTTCATATTTAGAATTATGCAGATGTTTATTCAGCTTTCTGTTATTAAGCTCAGTCTTCATCAGAACACAGACTTATAGTTGTTGTTTTATTGTTCTTGGGGCTGATAAAGGCAGGATTTTTCAGAATTTGCTGCTTTGGGTATCTAAGCATCCTTTCCCTCTGTTTATCTTACCAGATTAAGTCTTTGAAGACAGGGACTACAGATGTGTATCTTTTAATCTAAATATTTAGGCCATCATCAGTAAATGTATTAGAGAAGTAAATCAGTCAAGTTTAAACCAGCAATTATGATTATCAGTGAAATTAACTTGTTGCTGTTATATGATGTTTTGGTTGACCTTATAAAACAAATTGGAGAGTTCTGTTTTATTCTCTGAAGAGTTTGTGTAAGATTGATAATACAGTTATAGAACTTTGTAGTTCTTCACTTTTTTGGGCCAACGTAGTTTTAGAACAATTCAGATTTTCTGTTTGATTTTTTATTTTTTTCTGTCAGTTTTAGTAAATTGTATTTTGCTAGGAACTTGTCTGTTTCATCTAAAATTTCAGATTAATTGGCAAAGAGTTGTTCCTAACAGCCTCTTAGGCTCTTTTTAATTACTATTGGATCTTTAGTCTTTTTTTTTTTATTGCTGACATTGGTAATTTTTACCTTTAAAATACATTAATTCTCTGATGTCTTCTGGATAGTCACAAGTTTTTCAAATGGCAATAATTTCATGTCTTAGTCCTATATTTCTGTATTATATGAACTAGACTATTGAGAAAAACATTCAGTAGTGATGATAACAGTGTACAACCTCCACTTAACAGGAGTATATATATTTTTCCACTGTCATGTGTGGATATGAGAGTCAGACCATAAAGAAGGCTGAACACCGAAGAATTGATGCTTTAGATCTGTGGTGTTGGGGAAGACTCTTGAGAGTCCTTTGAAGTGAAAGGAGATGAAATCAGTCAGTCCTAAAGATGCTAAAGCTCCAGTACTTTGGCCACCTGATGCAAAGAGCCAACTCATTAGAAAAGACCCTGATGCTGGGAAAGATTGTAGGCAAGATGAGAAAGGGGTGACATAGGATGAGATGGTTGGATGGCATCACTGGCTCAATAGACATGAGTTTGAACAAGCTCTGGGAGATGGTGAAGGACAGGACAGCCTGGCGTGCTGCAGTCCATGGGCACACAAAGAGTTGAACATGACTGCATGACTGCAAAACAACAACAAAGTGTTCAATTGTATGGATATATCACAGTTTGGTTTTTCATTCATCCCTTGGTGAACATTTCGTTTATCACCAGTTTGGGGCAGTTACAGATAAAACTGCAAAGAGCAGTCATCAACCAATCTTTGTATGAACTATACCTTATTTTCTTTTAAGTAAATATCATACTTAGGAGTAGAATGCCTAGAACATATGGTAGGTGTATTGTTTAACATTTTAAGGAACTGCCAAACTACTTTTAAATTTTAAAATTTTAATTTAAAATTTTCTATTGCCACCAGCCCTGTGAGAGTTCATTTGCATCCTCATCAACCCTTGGTCAGTCAATTTTCACCCTTCTGTTAGATCTGTAGTAGTGTCTTACTGTGCTTTTATTTTGCATCTCTCTATGGCTAATTTTGTTCAGCATCTTTCCTAAGCTTACTTGCCATCTGTATATCCTCTTGGTGAGGTGTCTTCACCTCTTATGCCTTTTTATTTGTTGTTTTTGTGTTATTATAATTGAGATATAAGATAATATTTATTTTTTATTTATTTGGGTTACAAGTCTTTTATCAGATACATGTTTGCAAATATTCTGAGCAGAAGCTTTAATTTTGATGAAATTTTAATTTTATCAGTATGTTCTTTTAAGGATTGTTTTTATTTTCATATCTAAGAAATCCTAACTCAATATTACAATTATTTCCTTTTATATTTTTAGAATCTTTTTAGATTTTACAGTTAGTTTTATGACCCTTTTTGAGTTTATTTTTATATGGTGCAAAGTATGGATGGGAGTTTGTTTTTTTTTTTTGTATGTGGCAATAAATTGTTTTATCATCTGTTGAAAAGACTTATTCATTGAATTGCCTTTGTACCGTTGTCAAAATTCAGTTTTCCCATATGTGTGTCAGTCTTTTCTGGATTCTCTATTTTGTTTCATTGATTTGTTTATCTTTACATCAATACCAGTCAATCTCTATTACTGGAGATTCATAATAAGATTTGAAACAAGTCGAGTTTGTCCTACGTCCTTGTACTTCTCTTTTAAAATGATTTTGGCTATTCTGTTGTCATGTCCAAGTCTTTGAGACCCCACAGACTGCAGCATGCCAGGCTTGTCTGTCCTTCACTGTCTCCCAGAGTTTGCTCAAACTCATGTCCATTGAGTTGATGATGCCATCTAACTATCTCATCCTCTGTTGCCTCCTTGTCCTCCTGCCCTCAATATTTCCCAGCATCAGGGTCTTTTCTAATCATCAGGCTCTTTGAATCAGGTAGTCAAAGTATTGGAGCTTCAGCATCAGTCCTTCCAGTGAATATTCAGGGTTGATTTGCTTTCAGTTCAGTTCAGTCGCTCAGTCATGTCCGACTCTTTGCAACCCCATGAATCGCAGCACTCCCGGCCTCCCTGTCCATCACCAACTCCCGGAGTTCACCCAGACTCACGTCCATCGAGTCAGTAATGCCATCCAGCCATCTCATCCTCTGTCGTCCCCTTCTCCTCCTGCCCCTAATCCCTCCCAGCATCAGAGTCTTTTCCAATGAGTCAACTCTGCGCATCAGGTGGCCAAAGTACTGGAGTTTCAGCTTCAGCATCATTCCTTCCAAAGAAATCCCAGGGCTGATCTTCAGATTGGACTGGTTGGATCTCCTTGCAGTCCAAGGGACTCTCAAGAGTCTTCTCCAACACCACAGTTCAAAAACATCAATTCTTCGGTGCTCAGCCTTCTTCACAGTCCAACTCTCACATCCATACACAACCACAGGAAAAACCATAGCCTTGACTAGATGAACCTTTGTTGGCAAAGTAATGTCTCTGCTTTTGAATATGCTATCTAGGTTGGTCATAACTTTCCTTCCAAGGAGTAAGCGTCTTTTAATTTCATGGCTGCAGTCACCGTCTGCTGTGATTTTGGAGCCCAAAAAAGTAAAGTTTGACATTGTTTCCAGTTTCCAAATCTATTTGCCATGAAGTGATGGGACCAGATGCCATGATCTTCATTTTCTGAATGTTGAGCTTTAAGCCCACTTTTTCACTCTCCACTTTCACTTTCATCAAGAGGCTTTTTAGTTCCTCTTCACTTTCTGCCATAAGGGTGGTGTCATCTGCATATCTGAGGTAATTGATATTTCTCCCGGCAATCTTGATTCCAGCTTGTGCTTCTTCCAGCCCAGCGTTTCTCATGATGTACTCTGCATATAAGTTAAATAAGCAGGGTGACAATATACAGCCTTGACGTACTCCTTTTCCTATTTGGAACCAGTCTGTTGTTCCATGTCCAGTTCTAACTGTTGCTTCCTGACCTGCATATAGATTTCTCAAAAGGCAGATCAGGTGGTCTGGTATTCCCATCTCTTTCAGAATTTTCCACAGTTTATTGTGATCCAGACAGTCAAAGGCTTTGGCATAGTCAATAAAGCAGAAATAGATGTTTTTCTGGAGCTCTCTTGCTTTTTCCATGATCCAGCGGATGTTGGCAATTTGATCTCTGGTTCCTCTGCCTTTTCTAAACCAACTTGAACATCAGGAAGTTCACGGTTCACATATTGCTGACTAATTTGGTCTCCTTGCTGTCCAAGAGTCTGTCAAAGTCTTCTACAGCACCACAGTTCGAAAGTATCGATTCTTTGGGGCTCGGCCTTCTTCATGGTCCAACTCTCACATTCTTACATGGCTACTGGAAAAACCGTAGCTTTGACTATATGGCCCTGTGCCAACAAAGTGATGTCTCTGCTTTTTAACATGCTGTTGAGATTTGTCATAGCTTTTCTTCCAAGGAGCAAGTGTCTTTTAATTTCATGGCTGCTATTCTGAGTCCTTTGCATTTTAGAATTACAAAATCAGCTTGTCAGTTTCTACAAAAAAGTCGGCTGATATTTTCATTGGGATTGTGGCAGTCCAGAAAATCAGTTTAGAAGGAGTTGAAAAAGTATAGATCCATAAACAGGGTATCTCTCCATTTATTTTATATCTTTAATTTCTCAGCTGTGCTTTATAATTTTTAATAGTTCGTGTCACTTGTCATACTCATACCTTACGTGTAATGTAAACGTACGATGAAAGTGAAGTGTAAGTCACTCAGTTGTGTCCGACTCTTTGCGACCCCATGGACTATACAGTCCATGGAATTTTCCAGGCCAGAATACTGGAATGGGTAGCTGGTTCGTTTTCCAGGAGATCTTCCCAACCCAGGGATCAAACCCAGGTCTCCCACATTGCAGGTGGATTCTTTTCTAGCTGAGCCACCAGCGAAGCCCAGATGTACTATAAATGTAAATTATTAAAAAATTTAAAGTTCACAATTGTTTATTGTGAACCAATGTATAAATACAATTGATTTAAAAATTTTTTTAGTTGTGATATGTGACAAAATTTGCAATTCAGTTATTTGGACAGTACAGTTAAAACTATCAAGTTTAATTATTTTTAACTGTACAATTCAGTAGTGTTAAGTATATTCATTTTGTAGTGCAACCAGTCTCCAGAACTTTTTCATCTTCTAAAACTGAAACTATATCTGTTAAATAGCACCTTCCCATTTACCACAACTCCTGCTAACCAGCGTTCTGCCTTAAGTTTCGAAGTATTGACTAGATACATCATAAGTGGAATCATATACATTGTCGTTTTGTGACTAGTTTATTTCCCTTAGTATAATGCCCTCAAGACATGTTGTCTTTAAGATTGTTGAAGGCATATGTGGCATGTGTAAGGATTTCCTTCAAGACTGAATAATTCCATTTTCTGTATATGTAATGGAAGAAGTTTTGTTCTTCCATTTATCTGTTGATGAATATGACGTTGCTTCTGTTTTTTGGCAATTGTGAACATATTTTTGTTTCAGATAGTGGCCATCCTGATTTGTGTGAGGTGATACCTCATTTTGATTTTGTAGTTTCCTAATGATTAGCATGTTGGACATGTGTTGTTTGTTTGTTTGTTAAATTATGGGGTGTTTCTTTTCTTTTTTTTTAGATTTTTTACTGTGATGTGGACCATTTTTACCATCTTATTGTAATATTGTAACAAATTGAATTTGTTACAGTATTACTTCTGATTTATGTTTTGACCGCAAGGCATGTGGAATCTAGCTCTCTGACCATGGATCAAACCTGCCCCTCTGCATTGGAAGGTGAGATCCCAACCACTGGACCACCAGGGAAGTCTCAAGAATCTTCTTATATGTTTGTTGGCCATTTGTATATTTTCTTTGGAGAAATGTATAGTCAAGTCCTTTGCCTCCTTTTAAATTGGGTTATTTGGATTAACTCTATCAGATACACACTTTACAAATGTTTTCTCTATAGGTTGTCTTTCACTGTGTTGATTTTGTCCATTGATGTACAAGTTTTAAATTTTTATAAAGTCCAGTTTATCTGTTTTTACTTTTGTGTGTTTTTTGGTACCATATCCAAAAAAATCATTGTCAAATCTAATATCATGAAGCTTTTCCTCTATGTTGTTGTCTAAGAGTTTTAGAGTTTTAGGTCTTATGTTTAGATCTTTTTTTTTTCTTTGCTGATTATCTTAAACTACTAATTTATTTCTCTCCATAGGTCTTCAGTTCATTTTAAAAGTTTGTAATTTTGATGAAGCCCAATATCTGTTGTTTCTTTTGTTGCTTGTCATTTTGGAGTTGTGTCTAGGAATCCATTCCTAAATCCAAGATTTACCTCTGTTTTCTTCTAGGAGTTTATGGTTTTAGCTTAGGTCATTCATCTATTTTGAGTTAATTTTTGTATGTGGTGTGACGTAGGGGTCCACCTTCATTCTTTATATGTGGAAATTGAATTGTCTTAAGCACAGTTAGTTGGAGAGACTGTTCTTTGCTCATTGAATGGATTTGGCACTGTTTTTTGGCAACAATCAATTGGATGTGCGGCTGCTAAGTCGTTTCAGTCATGTCTGACTGCGACACCATAGATGGCAGCCCACCAGGCTCCCCTGTCCCTGGGATTCTCCAGGCAAGAACACTGGAGTGGGTTGCCATTTCCTTCTCCAATGTGTGAAAGTGAAAAGTGAAAGTGAAGTTGCTCAGTCATGTCCAACTCTTAGTGACCCCATGGACTGCAGCCTACCAGGCTCCTCCATCCATGGGATTTTCCAGGCAAGAGTACTGGAGTGGGGTGCCATTGCCTTCTCCACAATTGGACATAGATGCAAGAATTTCTTTGTGGCCTCTCAGTTTTATTCAGTTGGTATGTATGATAGCCTCCTTCTTGCTTCTGTATTGACAAGTTCTGATATACCCATCATGAGTTACATGATCTTTGAGTTTGGGGTTATGCATGGGACAACCTTATATTTTTTCCAGTTGGCAGCAGATGACCTGATTGACAAAAGCAGATGACCTGATTGACAAAAGTCAGATGTCCTCATTCATCTGAACTTTTCAGGTCATGTTGGGAAAGCAGTTGAAGGGGTTGGTGAAAATAATCTTTCACCTAGGTACACACTGTCTAGGGCAGACTTCTTAGTTCTGGGAAAGAAATGGGTGAGTAAATAAAGGTCTGTGCTTTACTTTGCCTGAGAAACTGTCTACCTTTGACTTCTATTATCCCTTAACTGAAGTTGTTGTAGTCCAGGCTACCTGCTGTATATATGTCCTGATTCTATTTGTGGAGAAAGAAAGGCAATGTAAGTAATACAAATGGTTAGTAGCATGTACTCTGGAGGTATGTGACTCTCCAGATGTAATACCAGCTTTGGCACTTATTAATCATGTGAATTGGGAAATTCCTTAAATTCTGTGCATCTCAGTTTTGTCATCTATAAAATGGGGACAATTCCTATCTCAAAAGATTACAGTTAGAATAAAATGATAGTTATTGTGCTTTTATCAGGGTGTCTGTTGCTGTAAAAGGATAATTTTTGCCTGTTTATTATCTCAGGACCTTTTGTAATAGACTGTCCCTGACCTGTGTTCCTGTCCTTCATAGTGTTTATTTCCATTTTAAATTGTACATTACATGAAATGGGAGCAGGGATAGTTTCTTCTATTGCTACTGTTATTCTAAGAATCTAGCTGACATATAGCAGAACTCAGCAAATATGTGTTGAATGAATTGATCTCTTGGAGTGATTGATGTTTTTCTTTTGGCTGTGCCGCTTGGCTTATGGGATCTTAGTTCCCCAAACTGACTAAGGGCAATAAAAGTGCCAGGTCCTGGACTGATAGGGAACACCCTGGAATTGAATATTTTTATTGTTAGGTGGAGGTGGGTGGGAGGGAGGCTCAAGAGGGAGGGGATATATGTATATTTAATAACTGATACACATTGTACAGCAGAAGCCAACACAACATTGTAAAGCAATTATCCTCTAATCAAAACTAAATATTTTCAAATTAAAAAAAAAAAAAGAATCCTGATAGAAGTAGAATATTTACAAAAGCAGTTCTTGGGATCTTGATTTGCTTTAAGTTGGGTGGCAGTTGGTTAATTAAGTTTGAAAACTTGATGAGGAAAAAGTTATTTTATACATATCTTATGAATTCTTGATCTTACCAACTGTGTCATTTATTCAGCTATTTAATGTAGGACTGAGAAAATTTTTATAATTTCTGTGGAAATTTTTTCAGCTGAAGAAATAGGCAGTAAAACTGCTTTTCCAACTTGCATTTCAATATTTAATAATGTTAGGAGAAAGAAAAGCACACTTTTAGGTAATAGTCATTTACTTGTTTTTAAAAACCATTTGTGTTCTTCTTCTTGTGTTTGTATTTTAAAAGCTTTCTAATAAAAAAATTATTTTTGATGGGGCATTTTACTAACCAGGTAGGTACAAATGATATAGGCAAAAAGCATATGTAAAAATTATTAAAATATTGAAGGCTCATAGTGAAACATATTTTTCACATATGTCTTTTATAGTGATGCAGAGATGGCTGACTGAATCTTATGGCAGTAATTTCCAACTCTGGAGTACCAACTTTTAATTAGAATATATTTGTTCAGAAGTATAATAGAGACGATAGTTTATATAGTTACAGACTTGGTTCAGTCTCAAATATTTTCATTTTTAACAGGTTAAGTGTGCATGGTGCAATAATGTATTTGATAAAGGGATTTATTATTGTACATAAGTCCAGGAACAGTGTGCTTCGTTTAGCAGTTTAATATCACCCCTTGGTGTGCCTCGAAGGCTCACTACATTCACAGACTTGGCTTTTTTCAGTATGTTGACTTCTGGTCTTTAGGATCAACCCATTGTGGTTTCAAGATGGCTAACTGCTCAAGTAACATGTCCTTACGCGGTAATGCCCCTAAACTGGGTGCGAAGAGGTATTTCACTGTGGTTTTGATTTGCATTTCTCTGATGGCTAATGAGTTGAGCATCTTTTCATGTGCTTATTGACCACTTGTTTGTCTTCTTTTGCCCATTTTTAAATTGGGTTGTCATTTTATTAGTGAGCTCTAAGAGCTCTTTATATGTTATTATTTCAGGTCCTTTATCACAGGGATCCCCAACCTTCCAAGATCTAATAATGCCTAATGGATCTGGGGTGGAGCTGATGTAATATTAATAGCAATAAAGTACACAATAAATGTAATGGTGCTTGAATCATCCCAAGATCAACCCCACCCCCCACACCATGGAAAAATTGTCTGGTCCCTGGTGCCAGAAAGGCTGAGTACTGCTGCCTTATCAGATATGAGTTTTGCAAATATTTACTTCCATTTTCATTTTATAGAGCACAAGTTTTAATTTTGCTTCAAATTTTTTTCTTCTAGTTTTATTGAGATATAATTGATACACAGCATCTGTAAGTTTAAGGTGTACAGCATAATGACTTGACTTATATATATATATCATGAAATGGTTATCCCAGTAAACTTAATGAGCATCCATCATCTCATGGATGCAAAGTTAAAGACAAAAATTTTTTTGTGTGATGAAACTCTTAGGACTATCTTAATTTTCATATATAACATACAGTGGTGTTCATTATATGTATCATATTGTATGTTATATTCCTAGTACTTATAACTGGAAATTCATACCTTTTGACCTCCTTATGCAATCCCTCCCCCCAATCTCTGGTAACCACAGATCGGGTCTCTTTTTCTATGAGTTTGTTTCTTTGTTTTTGAAGTAAAACTGACCTGGAACACTGTGGGAAGATCCCTTGTAGAAGGGAATGACCACCCACTTAAGTATTCTTGCCTGGAGAATCCCATGGTCAGAGGAGCCTGGCAGGCTACATTCCATGGAGTTGTAGAGTTGGAATGACTGAGTGACTAACGCTTTCTTTCTGTATTTAAGTTGCTGATCTCTGAAGTTTAAATGCATCTTAACAACACTGCATTTTTATTCCTGTTACTGTTTTTGACATTCTATTTTACATCTTTTTGTTTTCTATATCCCTTATCTGTTTATCGTAGATAGATGATTTTGCTAATTATTGCTAGCCGATTTTGCTAATTATCCCTGCTGGCTTTATACATGGCTTATTTATTAGCTGCTTTGTGTTTATCTTTACAGATGACATTTTTCATTTTACATTTTCTTGTTTCTAGTTGTGGCCTTTGTTTTCTAGCTTAGAGAAGTCCCTTTTAACACTCTTGTAAAGTTGATTTGGTGGTGCTGAACAAGCTTTTGCTTGTCTGTAAAACTTTTGATTTTGCCGTCAAATCTGAATGAAATTCTTTGTAGGTCTTTTTCCTTTCATCATTTTAAATATTGTGCCACTCCCTTCTCATCTGCTTAGTTTAGGCTGAGACGTCAGCTGATAGCCTTATGGTAGTTCACTTGTACTTAACTTGTAGCTTTCAGTATTCTCTCTTTATTTTTGCCATTTTAATTACTACTTATCTTGGTGTGGTCCTCTTTGGGTTGACCGTGTTTCACATGTCCGTGATTCCTGGACTGTTTGGGATGTCTGTTTCCTTTCCCCAGCCAAGGAAATGTTCAGCTATTGTTTCTTCAAGTAAGTTTTTTCTTTTCTCCTTCTGGGCCCCTGTAATACTTGTATTATAGTATGCTTGATGTTGTCCTAAAGGTCTTTTACATTGTGCTCCTTTTTTTCTGTTCTTCCTTTTTTCAGTTGTGCTTTAGTTTTTTCTACTAAGCTTTCAGCTTGCTGATCCGTTCCTCTGTACCATTCGGTCTCTTGTTGATTCCTTCTAGTGGATTTTTCATTTCATGCATTGTATTCTTCATCTCAGGTTGGCTCTTCTTTATATTTACTTGCTATTATATATGCATAAAAGTTTAACTCTTTGTTAAACACAAATTTTTTATTTTAATGGAGTCCACCATAACTTTTTCTTGCATGGATGGTGATGATATTGTGTATACAAGTTAATCATGAAACTAAGGGACCTAATTTTGGAGTCTGTGATCTATTTTGAATTACTTTTTTTAAAAAAATTAATACCATATATATACATAACATAAAAATTATCGTGTTGGCCATTTTTAAATGTATGGTTCAGTGGCATTTGAGTACATTAGAATTGTTATGCAACCATTACTATTGTCCACCTCCAGAACTTTTCATCATCCCAAACTGAACTCAGTCAGTACCCATTAAACTATTAACTCCCCATTTCCCTGTCCTCCCAGCCCCTGGCAACCACTGTCTACTTTCTGTCTTTATGAATCTGACTACTTTAGGTACCTAGTATAAATAGAATCATATAGCATCTGTCCTTTTATGACTGACTTATTTCACTTAGCATAATCTCTTCAAGGTTTATCCATGTTGTAACATATCAGAGTTTCTTGTCTTTGTTGCTGAAAAATATTCCATTACATTTATATAGCATATTTTGTTCATATATTAATACACCAGTGGACACTTGGGTGGCCTCTACCTTTTGGTTGTTGTGAATAATGCTACTATGAATGTAGATGTAAATACCTCTTTAAGACCCTGCATTCAGTTCTTTTGCATATAGAAAGTAGAATACTGGATCTATTTTAAATTTTATTAGGAACCCCATACTGTTTTTCACAATGGCCATAGCATATTACATTCTCACTAACAGTGTACCAGGGTTCCAATTTCTCTGTATCTTTGTCAGCACTTGTTATTTTCTGGTTTTAATTTTTGTTTTTCACTCTTAGGCATCCTAATAAACACAAAGTAATATCACATTTTTCTTTTGGTTTTCATTCCCTAATGATTAGTGATATTGATCATCCCTTCATGTATTTATTTCTTCTTGCCCAATTTTTGATTTGTGTGTGTGTGTGTGATATGCTCTGGATATTAATCTCTTATCTGATATGTGATATGCAGATTCTCCTATGAGTTGTCTTTTCCTTCTGTTAATAATGTCCTTTGATACAAGGACATTAAATACGAAAGGTTTGTATTTTTTTTTTTTTTTTTGAGTATAGTTATTTTTATTTAGAGTTGTAGGTGAGGCTATCAACGTATGGATTTCTTGTATTACTTTTTAAAAAATTTTTAACTGGGCAATACTTACCTTACAGCATTGTGATGGATTTTGCCATACATGAATCAGCCATAGGCACACATATGTCCCCTCCCCTGAACCCCCTACTTCCTACCTTCCTCCCCATGCTGTCCCTCCAGATTGTCACAGAACAGCGGAGAGGTTTGTGTTTTGATCAAGTTCAGTGTATCTATTTTTTTCTTTTTCTCTCGGTGTTACTATCCAATAAATCATTGCCAAGTCCAGTGACATGAAGCTTTTGTTTTATGTTGTCATCTAAGTTTTATAGTTTTAGCTCCTATGTTCAAGGCATTGATCCATTTTGAGTTTGTTTTTTGCACATGTGAAAGTGAAAGTCACTCAGTCATGTCTGACCCTTTGGAATTCTCCAGGCCAGAACACTGGAGTGGGTAGCCTTTCCCTTCTCCAGGGGAATCTTCCCAAAGCAGGGATTGAACCCTGGCCTCCCGCATTGTGGGCAGATTCTTTACCAGCTGAGCCACCAGGGGAGCCCTTTCTGTACATGATGTAAAGTAAAAAGGTCTCCTTCATTCTTGTGCATGTGAATATCCCACTTCCCTAGCACTGTTCATTGAAGAAACTGTTCTTTCTCAATTGAATGGTCTTAGCACCCTTGTTGCAAATTATTTGACCATTGTGCAAGTGTTTACTTCTGGATTCTCTTATACTAATTTGGTCTACATGTCTGTCTTTATCACAGTACCACACTGTTTTGATTATTTTTGTATTGGGTTGGCAAAAAAGTTCATTCTGGTTTTTCCGTAAGATGGCTCTAGTAGTGCTTAATTGTCTTTAAGTTCATTTAGAACAAGTTTGTTAGATTTTATTGTGACAGCTGTTATATCAGCATGCATTTAATAAAAAACCAAAATTGGTGAATTTTTGTGTAGCCATTTTAATATTGAAGATGGAAAAAACAGCATTTTGGACATTATGCTTTATTATTTCAAGAAAGGTAAAAATGCAACTGAAATGCAAAACAAGAAAAAAGAAATACGTGCAGTGTATGGAGAGGGTGCTGTGACTGACTGAATATGTCAAAAGTAGTTTCCAAAGTTTTATGCTGGAGATTTCTTGCTGGACAATGCTCCACAGTCAGGTAAACCAGTTGAAGTTGAAAGCAATTAAATCAAGACATTAGTCGAGAACAGTCAATGTTATGTCATGCAGGAGATAGCTGACACATTCAAAATATCCAAATCAAGTGTTGAAAACCATTTGTACCAGCTTGGTTATGTTAATCACTTTGATGTTTGAGTTCCACCTAAATTAAGCCAAAAAAATCTTGACTAAATTTTTGCACGTGATTCTCTACTTAAACATAATGAAAACATTCTGTTTTTAAAACAAATTGTTATGGGTGATGAACAGTGGATAGTGTACAATAATGTAGAAGTGAAGATATTATGGGGCAGGCAAAATGAACCACCAAGCAAATGAAAACCAAGGCTGGTTTTCATGCAAAGAAGGTGATGTGTGTATGGTGGGATTGGAGGGAGTCTTCTATTATGGCTCCTTCTGGAAAACCAATTGATTATTTCCAACAAGTACTGCTCCAAGTTAGACAAACTAAAAGCAATACTTGACCAAAAAGCATCTGGAATTAGTCAACAGAAAACACATACTCTTCTGTCATGATAACGCAAGACTGCATGTTTCCTTGATGACCAGGCAGAAACTGTTGCATCTTGGCTGGGAAGTTCTGGTTTATCCGCTATATTAGCCAGACATTGTACTTCCAGATTTCCATTTATTTCAGTATTTATAAAATTCTCTTAATGGAAAAAGTTTTAGTTCCATGGAAGACTGTAGAAGGCACCTAGAGCAGTTCTTTGCTCAAAAAGATAAAAGCTTTGGATGATGGAATTTTGAAGTTGCCTGCAAAATGGCAGAAGGTAGTGGAACAAAATGGTGAATACGTTATTCAATAAAGTTCTTGGTGAAAATTAAAAATATGTCTTTTATTTTTTAACTTAAAAGCCAAAGGAACTTTTTAGCTAACCCAGTAATATGTTTTCAAATCAGGAATTGTGAGAGCTACAGGTTTGTTCTAATTTTTCTAGATTTCTTTTGGCTATTCAAGGTTCCTTGAGAGTTCCGTATATGATCACAACATCTTAAATAGAAATACTTTTGATCCTTCCTTTCCATTTTGATTTTTTTTTTTTCCTTTCTTCCCTAATTACTCTGGGTAGAACTTCCACTACTGTGTTGAATATAAACTGTGAAAGTGGGCATCTTCCTGATCTTGGGTAAAACGTTTTTTCCACCTTTGACTATTTTGATGTTAGGTATGGATTTTGCATATATGCCCTTTATTATATTGAGATAGTTTCCTTAGATGCTTGTTTTTTGGATTTTTTTTTTTTTTTTAACCATAGAAAGGTGTTAATTTTGTGGAATGCTTTTTCTGCATCATTTGAGGTTGAGCATGTGAGTTTTTCCCCCTTCATTTTGATGTGGTGTATTTCATTGGTTGCTTTTCATATATGAACTATTTTTACATTCCAGGAATAAATCTCACTTGGTCATGGTGTATAGCTCTTTTAGTATGCTGCTGCATTTGGTTTGCTAGTATTTTGTTAAGAATTATTGCATCAACAACATAGAAAAACTAGTCTCTAGTTGTCCTTTCTTGAAGTGTGTTTGTCTGACTTTATACAGGTAATGCTGTCATCATAGAGAGGCTTCATAGAATGTGTTCAGTTGTGAGAAGAGTTTGAGAGGGATTGGTGTTCTTTAAATGTTTGGTTTAAAGTGAAGCCATCAGATTCAGGGCTTTTCTTTGTCAGGAGGTTTTTGATCACTGATTCATTCTTCTTACTAGTTCTAGGTCTGTTTTTATAATCTGTTCTTGATTCAGCCTTGGTAGATTTTGTGTTTCTAGGAATTTGTCCCTTTCAACTAGTTTATCCAATTTGTTGGCATACACATGCCTAAGTACTGAGTAATCCCTTGTGACATTTCTTTTATTTCTGATTTTAGCAATTTAAGTCTTCCCCCTATTTTTCTGGTTAGTTTTGCTAAAGATTTGTCAATATTTTGATATTTTCATAAATATCAACTTTTGATTTTGTTGCTTTTCTATATTGTGTTTACTTTTTCTATAATCTGTGCTTTCTTTCTTTCTTTCTTTTTCTTTTTTGCTTTGTGTTTGGTCTTTTCTAGTTTCTTACAGTGAAAAGCTAGATTCAGTTCAGTTCAGTTCAGTTGCTTAGTCGTGCCTGACTCTTTGCGACCCCATGAATCGCAGCATGCCAGGCCTCCCTGTCCATCACCAACTCCCGGAGTTCACTCAGACTCGTGTCCATCGAGTCAATGATGCCATCCAGCCATCTCATCCTCTGTCGTCCCCTTCTCCTCCTGCCCCCAATCCCTCCCAGCATCAGAGTCTTTTCCAATGAGTCAACTCTTCACATGAGGTGGCCAAAGTACTGGAGTTTCAGCTTTAGCATCATTCCTTCCAAAGAACTGACTTCAAATCTTCTGTTATCAGGCATTTACAGCTGTAAGTTTGCCTCTAAACACTGCTTTAGCTGCACTCAAGAAGGTTTGATATGTTATGTTTTCCTTTTCCTTCATCTGATAGTTTGGTAACTTGTCTTGTGACAAGTTATATATATATATCTTATATATATCTTATATATCTTTCACCCATCATCATTTTTAGGTGTACATTGATTAATATTCACGTTTATGAATTTTCCAAATTTTTGTATGTTACTGACTTCTGGTTTCATTTCATTGTGGTCAAGAATATACTTTGTGTGATCTTTAATTCTTTAAAATTTATTCAGACTTGTTTTATAGTTCTTCATGTGCACATGAGAAGAATGTGTATTCTGCTGTAGTAGGGCAGGATACTCAACATCTGTCATGTCTAGTTAGTATACAGTGTTGGTGAAATCTTCTGTTTATTTGTCAATCTTGTCTAATTGTTCTATCCATTATTGGAAGTGGATATGGAAATCTCCAGTTAATTGTTGATTTTTCTGTTTGTGCCTTTTTTAAAGGGTGTAGGTGCCAGTGGATGAGGGTGGTTGACTTAATGTTGCACACTATAAATATCTTTGATATTGATTGTGAGTGAAGTTGCTCAGTGATGTCCAACTCTTTGCGACCCTTTGGACTGTAGCCTGCCAGGCTCCACCATCCATGGGATTTTCCAGGCAATAATACCAGAGTGGGTTGCCATTTCCTCCTCCAGGGATCTTCCCAACCCAGGGATCAAACTCTGGTTTCCCACATTGCAGGCCGAATCTTTACCATCTGAGCCACCAGGAAAACTGTTTATATTGATCATAAAGGGGTTCTGTAAATAAATATGACATATCAAACTTTCAATGAAAAGTACAAAAGGTAAACAATTCATAGAAAAAAATACAAATGCCTAATAACCATAGGAAAGAAGCTCAATTTCATTTGTAATCAGGGAAATCCAAAATAGAATGAGATAATCATTTTTTTAAAAGTCTAACAAAAATGTGAAACTTATTAGTAATATTAGAATATGAGGAGACAGGTATTTTCAAGCACTCTTGATGTGGCAAGTTGTTTTTTAAATTTTTGGTAACTTAATAAATTTTTGGTGTTTTTACTACTTTGTTATGAATATACCCATGTATTCATCACCTTATTCTATATGAAACACTATCTCTTTTTTTTTTTAGCTATAAATTTATTTAATTTTTTAGTTGCAGGTAATTGCTTTACAGAATTTTGTTGTTTTCTGTCAATTCTCAATATGAATCAGCCATAGGTATACATATACCCCCTCCCTTTGGAACCTCCCTCCCATCTCCCTCTTCATCCCACACCTCTAGGTTGATACAGAGCCCCTGTTTGAGTTCCCTGAGACGTAACAGCAAATTCCCACTGGCTATCTATTTTATATATGGTAATGTAGGTTTCCATGTTACTCTCTCCATACATCTCACCCTCTCTTCCCCTCTCCCTGTGTCTGTAAGTTTATTCTCTATGTCTGTTACTCCACTGCTGCCCTGTAAATAAATTCTTCAGTACCATTTTTCTAAATTCCATATATTTGCATTAGTATACAATATTTTTCTCTTTCTGACTTACTTCACTCTGTATGATAGGCTCTTCATCCACTTCATTAGAACTGACTCAAACGCATTCTTTTTATGACTGAGTAATTACTTCGCCAACAAAGGTCCATCTAGTCAAGGCTATGGTTTTTCCAGTGGTCATGTATGGATGTTTGAGTTGGACTGTGAAGAAAGCTGAACGCCGAAGAATGGATGCTTTTGAACTGTGGTGTTGGAGAAGACTCTTGAGAGTCCCTTGGACTGCAAGGAGATCCAACCAGTCCATCCTAAAGGAGATCAATCCTGGGTGTTCATTGGAAGGACTGATGCTAAAGCTGAAACCTCAATACTTTGGCCACCTCATGCAAAGAGTTGACTCATTGGAAAAGACTGATGCTGGGAGGGATTTAGGGCAGGAGGAGAAGGGGATGACAGATGATGATGAGATGGCTGGATGGCATCACCAACTCGATGGACATGAGTTTGAGTGAACTCCAGGAGTTGGTGATGGACAGGGAGGCCTGGCGTGCTGCGATTCATGGGGTTGCAAAGTGTCGAACACAACTGAGCGACTGAACTGAACTGAGCTGAATATTCAATTGTGTATATGTACCACAGCTTCTTTATCCATTCATCTGTCGATGGACATCTAGGTTGCTTCCATGTTCTAGCTATTGTAAATAGTGCTGCAATGAACAATGGGATACATGTGTCTTTTCCAGTTTTGGTTTCCTCAGGGTATATGCCTAGGAGTGGGATTGCTGGGTCATCAGATCAGATCAGTCGCTCAGTCGTGTCCGACTTTTTGCGGTCATATGGTGGTTTTATTCCTAGCTTTTTAAGGAATCTCCATACTGTCTCCTGTAGTGGCTGTATCAATTTACATGCCCACCAACAGTGCAAGAGCTTTCCCTTTTCTCCACACCCTCTCCAGCATTTATTGTTTGTAGACTTTTTGATGGTGGCCATTCTGACCACTGTGAGGTGATACCTCATTGTAGTTTCAATTTGCATTTCTCTAATAATGAGCAATGTTGAGCATCTTTTCACATGTTTGTTAGTCATCTGTATGTCTTCTTTGCAGAAATGTCTGTATAGGTCTTTTCCCACTTTTTGATTGGGTTGTTTGCTTTTCTGGTATTGAGTTGTATGAACTGCTTGTATATTTGAAATTGATCCTTTGTCAGTTGTTTCACTTGCTATTATTTTCTCCCATTCTGAGGGTTGTCTTTTCACCTTGCTTATAACTTCCTTAACTGTACAAAAACTTTTAAGTTTAATCAGGTCCCACTTGTTTACTTTTGTTTTTATTTCCATTACTCTAGGAGATGAGTCATAGAGGATCTTGCTGTGATTTATGTCATTGAGTGTTCTGCCTATGTTTTCTTTTTAAGAGTTTTATAGTTTCTGGTCTTGCATTTAGGTCTTTAATCCATTTTGAGTTTATCTTTGTGTATGGTGTTAGGAAGTATTCTAATTTCAATCTTTTACATGTTGCTGTCCAGTTTTCCCAGCATCATTTATTGAAGAGGCTCTCTTTGCCTTATTGTATATTCTTGCCTCCTTCGTCAAAAATAAGGTACCCATAGGTGCATGAGTTTATTTCTGGGCTTTCTATTTTGTTCCTTTGGTCTGTATTTCTGCTTTTGTGCCAGTAGCATACTGTCTTAGTGACTGTAGCTTTGTAATATAATCTGAAGTCAGGAATGTGGATTCCTCCAGCTCCATTCTTCTTTCTCAAGACTGCTTTGGCTATTCAGGGTCTTTTGTGTTTCCATATGAATTGTGAAATTTTTTGTTCTAGTTCTATGTAAAATGCCATTGGTAATTGGATGGGGATCGTATTGAATCTGTAGACTGTGTTTGGTAATATAGTCATGTTCACAATATCGATTCTTTCTACTCAGGAACATGGAATATCTGTCCATCTGCTTTTGTCATCTTTGATTTCATTCATCAGTATCTTATAATTTTCTTTGTACATTTCTTTTGTCGCTTTCAGTAACTTTATCTAGATATTTTATTCTTTTTGTTACAGTGGTGAATGGGATTGATTCTTTCTCTTTTGATTTATCATTGTTAGTATATAGAAATGCAGGTGATTTCTCTGTATTGATTTTGTTTCTATGACTTTTCTAAATTCACTCTTTAGATCTACTAATTTTCTGATAGTATGTTTAATGTCTTTTGTGTACTATTATGTAATCTGCACACAGTGAGAACTTCTTTTCTGATCTGGATTCCTTTTAATTTTTTCTTCTTTGATTGCTGTAGCTAGCACTTCCAAAACTATGTTGAATAATAGTGATAAAAGTTGCCACCCATGTCTTGATCCTGATCTTAGGGGGAATGCTTTCAGTTTTTCACCATTGAGAATAATGTTTGCTGTAGGCTTATCATGTATGGCGTTTACTATGTTGAGGTAAGTTCTGTGCCCATTATTTGAAGTGTTTTGATCGTAAATGGGTGCTGAATTTTGTCAAAGGCTTTTTCTGCACCTATTGAGATTATCATATGGTTTTTATCTTTCAATTTGTAAATATGGTGCATCACATTGATTGATTTGCATATATTGCATATATTTTTTGCATCTCTGGAATAAACCCAACTTGATCATGGTGTATAAGCTTTTTGATGTCTTGTTGAATTCTGTTTGCTAAAATTCTCTTCAGCATTTTTGTTTCGATGTTCATCAGTGATATTGGCCTGTAGTTTTCTTTTTTGTGTGTTGTCTTTGTCTGGTTTTGGTATAGGGTGATGGTGGCCTCATAGAATGAGTTTGGAAGTGTTCCTTCCTCTGCAGTTTTTTGAAAGAGTTTTAGAAGGATAGGCATTAACTCATTTCTAAATGATAGAATTCTCCTGTGATTCTGGTCCTGGGCTTCTGTTTTTTGGGGAGATTTTTTGTCACAGTTTCAATTTCAGTGCTTGTAATTGTTTTGTTTATCATTTCCATTTCTTCCTGGTTCAGTCTTGGAAGATTAAAATTTTCTAAGGATCTGTCCATTTCTTCCACGTTGTCCATTTTATTGCTGTGTGTTTGTTCATAATGGTCTCTTAGACTCCTTTGTATTTCTGCATTGTCTGTTGTAACCTCTCCTTTTTCATTTCTGATTTTGTTGATTTGATTAGTCTCTCTTTTTTTCTTGATTAGTCTGGTTGAAGGTTTGTCAATTTTGTTCATCTTCTCAAAGAACCAGTTTTAAGTTTTATTAATCTTTACTATTGTTTCTTTCATTTTCAATTATTTCTGCTCTGATGTTTATGATTTGTTTCCTTCTGCTAATTTTGCAGGGCGGAGCGGGGTGTGTGGTTTGTTCTTTTTCCAGTTGTTTTAGGTGTAAACTTACATTGTCTCTTTGATGTTTTTCTTATTTCTTTAGGTAGGATTGTATTGCTGTAAACTTCCCTCTAAGAACTATTTTTGCTGCATCCTGTAGGTTTGAGTTGTCTTGTTTTCATTGTCATTTATTTCTAGAAACTTTTTGATTTCCCTTTTGATTTCTATATTAACCTGTTGGTTATTTAGAAACGTATTGTTTAATCTCCATGGGTTTGTGTTTTTTACAGTTTTTTTTTTTTTTTTCTTGTAATTGATATCTAGTCTGTTACCATTGTAGTTGGAAAAGATGCTTGATATGATTTCAATTTTCTTAAATTTACTGATGTTTGATTTGTGACCCAAGATGTGGTCTATGCTGGAGAATATTCCATGTGCACTTGAGAAGAATGTGTATTCTGTATTTGGATGGAATGTCCTGAAGATATCAATGAGATCCATCTCATCTAATGTATCATTTAAGACTTGTGGTTCCTTATTAATTTTCTGTTTTGATGATCTGTCTAGTTCATTGGTATGAGTGGGGTGTTAAAGTCTCCTACTATTATTGTGTTACTGTCAATTTCTCCTTTTATATCTCTTATTGTTTGTCTTACATGTTGAGGTGCTTCTAAGTTGGGTGGATAGATATTAACAATTGTTATGTCTTCCTCTTGGATTGATCCCTTGTTCATTATGTAGTGTTCCTAATCTCTGTAATAGTCTTTAAGGTCTATTTTGTCTGATATGAGGATTGCCACTCCAGCTTTCTTTTGCTTTCCAGTTGCATGGAATATATTTTCCATCCTCTCACTTTCAGTCTACATATGTCTTTAGGTCTGAAGTGGGTTTCTTATAGACAGCATATATATGGGTCTTGTTTTTGTATTCATTCAGCCAGTCTGATTCTTTTGGTTGGAGCATTTAATTCATTTACATTTAAGGTAGTTATTGATATTCCTATTGCCATTTTCTTAATTGTTTGGGTTTGATTTTGTAAATTGTTTTCTTCTCTTGTATTTGTTGACTATACAAGTCCCTTTAATATTTGTTTTAAAGCTGGTTTGGTGGTACTGAATTCTCTTAACTTTTGCTTGTGCTCAAAGCTTTTGATTTCTCCATGAATTTTGAATGAGATCCTTGCTGGGTAGAGTAATCTTGGTGGTAGATTTAAAAGGGAATTTCAGTACTTTAAATATATCTTACCATTCCCTTCTGGCCCACAGTTTCTGCTGAAAGATCAGCTGTTAAACATATGGGGTTTACCTTGCATGTTACTTGTTACTTTTTCCTTGCTGCTTTTAATAAATTCTTTCTTTGTGTTTAATCTTTGTTAGTTTGATTAGTATGTGTCTTGGCGTGTTTCTCCTTGGGTTTATCCTGTATGGGACTCCTTGTGCCTCTTGGATTTGATTGACTATTTCCTTTTCCATGTTGGGGAAATTTTCAACTATAATCCCTTCAAAAATTTTCTCATACCCTTTATTTTCTCTTCTTCTGGGACCCCTCTTTTCGAATGTTGGTGTGTTTAATATGGTCCCAGAGAGCTCTGAGTCTATCCTCAGTTCTTTTCATTCTTTTTACTGTATTCTGCTCTTCAGAAGTTATTTCCACCATTTTATGTTCCAGTTCACTGATGTGTTCTTCTGCTTCAGATATTCTGCTATTGATTTCTTCTAGTGTATTTTTAACTAGTAATTGTGTTGTTTGTTCTTTGATTCTTCTAGGTCTTTGTTAATTGATTGTTGCATTTTCTCCATTCTATTTTCAAGGTTTTTAATCATTTCTCTTATCATTATTCTGAATTCTTTTTTAGGTAGCTTGCCTGTTTCCTCTTCATTTATTTGGACTTCTGTGTTTCTAGTTTGTTCCTTCATTTGTGCAATATTTCTCTGCCTTCTCATTATTTTTTTTTAAAACTTACTGTGTTTGAGGTCTCCTTTTTCCAGGATTCAAGGTTGAATTTTTTTTCCTTTTGATTTCTGCCCTCCTCAGTTTGGTCCATTGGGTTGTGTAAGCTTCATGTAGTGTGATATTTGTGCTGAGTTTTTTGTTTGTTTTGTTTTGTTTTGTCTTGTTTTTCCTCTGATGGACAAGGCTGAGTGAGGTGGTAATCCTGTCTGCTGATTATTGGGTTTGTAGTTTTGTTTTGCTTGTTTTTTGGATGAGGCATCCTGTATGGTGGTTGGGTGATGCCAAGTCTTATATTCAGGTGGTTTCCTTTGTTTGAGTTCTCACTATTTGATACTTAGGGTTAGTTGTCTGGTACTCTAGGGTCTTGGAATCAGTGCTCCCACTCCAAAGGCTCAGGGCTTGATCATTGGCCAGGAATGAAGATTCCACAAGTGGTTTGTTAGGGCATTAAGTGAGAGTAAAACAAATACCCAAAGATGAAAAACCGAAGATGAACCCCAGACAAATGGCAGTTGCAAATCAGGCAAATAAAAATTAAAATAATGGAATAGAAACACACATTCAAAAGCAAAATTAAAACAGTCCAACAAAAATAAAGTACAATAAGTTGAGCCAGTGAACAAAGGAAACCAAAAATTTTATCTACCAGTTAAGAATAAAACTAACTAAGCACAAACTGGAATACAAAACTAAAGCAAGGTGCCAAGTTAGGAATAAAGCAATGAAAACAAAACTAACACATATGTTCAGGGAAAAGGAAAGAAAGAAAAGACAAGAATAGACATGCAAAGTTAAATAGAGGTAGATTAAGAATGTTTGTATAAAGTAAAGAATAACTGCAAGAGGAAAAGATCAGTAGGAAAAGCAAACAAAGAAATGTAGAAAAAAAGATAATAATAGGTTTTAAAAAGTTAAAATTTTAAAAAGAGGAAAGAAAAAAGAAAAACTGAAACTCCACAGAACTACAAAAGCTCAATCTACATAGGCAGAGGTTTATAACACTAAAAAGTGTAATTTAACAACAACAAAAACTCAAACACTTAATTAGATTTCATCATGCCAATAAAATCAACAACTACAGCAGAGGGGGGAAGAAAAGAAAAAAGAGAAGAAAAAATCCAAAAGAAACTATGGAACAAGTCAAAACATAAGAATAATAAATACATTTCTAGAGTCACTGCTGTCAGAGTCCTTTCCCTTGCTGGGAGTCACATCCATTTCACCTCCCTAGGATGCTGTGTGCTGATCTCTGGACCTGCTGTGGGGGCAGCTCAGATTCTAATCTGGCCCTGCCCCTATGTGTTCTTGCCAATAATGTCCACAGCTATCAGAACTAGTGTGTTTTCTTTGGTCGGAGCTCTCAATGTCCTTTTATGACACAGACACAGAATCTGCCTAGTTGATCATGTGGATTTATCTGTAACTTGTACAGCTGGTGGGAAGGTTTTGGGTCTTCTTTCTTAGCCACAGTGCACCTGGGTTTCAACCGTGGTTTTATTTCCACGTCTGCATGTGGATCATCCACTGGGTTTTGCTCCTGAGGCTGCCCTGGAGGACTTGTGCCTGCCCCAGTGAGGGCCAGGTGTGAAGATGGTGCAGGTGCTTGGGTTGCAGGGGTTCTGGCAGCACCAGGCACTCAGGGGGCTTGGTGGCTAGGGCAGCAGGAAATATAGTGTTCTAGAACGGTATGGCAACCAGTTCTGGCCTGTACACTCCAGTATTGTTGCCTGGAGAACTCCCCTGACAGAGAAGCCTGGCAGGCCACAGTTCACAGGGTTGCAAAGAGTTGGACACAACAGAAGTGACCTCGCTTGCGTAGACGTCAGAGTATTTTTGCATGTGGCAGCTTTGGCTCCGTGAAGGTTGAGCATGAAGGTGGCATAGCTGCCTGGATCACGGGGACCCTGGCTGCTCCAAGTGTGCTTGGAAAGGACTGCCTCTGCCTCAGGAGTTATGGCTCTACCAGAGTGTTTTTTCGAGCCTCTGGTAGCTGGTGATTAGAAGGCCTCTTTGGCTAGTCTTTCTCTGCAGCCCTGCCCATTCAGGTAGTTAGAGGGCTCCTTGGCTGGGGATCCTTCTCTGTTTTTTTGTCATGTCAGGCACATAGAGGGGTTCCCTGGCTGGAGTCCTGCTCTGTAGATTGACACGTCATGTACATAATGGGGCACGCTGGATGAGGTCCTACTCTGTGGTTCACCCTCTCAGGCAGTTGATGGGCCAGCCTCTATGTTGTTCAGCTACCGATGCTGGCATTTGGAGAGAGAGAGGCTATGGTGATGGCTCCACACCCAACACGTGACTCAGCAGTATTACCTTTCTCCCATGGCTGCCTTGCTTTCCTCTGCAGGCGTGTCCCAACACAGTCTCCTCCCTCACATCCCCTCTATCCATCTCTGGGCAGTCAACAACAGGCCTCACCCTGGGATTGCTCCACAATCCCTAAACTCCAGCCCCCAGCTGCTGTACCTTCTAGGGCACCTGCATCCCTGTCCAGGGTATATATGGCTGTGGCAAGGACTGTCTGATTCTCATTCCATTTAGGCTGCCACAGATCAGGTTTTCACCCTCAGCCTTAAATGTTTCTCCTCTGACTCAGACAGTTACCCCAATGTGGGTAATTCAGATCCCTGCTTCACTTCCCCCACCTGACGAAGGCAGGTCCAGTTTTACTGTTTACTAACACTCCTTTTTTTCCCCCTAGTTCATTCATTCTACCAAGTTTTGCATAGTTCTATATATTATTTTCTGCTGCTCAGGTACTCCTGTCCCCTCTCAGCTGGTGTGCTGCATGCACTTCTGTGTCGAAGGTGTATTCCTGATGTATCCATGGAGAGAGATGTACTCCATGCCCCCCTACTCCTCTGCCATCTTGTTCTTGAAACATTATCTCTTTTTCACCTAAATTTTGTGTAAACAGGTCTTTAAATATCACCTGAATTGCTTCCCTGGTGGCTCAGATGGTAAAGTGTCTGTCTACAATGCGGGAGACCTGGGTTCCATCCCTGGGTTGGGAAGATCTGCTGGAGAAGGAAATGGCAACCCACTCCAGTACTATTGCCTAGAAAATCCCATGGACAGAGGAGCCTGGTAGGCTACAGTCCATGGGGTCACAAAGAGTTGGACACGACTGAGCGACTTCACTTTCACTCTCTGTGTATTTTTGCCATCTCTTTTTAATCTCATGCTTCTGTTAGTTCCTTACTGTTCCTATCCTTTATCATACCCACCCTTGCATGTACTATTCCCTTGATACCTCCAGTTTTCTTGAAGAGATACCTAGTCTTTCCCATTCTATCATTTTCCTCTATTCTTTGCACTGTTCCTGTGAGAAGTCCTTGTTATCTCTCCTTGGTGTTGTCTGGAACTCTATTCAGTTGGATATATCTCTCCCTTTCTCCCTTGCTTTTTTACTTCTCTTCTTTCCTCAGCTATTTGTAAAGCCTCCTCAGATAACCACTTTGCCTTCTTTCATTTCTTTTTCTTTGAGATGTTTTGATCAGTGACTCCTGTACCATATTATGAATCTGTCCATAGTTCTTAAAGTACCCTGGTCACCAGGGATCATCCTTTTATTCATCACTTCCATGTATAATCATAAAGAATTTGATTTAGGCTGTACCTGAATGGCCTACTGGTTTTCCCTAGTTTCTTCAATTTAAGATCTGAGCCACAGTCAGCCCCAGGCCTTGTTTTTGCTGACTGTAAGAGCTTCTCCATCTTTGGCTGTAAAGAATATAATCAATCTGATTTCGGTGTTGACCATTTGGTGGTGTCCTTGTGTAGGGTTGTATCTCGTGTTGTTGGAAGAGGTGTTTGTTATGATCAGTGTGTTCTCTTGACAAAAATCTGTTAGCCTCTGCCCTTCTTCATTTTGTACTCCAAGGCCAAACTTGCTTATAATTCTGGGTATCTCTTGAGTTCCTATTTTTGCATTCCAATCCCTTATAATGAAAAGGACATCTTCTTCAGTGTTAGTTCTAGAAGGTCTTATAGGTGTTCATAGAACCATTTAGTTTTAACTTCAGCATCCTTGGGGCACAGACTTGGATTACTGTGATGTTGAACGGTTTGCCTTGGAAATGAACTGAGACAATTCTGTTATTTTTGAGATTGCACCCAAGTACTGTATTTTGGACTCTTGTTGACTAACCTAATATTCCAGGTTCCTCTGTGTGCTGCTGATCCCGCTCACAGTGCCAGTGGTCTTGCTCATCCTGTTCATCTGTCTGCATTGTTCGCTGAACCCATGGCAGGCAAGGTGCGAGCTAAGAGGCTGGAAGAAAATGCTAGGGTCCATGGGAACTGCAGATACATTTATTCTCTCCTGGCTGGTGCAGCAGCCATAGCATTAGACAGAACACAACATAACCGCACACAACCCTTCAGGGCTTTTCCAAGTGAAGTTTTTACTGGTGTACCACACAGAGTAGCCCATGACCAAGCAAGTACCTCATGATGCACATGTGCAGCACTGTAAGTGATCTCAGATGTTCCATAATTGTGCAGGGTCATTGTTTACAGAGCATGGGGCAAGAGAGCCTGACCACACCATCCTGGCTACTTTGCTCTTTCCCCACACTATGCAGTACTGTTCTTTACAGCATCAGAGTTTACTTTCACCACCAGCCACCATCACAGCTGAACATTATTTCTGCTTTGGCCCAGCCACTTCATTCTTTTTGGAGCTATTTGTAATTGTCTTCCACTCTTTCCCAGTAGTATCATGAAGTTGCTCAGTCGTGTCCAACCCTTCGTGACCCCATGGACTAGCCCACCAGGCTCCTCCATCCATGGAATTTTCTAGGCAAGAGTACTGGAGTGGGTTGCCATTTCCTTCTCCAGTAGTATATTGGACACAATCTGACCTGGCGGGCTCATCATCTGGTGTCGTATCTTTTTGCCTTATATTGTTCATGGGGTTCTCGTGGCAAGAATACTGGAATGGCTTGCCATTCCCTCCTCCAGTGGACCACATTTCATCAGAACTCTCCACTATGACCCATCCATTTTGTATGGCTTTGCATGACATAAGCCCCATTGCCATGACAAGGCTGTGATTCATGAAGGGATGTAATGACTTTAAGCCCATTAATAGTTAATTGCCTGGACTTACTATTTCATTGAGCTTACAAAGTGTGAAGATAGTAGGTTAATCATTCCTTTTTCATTCATTATCAAAATTCTTAAAAAGAACTTTAGCTAATCAGTGTTTGGTTATCCTGAGATGTAGAAAAGGGGAATACATGCTTCTCTCTCATTTTTTCACACATTTACCAGTTTTCAGAATAATAGCTTAGTTTTCTAACATCCACCAAAGATCTTACATTTCAATTCATGCAGATATTGCCCTTCTTACTCAGTCCTTCCCCAGTGGGGGTCCCTTTAGATTGGTTCCTGAATCCTTTTGATATGACCATAGTTGTCTATAGCATCTTTCCCTTTGGCAAAATATGTTCCAAGATCATGTACATTTTTTGACCGAAAACCTTTAGTCAACTTATTGTCAAAAATTTCAATTTTCTTTTAGTGGGAAATGATGTTTCAAGACCACAATCTGTGCTGTAGGAGGTGTTCACTCCTGTTAGGTTGCTCATTTTTTGTACACTTTTTCAGTGAATAGAATTAGGAAATACTATTTTTCTTTAAGGTAATTATACCACAATCTATATTGATATTTTTAAACCAAATTTAAGATTTCCAGTTTTTTACTTTTCATGTTACATTTGTATCTTTTTCTCTGAAACGATGAAAATCTTTGTTCATAGAGATAATAGCATGGTAACTTATTTACTGTGTGCTACTAGATACATTTGAAGTTTCAGAAAATAAAAGTGTTTCTAGTACCAACATGATTACTTTAAAACAGCTTAGTTTTTTTGTGTTTTTTTTTTTTTTTTTGATCCTTAGGACGTGCATTCAAATTCTGTATTTTAAAGCAACTAAACAACACCTTGATACATAGGTTGATTTATTTCATTTGGATTTAATTTTGTTTTAGGTTCAGATGGTAAAGAATCTGCCTGCAGTGCAGGAGACACAGGTTTGATCCCTGTGTTGAGAAGATCTCCTGGAGAAGGGAATGGCTACCCACTCCAGTATTCTTGCCTGGAGAATTCCAGGGACAGAGGAGTCTGGCGGGCTGCATCGGATCACAAAGAGTAGGACATGACTGAGTGACTTTCACTTTCACTTTCAAAGCATCTATAATCCTTTGTTCCAAAAGCAAATATATAAAACAAGATGTGAAATCTTACTTCCATCTGTCATTCCCATTTCTCTCCCTCCTTCTCATGTATGTAACTGGTTTTCTTTGGATACTGCTTTGGATGCTTCCTTCCACCTGTGTTTTGTTTTTTATTATAACCAAATGTATGTGTGTGCATAGGTATTAATAGTATTTGATCTCTTAGATTAAAAGGTACTGTACGTGCCTTGCTTTTTTTACTTAACAACATATTCTGATCATTGCTACGAAGCAATATGTAATCACTGTATAATACTCTAGTATGTGGATTTACTATAGACTATACTGGTAGTACTTTACTGAATGAACTGAGTCCCTTGAGGGGGAAACCCTATTGAAGTGTTGCAGAGCCCTGTCTGTATGACACCTCATATTATTCCTGTTTTGTCTTTGGCACAGATCCCTAAAGTAGAATTGTTGCTTTGAAGGATAAATATGTAAGTAATTTTGCTAGATGTGGCCACATTGTATGATTTTTCATGCGATTAGCAATATGAGGGAATATTGTCAAACTTTGGAAGATTGCCTGATCTGATAATGAGATATTTTCTGAGTAAAGCTCAATTTGCAGTTTTTTTATTATGAATGAAGTTGTTGAAGGGCTATTTGATACAATACCTTATTCTATGAACAGTTTGTCTTTTGCCCATCTTACTGCTGGGTTTTTAGTCTTCCTTGATTTTTTTTTTTTAAGAGGCATTGTGTGTGTTAGAGACATTTGTTGATTAGCTGATGTAATCTGAAGTGGTTTTTTTTTTCCACTCACAATTTATATTGCTTTTTTATTATAGTATTTCTTATTGATTATAATTTAAAGTGTGTTTAACTTTTGCCCCAACAATTCCACTTTCAGGAATTTATCCTAGAATACTGTACATTGGTATATATAAAAGGACATTAATTGTCCCAGCAGTTCTACTCCTTAATGCATAGCCAAGAGAATTATGTTCTACAAAAATGTGTACATCAGTGTTTATACTAGCATTATTTGTAATAGCCAAAGGTAGAAAGAACTCGTGTCTATTAAACTGATAAATGAATAAGCAGAATGCAGTACATTCACACAATGGAATATTATTTGGCCATAGAATTGAATAATGAACATTGATGAACTTTGAAAATATTATGCTGGATGGAAGCAGCAAGACACAATAAGCCACATGTTGTATGATTCCATTTGTGAATTCTATTTATATATGATTCTAGAGTAGGCAAATCTGTAGAGACAGATTTAGAAGTTAGATTGTTACTAGGGCATGGGGTAAGGAGAAAATGGGGTATGGACTTCTTTTTGGGTAATGGTTTTAAAACTTTGTGAATATATGGAGAGGTGAATTTTATGAGAGGCGAAAAGCAAAGGAGAAAAGGAAAGATATAAGCATCTGAATGCAGAGTTCCAAAGAATAGCAAGAAGAGATAAAAAAGCCTTCCTCTGCTATCAATGCAAAGAAATATAGGAAAACAACAGAATGGAAAAGACTAGAGATCTCCTCAAGAAAATTAGAGATACCAAGGGAACATTTCATGCAAAGATGGGCTTGATAAAGGACAGAAATTGTATGGACCTAACAGAAGCAGAAGATATTAAGAAGAGGTGGCAAGAATACACAGAAGAACTATACAAAAAAGATCTTCACGACCCAAATAATCACGATGATATGATCACTCACCTAGAGCCAGACATCCTGGAATGTGAAGTCAAGTGGGCCTTAGAAAGCATCACTGCGAACAAAGCTAGTGGAGGTGATGAAACTCCAGTTGAGCTATTTCAAATCCTGACAGATGATGCTGTGAAAGTGCTACACTCAATATGCCAGCAAATTTGGAAAACTCAGCAGGGGCCACAGCACTGGAAAAGGTCAGTTTTCATTCCAGTCCCAAAGAAAGGCAATTCCAAAGACTGCTCAAACTACTGCACAATTTCACTCATCTCACACGCTAGTAAAGTAATGCTCAAAATTCTCCAAGCCAGGCTTCAGCAATACGTGAACCATGAACTTCCAGATGTTCAAGCTGGTTTTAGAAAACATAGAGGAACCAGAGATCAAATTACCAACATCCGCTGGATCATGGGAAAAGCAAGAGAGTTCCAAAAAAACACCTATTTTTGCTTTATATGCCAAAGCCTTTGACTGTGTGGATCACAAGAAACTGTGGAAAATTCTGAAAGAGATGGGAATACCAGACCACCTGACCTGCCTCTTGAGAAATTTGTATGAAGGTCAGGAAGCAACGGTTAGAACTGGACATGGAACAACAGACTGGTTCTAAATGGGAAAAGGAGTATATCAGTCAAGGCTGTATATTGTCACCCTGCTTATTTAATTTATATGCAGAGTACATCATGAGAAACGCTGGGCTGGAAGAAGCAACAAACTGGAATCAAGATTGCCGGGAGAAATATCAATAACCTCAGATATGCAGATGACACCACTCTTATGGCAGAAAGTGAAGAGGAACTAAAAAGCCTCTTGATGAAGGTGACAGAAGAGAGTGAAAAAGTTGGCTTAAAACTCAACATTCAGAAAACAAAGATCATTTGGGCATCTGGTCCCATCACTTCATGGGAAATAGATGGAGAAACAGTGGAAACAGTGTCATACTTTATTTTTCTGGGCTCCAAAATCACTGCAGATGGTGACTTCAGCCATGAAATTAAAAGACGCTTACTCCTTGGAAGGAAAGTTATGACCAACCTAGGTAGCATATTGAACAGCAGAGACATTACTTTGCCAACAAAGGTTCGTCTAGTCAAGGCTATGGTTTTTCCAGTGGTCATGTATGGATGTTAGAGTTGGACTGTGAAGAAAGCTGAGTGCCGAAGAATTGATGGTTTTGAACTGTGGTGTTGGAGAAGACTCTTGAGAGTCCCTTGGACTGCAAGGAGATCCAACCAGTCCATTCTGAAGGAGATCAGCCCTGGGATTTCTTTGGAAGGACTGATGCTAAAGCTGAAACTCCAGTACTTTGGCCACCTCATGAGAAGAGTTGACTCATGGGAAAAGACTCTGATGCTGGGAGGGATCGGGGCCAGGAGGAGAAGGGGACAATAGAGGATGAGATGGCTGGATGGCATCACTAACTTGATGGACGTGAGTCTCTCAACTCCGGGAGTTGGTGATGGACAGGGAGGCCTGGCGTGCTGGAATTCATGGGGTTGCAAAGAGTCAGGCATGACTGAGCGACTGAACTGAACTGAACTGAAACATTTTTAGTGATTATCACTAACCTAATCATGACAGAACATTAGACGAATTCAAATTGAAGGACATTCTACAAAATAACTGGTAAGTATATACCAGTACTTCTTGAAAGTGTCAAGATCATGAAAATATAAAATAAAAATCTTAGGAATCATCTCAGATTGGAAAAGTCTAAGGAAACATGAGAACCAGTTCTCAGAAGTCTAAACGTGAGTTAAGAGTTTTAAACTCATAAACATGAGTTTATGAATTAAACATGAGTCTAAGGAAACATGAGAAAATGCAGTGTGAACTCGTTGATTAGATCCTAAACTAGGGAAAATAAATTAGTGGGGAAAAAGTGAATTCACATAAGATTCGTGAATTAGCTAAAGTAGCATAGTTATGTTAGCATATAGGTTTAAATAATTATACCATAGTTATTTAATATGTTAATATTTGGAGACACTCATAACGGATATACAAAGACTCTACTGGTTTCTGTAGCTTTAAAATTATCTTTAAAATGTTTTAAAATAAAAATTATTATTTCAACAACATTAAAAAAGACAAAACTCCATTGATATCCATCAAAATGGAATGGTTAAAATAATGGTATTTTCATACAGTGAAATACAGTGTATCAGCTACAGAGAACAAGAATTTGTATACAGTGACATGGAAAAATAGGTTAAGGTATTAATAAAAAAGAAAGAAGATACATATTCTGTTACCATTTATGTAAAAGAATGTTTTTACCTATAATGTGCATGTGTAAAAATATTGACGCATTTCTAGCATCGTGATTGCCTATGGAGAGTAGAACATATATTAATTAATATATTCCCTTTAATGTTTTATGACTTTCGTATGCTCATGTAACAGTTGTAATGTTTTTATGTATGTCTATTCCATAAAAAGGAATGCAGAAAGATAATTAACTCATTAGCGATAGCTTACGGTGAATGGTGTTGAATTCGAAGGAGAAGGTCTCCGAAGGAGAAGAATTCACTCTGGGACCAAAGACGTAGCCTCAGTCATTCAAACCTTTGTGTAGCAGAGATTTTATTAAAGTGAAAGAATAGAGAGGAGCTTTCAGTGAAAGGCACTGGAAGGGGATAGGATATACCCACCCTCGCTGCTTTAGTGGGATATTATATATACCTCGAGGTATATATACCTCAAGGTAGTGAAAGTTTTACCAGGCTCCTCTCCCTCAACATACATCTTGAGATAACATCAAAACAAGATTAACCAAGGGGAACAGGTCTCTGAACAAGATGTCTTTGGTTGGGATATATTGTATCCATATAATCCAGGGCATAGGTTTTTGAAGAAAAATAGGTTACTGAATAGATACATTGTTTTGTTGTATAATCATTAGCTCCTGGGTTAGAGTTAGTCTTAGGTAAATAGATTGTTGCCATAGCAGCTCACAGGCCTAAGGAGAAAGAATGTAAAAAAGGGTTGCCTCCTCCTCTTCCTCAAGGGCCCTGGACTCTCTATCAACCTACCTAAAAATTAACTGTCTTAGTATTGAAAGTTATGACCAACCTAGGTAGCATATTTAAAAGCAGAGACATTACTTTGCCAACAAAGGTCTGTCTAGTCAAGGCTATGGTTTTTCCAGTAGTCATGTATGGATGTGAGAGTTGGACTGTGAAGATAGCTGAGTGCTGAAGAATTGATGCTTTTGAGCTGTGGTGTTGGAGAAGACTCTTGAGAGTCCCTTGGACTGCAAGGAGATCCAACCATTCCATCCTAAAGGAGATCAGTCCTGGGTGTTCATTGGAAGGACTGATGTTGAAGCTGAAACTCCAATACTTTGGCCACCTCATGCGAAGAGTTGACTCATTGGAAAAGACCCTAATGCTGGAAAGGATTGGGGGCAGGAGAAGGGGACGACAGAGGATGAGATGGCTGGATGGCATCACCAACTCAATAGACATGGGTTTGGGTAGACTCTGGGAGTTGGTGATGGACAGGGAAGCCTGGTGTGCTGCAGTTCATGAATTCACAAAGAGTCAGACACTACTGAGCAACTGAACTGAACTATTAGTCTCTACTGTTTAACTCTCTTATTAGTCTCTACTGTTATATAAAACATTAAGATAAAAGAGAAGTGCTAAGTCCAAGTATTTAATTCCCTTAATAATGCCTTTCATGTATTTGATATTTTGGCTTTTTGTGTTAAGCTCATTAGGTAACTTTTAGGATTATATGTGCAGTGATTCATTGGTTGATTGCTGTGTCTGGCTTTGAATGAAGTCCAGGGAGTACTTGTTTTGCATTGTGTATTGTTTTGATGACTAGTTACAAACTCCGTGGTCAGAAGGTAAAGAGTCTGCCTGAAGTACAGGAGACACAGGTTTCATCCCTGGGTTGGGAACATCTCCTGCAGAAGGGAATTGCTAGCCACTCCAGTATTCTTGCCTGGAGAATTCCATGGATGGAGGAACTTGGCGGGCTACAGTCCATGGGTCACAAAGAGTCAAAGACAACTGGGTGACCAACATTTTCACTTTTTTACAAACTCCTGTGTAGCCAGAGTGATGTTAAACCTCTAGGTATGTCTCCTGAGGAGAGAATCACAGTAGGCTTAATTAAGAGAGCTGAGAGTTGAAGTTGTTTTCCTTCTTAAGCAATACAATGTTAATTCCTCACATTAAAAAATAAAAAAATTAGTGCTTACTCTTTTCCTATAATGAGTAATATACAGTCTTTTAAACAATGCTATGGACCATGCCTTTTATTTACTTACAAGTTAACTTTGAATATCCTAGGAAAATCATCACTAAGTTAAAAAATAACTCCTGTAGTAAGCATCCTGGAGCACCCTGTGTGTGAAAGGAAACTCTAAGACAAGTCTAGACCTTTGGCTGCTCTTGGATGTCTCTATTTGGGGTTTATGTTTGAAAGAAATAGGTCTTAATCCATATGGGCCTCTCATCATCTTTAATAGACGGGGTCCCTTTCCTTCAGTTTCAGCCACTTTTGCAGATCTTCTTCTCCAAAGGAGGAAAAGAATGCTCTTTGGGGGTCTCTTACATGATTTTGAGTATTCACATGCATATGTATATATATATATAATCTACATATATATGTGTGTGTAAGTGAACTCACTCAGTCGTGTCTGACCCTTTGCAACCCCACAGATTATAACCTACCAGGCTCCTCCGTCCATGGAATTTTTCAGGCAAGAGTACTGGAGTGGGTTGCCATTTCCTCCTCCAGAGGATCTTCCTGACCCAGGTATCGAACCCGGGTCTCCCGCATTGCAGGCATATATATGTACATGTAAATTTTCTTTAATTGTGGTAAAATATAAAAATATAGATAATATAAAACAATTAAGATGTTAAATTTTAAGTGTACAGTTCCATAGTATTAAGTATATTTGCATTGTTAACAGAACATTTTCATCTTGCAAAGTAAACTATACCCAGTAAATAACAATTTCCTCTTTCACCATACTCCATCTGGCATCGACCATTCTACATTTTGTTTCTATGTTCACCTACTCTAGATACCTCGTATAAGTGGAACCATAAGGTATTTGTTTTTTAGTGTGTGTGACTGGTTTATTTTACTTAACATAGTGTCCTCAAGGTTCATTCATGTTGTAGCCTGTTTCACAAGTCCAGATGTCACCCTTGTTCCCCTGCTCCCACCACCACTGTTCAGTTCCGTTCAGTTCAGTCGCTCAGTCGTGTCCGACTTTTTGCGACCCCATGATTTGCAGCACGCCAGGCCTCCCTGTCCATCACCAACTCCCAGAGTTCACTCAGACTCACGTCCGTGAAGTCAGTGATGCCATCCAGCCATCTCATCCTCTGTCATCCCCTTCTCCTCCTGCCCCCGATCCCTCCCAGCATCAGAGTCTTTTCCAATGAGTCAACTCTTCGCATGAGGTGGCCAAGGTACTGGAGTTTCAGCTTTAGCATCATTCCTTCCAAAGAAATCCCAGGGCTGATCTCCTTCAGAATGGACCGGTTGGATCTCCTTGCAGTCCAAGGGACTCTCAAGAGTCTTCTCCAACACCACAGTTCAAAAGCATCAATTCTTCGGTGCTCAACCTTCTTCACAGTCCAACTCTCACATCCATACATGACCACAGGAAAAACCATAGCCTTGACTAGATGGACCTTTGTTGGCAAAGTAATGTTTCTGCTTTTCAATATGCTATCTAGGTTGGTCATAACTTTCCTTCCAGGGAGTAAGCGTCTTTTAATTTCATGGCTGCAGTCACCATCTGCAGTGACTTTGGAGCCCAGAAAAATAAAGTCGGACACTGTTTCCAGTCTTTCCCCATCTATTTCCCATGAAGTGATTCATCGGACCGGATGCCACGATCTTCGTTTTCTGAATATTGAGCTTTAAGACAACTTTTTCACTCTCCACTTTCACTTTCATCAAGAGACTTTTGAGTTCCTCTTCACTTTCTGCCATAAGAGTGGTGTCATCTGCATATCTGAGGTTATTGGTATTTCTCCCAGCAATCTTTATTCCAGCTTGTGTTTCTTCCAGCCCAGCGTTTCTCATGATGTACTCTGCATATAAGTTAAATAAGTAGATTGACAATATACAGCCTTGACGTACTCCTTTTCCTATTTGGAACCAGTCTGTTGTTCCATGTCCAGTTCTAACTGTTGCTTCCTGACCTGTATACAAATTTCTCAAGAGGCAGATCAGGTGGTCTGGTATTCCCATCTCTTTTCGAATTTTCAACAGTTTATTGTGATCCACACAGTCAAAGGCTTTGGCATAGTCAACAAGGCAGAAATAGATGTTTTTCTGGAACTCTCTTGCTTTTTCCATGATCTAGCAGATGTTGGTAATTTGATCTCTGGTTCCTCTGCCTTTTCTAAAACCAGCTTGAACATCAGGAAGTTCACAGTTCACATATTGCTGAAGCCTGGCTTGGAGAATTTTGAGCATTACTTTACTAGCGTGTGAGAGGAGTGCAATCGTGCGGTAGTTTGAGCATTCTTTGGCATTGCCTTTCTTTGGAATTGGAATGAAAACTGACCTTTTCCAGTGCTGTGGCCCCTGCTGAGTTTTCCAAATTTGCTGACATTGAGTGCAGCACTTTCACAGCATCATCTTTTAGGATTTGAAATAGCTCAACTGGAATTCCATCACCTCCACTAGCTTTGTTCGTAGTGATGCTTTCTAAGGCCCACTTGACTTCACATGTGAACTAATTTTTTGTAGCTTAGTGTTCAAAAAATTATTTCTCAGAAATTCTTGTTTCTCTTTGTAACCGCAAAAGTGAAAAGTGAAAGTGAAATCGCTCAGTCGTGTCCGACTCTTTGCGCCCCCTAGAACTGTAGCCTACCAGGCTCCTCCGTCCGTGGGATTCTCCAGGCAAGAATACTGGACTGGGTTGCCATTTCCTTCTCCAGGAGATCGTCCCAACCCAGGGATTGAACCCGGGTCTCCCACATTGCAGGCAGACGCTTTACCATCTGAGCCACCAGGGAAGCTCATAACTGCAAACACTTATGACAAATATAATGATCACTTCATCTACTTTTTAAAATAGAAGTAAAAAAGGATGTTTGTGATGGAGGTTATTCTTTAATCTCACACATTTTTCATTGAGTTATGTTTGGACTAAGGGTGAGATTGGGGAGTTAGAGGAGACTCAAAACAGTCTTGAGTTTAATCATGAGGGCAAGGGGGTGGTGTTTATATCAGTTCCTATTAGTATTTGCTTTTTATAAGGAACTACCCTAAAATTTAGTGACTTAAAACAAGTATTCTTTGGATTAGCAGTTTCGGTTAATCTCAGTGTGGGGTTCTTCACTGCATTTTTCTTTTGGTGTGGGGGGTGGGGGTGGAGGGAGTTACTCATACTTTTTCAGTCATCTGCTGGCTTGATTGGAGTTGGATGATCTCAGCTGGCCTTGCCCCTGTATCAGGCCCTTGGTTGATCTAGACGGCCTCATAGGGAGAGTCTTATATGCTCTCATCCTTGTATGCCTAGATGGGATTTCTCTGCAGTCTGGAGGCCTTCATCAGAGGTATGTGTTGTTACTTTATCTGATATATGTTGGTTAGATCAAGTTGCTAAGCCCCTCCATATCTCAGGAAGTGGAGAAATAAACCTGATGGAATTGACAGCACAGTCATACTATTAAAAGGTTTAGTGTACAGGAATAGGAAGAATCTGTAGTTCATTTTTTGAAGTCTTCTACAGGATTTCCCTGTTGCTGAAATGGTAAGAATCTGCCTGTGAGACAGGAGACCAGGGTTCGATCCCTGGGTTGGGAAGCTCCTCTGGCAAAGAGAATGGCAATCCATTCCAGTATTCTTGCCTGGAGAATTCCATGGACAGAGAAGCTTGGCGGGCTACAGTCTGTGGGGTCACAAAGAGTTGGACACGACTGAGCAACTAACACACATACACACACAGGACTAATGGGATGAGATTTGTATTTTAGAATGATCACTCTTGAGTGTAGTGTCAAAGATTTGGAGCGGGTAGTGAGTTAAGAGTAGTCAAGGCAGGATCATCATCTGTGGGAGAGATGTGAATGTGTAAAGACATCACATGCTTTTCATCTTGTGCTTCAAAATATCTCAAGATGTTCCATACTGATTTATAAAGGGGCAAAATGCAGAGGGATTTAAGTTGGCTTAAAACTCAACATTCAGAAAACTAAGATCCTGGCATCCGGTTCCATCGTTTCATGGCAAATAGATAGGGAAACAGTGGAAACAGTGAAAGATTTTGTTTCTGGGGACTCCAGAATCACTGCAGCTGGTGACTGCAGCCATGAAATTAAAAGACGCTTGCTCCTTGGGAGAAAAACGGTGACCAACCTAGACAGCATATTAAAAAGCAGAGTTTGCTGACAAAGGTCCATCTAGTCAAGCTATGGTTTTTCCAATAGTCATGTATGGATGTGAGAGCTGGACTATAAAGAAAGCTGAGTGCTGAAGAATTGATGCTTTTGAACTGTGGTGTTGGAGAAGACTCTTGAGAGTCCCTTGGACTGCGAGGAGATCCAACCAGTCAATCCTAAAGGAAATCAGTCCTGAATATTTTTTGGAAGGACTGATGCTGAAGCTGAAACTCCAGTAACTGGCCACCTGATGCAAAGAACTGACTCCTTTGAAAAGACCCTGATGTTGGGAAAGATTGAAGGCAGGAGGAGATGGGATGACAAAGGATGAGATGGTTGGATGGCATCACTGACTCGATGGACATGAGTTTGAGCAAGCTCCTGGAGTTGGTAATGGACAGGGAAGCCTGGCATGCTGTAGTCCATGGGATCACAATGAGTTGGACGTGACTGAGTGACTGAACTGAACTGACTGATGACTGAAAATGGAGAGGGGAGACATTGAACTGATCCAGAGAGGTTTTGCTACATCATGCTCAACTGGAAATAATTAAAAGTTTAGTAAATCGTTTCTAATTAGATCATAATTTAAAGAAGTATGTGCTGCTTTTTTCATCAGCATACCAGACACGGAGAACTTAAGGAAGAATTGGAAAGAAAGCAGATTTATTTTTGCCACCGTCTCCTATATAGTTGCCCACACAAAATTCCCACTATATCAAGGCCTGGCTGTCAAGCCACATTCGTATTTGCTAGGGATGAATGATAATTAAGGTAGTTTACATGGAGATGAAAGAAAGTGTTTGCATTTTAGAAGACATGTAAATTTAAACAATTTTTAACTGACAGATATAAACATTTACTATTTGAACAAAAGGCGGGTTGTCTATTTTTTTTGCAAGGTGTTAAAACATAGCATAATTGTCTAATGATATATGCCCGCAAACTGAGTGCCTGTTTTTATATTTAATTAGCATTGTAGCCACGTGCATCTCTATCCCAGTGGTCTTCATAAATAGAACTTGCCTGGGAAAGAGTACTACACTAACCACAGAAACTGCAAATGAGAAAAAGGTGACAATCCTTTGCTTCCTAGTGTGAGCAGTTTTCAAAGGTTTTGGGGTGTTTTTATTTGCTTTTTTAAAAATTCTGTGTGCATGATGATTGATAAAATGAATGATTTACAATGATAGTTATGCAATTTGTTGACATATATTCTTCCACATTTTGAGAATAGATTCTTTGCAGTGTGGGGTGGGTAATTTAACTGTAGATAATTTGGTAATTATTGGCAAATGCATATAAGCTATTTACTTTTTAAATTTTATTTTTATCATTACTTCTGCTTTTGTTTTCATTCTGTAGATTTTAAAACAGATTACAGATATCTTCTGTTTAAAATTTTAATACATTAGTTTGTGACTCTTAAGATTTAAGAACTTAAAGAAGTCTTCAGTACCGTTATTATGATGAGTATAAGTCTTGAGTATCACTTAATACCTATTCTGTTTTCGAATTTCTGTGATTGGGTTGATTAAAAATTAAATGATCTAAGAAAGAAATGAAAATTTTTGTTTGAGCTAAGCATGAGGTTTTTAACCAGGAGGAGCATGTCAGAAAACTCTGAAAATTGTTTGGTCCATACACAGTTATATCACTGCACTTCTTCAGAGGTCAAGACACAGGTATATCCAGTGTTTTTGAGACAGAGGAGCTATACATCAACTAACATATTATTGACAGCTTTCACAATCCATATCTGAGAGCCGTGTGACCCCTTATCAAGAAAGAAGGTTATATTTAAGGTGTTATCTTAGGAGAATATTGCCATTTATGGATGAGGGGAAATTTCTACTGATGGGAAAGGTTTGGTTGATGCATAAGGCAGATAAACTATCCACAGTGGGGAGAGGGGAGGCCAGAGGGCAGAGAAAATTTATTATGTTTAATTTTTTTTTAATCTTGGTTTAAAATGTGAGTGTTACTTAACAGTTGACTCCGTTTTTCCCGTTGGTCAAAACCCAAAGTCTACATGTTGCTTTTGGCTAGTATTGGTCAAATTTGTTTACTCTGTATACTAATGTAGTATGTGGTTCTCCTTTTTATACTCTATGTCCATACCATGTCTTTGAGGAATATGGATCATTTTTTCTAAATTCTAGATTTTGTGGTTTAAGAGACCAGAGAAAAACCATTGTTTTCCAAAGAGCTCCTTCTTCCATCTCACCTGCATTTTGTTGAGGGCTTGTTATAGTGGGTTGTACTATTTGGAGTACATCTCTGAACAAAACAGATTTTAAAAATCCATTTCCTTCATGGCATTTACATTTCCAGTCTAGGGGAGGTAGACAGTAAACAAAAATGAAGTTTGACCTCTTGTAGAAAACCATAGCAGATAACAAAGGAAATAGGGAGTGTAGGACCATGTTGGATGTGTCAGATGTGTGGTTCCATGCAGTAGGAGCCAGGGAGTGTGGAGAAGAGGATCAATTTACTTTTAAATGGTTGCTCTGGCTACCTTGCAAGAGATGAAGGAGCTAGGATGAAAAGCTACTCTATAGTTGGTGCAGTTACAACTCAGATGGGACTTGAACCCACCTCTGTTTTAATTGAGATCCCACACCTGGGAGGAGTTCAGTGACGGACAGACAGAGTCATGTCCAACTCTGCGACCCCATGAACTATAGCTCACCAGGCTCCTCTGTCTTCCACTGTCTCTTGGAGTTGGCTCAGATTCATCTCCATTGAGTCAGTGATACTATCTAACCATCTCATCCTCTGCTGCCCCCTTCTCCTTTTGCATTCATTATTTCCCAGAATCAGGGTCTTTTCCAGTGAATCGGCTTTTTGCATCAGGTGGCCAAAGTATTAGAGTTTCAGCCACAACCCTTCCAATGAATATTCACAATTGATTTCCTTTAGGATTGACTGGTTTGATCTCCTTGCCATCCAAGGGACTCTCAAGAGTCTTCTGCAGCATCACAGCCAGAAAGCATCAATTCTTGGATGCTCAGCCTTTATGGACCAACTCACATCCTTATATGACTACTGGGAAAACATAGCTTTGACTATACAGATCTTTGTTGGCAAAGTGACATCTCTGCTCTTTAATATGCTGTCTAGGTTTGTCATTGCTTTCTTTCCAGGGAGCAAGTGTCTTTTAATTTCATGGCTGCAGTCACTATCTGCAGTGATTGTGGGACCCAAGAAAATAAAATCTGTCACTGTTTCCACTCTGTCCCCTTCTATTTGCCATGAAGTGATGGGACTGGATGCCTAATCTTAGTATTTTTAATGTTGAGTTTCAAGCCAGCTTTTACACTCTCCTCTTTCACCCCCATCAAGAAACTCTTTAGTTCCTCTTCAGCTTCTGCCATTAGAGTGGTATCATCTGCATATCTGAGGTTGTTAATATTTCTCCCTGCAGTCTTGATTCCAGTTTGTGATTCATCCAGCCTGGTAGTTCACATGGTGTACTCTGTGTGTATATAAGTTAAATACACAGGGTGACAATGTATGGTCTTGTCATGCTCATTTCCCAATTTGGAACCAGTCATTACATGTGCAGTTCTAACTGTTGCTTCTTGACCTGCACATAGGTTTCTCAGGAGACCTAGTTGATTCTAACCAGTTTATGTTCTATATATCCTAGGCTATGTCATTCTTCTAAAGATTGTGCCCTCTACCCTCCTGTTTCAAAACCTGGTTTGAAGGTTGTGTTATAATGAAGATCTTCCTTTGTTTTAATTGTTTGGTGCTTAAATGGTCCTTTTTTGTTTTTAAAATTTTGTAAAATGCTTTCTGTTTTACAAATGTCTTATTTAAGTGGCATTTAAAACTACTTATTAGTTGTTGGGAAAATCTAGAAATTTACAAGTTTGGATTTTTAATAACAATTGTTCTTGGCCTGAAAATTTTGAAAATTTTCAAAACAATAAAAAATTAGAAGAAGAGTAAAATGAATAGCCATTCCCTTCATCAAGGCTCAACAATTAACAAAATTAAATTTTGTGACATTTGCTTTCGAAAGTATACATGTACCTTCTTTTTTGATAAATCATTTGATAGCCATAAGTTGCAGTAACATTAGTACCATATGATTATCTAATATATATTACATATTCAAATTTTTTCCTCTCCTTTTTATCCAGGATCCAGTCCAGGATCCCCCATTTGGTTGTCATGACTTGTCTCCTTTAATCTGTACTAGTCTCCTACCTTTACTTTGGTCTTTTATGACATTTTTAAGGAGACCTGGCTGGTTGTCTTATAGATGTCTCATAATCTGAATTTGATCATTTACTCATGGTTAGATTCTAATTAAACCATGCAGATATGCTTTTACCTTTTGAAGTATGAAAAGCATGGGAAGAGTGGAGATTTTACAGAGTGTTTTGTAAGTATCACTTCCAATACAAAATGCTAATAAAGCACTTGATCTTGTAATAACCATTGTCACAGAGCCAAAGAACGTTAATTCAGTGGACTTTTAGATTTTATCTCCAGAAGTCCTAAACTGAAGAAAATTAGAATAGGCACAGTTTTAAAACAAAAGGGAAACAGAAAGCTAGATTTTGACACCTTTATGTATCAAAGTGTGTTTTCAGATTTGACCTAATCCTTATTGTTCCTCCCCCAGCTCCTATCATTTTAAATCATCTATGCTGCCCCTGAAGCTTTTTAGTGTTGACTCCCTGTCTGCCTCTCTCATGTAACAAGGGCAACTTCAGACTTGGGCCAAATGTCTAAGGAACCCTTAATTAGTGTCTTCAGACAGAATATTCAGGCCCTGGAACCTGAGTCTCTTGAAGACCCAGTTGATTTTCTACCAAAGTTCCAGTGATTTGCATTGACAGGCCAAGTAGAAAGTGTATAATCTTGACATCTTCCATAAGGGAAGATGAAGAAATCAGGGATACCACAGAATGAAGCTTTATCTTAAATAATATCAGTTCAGTTTAGTCTCTCAGTCATGTCCGACTCTTGGCGACCCCATGGACTGCAGCATGCCAGTCTTCCCTGTCCATCACCAACTCCCAGAGCTTGCTCAAACTCATGTCTGTTGACTCAGTGATGCCAACCAACCATCCCTTCCTCTATTGTTCCCTTCTCCTCTTGCCTTCAGTCTTTCCCAGCATCAGGGTCTTGTCTAATGAGTCAGCTCTTCACATCAGGTGACCAAAGTAATGGAGCTTCAGCTTCAGCATCAGTCCGTCCAATGAACATTCAGGACTGATTTCCTTTAAGATTGACTTATTTGGTCTCCTTGTAGTCCAAGGGACTCTCAAGAGTCTTCTCCATCACCACGGTTCAAAAGTATCAATTCTTTGGTGCTCAGCTTTCTTTATGGTCCAACTCTCGCATCCATACATGACTACTAGAAAATAGGTAGGACCTACTCATATTATTTAATATTATTTAATATGGGTAGGTCCTAAGTTTATACAGTTTGTGTGTGTTAAGTACCATTTTAGGATAATGGGTTTCTTTTAACTGTTTACTATTTTTCATAATAACTTTCCTCTTTTTTTTTTTTAGCTACAAGGCTTTGGCCGACCAAGTGTATACCATGCTGCTATTGTCATCTTCCTTGAATTCTTTGCATGGGGCCTATTGACAACTTCAATGTTAACTGTAAGTATTGCTGAATCAAGTCCTTGTTTATGAGAGCAGAGACATCCTTAAGCATATGAGCTGTATATCTAGGTATGTGTTTGAGAGTAGCTCTTGACAGTAACTTAAGACTGTTTAATTGTGTTGTTGCCACTGTAGACTGTGAACCACTTGCAACAAAATATCTGCTTATTAAATATTTTTGGATAGCAGGACTACTTCCATTGAACCAGAATCTTGGGAGGACTTGTGTATGAACTCTAGTCTGCATAGTTAGGAAAATCTTTTAGAAGTCCTAGAGGAAAACATTGCAATGCTTTGTTGAAGTTTGTAACTTACTTAGTATGGGTGTAACAGCCTTTGAGTTAAGAACATAGTAATAGGAGATTGGTAAGTACTATATAACAGTGACAGTGATGAATGAAAGAATGAAAAATTTCCATTTTTGGTAGCTGACCTATAGCCATTTCTTTGCAGAGACTATTTAATCCCTTAGCAAGAACTTGGAGGTCTGATATATGATGTGGTTAGAGGAAAGGGAGATGCTGAAGAAAAGATTGGGGTTAGGGTTAGGTATTTTTAAATTGGCCTTAAGAGTTCAGTTGTCTTAAATTGTTTTATAAAATTCATTGTTGATTAACTCTTCCCAGTCACCATTTTGCCTTCCCAGAGAATCCCTTTGGATCTAGGTAAACTTTGTTCCCAAATTAGGTTTAGAAAATAGAGAACTTGAGAGGGTGACTATTACCTTTATGTATTACATTGCTATACACTTTTTAAAATTTTTAATTCTTCTAGCACATTTAAAATTACATCTTGGATGAAATAGTAAGGTTAAACTGCCTGTGTTTTTAACTCTCTGTTTTATTCTTTTTCATTGCATTGCCTTTTTCTTCATTAATCCTTTACTGTAGAAGGTTATTGGTTATTAGTTAATGAGGGATAAGTGGTCTCCATTTCAAGTTTCATGAGATCCTGCCTGCCGTGTTCTTCACTATGTCCCTAGTGCCTAGGGCTGCCTGGGACAAAGGTGTAAAATGTGCATTTTCTTTGAACAAATGTACGTGTTACAGGCACATGTGTCTTGAGTGATTGCTTCTCTAAGACATATTTTTAATATAAATATAGACACACCAGTCTGTTCATTTTAACAGTGTTATAATTTAATTTCTGACCCATGTTTTCTGATTCCCGCCCCCTCCCAATGTCTTTAGGTTACAAAGTTCAAAATAGTGCTTTTCTGATGCAACCAGTTGTCTATACTTGTAGTTATTCAGCAGGTTTCTCAATGCAGAAGTTATTCTATAACCATTCTTTATTTGTTAAAAATTCAAATTGAAATGAGGAATACTTTAGTATTTTTGATATCCTATGAGAATTCTAAAACCACCTTCCAGACAATTAAAATCCTTGGGAAATTTTGAACGTATACCACATTATCGGTTGGTCAATCAGTCAGTTCAGTGGCTCAATCATGTCCGACTCTTAGTGACCCCATGAACCGCAGCACCCCAGGCCTCCCTATCCATCACCAACTCCCGGAGTTTACCCAAACTCATGTCCATTGAGTTGGTGATGCCATCTAACCATCTCATTCTCTGTCATCCCCTTCTCCTTTTCCTCCTTCCTTCAATCTTTCCCAACATCAGTGTCTTTTCAAATGAGTCAGATCTTCGCATCAGGTGGCCAAAGTATTGGAGTTTCAGCTTCAACATCAGTCCTCCCAGTGAATACCCAGGACTGATTTCCTTTAGGATGGACTGGTTGGATCTCCTTGCAGTCCAAGGGACTCTCAAGAGCCTTCTCCAACACCACAGTTCAAAATCATCAATTCTTCTGCCCTCAGCTTTCTTTATAGTACAACTCTCACATCCATACATGACTACTGGAAAAACCATAGCCTTGACTAGACGGACCTTTGTTGACAAAATAATGTCTGCTTTTTAATATGCTGCCTAGGTTAGTCATAACTTTCCTTCCAAGGAGTAAGCGTCTTTTAATTTCATGGCTGCAATCACCATCTGCAGTGATTTTGGAGCCCCCCAAAATAAAGTCAGCCACTGTTTCCCCATCTATTTGCCAAGAAGTGATGGGACCGGATACCATGATCTTAGGTTTCTGAAGAGCTTTAAGCCAACTTTTTCACTCTCCTCTTTCACTTTCATCAAGAGGCTATTTAGTTCTTCTTCACTTTCTGCCGTAAGGGTGGTGTCATCTGCATATCTGAGGTTATTGATATTTCTCCCGGCAATCTTGATTCAAACTTGTGCTTCTTCCAGCCCAGCGTTTCTCATGATGTACTCTGCATAGAAGTTAAATAAGCAGGGTGACAATATACAGCTTTGACGTACTCCTTTCCCGATTTGGAACCAGTCGGTTGTTCAATGTCCAGTTATAACTGTTGCTTCCTGACCTTCATGCAGGTTCCTCAAGAGGCAGGTCAGGTAGACTGATATTCCCATCTCTTTAAGAATTTTCCACAGTTTGTGGTGATCCACATAGTCAAAGGCTTTGGCATAGTCAATGAAGCAGAAATAGATGGTTTTCTGGAATTCTCATGCTTTTTTGATTATCCAGCGGATTTGGCGATTTGATCTCTGGTTCCTCTGCCTTTTCTAAAAGCAGCTTGAACATCTGGAAGTTCATGGTTCACGTATTGCTGAAGCCTGGCTTGGAGAATTTTGAGCATTATTTTACTAGTGTGTGAGATGAGTGCAATTGTACGGTAGTTTGAGCATTCTTTGGCATTGCCTTTCTTTGGGATTGGAATGAAACTTGGCCTTTTCCAGTCCTGTGGCCACTGCTGAGTTTTCCAAATTTGCTGGCATATTGAGTGCAGCACTTTCACAGCATCATCTTTTAGGATATGAGATAGCTCAACTGGAATTCCATCACCTCCACTAGCTTTGTTCATAGTGATGCTTCCTAAGGCCCACTTGACTTCACAGTCCAGGATGTCTGGTTCTAGGTGAGTGATCACACCATCATGATTATCTGGGTCATGATCTTTTTTGTACAGTTCTTCTGTGTATTCTTGCCACCTCTTCTTAATATCTTCTGCTTCTGTTAGGTCCATACCATTTCTGTCCTTTATTGAGCCCATCTTTGCATGAAATGTTCCCTTGGTATCTCTAATTTTCTTAAAGAGATCTCTAGTCTTCCCTATTCTGTTGTTTTCCTCTATTTCTTTGCATTGATCCCTGAGGAAGGCTTTCTTATCTCTCCTTGCTATTCTTTGGAACTCTTCATTCAAATGGATATATCTTTCCTTTTCTCCTTTGCTTTTCACTTCTCTTCTTTTCACAGCTGTTTGTAAGGCCTCCTCAGACAGCCATTTTGCTTTTTTGCATTTCTTTTTCTCGGGGATGGTCTTGATCCCTGTTTCCTGTACAGTGTCATGAACCTCTGTCCATAGTTCATCAGGCACTCTATCAGATCTAGTCCCTTAAATCTATTTCTCACTTCCGCTGTGTAATCATAAGGGATTTTATTTCCGTCATACCTGAATGTTTTAGTGGTTTTCCCCACTTTCTTCAATTGAAGTCTGAATTTGGCAATAAGGAGTTCATGATCTGAGCCACGGTGAGCTCCTGGTCTTGTTTTTGTTTTTTGACTGTATAGAGCTTCTCCATCTTTGGCTGCAAAGAATATAATCAGTCTGATTTCGGTGTTGACCATCTGGTGATGTCCATGTGTAGAGTCTTCTCGTGTTGTTGGAAGAGGGTGTTTGCTATGAACAGTGTGTTCTCTGGGCAAAACTCTATTAGCCTTTGCCCTGCTTCATTCTGTACTCCAAGGCCAAATTTGCCTGTTACTCCAGGTGTTTCTTGACTTCCTACTTTTGCATTCCAGTTCCCTATAATGAAAAGGACATCTTTTTTTGGTGTTAGTTCTAGAAGGTCTTGTAGGTCTTCATAGAAACTGTTCAACTTCAGCTTCTTCAGCGTTACTGGTTGGGGCATAAACTTTGATGACCATGATATTGAATGGCTTCCCTTGGAAACGAACAGAGATCATTCTGGTGTTTTTGAGATTGCATCCAAGTACTGCAATTTCAGGCTCTTCTGTTGACCATGATGGCTACTCCATTTCTTCTAAGGGATTCCTGCCCGCAGTATTCCAGTCCATTTTAGTTCGCTGATTCCTAAAATGTCAACATTCACTCTTGCTATCTCCTGTTTGACCACTTCCGGTTTGCCTTGATTCATGGACCTGACATTCCAGGTACCTATGCAATATTGCTCTTTACAGCATCGGACCTTGCTTCTATCACCAGTCACATCCACAACTGGGTATTGTTTTTGCTTTGTCTCCCTCCCTTCATTCTTTCTGGAGTTACTTCTCCACTGATCACCAGTAGCATATTGGGCATCTACTGACCTGGGGAGTTCATCTTTCAGTGTCCTAACTTTTTGCCTTTTCATACAATTCATGGGGTTCTCAAGGCAAGAATACTGAAGAGGATTGCCATTCCCTTCTCCAGTGGACCACATTCTGTCAGCCCTCTTCACCATGACCCCTCCATCTTTGGTGGCCCCACACGGAATGGCTTAATTTCATTGAGTTAGACAAGCTGTGGTCCTTGTGATCAGATTGGTTAGTTGTCTGTGATTGTGGTTTCAATCTGCCCTCTCAACACCTACCATCTTACTTGGGTTTCTCTTACCTTGGACGTGGGGTATCTCTTCACGGCTGCTCCAGCAAAGCACAGCCGCTGCTCCTTACCTTGGACGAGGGGTAGCTCCTCTCGGCAGCTGTCCCTGAGCTTCGGCGTTTGGTAGCTCCTCCCAGCCGCTCCTTGGACGTGGGGTAGCTCCTCTCAGCCGCCGTGACCTTGGACGTGGGGTATCTCCTCTCGACTGCTGCCCCTTAACTTGGGCATGGGGTAGCTCCTCTTGGCTGACGCCCCGACCAGGAACATGGGGTATCTCCTCTCAGCTGTCCTGACCTTGGATGTGGGGTAGCTCCTCTTGGCCACCCCTGTGCCATTGCACAGTCGACCCCCTGTGCCTGCGCTGTCGCGCACCCGCCTCCCTCCTCCCCTGCACCATTGCCAGCTGCTGCCAAATTATCAGATCCCTTTTAAATTTAATTGATTAGCTAAAGTGCCCCAGGGGCCTAGTATATCATCTTCTTTCTTACTGCCCAAAACAGATAATTTTCTTAGGATTTCTGTGTCCCTGTCAGATCTGGAATGCAATCTTAGAAGGCAGCTAAAATGCTGTTCTACTGCCTCTTAGCAGATTCTGAGCAGTTTTACTACTTACAAAGATTTGGTTAAAATGATTAGCTACATGAGAAGTACAGATTTGCTAGTGTCCCTCTACAGTGTCATAGACAAAGTATTGCTCAGTTAGTGAAAGTGAAAGTCACTCAGTTGTGTCGGATTCTTTGCAACCCAATGAGCTATACAATCCATGGAATTCTCCAGGCCAGAGTACTGGAGTGGGTAGCCTTTCCTTTCTCCAGGGGATCTTCATGACCCAGGGATCAAACATTGTGGGCGGATTCTTTACCAGCAGAGCCACAAAGGAAGCCCATGCTCTCATGCTTTTTCTAAGCTTTTGGTGTTTATAAATTAAGCTAAATGTCTTTTACTTTCCTGTCTCCTCCAGACTTTACACCATAGTTTGGTAACTTTGTTTGTTTGTTTCTTTTCTTTTCTTTTTTTTTTTTTTTTTGATGTGGGAGAACTGGTTTACTCCTATTTTTGAAAAGAAAAATTTGCTCTGGCATACAACCTGCACTTTCTGCCTTTTCTGGTTGGACAGAGAAGTGATAGTATTAGGTTGTTCAAAAAGGAAGGGGCAAATACAGGGTTTGTTTTATGACAGCTGGAGTTTGTTTTTCTCTTCCATTATGATGGAGTTTACTAATATCCCGTTTCCAGTTCTTGGAATCTTGATTCTGTCATCCACCTTGCTATAATTTCAGGATGATGGTTCATGTGTATTCCTTACCCCTGCCCCAACTTCTGCTGTAGCTAGTAGATAGCAAGCACTCTGTTCTGTTTCCAGGGCAAGAAAAAGTCCTGAGATCAGAGTTTGGAGATACAGAGTGGTATATACATAATCATATTCTGTACAGTCTGACTGCATCCTAGCATTCATTAGGACTGTTTTAAGTAGTGTAGAACAATTCACGTCTTTTAAAAAATACATATTTTTTTGTTTTGTTTTGGCTGCGTCTGGTCTTAGTTGTAACACACAGGCTCTTCATTGTGGTGTGTGGCCTTATTTCTAGTTGTGGCATGGGGGCTGCAGAGCACGTGGACTCTAGTTGTGACATGTGCATGCTTGGGTTTAGTTGTCCCATGGCATGTGGATTTTAATTCCGTGACGAGGATTGAATCTGCATCCCCTACACTGGAAGGCAGATCCTGAACCACTGGATCACCAGGGAATTCCCAAGAATTTACTTTTATTTTCTCTGTGAGATTTGTTGCCTCTCTCATGCGGCCATGTCCTAGATTACAGCTTTAGTTTGTTAATTAGGCACCATCAGAAAGGTCTCCACCCCTAATATACTGAAGCAAAACCACAAAGTTGGCCTTACACAATGGCCTTAACCTTCCAGTAGTACTATTAGCTCATACATAAAAATGACTTCTCTCTTGTCTTACATTCCTGTTTGATATTCTACCCTCTCGTCAAAATGTATATCCTTTTAGAGTGCCTGATCTCATTTTCATATAAATAAAGTCATCTGATTAAATTTCTTTAAAAGTCTTAAAGTCTATTTAAATAGAGGATGTATTTCAATAAAAATATGCTTAATATTAGTTCTTATGAGTAAAGAATTTTATTTTTTGCAATTTGCAGATTTTCTTTTGTAAACTCACATTTTAGGAATCCTGCTAAAAATTCAAGGACTCAATATTTCTTCCTACCACCCCATCTTCTCTCTGTATGGTGAACTGCTAATCCAAAGAATGCTCTTCAAATGCTTTGCTGCCACATTCAGTTTTCCTATACCTTCTTACTTACTCTCAACATATATGTTCATATAACAGACATGTAGCCTATCTCATCAGCTCAACAGTCCAGCCCATCTGCTTCCTTTGCATAACCAGTGTTTTCTCTTGAGAAGTGAGGTGGATGGATGGATAGAGCTGTTTGTCAGGCATTTTTGGCAGAGCACACAGGCACTTTGAGGCATGATTTGCTCTGCACTTGAAAAGGAAGTAAAGTCCTCACTATAAGCAAATTGACATTGTTTGCTGCATAAGGTGTTCCAGTCTCATTTTATATGATTTTGACCATTTCCTAATGGTGTTTTTGACCATAGTACCCAGAACCTACTGAAAGGTTGCTGCTGCAAGCTGTGAGCTACGCTGCAAATCGTGACCTTCGGAGGAGAGGATCTCCATCCAGGGTCAGAGATGAGGCTTGATCACTTGAAGCTTTTGTGTAATAAAGTTTTATTAAAGTATAAAGGGATAGAGAAAGCTTCTGACATAGGCTTCAGAAGAGGGCAGAACGTGTGCTAGTTTTTAGCAAAGAGTTATATATCTGTTAAAGAATCACCTCAAAACTGAGAGAGTTGTATCAGGGCCCTCTCCCACAACATGCATTTTGAGATGGCATTTGCACAAAGTGAACATTCCCCAGCCATAAAACAATTGACATGAATCTTAAAGAAAGAAAGGCAGATTTCCAAGCAAATACATAGTTAAAAGAAAACTTTTTATTTTGTATAGAGAAGGAAAAAACAAAACAAAAAAAATTCTCCACTTGCAGTCTGTTTCCTCCACTTGGGGTCCCCTAGCCTTCCTACTGAGCGACTTCACTTTCACTTTTCACTTTCATGCATTGGAGAAGGAAATGACAACCCACTCCTGTGTTCTTGCCTGGAGAATCCCAGGGACAGGGGAGCCTGGTGGGCTGCTGTCTGTGGGGTCACACAGAGTTGGACACGACTGAAGCGACTTAGCAGCAGCAGTAGCAGCAGCCTTCCTACTTGTTACCCTCTCACTACTCTTTTGTGTGTCATATAATTATTAAAATAAGTACCATTCACTAAAAGTACCTGTAATACATGATGTATATTTGTGTGCTCAGTCCCTCCATCGTGTCCAACGCTTTGCAGCCCTGTGGATTGTAGCCCACCAGGCTCCTATGTCTGTGGAATTGTTGCAGGAAGAGGGACCCCTTCCAGGGCCCAGAAGTGGTTTCTTGTCTAACACTTGGAAATGAATTGTCCGAGGAGACACATATACTGACAGAGAAAGATTTTTATTGGGAAGGGGTGTCGGGATGGAGAGCAGTTGGGTAAGGGAACCCAGGAGAACTGCTCTGCCACATGGCTCACAGTCTTGGGTTATATGGTGATGGGATTAGTTTCCGGGTTGTCTTTGGCCAGTCATTCTGACTCAGAGTCCTTCCTGGTGGCGCACACATTGCTCAGCCAAGATGGATGCCAGAGAGAAGGATTCTGGGAGGTGGTTGAATATGTGGTGTCACCTTTTGACCTTTCCTGAACTCTTCCGGTGGTTGGTGGTGGCTTCTTAGTTCTGAGTTCCTTTCCAGGACCTCCTGTCTTAAAACAACTCATGCAAATGGTTACTATGGTGCCTGGCCAGGGTGGGCGGTTTTAGTCATGTGCTTCCCCTAATAGAATTTTCCAAACAAGAATACTGGAGTGGGTTGCCATTTCCTACTCCAGAGGATCTTTCTGACCCAGGGATTGAACCTGCATCCCCTGTGTCTCTTGCATTGGCAGGTGGATTCTTTACCACAGAGCCACCAGGGGAGCCCAATGTATTAATATGATGACCTTCTTTTGCACAGCTGACAGTTACCATGTCTGAGCTAATCAGATGCAATGATCTTTGTTTGGCATTTATTTCTTATTGTGTGTTGTATATTGTAATCTGTAGCATGCTTTTATATCTATAAACTTGTGATTGCTTTAAAAAATGATGATTTCCAACTTACCAAGTTAATATAATTTTAAGAAGAGTTGACATGAAAATATCAATGCAGGGTAACTGTTGGTGGGTCTCTTTGTCCTAGAATTTGGTATATAAAATATTTAGTGTGCATTCTAGATTTTTAAATAATTTTTCAGCACTTTTTATATATCATTATATTGCCTTCTGGCATCTATTATATCTGATGGGAAGAGAGTTTTTAGTAAGTATTGTAGTTCACTTGATGTCAGGGGGTCTGTAAACTGTGGTCCACAGGCTTAATCTGGCCCACTACCTGTTTTTATGTGGTCTGTATACTAATTTTTTTTTTTTTTTTTTTTTGCATTTCTAAAAAGTATGTTTTTGGTCACACATGAAAACTGTATGAAATTCAAATGTAAAATTTTCTTGAACCACAGCAGTGCCGACTGAATGTGAAAGCTTTTGTTTTCCAGTGGCAGAGTTGAGTAGTTGTAACACACACCATCTTACCTAAAATATTTATCTTATATTTATGTTCCTTTACACAGTAAGTTTGTTGGTCCCAACTATAAGTAGTAACTCATTTTCTTTTTCGTTCTGCTTTAGAGATTTTTCCTTTGTCTTCAACAGTTTCTGCTGTAATGTGTCTAGGTGTTGAACTGTGTTTTGTTTGTTTATTTGTTTTTTAGCCATGTCTTGCAGCTTGGAGGATCTTGGTTCCCTGACGAGGGGTTGAACCTGGGCTATGGTAATGAAAGTGCAGAGTCCTAAGCACTGGACTGCCAGGGAATTCTCTTTTGGGGTTATTTACTTGGGGCTTGTTTAGCTTCTGAGGTCTGTAGATTTATATGTATATGGCTTCCCAGGTGGCACTTTTGAAACCACTGATTCAGCAATTTTGATGTAGCAGTCCATTGATGCTTTTGAACAGTGGTGTTGGAGAAAACTCTTTGAGAGTCTCTTGGACTGCAAGGAGATCAAACCAGTCAGTCCTAAGGAAATCAGTCCTGAGTATTCATTGGAAGGATTGATGCTGAAGCTGAAGCTTCAATACTTTGGCCACCTGATGTGAAGAACTGACTTACTGGAAAAAAAAAAAAACCCTGATGCTGGGATAGATTGAAGGCAGGAGGAGAAGGGGATGACAAAGGATGAGATGGTTGGATGCCATCACCAACTTGGTAGACATGAGTTTGAGCGATCTCCAGGAGTTGATAATGGACAATAGTTGGACACGACTGAGTGACTGAAATGAACTGAGGTGGTGCTAGTTGTAAAGAACCCACCTGCCAGTGCAGGTGGATGTAAGAGATATGGGTTCATTCCCTGGGTAGGAAAGATCCATTGGAGAAGGAACTGGCAACCCACTCCCATATGTGTGTGTGTGTATATATATATTTTTTAATCAAATTTGGGAAGTTTTGGCCATCATTGTTTCAAATATTTTTGCTGCCCTTTCTGTCTTTTCCATTTGGGACTCTCATCATACTTGAATTGTCACAGGTGTCAAGGGACTTGGAGGTGAAGTTCATCTCACCTGCATGACCAGAATTTTCACTTTTTCAGAATTAAAAATTTTCATTTTGGTATGACAGAACAGAAGGTCAACAAATTCTGTCCTAATAAAGCTGGACAAAACAATCACAAAAAACCATTTCAGTACTCTGGAATTCAACCAGAGGAAGACAACAAATTGAGAAGCACTTACTTATTAAGCTATTCAACTTCAGGCAACAACACTGATTTTGTAGTTTTGAGCTATATCCTTTTGTTAAATTGTAACTGTGAGTGTAACTGTTTCTGAGTCCTGTGACTCCTTTTGACAAGCCACAGGAATCCATTCTATTGTTGATGGACACTTAGGTTCCCTGTGTTTGCCTATTATACATACTGGTTTTATGGTATTTCCTGTATATGTCTGCTGGTGAATGGGTATACGTTTTTTTCTTCTTTCTACCTAGGAATAAACTGCAGAGTTTTGTTCAGTTTGCTATATACTGCCAAAAGTTTCCAGAGTGGTTGAATCAATTTACCCTCTAGTAAACCAGGCTCTATATCTTCACCCACAATTGGTATTTCATTGTTAATGATTCTAATGTGTACAGTGCGGCCTTATTTTCCATCTTCCTAATGATCAATGAAGTTAACGTCCTTTATATATATTTGTCTTGTGACTATGTTTGTGAAGTGTCAGCTCAAGTATTTCATCCATTTTAAATAATTGTGTTGTCTGTTCTTTTCTCATTATGTATAGGATTTCTTAATATATTCTGTATATAAGTTCTTTTTTTTTCCCTACATGTATGTATGTTTGTTTTCCCTTCGTGGATCACAGCCTTGCTGTGTCAAAGGGGCTTATGTAGCTCCATGAATTTATGAGCCATGAACTGCATGGCTACTCAAGATGGACAGGATATAGTGAAGAGTTCTGATAGGACATGGTCCACTGGAGAAGAAAATTGCAACCCCCTGGTTCCAAATAGGAAAAGGAGTGTGTCAAGGCTGTATATTGTCACCCTACTTATTTAACTTATTTGCAGAGTACATCATGAGAAACGCTGGGCTGGAAGAAGCAACAAGCTGGAATCAAGATTGCCAGGAGAAATATCAATAACCTCAGCTATGCAGATGACACCACCCTTATGGCAGAAAGTGAAGAGGAACTGAAGACCCTCTTGATGAAAGTGAAAGTGGAGAGTGAAAAAGTAGGCCTAAAGCTCAACATTCAGAAAACTAAGATCATGGTATCTGGTCCCATCACTTCATGGGAAATAGATGGGGAAACACTGTCAGACTTTATTTTTTTGGACTCCAAAATCACTGCAGATGGTGATTGCAGCCATGAAATTAAAAGACGCTTACTCCTTGGAAGGAAAGTTATGACCAACCTAGATAGCATATTCAAAAGCAGACACATTACTTTGCCAACAAAGGTCCGCCTAGTCAAGGCTATGGTTTTTCCAGTGGTCATGTATGGATGTGAGAGTTGAACTGTGAAGAAAGCTGAGCACCAAAGAATTGATGCTTTTGAGCTGTGAAGTTGGAGAAGACTCTTGAGAGTCCCTTGGACTGCAAGGAGATCCACCCAGTCCATTCTAAAGGAGATCAGCCCTGGGTGTTCATTGGAAGGACTGATGCTAAAGCTGAAACTCCAATACTTTGGCTACCTCAAGCGAAGAGTTGACTCATTGGAAAAGACCCTGATGCTGGGAGGGATTGGGGCAGAAGGAGAATGGGACGACAGAGAATGAGATGGCTGGATGGCATCACTGACTCGATGGACATGAGTTTGCGTAAACTCCCAATAGTTGGTGATGGACAGGGAAGCCTGGCGTGCTGCAATTCATGGGGTCGCAAATAGTCGGACACGACTGAGCAACTGAACTGAACCCCTGTGATGAAAAGGACATCTTTTTTTGTTGTTAGTTCCAGGAGGTCTTGTAGATCATCATAGAACCATTCAACTTCAACTTCTTTGGCATTAGTGGTTGGGGCATAGATTGAATTACTGTGATATTGAATCATTTGCCTTAGAGTCAGACAGAGATCATTCTGTTGTTTTTGAGATTGCACCCAGGAACTGCATTTTGAACTCTTTTGTTGACTATGAGGGCTTCTCTTTTTCTTCTAAGGGATTCTTGCCCACAGTAGTAGATATAATGATCATCTGAATTAAATTCACCCATTCTAGTCCATTTTAGTTCACAGATTCCTAAAATGTCAATGTTTACTCTTGCCATTTAAGTATGACCTGAATCAAATCCCTTATGATTATACAGTAGAGGTGATGAATAGATTCAAGGGATTAGATCTGATAACAGAGTGCCTGAAGGACTATAGACTGGAGATTTGTAGGGTTGTATAGGAGGCCATGATTAAGACTATCCCAAATAAAAAGAAATACACGAAGGCAAAATTGTTGTCTGAGGAAGCTTATAGATACCTGAAGAGAAGCAAAAAAACAAGAAAGAAAGGGAGGATAACACCCAGCTGAATGCAGAGTTCTAGAGAATAGCAACAAGAGAAAAGAAGGCCTTCTTATGTGAACAAACAGTACAAAGAAATAGAGGAAAATAATAGAATGGGAAAGATTAAAGATCTCTTCAGAAAAATTGGAGATATCAAAGGAACATTTCATGCAAGGATGGGCTCAATAAAGGACAAAAATGGCAAGGACTTAACAAACGAGATTAAGAAGAGGTCTCAAGAGTACACACAAGAACTGTAACAACAAGGTCTTAATGACCTTGATAACCATGATGGTGTGGTCACTCACCGAAAGCTGGACATCCTGGAGTCTGAAATCAAATGGGACTTAGGAAGGATTACTACAAAGCTAGTGGTTGTGATGGAATTCCAGCTGAGCTATTTATAATCCTGAAAGATGTTGCTGTGAAAGTGCTGCACTCAATATGTCAGCAAATGTGGAAAACTCAGCAGTGACCTCAGGACTGGAAATGGTCAGTTTTTATTCCAGTCCCCCAAAAAGGCAATGCCAAAGAATGTTCAGACTACCATACAATTGAGCTCATTTCACATGCTAGCAAGTGAAATGCGCAAAATCCTTCAAGCTACCCTTCAGCAGTATCAACTGGGAACTTCCAGATCTACAAGCTAGATTTAGAAAAGGCAGAGGAACCAGAGATCAAATTGCCAACATTCATTGAATCATGGAGAAAGCAAGGGAGTTCCAGAAAAACATATATTTCTGCTTCATTGACTACACTAAAGCCTTTGACTTTGTAGATCACAATGAACTATGGAAAATTCTTAAACAGATGGGAGTACCAGACCACCTTGCCTGTCTCCTGAGAAACCTAAATGTGGGTCAAGAAGCAGCAGTTAGAATCGGACATGGAACAACTGACTGGTTCAAAATTAGGAAATGAACAAGGCTGTAATGTCACCCTGCTTATTTAACTTATATGCACACAGAGTACATCATGAGAAATCCCAGGGTGGCTGGAACACAAGCTTTAATCAAGATTGCTGGGAGGAATATCAACAACCTCTGACATTCAGAGGATGAGATAGATAGATAGCATCAGCAACTCAGTGGACATCAGTTTGAGCAACCTCCATGATATAGTGGAGAAGAAAATAGCAACCCACTCCAGTATTCTTGCCTGGAAAATCTGAGGGAAAGAGGAGCCTGGTGAGCTGCTGTCTATGGGGACACACAGAGTCAAACACGACTGAAGCGACTTAGCAGCAGCAGCAGCAGCATGATATAGTGGAGGACAGAGAAGCCTGGCATGCTGCAGTCCATGGGGTCAGAGGGTCAGACACGACTTAGGGACTGAACAAGAGTAACAGCAAAATGTTTGTTTATTTTTGAACACTCACATATTTATTGATAATGTCTTTTTCCCTCCTTGAATTACTTTTTCATTCTCTTAATGGTGTCTTCGTATGAACAGAAGTTCATAATCTTTACACAGTTCAATTTACTGACTTTTTTTTTTTTTTTTTTCCCTTATGTTTAGTTGCTTTTTTAAAATCTTGTTTAGGAAGCTTTCTTCCACTAATGAGAACCTACTGTATAGCACGTGAGCTCTACTCAATGCTCTGTGGTGACCTAAATGGAAAGGAAATCAAAAAAGAGGGGGCACATATGTAGCTAATTGACTTTTTAGTACAGTAGAAACTAACACAAGACTGTAAAGGAACTATACGCCAATAAAAATTTTAAAAAAGAAACTTTCTTCTTCCTCCAAGATTTATCTGTTTATTTTTCACACACAGATCTTTCATACCAATTCTCAGTCCATGTTTTTTTCATGAACCAGTTTCATGATTTTTTTCTAGAAAAATCATTTTATAAGGGTCAATTCATTTGGGTTCATATTAATATATAGTTGAACCAGCATTGTTTATTTAAAAAAAACTTTCCCCACTCTATGTGTCAACTTTATCATAAATCAGACAGTTATATTCACATGGACTTATTTTCTGGGTTTTATGTTCTATTTTTGTATATATCCTGTGTCAGTACTATGCTATATTGATTTCTTTAGCATTTTCTTGATAACTTCTATAACTTACGCGACTTGGTTCTTCTTCCTCAGGACTGACTTGGCTATAGCTGGGAATGTAGAGGAGACTGGGGGAGAATAGATAAATGTATATGTAAAAAATAATAATAAAGAAATTATTTTTTAAAAAAGATTGCCTTGGCTATTATAGGCCTTTTCTATATCCATGTAAATTGTGAAATCAACTCTTCAATATTCACAAAATGACTTGCTGGGAATTTTGAATGTGATTGCATTCAATTCAGTTCAGTCGCTCATTTGTGTCCGACTCTATATGTGACCCCATGAACCACAGCACACCAGGCCTCCCTGTCCATCACCAACTGCTGGAGTCCACCCAAACCCATGTCCATTGAGTCGGTAATGCCATCCAGCCATCTCATGCTCCATCATCCCCTTCTCCTGCCCTCAGTCTTTCCCAACATCAGGGTCTTTTCAAATGAGTCAGCTCTTTGCATCAGGTGGGCAAAATATTGGAGTTTCAGCCTCAACATCAGTCCTTCCAATGAACACCCAGGACTCATTTCCTTTAGGATGGACTGGTTAGATCTCATTACAGTCCAAGGGACTCTGAAGAGTCTTCTCCAACACCACAGTTCAAAAGCATCAGTTCTTCTGTGCTCAGCTTTCTTCACAGTCCAACTCTCACATCCATACATGACTACAGGAAAAACCGTAGCTTTGACTAGATGGACCTTTGTTGGCAAAGTAATGTCTCTGCTTTTTAATATGCTGTTTAGCTTTTTAATATGCTGTTTAGCTGGCATAGCTTTTCTCCCAAGGAGCAAGCGTCTTTTAATTTCATGGCTGCAGTCACCATCTGCAGTGATTTTGGAGCCCAAAAAAAGAAAGTCTCACTGTTAACATTGTTTCCGTATCTATTTGTCATGAAGTGATGGGACTTGATGCCATGATCTTGGTTTTCTGAATGTTGAATTTTAAGCCAACTTTTTCACTGTCATCTTTTCACTTTCATCAAGAGGCTCTTTAGTTCTTCTTAGCTTTCTGCCATAAGGGTGGTGTCATCTGCATATCTGAGGTTATTGATATTTCACCCGGCAATCTTGATTCCAGCTTGTGCATCATCTAGCCCAGCATTTCACATAAAGTATCTCCATAACTCTGCCCGTTCAAGCACTTAGAGGTCTCCCTTGCCTGGAGTCCTTCTCTGTTGTTTGGCACATCAGGCACATACAGGGGCCTCCCTAACTGGGGTCCTACTCTGCAGTTCGGACCATCAGTCACTTAAAGGAGCATTCTGGGTAGGGTACTACTTTGTAGTTCAGTGTGTCAGGTATTAGAGACTATGCTGATGGCTCCATCCTTACATGTGACTCAGCAGTATTACCTTTCTCCCATGGCTGCCTGGCTTTCCTCTGCAGGCATTTCCCACCACAGTCTCCTCCCTCACATCCCCTCGATCTGTCTCTGTACAGTCAACAGCAGCCCTCACCCTGGGATCGCTCCACAATCCCTAAACTCCAGCTCTCAGCCACTGCGCCTTCTAGGGTACGTGCGTCCCTGTCCAGGGTATGTATGGCAGTGGCAAGGACTGTCTGATTCTCATTCTGTTTAGGCTGCCACAGATCAGCTGTTTCACTCTCAGCCTGAAATCTTTTTCCTCTGACTCAGATAATTGCCCCAATATGGGGATTGGACTCCTACTTCAGTTCCCCCAGCCACCAAGTACTAGTAACACTCCTGTTTTTCCCCCTAGTGTCTTGATCCTATTGAGTTTTGCATGATTCTGTACATTCTTTTCCACTGATCAAGTACTCCTATCCACTCTTAGCTGGTGTTCTGCATGCAGTTCTGCATCTGAAGGTGTATTCCTGATGTATCCGTGGAGAGAGATGTACTCCATGTCCACGTACTCCTCTGCCATCTTGTTCTCGCCTTATAATCAATTCTTTTAAGACAGACTTTCCTTACTTGTTTGATGCTTTGCTTTCTTTGGCGCTGATCCTTCTGCAACAGATTGTTTTTAATGCATGTGACATCTCCTTGAATCTTTTGGAGGACACTTAAGCTTCCTTTTGTTTCCTACTATGGTTTAGTTATTTGGCAATGAGGTAGATTGTCTTTTATTTCCTGTATTCTTTTTTGTGTCTTCCAGTGGTTTTCCTCATTGTTTTGATGAATTTTATGTATTTTATATTTACAAATGAGAGGGTAATTCACGGATTGTTAAATGTCTTCTGGGGCTACCCAAGTGTTGTAAATGTGAGAAGTGGGGTAAGAATAGGTTTGTATTATCAGTGGAATGCATATTCTTTCTACCGCAGCAGCCACTATCTTCTTAGATAATTGGTGACATGGCAATTCAGTCCCCATGTTTTGCTTATGGGTTCCTATGAAATGCTAGAAAATTATATATACTTTGGTTAAATTTCCTTGTGATTGTTATCCTGGGGACAGATGGACAGGTCAGCAGCTGTGAGAGCAAATATACCAGGGACTTATTTTATAACCTTTTATTAACCTATTGAATTATGGATGGCATCCATCTCCAGTTTTGTTTTTTGGTCCCCCTGAATCCTGAAAAATTGACCTAAAAGATCTTTTTTCACCTTAACATGTGACTGTTTTTTCAACTCTAAAGGGTTCATAAAGCCTTTTCCCATCTTCTCTATATCATCCAGAAGTGTTTCACTATTCTTCCAAGTAAATAGAAAATACTGTAAATTAGATTCATATTTTTTCTGTTCTATCAGTGATACTTAAGATGTGGAAGTAGAAAACAGATGTGTATGTTTGAATGTAATGTGTGTGTATATAATATATACATATGTAATATACACATATCCATACAGATATTTATTAGCTTCATTGTTCTAAGTGTCAATTCAGTTCTAAGTTTCTAAAGTTTTTTTTTTTTTTAAGAGATAAGCAAATGCCGTCATATTTTTTGTTTACTGTATTCCTTCTCAAGAATAAAGGCAGTATCCTTCTTGAAATTTTTAGCATAGAAAGATATTTAAAATTAAAACTTTGATCTTATTTGAGATATTTAATATCTTTATTAGTTTTTTAAATTATTTTTAAGTTATAAAATATGATAACACATTTACAGGAGACTTGGAAAATACTGGGGAAAGTTACATATAATTCCATTATATATTACAATTTTTTGTTTTAAGTAGATGAATTAAGATTTTTCATTGGAGTTTTGATATCAAACCCTCAGAAATTAATAGAATGAATGTACAGAGGCTTCCCAGGTTGTATTAGTGGTAAAGAACCCACCTGCCGATGCAGGAGACGTGAGAGACTTGGGTTTAATACCTGGGTCCGGAAGATCCCTTGGAGGAGGGCATGGCAACCCACTCCAGTAATCTTGCCCAGAGAATCCCATGGACAGGAGCCTGGTGGGCTACACATGGGGTGGCACAGATTCAGACATGACTGAAGTGAATGAGCACTACACTTCACAGAGAAGTGGAAGAAGATAATAGGCCTGAAAAGCATTATGAACCGATTTGACATAATTAAGATTTATACAGTTTTCACATAACAGGATCCAAATTGTATTCAAGTTCCCATAGACTATAAATTAGGAGACACTGGAATATATCCAGAGACATACGACCAGGTGCAGAAATTTCATGGTCTAAACGTATTGAAATCATACAGACTCTGTTTTCTTATTACTATGAAGTTATGTTAGTGGTCAGTATCAAAAGATATTTTAAAATAAACCACATTTTTTCAAGTCTAGTGTGACATTTACTAAGAGAGATCTTTGACTTAGCCATTGAACACCTCAATAAAATTAGAAGACTGAAAAAACATAGAGTGTGATTGCAGAGAAGAAAGCATTTAAATGAGAAATTAATATCATAGATACTTAAAAAAAATCCCATGTATTTGGAAATTAAATGTCTACTTTTAACTGAGGGGGTATATCTAAGATGCCATAACAATGAAAACCAGAAAAAATTTGTGATAGAATAAAAATAAAAAGAATTTACCAGAATTTGTTGCATGCAGCTGGAGCTGTTCACTGCAATTAAACACAATGAGGGGTCTTGAATAAGGTATGAAAACAAATAAGGGATGCTAACGTAGAGAAATTTTGTAAGATTTGAACAAAATCTGTTAATACTAGATCACATGTTAATCTCCTGGTTTTTTTTTTAAACATAATATTTCTTTATATTCTCAGAATTGGATTAGAAGTTTCAAGCCTCATTCAAAATTATTTTTTAATTACTGCACAGAGAAACCTGGCAGGCTACAATCCATGGGGTCACAAAGAGTTGTACATGACTGAGTCACTCTCTCACACACACACGACAATAAATTAAACTTTTAGTGGTAATACTTGATGCCAAAATATAGAAACAATATCAAAATTTTGAATGAATATAAATTAGAAGTCTAGCATTCTATTCATACTAAGTCAAACAAGTGGACTCAAAATATCAAATTTTTTAACTAGGCAAAAATTGTAAGTTTTTTAAAACATATATATATTGTATTATACATACTATATATGCGTGTGTGTATACAAAAGCTTTTCTACTATGATTGGTAACGGCTTGAGAAAGAACATCAAAAAAAGATGGAGAAATTGGAAAGCATAAACTAAATGAAATGGGAGCACTGAGCGTGAAATAGAGAAAAATGAAACACAGTAGATAAAAGTGAAAGATTGTAATGTAGTCCAATCGTTTTTAAGCTTTGCTCCTCATTAGAAACACATCTGAAACTTTGTAGGAAAAAAAGCAACATGTGAGCATTTGTAGTTTTCAAAAAATTCCAAGATAATTCTGATATGCATCTGGATTTTAAAAAGTGATTGCAGGTTTTTCTAATAAATGATAGTTTTAGTGATAAAGAATTCTGTTATTTTCTGTTAACCAATCATGATACAATTATTGTATTAAGCAAAAATCACAATAATAGAAGGCTTTTATCAAGTTTTTAGTATCAATAGCCAGACAAAAATAGGAGATAACTACAGTTGCAAGTCGTAATAGAAACATGATTAACCTAAAAATACTAAATAATTACATGCAGTTTGGAGTTAAGTAGAGTGATGTGTTAAATAGAGGTTCATACATGCACATGTTTTCATCTGCCCACCCAGTCTGTGTCTTTTGATTGGTGCATTCAGTCCCTTATCATTTAAGGTAATTACTGATATGTATGATCCTATGACAAACCTACTCAGTGTGTTGAAAAGCCGAGACATCACTCTGCCTACAAACGTCCATATGATCAAGGCTCTGGTCTTCCCAGTGGTCGCGTAGAGTTGTCAGAATTGGACCTTAAAGAAGGGAGAGCACCAAAGAACTGATGCCTTCAAGCTGTGGTGTTGGAGAAGATTCCTGAGAGTCCCTTGGACAACAAAGAGATCAAACCAGTCAGTCTTAAAGGAAATCAACCCTGAATACCTATTGGAAGGACTGATGCTGAAGCTAAAGCTTCAGTATTTTGGTCACCTGATGTGAAGAACTGACTCATTTAAAATAAGTCCCTGGAAAAGATTGAGGACAGAAGGAGAAGAGGGCATCAGAGGATGAGATGGCTGGATGGCATCACTGATACAGTGGACATGAACTTGGGGAAACTCTGGGAGATGGTGGAGGCCTGGCCTGCTGCAGTTCACGGGGTCGCAAAGAGTGGACATGACTGGGCGACTGAACAATAACATGATCCTATTACCATTTTCTTAATTGCTTGGGGTTTATTTTGTGTTGGTCTTTTCCTTCTGTTTCCTGCCTAGAGAAAAGTTCCTTTAGCATTGGCTGTAAAGCTGGTATGGTGGTACTGAATTCTTTTGCTTGTCTGGAAAGCTTTTGATTTCTTCATCAAATCTGAATAAGAGTCTTGCTGGGTACAGTATTCTTGACTGTAGGTTCTTCTCTTTCATCACTTTAAATGTATCATGCCATTCCCTTCTGCTACTGCTAAGTCACTTCAGTCGATCCGACTCTGTGCGACCCCATAGACAGCAGCCCACCAGGCTCCCCCGTCCCTGGGATTCTCCAGGCAAGAACACTGGAGTGGGTTGCCATTTCCTTCTCCAATGCATGAAAGTGAGAAGTGAAAGTGAAGTCGCTCAGTCGTGTCCGACTCTTAGCGACCCCATGGACTGCGGCCTACCAGGCTCCTCCGTCTATGGGATTTTCCAGGCAAGAGTATGGGAGTGGGGTGCCATTGCCTTCTCCGCCATTCCCTTCTAGACTGCCTTAGACTCTGTGTGCTGCCTGGACTTGACAATTTCCTTTCCCATGTTAAGAAAGTTTGCAGTTAATATTTCTTCAAATATTTTCTTGGGTCCTTTCTCTCTTCTCCTTCTGGGACACCTATAATGTGAATGTTGGTGTGTTTATTGCTGTCCCAGAGGTCTCTTCATTCTTTTTTCTGTAGTCTGTTCTGTGACAGTGATTTTGACCATTCTGTCCTCCAGGTCATCTATCCATTTTCCTACCTCAGTTATTTGGCTATTGGTTCCTTCTAGTTTATTGTTCATCTCTGTTATTTTGTTCAATTCTTCCAGGTCTTTGGTAAACACTCTCTGCATCCTCTCCATTGTTTTCCCAAGATCCTAAATCATCTTCACTCTCATTATTCTGAATTCTTTCTCTGGAAGGTTCAGTTCAGTTGCTCAGTCATGTCAGACTCTTTGTGACCCCAAGGACTGCAGTACTCCAGGCCTCCTTGCTGCTAAGTCGCTTCAGTCGTGTCCGATTCTGTGCGACCCCAGAGACGGCAGCCCACCAGGCTCCCCCGTCCCTGGGATTCTCCAGGCAAGAACACTGGAGTGGGTTGCCATTTCCTTCTCCAATGCATGAAAGTGAAAAGTGAAAGTGAAGCAGCTCAGTCGTGTCCGACTCCTAGCGACCCCATGGACCAGGCCTTCTTGCCTATCTTCATTTAGTTGTTTTTCTGGTGTTTTATTTTGTCCCGTAATCTGGGACATAACTTTCTGGTTTTTCATTCTGATTAACTTTCTGTAATGTGGTTTTTCTTCTAGCAACTGTAGAATTATAGTTATTCTTGCTTCTTCTGTCTGCCCTCTCATGGAGTTGTCTAAGAGGCTTGTGTAAGTTTCCTGATGGGATAGACTGGTGGGGAAAACTGGGACTTGCAATGGTGGGCAGGGCCATGCTCAATAAAACTTTAATTCAGTTGTCTGCTGATGTGTGGTGGAGTTGTGCTCCTTCCCTGTTTGTTTTCTAGCCTGAGGCTAGCCACCTCTCTGGTAGGGTTAGTGGCAACCTCCAGGAGGACTTATACCAAGGGTCCACTTCCAGGACTGCTGCTGCCAGTGCCCCCATTCCCACGATGAGCCTCTGCTGACCCACGCCTCCACAGGAGGCCCTCCAACACTAGCAGGTAGCTCTGGTTCAGCCTCCAGTGGGGTCACTGCTCCTTTCCCCTAGGTCTTGGTGCACACAAGGTTTTGTTTCTGCCCTCTAGGAGTGGAGTCTGTTTCCCCCAGTCCTGTGGAAGCCCTGTAATCAAATCCTGCTGGTCTTCAAAGTCAGACTCCCTGGGGATTCCCAGTTCCTTTGCCAGATCCCAGGTTGGGAAGCCTGATGTGGAGTTTAGAACCTTCACAACAGTGGGAGAACTTCCTTGGTATTACTGTCGCCAGTTTGTGGGTCACCCACCTGACAGGTATAAGATTTGATTTTTATCATGACTGAGCCCCTCCTGGCATCTCCTGTGGCTTTTTCTTTGTCTTTAGACATGGGGTATCTTTTTTTGGTGGGTTCCAGTGTTCTCCTGTCGATGGTTTTTAATGGCTAGTTGCAATTTTGTTGCTCTCACAGGAGTTGCATACTGGTCTTTATACTCCACCATGTTGACCTGAAAGTTAGTATACTTTTAAAAAATTAATTAATTAAAATTATTATTATTATTGTTTTGGCTGTGCTGAGTCTTTGTTGCTATGCAGGCTTTTTATACTTGCAGTGCAGGCTTTTTCTAGTTACAGCGTGCCAGCTTCTCTTTGCAGCGGCATCTCTTGTTGCAGAGCATGGGCTCTAGAGCATGCAGGCTTCCGTAGTTGTGACACACAAGCTTAGTTTCCTGACAGCAGGTGGAATCTCCCTGGATCAGGCATCAAACCCAGGTCCCCTGCATTGGCAGGTGGATTCTCAACCACTGGGCCACCAGAAAAGTCCTAGCATTAGGTTTGTTGTGATAACATTTACTGTCTTTTGTAGTATAATTATTTATATACTGAAAAAATTTTTTGAATTTGAAAAGTTTGGAAAAGTTTGCTATTTTCTTTATAGCTGCTTTATTTTATAAAGGTTTAGTCCTTAGCTTAGTAGAAAAGAAGTTATTGGCTTGTTTTGTTTTACTTATTTCTTTAATAAAACTTTACTATTTCATTATCTTTTTTTTAATAGGAAAAAGTAGAAAAGTTTTAAAAAGCACATATTAAAAAATTTTAGAGGAACTGCCTGCATCGTTGCTTTATTACCCAGAAACAGTTTCTCATACTTCCAGAAATTCCATTGCCTGCCATGCCTGCTGCTCAGTCATATCTAATTCTTTTAGAGCTATATATTTTAATATGCAGTTCAGTAAATCCATGTTCTGTCATTCATACATGGATATGTTGTTGTTGGTTTCTCAGTTGTGTCCAGCTCTTTGGGACGCCATGGACTGCAGCACACCAGGCTTCCCTGTCCTTCACTTTTGCACACACTCATGACCATTGAGTCGGTGATACCATCCAACCATCTCATCTTCTTTTGCCCCCTTCTCCTCTTGCCCTCAGTCTTTCCCAGCATCAGTCTTTTTCAGTGAGTCAGCTCCTTGTATCAGGTAGCCAAAGTATTGGAGTTTAAGCTCCAGCATCAGTCCTTCCAATGAATATTTAGGGTTGATTTCCTTTAAGATTGACATGGATATGGTCTTGCCAAATTAAAGAGTTAATTTCTTAATGCTAGATACATTACCTGCATAAGTGAATGCATATTTGGATCATCTTGAATGTAGAACTGTTTTAGGGGACACCAGAGGTCTGCAAGGTGAGGATTAAGCTGGGGGCAGCAGAGGTGAACAGAATTACTGTCCCTTTGACAGAGTGAAGGCAGTCCTGGAGTTACTGGTGTAGTGTTCACCAGTGCTCCCCCAACCCTATTTTTTTCCACTGGCAAAAACTATGAGGAAACCCATAGACAAGGGGAGTTTGAAAAATACCTGTTAAGCTCTCAGCCTTGGTCTGACAGTGTATAATAGGGAAAAAGTGGGGCTAAAAGACTGGATAAGAGAAATATTTTTCGTATCAGAAAATGTTTTTGACACACCAGGGATCAGAGAAACATTTTTTTTAAGTATACTGACATGTTTTGCTATTTTACCATATTTCTATGATGCATATGATAAATCATTAAACAGTTCTAATATTGATTAGTATTCCCTTTGAAGATTTCTGTTTCTCTGTATTGTATGAAATTTGTTATTAGGAAAGATTTTTCTGAAAACTGATTTTGCACTTGAGTTATTTGTTGTCCTTCATCTTTCCTATTTTTTGTTTGTTTGTTTTTCAGTACAGTTAGTAGAGTTCAAATGCCACTAGCTGTGATGGAAAATCTTTTCTAACCTATAAAAATTATGTTATTAAGGGATAGATTTGAAATCATTTCTATGGATACATCTTAATTTGATTTTTTTGAAAAACCTGTGGAGATAAACTGTCTAAAGTTAGAGGCTAGTCACTCTGTCCTTCCCCCTGTTTTTGTAATTTATAGGATTTCAGGTGCATAGAAATAGATTAGTCATAACTGTCTTCATGATACATAGGTTTGTTTCACTCATGGAATGAAACATTTAATTAAACATTCCCCCATTTGTTTTATCCTTCTTATTTTGTTTTTAACATTTATTGCTGCAACATAGTTTTTAAGGATGTGTTGAATACTGGTGAACCCATGTATAACCCAACAATTTATTTCTGTGTCTGCTTTGCCTATCTCTTTCCCTACTCCCCATCCACAAAGATAACTACAATTCTGAATTTTTTTTTTCGTTTGCTTGATTATTTTCTAGATTTAGATCACATTATTATATATATAAATACATGGATGTGTCCATGTTATTTGATTCTGGTTATTTTTGAACTTCTAAAAAGGACATAATGTATAACATTCATGTTGTCTTCTGGGGCTTCCTTTTTTCTATTGTGCACTGTTAGTGCAATTTATGAATATTTGTTTCTAGTTTTTCCATTGTTTATACAGTGCTGTTATAAACATTCTGTACATGTCTTGATGTTCATGTGCTTGATTTTCTTTTTCTGGTTAAACATGGGATCATAGTTTATACAAAAGTTCAGTTTATCCATTTTTATCTAGTTCTATTTAGTTGCTTTTAACTTCATTAGAAAGTTTTGTAAAATTGTATTATGATGGTTGTCATAACAGCATGAATTTTTTAAAAAACATCAAAATTGATGAATTTTTTTGTAGCCATTTTAATATTGAAAGTGGAAGGAAAAAAGCAACATTTTTTTGACATATTATGCTTTACTATTTCAAGAAAGGTAAAAACACAACTGAAACACAGCAAAAAGACTTGAGCAGTATATGGAAAAGGTGCTGTGACTGTTGAATGTATCAAAAGTGGCTTGCCAAGTTTCGTACTGAGATTTCTTGCTGGATGGTACTCCAAAGTCAATGTTATAGCACATGGGAGAGAGCCAACATACTCAAAATATCCAAACTAGGCATTGAAAATAATTTGCACCAGCTTGGTTATGTCAGTCACTTTGGTGTTTGGGTTCCACACAAGTTAAGCAAAAGACTGTATTTTCACACTGGATTCTTTACTTAAATGTAACAAAAATGTACCAGTTTTTTAAATTGTGATGGACAATGAAAAGCAGATACTGTACAATAATGTGAAATGGAGAAGATTGCTGGGCAAATGAAATGAACCACCACCAACCATACTGAAGGCTGGTCTTCCTCCAAAGAAGGTGATGTCATGTATATGGCAGGATTGGTATGAAGTCCTTTATTATGGATTCTATATGGAAAACCAGACAATTCCAGCAAGTACTGCGCCCATCGAGACCAAGGCTGGGAAGTTCTGACTCATCCAATGTGTTCACCAGACGTTGCACTTTCAGATTTTGACTTATTTCAGTCTATACAAAATTATCTTAATGGAAAAAAATTTGAATTCCTTGAAAGACTGTAGAAGCCACCTGTAACAGTTCTTTGCTCAAAAAGATAAAAAGTTTAGGCAAGATCGAATTACAAAGTTGCCTGGAAAATGACAGAAGATAAGTGGAACAAAATGGTGAATACATTATTCAATAAAGTTCTTGGCAAAATGAAAAATGTGTCTTTTATTTTTACTTAAAAACTGAAGGAATTTTTTGGCAAACCCAGTATGAGTGAAGTGATCCTTTGGTTCCAAATCCTGTGATTCAAATTCTGATTTTAGACTACACTTTTTTTGCCTTTTAACTGGTATATTAAGTCTTTGTGAATTCAATTACTTCATTATTTTTTTCTATGTACTGCAGTTCTAAGTTGTCATTTTGTTCCTTTTTGCCTTCATTTGCATTGTATAGTTAGGCTAACTTTTCTTCTATTACTTTAGAAGTATTCTATTCTATTCCTGTTACTTTTGTGGTTTCTATAGCATTACATGTAAACTTATCAAAGTACTATTAATCAATATCTTTAATTTTATATAATATTAACATGTTATTGTTCAGTTGTTAAGTCATGTCCAACTCTTTGCAACCCCATGGACTGCAGCATGCCAGGCCTCCCTGTCTGTCACTGTCTCCCATTGTTTGCCCAAGTTCATTTCCATTGAATCAGTAATGCTATCCAGCCATCTCATTCTCTGCCTCCCTCTTCTCCTTTTGCCTTCCATCTTTCCTAGCATCAGTGTCTTTTCCAGTGAGTCGGCTCTTTACATCAGGTGGCCAAAGTATTGGAGCTTCAGCTTCAGTGTCAGTCCTTCCAATGAATATTCAGAGTTGATTTCCTTAAAGATTCCTTTAGGATGTCCAGCATATTAGGATAAATGAGGTAAATGAGTATTATTAAGTATTTTGTTTTTGTTGTTTAGTCACAAAGAGTTGTTTGCCTCCTTGTGACCCCTTGGACTGTATAGCCCACCAGGCTCCTCTGCCATGGGATTTAGCAGGCAAGAATACTGGAGTGGGTTGTCATTTCCTTCTCTAAGCTTTTTTTTTTTTTTTTTACTTCAGACTTCAAGCTTTTTATTTTGTATTGGCATATAGCCAACTGATTAACAGTGTTGTGGTAGTTTCAGGTGAATAGTGCAAGGATTCAGCCATACATATACGTATATCCATTCTCCCTCAAACCTCCCTACCATGCAGGCAAGCACATAAAATTGAACAGAGTTCCATGTGCTATACAACAGGTCTTTGTAGCCTGTCCATTTTACATGGTCATGTACACACTTCTCTATGTAAAATCCACTTAAAATTTTTACTTCTGTATAATTGAAAATAAAAACTATAAGACCCGTTATTTTTGTTTTGTAGCATCCCTGTTCTTTTATATACTATTTTCCATGATCTTTATTTTATTTTGCATCTTGAACCTTAATTATACCTCTGTCAATTTCCTTCTCCTGGAAGTATTTTTTTTTTAATAAATTCAGTTCAGTTCAGTTCAGTCGCTCAGTTGTGTGTGACTCTTTGCGACCCCATGAATTGCAGTACACCAGGCCTCCCTGTCCATCACCAACTTCCAGAGTTCACTCAAACTCACGTCCATTGAGTCGGTGATGCCATCCAGCCATCTCATCCTCTGTCATCCCCTTCTCCTCCTGCCCCCAACCCCTCCCAGCATCAGGGTCTTTTCCAATGAGTCAATTCTTTGCATGAGGTGGCCAAAGTACTGGAGTTTCAGCTTTAGCATCATTCTTTCCAAAGAACACCCAGGACTGATCTCCTTTAGAATGGACTGGTTGGATCTCCTTGCAGTTCAAGGGACTCTCAAGAGTCTTCTCCAACACCACAGTTCAAAAGCATCAATTCATCCACCTAATTAGAACTGATTCAAATGTATTATTTTTAATGGCTGAGTAATACTCCATTGTGTATATGTACCACAGCTTTCTTATCCATTCATCTGCTGATGGACATCTAGGTTGCTTCCATTTCCTGGCTATTATAAACAGCGCTGTGATGAACATTGGGGTACATGTGTCTCTTTCAATTCTGGTTTCCTCCGTGTGTATGCCCAGCAGTGGGATTGATGGGTCATAAGGCAGTTCTATTTCCAGTTTTTTAAGGAATCTCCACACTGTTCTCCATAGTGCTGTAGTAGTTTGCATTCCCACCAACATTATACAGAGTGAAGCAAGCCAGAAAGAAAAACACCAATACAGTATACTAATGCATATATATGGAATTTAGAAAGATGATAACAATAACCCTGTATGCGAGACAGCATAAGAAACACAGATGTATAGAACAGTTTTGGACTCTGTGGGAGAGGGAGAGGGTGGGATGATTTGGGAGAATGGCATTGAAACATGTATAATATCATATAAGAAACGAATCGCCAGTCCAGATTCGATGCAGGATACAGGATGCTTGGGGCTAGTGCACTGGGATGACTCAGAGGGATGGTATGGGGAGGGAGGTGGGAGTGGGGTTCAGGATGGGGAGCATGTGTACACCCGTGGCAGATTCATGTTGATGTATGGCAAAACCAATACAATATTGTAAAGTAATTAACCTCCAATTAAAATAAATTAAAAAAAAAAAGAAGCATAAATTCTGCACTCAGCTTTCTTCACAGTCCAACTCTCACATCCATACCTGACCACTGGAAAAACCATAGCCTTGACTAGACGGACCTTTGTTGGCAAAGTAATGTCTCTGCCTTTGAATATGCTATCTAGGTTGGTCATAACTTTCCTTCCAAAGAGTAAGCGTCTTTTAATTTCATGGCTGCAGTCACCATCTGCAGTGGTTTTGGAGCCCCAAAACAATAAAGTCTGACAGTGTTTCCACTGTTTCCCCATCTATTTGCCATGAAGTGATGGGACCAGATGCCATGATCTTCGTTTTCTGAATGTTGAGCTTTAAGCCAACTTTTTCACTCTCCTCTTTCACTTTCATCAAGAAGCTTTTTAGTTCCTCTTCACTTTCTGCCATAAAGGTGGTGTCATCTGCATATCTGAGGTTATTGATATTTCTCCCGGCAATCTTGATTCCAGCCTGTGCTTCTTCCAGCCCAGCGTTTCTCATGATGTACTCTGCTTATAAGTTAAATAAGCAGGGTGACAATATACAGCCTTGACGTACTCCTTTTTCTATTTGGAACCAGTCTGTTGTTCCATGTCCAGTTCTGACTATTGCTTCCTGACCTGCATATAGGTTTCTCAAGAGGCAGGTCAAGTGGTCTGGTACTCCCATCTCTTTCAGAATTTTCCACAGTTTATTGTGATCCACACAGTCAAATTAGCGGAGTCTATAAGTTAGTAAACTCATTACTATAAGTTAATAAACTTGTTTTTGCCAAATCGAAAAATGTGGATACTTGCCGTTGTGTCAGAGGACATTTTAACTGGGTATACAATTTTAGGTTGGCATTCGTTTTATGTTTCTTACTATCCTGATGATAGAATAGCACACTCCTTGTCTTGGTTCAAAAATGTTAGTCTTAAGAAATAATCTAACTGTTGTTCATTTGAAAACAATCTGTTACTTCTGTTTTAAAGAATTTTTTTTATGGTTCTCTATAATTTTAATTTGATTGCAAATGTGGATTTCTTTTTATACTGCTTAAAATTTGATAGGTTGCTTTAATCTCTTCATTGATGTCTGTCATTGATTCAAGTACATTCTCAATCATTGGCTTCTAAAATATTGTCTCTGCCTCACTGTTATTACTGGGCTAGTTTAAATTGTTAGACTTTCTTATTGGATCCTCTGTGTCTCTTACTTTCTGTCTTATATCCTGTCTATTTGTCTCTGCTGCATTCTGGATAACTTCTCTTAACCTACATTTTGGTTCAGTTATTCTCTCTTAATCTTGTTAAACATACCCATTGAGTTTTTAATTTAGTTTTTTCTGTTCTAGACTTTTGTTCTTTAAATCTGCTACAAAGTTTCAAGGTTACTTTATATGTCTTGTAACACAGTAAGCATGCTGTTTTTAAAGTCTGTTAAATAATTCCAAAACATGAGGTCTTTGAGTGTTTGTTACGTATTGTTTGCTGTTTTCTTGTTCATGGTGTCTCATTTACTTTTGTATCTGATTACTTTTGATTATGTCCTTGTCATTATATTTGAGAAAGTAAATATATGGTTGATGTGAAAGCCTGAGTGATGGCCTTTTCAGAAATAACTTTAGATTTTTTTCTTCTAAACATCTGGAGAGGCTACCAGTCTGGATCAGTAATCCAAATTTAAGGTTTGAGGTTTCCTGGACTATGTATCTGCCATGAAGCTGGGCTGCAGGTTCATAACTGAGTTTGAGTAACTCTTTGCAGTACATCCTTTGAATTGTTTGTGCTTTTGTAGCAAAGGCAGCTGAATCCTGGACATACCTTTTTAGGTTCTTTATTTAGATTTCTGCCTCATTATCTTGTTACCTTTTCATACTTTTAAGATATTTTCCATATTTCATTATTCCTTAATATTTTTCATTCCAGGGTTTAGTTACCTAGTCTGCCATTAACAAGAGTCAGAAATCTTTCCCTTTCATTTACTTCAGAATTTTTCTTGATGTTTGTTTGCTTTTTGTAGGTTCTACATGAAACATTTCCTCAACACACATTCCTCATGAATGGTCTCATTCAGGGTGTAAAGGTAAGAACAATTTTTGTTTGGTCCACAACAAACCAAAGCCAGGAATCCTTGATAGCTTAACTCTGGAAGTTTAAATAGGACCCTGGAAAACTATTACCATTTGTAAATCTTGTAAGTCAAATTTTTAGTTGAATTATCAAAGTCAAAATACAATCCAAATCCATAAGGCACTGCTTTATTTTTATTAACATGTACAGAGCAGAATTAACATGTACAGAAAGGTAGAATTGTGTGAACTTTTAATTCCTCTATTAACAAAATAAAATCAGTCTTAAAAATCAGTCAAGTATTAATGTCTTCTTTTCAGAGAGAGATTGAAGAAGGAGTCATCAAGATTTAGTTGGATGTAAAGTCTTATGGCAAGGCTGGTGTTCTAGACACAATTTTCTGAGCTCTCAACCATTCGACATAATTAGCCTTAATTCATTGTTTAAATTTTAATGTGATATTTGTCAGAAAAGCTTATAAATAAGGGGTTAAAATATAATGCTGTGTTCCAGTCCCAATTTGTAGTAAAGTATATGTGTTCAGCATCTAATTTGTTCTTTTCAACTTAGGTAATATCAGTCTACATAATTTTATGTTGTGTTGAAAAGCACACTTAAAATTATACCATAGTACTTTGCTAAATTCAGTCAGAGGAATGCCTTGAGCAATATTAATTGTAATAAATACTATTTATTCTTTGCCTGTTTTCAAAAAGAATTTGAGAATGCTTACAATAATAATATAAGTAAAACAGGACAATTTAAATAAAGTAAAATAAGACATTTTTAATATTCATTGAGAGGAGGAATATTATCAAGAATCTGGTGTGTTTTTATTTTAGCACTAGTTTGTGAGCAGTTTTATCTACATGATCAAAAGAAAAACTAAATGAGAGAGGGCATTGATTACAAATACTACATAAGTTTATCATTATAGTGGATTCTTTGTAAGTTACTCTGTAGATTTTTTTCTTTTATCATGTGGAGCTAATAAAATCTATTTTAGTCTGGTTCTACAGAATAAAACCAACTTGGTCTGTGTCCGAAAGCCAAGTGGTGAGCTTATCATACTTTCACTTAGAGATACCCACAATATTGTTGTAAAAACACAGAACAAAAAGTATTTAAGTTGATTCAAGGACCAGGACTTATTTAACTTCAGCAACTATTGAACTTCAATCTATTGAACTTAAGGAGTTACATGTTTTAGTAACTGGTCATTGTTTCTCAGATGAGGATATGAGAGAACCCTACAGCCAAGCATAGCTCTATTAAAATGTCTTAATATGGATATGAGCACAGTGGAATAGGTATGGCTTTATATTGCTTTAGCTTTAAATTTCTGTTCTGCATCTTATTAATGGTTACCTTAGTCATATAATGCAATCTTCCCTTCATTGGAAAGCTATGAGAAAGATAAAAGATCTCTTGTAGGGTGATTATGAGGATTCAATGAGCTAGTATATGTAAAACTATTAGCACTCTACATTCATGTGTTAAATACTTAGTAAATATTGCAAAGAAAAATAACAGAAACTGTTAGAAGGAAAGCCTGATGACCATTTTACTCACCAGTCTGGGGAAAGATTTTCCTTTTTAGAGTAAGAATTATTCATAAATGAAAAGATTGAGTCATTTACATCAATCTTTAAATTTTAGTAAGTCAAAGCCACCATCATCAAACTTAAAATACAAATGACAGAATGTTATTTATGATAGAAAGAGGAATACATAAAAGCATTCTCAAAGTAAAACTGTAGGAAAATGACTAATATCCCAGAAGGGCAAAGAAGGATGTAAGCTGGCAGTTTACAAAAGATAACAATGTGAAAATAAGTTTATCACTATTAAGAAATGAGTCCCAAATTAAATAAGATAATATTTTTTCACGCACATTGGTAAAAAATTTTAAACTGACAAGAACTAGTTCAATTTGTGGTAAATTGTGTCCCCTCGTACTGTTGATGAGAGGATAAATTGATATAGCTTTTCTGGAAGGCAGTATTTTTAGAGTTAAAAAAAATATTCACATATTTTAACAAAGTAATTGCATTTCTAGAAATTTGTTCTTCTCAAATTGAGTTATTCAAAGATTCGGCTAAAGGACTGTTTGTAATAGTAAACATGTAGAAACTTTTTAAATTCCTTGAAATTAGAATAGATACGTGTGGTATAGACATATAATGTAATATAATATGATTTCAGTTTTATTTTGACCAAAATAAATGTAAGTAAGCAGGCGGGGAAATGATTAAAAAGGAATCACCTGAAGTTTGAAAGGATGTAGGTTTATGGATGATTTTTAATTTTCTTCCTTATATATTTTGTTCATCTTTGTAGATTTTCTACAGTTAACTTCCACTTTGTAAGTTTACTATCATAATGCATGGAAGAGAAGTTTTAGATTTGGGGTGAGCACCAATAAAGTATACAAGAGTAACCAGTTCTGGTTTGTGAATTAATTCTCCAGTTGGGCAGGGGGTGGGTTGTTTGTGGTTTTGGTTATTGCAGCAGCTTTGTTGAGATATAATTCACCTGCCATGCAAGTCATCCGTTTAAAGTGTATGTATGGTTTTTTCATTATACTCAGGGTTGTGCAGCCATCAACACAGTCAATTTTATCACATTTTCATTGCTCCAAAAATAAATCCTGTACTCCTCATTCCTCCCTAACCTCAAGCACAAATCTACTTTCTGTCTCTATTGGTTTGTCTATTCTGGACATTTCACATAAATGGAATATACAGTATGGTCTTTTATTACTGACTTCTTTTCTTATGGTGTTTTCAAATTTCACCCATAGTACTTATTAGTACTTTATTCTTTTTACAGCCAAACAATATTTCACTCTGTATCCATACCAGTTTATCCATTTATCAGTTGATAGACATTCGGGGTTATTTCTGATTTTTTATATTATTGTGAATAATGCTGCTGTGAACATTTGTATACAAGTTTTGATATGGACATTGTTTTCTCTTTATCATAGGTACATTGTTAAGAGTAGAATTTCTGGGTCATACAGTAATTTGAGTTTCTAAAAATTGTGTTTTCAAATTAATTTCTTTCTTAACCCTGTTTCTGACAAGTAATTTATGTTCCTCATCTCCTAGACTTCTGAAAAATAAGTGGCTCAAGCCAGGGACAATTTCTTCTTTCTTTCTATACTTAACTCCTTTAATGATGTCATCAGAGTTAAGACTTTAAACTCTCAAATAAGTATCTTCCTAGACCTTGGGCTGGAACTTTAGACTTTGTATATTCAGTTGCCTAATTGACATCTCTACTTCCTTGCATAATAAGTATTTGAAAGTTAACAGCTCCAAAACTAAGTTCCTGGTCTTCCCCTCCAGCCTGACCAACTCATTAGTCTTCCTCATATTAGTTACTTGTCATGCCATTCTTGCTTATGCCAAAATTCTTAGAATCAGTCTTCTTTTTCTTCCATACATATCCCAAACCCACCATCAGCAAATTCTGTTATTCTACTTCAAAACAGAACCATCATCAAAACTCTACTTGTTCCCCTTTCAGTGCTGTGTGTACTGTGCTTAGTGGCTCAGTTGTGTCTGACTCTTTGCAGCCTGATGGACTGTAGCCCACCAGTCTCCTCTGTCCATGGGATTCTCCAGACAAGAATACTGGATTGGGTAGCCATGCCCTCCTCCAGAGGATGTTCCTGACCCAGGGATCAAACCCATGTTTCCTGCATTGCAGGTGGACTCTACCATCTGAGCCACAAGGGAAGTACAAGAATACTGGAATGGGTAGCCTGTCTCTTCTCCAGGGGAACTTCCCAACCCAGGAATCAAACCAGGGTCTCCTTCATTGCACATGTATTCTTTACCAACTGAGCTACCAGGGAAGCCCTTTAGTAGAGATCATGATAAAATATAAACCAGTTTGTGGCATTCTTCTTCCTCTCTTATATATGCTGTGCCAAGCAGCATGTGCAATCTTATTTTCCTGACCAAGGATTGAACCTTTGTCCCCTGTATTGGAGGCACAGGGTCTTAACCACTGGACCTCTGGGAATCCCCTGTGGCACTCTTCTTAACCAACCCAACCCAAACCCCCATTTTCTCTTGACAGCATCCTTCTACTCTGTTCCACTTCCTACTGACCTTGCTGCAGCCACAACTTCCTCAGCCTATTTCTGCCTGAGGGCTCTGCAGGTACTGTTTTTTTCTGCTTGCTTTTCCCAGGTTTTGACAGGCTTTACTCCCTAACCCTCAGCTCCTCACCTGGATGTTATTTTTTCAGTGAAGGCTTCACTGACTGCCATCTTGAGTAATGTATCCAGTTCTCATCACTCTTAATCCTCTTTCTCTGCTTTTTCTCCAAAGCATTATCTCTCCTTTGACATGCTGTATATTTTGCTTTTATCTTTATCTTGTTATTGTGTTCTCCTCACTCCTCCTCTTTTAGACTGAAAGTTTCTTAAAGACGTGGATTTTTGTCCACTTTGCTCACTGCTATCCCCAGCATAGTTCTTAGCACTCAACTTCCCTGGTGGCTCAGATGGTAAAGAGTCCACCTGCCAGTGCAGGAGATGTGGGTTTGATCCCTGGGTCTATAAGATCCCCTGAAGAAAGAAATGGCAACACACTCCAGTATTCTTGCCTGGAGAATCCCGTGGGCAGAGGAGCATGGCGGGCCACAGTCCATGGGGTCACCAAAGAGTTGGGCACAACTTAGCGACTAAACAACAACAAATATTGTTGAATTAAAAGTTCTTCCAGTCTTTTTTCTAGTCCTTTTGATAAAGTCAAGATCCACCTTACTTAGAGACCGTAACTATGTTTCTTTTTCCCTTATATCAGCATTTGTTAATTATACCTTACTAATTTCCCCATGACATTAAAACTACATGAAGTACAAGCAGCCCTCTCTTTGCATGTTGTAGTACACACAAATTTCAGTTGCCACAGTTCAGTTGAATAGCATGAGTCTCCCAACACACAATTCAGATTTCCACTACCATGTGTATTAACTGTGAGTAGTTGCATAAAATATAAATAATGGCTAACTCCTCAGTCCAAAAAACACTATGTCAATAACAGATGCACATCATAACCTGTTGTGACATTTCAAAGTGTTGGTGACCTGGTCACTGTGCATTTCTTAGTTCATGCGTGTAAAGCAAAACTTGTGTTGTGTTGCCTCTTTGATCCAGTGATATGTTGGAATCTGATCCAAACCTAGAAAGGCATATGACAGTTTTCCAGTTCATAGAAGATATGTGCATCATATAAGACTTTGAAAAAAGACAAGCACAAGTCTTATGACTCTTAATGTTTTTTTTTACAAAGAACATTTTAATTATTAATGCTTTAAATTACAGTGCACTAAATAAATACTAGTTTTTCTATTTCTTTCATTTCACTAGACATTTATAAGTGATAGTAAAAGAGTTTTCCGTGTTCTGACAAAAATTTCTGAAAGTCAAAGAATAAATCAGTTTTTCCCATTGATTAAAATAACTTCATGGTTTCAGCTTGCAGTCATTTCTTTCAGTTCTATACTACCATGCAAAGTAAAAACTACGTGTATTGTCTGCAATGGTTATATGATACTCCATTGTATGAATAATTTATTTATCCATTTCCCTGTATAAGTGCTTTCTAATTGCACACTATTGAAGATAATTCTGAGTAAATTTTTAAAATAAATCTTTATATATTTTTTTTGTTTCCTTAGAAATAGAGTTGTAAAATTATAACTAGTGAGTAGAAAAGTGTGAGCATTTTAAGAAATCTTGAATATATAGTACCACATTATCTCCTAGAGCAATTGTGCCGTTTCACACACCCATCAGCAGTATGTATATCTGTTTCACCATGCTCTAATACAAGTATTACTTTTCAGATCTTTACCAATTTGATAGCTTGAGAATGATGTCTCACTGTAATTTTAATTGTATTTCTTTGATTACAAGTGAAGTTAGGTATTTTTACATTATTTGCTGGCTACTTTTATGAAGTGCCTTCAAGTTCTTTATTTTTCTAGTAAAGATGGTTCAATTCTTAATTTTTCAATAATGAAATTTATTTTATGTTAATCCTCTCATTTTAATGATTATTAATTTAGTACCTGTTCATCTTAACAGTTATAAAGGGAAAAACTCATACTTAATCATATGTCTCAGGTCTTCAAAGTCCTACTCAAAAATTTTTTCACTAGCAATTTTGATCTTTATGAAATTGAAATATATGGCAGACATTGTTATATGACTAGCAATAAGTTGTGTTAGAGTTCTCCAGAGAAATAAGACCAATGGAATATTTGTATAAAGATGCCGGGGTCCAGCCCCAGCTGATCCAGGGTATTCGAAGGAGAGACAGCATCGGCAACCTATTTATTTAAATATTTATCAAAGATATAAAGAGTAATAGAATGAGGATAGCTCAGTAGGAAAATTCAGTGGAGAAAAGAGGCTGAGTAGCTTGGTTTACAAGGGAGACCAATAAAACTTCAAGACAAGAAGTTTGCACCATTTACGTAGGCTGCAGGCGTCCTTCCGTTCTCCCGAAGGAGAGGAGACACTGAGGCCTCCCCGGTCGGATCTTAGAAGCCCAGGCATAATTAGTAAGAATGGCGGGTTCCACGCTCCAGATGGAGACTCAGCCAGAATTTGAGAGAGCGAGAGACATGGGGAGACCAAGTTTTGGTGAACAAGGCCCGCACTTTATTTTCCAAAGTAGTTTTTATACCTTAAGTTGTGCATAGAGGATAATGGGGGAAGGGGTGGGAGTCATGCAAGGACAGCAGTTCCTGATCCTAATCGAAGCCAGGCTTTCAAACTTATCATATGCAAAAGTTCAGGTGATTTACATCATCTTCTGGCCTGGAGGCCTGTTAACATTTTAAGACCCTTTCTTCAGAAAACTTATTTTTTTCTAAAGGTGATAAGTCAGGCGCCACCCTCCAAAAGCATTAAAGTTCATTCCTATAGGGCAAAGGTGTGGTGAGCTACAACAAAAAAGAATTAACTCAAGGGGCCAAGGTTACAAACATTAAAGCTACTACTTACACCAATTATATTAATCAATACACTGCCAAGGACACAGTAGGTAAGGGGTATGGAGACTTAGCAGAAAACATTGGCCCAACAAGTGAAAAACCCTTCACCAATACAATTTCTAATCAATCTTTTAACTACTCAAAGGAATCTGTGTTTAGACAGTTTAGAGCATCTCCTGCCTCTCACAGTTGGGAGGCTCTGAACAATCACATGTGGCTGGAAAAACCTATTCAGGCAGGCTAGAGGATTTCCAAAGGAGTTTGTAGGTTGAAACGCTGTCACACCCAGGAATTTTATTAACTGGAGCTATAAGTTAACTCTTTTTTCAGAGAGAGGTAGTGGGGGACAGCCGCCCCCACCCCCGCCCCCCACCCTCCCGTAAAGTCAGAGGTGTAGGTGAAAGCACAAAGCAGAAAGTAGGCAGACTCTAGTTTGGGGGTAGATGCTCGAGAATTTCCAGGGGGACTCCTGAGGCTCGATCCCGCCTTTGCGTATGCTGAGCCTCCTTCCTCATGACCTTTGCCACGGGCGGAGTTCCTCACGCTGGCTCCCGGCACATTGAGTCAGTGGTATCATCCAACTGTCTAGTCCTCTGCCATCCCCTTCTCCTCCCACCTTCAATCTTTCCCAGCATCAGGGTCTTTTCTAATGAGTCAGCTCTTCCCATCAGGTGACCAAAGTATTGGAGCTTCAGCTTCAGCATCAGTTCCTCCATTGAATATTCAGGATTGATTTCCTTTAGGATTGATCGGTTTGATCTCCTTGCAGTCCAAGGGACTCTCAAGAGTCTTCTCCAACACCACGGTTCAAAAGCATCAGTTCGTCAGCACTCAGCCTTCTTTATAGTCCAACTCTCACATCCATACATGACTACTGGAAAAACCATAGCTTTGACTGTAAGGACCTTTGTTGGCAAAGTAATGTCTCTGCTTTTTAATATGCTGTCTAGTTTTGTCATAGCTTTTCCTCCAAGGATAGGCATAGATTAATATTTTATTTCAGAGGAGTCCAATGCTTTTCTCCTAAGCTTACCTCCCCTCCACTTAGTCTTAGTCTTACCTCCCCTTGCTTCAGTTTACCCGTCTCCTGGTCCATTGTCTCTGGGTTTACTAGTGGCTGATAGGGAATTAGAATCCTGTTCTTTCTCTTTAGCCTTACAAACATGAGTTGATTGCCTCATAAGAGTTCTCTTCAGCTTACCAAACCTCTTTGCAAGCCTTTATCATCAGACTGTATGGTAGTTACCAAGGGTACAGAGATGAAAGAAAATCATTCCTCTGACCTTAATCTCAATTTCTAATCTAATAAAGAAGATAGACAAATAACAAGTAATTGTAATAGAGTATTATAATAGAAGAGATATGTGCCAGGGTGGGGACAGGAGTTATTTGTTTTGTACCCCTCAGAAACCAGTGTGATTAATTCTATTTGAGTAGCTAAGAAAATAGAGGAAGAGGTACTCCTGGCCCAGAGTTGAAAAGAATGACTAGTAGTTTACCAGGTCCAAGTGTGGAAAATGCCTACAAGCACAGCAAGGACCTTGCAAATGCCCATTTGCACAAAGGAATGTAGTATGTTGAGAAAACTAAGAAGTATTGCATATAGCCAAAGCGTAGGATGCATGCTAGATACTAGATTTTGGAGGGCTCTATCTGTAGGCTGTGCTGAAGATTTTTTTTTTTTAATGTACTATGAAAATTCAGATATACAAAAGGAGAGAATAAGGTAATAAACACCCATGTACTCATCACCTAGTTTCATTATTTATCAACATCTCCCCACTCTTATCTCATCTATCTTGGTTTCCCACCACTCAGTTTTAGTATTTAAAAGCAGAGTTCAGACACTTGAAGAATTTCAATTCTGCACGGTTGAGATTTTAAACAAGGGATCAAAGAACTGAAGTCTGCAGCTCATCAAGGTTTCTCTTGGGGTTATGTGGAAGACAGATTGAAAGGAAGTAGAACCAAGGGCAGGGAACAGTTAGAAGATTATTTTATTTAAATCCAGGCAAGAAATGTTGAAATGCATCACAGCGGGGGATAGACCGAGAGAAGTCATTATAAGAGAATGGTCTGGAAAATCACCTTGGGGAGTGAAGGAATGATGGGGAAGCTTTGGACAGCTTCTTAGCCAAGATGGGAAGTGTGGGTGTTCGGTCAGATTTATAGGGAACAGTGTTCATGTTAAATGTCCAAGTAGGAAAGTCTATTTGACTGTAGACACAGAACTCAGAAGAGAGGTTGGAAAGCTATTCATAATGTAGGTGGTGGTGGCCATGCATATAGGCAGAGCATCTAAAGGAGGACAGTGGCACCAACAAAGTCTGAGAGGCAGGCCTGTGGCCACCAAGGGCCCTGACATCAAAAAAGAAATTGATATGGAAGTGGTCAGCCAGCAGAGTGACTAGCAAATAATGAGGAAGTGATAAATGTGAGGGTTTTTTTTCACTTTCTTTGCTTATGTGTGATGGTGCTCTTGCCTCCCTTTAGCCTCAACTCTTGTGCAACTTTTCATTATCTCTATCCTAAATTCATCAGACAAATAGAATCTACTTCTTTTATGGACATTTAGTATATGCACATTCATCCTGTTTATTCTTATTAGCTTACAAGCCCTTTGAGAGCAGAAGGTATGTATTCATCTGAGTGTCTTCATTTCACCACTTAATTCAGAGCTTTACACGTAATAGATATGCTGTATGTATTTATAAAATGAATTAAGTGTCTGGCTTCTTCCCATACCTTTGGTGTGTGTTCACATTAAGGGCCAGCTGTGAGTATATATATTTCATATCACTTCACTTTTCCATTTTCACCCAGAAAACAAGCTTTTATCCTTTTCTTCCCTCTCAAATAGCATGCTTACAAATTTTGTTAGAATTTTTTTAAAAAAACAGGTTTTATTTAATGTTACAAATTATTCTGTTTCAGAGCCACTAAAATGAATTAGAGCATTTAGAAATTCATTTAGAAAATGAAAATTATAAGTAATTGGGGGAATCACATTATAAATTTGACCCTTGCTTCTGCTTTCTTCTCCAGGGTCTGCTCTCTTTTTTGAGTGCCCCACTCATAGGTGCACTGTCTGATGTGTGGGGAAGGAAGCCTTTTCTTCTTGGCACTGTCTTCTTCACCTGCTTCCCAATTCCACTGATGAGAATCAGTCCATGGTGAGTGACTAGGCCCTCCATCATGACTGTCTGTTTGGGGTCACATATGGACAATACATCTACAGTGCACTTTTCAACCTTTGCAGAGCAATTGTACCTGTATTTTCATTTGAACTCTTTGCTAATACTGAAAACAAGTAGGCAGTTGCCATCATGCCCATTTTATAAATGAGGACATGAAATTAAGTCTAAGATAGTTACTTAGGTGAAGAAATAGAAATAAAAGATGTCTCTGAGGGCAGTTGTTTTTGTCATGAGGTAAGTTACATGATTGGGTCCCAGGAGTGGGCAGGCAGTCTCTGTACTCACTCAGTTGTGGCTCATTTGACTTTGCAGATGTGTTGTTTTTGTCAGTTTATGCAGCAATCCCCCAGGTTTTTGGCACCATGGACCAGTTTCATGGAAGACAATTTTTTCATAGACAAGGAGGAGTGGTTGTGTGTTTCCGGTTGTAATGCAAGCAGTGGGGAGCCATGGGGAACAGCAGGTGAAGCTTCTCTTGCTCACCTCTCACTGGGTGGCCCGCTTCCTAACAGGCCACAGTCTGCTGCCTGGGGGTTGAAGACCCCTGTTCTAGGGCACTTGACATGATCATAGTTTACATCAAAAGTCAAGAGTCCAACTTTCCTGATGGTCCAGTTGGAATTCTGCCTGCCAATGCATGGGACACGAGTTCAATCCCTGGCCCAGGAAGATTCCACATGCCACTGGGCAAGTAGGCCAGTGTGCCACAACTATTGAAGCCTGCATGCCATAGAGCTGGTGCCCCACAATAAGCCACCGCAATGAGAAGCCCACCCACCACAACTTGTAAAAGCCTGCATCCAGCAACAAAGACCCAGTGCAGACAAAAATAAATTAATTTTTTAAAAGGGGGCAGGAGTCACTTTAGTGTGTACTGTAGTATGTCCAGCAGCCTATTCTAAATCATAACGTGAATTTTAATTTGATCTTATTTTTTCATGATAAATAGGAAGAGAATAATTAGCATGTAATAACCAAAGTCATTTAGTTAATAAAAATGTGTTGAAATTTGTACCTGAGCTGTAACTTAGTTTTTCTGGAGCCCGAAGAATGATATTTTGGTCAGAATTCCTGTTGCTGAGATGCTATTCCTATGTGAATAACACAGTTTAGAGTGGAAAGGTCTTTTGTGTTTCGTTCATTTAGGGTTTAAATGCAACTGATAGATTTGGGGGATACTAAATGTGAATACTCTCATTTGGTTATCTGATAGGAATTTTATGTCAATATTTGTCATGTTCTAAATGTGTTGGGTACCTATAAGGAATCATTTTGGTTCCTACCAGATAGATTTTTTAAAAATATTTTTTGGTATTGATTCTGTTCAAGAACAAGTCCTGCTTTTCTGATGCATTAGGTTTTTGTTTTTTCAATGTCCTCTCAATATCTTACAGTTTTTTTATTTAGAATCTTAAAATGATTTTACCTCTTCTCTTCTAGTTGTCATGTAGCTGCTTCTATTGCTTGTATTGATTAATGCATAAAATAAAAATCTTTTATTATTGTTAAATAAAAGTGATGATTATGGACCTATCTTCCTCATGTATATGAAGGAAATTTTATGCTTTATCGTTGAGTATCAAACTAGCTTTTGGGTTGAAAAATACTAGTTCCTATTTTGTTTAGAGATTTTCTTTTTTAAAATCAAGGGAATATCAAGTTTTGATGCCATTAGTATCAGTGGAGATGATTTGAATTTTCTCCTTAAATCTATTACATGATTAATTATATTAATAGATTTCTAATATTGAAACATCATTACATCCTAGAATTAAAACACTACTTTTTGTTTTATGAGATTCTGTTGGCTAATATTTTAACTAGATTTTTGTTAGGCATCTATTTTATATGGTAGAAATTTTTTGTCTTATATTAATTTTTTAAATGCTTCCTGCTTTTGTGTATATGTATTTTTCTCAGCTAAAACTCAGAAATTTAGAAAGTTTTCATTTCTGTTCTGGCTATCATTAAAACTAACTTTACTGCATACTCCTACTTTTTCATTTTTTTAAACTGCATGTACTGACACCCCTTGAGCAATGACAATATTGGTATGTTTCTACTTCCTCTCCATCTTGATTATAATTTTATTAGTTGTCCTTTATATCTTTAAATATACATGTATTTTTACAGTTTATATTTTGGTTTATAACCTTTACATGATATCTTTGGTTTGATTATAAAAGTGTATATACACTACTTCTCTCATGAATGCTTAAAATAATTTTTTTATAGGTGGTATTTTGCAATGATTTCCATATCTGGAGTCTTCTCAGTCACATTCTCTGTGATATTTGCCTATGTAGCCGATGTCACTCAGGAGCATGAGCGAAGTACTGCTTATGGATGGGTAAGATAATAGATTGTTTTTTAACCAGAGAAATAATAAACATTCTACTAAAAATTTACTAGAAAGTGAGCTTTTATTAAAATAGTGTTAATTATGTAAAGAAAATCCAAAACAGTTGAAATAAAAAAGTCTTGTGAGAAACTAAAAATAGCAAGATAGAAATTGCTACTGATTTATCCTTTGGTTTTAGTGTTGAAAGATTGGCAGGATATGTGAGTTGTCACTTACAAAGTTTTTTTAAATGTGGTCTGATTTGTTTCTTGTTAGCTGATCTCTTAAGGAACCATAAACAGTAAACAGTTGCTGCAATCATAGATCTCTGTGCACCTAATTAGAATTGGAGAGGTGATTGAACCTCAGTTATGTTAATTCATTGTCACTGTATTGCAGGTTATGTAAATAAGACACTTATTTGGAATGTAGTACTACAGAAAAAGGACTACATTCATTCAGTAAATAATTTTTGAGTCAATAACAAAAGTTATAGGAGACCTTTTTGGGATAATTGAATATTAGAAAGTCACTTCTAATTTTCTTGGGCAAGATACTGGCATTGTGATTATGTAGGAGAAGAAAGACCTATAAAAGATGGCAGTGTGAAGCCATTTAGGTCAGAATGTCACAACTCTGAGAAATACTTAAGTGGTTCAAGGGGGAAAAATGATAGGTGAGCATTTGTGGTCATGTATTCAATGTGTGAACCTCTTGGGGTATGTGGGTATGAACAGGGAAAGTTTTCCCTTCTTCCCTTTTAGGTTCTTTGAGTTAAGGGAGTGAAAGTCGCTCAGTTGTGTCCAACTCTTTGCGACACCATGGACTATACAGTCCATTGAATTCTCCAGGCCAGAGTACTGGAGTGGGATAACCTTTCCCTTCTCCAGGGGATCTTCCCAACCCAGGGATCAAACCCAGTTCTCCCGCATTGCAGGTGAATTCTTTACCAGCTGAGCCACAAGGGAAGAGTGAGCAAAATAATTAAATTGACATAAAGTTGGAGAGAACCTGGAGAAGAAAATGGCAACCCACTCCAGTATTATTACCTGGAGAAATCTGAGGAGCCTGGTGGGCTACAGTCCATGGGGTTGCAAGAGTGAGACACGACTTAGCAACTAAAACCAAAGACAGATTAATAGGAGAAAAACAAATTTAATTTCATATGTGTGGGAGTCTTACAAAGATGTGAGAGGCTCAAGGACTGTCAGCGGATGAGGCTTATATACCATCCTGAGCTAAGGAGAAAGACTATAGGGGTCTGGGACTTCAAAGGGGAGGAAGATAATTCACAGGAAGATGAGGAGAGCAAATCAAATGTTTGCCATTACATGTAGGTAAGTCTTTCTAATATAAAAAGTTATCTTTAGTACTTAGTATCTTTATCATAGTATTATTAATATCTTTCTAATACAAAAGGTTATCTTTAGTATTTAGTATCTAATGTAAAAAGTTAACTTTAGTATTTACCAGTATTTCTTGGTATAGGCCTCCTTTCTAAGCTCTTTTAGGTTTTTATCAGCTAAGTTTAGTCCCTCAGTCCTGTCTGACTCTTAGACCTTATGGACTGCAGTGGGCTATTCTGGGAAAGGTAAAAAGCTTTGCCTGAGTCTCCTGGGTCATAATTGCCTTCTGCTTGAAAACTCAGCAGTGGCCACAGGACTGGAAAAGGTCAGTTTTCATTCCAGTCCCAAAGAAAGGCAATGCCAAAGAGTGCTCAAACTACCACACAATTGCACTCATCTCACATGCTAGTAAAGTAATGCTCAAAATTCTCCAAGCCAGGCTTCAGCAATACGTGAACCGTGAACTTCCTGATGTTGAAGCTGGTTTTAGAAAAGGCAGAGGAACCAGAGATCAAATTGCCAACATCCGCTGGATCATGGAAAAAGCAAGAGAGTTCCAGAAAAACATCTATTTCTGCTTCATTGACTATGCCAAAGCCTTTGACTGTGTGGATCACAATAAACTGTGGAAAATTCTGAAAGAGATAGGAATACCAGACCACCTGACCTGCCTCTTGAGAAATCTGTTTGCAGATCAGGAAGCAACAGTTAGAACTGGACATGGAACAACAGACTTGTTCCAAATAGGAAAAGGGGTACGTCAAGGCTGTATATTGTCACCCTGCTTATTTAACTTATATGCAGACTACATCATGAGAAATGCTGGACTGGAAGAAACACAAGCTGGAATCAAGATTGCCAGAAGAAATATCAATAACCTCAGATATGCAGATGACACCACCCTTATGGCAGAAAGTGAAGAGGAACTCAAAAGCCTCTTGATGAAAGTGAAAGAGGAGAGTGAAAAAGTTGGCTTAAAGCTCAACATTCAGAAAACAAAGATCATGGCATCCAGTCCCATCACTTCATGGGAAATAGATGGGGAAACTGTGGAAACAGTATCAGACTTTATTTTTGCGGGCTCCAAAATCACTGCAGATGGTGACTGCAGCCATGAAATTAAAAGACGCTTACTCCTTGGAAAGAAAGTTATGACCAACCTAGATAGCATATTCAAAAGCAGAGACATTACTTTGCCAGCAAAGGTCCGTCTAGTCAAGGCTATGGTTTTTCCTGTGGTCATGTATGGATGTGAGAGTTGGACTGTGAAGAAGGCTGAGTGCTGAAGAATTGATGCTTTTGAACTGTGGTGTTGGAGAAGACTCTTGAGAGTCCCTTGGACTGCAAGGCGATCCAACCAGTCCATTCTGAAGGAGATCAGCCCTGGGATTTTTTTGGAAGGAATGATGCTAAAGCTGAAACTCCAATACTTTGGCCACCTCATGCGAAGAGTTGACTCATTGGAAAAGACTCTGATGCTAGGAGGGATTGGGGGCAGGAGGAGAAGGGGACGACAGAAGATGAGATGGTTGGATGACATCACTGACTCGATGGACGTGAGTTTGGGTGAACTCCAGGAGTTGGTGATGGACAGGGAGGCCTGGTGTACTGCGATTCATGGGGTCACAAAGAGTCGGACACGATTGAGCGACTGAATTGAACTGAACTGAAACAATCCACATGCCCAAGTGGCACATCTTGGGGTAGCTTATTTTGCTCCCCTTTAGTGTACATTTTGTTCTTCTTTCAAGTCTCCTCTGTTTGAAATGTGTATAGTAAGAAGATGGAAGAAGAAAGGTAACCTGACTGGATTGTTGAATGGTTGGAGAGGGACTGAATGCCATAAACTCAGGTTACTTCTCTCCTGAGTCTTATTCTTTCTGTTAAATTCCACTTCCTGGAAGACAGTAAGCAGTCATTCAGTGTTGACTGAGTGAATAATTGTATGGCTCAGTGATGGACATATATGCCAGTTACTGTTGTTCCACAAAACACAACAGTCATTTTTGGTTTGTTGACTTTAGACATCAGTAGTTTAAAAACTTCTCCAAGCCACTTGCCCTCTAGCTACTACTTGCTTCTCCTTCTTTCCTTCTCCCCATCTCCCCTGAATGTTTCTCATGTCATGTCCTAAAACAGGGACATCCTCTGAGTGCTGTGGAGGAGGACAGAGGGAGAAACAGATAGGAAAGCTTCAAAGAAGGCAGGATGTTCAAGGTGGGCTTTTGAGGGGTGGTCAGCGGAGTTGAGGGGTGCCAGAAGCCTCATTTATAACACTTGTGAAGCTTTTCTCAACATTGCAGGAAACACTCATTCCTCTTCAGTTTTATTAGATTTTTGTTTTTTGCCTTCATCAGAAAAATCCCTCACAAAGCTGTTGTGCTAAGCAATAGTATTTAAGGAAGGATTTCAGAGAGAGAGTTCTGGAACCAAAGTGATTATGACTTAGTTTCCCTATCTCTAGCTCAGTTCTTCATCTGTAAAATGCCAGTTATAATAATGCCTGGTCATAGGTATGTTGAGAGAAGTTAGTTAGAGGAGCTCCCTGCTGAAGTATGCCCTCCAGGCCATAAGTCTGCCTGGACTGGACCATAGGACTCAGGGTTTGGCCAATGACTAACCTTTACGTTTAACTCTATGTGTTAGATGTTGAGATGACAAACCTGAAAAAAGAAAAAGGAAAAAAAGCTTGCAAGCTACCTTACAGATACAGAATAGAATTATAATGATAGAATTAAAAATGTCCTTTTGACAAATAATGAGATATTTGTATGCTCCATGATCTTTAGTTCTTTACATTTGGAATGCTATGTAATTAAGGGCAGGAGCTCTGTTTTCTTATTTTTCTAGCACGTATAAATACTCAATAATTATTGAACCAGGGAATTCCTGTTCCTCAAATTGGAATTCTATGTACTTCCTTTTTTTCCCCCAGAAATTTTTTAACTTTTGGCTTTTATAATTTTGTTATAATACTGATTTCCAATACATTGTATTTTTACAGTCACTTGGGGGTTATGGATAAAGGAAGAATATCATTGGTTACCCAGGAGTCATAATTTCAGTCATATGATTTCTGTAGTTCCTATTAAAACCCATTAGAAGTTTAGATGACCGGCTTATAAATGTGCTTTTCACACTCAGTCTGGTTGTAATTTGGAGGCTGTCCACTTAAGCTTCTGAACATTCAGACTACATTTCAAAATAAAGAGAGCCTTCTACATGCTTATAGGGAAGCAGTGTGAAGAAGCTTCACATGGATGCAAGTTGTAAGTGTGATCAGTTGACTCAGTGATCTTTGGTATTAGGACGTTGGGGGTGACAGCATGACAGAAACTCCTAGCCCAAGGATTTCTCTAATTAAAAAGCTTTTGAGGTCTCCCTCAACAAATCTTTTTGGATTTTTTTTGTTGTTGTTATATAGCTTTTTCTAAGACTGCCAGGGATTTCCACCCCCAGTTAGTGCTAATGAAATGGTGAAACAGTGTGCACAGTTTTGGAAGATGAAATCAAGCCTAGTTTCTGAGTAATTTGTAGATTTTGTTATCAACCCTGCAAAAACTTTTTTTGTTCCTTTCTCTCTATATCCCTGTTCCCTAATTACAGCAGATTAAAATATGTATCATTTATTTGTGGGGAAGGTTTTACAATTTTTATTTCTAAATAAATATTTTTTTTATTCGTGTAGCTTTCTAGAGTAACTTCTAGAAAGCTACAAGGATTAGAAAGTTATTCAAATTAATTAATAACTTGTGAGCAAATTCTTAAAAGAAAATTACTTTTCATTCTTAAAAGTTGTGTGCAATATAGTCCTTTTGTATTTTTACAGTTAGAGAAGGATGGTTTTAGATATGCACCTGTGGGACCCTAATTGGAAACAGGAGTGTAAGTGTGCACCTGCTGTAGACACAACCCTGGGTGAGAGTGTTCTTTCTCCATAGGTCTCAGCCACTTTTGCAGCCAGTCTGGTTAGCAGCCCAGCCATTGGAGCATACCTTTCTGCCAGTTATGGAGACAGCCTTGTTGTGCTGGTAGCCACAGTGGTAGCTCTTCTAGACATCTGCTTCATCTTATTGGCTGTTCCAGAATCTTTGCCAGAGAAAATGAAACCTCTCTCCTGGGGAGCCCGGATTTCTTGGAAACAAGCAGACCCTTTTGCGGTAAATAAAAACATGAAAACACTTACTTTCCTGAATATCTTTCTAAACCATGCAAATAAAAGTGAATTTCTGCAGATTCAAGCATCCTAGCATTTGCTGGTTTATTTTTTTCTCTAGTAAAAATAGAAAAAACTTAATTGAAAATAAGGGACAGAGGTGAACGGTACACCAAAGAATATATAAAATTGATAATTCTTAAGAGTCGGACATGACTGAGTGACTGAACTGAAGTATGTAGTTACCATGAGAGACAAGAGATGCGCTTTTGGTGCACCTTTTGGTCTATTCAGACATCCTGTGTAGAAAAGGATGTAAGGATTATTGGGCAAAGGTATAGTATTGAAAAAGTTGTTACTAGTCAGAGAATCTTGTCACTTACCCCATGCCTGGAGCACATTTATTTTTCTGCCAATTGTGTGGGCAAATTTATTATTAACATTTTAAAGAATAAATTTATGTGTAATGAAAACCCTGTAATGTTTGTGGCTTTAAAGGAGTTGTATTATGAGTGAAAAGAGATGAGATTTTATTAAAAGGTTCTGTAGCAGTGTGGTTTTTTTAGTTTTTCAGAGTCTGTTCATAGTATGTTCAGGGTTTGTTTCAGTATGTGAACCAGTATTGTTAACAAAGATGAGCAAAAATGTTTTTTTAAAAAAGAGAAAAGACTGTAATATTTGAAATATATACCTCTGAAATTAGGACTAGTAATGTCCTTAGAGAGGTGGTAATAGATTTAATGTTAAGGCTCACTTCCTTTTTTAATCCATTCATCTTTTGTTATCCACCTTAAGAAATGAAAAAACAGTGAAGCTAATATCCCAGAATATCAGTGACATCAGTATCTATTTGCTTTTTATGTTTCTGTTTCTGCTTATTTCTAGTCACTGAAGAAAGTTGGAAAAGATTCTACCATTTTGCTAATCTGCATCACTGTTTTTCTTTCATACCTTCCTGAAGCTGGACAGTATTCAAGTTTTTTTCTCTATCTCAGGCAGGTGAGTAAGGAATGCCAGAAAATCAGAGATTGGGATCTGTCTTAAAGTGTTTCATGGAAAAACCCCAGGTAGCTCAGCTGGTAAGAATCCACCTACTATTCAGGAGACCTCGGTTCAATTCCTGGGTTGGGAAGATCCCCTGAGGAGGGCCTGGAAACCCACTCCAGTATTTGTGCATAGAGAATCCCCATGGACAGAGGAGCCTGGTGGACTACAGTCCATGGAGTCGCAAAGAGTCGGACATGACTGAGCAGCTAAGCACACAGCGTTGTAAGAGGAAAAAATGTGTTGACTTACTTCTAGTTGTAAATGTAGGTGCTGACATATAATTAGTAGTCAGGAGACCTCTAGTCCAATAATTTTTTAAAATAAAATGTTTACTGTGGGAAAAATTTCCTTGAAAATTATGAGAATTACACAGAAAGAATTAGTAGAAACAGAATTTATTAAATCTTTAATAATACTCATTAAATTTCAGAGAGGTAAAATTTGTTTCAGAAGAACCATGACCCCTGGGTCTAATCGATCACATTCAGTTTGCTTAGCCATCTACAGTAGGCCACTATAGGGACTTTCCTTGCAGTCCAGTGGTTAAGATTCCATGCTTCCAATGCAGATGAGGTAGGTTCAGTCCCTGGTTGGGGAAGTGAGATCCTACATGTTGCAAACCACCCCCACCTGCCCCCAACACACACACTCCCCACTAAAAACAAAAACACACCACTGTGGACTTCAAGGTAGGTCACAAATAATGACCAAAGTAATCTTTTCTGTCTTCTGATTTTTCTCCCTTTAAAAGTTTGTGCTTCACATTTTCCCCCAAAAGGCAGTTGACTTAAGGCAATTAAAAAAAGTTTGCTTTTCCAACTGCTGTCTTAGGTCTCTGAGGTTGCTGAGGTCTGAACTGCCTTTCATTGCAATCCTGCCTTGGTCTTTCACTGATTTCACTGGAAGTCCTTCTCCTAATGGTTTACTCCACTTGGTCAGAGCAAGCCTCCCCCTAAGATAAATTCCTCTATTTTTAGAGATATTTCAAATAAAATTTGTTAAGTTTGCCACTCATAGTTTTCCTGAGAGTGTGAGACTATATGGTAGCACATTTAAGTAAAGCTTTTTTTTCAAGCAGTTCTTTTTTTTTTTTTTTAAACTTTACATAATTGTATTAGTTGTGCCAAATATCAAAATGAATCCGCCACAGGTATACATGTGTTCCCCATCCTGAACCCACCTCCCTCCTCCCTCCCCATACCATCCCTCTGGGTCGTCCCAGTGCACTAGCCCCAAGCATCCAGTATCGTGCATCAAACCTGGACTGGCAACTCGTTTCATACATGATATTATACATGTTTCAATGCCATTCTCCCAAATCTTCCCGCCCTCTCCCTCTCCAACAGAGTCCATAAGACTGATCTATACATCAGTGTCTCTTTTGCTGTCTCGTACACAGGGTTATTGTTACCATCTTTCTAAATTCCATATATGTGCATTAGTATACTGTATTGGTGTTTTTCTTTCTGGCTTATTTCACTCTGTATAATAGGCTCCAGTTTCATCCACCTCATTAGAACTGATTCAAATGTATTCTTTTTAATGGCTGAGTAATTTAATGGCTGAGTATATGGTACATATACTCCATTGTGTATATGTACCATAGCTTTCTTATCCATTCATCTGCTGATGGACATCTAGGTTGCGTCCATGTCCTGGCTATTATAAACAGTGCTGCGATGAACAGTGGGGTACACGTGTCTGTCCCTTCTGGTTTCCTCAGTGTGTATGCCCAGCAGTGGGATTGCTGAATCATAAGGCAGTTCTATTTCCAGTTTTTTAAGGAATCTCCACGCTGTTCTCCATAGTGGCTGTACTAGTTTGCATTCCCCTCTTTTTTTGTTTTACTCATTTATGGTTGGAGGATGCTGGAGATTTAGAGGGAAAAGTAGTGAGATACTGTGTTTAGTGTGTGTGTGTGTGTGTGTGTGTGTGTGTGTACTTGCTCAGTCAGTCTGTTGTATCCAACTTTTTGTGGCCCCATGGACTGTAACCTGCCAGGCTCTCTGCCCATGGAATTTTCCAGGCAAGAATACTGGAGTGGGGTTTTTCCTAACTCCAGGGAATCTTCCTGATCCAAGGATCAAACCCATGTGTCTTGCATCTCCCACACTGGCAGATGGATTCTTTACTATTGGCGCCCCCTGGGAAGCCCAGGTGTTAAATGTAGAAAATTACACATGCATCTCTAAATGTACATTTAATGTGGAAAATAATGTACGAAAAATGGGAGCCCAAGGAAGAAAGTAAAAAAAAGTCTCCTTTCTTCACATGTATAGTTAACAACAGTGACTATTTTCTTCTATATCCATTTTTCCTATACATATGCTCATATCACCGTCAACAACAACAGTTACAACAAATCAGAATAAGTCTATTATTCTGTATTTATGCTCGCTTTTTAGAGCTCACATATAATTAACACACACATATATTTTTAGTTTAAATTGTGTTTACTTATAAATCATCTATTTTATAAGAAAATATAATATCTGGTATATATTTAGTATCCAGTATATGTTTAAAACTTTATTCAACAATAAAAAGACATATAACAACTAAAAAAGTAGGCAAAAGATTTTGAATACATATTTCTTCAAGGAAAATATACAAATGGCCAATAAGCACATAAGAGGATGGCTAACATCATTACCCATCAAGGAAATCAAACACACCCACTAAGAAAGTTGTAATAAAAAGGAAACAACAATGACCTAGGATGGAGAAATGGCAACCCTCATACATGCTGGTGGGAATGTAAAATGGGGTAGCCACTGTGGAAAAGAGCCTGGTGGTTCCTCAGAGTGTCCAGCATAGGGTTCCCAGCAAATCTGTTTCTAGGTATATAGCAAAGAGAATTGAAAACACCTATCTGTACAAAAACTCTTAACACAAATTATTATTCATATAGCCAAAAAGTAGAAACAAAGTAGAAATAGCCTATCTGCCTATTAACTGATGAAATGGATCAACAAACATGATACATCTGTACAATGCAATGTACAGATTTTTTTTTGGCAATAAAGAGCAATGAAGCACTGATACATGCTACAACATGGGTGAACTTTGACAACGTTATACTAAGTGAAAGAACCCAGAATCATATATAGTGTGATTCCATTTGTATGAAATGCTCTGAATAAATACAGAGAGACAGGAAGTAGATTACTGACTGGGTGGTGGGGTAGGTTGTGGGAATGGGACTCCTAATGGGGTACCATGTTTCTTTGAAGAGTGATGAGACCTTCTAAAATGATCATGGTAATAATTACCCAACTCTGTATCAATACTGTACTGTGCTTAGTTGCTCAGTTGTGTCTGACTCTTTGGTACCCCATGGACTGTAGCCCACCAGGCTCCTCTGTCCATGGGGATTCTCCAGGCAAGAATACTGGAGTGGGTTGCCGTGCTGTCCTCCGGGAGTTCTTCCCAACCCAGGGATCGAACCCAGGTCTCCCACATTGCAGGCAGATTCTTTACCATATAAGCCACCAAGGAAACCCATATCAATACTAAAACCATTGAATTGTGCACTTGTAATGGGTGGATTGTATGGTATTTTTAATTCTACCTCAATAAAGCTATTTTAGAAATATATTTATTGGGGGAATAAGGGAGGGTGGGCTAGGTTTTGGGGGTTAGTAGATACAAACTTTTACATATAGAATGAATGGACAACAAAGTCCATAGCACAGTGTATATGGCACACTGTATATTCAGGGAAAAGAATATAAGAAAGAATGTATAGTATGTATAACTGAGTCACTTTGCTATATAGCACAAGTTAAAACAACATTGTAAATCAACTGTACTTCAATTAAAAAATACATATATGGGCTTCCCTGGTGGCTCAACAGTAAGGACTCTGTCTGCAGTGCAGGAGACGTGGGTTCTATCCTGAGTTGGGAAGATCCCCTACAGAAGGAAATGGCAACCCACTCTGGTATTCTTGCCTGAGAAGTCCCATGGACAGAGGAGCCTGGTAAGCTACAGTCCATGGGGTTGCAAAAGTCAACATGACTTAGCAACTACACCACCACCACCATAGATTCCAATTTTTTTAATTGCATTCGATTGGAGAGTGATAGAATAGTGTTAATGTCAGCAGCACTGGTTTGGGAACCAGAAGTTCTGGCTCTCTTTCATTAGCTAATTGTGTGATTTGAAGCAAGATAATCATTTATGAAGTGTGAAGATTATTTACAATAATTTTTAAAGTTTTTCTGGATTTTATAGTTTCAATAGATGGCAAACTAGCTTTAAAAACTTGATGTTTAAAACTTAAAAGTTTCAGGCATTTCATAGCTGCTCTTAAGATTAAGAGGCTTAGAAATCATTGCTAGCTAATTTTGGCTGCTCATTGGAATAACCATGGGAGCTTTTTAAAGCATACCTGTGTCTGGGCCCAGAGAGTCTGATTTAATTGATATCAAGTGAGTTCCAGCATCTCTTTTCTCCCTTCTCCCTTTCTCGGTTGCCCACATGATTTTAATATGCAGCCAAAGTTGAGAGCCACTTAACTCTCCAAGTGAACATATTCTATGTTGACAGCATCAAAAATCAAATTTTTCTTTTCTTCATTTTTTTCCCTAGTAGTGGATAATGTTACATAGCTCTTGGTGGATTGTAGAGGGGAAAGCATATGAAAACAGTAGGGAGACCTGTAATAGAAAATATTGTGCTAGTAGTTAATCTTAGTTATATTAAATTGTGCCTGCTTACGGTGATTTCTCATGACAGATTTAGCTATAAATTGTTGGTTAAATAGATTTAGCTTTGAGCACTGCCTAAATTTCCATTGTCAAGTTTTCATGAACTTTCCTCAACTATTTTATTCTATAGCTTTAATGGAACATAACATTTCTTATTATTTATATAATGTCTATATTGCAAAATGTGTTCATTTTCACAGGTCATAGGATTTGGATCTGTTAAAATTGCAGCTTTCATAGCTATGGTAGGAATTCTGTCTATTGTGGCTCAGGTGAGTGTTATTTTACCCATCCACCCCACTTTTTTTTTTTTTTTTTAACATTTTTAATCTGAAATAACTATAGATTCACAGGAAGCTGCAAAGAAATATTCATGAAAATCTCTTGCACCCCTACATCAGTTCCACTCCTTCCCTGCTATGGTAGCATGTTATATAGCTATGAGCAATATCATACCCACTGTATCCACTAATGTGGATACAGATCATAGAATTATTCTCTTTTTAATAAAATCTAGAGGTTGTGATATAGGAGGAATTTAATATAAATTTTTAAAAATTAATTTTTTAATTGAAGGATAATTGCTTTACAGAATTTTATTGCTTTCTGTCAAACATCAAAATGAATCAGCCATAGGTATACATATGTTCCCTCCCTCTTAAACCTCACTCCCATCTCCCTCTCCATCCCACCCCTCTAGTTGATGCAGAGACCCTGTTTGATTTCCCTGAGACATACAGCAAATTCCCATTGGCTATCTATGTTACATATGGTAATGTAAGTTTCCATGTTACTCTCTCCCTACATCTCACCCTCTACAGCCCTTTCCCTGTGTCCATAAGTCTATTCTCTATGTCTGTTTCTTCTTCGCTGCCCTCTAAATAAATTCTTTGGTACCATCTTTCTAGATTCTATATATGTGCACTAGTGTACAATATTTATCTTTCTCATTCTGACTTACCTCACTCTGTATAATAGGCTCTAGGTTCATCCATCTCATTAGAACTGACTCAAATTCCTTTTTGTGGCTGCATAATATTTCATTATGTTGTGTACCATAACTTCTTTATCCATTCCTTTGTCGATGAACATCTAGGTTGTTTCCAGTTCTGGGGTACAGTCTGATTCTCATTCCATTTAGGCTGCCACAGATCAGCTGCTTCACTCTCAGCCTTAAGTGTTTCTCCTCTGACCCAGCCAATTGCCCTGATGTGGGGATCGGATCCCTGCTTCAGTTCCCAACCTGCCGAGGGCAGGTCCGGTCCTACTAACACTCCTGTTTTTCCCCCTAGTTCCTTCATCCTACTGAGTTTTGTGTGGTTCTATATATTCTTTTCCATTGGTCAGGTACGCCTGTCTGCTCTCAGTTTGTGTTCTGCAAGTACTTCTGTGTCTGAAGGTATATTCCTGATGTATCTGTGGAGAGAGATGCACTCCACATTCACCTACTCCTCCACCATCTCGTTCCTTTTAGAATTTAATATAAATTTTTAGTGCTTTGTAGAATATGTGTGGTTACCCCTAATGCATAGGTTTGGCACATAAAAATTTGCTTTTACAGCCACCAACCACAGTCTTTCTCCACTATTCTGAAATTAACCAGAAGAATGTTTCAATATTATTTTAATACTGAAAAAAAGTGAAAGGGAAAAACAAGTGAAAATTTGTAAATATTATAATTTTTGCTATCCACAAAACTGAAGAAATATGGTAAGTCATTACATTAGGATTGTATGTAGTTACTTCATGGCAATTAGAGGGGGAAAAAGTGGGAGTAGAGATTTCCTCTTCGTGGGCTCTAAAATCACTGCAGATGGTGGCTGCAGCCATGAAATCAGAAGACGTTTGCTTCTTGGCAGGAAAGCGGTGACAAACCTAGACAGTGTGTTGAAAAGCAGAGACATCACCCTGCTGGCAAAGGTCCGTAATAGTCAAGGCTATGATCTTCCCAGTGATCACACACAGTTGTGAGAGCTAGACCATAAAGAAGACAGAGCACCAAATAACTGATGCCTTCGAACTGTGGTGCTGGAAAAGACTCCTGAGACTCCCTTGGACAGCAAGGAAATCAAACTAGTCAATCTTAAGGGAAATCAACCCTGAATCCTCTTTGGAAGGACTGGTGCTGAAGCTGAAACTCCAGCATTTGGTTATCTGATGTGCACAGTGGTTATCTGATGTGCACAGCAGACTCATTGGAAAAAACCCCTCATGCTGGGAAAGATTGAGGGCAGAAGTAAAAAAGGGCATCAGAGGATGGATGGCTGGATGGCATCACCAATGCAATGGACATGAACTTGGGTAAATTTCAGGAGATGATGAGGGACAGGGAGGCTGGTGTTTTGCAGTCCATGAGCTTGCAGAGTTTGACATGACTAGGCAACTGAACAACAACAATTAAACGTTTCCCCATCTTTATATATCAGATCAGATCAGTCGCTCAGTTGTGTCCGACTCTTTACGACCCCATGAATCGCAGCACACCAGGCCTCCCTGTCCATCACCAACTCCCAGAGTTCACTCAGACTCAGGTCCATCGAGTCAGTGATGCCATCCAGCCATCTCAACTTCTGTCGTCCCCTTCTCTTGCCCCAATCCCTCCCAGCATCAGAGTCTTTTCCAATGAGTCAACTCTGTGCATTAGGTGGCCAAAGTACTGGAGTTTCAGCTTCAGCATCATTCCTTCCAAAAAAATCCCAGGGTTGATCTCCTTCAGAATGGACTGGTTTGATCTCCTTGCAGTCCAAGGGACTCTCAAGAGTCTTCTCCAACACCACAGTTCAAAAGCATCAATTCTTTGGCGCTCAGCCTTCTTCACAGTCCAACTCTCACATCCATACATGACCACAGGAAAAACCATAGCCTTGACTAGACGAACCTTTTTTGGCAAAGTAATATCTCTGCTTTTGAATATGCTATCTAGGTTGGTCATAACTTTCCTTCCAAGGAGTAAGCGTCTTTTAATTTCATGGCTGCAGTCACCATCTGCAGTGATTTTGGAGCCCAAAAAAATAAAGTCTGACACTGTTTTCAGTGTTTCCCCATCTATTTGCCATGAAGTGATGGGACCAGATGCCATGATCTTTGTTTTCTGAATGTTGAGCTTTAAGCCAACTTTTTCCCTCTCCACTTTCACTTTCATCAAGAGGCTTTTTAGTTCCTCTTCACTTTCTGCCATAAGGGTGGTGTCATCTGCATATCTGAGGTTATTGATATTTCTCCCAGCAATCTTGATTCCAGCTTGTGTTTCTTCCAGTCCAGCATTTCTCATGATGTAGTCTGCGTATAAGTTAAATAAACAGGGTAACAATATACAGCCTTGGCGTACTCCTTTTCCTATTTGGAACCAGTCTGTTGTTCGATGTCCAGTTCTAACTGTTGCTTCTTGACCTGCATACAAATTTCTCAAGAGGCAGATCAAGTGGTCTGGTATTCCTATCTCTTTCAGAATTTTCCACAGTTTATTGTGATCCACACAGTCAAAGGCTTTGGCATAGTCAATAAAATAGAAATAGATGTTTTTCTGAAACTCTCTTGCTTTTTCAATGATCCAGCGGATATTGGCAATTTGATCTCTGTTTCCTCTGCCTTTTCTAAAACCAGCTTGAACATCTGGAAGTTCACGGTTTACGTATTGCTGAAACCTAGCTTAGAGAATTTTGAGCATTACTTTACTAGCGTATGAGATGAGTGCAATTGTGTGGTAGTTTGAGCATTCTTTGGCATTGCCTTTCTTTGGGATTGGAATGAAAACTGACCTTTTCCAGTGCTGTGGCCACTGCTGAGTGTTCCAAATTTGCTGGTATATTGAGTGCAGCACTTTCACAGCATCATGTTTCAGGATTTGGAATAGCTCCACTGGAATTCCATCAGCTCCACTAGCTTTGTTCGTAGTGATGCTTTCTAAGGCCCACTTGACTTCACATTCCAGGATGTCTGGCTCTAGGTCAGTGATCACCCCATTGTGATTATCTGGGTCGTGAAGCTCTTTTTTGTACAGTTCTTCTGTGTATTCTTGCCATCTCTTCTTAATATCTTCTGCTTCTGTTAGGTCCATACCATTTCTGTCCTTTATCAAGCCCATCTTTATAAATACAGAACCACAAAAAGCAGGGCATATGTGTTTTGAGTTAATTCACTGCTATGCTTAGGTACATTCACTATATTGTATGGGACTGCAGAGAGGCTGTTTTCCTGAAATAGCTATGTTGTTGAGTTGCTAAGTCATCTCCAACTTTTTATGACCCTGTGGTCTGTAGTATGCAAGCTCTTCTGTCCTCCACTATTGCCCAGAGCTTGATCAAATTCATGTCCATTGAGTCAGTGATGCTATCTAATCATCTCATCCTCTGCAGCCCCCTTTTCCTTTTGCCTTCAATCTTCCCAGCATCTGGATCTTTTCCAGTGAATTGGCTCTTACCATCAGGTACCCAAACTATTGAGCTTCAACCTCAGCATTTGTCCTTCCAATGAGTATCCAGGGTTGATTTCCTTTAGGAATGACTGGTTTGATCTCCTTGTAGTCCAAGAGACTCTGAAGAGTTTTCTCCAGCACCAAATTTGAAAGCATCGATTCTTCAGTGCCCAGCCTTCTTTATGACACAGCTTACAACCGTATATGACTACAGAAAAACCATAGCATTGACTATACGGACCTTTTTCAGCAAAGTGATGTCTCTGCTTTTTAATATGCTGTCTAGGGTTGTCATAGCTTTCCTTCCAAGGAGCAAGTGTGTTTTAATTTCATGGCTACAGTCACTGTCCGCAGTGATTTTGGAGCCCAAGAAAATAAAATCTGTCACTGTTTCCACTTTTTCCCCTTTTATTTGCTGTGAAGTGATGGGATTGGATGGCTTGATCTTAGTTTTTTTAATCTTGAGTTTCAAGCCAACTTTTTCACTCTTATCAACAGGTTCTTTAGTCCCTCTTTGCTTTCCTACCATTAGAGTGGTGTCATCTGAGGTTGTTGCTCTTTCTCTTAGCAGTCTTGATTCCATCTTGTGATTCATCAAGCTCAGCATTTCTCATGATATACTTGGCATATAAATTAAATGAGCAGGGTGACAATATACAGCCTTCACGTACTTCTTTCCCGATTTGGAACCCATCAGTTGTTCCATGTCCGATTCTTACTTTGCTTCTTGACTTACATACAGGTTTCTTGGGAGACAGGTAAGGTGATCTGGTATTCCCATCTCTTTAAGAATTTTCCACAGTTTGCTGTTTTCCACACAATCAAAGGCTTTAGAATAGTCAGTGAAGCAGAAGTAAATGTTTTTCTGGAAGTCCCTTGCTTTCTCTATGATCCATGGACTATTGGCAATTTGATCTCTCATTCCTCTGCCTTTTCTGATCCCAGCTTGAACATCTGGAAGTTCTTGATTCATGTACTGCTGAAGCCTTGCTTGAAGGATTTTAAGCATAATCTTGCACGCATGTGAAATGAGTGCAGTTGTATGGTAGTTTGAACATCATTTGACATTGCCCTTCTTTGGGATTGGAATGAAAACTGACCTTTTCTAGTCCTGTGGCCACTGTTCAGTTTTCCAAATTTGCTGATTTACTGAAACAATGACTTTTTATCTCTCCTTGCTATTTTCTGCATTCAGTTGGGTATATCTCTCCCTTTCTCCCTTTCCTTTCACTTCTCTCCTTTCCTCAGCTATTTGTAAAGCCTTCTCAGACAATCACTTTGCCTTCTTGCATTTCTTTTTCTTTTGAGATGGTTTTGGTCATTGACTCCTGTACAGTGTTACAAACCTCCATCCATAGTTCTGTAGTTACTCTATCAGATCTATTGAGTCTGTTCATCATCTTCATTGTATAATCATAAGGGATTTGATTTAGATCTTATCTGAATGGCTCAGTGGTTTTCTCTACTTTCTTCAGTTTAAGCCTGAATTTTATGATGATGAGATGATGATCTGAGCCACAGTCAGCTCCAGGTCTTGTTTTTGCTGAGTGTATAAAGCTTCTCCATCTTTGGCTACAAAGAATATAATCAACCTGACTTCAGTATTGACTATTTGGTGAAATCCATGTGTAGAGCCATCCCTTATATTGTTGGAAGAGGGTGTTTGCTATGACCAGTGCATTCTTTTGGCAAAAGTCGGTTAGCTTTGGCCCTGCTTCCTTTTGTACTCCAAGGCCAAACTTGCCTGTTACTCCAGATATCTCTTGACTTCCTACTTTTGCATTCCACTCCCCTATAATGAAAAGGACATCTTTTTTGGTGTTAGTTCTAGAAGGTCTTGTAAGTCTTCAGAGAACTATTTGACTTCAGTTTCTTCAGCATTAGTGGTTGGAGCATAGACTTGGATTACTGTGATGTTGGAATGGTTTGCTTTGAAAATGAACTGAGATCATTTTATTGTTTTTATGATTGCACCCAAGTACTGTGTCTTGGACTCATTTGTTGACTATAAGGGCTACCCCATTTCTTCTAAGGAATTCTTGCCCACAGTAGTAGATATAATGGTCATCTGAATTAAATTCACCCGTTCCAGTCCATTTTAGTTTACTGATTCCTAAAATGTTGACGTTCACTCTTCCATCTTGTGCTTAACTACGTCCAACTTGATTCATAAACATAACATTTCAGGTTCCTATGCAGTATTGTTCTTTATAGCATCAGACTTTTCTTTGATCACCAGATACATCCACAGCTAAGTGTCATCCCTGTTTTGTCCAACCCACGTAATCCTTTCTGCAGCTATTCATAATTGCCCTCTGATCTTCCCCAGTAGCATATTGCATTCCTTCTGACTTGGGGGGCTCATCTTCTGGTGTCTTATCTTTTTGCCTTTTCATGCTGCTCATGAGGTTCTCCAGGCAAGAACACTGAAGGAGTTTGCCATTCCCTCCTCCAGTGGACCACATTCTCTCAGAACTCTTCACTATGACCTGTCCATGATGGAGGGCCCTGCAGGGCATGGCTCATAGCTTCATTGAGTTATGCAAGCCCCTTCACCACAAGGCTGGGATCTTTGAAGGGGCTATATCCTGTTTTATAGCATGGTAGACCATGTGGAACACTCTTCTGTGATAAGTCTTATCTGGAAGAGAAATGAGAACGCCACAAATACCTCATAGGAATACATTCAGGTAAACACCTTTTACTTTTTAACTATATCAGTCAGTGTAAATTATGTTAAACTTTCAAGTTGCTTATGATTTTTTTTTTTTATATTAACTCTGGTTAATTAGCCCAGATTCATCTTTTATCTTATCCCCTTTCAGTCTGTCTCACCTACTTTTTTAGCAGAGTGGTGGCTCAGAGAGTAAAGAATCTGCCTGCAGTGTGGGAGACCCGAGTTCAATTTCTGGGTTAGGAAAGTCCCCTGGAGAAGAGAATGACAACTCACTCTGGTATTCTTACCTAAAGAATTCCATGGATAGAAGAGGCTGGCATTCTGTAGTCCATGGGGTTGCAAAGACTCGGAGACGACTGAGTGACTAATGCATTTTATATTTGTTAAAATCATGTTTGTATCAATCCAACTTTGTGAAACTGTTAACTCCCACCAACTGGACTACAAGGAGGTCAAAGCAGTCAATCCTAAAGGAAATCAACCCTGAATATTCACTGGAAGGAGTGAAGCTGAAGCTTTAATACTTTGGCCACCTGATAACAAAGAGCCAACTCATTATAAAAGACCCTGATACATTGAAGGGAAACATTGAAGGCAGGAGGAGAATGGAGCAACAGAGGATGAGATGGTTCAATGGCATCAATGACTCAATGGACATGAGTTTGAGCAAACTCTGGGATATAGTGGAGGACAGTGCAGCCTGATGTGCTGCAGTCCATGGGGTCGAAGAGTTAGTGACTGAAGAGCAACAAGCAACACATAAACAGATTTTTGGGGAGGAGGCTGAAGGCCCTGAGCCCAAGTCAGTTTGGGAAGCCCTTGAAGCTTCACTCCTTTTGGAGCTGCATCAGTACTATATGGTTTCCAAGGTCTCAGGTCAAGTGGGCTGCAATTAGAGGTTCTTGGTCACCATTAATGTGCTTTTCCACAAAGCTTGCATCAGATCTCTGTGTTTATATGATTTCTAATGATTATCCCCTTTGCTTTGCAGACGGTCTTTCTTACTAGCTTGATGAGATCATTAGGGAATAAGAACACTGTTCTCCTTGGTTTGGGCTTCCAGATGTTCCAATTAGCCTGGTATGGTTTTGGATCTCAAGCATGGTAAGTCTCTCCAATAGATTCTCATGACAGATTTATCTTTTAGAGGAGCTTGAATTAGTTGAGTGTTCGTGCAAAAGAAGCAGGAGTTACTTTACTAGCATAGTGTATTCAAAATTTCAAAAACTCTTTAGCCTTAGTTTGAGGAAGGTTACAGCTAGATAATTCCACATTATTCAGACAGATTGCCTTCACCTCAGCAAGCTTCAGTGAGATGTTACTTAACTAAATATATGTATCTCTTTCTCCAACCCTCCAAAAAAAGTTTTATGCCTAATTGTTAAACACATTTGTCAGTTTTTGGTGACAGCACATATAGTCAAAAAGAAAACAAGGAAAAATGACTGATTATGGCAGGATTTACTGCTATAATTAGCTGAGTGACATTGGACAGTGACATAATCTTTATAATATAAAGTATGTGAGTTAGATGAACACTAAGATCTCCTCCAAAAGCTTCTGTACCCAGAGGCAGTTATTACTTTTAACAGTTAGATTCCTGTTAATAGGAAAGCAGGTCAAATTAAGCCCTGTGCAATAAGAAAAAGTAAAAGAAGTGAGTAGTGTTTTGTTGTGTGGCAAGTTTCCTTATGTGCCTATTACCAAATACTTCATATCTTCACTTAAAATGTTTGACTTGGTCCTTATTTTCCAACTGGAAATGAATGACACAGTTTAGAACTTGAAATGCTTTAAGTGGTTAGTGGTAGATTCTTCTTGTTCTTGGAAACCTTAATTTTAGTCCTATGAACTTTGGTTCAACAGCTGATTCTATCAACCTAAAGGGTTTTTCCTTTTAAGTAAGGTTATTCTTGTCATCCCCAAGACAGTCTGGCCAAACAGGTTTTTAGCTCAATTGGCACTGGACTTTGCCCACACTAACGCTTAATACTAACACACACATAAGTTCAAAGGAACATAAGTTCCTTTCATTGAGACAAAGGTCTAAAGGAAGCAGACTTGGAAGTCTGCAAGATGCCATCCTGAACTCCAGGTCTCCATTTTTCTCAGTTGGTTTCACACAACACTTTATTGAGGGTAGGAAACTGAGCAGCCTAAGGGCAGTTTGGAGGCGAGCCTTTGAAAAGTACAAAGAAAAAAGTGGAAAATTGGTGAGGAAAAGTATGGCTTTACAGAAACAAGAAATCCTTTTGAATTTCATTGAGCTTGCATACCAGGAAGAAAAATTTTGACAGGTAAGATAAAGAAATGAAATTTTCCCAGCTCATGAAGTGATCAGTATTAGTATAAACAGTGTGCTGTGTAACGTTCTAGGTTTTTTTAAAAAAAACAATTTTCAAAGAGGAAAAAAAATAAATACAACTTAATGTAAGACAACAGAAAGCATTTTGTGCTTTTGCCGCTTGTACTCTGAACAGCTCTCTCACTGGGGCTGGCCTGCCACCTGACCACAGCCTGACCTGTCATTGCAGGATGATGTGGGCAGCAGGGATTGTGGCCGCCGTGTCCAGCATTACGTTCCCAGCAGTCAGTACCCTCGTCTCTCAGAATGCAGACTCAAATCAGCAAGGTGAGGTCACTGTCCCCCTCACTGTTTCTTTCCCTCAGTGGAAATGTACCTGCCAGAATCATGAGCATCTCTGATGTCTTTCCAGCATAGAAACAGGTTACAGGTGTATGGTCCCTGCTGAACAATCATACCTCTTTACTTTGACAAATAGAAAAATTCTCTTTTCCTTCCTGATTTGATTTTATACTCATATTTTTGAAATCCGGACACAGCAAGTCAGAATACTTAGAAATACAACTATCTAATTTCTCTTTTCAGTTTTGACTCTTCTTTTATGTTACTGCCAGAATTTACTAGACTATACTCATATTTTAACAAATATCTGTTAAATAATTGATAGACTAGCTAATAAAACAATGAGTTCTTTATTTAATCACTGTAATCACTGAAGTTTCTTTAATTTGGAATCACTCAAAGTCCATTATTTACTCAGTTTAGAAAATGATTCTTTGAGCAGATAAATCTGCGTAGTTCTTGATATTTGGATGCAGGGTGAGAGACAAAAATAAGATGACTCTATAGAGTAGCACTGTAAATGTCTAGACTCTTCATCCTTCTTGTGCCTCTGGCTTCCCTATCAGGTACTTCTTACTGCTGAAATTAATTATTTTCCTTCTCCATCACTTAATGGTTTACCTGACTATAGTCAGGAAATAGTGAATTTTAGAAGAAAAAAAAAAATTTATGTCTTAGAGATCTTTAAAAGCTTCAATAAAAAAAGAAACTAGACTGGAAAAGATAGTTTATTGGTTGCACTTACTTTTTCACATTGGAAATTAGCCATTTTATTCATATCTACTTTTGTTTTTTATTTTATTGGTTTTAACAACAGATCCATGCTGGTTATCTATTTTAAATATAGCAGTTATCATTTGAAGACCTCAAATCTGTGTTTTATCCTGTTATGGTCACTTAGCTGACAGCATCCTTGGGAGATGTTGTGGTTGAAGTAAAGGCATGAGCTATCTGAAGGATGGGCATTGCCTGGGCTCTAAGAGACTCTTATCTTGTTTCTCAGAGCATGAATTTGCTTTGGCTTCTTTTATGCTTACATGTATTAATACAGATGTTTCTAAATGTCAACAAATAAACTTATTAGAACACAGTATATTAGGTTGAATTATATTTGACTGTTTTTGACTTACAGAAACATCTATCTCATGATTCAAGCTAATTTTTTACCTGCCACATGAGATACCAGAGATACCTAGAAATTGACACTTCTGGAATTTTTCAGTACAGGTGTACTTGGAGTACAGCTATCACTGTGAGGAACAGAATCTGTCAGAAGGTGCTAGAAGCACACAGATTCAGGACCCCTATGGACTGACACTTGGGCAGTGATCCAAGATGCAAAGGACAGATTTTTATTGTAAAAGCACCATTAAATAAGTAGAAGAGGAAAATCTCAGTCCGTAAAAAAGTAGAAATTGCCTATAAATTGAGACTATTAAAAATTTTCATTTTATCATTCCGTATTTATAGGAAGATCTGTTGTTCAGGGGGGAATTCAGCCTCAAAGGGATTTTAGAAACATCGGTGTCATTTCATATCCTTATATATCTTAGGACAGGTAGTGAGGAGAGTATTATAAGGGTATAGAAAAGGACAAGATTTGTACAATGAATGGATATCAGTATGATGGGTACTCAGTCCAGCTTAATCAGTATTTTATAGTTTGAAAGAAAGGGCTCTTAAGTCTCCAATCTTGAGATGCTTTTCTGAGAAGACTGGCTCCCTTTTCTTTGTTCTGACTTAGGAGTTGCCCAGGGTATCATAACTGGAATAAGAGGACTCTGTAATGGACTGGGGCCAGCCTTGTATGGCTTCATATTCTACATGTTCCATGTGGAACTGACTGAGTTGGAACCAGAATTGATTTCTAACAATGCTGCCCTACAGGTAATTTGGTAATAAGCCTAGTTTTTAACAATTGTATCTGATTAGAGCAAAATCTTGTGACCTTAAATTTGGAAAGTGTTCTTATTTTTATAATATTACTATTGTATTTGACAGTAGTGTGTGTTCATTGCTTCTTGGGACTAGGACGGGATCAGTTCAGTGATAATGTCTTATGTAAAATATTTGTCTTGCCTTTGTTCAGATTCTGTTTTCACCTGCATAATTTCTGTGGTCAGAATGCTGTCCTCTGGTGAAACTGAGGCCAAATAAAAGATGAAATAACCTAAACTTCCAGCTACAAATTGAGCTGAAGTGCTTTTTCTACCTTTTATTTGCTGTTACTTCCCTGCTTCCAATATATGTATAATATAGATTTCTGCACAAAACTGGAATTAATGTTCTTACGTATACAGACTGCATGATCTCTGGTCACAGGGCAAGATTAGAGATAAACAGCTGTGCTTACATATTTGGTTAAGCTGTCGGAAAGCAGTGATTAGTTGCCCTCCATTGTATTCCAGACACCAGGCTTTGTTAGAATTTGCCATGACAGTTAATGAACATTTGCTAATGAGAAGATAACTCACTTTTCAGTGGTGTGGTTTTTATTTTTTTATTTTTTTTGGTTTATCCAGTACTAATTTTAGTTTGAAAGGCTAACCAAATTCTTCATCTTCATTTGTTTCCACACCCCCCCAGGGAGCTGTCATCCCAGGCCCACCATTTTTGTTTGGGGCGTGTATAGTTTTTATGTCTTTCCTGGTTGCTGTATTCATCCCTGAGTACAGTAAAGGTGGAATTCAGAAACACAGCAACAGTATCAGTGGCAGCCTGGCCAACACTCCAGAACGGGGCAGTGATGAGGACATTGAGCCACTACTGCAGGACAGCAGCATCTGGGAGCTTTCTTCCCTCGAAGAGCCTGGGCATCAGTGCACTGAGCTATAAATTCTGCAGAAAGGATTCTGTGGACGCCATCTCTGAGAGCCATGGGGGAGCCACACCACATGGAGACTTCATGGTGCTGGAGCGGAGATACTAGTGGCACCCTTCAGGGCTGAGTTTGAGAAGTAACCACCTCTGTCCCTCTGTCTTCCTCCCCTTCCTCCTCCTGTGCCTCTTACACCATTCTTTTCCTTTTCATTATACATTAGAACTAAATAAGATTTGAAATATACTTTTCTGCAAATAATATGCAACTCTGAAAGTTATCTGGGATCCACATTCAGAAACTCAAAATCTGTGGTAGAAATGATGGCTTTCCTTTAATAATGTCAGTGTAGGAGTGATCATGTCCTTTTCAAAAGGTGCAGGATTGTAGTACAACTGCTGTCTCTGACAAAATTTAAGATAAAAAAATCCCATATTTTCTCCTTTTCTGTTCCTCTGAACTATGTGCATTTATCCCATGACAGTTTGTGAGTGGCTGCTTCAGGAGTCACTCAGTATCAGGGATCTGTTGCCTTTGTTCTAAGGTCAGCAAAAATCTAGTTTTACTCTCCTTTCCTTCTCTACTTCTCATTCTTGGCTAGAATGAAATTCAGCATATATACCTCTGGATAGTAACAATACTGATTAGTATTATTTAATACCTTTACCAGAGGAAGGAAAATTTTTTAATAAATCTAAATCATGAAGAACTAGCAGTTCAGATTCCTGAACCTAATGTCTTGGTTAGATACATGGTGATTTTACAGAAGAAAAACATACATCAAGCATTCTGGTGGCAACATAGAAATTGGAGGGTGCTTGTAAGAAGGCTCTCAACAATGTAAACATTCCTAAGTGCAGATGAGAGTTAGTAACTGGATACCAGTGGAGTTTATATCCAAGTTTAGACTCATGTAATGTTTTGTTACTATTTACTCCCACCCACATATCCTGTGTCCTGCTTTTCACTGTATCACATCCCTACCTTAACTGTTATATGTAGGCATTTGTTTTCAGTCTTCGTTTTCATCTGTTATCTGCCTTTTAAATCTCATAGGAATATGCACAGCAAATCCCTTCCTAAAATATGGGTTTAAGAAGCTCAGTTTCACAAGTGTCTTGCTAATTTTTCAAGATGTTTTATGGACAAAGAAAACTTTACAGATTTATGTGTTTTGCTGCACGAGTAAGTGGAGCATTAACTAGGGCCCATCTTTAACATAGCACTCCTTTGAAAGTTTTATAGGTATGAAATATATGTAGCTATATCATAAGGAGTTTTAATTTTCTTTGATGGGGTGCTGTGTAAATCTTGTATTTATAAATATAATGAAAGTATTGACAGAAAAAATATATATACAACTTTTATAAAGGATTGTGTACTGACCGAATACATTTAAAAGAAAATATATTTTGAAACCTGTTCTGCTATGAACAAAGATAACATATCTTTTTTTACTATGCTGTTGATTTTTAAGTTAAGCTTCCTAATGCATAATAAATTTGCAATGGATACTTTTATGTCTTTTGTATTTCTTTAAAGCAAATGGTACCATTGATCTTTAGGTTCTCCTTTGGGTGACTTTCAGCTAAAATAAGTTTTTAGTCCTTAAGCTAATGCAAAAGATATGTGTCTTTTCAAAATTAGTTTCATTTCACAATCTTCAAAATGAGTTCACAACTTTTTAAAAATCTTTCAAAAAGCAGGGATACAAACAGTTACTTGTACACCTGTGTTTATTAGCAGCATTATTCACAGTAGCCAAAAGGTGGAAGAACTCAGGTGTACATTGTTGGGTGAGTGGATGAAGAAAATATGGTATATACAAAAAAGGAATATTATTTAGCCTTTCAAAGGATTCTAACACATGTTATAACATGGATGAAACTTAATGTTATGCTAAGAGAAATAAGCAGAATGCATACTTTTGTCACAAAAGGACAAAAACTGTATGATTCCACTTATATGAAATATCTAGTCAAATTCACATAGAAAGTAGTGGTTGCCAGGACTTGGGGGAAATGGAAGTGGGAAGTTATTATGTAATGGATAGAGTTTCAGTTTTGGGCTTTCCCTGTGGCTCAGTGGTAAAGAATGTATCTGCAATTCAGGAGATTCAGGAAATATGGGTTTGATCTCTGGGTCGGGAAGATCTGTGGAAGGAAATGGCAACCCACTCCAGTATTCTTGGCTGGAAAATCCCAGGGACAGAGAGGAGCCTTGCGGGCTACAGTCCATGGAGTTGCAAAGATTTGCAATAAAAGTTCTGGAGATGGATGGTGAGGCTGGTTGCACAACAATGTAAATGTACTCAATGCCATTGAACTAACCTAAAAATGGTTAAAATGATCCATTTTATTATTAGGTATATCTTGTCACAATTTTTTTAAAACTTAGGTAGATTTTTTAAATTGAGATAGAAGTCACCATTTTAACCATTCTACAGTGTACAGTTCAGTGACGTTTAGTTCATTCACAAAATTGTGCAACTATTAGCATCAATTCCAGAACATTTCCATCATCCCAAAAGGTAGACCCCATCCCCATTAGCAATCACTACCAATTTCCCCATCCCCATCCCCTGGAAACCAGTAATATACTTTCTGTGTCTGTAGATTTCCCTATTTTGAATGTTTCATATAAATGGAATCATACAGTATGTGACATTTTGTGTCTGGCTTCTTTTATATACCATGTTTTCAAGGTTCATCCATGTTGTATCATGTGTCAAATTTTATTCCTTTTTAAGGGTGAACATTCTATTTTGTGCATATACCAAATGCACAAAATGGAATTTTCCTTTATTCATTTATCAATTGATAATATCATTTGGTATTTGGATGGTTTTCACTTCTAATGTGAATATTAACCCGCTGTGAACATTCTTGTCCATGTTTTTTGGTGAGCATATCCTCTTAGGTATATATCAGGGAGTAGAATTACTAGGTCATTTAGTGGAGAAGGCAATGGCACCCCACTCCAGTAATCTTGCCTGGAAAATCCCATGGATGGAGGAGCCTGGAAGGCAGCAGTCCGTAGGGTCACTGAGGGTCGGACACGACTGAGCGACTTCACTTTCACTTTAGTACTATTTAACCATTTGAGGAACTGACACATCAGCTCCACATTTTACCGTCCTATCTGTAATGTTGGAGAGCTTCATTTCTGTATTTCTTTATCAATACTTGTTAATTTCTGTTTTGTTGCCATTGTTTGTAGACATTCTAGTAGGTTTAGAGCGGTATCTCATGGTTTTGATTTGCATTTCCATAATGACTAATCGTACTGAGCATTTTTTGTGTGTCCTTATTTGCCATTTATATATATATATATATTCTTTTTTTTTTCTTTTAAAGAAATGTCTATTCAAATCCTTTGCCTATTTTTGAATCAGGATGACTGTTCTATTGTTGAGTTGTAAGAGTTCTTTATAAATTCTGGACACAGTTCAGTACAGTTCAGTCTCTTAGTTGTGTCCTACTCTTTGCAACCTCATGAACCACAGCACGCCAGCCCTCCCTATCCATCACCAACTCCCAGAGTCCACCCAAACCCATGTCCATCGAGTCAGTGATGCCATCCAACCATCTCATCCTCTATCGTCCCCTTCTCCTCCTGTCCTCAACCTTTCCCAGCATCCGGGTCTTTTCAAATAAGTCAGCTCTTCACATCAGGTGGCCAAAGTACTGGAATTTCAGCTTCAACATCAGTCCTACCAATGAACACCCAGGACTGATCTACTTTAGGGTAGACTGGTTGGACCTCCTTGTAGTCCAAGGGACTCTTGAGAGTCTTCTCCAACACCACGGTTCAAAAGCATCAATTCTTCAGCACTCAGCTTTCTTTGAGTTGGAGAAAGTCCAACTCTCACATCCATACATGACCACTGGAAAAACCATAGCTTTGACTAGATGGACCTTTATTGGCAAAATAATGTCTCTGCTTTTCAATATGCTGTCTATGTTGGTCATAACTTTCCTTCCAAGGAGTAAGCGTCTTTTAATTTCATGGCTGCAATCACCATCCACAGTGATTTTGGAGCCCAGAAAAATAAAGTCAGCTACTGTTTCCCCATCTATTTGCCATGAAGTGATGGGACCAGATGCCATGATCTTCATTTTTCTGAATGTTGAGCTTTAAGCCAACTTTTTCACTCTCCTCTTTCACTTTCATCAAGAGGCTCTTTAGTTCTTCTTCACTTTCTGCCATAAGGGTGGTGTCATCTGCATATCTGAGGTTATTGATATTTCTCCTGGCAATCTTGATTCCAGCTTGTGCTTCATCCAGTCCAGCGTTTCTCATGATGTACTCTGCATATAAGTTAAATAAGTAGGGTGACAATATACAGCCTTGAGATACTCCTTTTCCTATTTTGAACCAGTCTGTTGTTCCATGTCCAGTTCTAACTGTTGCTTCCTGACCTGCATACAGGTTTCTCAAGAGGCAGGTCAGGTGGTCTGGTATTCCCATCTCTTTCAGAATTTTCCACAATTTATTGTGATCCACACAGTCAAAGGCTTTGGCATAGTCAATAAAGCAGAAATAGGTATTTTTCTGGAACTCTCTTGCTTTTTCCATGATCCAGCAGATGTTGGCAATTTGATCTCTGGTTCCTCTGCCTTTTCTAAAGCCAGCTTGAACATCTGGAAGTTCATGGTTCATGTATTGCTAAAGCCTGGCTTGGAGAATTTTAAGCATTACTTTACTAGCGTGAGATGAGTGCAATTGTGGGGTAGTTTGAGCATTCTTTGGCATTGCCTTTCTTTGGGATTGGAATGAAAACTGACCTTTTCCAGTGCTGTGGCCACTGCTGAGTTTTCCAAATTTGCTGGTACATTGAGTGCAGCACACTTTCACAGCATCATCTTTCAGGATTTGAAATAGCTCAACTGGAATTCCATCACCTCCACTAGCTTTGTTCATAGTGATGCTTCCTAAGGCCCACTTGCCTTCCAGTATGTGTGGCTCTAGGTGAGTGATCACACCATTGTGATTATCTGGGTCGTGAAGATCTTTTTTGTACAGTTCTTCTGTGTATTCTTGCCACCTCTTCTTAATATCTTCTGCTTCTGTTAGGTCCCAACCATTTCTGTCCTTTATTGAGCCCATCTTTGCATGAAAAGTTCCCTTGGTATCTTAATTTTCTTGAAGTGTTCTCTAGTCTTTCCCATTCTATTGTTTTCCTCTAATTCTTTGCATTGATCGCTGAGGAAGGCTTTCTTATCTCTCCTTGCTATTCTTTGGAATTCTGCATTCAAATGGGTATATCTTGCCTTTTCTCCTTTGCTTTTCACTTCCTGTCTTTTCACAGCTATTTGTAAGGCCTCCTTAGACAGCCATTTGCTTTTTTGCATTTCTTTTTCTTGGGGATGATCTTGATTCCTGTCTCCTGCACAATGTCACGAACCTCTGTCCATAGTTCATCAGGCACTCTGTCTATCACATCTAGTCCTTTAAATCTATTTCTTACTTCCACAGTACCCACTGGACACAGTACTCTTGATCAAATGTATAATTTGTGAATTTCTCCCATTGTGTGGGCTCTCTTTTCACTTTCTTGATTGTGTCGATGCACAAAAGTTTTAGTGTTGATAAAGTCCAGTTTATCAGTTTTTTTTTTTCTTTTTGGTGCTTTGTTTGGTGTCCTATTGTTAGGTAGGTATAATAGGGAAAAGGAGTCCAAAATGGCGGTGGCTAAATGACAAGGAAGGTCAAAGGAGGGTCCGAGGACCAGAGTGAAAACTTCAGGCAGAACAAAGAGCACTCCTGGCTAAGCCCAATTTGCATAGGGCGGGCCCAGGTGGAAGAAAAAGCATATAAAAGGAGGAGCCAAAGCGCTTTCTCTCAGACTCTCTCTCCCGAGTGCGTGCGCTCTTTTCTCTCTCTCTCTTTCTCTCTCTCCCTCCCTCCCTCCCTCCCCACGCACTCCCCCACTCTCTTCTCTTTGAGTCTTGGATTCTCATGCTATCTCCTAAATAAAATAGAGCTGTAACACTGATTTGCCTAAGAGCTGTAGCATGGTTTGTCCAAGACCCAAGAGCTGTGACCTGCCGAGGGCTTTAATGTCCGTCACTCCAAATCTTTGTTGTGACGAGACCAAGAACCGAGGAACATACACTTGCGTGACACTATCAAGTCCAAGGTTATGAATTAATATGTTTTCTTCCTCTAAAAGAGTTTTATAGTTTGCATTTTCACATTTAGTTCTTTGGCCTTTCTTGAACTTACTTTTGTGTGTAGTGTGAGGTAAGATTTCAGTGTCATTCTTTTTTGCACATGAGTATTTAGTGACTGAGCATCATTTGTTGAAGAGATTCTTTCCCCACTGAATTGTCTTGGCATCCCGTATTGAAAATTCAGTGAACAATGATGTATGGGTCTATTTTTGCGCTTTCTTGTCTCTTGGTCTATTTTTCTATCCTAATGGCAGTAGCACACAGTTTTGATTACTGTAGCTTTATCATATTGAGTTTTTAGATCAGAATATATGAGTTCTCCAACTTTGTTCTTTTTAAAGGTTTATTGACTAGTCAGTGTCCCTTGAAATTCCTCATGAATTGTAAAACCAGCTTTTCCATTTTAGGGAGGGGAAGGTAGTTGGTATTGAAAGAGTTAATTCTTAAGTAGATTGATAAGAGGTCTGGGGGTCCCCAGGAGGAGAAAAGGACAAACTTCTTTTTCCTACATTCCTTCATGTTAGTCACATGAAACATTTTTTTGTTTAAGCCCAGAGCTAATGATTATACAACAAAAAACAATTCATCTTGCTTAGGGATATGTTTCTCCTTAAACTCTGTACCAATGATTATATAACAACAAGGTGTCTTGCTTGAGGACATGTTTCTCTTAAGAACCTTCTGACTAATCCTGTCATCTTAAATTGTAAATTGTGGGAGTGGGTCTGGTAGGACCTTTACAAACTTGAGACATTCTCTTGGTTTATTGTTAATAACCAACTGAAAAAGTATATAGCTGTCTTGCTAACACTAGTGAGGGGGCATTCTCTGTCCCCCTTCTGATGTCTTATGTCAGAAGCTTTCTACCTTTTTTCACTGTAGTAAAACTTTTGCCACACAAAAGCTCTGAGTGATCAAGCCTGGTCCCTGATCCTGAAGCTAAATCTTTGGAGATCACCACCATAAGCTATCAGTATCTTGCTAAGGATTGAACTGAACTTGTAGATCATTTTGGGGATAGTAAGATAATAATCCTAATAACATTATGCCTTCCTACCCATGAACATGGGGTGTCTTTACATTTAATTTCACTTTTAGACTGTTCATTTCTCATGTATAAAATGCATGTGATTTTTGTGTGTTGATTGTATATCCTGGTTGCATTTATTGGCTCCAGTAGTTTTAGGTTTTGTGTGTGTGTGTATGTGTGTTACTATTAAGAATTTTATGTCTTAAGGATCATGTCATCTCCAAGTAGATAGTTTTCCTTTCCAGTTTGGATGTCTTTTATTTATTTTTCTTGCCTGATTTTCTGACTAGAACTTCCAGTATATCTTTGCTTTCTGTCTTCTTCTTTATCTTAGGAGGAAAGCTTTCAGCTCTTCACCTTTGAGTATATTAGTTACAGATTTTTTAATAGACAACCTTTATCATGTTGTGGGACGTTCCCCTTTGTTTTTTGAGTGGAGTTTTTTTTGTTGTTGTTATTTGTTTAGTTTTGTTTTATCATAAAAGGATGTTGGATTCTGTCAATTTTTTTTTTTCTGCGTTGAGATGATTGTGGTATTTTATTCTTCATTCTATTATTGTAGTGTATTACATTGGTTGGTTTTCATATGTCGATCCACTCTTGAATTACTGGGATAATTCCCACTTGGTCATGTTGCATAATCTTTACTAGGTTGCTGGATACAGTGCACATTTTTTACTTTTTAAAGATTTTTTCATCAATATTCACAAAGAATATTGGACTTTTCTAATGATGTCTTTCCAGCTTTGGTAATGCTGGTTTCATAGAAAATGTTTCCTTCTCTTCTGTTTTTGAAAGAGTTGAAAAGAATTAGTGTTGATACTACTTTAAACATTTGATAGAACACTACAGTATTAGGTTATCCCACACCAGGTATTGGAGAAGGAAATGGCAACCCACTCCAGTGTTCTTGCCTGGAGAATCCCAGGGATGGGGGAGCCTGGTGGGCTGCCGTCTATGGGGTCGCACAGAGTCAGACACGACTGAAGCGACTTAGCAGCAGCAGTAGCAGCACACCAGGTATTTGAACAGAGAATTTAATATAAGGAATAGTTAACTATACTGTTAACTAGGCAACCAAAAGAGTGAAGTGAGAACTCTAAGGCAGTGAGTAGTGGCTCTCAAATTTTGACATGCGTCAAGGTCAGCTGGAGTGCTTGTTAAACACAGATTTCTGCTCACACTATCTGAGTCACTGACTCAGCAGGTTGGATAGTGCTAGGAAATCTGCATTTCTAACCAGTTCCCAAGACGTGTTGATGTTGCTGATTCTGGGACCACAGTCTGAGAACCGTGTATCATGGGAGTAACAACTGTAGTTTATCCAGGATGAGGGAACAAATTAGAATTATTAAAATCTTAGGGAAGGTTCTCCATGTGGTTGGGTCTCAGACGTCTTCAAAGAACAACTGATGATGTTTCTAGGCCTGGAAGTAAGGTGTGTAGTGATGGTGTATGGAGGTGATACAGTGTACCTGGGGTTCTGTCCATGATGGGAAAACTGCAAACTGGATTCAACTGTTGCTATGGGAAGGAACTACCTTTGTCAGGGTAAAGAAATTGTTGGGATGAAGCTATGAGAAATGAGAAGACAGGAGGGAGTCAGTCAGTGTCCCTTCCTCTTCAGTTTGCAGCGTCCTTCTAGCACCCTTCATTGGTAGAGCTAACATATGAGCTGACAAAAACAGAATGGGCATGCCGACTAAAGGGCAAGTTGGAACTGAAAGACAGTAACTGAATCACTGGTTGCTACCACTGGTGTGAGCTCCTGTGTGGCCACCAACAAACTCCATTCTTCTATTTAATGAGATGTAATTCTCTTATTTGCAAGTGATGCATCTGCCCTCTCCACAAAATTAGGAGGCACAAAATCTTAGTAGTGAGTTATCTGTCACTGAACTATGTTGATTACTCCTTAATCCCCAAACAATCATAGTCCCATTTGAAAATTCTTTTAACAAAAGGTATAATTAACCTGCAATAAAACTTGTATAAAATCAGAAGAGAAGAAAATGCTAACTCTGCCTGTACATACACACCAGCAAAAGGAAGGAGATGATAGTCACCTGCCCTGACCTCGGTTCTGTGACTGGTCATGTGGCCTTTGGTTCAGTTCAGTCACTCAGTCATGTCTGACTCCTTGCAGTCCCATGGACTGCAGCACACCAGACTTCCCTGTCCATCACCAATTCCCAGAGCTTGCTCAAACTCATGTCCATCGAGTTGCTGATGCCATCCAACCATCTCATCCTCTGTCATCCCCTTCTCCTCCTGCCTTCAATCTTTCCCAGTATCAGGGACTTTTCCAATGAGTCAGTTCTTTGCATCAGGTGGCCAAAGTATTGGAGCTTCAGCATCAGTCCTTCCAATGAATATTCAGGACTAATTTCCTTTAGGATGGACTGGTTGAATCTTCTTGCAGTCCAAGGGACTCTCAGGAGTCTTCTCCAACACCACAGTTCAAAAGCATCAGTTCTTCAGTGCTCAGCTTTCTTTATAGTCCAACTCTCACATCCATACATGACTACTGGAAAAACCATAGCTTTGACTAGACGGACGTTTGTTGGCAAAGTAATCTCGCTGCTTTTTTATTTTTTTATTTTTTTTTATTTTTTTTTTTTTTTACCTTACAATATTGTATTGGTTTTGCCATACGTCAACATGCATCCGCCACGGGTGTACACGTGTTCCCCATCCTGAACCCCGCTCCCACCTCCCTACCCATACCATCCCTCTGGGTCATCTCAGTGCACCAGCCCCAAGCCTCCTGTATCCTGCATCAAACCTGGACTGGCAATTCGTTTCTTATATGATATTATACTAATATGCTGTCTAGGTTAGTCGTAGCTTTTCTTCCAAGGAGCAAGCGTCTTAATTTCATGGCTGCTGTCACCATCTGCAGTAATTTTGGAGCCCAAGAAAATGAAGTCTGTCACTGTTTCCATTGTTTCCCTATCTATTTGCCATGAAGTGATGGAACCAGATGCCATGATCTTTGTTTTTTGAATGTTATGTTTTAAGTCAACTTTTTCACTGTCCTCTTTCACCTTCATCAAGAGGCTTTTTTGTTCCTCTTCGCTTTCTGCCGTAAGAGTGGTGTCATCTGCATACCTGAGGTTATTGATATTTCTCCCAGCAATCTTGATTCCAGCTTGTGCTCCATCCAGCCTGGCATTTTGCTGATGTACTCTGCATATAAGTTAATTAAGCAAGGTGACAATATACAGCCTCAATGTGCTCCTTTCCCAATTTTGAACCAGTCCCTTGTTCCATGTCCAGTTCTAACTGTTGCTTCTTGACCTGCATACGGATTTCTCAGGAGGCAGGTAAGATGGTCTGGTATTCCCACCTCTTTCAGAATTTTCCACAGTTTGTTGTGATCCACACAGTCAAAGGTTTTGGCATAGCCAATGATACAGAAGTAGATGTTTTTCTAGAATTGGCTAATATTTAAAACTTCTGCTTCTACCCATTCCATTTCCTTGACCTTCTATAGAACTTCAGCTTGTTGGGGTTTTCTGACAGATAACCAAGATCTAAATTACTAACGGATCTGCACCCTCAGTAGTTATACCACCATCATCATCATTATCATTGGTACCTGTAATTTTTCAGTAATCTTGCTACTAAGAATGGAGTACTAAGAACTATCTCAGAGAATCCCCTCACTCGCAGCACAACCCCTTTGTCTCCTGCCTCAGTGGCATGAGGAGGCCAAGTAGGAGTCTCATCTCCCAGTGCAGTGGAACCATAGATGTTTCACCTCATAGCAGCATTACCCACTTCTCTCCGACTGGCATCTCTCAGAATTGCAAAGAGGGTTAACTAAAAAGCCTCTTGATGAAAGCGAAAGAGGAGAGTGAAAAAGTTGGCTTAAAGCTCAACATTAAGAAAACTAAGATCATGCAATCCAGTCCCATCACTTCATGGCAAATAGATGGGGAAACAGTGGAAACAGTGTCAGACTTTAATTTTGGGGCCTCCAAAATCACTGCAGATGGTGACTGCAGCCATGAAATTAAAAGATGCTTACTCCTTGGAAGAAAAGTTATGACCAACCTAGAGAGCATATTGAAAAGCAGAGACATTACTTTGCCAACAAAGGTCCGTGTAGTCAAGTCTATGGTTTTTCCAGTGGTCATGTATGGATGCGAGAGTTGGACTGTGAAGAAAGCTGAGCACCGAAGAACTGATGCTTTTGAACTGTGGTGTTGGAAAAGACTCTTGAGAGTCCCTTGGACTGCAAGGAGATCCAACCAGTCCATTCTGAAGGAGATCAGTCCTGGGATTTCTTTGGAAGGAATGATGCTGAAGCTGAAACTCCAGTACTTTGGCCACCTCATGCGAGGAGTTGACTCATTGGAAAAGACTCTGATGCTGGGAGGGATTGGGGGCAGGAGGAGAAGGGGACGACAGAGGATGAGATGGCTGGATGGCATCACTGACTCGATGGACGTGAGTTTGGGTGAACTCTGGGAGTTGGTGATGGACAGGGAGGCCTGGCGTGCTGTGATTTCATGGGGTCACAAAGAGTCGGACACGACTGAGCGTCTGAACTGAACTGAACTGTGATGGAAAGAGAAGCCCCTTCACTTCCTCCCTTGTGTCTTAATTCCTTATATTCTGGCTCTGAGAGTATGCTATATCATTTCCCATACAAAGCTTTGGAGCTTGGATTTTATTCTTTTTAGCTTTTTTTCTTTCTCAGTTCTGTGACTAAGTCAGAGGGAATGACCATCTTGGCTAGGTCTCCCTGTCTCTAGCTTGCTTGTGTTTGAAAACTTTTTCCTCCTTTCTTTTTATTTTTAATGTTTATGTGTTTGCCTGATCCTCCTTGATGTTGAGCCCAGAAATCTTCTATCTCATTCCTATTATCAGTGCAGCTCCACTGGAATGGCCTGAGCTACGAGGTTCTCTGCAGTGACTCTCACATGTCTTATGTGTCAACTAAGAGTAACTGTGCATGTTTGTCTTTGGGATACTAAAATACATGGATCTCTAATACTGGTTGTTACTATTTTAGTTCTAATAACTTGATTTTGTATTTTGGTCATTTGGGCTAAGAAGAATAAAAAGGCTTATATTTTCTAAAATTTTAAAAAGGAACATGTAAAAATGTTATGAACAACCCCATGAGATTTGAGGGGCAGAGGTGAGGTGACATGGAGACTATTATCTGTTCATACTTAAGTATGAATTGGAATTTTCTTTTCAACTCTGCCTGAGATTAGCTTCATTAAGTTGAATCATTTAAAATGCTCAAGAACATGAACAGGTAAAGATAAATGTATTACAAAATATTAAGATGCATTAGATGTATTAGGGTACTTCAGTATGTTAGCTATTTGGGGATTTTTTTTTATGGTTTATGTGTGTATAGCTGCATTGATGGTCATCATGGCCATTTTTATAAAGCTGTTACTGGTCTTGGAAAGAGGGTAATGATGAGTAGAGTCATTGTGTTCTAAAATATTATGACCACTAGATGACAGTGGTTAGACAGTGGTTTTCAAGGTTAGGCCTAATGCAGAGCATTGCTTGATTCTATTAGAACTTTAAAAAAAAAATTTTTTTGTGTGTGACAATGGGCATTTTTAAATATCTGCATACCAAAATTATTGAAGAGTAAACAAAAAGAAGAGTAAAAGGGAAGAGTGGTAAGAGCATAAAAAGTACATTCATCTATTTTCTTTTCTGACCATAGTAATTTTAGAAGACAGCATTGTCCTCTTCTGTCGTGTAAGAGTGCTTGAGTCTTCCTTGTTCTAGTCTGACTTTTATATCAGTGTGACAAGCTACCAAAATTTCACTTAGGGAAGTTCTAAGTCTCGCCAATTGCTGGTTTCAAACTTGAGAGTTTAGGATATCAGCAAAGATAAAATTGTGAATTTTCTGTTGTATGGCTGTTGCTTTATAATTATATAAGAATCAAAAAGCCTTTGTCTAAATAGATTTAAAATCTACTTTCCTGCCATTAAAAACACAAGAAATATTCTTTCCCTCAGAGTTTTTAAGAGACCAAAATTCACTTGAAAAGATGATAATTGGGGCCTGGTCCCGGCTTACTGGTGACGGGCTTCACTAAGATGATCATGGCAGCTCAGACAGGTAAGAGAGCCCAAAGCTGGTCTCGGGATGCCTTCCAAAGTCGGCGCAGCTGCCAGAACCCTCGCTCTAGTGCAATGCCTGTGAGGAATGTCAGTTATTTAGCTTCCTGTGGTATACTGATGAGCAGAACTCTTCCACTACATAACTCAATTTTGCCTAAGAAGATACACACAAAAACCTTCTTCAGAATTACTGCACCATTAATAAACAAAAGAATATTCAGAAAGGAGAATTGTAGGTTATTCTATGCAGGAAATGTATGATGGAATGGAGAATTACAAGCATTTTGTTCTTTGGTGCAAAAAATCAGATATAATATCAAGGAAATCTGAATACTGCAAAACACGATTAGAAATTGGATTTCCACCTGTATTGAAGTGCAGTACATCAGTAGTGACCTTGGTGAAACCACATTTGGTGAAGGTATCCTGTACTGATGGGAAGCTCTTCAATCATTTGGAGACTATTTGGCATTTTCACCCAGGTCTTCCTGGCTACCCAAGAACTTGTACTTTGGATTTTTCAATTTCTTTTGAATTTTGCTCACTTCTACACTCTCAGCTTGCCACAATAGTTTTTTGATGAAGCTGTAAAGCAGATGGTGGCCGCCTTTGAAAGAAGAGCATGTAAGCTGTATGTTCCAGAAACAAACATACCTCAGGAAATGATGTTTCATGAAGTTCATCACGTGTAAAGAAAAAATGAGATGGTCACCTACTTGTATCTAGTTTATTCACTTTTAGGAAGTGTTTTCATCATTTTCTTTCAGAAGTCAGAAAGCATTTGTCAAACTCAGCTTTAATTATAAACCCATACTGTTGAAAATTTACACTTGGAATATGGAACCACATGTACATAGAATTCAATCAAGTATAATTTAGAGAAGTATGTATGTTAGCATATTTACAATAATAGGATGTCATCACTGTTGCTAGAATACTGACATCACTCATTTGAGCAGAAATTGAAACTGTAAATTTAAACCTTTTAATTATTACCTCACCTGAAAAAGGTTGGTTGAGATACTCATGCAGTGTATACTGTATTAACCATGTCACATTTAAGTTACTAATTTCAGGCTATTTATAATTTATTGCCTTAAGGCCTGCCTCATGGCTTAGGATATTTGAGTAATAACCAGATATTAAAAAAAAAAAAAAAAAACTGACTTAAAAATACTGTTAGTGAAGGTTCCCTGGCACTTTTCTTATTTTTAAATTGTCCCTATTGGTAGTAGTAGATAATTCAGTATTATACTAAGGTTAACTTCCAGATAAACAACAATTATTGTTTTTTGTTTTTTCTTTTGGTGAGTGATCCAGAGGGTTTTTTTGGTCCAGAATTTTAAGCTACTTTTCTCATAGTTTGCAACCCTCACCCTGATACTCTGACTGCTGTGTCAGTAGTGCTGAATCCATGTCAAATTTTGCCTACAGCAGTGGGCAATAGATCAAGATAAGTTGGTTTATATGTCTGCAGCACCATGCATCCATATTTTCTATTTATTGTGTGTATTCACTTTCAATAATGTATTTCAAACTGGTATTTTTATAAACAATCAACATAAGGACTGAAGTAGTAATAAAGTTAATTTGTTTATTTTATTACAGTTAAAAATAAAGATGAGGGGGAACAGATGGAGGAGTAAGTGGAGGTGGAATACATCTCTCTCCATGGCTACATCAAGAATACACCTTCAGACACAGAAGTGCATACAGAACACCAGCTGAAAGCATACAGGAGGACCTGACCAGTGAAAAATCATATAGAGAACCATGCAAAACTCAGTAAGATGAAGGAACTAGGGGAAAAAACAGGAGTGTTAGTAGGAGTGGACATATCCTCGGCAGGTGGGGGAACAGAAGCAGGGGTCCGATCCCCACAGCCGGGCAATTGTCTGAGTCAGAGGAGAAACATTTAAGTGAAACAGCTGATCTGTAGCAGCCTAAACGGAATGAGAATCAGACAGTCCTTGCCACAGCCATACATACCCTGGACAGGGACGCAGGTACCCTAGAAGGTGCAGCAGCTGGGAGCTGGGGTTTAGGGATTGTGGAGCAAACCCAGTTCGAGGGCTGCTGTTGACTGTGCAGAGACGGATTGAGGGGATGTGAGGGAGGAGACTGTGGTGGGAAATGCCTGCAGAGGAAAGCTGGGCAGCCATGGGAGCAAGGCAATACTGCTGAGTCAACTCACAGGATGTAGAGCCATCACCATAGCCTCTCTCCACACGCCAGCATTGGCAGCTGAACAATAGAGAGGCTGGCCCATCAAACACTTGAGGCACTGAACTGAAGAGTAGGACCCCACTCAGGGTGCCCCTTTGAGTACCTGATGGGGTCTATGGAGTAGGACCCCAGTCAGGGGCGGGAGGGCCTCTATGTGCCTGACGTGTAGAACAACAGAGAGGGACCCCAGGCAAGGGATTCCCTCTAAGTGCCTGACCAGGTAGAGCTATGGAGAAAGACTGGCCAAAGAGGCCTTCTGATAGCCAGCTACAAGAGGCTCGAGAAAAGACTCTGACGGGCCATAACTCCTGCCACGGAAGCAGTTTGTGTCCCTGCACACTTGGTGCTGCCAGGGTCCCTGCAAGCCAAGCAACTGCACCACCTTCACGCTCAACTCTCACTGGGGAGAGCTACCACACGCAAAATAATTGTTTATGTGCACAGGATCACTTTGGTCCTGTCCGGCTCTTTGCAACCCTGTAGACTGTGGCCTGCCAGGCTTCTCTGTCAGAGAGGGGAGTTCTCCAGGCAAGAATACTGGAGCGTATTGACCAAAACTGGTTGCCATACCCTTCTAGAGCACTATATTTCCTGCTCCCCTATCCGCCAACTCCCCTGAGTACCTGGTGCTGCCAGAACCCCTGTGATCCAAGCAGCTGCACCATCTCCACACTCAGCCCTCACAGGGACAGACCCAAGCCCTCCACAGCAGCCTCAAGAACAAACCCCACTGGACGACCCACATGGAGAGGTGGAAATAAAACCAGAGTTGAAACCCAGGGGCAGTGTGGCTAAGGAAGAAGACCCAAAACCTTCCCACCAGCTGTACAAGCTTCAGATTAAATCCACACAATCAACTAGGCAAACTCTATATCTATGGAATATATAAAAGGACACTGAGAGCTCCCGCAAAAGAAAACACACTAGCTCTGATAGCTCTGGACATTGGAGGCAAGAACACACAGGAGTAGGACCAGACTAGAATCTCAGCAGCCCCCACAGCAGGTCCAGAGATCAGCACAGTGTTGGAGGGCATCCTAGTGAGGTGAGGTAGACTGTGATTTGCAGCACGAGAAAGGACTGACAGCAGTGACTCAAGAAAAATATTTATTATTCTTATTTTTTGACTTGTTCTGTAGATTCTTTGGGTTTTTTTTTTCTGTCCCCCCCCCCACCCCCCATTGTAGTTGTCGATTTTATTGGCACTAAGAAATCAAATTAAGCTTTTCAGCTTTTTTTTTTTATTCCTTTCTTTTTCCTCCATCACATTTTTTATTGTCATAAACCTCTGCCTCTAGGTTGGGCTTTTGCAGTTCTGGGGAGTTTTTCTCTTTTCTTCTTTTCTCTTTTTTTAATTTTAATTTTTATACCTATTATTTTTTTTTTCTACATTTGTTCCTTTGTTTGCTTTTACTACTCTTATTTTCCCCTTGCAGTTAATCTTTAATGTATATAAATATCTACCTCTATTTTACTTTGCATATCTATTCTTTCTTTCTTTCTTTTCTTTCTCTCCTTTCCGCTCAACATATTTGTTAGTTTTATTTTCATTGCATTATTCCCCAGTTGGCACCTTGCTTTAGTTTTGTTTTCCAGTTTGTGCTTTAATTAGTTTTGTTTTGGTAGGTATAATTTTTTGTTTCCTTTGTTTGCTGGGTCAATCTATTGTACTTAATATTTTTTCAACTGTTTTGATTTTGCTTACGGGTGTATATGTATACGTGTATATTCAGTCACACTTTTTATTGTTATAAACCTCTGCCTCTACACTGAACTTTTGCAGTTCTGTGAAGTTTTCCTGTTTTTCCCTTTTTTCTTCTTCCATTTTTTTTTCTCCTTTCTCCTTTTATAAGTTTTAATTTTTTTAAACCTATTGTACTTTTTCTACATCTATTCCTTCATTTGCCTTTCCTACTGTTCTTTTCCCCTTGCATTAATCTTTAATGTATATAAATCTTTCTCATCTACCTCTATTTAACTTTGCATATCTACTCTTTCTTTCTTTCCTTTCCACTCAACATATTTGTTAGTTTTGTTTTCATTGCTTTATTCCCCACTTGGCACTTTGCTTTACTTTTGTTTTCCAGTTTGTGCTTAAGTTAGTCTTGTTCTTAACTGGTAAGTATAATTTTTGATTTCTGTTGTTCACTGGGTCAATCTACTGTACTTTATTTTTGTTGGACTGCTTTCACTTTTTTCATGGGTGTATATGTACCTGTGTATATTCCATTATTTTAATTATTATTTGCCTGATTTTGTACATGCCATTTGTCTGGGGTTCATCTTTGGTTTCTCATTTTTGGATATTTGTTTCACTCTCCCTTAATGCCATAACAAACCACTTGTGGAATCCTCATTCCTGACCAGAGATCAAACCCCTGAGCCTTTGAAGTGGGAGCACTAACTCCAACACCCTAGACTACCAGGGAACTAACCCTAGGGAGTATCACATAGTTTAAACTTACACAAAGGAAACCACTTGAATACAAGACCCGACATCAGCCAACCACCAGTAGCACCCTGTGCAGGATGCCTCATCTAAACAACAAACAAAACAAAAATACAAACCCAATCATCAGCAGACAGGAGTACCACCTCACTCAGCCTTGCCCATCAGAGGAAAAACAGCACAAATCTCACCCTATAGGAAGCTCACACAAACCACTGAACCAACCTTAGGAAGGCAGAAACCAAGAGGAATAAAGAATACAACCTTCTTCAAGGAAAGAATTCATCTTTCCTTAAAGCCTGGGGAAAGGAGACCTCAAACACAATAACTTTAAAAATATATGAAAAGGCAGAGAAATACTGCACAAATGAAGGAACAAACTAGAAACACAGAAGTCCAAATAAATGAAGAGGAAATAGGAAACTTACCTGAAAAAGAATTCAGAATAATGATAGTAAAGATGATCAAAAACCTTGGAAAACAAAATGGAGAAAATGCAAGAATCAATTTAAAAAGACCTAGAAGAATTAAAGAATAAGCATACAGAGACAAACAACACAATTTCTGAAATTAAAAATAGTCTAGACAGAATCAATAGCAGAATATCTGAAGCAGAAGAATGAATCAGTGAGCTGGAAGATAAAATGGTGTAAACAACTTCTGAAGAGCAGAATAAAGTGAAAAGAATGAAAAGAGCTGAGGACAGTTTCAGAGAACTCTGGGACCACATCAAACACACCAATAGTCGATTTATACAGGTCCCAGAAGAAGAAGAGAAAAAGAAAGGGTGTGAGAAAATTTTTGAAAAGACTATACTTGAAAATTTCCCCAACATGGAAAAGGAAATAGGCAATCAAGTACAAGAGGCACAAAGAGTCCCATACAGGATAAACCCAAGGAGAAACATTCCAAGACACATACAAATCAAACTAACAAAGACTAAACACAAAGAAAGAATATTAAAAGCAGTAAGGAGAAATGAAAAGTAAAATACAAGGGAAGCCCCATACACTTAACAGCTGGTCTTTCAGCAGAAACTCTGCAGGCAAGAAGGGAATGGCAGGATATATTTAAAGTATTGAAAGGGGAAAATCTACAACCAAGATTACAGTACATGGCAAGGATCTCATTCAAAATTGATGGAGAAATCAAAAGCTTTGCAGACAAGCAACAGTTAAGAGAATTCAGTACCACCAAACCAGCTTTACAACAAATGTTAAATGGATTTATATAGTCAAGAAATACAACAGAAGAAAAAAGATCTACAAAATCAACCCCAAACAATTAGAAAATGGCAATAGGAACATATATATCAATAATTGCTTTAAATGTAAATGGATTAAATGCTTCAACCAAAAGACACAGACTGGCTGAATGAATACAAAAACAAGAGCTGTATATATACTGTTTACAAGTAACCCACTTCAGACTTAAAGACACATATAGACTGAAAGTGAGAGGGTGGAAAAATATATTCCATGCAAATGGGGAGCAAAAGAAAGCTGGAGTAACAATCCTCATATCAGACAAAATAGACCTTAAAATAAAGAAGATTACAAGAGACAAGGAAAGACACTACATAATGATCAAGGAATCAATCCAAGAAGAAGAAATAACAACTGTAAATATCTATGCACCCAACATAGGAGCACCTCAAAACATAAGACAAACACGAACAGACAGAAAATGAGAAATTGACAGTAACACAATAATAGTAGAAAACTTTAACACCCCACTCACACCAATGGATAGACCATGAAAACAAAAAATTAATAAGGAAACACAAGTCTTAAATGATACATTAAATGAGATGGATCTCATTGATATCTTCAGGACATTCCATCCAAATGCAGAAGAATACACCTTCTTCTCAAGTGCACATGGAACATTCTCCAAGATAGACCACATCTTGGGTCACAAATAAAAATTCAGTAAATTTAAGAAAAATGAAATCATATCAATTTAAGAAAATTCAGTAAATTTAAGAAAATTGAAGTCTTGTATATATATATATGATTTCAATTTTCTGCATCTTCTCTGACCACAGAGAACATGGAAGCAACCTAGATGTCCATCAACAGATGAATGGATAAAGAAGTTGTGGTATATACACACAATGGAATATTACTCAGCCACAAAAAGGAACACATTTGAGTCAGTTCTGATGAAGTAGATGAACCTAGAACCTATTATACAGAGTGAAATGAGTCAGAAAGAGTAAGATAAATATCGTATTCTAATGCATATATACAGAATCTAGAAATATGGTACTGAAAAATTTATTTTTAAGGGCAGCAGTGGAAAAACAGACATAGAGAATAGACTTATGGACATGGGGTGAAGAGAGGAGAGGGTGAGATGTATGGCAAGATGCCGGAGTCCAGCTCCAGCATCCAGGAATTCAACCTGAAGGGATGAGCGGTGTCAGCGAGAAACTGAGGCATCCTCTCATTTTTCTTGGACTGCCTGTTTATTTCAAGCTTATGATTCTCTTTTGTACTTTTACAAAAGCATTAGGTCAGAGGTTTAATATTTTTAGTTCCCATTGACCCAGATTTATTTTTCTCCAAAAATCATTGTTGCCCTCTAAAGGAGTTTCTTCCTCAGCAATTTTCTTATCTACTTTTTCTCATGTGTCCTTGTGAATATACTGTAACTCATGCTAATGTCTGGGCTGCATACCACATTCCTCAGTTTAATTCTTATCTTTCTAAGTCCGTTTGCCCCTAGTATCCTAAGCTCACTATTTCTTAGAAAGGGCTTCTTGCTAATAATATCTCTAAAGTCCCTAATTTCTATAAGATATAGTAGAATATGCTAACATTACATCAATCCTTAAATCTTTAGCTTCTAACTATTTTAATTTTTCCTAAGCCCTCAATTCAGCAAACTCCTTTGCCATAAACACTTTTTTCACAAATGGACTTCAGATAGCAATCCCTCCCATGGCCTCAGGCTGCGGCCTTTGTGCTCACCCTGGAACACTTTTTTGTAAAAGTCCTTGAACAAATGTCCGTGATTAACTTTATGTATTATTCTTTTAGCACAGCTGCAGAAGGCTTTATGCCTTCTTGTGCTCCTCTCAAAAACAATAAGCACCTTAATATTCTCTTCAGTCAACTCAGCCAAGGAAAGGAAAAAGCAAGTCAGAATCACAAAGCCTAACTCCTTCATTCCAGGTCCATGCCTATGGAACAAAGGGAGGGGGTTTAGGGCCATGCCTCCATTTTGTCAGTAATGCCTAATGCGGCTCCCGACAGCAAGAGTAGCATGGAAACTTACATTACCGTATGTAAAACAGATACCCAACGGGCATTTGCTGTATGGCTCAGGAAACTCAAACAGGGTCTCTGTATCAATTTAGAGGGGTGGGAAGGGGCAGAAGATGGGAGGGAGGTTCAAAAGGGAGGGGATATATGTATACCTATGGCTGATTCATGTTGAGGTTTGACAGAAAACAACAAAATTCTATAAAGCAATTATCCTTCAATTAAAAAATAAAAGAAGATCCACATAGTCAAAGTTAGGGTTTTTCCAATAGTCATGTATGGATGTGAGAGTTAGACCATAAAGAAGGCTGAGTGCCAAAAAACTGATGCTTTCAAATCGTGGTGCTGAAGAAGACTTCAGAGTCCTTTGGAGGTCAAACCAGTCAGTCCTAAAGGAAATCAGTCCTGAATATTCATTGGAAAGACTGATGCTGAAGGTTTGGCCACTGAATGTGAAGAGCTGACTCGTTGAAAAAAAAAAAAAATCCTAAAATGCGGGGAAAGATTGATGGCAGGAGGAGAAATGGGCAACACAGCATGAGATGGTTGAATGGCATCACCAACTCAATGGACGTGAACAAACTTCACAAGATGGTGAGGGACAGGGAAGTCTAGCTATAGTCTGTGGGGTGGCAAAGAGCCCAACTTGATGACTGAACAACAACGGCATACTCACATGCACGTGTGCACACACAATGGAATATTATTCAGCCATCATAAAAGGAAATATTGCCATTTGTAACATTATGAGTGGACCTGGAGTGCATTTATGCTAAATGAATAAATCAGACAGAAAAACAAATACTGCATGATCTCACTTATTTGTGGAGTCTAAAAAACAAAATTAAACCCATAAATACAGAGAATAGAGAGAAGAGATTGGTGGTTTCCAGCTTTGGGGGGTGGCAAAAATGAGTGAAGGTGACCAAAATGTATAAACTCCAGTTAAAAATAAGTCAAAGGGATGTAACATAAAGCATGATGACTATTGTTAATACTTTGTTGTATATTTGAAAGTTGCTGGAAGAGTAAATATTAAAAGCCCTATCACAAGAAAAATTTACTATGTGGTGATAGATATTACATAAGTGATCATTTCACTGCACATACACACATAAAGATTACAATCACTCTGGAAAACAGTTTGGCACTTTCTTATAAAACTGAACATGCAATTACCCATCAATTGCACCCTTTGGACATTTATCCCAGGGAAATGAGAATTTACGTTCACACAAACCCCTGTAGGTGAATGTTCATAGCAGTTTTATTTGTGATAGCCAAAACGAATCAATCCAGTTGTTGTTCAATAAGTGCGCTGTTAAACTATATCAGAAGCACTAGTCATAAGTAAAAATGAACAAACTAAAATTCCAAATTTCTAGTTCTGCTAATAAGGAGCTTAGAAGTTGCCACTCCATCCTAACAATAAATAAAAAACTGAAGAGACTGAAAACTCAAAAACTATTCTTGGATCCATAAGACATGGGGGAATAAATCGCTGCCTGTCTTCAAGATTAGAGACACAGACAGATGAATTCAGAAAGTCTCAACTTAGGAGAGCAAACACTCATGAATAGAAACTGCCTTATTTGTGAACACTGAACTGTAATCAATGAATTGCAGGAGGTTCAGTGTGAACAACTTTGAGAATTAAAAACCCCAGAAAGACCAAATCTTTGGAGAGTTCCCACAGTTTCATGAGATACACCACTAGGAGCTTGACCAAGCTCTTACGGTAAATCCTGGGGGAAAATGTGTTTCTGACCTGGAGAGTTGAGTGGGTGGACCATTTTGAAATACACCAGAGCATCCTGTTCTTAACAAGGCCTGCTCTTAGAATAAACTAGTTAACAGGAGCCTAATTTTCTGGGGTATTAACAGCCTAACTGATCTGGGGAAGGGAAATAACCATGCAAAGTCGCTCTAGTCATGTTCGACTCTTGTAGCCCTCTAGGATCTTCCGTCCATGGGATTTTCTAGGCAAGAATACTGGAGTGGGTTGCCTGTCCAAGCAAGTGGAATTCCCTTGTTTTTCTATGATCCAGCAAATGTTGGCAATGAAGAGAGAAATGAACCAACGTGTTTTTATGGCAGGTTCAAATCTGCAACTCTCAAGCCTCAACAATGGGTATATACTTCTTTTGCCATCAGACCCCAATTCCCAGGTTCATAAAAACATGTCGCCCTACGTTTTCAGAGCTTTGTAAAGACACTCCTAGGAAACACTGTACCATTCCATAAAAAAAAAAAAAAAAAGTGTCAGGGGATACGGTGTTTTGTGAGTGTTGGCTGCAATTCTTGTTGTTACTCTGATTAGGTACTGTCAGATGACTTCCCAGCAAGAAGTCGGAAACCTGCTTTTTGTTTCAGAAAACTCAAAATCATGACCAAAGATGTGGTTGAAATGAAAAGGAAAATGAAGAAGTATGTTTTTCTGGCAAGTATGAGGCTGAAACTACCCAGATTTCACTGGGTAAATATACTTCTTTTGCCATTAGGTCCCAATGCCCAGGTTCACAAAAACATGTTTCCCTGCAGTTTCAGAGCTGTGTGAGACACTTCTAGGACTTATTGTATCATTCCATGAGAAAAAGTGTCAGGGGGGAGTGTTCTGTAAATGTTGACTACCATACCAGTTGTTACTCTGATAAGGGTAAACTGTTCTGTCAGATGACTTCCCCTCAAGAAGCTGGAAGTGTCCTTTTGGTTTCAGAAAATTCAAAATCATCACAACCAAAGCTATTATTATAAGGGAGAGCAAAATAAACCAGGGAGTTTCTGGCAAGTTTAATGCTGCAACTGTCCAGCTGTCACTGGGGGAAATGCTGATTTTGCAATCAGACCCCAATTTCCAGGTTCACAGAAACGCAGTGTTCCCTGTAGTTTTAGTGCTATTTGAAGATGCTCCTAGGACGCAACACGTCATTCCGTGAGAAAAGAAGCCAGGGGGAGTGTCTGTGAGTGAATGTTGACTGCCAAACCTGTAGTTACTCTGGTTAGGTGTAACTGAACTGTCAGATGACTTCCCAGCAAGAAGGGGCAAGCAGCCTGTTTCTTACATAAAACTCAAAAACTTGACCAAAGTTGTTATCATGAAGAGAAAAACGAACCAGTCTGTTTCTTGGCAGGTTTGTGGCTGCAATTATCCATTTTGTAAATGTGGGAAAGATAGCTTTTACTTGTTTTTGTTTGTTTGCAGATTCACAAATGCATGTTTCCTGGCAGTTTCTGAGTTGTGTAAAGACACACCTAGGATACATTGTACCATCATATGGAAAGATGACAGTAGAGTGTTCTGTGAGTGTTGACTGACTTACATGTTGTTACCCTGATTAGGTGAATCTGTACTTCCAGATGACTTCCTACCAAGAAGTGGCAAGCAGCCTGTTTCTTTCAGAAAACTCAAAAACTAGACCAAAGATGTTGGTGTAATGATGAGAGAAAAGAACCAGGGTATTTTTCTGTCAGGACTGATGCTGCAGTTCTCCAGCTTTCACAGTGGGAATATACTTGGTTTGCCATCAGGCCTCAGTTCCCAGGCTCATAGAAGCATGAACCTGGAGCTTTCTGAGCTTTGTAGAGACACTCCTAGGAAGCACTGTGCTGTTCCATGAGAAAGAAACGTCAGGGGAGAGTGTTCTGTGTGTGCTTAAACTGTGCTGTCAGATGACTTCAGCAAGAAGTGGAAACCAGCTCATTATTTTCAGAATACTCAAAAACTAGACCAAATCTGCTTCTGTAATGAAGAGAACAATGAACCAATATGTTTCTATAGCAGGTTTTAGGCTACAACTACTCAGCTTTCACAGTGGGGAAATACTTCTTTTGCCATCAGGCCCCAATAACCAGGTTCAAAGAAGCATGTTTCCCTTCATTTTCAGAGCTTTCTAAAAACACACCTAGGAAACACTGTACCACTCCATGAGAAAAGAGGTCAAGGGAGAGTGTTCTGTGATTGTTGACTGCCATACCTGTTGTTTCCCTGATTAGATGAAACAGTACTGTCTGGTGACTTCTGAGCAAGAAGTAGCCTGCACCCTGTTTCTTTCAGAAAACTCAATAACTTGATCAAAGATGTTGTTGTAATAAAAAGAAAAATGAATCCATGTGTTTTCCTGGCAGCTCTGAGGCTACAGTTATCTAGCTTCCACAAGTGGAAAATACAGCTTTTACCATAAAGGCCCAATTCCCAGGTTCACAAAAGCATGTTTCCTGGCTGTTTCAGAGTTGTGTAAAGACACACTTAGAACACACTGTACCATTCCATGAGAAAAATGGCAGGGGAGAGTGTTCTGTGACTGTTGACTGCCATATCTGTTGTTACTATGATTAGGTGAAATCACTAAAAATCACTAGAAATTACTGTCAGATGAATTCCCAGCCTGAAGTTGGAAGCATCCTTTTTATTTCAGAAAACTCAAAATCATGGTGAAAGCTGTTGTTGAGAATAATGAACCAATGTGTTTTACTGCAAATTTAAGGCTGCAGCTATCCAGCTTTCATAGAGGGAAAATACTTCTTTCGCCATCAGGCCCTATTCCCAGGTTCACAAAAACATGTTTGGTGCAGTTTCAGAGCTGTGTAAAGACACTCCTGGGATACAATGTACCATTCCATGAGAAAGGATGTCAGAAGAGAGAGTTCTGTGGGTGTTGACTGCCATACCTTTGCTTCCTAATTAGTGAATCTGTACTATCAAATGACTTCCCAGCAATAAGTGACACGCAGACTGTTCCCTTCAGAAAACTCAAAACTAAACCAAAGTTGTTGTGGTAATGAAGAAGGAAATGAATAAGTGTGATTTTCTGGCAGGATTGAGGCTGCAACTATCAAGCATTCACATGGAAAATACTTCTTTAGTCATCAGGGCCCAATTCCCAGGTTCACAAAAACATGTTTTCTGGTGTTTTCAAAGCTTTGTAAAGACACAGCTAGAAAACACTGTACCATTCCGTTAGAAAAGAGGTCATGGGAAGGTGTTCTTTGAATGTTGATTGCCATACCAGTTGTTACCTGAGAGGGTTAGCAGCCTCTGTAGGAAGGCCAGAGGTCCCTAATCAGCAGGAGGAAATAAACTGCAAGTGGCAGACATTTTTTTCCTTCTCTATACAAAGTTACAGGAAACTTCTTCTAATCATGTGTTGCCATGATGACACCCAGTTCCACCTGAACTTAACTTTTCTCAAACCTTCACCTAAACAATGTGTTTTTCTTATGGAAATGTTCTTCTTAAACTATGTTAATTGTATTTGCTTTAGAATCTGTCTTTAACATTCATGTCAATTGTTTTACAACCAGAGATGACTCCCCTTGTGGCAATGATATCTCAAAATGTATGTTGTGGGAGAGGGACCTGGTGCAACTCTCTTAGTCTTGAGGTGTTTCTTTTATCTGGTTATCAGCTTGCTAACAGGTATAAAACACCTAAAAAACTAGCAAAGGGGCACTCTTTCTGTCCCCTTCTGTTGTTTATGTCTGAAGCTTTCTCTATCTCTTTTATACTTTAATAAAACATTGACACAAAAGCTCTGAGAGATTGAGCCTTGTCTTTGGCTCCGGATCAAATTCCTCTCTTCCAGAGGCCATGAATCCTGGCATCATTCATGGCTCGTAGCCACAAACTTTCATACCCTGATAAGTTGAAACAGTACTGTCAGGTGATTTCCCAGAAAGAAGTGGCAAGCAGTCTATTTCTTATAGATAATCCAAAAACTTGACCAAAGCTGTTGTTGGAATGAAGAGAAAAATTAACAAGTGTGAACCAGCTTCCACAGGTGGAAAATATTGCTTTTCCCATAAGGGCCCAAGTCCCAGGTTCACAAAAGCTTGTTTCTTGGCTATTTCAAACTCTTGGCTAGTACAAACTCTGCATCCCTATTTTCCAGGCTGAAATATGTAAAATTTCAAATATGGGGTGAGAAACTCTGCACCATATATTTCTGGGCTGAAATATGAAAAATCTCGTTTCGGGCATGAAAATTTGCACCCCATGTTTCCAGGTGAAATGAGGAGAATTTCATATTTCAGACAGGAAACTCTATGGCCCGAGAACCTGGGCTGAAATGCAGAGAATTTCATATTTCAGGCAAGAAATTCTGTGCCCCGAGTTTCCAGGCTGAAAGGCAGAGAATTTCATGTTTTAGGCAGGAAATTCTGCACCCCCAAGTTTATAGGCTGAAATGCAGAGGTTTTCATATTTCACGCAGGAAACTCAGCACCCCAAGTTTCTGGGCTGAAATGCTAAAGGTTTCATATTTCAAGCAGGAAATTATGTGTCCCAACTTTCCAGGATGAAATTTGGAGAATTTCATAATTCAGTCAGGAAACTCTGTGCCCCAAGTTTCCAGGCTGAAATACAGAGTATTTCATTATTCAGGCAGGTAATTCTCTGCCCAAGTTTCCAGAGTGAAATGCAGATGTTTTTAATATTTTATGCAGGAAACTCTGCACCCCAAGGTTTGGGGCAGAAATGCATAAATCAGGCAGCAAACTCGATACACCAAGATTCCAGGCTGAAATGCAGAAAGTGTCATATTTCAGGCAGGAAACTGCACCCCAAGGCTGAGGGCTGTAATGTGTAAAATGTCATATATGCCAGGCAGGAAAATCTGTGCCCCAAATTTCTGGGCTGAAATGAGGAAAGTTTAATACTGAGAGGGTAACAGGCAGGAAGGCCAAGGGTCTCCAAACAGAGGAAATAGCCTGCAAGTGTCAGACATTTTTACTTCTCTTAAGCGGCAGGAGGAAACAAACTAGCGATATCTTTTCCTTCTCTATACAAATTTAAAAAGAGGTTTCTCTTAAAGTACTGTGTTGCCATAATGACACCTGGTTTCACCTGAAGTTAACTATTCCCAAACCTAGAGATAACCAATGCCTTTTTCTTACGGAAATGTTTGTCTTAAGCTATGCTAATGTATTATGCATTTACCCCAAACTCTGTCTTCAAGTCGTTCTGCCTCTTGGCTCAGAACCTACTTGACAAACCAGTATGTTATACTCAGATATTGTTTCCCTAATCTATGTAAAGGAAACTATTTGTATGATGATCTGCCCTTCTTCAGGATTCAAGTTAATCATTTTATGGTCCAGGATGAACCATTTGGTGCCAAGATTATCCCAAAATGCATCTTATGGGTGAGGGGCCTGGTGCCATTCTGAGTTTTAAGACATTCCTTTCTTTCATTAACAGACTGCTAGTGACTATATAACATTCAGCTGAAGACTAGCAGGGGAGTATTCTTCTGCCCCCTTCTGATGCCTATGTCAGAAGCTTTCTCTATCTCCTTTTATACTTTAATAAAAATTTATTACACAAAATCTCTGAGCGATCTGAGCCAAGCCTTGTCTCTGGCCCCAGATTGAATTATTCTCCTCCGGAGGCCAAGAATCCCTGCATCTTTGCATGATTCAACAACAACCTTTCAATACTTCAGGCAAGAAACTGTGCCCCAAGTTTTCTGGGCTAAAATACGAAAATTTCATGTAACAAGTGGGAAACTCTGCCCCAATTTTATAAGCTGAAATATAGAAAACTCCATATTTTGGGCTGGAAAATCTGCTCCCCATGTTTTCCAGTGAAATGAGGATTTCATTTTTCAAACAGACAACTCTGTGCCCCAAGTTTCCAGACTGAAATGCGGAAAATGTCAGATTTCAGGCAGGAAATTCTATGCCCTGAGTTACTGGCCTAAAATGAGGAAAATTTATTTCAGGCAGAAAACTATGCACCCCAACTTTCTAGAATGAAAGGTGGAGAATTTTGTATTTCAGGCAGGAAACTCTGCACCCTGAATTACCTGTCTGAAATGCAGAAATTGTCATATTTAGGCGTGTAACTCTGTGCCCCAAGTATAGGGTAAAGGAGTTAGAGAAGGCAAGGTTTGGAAAAAGAATGAGACTGGCACTGTACAGGAACAGATCACTTTTAATGAGGTGAGAAAGGGCAGCAGTCACTAACCCAAGAAAAGAGCAAGTATATATAGGCATATATGTGGAAATCTACTGTCTTAAGGGGGCCTGTTCTTCTCCAAGGTTGTTCGGGTTAGTTATCTCTTAAATGGCTGGGGCAAGGAATTCTGGAGATCAGCCAGAGGCTGGACTGGCTGGGAGCTGGTCGTAATCAGCCTTAATGTCCATTTTTTTCTTCAGGTGAAAGAGTTCTTTGTTTTGCATAGAATGGTGGGGAGGACCCGGAGGGGAGTTTTAACTGTAGGCTATTTTGAGCTATGTAGTTTTCCTTCACCTAGAGCCCACAACATGCTTCACAACAACAAAAAAGCAGCCACGGCAAGGAGACACCCACACACTTAACGGGGAACTAGAGAGTCGCACAGAGTCGGACACGACTGAAGCGACTTAGCACAAGCAGCAGCAGCAGAGAGTAGTAGCCTTCACCTGCAGCAGGTAGACGAGGCCTGAGTGCAGCAATGAAGACCCAGCACAGCCAAACATAAAATAAAGTAAAAACCAAACAAGCAAACAAGAAGAGGTCCATGCTATAAGTCTTAAATAGCAAAACTATGACGGTTCTGAAAAGTAAGAATAATACATTTATTCACTGTAGTGACCTACCTACTCTATGAAGGGAGTTTAAAAATAAACCAGTTTAATGATCTTTGCTAAGTGTTTATCTGCTTTTAAAAATTAACTTTCTCTTAAGTAAATATTTTCTAATGATCAATAAAGTGTGCTATTATTAAATTACTTTCTATACAACAGAAAAAATACATTCACATGAAATATATGAAAATGGGAAAGTCTCTTTAGAGTTTATGTGGTAACAGAAGGGTTTGTATGCTAGAGGAAGTGTGCATCATCTCCTAAGATGGTTTAACATCCATGAAACACAGTCCACACATTCTCCAGCTGCCCCTGGACCCCTGGGTATCGCTAATGTTTTTCTTCATTTGACAGTGTGCTCAGTCGCTCAGTCATGTCCAACTCTTTGCAACCCCATAAACTGTACCTGGCCAGGCTCCTCTGTCCATGGGATTTCCTAGGCAAGAATACTGGAGGTGGGTGCCGTTTCCTTCTCCAGGGAATCTTCTTGACCCAGGAATCAAACCTGTGTCTCTTGCATTTCCTGTACTGGCAAATGGATTCTTTACCACTGCATCACCTAAGAAGCCATAATATTATGTTAGAAGCTTAATACAAATCTCCTGTGTGACAGAAGTGGAGGCCAAATGTAAATCTACCAGCTGTTCATACGTCAATGAAGTCTCTCTTTGCCACCCCCTCCAAAGCCTTCTTGTCACTTGGAGCAGGAGCCACAGTCGTCACAATAAATAACCTGCAAGCCTGCGCCTCCTCTATCCTGCTTCCTCTCACTGGCCCCAGACCGACATGTTTCCTTGCTGTGCCCCTGCCTCTGAGTCTTTGCAGGCTCTGTTCCCTCTCCTGAGAACACGCTTCCACAAGTGTCCCCTTGTCTCTGGCATACACAGAGCTCCTGCATTCCCAGGCTGTTGTTCAAATGTTACCTTCTTAGAGAGATACCCTTAGCCATCTTTACACTGTATTATCACCAGAAATTCCCCAAATCGCTTCCCTGCTTATTTTGTTCACAGTACTTAACGACATATATCTCTGCAGTTTCCTTTGTTTATGGATTTATTAATCCCCCATCTTCTCTTTCTCCCCACTGGAACTTGAGCTCCATGCGGACAGGTTTTGATTGCTTATCCAATGCTTGCAACCCTAAAGCCTACACAAGTGCCTTATATGCAGTTTTGTCTTTTTTTTTTTTAATGTGGTATAGCTGTCTTACAATGGTGTGTTCATTTTTACCATACAGCAAAGTGAATCAGTTATACGTATATGTAAATCCCCTCATTTATGGATTTCCTTCCCATTTAGGTCTCCACAAAGCACTGAACAGAGTTCCCTGTGCTATACAGTAGGTTCTCATTAGCTATCTATTTTATACACAGTAATGAGGGCTGAGGGTTAATTTCATATCAAGGCTTTTTTTTTTTTTTTTTTACCATTCAATAATATCTGCCTCTGAAGTTGCATCTTAGGATGTGAGTTATCACCAGCACAATCAACTTAGAGTGGCCATGCTCATCCTCACCCTGTTCTGCCCGAGGCCCTGAATGTCTCCCATGCTCCCCTGTGGTCCTTGCTGAGATGGGGCAACACAAAGCCTTACGAGTCAAACCCCAGCACCTGGTTCTGGTGACCCAGCCCTGACAGTACACTGGAAGTCAGCCTCAGGGCTGTGGGTGCAACTGCTGAATGCAGTAATCAGAGCCAATATCCAATCAATACATTATTTAAACAAAAAGTGGGTACTTTCCTCTCCTCACAAACATCGTGTTTTTATTGATTCTTATCTTTTTTAACTCATTGTCCTTTTTATTTCAATACTATTTCAAATGGACATTAAGCCGTTTATTTGAAAGGCTGTTTTCTTTTTGATGTTTTTAAATTGTCTAATGAAACAATATCATGTTTATTCATGCAAAACAAATGCCATAGTCAAAATAGTTTAAACTTGTGTTTACTTTAAAATAGTTTCTGCTCTGTTCTCCAGCTAACTCACCTGACTTTGCTTCTTACCCATCAACACCATTGACCTTTTGGACAAATTTAGTTGTGGCTCTGGATTTCCAGTGAAATTTTTTATGTAAATACACAAACACAGAATTATTCAAACTATGGGGATGATATCATCAGTGTGTACACATAATGTGACTTTTAGATATCTTCCACTTGTATTTGGCATCAAGATGTCTGTCTAAATAGAAAGAAGCATCTTTAAACAAAGCAATCTGCATTTCACCCTGAAAGTGCACTAACTAACTTGTTTGAGCACCGACATTGGATTATCTAAGTCTTATGTTTGCTTTCTCAAGCTAAAACATGTCTTCTAACTTTACTGCTTGATTCTTCTGTGACCCCCATCCTTATTTTTATTACATTACCATTTTCTTGTTCTAAAACACTTGCTTATTTCTTTGTGGAGAACAGCGTTCAGATATTACAGTGTCAGATTTGTCCTAGGCGGTTTCTGTTCTTTTATTCACAGAAGGCCAAACATTTCTGAGAGTTTTCAAAGAAGAGATTGGAGTTCATTGAAAAGCAGTGTTTTCTGTGATAAAACTCAGCACATTTTTAAAGGTGTGAAGAAAAAGTCACTAAGGGAAAACTAAACTCAGGTCATGGGAAAAATGAGAAATTTCTGCCAATTCACAAGCACACATGGAGAAAACAATGTAATTACTTATTTGTTGGGCTTTCTTCTTCTTTAGGCTTTTCTGGTCTCAAAAAATACCAGAAATGTATGTGAATCCAAAGGCAGATGACAGTGAGGTGAAAGGTTGATGTTTGCATGTAACTAAAGTCAAGGATGATGTTAGTGTTTAAGATGAGTGCATCTAAGAAAGGATTTATTTCCCAGGATTCAGTACTGATTAATGATTGAAACTGTGGACACCCTAAAATTGATTCTGGGACATGCATTTTTGAAAGGCACTGAAACTTCAAGAAGGGAAGATATACCTAGATGCATAGTTACAAGTTTTTCTTTCTTCTGAAACAGTCTTGTGCAAACACTCTGTAGTTTTAATACAACTGTAATTAATGTCAGATCACCACTGCAGGGACATCTTGTGTTAAAAGTTAATTTAATGAGGTATTTCTTCTCCAAAACACAGTTTCAAAGATGACTTTACCCTTGTTTCATCATATTAACTATTGTTTCATTAATAGAAAAATATCAAAATTTGATTCTGGGTTACTTTGTTCAGCTGAAAAATACACAGTAATTGTAGAATTTAATATTGAAAATGGACTTCCCTGGTGGCTCAGTGGTAAAGAATCCACCTGCCAATTTAGGAGATGCAGTTTCATCTCCTGGAGGAGGGAATGATCCTGAGTTGGGAAGATCCCCTGGAGAAGGGAATGATAACCCACTCTTGCCTGGAGAATCTTATGGACAGAGGAACCTGGTGGGCATAATCCATGGGGTTGCAAGAGTCGGACATGACTGAGAGACTAAATGACTCTCAGTCTCATGACTGAGACCCCCAATACTGAAAGTAGACCAGAGCAAAAGAGTTAATGTATTCACTTACTATTGATTCTGAAATTTTAAATGGAAGTTTTAATGAATACACAAACACATGCATATATGTTCACTTGTCTTTCTGAATTCTGATCCAATAATTAAAAATAGCCAGGCTCCATGTGAATTGCCAACGACAGCATCTTGGGTCATTTAGAAAGTGTTAATGAGAGAAAAAGGAAAAATTCATCACGTGATTTTAACTATTGAATCTGCAGAAGCCAATAAATATCTGTAAATTTGCTGTGATATTCTTCTCAAATACTTGTCTTTCTTGAATATATTGTTTCAGTTCATGAGATTTCCACCCCCAACTACTGGGAAGAGAAAGGGTTAATGCATAAGCCAGGAAGATAAAGCAAAATTCATGACATTATAATTTTTTCATTTAAATTTATATATTTTTATTTTTTCAAATAATTGAATTTTGACCCATATACCTTCATTACGTATTTCAGTGATTTTTTTTTTTGGGGGGGGTGGGGGTGCCTGATATCACTTTAAAAAAAAAATTGTTTGAAGGATAATTGCTTCACAATGTTTTGTTGGTTTCTGCCATCCAACAATGTGAATCAGCCATGAGTATACATATGTATCAGCCTAGAGCTGTGGGATGCGGTGGGGTACGGGAGGGAGGGAATGTTTTTATTTTTACTGTGCTGGGTCTTTCTTGCAGCACATGGCTCTTCTCTGGCTGTGGCTTGTGGGCTTGGTTCCCTGGCAGCATGTGGGATTCTAGTTCCCCGACCAGGGATCAAACCTGAGCCCCTTGTGGTAGAATCATGGAGCCCTAACCCCTGGACTACCAGGGAATTCATTTCCCCCTTTCTTATCTAAAAATAATATAAAGTATTTTACATGCCACCTGGATCCTGTGATTTTTTTAACAAATCAAGTTAAGTTGTAAGAAACAGATAAAAATCACAGACAGCTAGGAAAGGAGAAAGTGATGATCAGGAGAAGGCTTTGCATAAAAACTAAATTTGATTACAAAATTTTAAAAATTAATTCATGCCAAAGTATCATCCATAATTTAAGTTACAATTATGGAATTCACACATAATATGCTGACATCATGAGATGTAGTTCTTTCAGTTCAGTTCAGTCACTCAGTCGTGTCTGACTCTTTGTGACCCCATGAATTGCAGCACGCCAGGCCTCCCTGTCCATCACCAACTCCCGGAGTTCACTCAGACTCACGTCCATCGAGTCAGTGATGCCATCCAGCCATCTCATTCTCTGTTGTCCCCTTCTCCTCCTGCCCCCAATCCCTCTCAGCATCAGGGTCTTTTCCAATGAGTCAACTCTTCGCATGAGGTGGCCAAAGTACTGGAGTTTCAGCCTCAGCATCAGTCCTTCCAATGAACACCCAGGACTGATCTCCTTCGGAATGGACTGGTTGGATCTCCTTGCAATCCAAGGGGCTCACAAGAGTCTTCTCCAGCACCACAGTTCAAAAGCATCAATTCTTCAGCACTCAGCTTTCTTCACAGTCCAACTCTCACATCCATACATGACCCCTGGAAAAACCATAGCCTTGACTAGATGGACCTTTGTTGGCAAAGTAATATCTCTGCTTTTTAATATGCTGTCTAGGTTGGTCAAAACTTTCCTTCCAAGGAGTAAGCATCTTTTAATTTCATGGCTGCAATCACCATCTGCAGTGATTTTGGAGCCCCCAAAAATTAAGTCTGACACTGTTTCCCCATCTATTTCCCATGAACTGATGGGACCAGATGTCATGATAGAAATGGACGAATTTCAGTAAGAAATGTAACACCAATAGGCATAACATGAAAATATTAAATGTGAATGATAACACATTAGAAGAAAATCCTTCAACTATAACCTGCTGAGATGTGTGCCATACAAGCCTTAGATAACAGGATTAAGCCAGAGAAACTGAGCTTACAGAAACAGAGTAGTAACAGACGGTGATGAGTGCAATTTACTTGAAATCGGGGCCTTAAACATCAATATCCAACATATTTTTGTTACAATTATGTAACAAATTGGATAATGCATTTAAAGTGTGTACTGATGCCTGGTACACACCAAGCACTCAATAAATACTAGTGATTATTATTAGGGAGATGAATGCAAGTAAGATGACCATTGTCATCCTTGAGGCTCAGTTATTAAAAGACTAACTCCAAGGTTTCCCTGGTGGCTCAGAGGTAAAGGACCCACCTGCCAATGCAGGAGACATGGGTTTGAGCACTGGTCCAGGAAGATACCACATGCTGTGAAGCAACTAAGCCTGTGAGCTACAAATACTAAGCACACACACCATAGAGCCTGGGAGCCACAACTACTGAGCCCACCTGTGGCAAGTATGGAAGCCTGAGTGCCCTAGAGCCTGTGCTCTGCAACAAAAGAAGCCTCTGCAATGAGAAGTCCACTCGCTGCAACTAGAGAGGAGCCCCCATTCTCTGCAACTAGAGAAAAGCCTGTGCAGCAACGAAGACCCAGCTCAGCCAAAAATACATAAATAAACTTTTTTTTTTTTTTAAAGGAGACTAATTCCAATGATCCATGTTGTGATTTTGACCCTGTTTGGTTCTGCCTCATCACAGAACTGTCAATATTTAATGGAAGCAACATGAGGAATGAAATCTATTCACTAAAACCTGTTTGTAAATCCTTCCCATAAGCTGCAGAATGTCAGAACTCAAGCATTCTTGACTCACCTGGTTCTACCGATTCACACAACTCAAACAGGTCCAACCACATTCTCTAGTAAAAACACATCAATGGCATGCTTAGGGTTCAGAAAAGGGGGTCTGCCCAGTAGAAAGTACAATTCAAGGGATGCGAACCTGTCTGGCCCGTCACAAAATATTTCCTCAATATATACGGGAGAGACCACATCTCTTGTTTCTGACCTTGCACTTGTCTCACATTTAAAGCAAAGTGTTACCTACACTTTTTCCTGTTTTGCTTTATTTACCATAACAAAACTCCTAAGTCTTCTATTGTTAAATTCCTCATCACATCCAGACCTATAATCACATCCAGACCAAATCTTCCTGTATGGAACATTAGTTGCCATATTCAGAGCTAACAAGGAAATAAAAAAGAGAGAAAAAATATCTTTTCTCTCAATGCTAGGGGCCTGGGTTTGATCACTGGTCAGGAACTAGATCTCACATGCCAAAAACAAGACCAGGTGCATATAAATAAACAAATATTTGTAAAAAATAAGTAAAAGTTTCTATCTCTTATAAGATTGTTTCAAAAACATTTCAGATCCATGATACTGTATTTTCATACATATGTAAAATGAGTTTTACAATAATTGATGTTGTAGCTTTACAGAGTATAATGTTGAGAATAATCCTCACCAAAGACCAGATGGGCCATTAAGTGACATGACGTCACTTAATTTACCACAGTCCAATACTGGTCTTCCATTTTGTCTATATCACACTAACAAAATATACAAATAAAAGCATAAAGATACCAAAGTAAAAATAAAATAGATAAGTACTGATGTGAATCACTGAGTCGACACCATGGTCAAAGTCCCTCCACAGTTTCTCTGGGCCTAGAGCCCCTCCAGGCCCCACATGTGCCCCACCCCGACTCCAGCCCCTCCAGGCCCCACATGTGCCCTGCCCCACTCCAGCCCCTCGGGATGCCTAATTGCCCTGCCAACTTTTCAGATAAATGCAGGAACCCTCCTGCAGTCCCTCCTAACAGTCCTGAGCAACAGTGCAAGACAGGTGGGTGTGTGATGTGCTTACATTTTTAAAGATAAAAATACAAATGCCAATAAACTATCAAATAATATGTGGATCTTCAAGACAAAACTTTAAAATGTGTGAAATTATGAGTGCTATGTGACTGAAATTTGACAAAAATATCCAAGACTGCTGACTACCACTGCACAGCTTTCCTGTTCTGTTGAAGGGAAGGGATATTTATATAAATAATTGAAAACAGTGATTTTACTAAAATGAAGGTAATAAAAGTTCACAAAATATGACATTTTTTTCCATCTAAACATCCCTTCAGTATATCACTTTGATTTGTTCAATGAAAATTATATTACTTCAGCATTATCTTTAAAAGATAGAATGAAAAATATAAAGAAACAAATCAGAATGACTTAAGCTGAATTTAAATGCTTTTGAATATGTAATTAAGTCATTTATTTTTATAAAGATTGATGCTAATCTAGTTTAATATCATTTTACCTGCCAAAGTAAATTACAGATGTAACACTTCACTCATTTCATCTAAAGCTACCAATCTGAGAATGGTGCTGATTGTTAAACATGGTAAAATGTTTTTAAACTATTGTGATCCTTTAAGACTGTATGGATTCTATGATAATTTAGGAGAAATTGACACTTTTATTCCTCTCCTACTTTTCCATTTTGTTGGTGTTTTCCATTACTTCTTTCAGTATAACTTGATTGCTTTCTTTATACAAGTCTTGTGTCTTTCTTGTGAACATTTTTTCTAAGCATTTTATTATTGCTCTATGTATTGTGGAAAGATTGCTTCCAAATTTTATTTCTTTAGGCATGCCTTGCTATTCTATAGATAAACTATTGATTTTTATGTTTATAGCTTTTGTCAACTTTCAGCTTTAACAAAACACCATCAAAAACCCCCGCTGAGCAGACAAGGCTTACTTTGTTGGATCTGCTGGAACAAGAAAGGAAAATACCTTAGTAGAATCTTAAAAGTCTAGACAGGAAGAGTGGAGTGATGGGCCTTTAGTGTCTGACAAGGTGACAGATTCTCAGACAAGCCTTGTGAGGTTGGGAACTCCTTGGGACCTGACAGCACATGAGACACAGTAGCTTTACACTCGTGCATACGAGACCAAGTTCTGAGCCGAGTTTGCTCAACAGTCTTGATAGTTTGGGTGTTTTCACTGATTTTTCAGTGAGTTTGCTCAACAGTCTTGATAATTCAGGTGTTTTCAGTTGATCTTCATGGATACGTATTTCCCGGAGCCAGACTTACCATGTCTTTCATTTTTCTCAGTCTTCACATGGTGACAGGAATGTATCTTGGGGACGTATATTTTCCAATCAGAAGTAAAAACAAAACCACATGTCTTTAAGCTCTCAGCCCTTCCCCCTTGACATTCATGTTAGCCCAGGATGGACATCATAACACTACTGTCTGCAAACAGAAGCGATTTCAATCTTCACTGCTTCTTGGTGAGCTGTGGATACATGATAAGGGTCTGCTGGCAGTTTTCTAGAATCTATTAGTGTCAGATTTGCTATTTCCTTTTGCTCAAGATCACTGTATTGGATCACTTGAAGGGACAAAGTCCATTTATCAGTATTTTGGATTTTGGTGATGACACATCTGATCAAAGCGACATGGATTAATACTAAGAAAAACATGTCTCAGGGCTTGTTGTCCTGTGTTCAGCAGGAGTTAAGGGTACCCAAGCTCTATTTCTGTGAAAAATGGGTGACAAAGATGCCAAGTGTTGTTATTGTTCAGACAGACACCTTCATGTCTAGGTTTGATGGAAATTTTCTTTTTCTGGCCATTTGACCCATTGTTTAATTTATCATTTACAAAGCACTTATTGCTTGATTCCAATTACACAGAAAATCGCCTTTCTTAATGCAATGAACTAGCATCAGAGGAAGCTGGTTGTCATTCAAAGGAACACAAGCATAAACAATAAATATATTGAATGTGCATCTTAATCGAAAGACACACAAAGGACTGACTCAAAGCATCAAAAGAAAAATGAGAGATGGGAAACATACACATTGTAGATAAGAGGTTTGAGTATCTGTTAATAATCTAGATCCTTAAGTAAGTGGAGAACACAGTGAGATGCAAGGAGGGGACTCAGGAGAGCAGACCAAAAGAGGACAACCCATCTCTGATACTGGGAGCTTGCCTTCTGGGTCTTCTGGAGATGTTGTCTCCTGTGAGAGTTGTCATCTTGGTCGGTATTCTGGGATTAGGTTTACAGCCCCTGAAAAACAGACTGGAAACTTCTTGAGGGGCTGGGCTTGAGATGACTGGATGCTTTAATGGAAAGATGTATGCTCATTCCTGCTAAGAGTGGGGGATGGCAGGTTTTGAGCAGAGACTCAGAGCAGGTCTGGCCTAAGCTGGAGGTATTCTGAGAAGAGGCCACAGAAACTCAGACCATGAAGACCAAGCTACAGTTCCAACAGATTTTAACAAGGCAGTCTTTTAATTTATGAGAGTAAGAACAAAAGATGCCTAGATGTCTAGATTTTTCTGCTTAAGAAAAGTTGACAGTGAAAGTGTTAGTCACTCAGTTGTGTCCGATTCTTTGCACCCCCATGGACTGTAGCTTGCCAGGCTCCTCTGTCCATGGGTTTCTCCAGGCAAGAACACTGGAGTGCATTGCCTTTTGTGAAAATGGAGAAGGCAATGGCACCCCACTCCAGTAGTCTTGCCTGGAAAAATCCCATGGATGGAGGAGCCTGGTAGGCTGCAGTCCATGGGGTCGCGAAGAGTCGGACACGACTGAGCGACTTCCCTTTCACTTTTCACTTTCATGCATTGGAGAAGGAAATGGCAACCCGCTCCAGTGTTCTTGCCTGGAGAATCCGAGGGACGGGGGAGCCTGGTGGGCTGCCGTCTTTGGGGTCACACAGAGTCGGACACGACTGAAGTGACTTAGCAGCAATGAGCTATAATTAATAATTTATGCACATTTCCACAATGTATGCATGTTATGATTATACATGAATTTAAGTGTGGTTGGCCCTTACTGTCATAGTTTGGAAAGTCCTGCCTACCTCCTGGAAATTTAAAACCTAATTGTATAAAATATTTGAAGCAGTATTAACTTCCCTTACTCAGAGAAAAAGAAACTTAAATTTAAAAAGTATATCAATCTGATTGCCAGATGTGTTAATGGCTGAGGGAAGAGTATTCTAAAAAGATTCTGGGGGCTTCTCTGGTGGCTCAGTGGTAAAGAATCCATTTGCCAATGCAGGAGACATGAGTTCAATCACTGGTCCAGGAAGATCCCACCTGCTGCAGAGCAACTAAACTTGTGCCACAACTATTGAGCCTGTGCTCTAGAGCCCGGGAGATGCAACAAGAGAAGCCACCACAATGAGAAGCCCAAGCACCACAACCAGAGAAAAGCCTGTGCAGCAATGAAGACCCAGCACAGCCATAAACAAATAAATAAAGAAAAAAAAATTAAAAAGGTTCTGTGCTGGACAGTAGGTTCTCATTAGTTATCTATTTTTTCATAGTATCAATAGTGTATATGTATATGTGTTAATCTCAATCTCTCAAATCATCCCATCCCTCTGTCCCCCTTGGTGACCTAAATGAGAAGGAAACCCAAAAAAGAGGGAATATAGCTATACACAGAGCTGATTCGCTTTGCTGTACAGTAGAAACTAATACAACATTGTAAGGCAACTCTCTCCAATAAATTATTTTTACAAAAGAAAACAAGAGATTCTGGTCTTAGGTACCATTTAAACTGTACCTTCAAAACAGGTCTCTCGAGAAAAATGAGTCAAGTGAAAGCAGAAGTGGCCTTGAGCCTGCTAAAATATTTTAGGTGGCTTGTACAGTCACATAAGACAACACTTCTGAGTTTCTATGTTGCACACAAGCAGTGTGTCAAGGATTCAGGGTGGTTCAGTATCTCAGGCAATGATTCCTTACATAAACAAACATCTAATGAGAAGATGTTCATCTAGTTTCCAGGAACAGACTACTTATTCTTTAGAGTCTGTCACCCTATTGGGAAGGCCTTGGTCAAGACAATGTCTGAATTGTCTTCCTATGTGGCCTTGAATATCTCATCTCCAAGACAACCAGTCACTCACACACACTTGTTTGCTATGGAGTTCATCACATCTTGCCAACACAGTCATGCTCTCAAGCTTCCCTGAATTACTTGCACAGATGTCTTCCTAGCTTGTGCTTACAATGTGTGGTTTCTTAGTATAGAGAAGATGATGTTGGACTACCAAAACTGCATTTTTAAAGCTTCAAAAGTTATTATTATATAAATGTCATTGAAAAAGGAATATCACTGGTGACATCTTGCTCCATTACACTGGGTAAGTAAAAGAGTGTCAGTCACTTCGGTCGCGTCTGACTCTTTGCAACCCCATGGACTCCTCTGTCCATGGAATTCTCCAGGCAAGAATATGGACTGGGTATTCATTCTATTTTCCAAGGGATCTTCTTTATTCAAGGATTGATGATCAGTAAATCAAGTCAAAACCTAATACACACTTTTCATTGGCACTAAGGAATGTTATTTTGCTTATACTGTCCATGGATTTCTCTTGACTTTTATGTTTGAGAATCGTTTGTTCCCAATGCTACAGGACTTCACCAGACCTGAACTCAAGAGAAATCACTTTACGGAGCCTAACTTGCTCAGGTTTCCTCACCGCCTAGCTGCCCTAGGGCCAGGAACTACCAACCTTGGTTCCTCTCCTGCATCTCACATGGGAGAACAAAACATCTGGAGTGGAGACATACAAGTAGAAGTTACCACAGGAGCCAGTCCCTGGGTAGGAAAGCCTTAACTATAATTTATGAATTGTTGGAAGCTCAGTGGGGACAAACTGTTAAAAACTCCAGAAGGACCTAGTGATGGAATGACACCTTTAAGATTGTGGAGTTTACCCTGAGGAACTCAACTAGGCCCTCACATTAAAAATCAGTGCAAAAATCCTTTATGCTCTAACAGGGCACACTGTTCTTATTAATAAGGCTGCACTTGGGGAAGCCTAGCAATGAGAACCCCACCTGGGGATCATCAGAGCCTAACTGAAAGGGGAGAGAAAGAAACAAGTGAAATATATGAAACCGTTTGTTATTGCTCAGTCAGTAAGTTGTGTCCAAGTCTTTGCAACCCCATAGACAAGCCAGCCTTTTCTGTCTTTCACTATCTCCTGGAGTTTGTTCAAACTCATGTCCATTGAATCAGTGATGTCATCAAACCATCTCATCCTCTGTTGTCCCTTCTCCTCCTGTGTTCAGTCTTTCCCAGCATCAGGGTCTTTTCCAATGAGCTGGCTCTTCACATCAGGTGGCCAAAGTATTGGAGCTTCAGCATCAGTCCTTCCAATGAGCATTCAGGGTTGATTTCCTTTAGAATTGACTGGTTTGATCACTTTGCTGTCCAAGGAACTCTCAAGAGTCTTCTCCAGTACCACAATTTGAAAGTATCAATTCTTCATCACTCAGCCTTCTTTATGACCCAACTCTCACATCCATACATGACTACTGGAAAAAACATAGCTTTGACTATACACACCCCTGTCAGCAAAGTGATGTCTCTGCTTTTTAATAGGTTTCTCATAGCTTTTCTTCCAAGGAGCAAGCGTCTTTTAATTTCATGGCTGAAGTCACCATACGCAATAATTTTGGAGCCCAAGAAAATACAGTCTATCACTGCTTCCATTTTTTCCTCATCTATTCACCATGAAGTGATGGGACCAGATGCCATGATTTTTGTTGTTTGAATGTTGAGTTTTAAGCCAGCTTTTTCACTCTCCTCTTTCACTCTCATCAAGAGGCTCTTTAGTTTCTCTTCACTTTCTGGTATCATCTGCATACCTGAGGTGGTTGTTATTTCTCCCAGCAGTCTTGATTCCAGCTTGTGACTCATCCAGCCTTGCATTTTGCATGATGTACTCATCATAGAAGTTAAATAAGCAAGGTAACAATATACAGCCTTGATGTACTTCTTTCCCAATTTGGAACCAGTTCATTGCTTCATCTCTGGTTCTAATTGTTGCTTCTTCAATTGTTGCTGACTGCATACAAGTCTCTTAGGGAGCAGATAAGATGGCCTGGTATTCCCATCTCTTTAAGAATTTTTCGCATTTTTTTGTAAGCCACACACTCAAAGGCTTTAGCATAGTTAATGAAACAGAAGTAGATGTTTTTCTGGAATTCTCTTGCTTTTTCTATGACCCAATAAGTGTTGAGAATTTGATCTCTGATTCTTCCACCTTTTCTAAATGCAGTTTGTGCATCTGGCAGTTCTTGTTCACATACTGCTGAAGCCCAGCTTGAAGGATTTTGAAGATTACCTTGGTAGCATGTGAAATGAGCACAGTTGTGCGGTAGTTTGGACATTCTTTGGCATTGCCCTCCAGTCCGGCCACTGCTGAGTTTTCCAAATTTTCTGGCATATTGAGTGTAGCACTTTAATGGCATCATCATTTTTAGGGTTATGAAAGGATACTGGCTGGAATTTTATGCTCAATCTACATAAGACCAAAGATAAACAAGAAATCCTGAAAGACACCAGAGTGGGGAAAGCAAAAATAAAATAATTTTTCCAGTGTTGAAGTAACTTTCTAAGTCCAAGATGGAGCTGCTCCTGCCTGGGAAGCCATGGCAGCAAGTTGAAACTTACATGACTTTTGTGTCTCTGGACATGTTCCTCTTGACCAGAAACACTGCATATCCAGTCAGTCAGTCCTGAAAGGTCAAGCTAATTCTCTGCTCTAGACTTATTACCTTGCTCCCTCTCATCCTAAACAAGGTTGACTGTGTTGCCCAGACAGCCAGAAATTTTCTATTTGTCTCCATCTTGTTCTTCATTCTTTCTTATAAAAGCTTCTTTCCTTCTCCTCCATTTTGTAGTTTTCCAAATGGAGACTGCTTCATGAAGGGTTAAAATTTGTTTATATCACTTAAACTTTCTTTAATCATTCTCTAACACCCTAGAGGAACAAAGCTAAGGTTTACATTTGATTTCTCAGAATACATGAAAACAAGAAGTGAGTACAGTATTTAGTGTTGAGAAAAGATGACCGACTTCAAATTCTATACCCTGAAAAATTATCTATCAAAGATAAAGGAGAAATACCGACTTTGTTAGACACACACAGACTGAATTTGTTGCCTTGCAAGAAATGGTAAAAATAAGTAATTTAGAGAAGGAAAATAATAAATTGTTTAGACAGAAGGGGAGGAAAAAAAAGTTGTTTAGAGAGAAGGTCAGAAACTCAGGCTTACATAAAGTAAGAAAGAGCCCTGAGGAAAGAATAAATGAAGTCAAAATAAACTTTTATTTTTCTTTTCTCACTTATCAGATAACAGTTTGTTAAATAACACTACCAACAATATATTCAATTATGTAAGCACATATTATATACCTATATATGCTTGTGTATGCTTGCATATGGGCTTCCCAGGTAGCTCAGTAGTGAAGAATCTGCCTGCCAATACAGGAGATGCAGGTTTGATCCCTGGGTCAGGAAGATTCCCTGGTGAAGGAAATGGCAACCTGCTCCAGTATTCTTGCCTGGGAAATACCATGGACAGAGGACCCTGGCAGGCTATAGTCCATGGGGTCACAAAGAGTTGGACATGATTTAGTGACTAAAAAATAACAACATGCTTGTATATAAATTTAAAAAATGACAGCAAAGATTCAAGGCCTGAAGGAATGGACTAGGATTATTTTGTTATTATAAGGTATTTATACTACCATTGAATTATGACATTATTTGAAAGTGGCCTTCAATGAGTTGTAAATGTATGATGCAAACTCTAGGACAACCGCTAAAAAGAGTGAAAAAAAATATTTAAGTGGTATGTTAATCAAAGAGAGAAAATAACATCATACAAAATTCTCAGTTAAAATCACAAAAGGCAGAAAAGGTGTAGAAAAATTAGATGAAAATGGCAACAAATAAACTACAGAAACAAATATGGTAGATACTAATCCAGCTACATCAACTATCACTTTGAAAGTCAGTGATCTAAATGACCAATAATTAACTGTAAGCTGGGTCAAAACTGCAGACTCAATCATACATTGTCTATAGGAAACCCATGCTGAGTATAAGGACAAACAGATGAAGGACAATACACATGTAAACATGAGTCAAGAGAAAGCAGGAGTAGACTATTAATTTCACAGAGAACAAACTTCAAAACAAGGAAGAATATCAGGGCTAAAGAGGGCATTAAATAATGATAAAGGGATCAGTTATCAGGAAGACATAACAATCCTTCACATGAATGAACCTAATGATGGACAAACTGCATGAAACAGAAACTTATAGAACTGCAAAAGACATAGGTAAAACCATTATCTTAGCTGGAGATTTCAGCACCTGTCAGAAATGGACAGATCATCAGACAGAAAATCAGGGAGGACACAGTTCAACTCAACAATAACATCTAGGGACTCCTCCGGTGGTACAGTGGTTAAGAATTCACCTTGCAATGCAAGGGATACATGTTCAAAACCTGGCATGGGAACTAAGATCCCACATGCCACAGAACAACTAAGCCTGTGTTCTGCAACCACTGAAGCCACAAGCATTAAAGCCCACACCCCACAACTAATGAGCCTGCATGTCACAACTAGAGAGTCTGTTCACTGCACCAAACCATTTCAGATGGCACAATGAAGATCCTGCATGCCACAACTAAGAGCCAACACAACCAAATCAACAAATATTAAAAATAACTTCATCACTGACTCAATGGACGTGAGTTTGAGCAAACTCCAGGAGATGGTTACGGACCTGGAAGCCTGCCATGCCACAGTCTTTGCAGATGGCAAAGAGTTGGACACAACCGAGCAACTGAACAATAACAACAATAAAATAACTTTCATCAACTGGATACAATGCACATCTATGAATTATGGCAACAGCAGAACACACATTATCCTCATGCTCACACGGAAGATTTACAAAGATCTGCCACATTCTGGGCCACAGACACACTGTAGCAAATTTAAAAGAACAGAAATCATATAATGAACTTCCAGGTTGGTACAGTGGTACAAATCCACATGGCAATGCAGGGGACCCAGGTTTGATCCCTGGTCCAGGAAGCTCTCACATGCCACAGAACTAGGCCTGTGTGCCACCACTACTGAACCTGTGCTCTGGAGCCTGTGCTCCACAAGAGAAGCCACCACAATGAGAAGCCCATGCACCACAAACAGAGAGGAGCCCCTTCTTGCATAACTAAAGAAAAGTCCACACAGCAATGAAGGCCCAGCACATTCAAAAATAAATTTTAAAAAAATGAAAGGAAACTACATATCAATATCTCTTATGAATATAAATGCAAAAATCTTCATAAAATATTAGCAAATAGAACTCAACAATGTATAAAAATAACTATATACTATAATCAAGGGTGATTCATCCCAAGTATGTAAAGTTGGTACAACATTTGTATTAATTTTAAAAAGAATAATAATCCTGGTTGATCACATCTGGCTTTTAAATTTATCTCGTTAAGTAAAAAGATATAAAAAGCAATGTCAAAAGTATGGCCCAGGGATGTTCACTTTGGCTCCTGCTATGTTTGTGTCTCCCCCAGATTCATGTGTTGAGATCTTGATGCCCATGTGATGGCACTAGGAGGTGGGACCCAAGGGAGACACTTCATTGTGAGAGTAGTGCCCTCAAGAATGGGGTCAGTGCTGTTACAGAGGACCACAGAGCCCCTCCCTGTGAGGTCTGCCTCCCTGAGAGGCCCACAGGGACCCAGCTCTGACCCTGATCCCAACCACACTTGTGTTTCAGCCTCCAGAATCACCTTTGTTTATAATTTACCAAGGCTGTGGCATTTTATTACAGCAGTCCCAAAGGAACCAAGGCCCTCCCCTCACTCTACTCCCTTAAAAAATGTTCTGTTTGTGTGTGTGGTGTGTGTGTGTGTGCTCCATCTGTATGCTGTGTGTATGTTGTTGTGTTCTCTGTGTGTGTTCTTTGTGTGTGTGTGTGTTGTGCAGAATAAGGCCATGGACTCTCACATTTCATGGGGATGAGCCCTAGTAGGTGATCAGACAAGCACGGTTTCCTTCTTCCATGCCCTTTGCTCCAGATCATCTCTCATTGTCAGGAGGGTGATGCTGTCTCATCCGTTCAACAAAATCAATTATTTGTTGTGTGCCGGGAGACATGGTAGGGACTAAAGGTCTGATACTGCCAGTTGGGTGACCTTTGGTTGTGGCTGTGGTCCTCCTGCTGGGGTCCTGGGCTCTGGGCACATTGTGACATCAGCGTGTTCTTCATGTTGTCACATCCACCACTGCAGACCATCACAAAGGAGCTGGTGATGAAGTCTGCTATGTCCACTCATGATCTTTGTTTTACTTGGGGATCTTGAGCAAGTGTTCAGGTGTCCTGGATTTGAGATGCAAATTAAACCACACATTTATGTTAGCAACTTCCAGGTAAAAGCCAGTCTGATGGATCCACAGGCCAAGAATAAGTTATCAATCAGGAGTGCTTGCTCTAGTTTTGTCTTTAAAGGTGTAAGAGAGTGCCCTGTATCTGGTGATCTCAGACCCCACTCAGAAAATTCTCCCTCCAATAATCTATCTATATTGAGACAAACTTTGCAAACAGTGCTGAAAATAAAACTAATCAGCAGGAACTGACAGTTCCAAAGAGTTGGAGGGCTTCATCATTCCTTGTTCAATATTTAAAATGCTCTTTGCTAATAGAATTTTCAGATCAAAGCAAACTGTGTGTTCCCAGCGTCTGTTTTGTTTCAGTTCTTGCATTTTTAAAAATCTATACAGATAATGAGTTGCTGGTAAGAATGGAATATGAAGGACTTTGCTAATGTTTGGTGATATGATCAATTTAATAGGCTGAATATCCAGTTCTAGCTTCTGAGAACTCAATCGTGCATCAGCTTTTATTTTATCAAATTAAAAATTAAATAACTACTAAATGATTGTGCTCAGTCATGTCAGACTCTTTGGCAACCTCATGGACTGTAGCCCTCCAGATTCCTCTATCCATGGGATTCTCCAGGCAAAAGTACTGGAGTGAGTTGCCATTTCCTCCTCCAGAGGGACTTCCCAGCCTTCATCTCCTGTGCCTCCTTTACTGGCAGGCAAATTCTTTATCACTGCACAACTTGGGAAGTCCATACATATAAATACGTGAAAGAAAAACGGAAAACATTTGCTGTAGTCACACAGCCTAGAGTGGACACATTTCTCGGTCAAGTATTGTTATCTAGAGCTTTCTCCTGGCAGGGAAAATAGACTCCTTTTTTAGCCAAATTTTCTCCTAATTCTACTGGGTTGTTTGAAGTTTTATTAGAGTTTTGATAAGAGCAATAGCCAAGAAGACACACATTGTGTTTATTAGACAAGACCTCGTGCTTCGGAATGAAGGATTGTTTTCTCTCTCCATGAAATTCTGTGAGCATGCACTCTAGTTCTCTAGATGAAACTTGTCTACCCATGCTCCTTGATGGTACCATGACTACTAGCTTACTCAGAGGTGTAAGACTTAAGCAAAGGAATAGCATTGAACTTGGGTTTACGAGAAGTTCTAAAGTTCCATGTGCCCAGCACAAGGGAAAAGAGTTACAACATAACTGCTTACTGCCCTGAGGACTAAGAGCATTCCACTCTTTTGAATGTAGAATATCCAACATCCATTTCAGGCAATCACGAACTATGGAAGACAAAAGTTGTGGTGCTCTTTCTCACATTCTCAAATTATTGAATTACCTGATAAATGAAGACACTAATTTAAAATACCATACCACACCTGGCTTCAACAGTACGTGAACCATGAACTTCCAGATGTTCACGCTGGTTTTAGAAAAGGCAGAGGAACCAGAGATCAAATTGCCAACATCCACTGGATCATTGAAAAAGCAAGAGAGTTCCAGAAAAACATCTATTTCTGCTTTATTGACTATGCCAAAGCCTTTGACTGTGTGGATCACAATAAACTGTGGAAAATTCTGAAAGAGATGGGAATACCAGACCACCTGACCTGCCTCTTGAGAAATCTGTATGCAGGTCAGAAAGCAACAGTTAGAACTGGACATGGAACAACCAACTGGTTCCAAATAGGGAAAGGAGTACATCAAAGATGTATATTGTCACCTTGCTTACTTAACTTATATGCATCATGAGAAATGCTGGGCTGGATGAAGCACAAGCTAGAATCAAGACTGCTGTGAGAAATATCAATAACCCCAGATATGCAGATGACACCACCCTTATGGCAGAAAGTGAAGAAGAACTAAAGAGCCTCTTGATGAAAGTGAAAGAGGAGAGTGAACAAGTTGGTTTAAAGATCAACATTCAAAAAACTAAGATCATGGCATCCGGCCCCATCATTTCATAGCAGATAGATGGGGAAACAGTGGAAACAGTTACAGACTATTTTGGGGGGCTCCAAAATCACTGCATGGTGACTGCAGCCATGAAATTAAAAGATGCTTACTCTTTGGAAGGAAAGTTATGACCAACCTAGACAGTATATTAAAAAACAGAGACATTACTTTGTCAACAAAGATCTGTCTAGTCAAGGCTATGGTTTTTCCAGTAGTCATGTCTGCATGTGAGAGTTGGACCATAAAGAAAGCTGAGCAGAGAAGAATTGATGCTTTTGAACTGTGGTGTTGGGGAAGATTCTTGAGAATCCCTTGGACTGCAAGGAGATCCAACCAGTCCATCCTAAAGGAAATCAGTCCTGAATATTCATTGGACGGGCTGATGTTGAGGCTGAAACTCCAATACTTTGGCCACCTGATGCAAAGAACTGACTCATTGGAAAAGACCCTGATGCTGAGAAAGATTGTAGGTGGGAGGAGAAGGGGATGACAGAGGATGAGATGGTTGGATGGCGTCACTGACTCAATGGACTTGAGTTTGAGTAAGCTCCAGGAATTGGTGATGGACAGGGAGGACTGGCGTGCTGCAGTCCATGGGGTTGCAAAGAGTTGGACACAACTGAGCGACTGAACTGAACTGAACTGAATTGAAGTGAACCATACCTGGATCTAATCAGCAATTTTCCAATTAAAAATTCCATGGCAACTAAGTAATTTTCCTGTTTAGTTGGTTGCATAAATGTTTTAATCTATTGTTCTATGCCCCGTCTTAGATTTACAGTGATCCATATTAGCAAAGCAAATGTTAGTTATCTACATGTGTATCTAACTGCTCCTTATCTATTTAAATCCCACCTACATGACATTTTTAAAATGTTTTAAATAGGGTGCCCACTCTCACCACTACTACTCAACATAGTTTTGGGAGTTTTAGCCACAGCAATCAGAGAAGAAAAAGAAAAGGAATCCAGATTGGAAAAGAAGAAGTAAAACTCTCACTGTTTGCAGATGACATGATCCTCTACATAGAAATCCCTAAAGACTCCACCAGAATATTATTAGAGCTAATCAATGAATATAGTAAAGTTGCAGGATATAAAATTAATACACAGAAATCCCTTGCATTCCTATACACTGAGAAAACAGAAAGAGAAGTTAAGGAAACAATTCCATTCACCATTGTAACAAAAAGAATAAAATACTTATGAATAAATCTACCTAAACAAAACAAAACAGTACTATATAGAGAAAACTATACAACACTGATGAAAGAAATCAAAGATGACACAAATAGATGGAGAAATATACCATGTTCATGGATCGGAAGAATCAATATAGTATTGATTGAAAATAAGTATACTACCCAAAGCAATATATAGATTCAATGCAATCCCTATCAAGCTACCAATGGTATTTTTCACAAAACTAGAACAAATAATTTCACAATTTGTATGAAAATACAAACAACGTCGAGTAGCCAAAGCAATCTTGAGAAAGAAGAATGGACCTGGAGGAATCAACCTGCCTGTCTTCAGACTATACTACAAAGCTACAGTCATCAAGAGAGTATGGTACTGGTACAAAGACAGAAATATAGATCAATGGAACAAAATAGGAAGTCCAGAGATAAATACATGCACCTATGGACACCCTATCTTTGACAAAGGAGTCAATAATATACAATGGAGAAAAGACAATCTCTTTAACAAGTGGTGCTGGGAAAACTGGTCAACCACTTGTAAAAGTATGAAACTAGAACACTTTCTAACACCATACACAAAAATAAACTCAAAATGGATTAAAGATCTAAACATAAGGCCAGAAACTATAAAACTCCTAGAGGAAAACAGGAAAAACACTCCCTGACATAAATCACAGCAGGATCCTCTATGATCCACCTTCCAGAGTAATGGAAATAAAAGCAAAAATTTTTTAAATGGGACCTAATTAAACTTAAAAGCTTTTGCACAACAAAGGAAACTATAAGCAAGGTGAAAAGACAGCCTTCAGAATGGGAAAAATAATAGCAAATGAAGCAACTGACGAAGAATTAATCTCAAAAATATACAAGCAGCTCCTGAAGCTCAATTCCAGAAAAATAAACAACCTAATCAAAAAATGCGCCAAAGAACTAAACAGACATTTCTCCAAAGAAAACATACAGATGGCTAACAAACATGAAAAGATACTCAACATCACTCATTATTAGAGAAATGCATATCAAAACCACAGTGAGGTACCATCTCACGCCGGTCAGAATGGCTGCTATCTAGAAGTCTACAAACAGTAAATGCTGGAGGGGTTGTGGAGAAAAGGGAACCCTCTTACATTGTTGGTGGCAATGCAAAGTAGTACAGCCACTATGGAGAACAGTGTGGAGATTCCTTTAAAAACTGGAAACAGAACTGCCATACGACCCAGCAATCCCACTGCTGGGCACACACACTGAGGAAACCAGAATTGAAAGATACATGTGTACCCCAATGTTCATAGCAGCGCTGTTTATAATAGCCAGGACATGGAAGCAACCTAGATGCCCATCAGCAGATGAATGGATAAGAAAACTGTAGTACTTTTACAATGGAATATTACTCAGCCATTAAAAAGAATACATTTGAATTAGTTTTAATGAAGTGGATGAAACTGGAGCCTATTATACAGAGTGAAGTCAAAAAGAAAACCACCAATGCAGTATACTAACACATATATATGGAATTTAGAAAGATGGTAACAATTACCCTATATGCGAGACAGCAAAAGAGACACAGATGTATAGAACAGTCTTTTGGACTCTGTGGGAGAAGGTGAGAGTGGGATGATTTGGGAGAATGGCACTGAAACATGTATATTACCATATGTGAAACAGATCACCAGTTGGGGTTCAATGCATGAGACAGGGTGCTCAAGGTTGGTGCACTGGGATGACCCTGAGGGATGGGGTGGGGAGGGAGGTGGGAGGGGGGCTCAGGCTGGGGAACACATGTACACCCATGGCTGATTCATGTCACTGTATGGCAAAAACCACTACAATATTGTAAAGTAATTAGCCTCCAATTAAAATAAATAAAATTTTAAAAAGAAAACAGTCTCTACCAGAAACAGAAAGGAACTAAACACTGTTTGCAGAAACTCTCTGAAGCCCACTCTCTCAAAGCACATCCCCCAAACCTCCAGCTCCCCACTGTGGCCCAGGTGGGGCTGGCTGTGGTTCTGATTCAGGATGCGATATCTACTTATACTCAATATTATTTAATTCTTGACTCTAGGAGTCTTTATCAGGTTAAGAAAGTTTCATTTTGCCTGCAGATGGCTTCCCAGGTGGCACTAGTGGTAAAGAACCCACCTGCCAGTGAAGGAGATACAAGAGACATGGGTTCAATCCATAGGTCAGGAAGATCCCCTGGGGAAGGGGTAGGCTACCCAGTCCAGTTTTCTTGGGCTTCCCTGGTGGCTTACATGGTAAACAACCCACCTGCAATGCGGAGACCTGTGTTCAATCTCTGGGTTGGGAAGATCTCCTGGAGGAGGGCATGGCAACCCACTCCAGTAGTCTTGCCTAGAGAATCCCCATGGACAGAGAAGCCTGGCATGCTACAGTTCATGGGGTTGCAAAGAGTTGGACATGGATGAGCGATTAAAAACAGTACAGCACACTAAAATCAAAACCCAATTTGTCTCTGAACATACAAAAGATAGTGAAATTCTCTTGCTCTTTTGATGTAAATGCAAAACATGAATTACAGCCACTACCAGAGAATACAGTGAACTTGTAAACAGGATTCCTTTTGGAGGAACTGAGGGAGTGGTTACACTTGCCTGCCTCATTGATTCCACATGGGCAGGAATGATTCCTGGTGAAACAGGAGGGAAGGGGGCAGGGCACAACCTTTAAAGGATGACACAGCCTGAGGACCTGACATAAACTGGTTACACCTAAATGGGTCCAAGATGGTGGACGAGTCAATTTCCATGCACCTTGAGTACATGCTCACATCAGCCAGCTAAATGACACACCCAGAGACGTCGTGACCAAAACCGTCAAAAAGTGGGCAGCGGCCCAGTTCCTGGAAATCCCTAACTCTTCCCCCAAATAGCTGGAACATTGCCTATGAAATTACCAAGCCCCTAAAAGCTAACCTCACCTGATGTTGGGATGCTCTCACCCTCTGAGATGGACCACATTTTGTGGACCGTGTATCTCTCCAAATAAATCCACTTCTTACCTATCATTTTGTCTCATACTGACTACTTTCTGAGATGAGACATCAAGAACCTGATCTTCATTAAGTGCTGAGACCAGCTGTGTGACCTCGGCTGGAAGACCGGGACTTTTGGCCGAGCTGAGGTCCCAGCCATGTGGGTTCAGGTCCCAGTCTGAGTGCACGGTTTCAAAAGCATGTTCTGTCCTGAAGACACAGCATCAAACTCTACAGCCTGTTTCTAAACTACTGACACTTCTCAACACGCAGCCTGCTCTACACAGGCAGTGCTAATCCTTGGATGAGGTACCTACACCCTTTCTCCTCTCGGGACGTTGCATATGCCTTCAGGGAATGGATGACAGGGCTTCACTAGTACCAGTGCTTCCTTGAAAACACAGATCTCTATCTGTGACTTTGCCTCTCTTTCTCTTTTTTAATAAATATCAATCATTCACTTTTTTCCTATGAATTTTTTTCCTAATTCTCCCTGAGGGAAATCATATGCTTGAGCTGGCATAAGCAGAAATACTCAGAACGTAAACAAACTGTACTTTCCTTAAACTTGAAAAAAGTGTAAGCATGCTGATGTAATCCTTTAATTCAGTCTTCCCAAAATCCTCTTTATCTAAAAGAAAATTCCAAAATTCTATAATCTGTAGTAGTTCTGATCGATAACGATGTTTAACCCAAGTGAATCGTATTAGCTAAGAAAACTGCAAATGTTTCAGTGAACTCTGGATAAAAGCTTAGCAGACATTGTCAAACCTTTACATTCTGAAGCGACTCCTACAATTCAGCCAGTGGGACTGACTTCACAAGGGTTACCTGTGGGTGAGTCTCCACTGACCAACACAGACCACGGTCTCAGAACTTTGAACTACACACACTTCATGGTGACTACATTTCATCCTTAAGCACGGGTCTTTAGTTGGGTCTAAAGCTAAAAACTACTGCAAAATTGCACTCATCTCACACACTAGTAAAGTAATGCTCAAAATTCTCCAAGCCAGGATTCAGCAATATGTGAACCGTGAACTTCCTGATGTTCAAGCTGGTTTTGGAAAAGGCAGAGGAACCAGAGATCAAATTGCCAACATCCGCGGGATCCTGGAAAAAGCAAGAGAGTTCCAGAAAAGCATCTATTTCTGCTTTATTGACTATGCCAAAGCCTTTGACTGTATGGATCACAATAAACTGTGGAAAATTCTGAAAGAGATGGGAATACCAGACCACCTGATCTGCCTCTTGAGAAACTTGTATGCAGGTCAGGAAGCAACAGTTAGGACTGGACATGGAACAACAGACTGGTTCCAAATAGGAAAAGGAGTACGTCAAGGCTGTATATTGTCACCCTGTTTATTTAACTTATATGCAGAGCACATCATGAGAAACGCTGGACTGGAAGAAACACAAGCTGGAATCAAGATTGCAAGAAGAAATATCAATAACCTCAGATATGCAGATGACACCACCCTTATGGCAGAAAGTGAAGAGGAACTAAAAAGCCTCTTGATGAAAATGAAAGTGGAGAGTGAAAAAGTTGACTTAAAGCTCAACATTCAGAAAACGAAGATCATGGCATCTGGTCCCATCACTTCATGGGAAATAGATGGAGAAACAGTGGAAACAGTGTCAGATTTATTTTTCTGGGCTCCAAAATCACTACAGATGGTGGCTGCAGCCATGAAATTAAAAGACGCTTACTCCTTGGAAGGAAAGTTATGACCAACCTAGATAGCATATTGAAAAGCAGAGACATTACTTTGCCAACAAAGGTTCATCTAGTCAAGGCTATGGTTTTTCCTGTTGTCATGTATGGATGTGAGAGTTAGACTGTGAAGAAGGCTGAGCATCAAAGAATTGATGCTTTTGAACTGTGGTGTTGGAGAAGACTCTTGAGGGTCCCTTGGACTGCAAGGAGATCCAACCAGTCCATTCTGAAGGAGATCAGCCCTGGAATTTCTTTGGAAGGAATGATGCTGAAGCTGAAACTCCAGTACTTTGGCCACCTCATGTGAAAAGTTGACTCATTGGAAAAGACTCTGATGCTGGGAGGGATTGGGGGCAGGAGGAGATGGGGATGACAGCGGATGAGATGGATGGATGGCATCACTGACTCGATGGATGTGAATCTGAGTGAACTCCAGGAGTTGGTGATGGACAGGGAGGCCTGGCGTGCTGGGATTCATGGGGTCGCATTTACAAAAGAGTGTTCCAGGATGAGCACATAGACCACAGCTTGAGGCCATATGAGGGATTGCTATCTGAAGCCTATTTGTGAGGAAAATGTTTATGGCAAAGGAGTTTACTGAATTTAGGGCTTAGAAATAATTAAAATAGTTAGAAGTTAAAGACTTAAGGAATTTTGTAATGTTAGCATATTTTACTATAGCTTATAGAGGTCAGGAATTTTAGAGATGCTAATAGCTAGAAGCCTATTTAAGAGATAGTGAGCTCAGGATGTTAGGGGCAAAGAGGATTTATAAAGATAAATAAACTGAGGAATGTTGCATGAGGTACAATGTAATCACAAGTTAACTATAGGACACATAAGAGGAAGTAGGTAATAGATGGTAAAGCTGATTCCTAGAGAATTGCTGAAGCAGGAACTCTGTTTGAAGGGCAACAGTGATTTATGGAGATAATAAATCTGGATGAGGGGGAACTGAAAATGTCAAACCTCTGACCTAATGCTTTTGTAAAAGTATAAAAGAGAATCTTAAACTTGAAATAAATATGCAGTCCAAGAAAACTGAGAGGCTGCGTCATTACTCGCTGACACCGCTCATCTCTTCAGGCTGATATCCTGGCTGCTGGAGCCGGACTCCAGCAAGGAAAAAATAGGCTGAGTGTCCAGTGTGGGTGCAGGTCAAAGTTAAGAGAAAGAATCCATGAAAGACAGCAAGCTGAAAGTAACATTCCAGTGCATGTAGAAGCTAGAGTAACCAGAAAAATGTGCATTTGGAATATGAAAAATATTTGAGAGGGCCCAGGGCTTTTCACTGTACATGAAATGTAGAGTTGAGCCAATATTTTATGGACAAATCTAGGATAAACAGGAGTGAACATCTATCTTGAAAATTGAACTTACCTTTCCAAACATGAAGCTGTAGAAATGTTTAGGCAATAACCTACATAAGTGAGTTCATTTTGACAATCAGTTAATGTAACAAAATACAGATAAAAACATATATATATGTATTATGTGTCTGTAAATGTATACATATTTTCTTCCTTTAAAAATGCAAAGTAGATTTGTGGAAAATGCTTGAGATTTCAAATAACCATGAGGTTTAAAATAAAGAATACAAACACATACAGTCGATAAAATAGCTGCTGCTGCTGCTGCAGCTAAGTTGCTTCAGTTGTGTCAGACTCTGTGCAACCCCACAGACAGCAGCCCACCAGGCTCTGCCGTCCCTGGGATTCTCCAGGCAAGAACACTGGAGTGGGTTGCCATTTCCTTCTCCAATGCGTGAAAGTGAAGTTGCCCAGTCGTGTCTGACTCTTCGCAACCCCATGGACTGCAGCCTACCAGGCTCCTCCGTTCATGGGATTTTCCAGGCAAGAGTACTGGAGTAGGTTGCCATTGCCTTAACAGACATAATATATCATGATACAATTGTTAATATATTAAATAATGAATTTGCAACATAAATCTTCCATTTCTTCCACTCTAGGGAAAATACTTCATGACAAGCAATGATTGGCTCAATTATAATTTCTCTTAATTTCTAAGGAGCACCAAAAATTGAAGTCAACAATATTATTTTATTCCCTGTAAAATGTTGAACATTCTTTGCTCAGTATGAAATGCAAATTTCATTCGCATCATGCTGTCACAGTTTAAACTGTCATTAATTAAAAACTGTATTGTTGAACTTTTATACCTTAGAACTATATAATATCTTGTTTATGACAACATAAAAGAAAAATACAGAACGTAGTAGGCACTGTTTAGAGATTATTTCTTGTCCTTAGTTTATTTTGATTTTCATTATTGATATCACTTTAAAACACTGATTAAAATTAAACAATTCTAACAATTAAACAATGTCATTGCATAATCTATACATACATGTCATATTTTTTACTACTTATATATTTAATCTAGGACATCATTCTGAAAAAGCAATGCTCCCACTTTGAAATAGAACATTATAGTACATACAAAACTATAATGGTTCATCTAATCTACTTGCACAGTGAATGCAGACTCGTGGTGGTTATATTCAGTTATCTCATTCAGTCTTCTTTACCTTATAGAGCCCACACTAGGTGATTTTCAAATTGTACCTATTTAATAAAGTAAATCACAACCCCAAAATTGCTGTATAGCAAAAAGGAAATCATCAGAACAAACATAGCACATGAAAAAGAGTTTCATGCAAATCTGACATTAAACTCTACATAAATGGTCAAATAAAAGAGCAGCAGCATTTTTCAGGAGATGGAAAATATAACAGAAAGTGAACATGAAGAATCCAGCACAGATGATTTACAAAGAAAAATAGCTGCTTTACATACATGTAATTTTATCCACACAGTCAAAGGCTTTGACATAGTCAATAAAGCAGAGATAAATGTTTTTCTGGATCTCTCTTGCTTTTTCTATGATCCAATGGATGTTGGCAATTTGATCTCTGATTCCTTTGCCAGTTCTAAATCCAGCTTGAACATTTGGAACTTCTTGGTTCACGTACTGTTGAAGCCTGGCTTGGAGAATTTTAAGAATTAATTTGCTAGCATGTGAGATGAGTGCAATTGTAAGGTAATTTGAACAGTCTTTGGCATTGCCTTTCTTTGGGATTGGAATAAGAACTGAGCTTTTCCAGTCCTGTGGCCACTGCTGAGTTTTCCAAATTTGCTGGCATATTGAGTGTAGCACTTTAACAGCATCATCTTTCAGGATTTGAAATAGCTCAACTGGAATTCCATCACCTCCACTAGCTTTATTTATAGTGATGGTCCACTTCCTAAGGCCCACCTGATGTGAAGAACTGACTCATTGGAAAAGAACCTGATGCTTGGAATGATCAAAGGCAGAAGGAGAAGGGGATGACAGAGGATGAGATGGTTGGATGGCATCACTGACTCAATGGATATGAACTTGAGCAAGTTCTGGGAGTTGGTGATGGACAGGGAAGCCTGGGTGTACTGCATTCCATTGGGTCACAAAGAATCAGACACAACTGAGTGACTGAACTGAAGTGACAATGAGAATACAGGTTACAAACACCTCCTTTCCTTGGTGGTGGACCGACTCTAAACAGGGTGCAATGTGCACTGGGTGATGGGTCCAATCACTGTGTCACCCTGATCCTGATCGAGTAGGTGGACAGTTACTCTCACTGGGGGATTGACTGTAAGTAGAGAAATGCATATGGGAGACCCTGTAAGTGAATGACCACTCCAGAAAAGTATGCTTGCTCAACAACAAAACCAAGCAACAGAAGAACATGAAGTGCTCCAAAACAATAAAACTATGATGGCAGGAGACCATATCCTGCCCAGTGAGCTCAGTTAGTTAATAATTCCTAGGACATGCTCTTCTGGACACACAAAAAAACAAAAATACAAGGAAATGGTGACATTAGACTGAATCTGAGCTGATTTACCATATTTTGGCATTTGTTACCACTCTTCTCTAATTTCAGCAGCACCAGAACAGTTGTGGCTGGACCACATAGGAACAAGAGAACTCCCCTAAACCAACATGGCAGAGGAGCTGATGGCGGGAACTTGATGTCTACTCAAGAATGAGGAAGAAGGTGATCTCTCTCCCTCTCCATTTTCCTCTGATGATAAATATGTAGCCCACTAGTAATTCTCACAAGCATTCTATACTAATAAATCATTTTATACCTATCTTTTGGGGCCTCCCAGGTGGTGCTAGGATAAAGAATTCACCTGCCAAAGCAGGAGACCCGGCTCGATCACTGGATCAGGAAGATCCCCTGGAGAAGGGCATGGCAACCAACTCTAGTATTCCTGCCTGGAAAATCCCATGGACAGAGGAGCCTGGCAGGTTACAGTCCGTGGGGCCTCAAAGAGTCAGACACAACTAAAGCAACCTAGCACACACACATGAATTCTTTCTGCACCTGGATATACAGAATCCCTTGGGAAATCTCCCCCTATGCATACACTCAATCCTTCAGTTTCAATCCCTACCATGTGTTTTCATAAAAATTATGTCTGAGTTAAGATATAGACTGAACAGGTGCATATAGAAAAAGACTTTACCCGGTAAGACAAGTGGAGAAGGAAATGGCAACCCACTCCAGTTTTCTTGCCTGGAGAATCCCATGGATAGAGGAGCCTGGCGGGGTACAGTCTATGGGGTCGCACAGAGTCGGACACAACTAAAGCGACTTAGCACAGCATAGCATAATAAGACAAGACTTCAGACCCAGCCAAGCCTACCAGCTCGGTGACCTCTATCTACTTCTCTCAACTTGTTTCCCCTGTGAAGAGTGTGCCTACTTTTAAAGGCTGACACAGGCGCAGCTTGTTCCCTAGAAACTATGACTCCATCTTTGTTTGGCGGGGTGGGGGATGGATTCCCACAGTCCATCCTCAAATCCCTTTTTACCTGCTTCTGGAACCAGATCTGAAATGGTAAAGCAGGCATTTAAAATTCCCTGACAACAAATAAATAAAATTTCCTGACAGAATAATAAAATTCCGTGACACTTTTGGTTGCCTTCAAAGAAACAGCAGATTTTTTTGAAGAAGACCCAAAACTTCCTAGTGCTGCAGAACGGAAAGAGGAATTGAGAGGGACCATTTTGATAAATCATCGCTTGTACCCTGTAACTCTCAACTGTATCTGCATAAAATAAAAAATTGTAGAGCTTAAAACACATATCCATCAGGAGGGATAGTGTTGTTAAAAAACACACACACACACACACAAAATAACAAATGCTGGTAAAGATGTGGAGAAGTTGGAACTCTTCCGCACTGCTTCAGGGAATGCAAAATGGTACAGGTACTCTGGAGAATGAAAATGGTTCTAAAATAATTAATCATGGAACTACCACAAGTTCCAGCAATTCCATGTGTGGGTATATACTCAGAAGAACTGAAAGCAGAAATTCAAACAGATATCTGTGCCTAATGTCCATAGCTCCATCTTCACAATAGCCAAAACAGGGAAGCAGCCCCTGGGGACATGAATGGATGAATGGATCCAGAAACTGTGGCATCTACATACAAGGGCACATTATTCAGCCTTAAAAAGGAAAGGAATTTTGAGCACTACAAGGATGAATCTTGAAGCCATCAGGTCAACTGAACTGTCAGTCACAAAAGGACAGATGCTGCATAATTCCACTTACAGAGGAACTAAGAGGAGTCAAATAAGACGGACAGAAAGTAGGCTGTGGTTGCCAGGGGGTGGGTGAGGGGGACAAGGAAGGGGTGTTTAATGGGTGGGGCAGGGCTTTAGTTTGGGAAGATGGATATGACCTAGAGATGACAGTTGTGATGGCTACACAGCAGTGTGATGTACTTAACATCACAGAAAATATGTGAAACAGTAAATTTTATATTATGTATATTTTACCACAATTTTTTCACAAAAACACACAGGAAGTGCGCCCAATCTGCCTCACATAAATTAAGTCAAATGTTCAGGGATTAACCCCAGCAGCTACACTTTAACTGGGTGTTTGGTGGTTCTCGTGTGAGGCAGGAAGAAAATCTTTCCAAATTAGCAGAGGATTCTTGTTGAGATACCACTTCTTGAACACCTCTACTGGTTTTCACACTTTCCAATACTTATTAGTAGGTTAGATGAACCAGGTTTGAGATAAAACTATTATCTTTTATATATGGGAACACCTTTGAAGTATTTTAATCAATCTCTAGCTCTATAAACCTGATTCACAATTTAGCAACACATTAGGTCTCTCAAAGAAGGCTGAATGCAGAAGAATTGATGCTTTCAAACTGGTGCTGGAGAAGACTATTGAGAGTCCCTTGGACTGAACAAGGAGATCCAACCAGTCCATCCTAAGGAAAATCAATCTTGAGTATTCATTGGAGAGACTGATGCTGAAGCTGAAGCTCCAATACTTTGGCCACCTGATGTGAAGAGCTGACTCACTGGAAAAGACCCTGATGCTTGGAAAGATTGAGGGCAGGAGGAGAAGGGGATGACAGAGGATGAGATGGTTGGATGGCATCACCAACTCAATGGACACGAGTTTGAGCAAACTCTGGGAGATGGTAAAGGAAAAGAAATTCTGGCATGCTGCAGTCCATGGGGTCACAAAGAGTCAGACATGACTTAGCACCTGAACAACAAAAAAAGATGAATGAAAAGAAATGAATATAATCTCCTTCTTGCCACCTACATAGACTACCGTGGTATGACTCAAGTGAGGTAACATTCATCTTGATTGTAGCTTATAAACTAAAAACAGGGCTTCCCCAACGGGCCAGTGGTTAAGAATCTGCCTGCCAATGCTGGAGACACAGGTTCCATACCTGGTCTGGGAAGACTCCACATGCCATGGAGCAATTATGTCCATGCTCCACAGCTATTGAGCCTGTGCTCCAGAGCTCGGGAGCTGCAGCTGCTGAAGCCTGCTCACCCTAAGCCTATGCTCCACAACAAGAGAAGCCACTGCAATGAGAAGCACGTGGTTCTCCACAGAAGCAGTGGGTGAGTATACAACTAAGTCTTCTCAGCCCTCCGCTCCTGAAGAATGGTTCATGTATATCTGCATGCTCAGTTGTTTTTGACTCTTTGTGACCTCATGGACAGTGGTCTGCCAGGTTCCTCTGTCCATGGGATTCTCCAGGGTACAATACTGGGGTGGGTTGCCATTTCCTCCTCCAGGGGATCTTCCTGATCCAGGGATCAAACCTTTGTGTATTTCCTACATTGGCAGGCAGCTTCTTTACCACTAGCTGTCACCTGGAAAGCCCCCAATATAAAACCCTCACCCCCACAAAAAAGAATGGCTCATATAGATCCAGGGATGGCTGCCACACTTCTCTTGCAGTTAGATTTTGAGTGGCTGGCATTTTGAATGGTGTCCCAGCACATCACCTGTTCAGGAACTCTTGTTGAATTTAAATACAACTTCACCACCCAGGCAGAATCAGGCTGCCCAGCACAGAGAGGTCAGGATTCAGAAAGAGAGCACAGCAGAAAACCAAAGTGACACAGAGACGCTGATGGAAAGTGCCCGGCTACATCACCTGTCCAGCTCCACATCCCAGAAGTGGAGACCCACACCAGCAGGTGAAACACATCATAACAGGGAACTCGTCTGCCTGTGGTCCCTGCGTCTACTGAATTCAGCTTCTCAGTGTCATTTGCTGCATGGTAAGGACCAACCAGAGGACTCCGAGCTGGTGTGGAGGACAGAACTGGGAAAATACAGACAGTATATTTAGCCTGAAACCCTTTCATCTTGGGGCTTCTCGATATGCTGGAGAAAATAACTTCTGGATAAAAAGTGATCCTTAGAGACATAGTACTTTAGGACAAGTAGACGCCCTAAACAGCGCTCACTAATGATGGCTAAAAAGTCAAAACTACGAGATATCACCTCACCCCATAGCCCAAAAAATCCACAAACAACAAGTGCTGGAGACGGTGTGGAGTAAAGGGAATCCTCTTGCATTGCTGTCAGGAATGAAAATTGAAACAGCCACTAAGGAGAATAGTATGGAGATTCCTTAAAAACCTAGGAATAAAACCACCATATGACCCAGCGATACTACTTTGAGGCATATACCCTTAGGAAACCAAAACTTAAAAAGACACATGTACCCCATTCATTGCAACACCACTTACAACAGCTAGAACATGGAAGCAACCTAGTTATCCGTCGACAGATAAATGGATAAAGAAGTTGTGGTAGATAAACACAGTGCAATATTACTCAGCTATAAAAAGGAATGCATTCGAGTCAGTTCTAATAAGGTAGATGAATCTAGAGCCTATTATATGGAGTGAAATAAGTAAGAAAAGCAAATATTGTATATTAGTGCATATATATGGAATCTAGAAAGATGATATTGATGAACCTATTGGCAGGGCAGCAATGGAGAAGCAGACATAAAGAACAGACTAATGGACAAGGGTTGGGGACAGGAAGGAGAGGGTGAGATGAATGCACAGAGGAGCATGGAAACATATACACTACCATATGTAAAATAGATAGCCAATGGAAATTTGCAGTGACTCAGGGAACTCAAACTGGGACTCTGTAACAAACTAGAGGGTTGGGAAAAGTTGGGAGGTGGGAGGGAAGTTCAAGAGTGAGGGGACATATGTACACCTATGGTTAATTCACACTGATGTATGAGAGAAATCAAACCAGTATTGTAAGCCAATCATTAATCAATTACAAATAATTTCAAAAAAGAATGATGGCAAAATTTCAGCAACTGAGCTATTCTCCAAATTAATCCCTAACCAAAAAGAAGGCAGGAAGAATGTGGTGAAAAGGAAAAAAGTGACTGTATTTTAAATCTACAGCACATTTAGCCAAAACGTTTATCAACTTATTTAAAATCTGTATTCAGCTACCACTTAGGGTTTATCCCTGAACTACTTCATTTTCTCTTGGCAAACACAGAATTTTATGTCCTGTTCAAGATACATGTCCACATTAAAACTATTTTTCAGTCAATTTATGTACTGTCGGCTAAAGAACAGAAGTAATTGCACAGAAAATTCTAGGCAGAGAGACCCAAAGCAATTTATTTGGGGCATGTGGTGGCTGCGCAGGTGCAGGAGGGCCAAGAGGAGCTACTCCACATTCAAGATCAGGAGGGGCAGTGGTGAGGAGATACCCCTCGTCCAAGGTAAGGAGCAGTGGCTGCACTTTGCTGGAGCAGCCATGAAGAGATACCCCTCATCCAACGTAAGGAGCAGTGGCTGCGCTTTGCTGGAGCAGCCATGAAGAGATACCCCACGTCCAAGGTAAGAGAAACCCAAGTAAGACGGTAGGTGTTGCGAGAGGGTATCAGAGGGCAGACACACTGTGGACCACAGCCTTGTCTAACTCAATGAAACTAAGCCATGCCCTGTAGGGCCACCCAAGACAGGCAGGTCATGGTGGAGAGGTCTGACAGAATGTGGCCCACTGGAGAAGGGAATGGAAAACCACTTTAGTATTCTTGCCTTGAGAACCCCATGAACAGTATGAAAAGGCAAAATGATAGGATACCTAAAGAGGATCTCCCAGGTCGGTAGGTGCCCAATATGCTACTAGAGATCAGTGGAGAAATAACTCCATAAAAAATGAAGGGATGGAGCCAAAGCAAAAACAATACCCAGTTGTGGATGTGACCAATGATAGAAGCAAGATCCGATGCTGTAAAGAGCAATATTGCATAGGAACCTGAAATGTTAGGTCCATGAATCAAGGCAAATTGGAAGTGGTCAAACAGGAGATGACAAGAGTGAGCATTGATGTTCTAGGAATTAGCGAACTAAAATGGACTGGAATGGGTTAATTTAAATCAGATGACCATTATATCTACTACTGAGGGCAGGAATCCCTTAGAAGAAATGGAGTAGCCATCATGGTCAACAAAAGACTCTGAAATGCAGTACTTGGATGCAATCTCAAAAATGACAGAATGATCTCTGTTTGTTTCCAAGGCAAACCATTCAATATCACAGTAATCCAAGCCTATGCCCCAACCAGTGATGCTGAAGAAGCTGAAATTGAACAGTTCTCTGAAGACCTACAAGACCTTTTAGAGCTCACACCCAAAAAAAGATGTCCTTTTCATTGTAGGAGACTGGAATGCAAAAGTAGGAAGTCAAGAAACACCTGGAGAGACAGGCAAATTTGGCTTTGGAATATGAATGAAGCAGGACAAAGGCTAACAGAGTTTTGCCAGGAGAACACACTGGTCATAGCAAACACCCTTTTCCAACAACACAAGAGAAGACTCTACACATGGACATCACCAGATGGTCAACACCGAAATCAGATTGATTATATTCTTTGCAGCTGAAGATGGAAATACAGTCAGCAAAAACAAGACTGGGAGCTGACTGTGGCTCAGATCATGAACTCCTTATTGCCAAATTCAGACTGAAATTGAAGAAAGTGGGGGAAACCACTAGACCATTCAGGTATGACCTAAATCAAATCCCTTATGATTATACAGTAGAAGTGACAAATAGATTTAAGAGACTATATCTGATAGAGTGCCTGATGAACTATGGATGGAGGTTCATGACATTGTACAGGAGACAGGGATCAAGACCACGCCCAGGAAAAAGAAATGCATAAAAGCAAAATGACTGTCTGAGGAGGCCTTACAAATAGCTGTAAAAAGAAGAGAAGCAAAAAGCAAAGGAGAGAGGAAAGATGTACCCATTTGAATGCAGTATTGCAAAGAATAGCAAAAAGAGATAAGAAAGCCTTCTTCAGTGATCAGCGCAAAGAAATAGAGGAAAATAATAGAATGGGAAAGAGATCTCTTCAACAAAATTAGAGATACCAAGGGAGCATTTCATGCAAAGATGGGCTTGATAAAGGACAGAAATGGTATGGACCTAACAGAAACAGAAGATATTAAGAAGAGGTGGCAAGAACACAGAAGAACTGTACAAAAAAGATCTTCACAACCCAGATAAACACAATGCTGTGATCACTCACGTAGAGCCAGACATCCTGGAATGTGAAGTCAAGTGGGCCTTAGAAAGCATCATTATGAACAAAGCTAGTGGAGGTGATGGAATTCCAGTTGAGCTATTTCAAATCCTGAAACATGATGCTGTGAAAGTGCTGCACTCAATAAGCCAGAAAATTTGGAAAACTCAGCAGTGGCCACAGCATTGGAAAAGGTCAGTTTTCATTCCAATCCCAAAGCAAGGCAATGCCAAAGAATGCTCAAACTACTGCACAATTGCACTCATCTCACACACTAGTAAAGTAATGCTCAAAATTCTCCGAGCCAGACTTCAGCAATACATGAACTGTGAACTTCCAGATGTTCAAGCTGGTTTTAGAAAAGGCAGAGGAACCAGAGATCAAATTTCCAACATCTTCTGAATCATTGAAAAAGCAAGAGAGTTCCAGAAAAGCATCTATTTCTGCTTTATTGACTATGCCAAAGCCTTTGACTGTGTGGATCACAACAAACTGTGGGAAATTCTGAAAGAGATGGGAATACCAGACCACCTGACCTGCCTCTTGAGAAACCCATATGCAGGTCAGGAAGCAACAGTTAGAACTGGATATGGAACAACAGACTGGTTCCAAATAGGAAAAGGAGTACGTCAAGGCTGTATACTGTCACCCTGCTTATTTAACTTATATGCAGAGTACATCATGAGGAACGCTGGACTGGAAGAAGCACAAGCTGGATTCAAGATTGTCGGGAGAAATATCAATAACCTCAGATATGCAGATGACACCACCCTTATGGCAGAAAGTGAAGAGGAACTAAAAATCCTCTTGATGAAAGTGAGAGAGGAGAGTGAAAAAGTTGGCTTAAAGCTCAACATTCAGAAAACGAAGATCATGGCATCTGGTCCCATCACTTCATGGCTAATAGATGGGGACAGTGGAAATAGTGGCTGCATTTATTTTGGGGCGTCCAAAATCACTGCAGATGGTGACTGCAGCCATGAAATTAAAAGACACTTACTCCTTGGAAGGAAAGTTATGACCAACCTAGACAGCATATTCAAAAGCAGAGACATTATTTTGCCAACAATGGCTCATCTAGTCAAGGCTGTGGTTTTTCCAGTAGTTGTGTATGGATGTGAGAGTTGGACCATAAAGAAAGCTGAGCGCCAAAGAATTGATGCTTTTGAACTGTGGTGTTGGAGAAGACTCTTGAGAGTCCCTTGGACTGCAGCGAGGTGCAACCAGTCTGTCCTAAAGGAGATCAGTCCTGAGTGTTCATTGGAAGGACTCATGTTGAGGCTGAAACTGCAGTATTTTGGCCACCTGATGCTAAGAGCTGACTCATTTGAAAAGACCCTCATTTGAAGACTCATTGGAAAGATTGAAGGTGGGAGGAGAAGGGGACGACAGAAGATGAGATGGTTGGATGGCATCACCGAGTCAATGGACATGCGTTTGGGTAAAGTCCGGGAGTTGGTGATGGATAGGGAGGCCTGGCATACTGTGGTCCATGGGTCGCAAAGAGTCGGACACGACTGAGTGACTGAACTGAACTGAACTGAATTATCCCCTCATAGATAAGTTTTCACATTGTTTGTATATTTAATGACAGCCCATTCACACATAAATGTCCGACTAAGTACTTTCTTGGGCTTCCCAGGTAGCACAGTGATAAAGAACCCTCCTGCCAATGCAGGAGACACAAGAGATGTAGGTTCAATCCCTGGGAACCCCGCTGAAGGAGGAAATGGCAATGCACTCCAGTATTCTTACCTGGGAAATCCCATGGACAGAGGAGCACAGTCCATAGGATTGCACAAACACTACTGAGCGACTAAGCACCCACACACGAGTACCTTATTATACATTTAGAGTACGTATTTGAAATAAACATCCAAAACACTCTGTTCTTTGCCCAGAACAGAGAACCTAGCTGGTCAGAACCAGGTTTTCTCCAGGGGAAACAGGTGGGGAGAGCAACTTTATAAGTGGATGAACAGTCTGGATTATTCATTTACTGACGTGTATGTGGTGATTGCGATGGCTCCCCACTCCAGTACTCTTGCCTGGAAAATCCCATGGATGGAGGAGCCTGGTAGGCTGCAGTCCATGGGGTTGCTAGGAGTCGGACACGACTGAGCGACTTCACTTTCACTTTACACTTTCATGCATTGGAGAAGGAAATGGCAACCCACTCCAGTATTCTTGCTTGGAGAATCCCAGGGACGGGAGAGCCTGGTGGGCTGCTGTCTATGGGGTCGCACAGAGTCGGACACGACTGAAGCAACTTAGCAGCAGTAGCAGCATGTGGTGATCAGTTCTCCTGTTGCCTGAAGGAATCATACAGGTGAGGAAGCAGGGCAGGGATTACTGAGATCCTCACGAATTCTGACACCTTGACTGATGGGGAAAAGGAGACTCTAGGCACTCATGAACCCCCCAAGAGCAAGAGCTGAATAGGAGAAGAGCTGCACTCAGGCATCACATAGCAGGTGCTAACCATCTAACCTGCTCCCAAGTCCATAAATGGATGTGTACACAACGGAACCGTCCTGAAAAGTTTATCTGAAAATTACTAACAGGGCATGCAGCTTTTAAATAATAGTCGATAGAGGTACTATTGATGACTACTGGACACCTTGTGTCCTATATTACCATAAGCATGCTGCAATTTATATTAAACAACTGCTTTAAAGTATTTTTAAGCTATAAAAAAAGTATTATACAAGTACAAAATTGAGACACAGAAGATAATACTTTTGGAGACACTACAAAAATAAAATAAGTGATGGTTATCAATGGTGGGATTTCTGAAACACTGTACTCATATCCCCAGCATACAAGAGTCCTGTTCCAGGTGGGGTATAGGATTTAGGGTCAACCCGCATCAAGATCATTTAGGCAAATGTATTCCACAGGACCCATCTTCTCTCCCTGAAGTCTGATACTGGAGCAGCCAAGATGTCATGGGAGGCATCTGTATTAGTCATCCATTCAGAACACACACATACACATACACACAACATACTCAGGAATGTATGCTGAAATACATATACACGTGCTGTATGCATAGTCACTTCAGTCATGTCTGACTATGCGGTCCTGTGGACGGTAGCCCACCAGGCTCCTCTGTCCACGGGATTTTCCAGGCAAGAATACTGGAGTGGGTTGCCATTTCTTCCTCCAGGGATCTTCCCACCCAGGGATCAAACCTGCATCTCTTACGTCTCCTGCATTGGCAGGCAAGTTCTTTACTATTAGCACCACCTGGGAAGTCTACATACATACACAAAAATGTACATTTAAAATAGATGAGTCTATTACAGTGGGAAGAGTCCCTGGAGAAGGGAATGGCAACCTACTCCAGTATTCTTGCTTGGAGAACTCCATGAACAGAGGGGCCTGGCAACAATAGTCTATGGGGTAGCAAAGAGTCAGACACAACAGAGTGACTAACACATTATAGAGGTACATTTTATTCGTGTTTGTATTATATTTAAATGATACATAAATAATATTTTAGTCATATAAGGCCACTAACAAGGCAGATATGTTTTACCCAATCAGTTTATCCCCCCAAAATAAATCCATTTGGTATAAAATTGAGAAGATTTCTTTAAAGATTTGCACAAGTACTTATTTATGACTAGGGAACCCAAAAATCTTACTCCAGAGAAAAGTGAAAAAGTAAACAGATATCTGTGGTATTAGCCACTGTGTGCACTGACATTTATCATTATATTAACTGTTTTGGGATAAACTCTCCCCTGGTGTTATGGTGTCAGCCCAAGAAGTGGAAAGCCCCTTACAACAGCTCTCTACTAGTCTTGATTTTTTTTTTTAATTTATTTTTTTTACCATGCCACATAGCATGCGGGATCTTAGTTCCCTGACCAGGGATTGAACCTGTGCCCGCTGCAATGGAAGCATGAAGTCCTAACCACTGGTCAATCAGGGAATTCCTCTCCCAGTCTTGCTTTTAACTGGCAGAGTCCTACCTAGATTGTATCTTTTACTCCAAGGCATTTGTAACTCTATTTTATTATGTTAAGAATTTACACAATGTATTTCATTAGTGAACACTAATTAAAACATCATTTTGATTTTTTTTCCAAAAAATGGATACCTCCAAAAGCAACAGTTTCATCAGTCATGCTTTTCATATAATAATTATGTTTCAAATATTTGACTGTATTACCATGAAAAAATGAAAGTTTGCAAAATGTCAAAAATAATAATTAGGAAGTTTTTTTTATTATATTTTATTTTTAAACTTTACAATATTGTATTAGTTTTGCCAAATATTGAAATGAATCCACCACAGGTATACCTGTGTTCCCCATCCTGAACCCTCTTCCCTCCTCCCTCCCCATACCCTCCCTCTGGGTCATCCCAGTGCACCAGCCCCAAGCATCCAGTACCGTGCATCGAACCTGGACTGACGACTAGTTTCATACATGATATTATACATGTTTCAATGCCATTCTCCCAAATCTCCCCACCCTCTCCCTCTCCCACAGAGTCCATAAGACTGATCTATACATCAGTGTCTCTTTTGCTGTCTCGTAGACAGGGTTATTGTTACCAACTTTCTAAATTCCACATATATGTGTTAGTATACTGTATTGGTGTTTTTCTTTCTGGCTTACTTCACTCTGTATAATAGGCTGGAGTTTCATCCACCTCATTAGAATTGATTCAAATGTATTCTTTTTAATGGCTGAGTAATACTCCATTGTGTATATGTACCACTGCTTTCTTATCCATTCATCTGCTGATGGACATGTAGGTTGCTTCCATGTCCTGGCTATTATAAACAGTGCTGCGATGAACATTGGGGTACACGTGTCTCTTTCCCTTCTGGTTTCCTCAGTGTGTATGCCCAGCAGTGGGATTGCTGGATCATAAGGCAGTTCTATTTCCAGTTTTTTAAGGACTCTCCACACTGTTCTCCATAGTGGCTGTACTAGTTTGCATTCCCACCAACAGTCTAAGAGGGTTCCCTTTTCTCCACACCCTCTCCAGCATTTATTACTTGTAGACTTTTGGATCGCAGCCATTCTGACTAGTGTGAAATGGTACCTCATAGTGGTTTTGATTTGCATTTCTCTGATAATGAGTGATGTTGAGCATCATTTCATGTGTTTGTTAGCCATCTGTATGTCTTCTTTGGAGAAATGTCTATTTAGTTCTTTGGTCCATTTTTTGATTGGGTCATTTATTTTTCTGGAGTTGAGCTGTATGAGTTGCTTGTATATTTTTGAGATTAATTGTTCGTCAGTTGCTTCATTTGCTATTATTTTCTCCCATTCTGAAGGCTGCCTTTTCACCTTGCTAATAGTTTCCTTTGTTGTGCAGAAGCTTTTAAGTTTAATTAGGTCCCATTTGTTTATTTTTGCTTTTATTTCCAATATTCTGGGAGGTGGGTCATAGAGGATCCTGCTGTGATGTATGTCGGAGAGTGTTTTGCCTATGTTCTCCTCTAGGAGTTTTATAGTTTCTGGTCTTACCTTGAGATCTTTAATCCATTTTGAGTTTATTTTTGTGTACGGTGTTAGAAAGTGTTCTAGTTTCATTATTTTACAAGTGGTTGACCAGTTTTCCCAGCACCACTTGTTAAAAAGATTGTCTTTAATCCATTGTATATTCTTACCTCCTTTGTCAAAGATAAGGTGTCCATATGTGCATGGATGTATCTCTGGGCTTTCTATTTTGTTCCATTGATCTATATTTCTGTCTTTGTGCCAGTACCATACTGTCATGATAACTGAAGTCAGGCAGGTTGATTCCTCCAGTTCCATTCTTCTTTCTCAAGATTGCTTTGGCTATTCGAGGTTTTTTATATTTCCATACAAATTGTGAAATTATTTGTTCTAGCTCTGTGAAAAATACCGTTGGTAGCTTGATAGGGATTGCATTGAATCTATAAATTGCTTTGGGTAGTATACTCATTTTCACTATATTGATTCTTCCAATTCATGAACATGATATATTTCTCCATCTACTAGTGTCCTCTTTGATTTCTTTCACCAGTGTTTTATAGTTTTCTATATATAGGTCTTTAGTTTCTTTAGGTAGATATATTCCTAAGTATTTTATTTTTTCCGTTGCAATGGTGAATGGAATTGTTTCCTTAACTTCTCTTTCTGTTTTCTCATTATTAGTGTATAGGAATGCAAGGGATTTCTGTGTGTTGATTTTATATCCTGCAACTTTACTATATTCATTGATTAGTTCTACTAATTTTCTGGTGGAGTCTTTAGGGTTTTCTATGTAGAGGATCGTGTCATCTGCAAATAGAGTTTTACTTCTTTTTTTCCAATTTGGATTCCTTTTATTTCTTTTTCTGCTCTGATTGCTGTGGCCAAAACTTCCAAAACTATGTTGAATAGTAATGGTGAAAGTGGGCACCCTTGTCTTGTTCCTGACTTTAGAGGAAATGCTTTCAATTTTTCACCATTGAGGATAATGTTTGCTGTGGGTTTGTCATATATAGCTTTTATTATGTTGAGGTATGTTCCTTCTATTCCTGCTTTCTGGAGAGTTTTTATCATAAATGGACGTTGAATTTTGTCAAAGGCTTTCTCTGCATCTATTGAGATAACATATGTTTTTTATTTTTCAATTTGTTAATGTGGTGTTTTACATTGATTGATTTGTGGATACTGAAGAATCCTTGCATCCCTGGGATAAAGCCCACTTGGTCCTGGTGTATGATATTTTTAATGTGTTGTTGGATTCTGATTGCTAGAATTTTGTTAAGGATTTTTACATCTATGTTCATCAGTGATATTGGCCTGTAGTTTTCTTTTTTTGTGGGATCTTTGTCAGGTTTTGGTATTAGGGTGACGGTGGCCTCATAGAATGAGTTTGGAAGTTTACCTTCCTCTGCAATTTTCTGGAAGAGTTTGAGTAGGATAGGTGTTAGCTCTTCTTTAAATTTTTGGTAGAATTCAGCTGTGAAGCCGTCTGGACCTGGGCTTTTGTTTGCTGGAAGATTTCTGATTACAGTTTCAATTTCTGTGCTTCTGATGGGTCTGTTAAGATTTTGTATTTCTTCCTCTTCCAGTTTTGGAAAGTTGTACTTTTTTAAGAATTTGTCCATTTCTTCCACGTTGTCCATTTTACTGGCATATAATTGTTGATAATAGTCTCTTATGATCCTTTGTATTTCTGTGTTGTCTGTTGTGATCTCTCCATTTTCATTTCTAATTTTATTGATTTGATTTTTCTCCCTTTGTTTCTGGATGAGTCTGGCTAATGGTTTGTCAATTTTATGTATCCTTTCAAAGAACCCGCTTTTGGCTTTGTTGATTTTTGCTATGGTCTCTTTTGTTTCTTTTGCATTTATTTCTGCCCTAATTTTTAAGATTTCTTTCCTTCTACTAGCCCTGGGGTTCTTCATTTCTTCCTTTTCTAGTTTCTTTAGGTGTAGGGTTAGGTTATTTATTTGACTTTTTTCTTGTTTCTTGAGGTATGCCTGTATTGCTATGAACTTTCCCCCAGGACTGCTTTTAAAATGTCCCATAGGTTTGGGGTTGTTGTGTTTTCATTTTCATTAGTTTCTATGCAAATTTTGATTTCTTTTTTGATGTCTTCTGTGATTTGTTGGTTATACAGCAGCATGTTGTTCAGCCTCCATATGTTGGAATTTTTAATAGTTTTTCTCCTGTAATTGAGATCTAATCTTACTGCATTGTGGTCAGAAAAGATGCTTGGAATGATTTCTATTTTTTTGTATTTACCAAGGCTAGATTTATGGCCCAGGATGTGATCTATCCTGGAGAAGGTTCCATGTGTGCTTGAGAAAAAGGTGTAATTCATTGTTTTGGGGTGAAATGTCTTATAGATATCAATTAGGTCTAACTGGTCTATTGTATCGTTTAAAGTTTGTGTTTCCTTGTTAAATTTCTGTTTAGTTGATCTATCCATAGGTGTGAGTGGGGTATTAAAGTCTCCCACTATTATCGTGTTATTATTAATTTCTCCTTTCATACTTGTTAGCATTTGTCTTACATACTGCAGCGCTCCCATGTTGGGTGCATATATATTTATAATTGTTATATCTTCTTCTTGGATTGATCCTTTGATCATTATGTAGTGACCTTCTTTGTCTCTTTTCACAGCCTTTGTTTTAAAGTCTATTTTATCTGATATAAGTATTGCTACTCCTGCTTTCTTTTGGTCCCTATTTGCATGGAAAATCTTTTTCCAGCCCTTCACTTTCAGTCTGTATGTGTCCCCTGTTTTGAGGTGGGTCTCTTGTAGACAACATATGTAGGGGTCTTGTTTTTGTGTCCATTCAGCCAGTCTTTGTCTTTTGGTTGGGGCATTCAACCCATTTATGTTTAAGGTAATTACTGATAAGTATGATCCCGTTGCCATTCACTTTATTGTTTGGGGTTCGAATTTATACACCGTTTTTGTGTTTCCTGTCTAGAGAATATACTTTAGTATTTGTTGGAGAGCTGGTTTGGTGGTGCTGAATTCTCTCAGCTTTTGCTTGTCTGAAAGGCCTTTGATTTCTCCTACATATTTGAATGAGATCCTTGCTGGGTACAATAATCTGGGCTGTAAGTTATTTTCTTTCATCACTTTAAGTATGTCTTGCCATTCCCTCCTGGCTTGAAGAGTTTCTATTGAAAGATCAGCTGTTATCCTTATGGGAATTCCTTTGTGTGTTATTTGTTGTTTTTCCCTTGCTGCTTTTAATATTTGTTCTTTGTGTTTGGTCTTTGTTAATTTGATTAATATGTGTCTTGGGGTGTTTCGCCTTAGGTTTATCCCGTTTGGGACTCTCTGGGTTTCTTGGACTTGGGTGATTATTTCCTTCCCCATTTTAGGGAAGTTTTCAACTATTATCTCTTCAAGTATTTTCTCATGGTCTTTCTTTTTGTCTTCTTCTTCTGGGACCCCTATGATTCGAATGTTGTAGCATTTAATATTGTCCTGGAGGTCTCTGAGATTGTCCTCATTTCTTTTAATTCGTTTTTCTTTTATCCTCTCTGATTCATTTATTTCTACCATTCTATCTTCTAATTCACTAATCCTATCTTTTGCCTCTGTTATTCTACTATTTGTTGCCTCCAGAGTGTTTTTAATTTCATTTATTGCATTATTCATTATATATTGACTCTCTTTTATTTCTTCTAGGTCCTTGTTAAACCTTTCTTGCATCTTCTCAATCTTTGTCTCCAGGCTATTTATCTGTGATTCCATTTTGATTTCAAGATTTTGGATCAATTTCACTATCATTATTCGGAATTCTTTATCAGGTAGATTCCCTATCTCTTCCTCTTTTGTTTGGTTTGGTGGGCTTTTATCCTGTTCCTTTATCTGCTGGGTATTACTCTGTCTCTTCATCTTGTTTAAATTGCTGAGTTTGGGGTGTCCTTTCTGTATTCTGGCAGTTTGTGGAGTTCTCTTTATTGTGGCGTTTCCTTGCTCTGTGTGGGTTTGTACAGGTGGCTTGTCAAAGTTTCTTGGTTAAGGAAGCTTGTGTCAGTGTTCTGGTGGGTGGAGCTGTATTTCTTCTCTCTGGAGTGCAATGAAATGTCCAGTAATGAGTTATGGGATGTCTATAGTTTTGGGGTGACTTTGGGCTGCCTGTATCTTGGAGCTCAGGGCTGTGTTCCTTGTTGCTGGAGAATTTGCTTGGTATGTCTTGCCCTGAAACTTGTTGGCCCTTGTGTGGTGCTTGGTTTCAGTGCAGGTATGGAGACATTTGATGAGCTCCTGTCAATTAATGTTCCTTGGAGTGAGGAGCTCCCTGGAGTCAGGGTTTGGATTTCAGCCTCCTACTTCCAGTTATCAGTCTTATTTTTACAGTAGTTTCAAAACTTCTCCTTCTATACAGCATCATTGATAAAACATCTACATTAAAGATGAAAAGTTTCTCTACTGTGAGGGTCACCCAGAGAGTTTCACAGCGTTACATGGAGAAGAGAAGAGGGAGGAGGGAGTTAGAGGTGACCCGAATGAGATGAGGTGGGATCAATAGAGGAGAGAGTGGGCTAGCCAGTAATCTCTTCCTTATGTGCACTCCACAACTGGACCGCTCAGAGTTGTTCACGGAGTTATACAGAGAAGAGAAGAAGGAGGAAGGTGACAGAGGTGGCCAGGAGATAAAAGGGGGGAATGAAAAGGAGGGAGACAGATCCAGCCAGTAATCAGTTCCCTAAGTGTTCTCCACCGTCTGGAACACACAGAAATTCACAGTGTTGGGTAGAGTAGAGAGGGGTTAGGGAGGCGACACAGGCAACCTGGTGGAGAAAAAGGAGAGTCCAAAGGGAGAGAGAGCAATCAAGCCAGTAATCTCGCTCCCTAGTGAAAAATGGGTACTGAAGATTGGGTTCTTAAAGGTACAAAATTGGTAACAAATACATAAAAGCAAAAATTAAAAATCTAGAGTAGAGTTTGGAATTTCAAAAATATGATGTTAAAAAAAAGAAGAAGGAAAAGAAAGAGAGAAAAAATGAACAAACAAAAACATACAAGGTCACGAAAATTATAAAGAAAATATAGGTACACAATTGATAACTAATACCAAAAAGCAAAAGTTAAAAATCTAGAGTAGAGTTTGGAATTTCAAAAATAAAATGTTAAAAAAAAGAAGAAGAAAAAGAAAGAGAGAGAGGAAAAAAAAAAAAAACAAGAACAAACAAAGTCGCATAAATTATAAAGAAAATACAGGTACAAAATTGATAACAAATACCAAAAAGCATAAATTAAAAATCTAGAGTAGAATTTGGAATTTCAGATATACAATGTTATTTAAAAGAAGAAGAGAAAGAAACAGAGAAAAAGAAAAATTTAAAAAGGGTCACAGAAATATAAAAAAAAAAAAAACTATAGCTACAAAATTGATAACAAATACCAAAAAGCTAAAATTAAAAATCTACAGTAGAGTTTGGAATTTCAAAAATACAATGTTAAAGAAAAGAAGGGAAAAAAAAAAAAAACAAGGTCAAAAAAATTATAAAAAATATATATATGAAGTTTGCTTTTTAAAAAAGAATAGGGTCTTCTTCTCTCTCTCTCTCTCTTTTTTTTTTTTTGCAAAGTAATCAGTTATAAAAGTGAAAATTAAAGGAATAATAGAGGACTTAAATTTTTTTTTAATTAAAAAAATAAAAAAAAGAAAGAGAATGATCGTAAAAATAGTAAAAATATATCTAGGACTTTCTCCAGTTTTGTTGTGAGTATTGTGGGTTCAGTTCATTTTTGGCTAGTTCCTTGGTCCGACTTATATTTCTCAAGATCTATAGGCCCCTTCCTATGTAGTTGGTAGTAACCACAGGGTTTTAATCTATTGCCTGTAGCTTCCAAGGCAGTTCCCTCTGTTATAGCTTCTTCTGTTTACTGGTCTCTTCAGTGTCTGGTTTCCGCCCTGACACAAAGGGGACTGTGGAGGACACTTTTTTTTTTTTTTTTTTTTTTAGGCTCACTTGTTCAGTCGTGCTGTGGGGAGGAAGGGAGGGATGCTGCAAACAAATAACACTGGCGTGTGCTTGTGGTGCCTCAGCCACACTGGGTCTGCCCCCCCGTTCACGGGGCATGTAGCCTCCCTGCCCACGCTGCTCAGGCTCTAGGTTGCTCCGCCGGGAACCATCCGAGGCTGGCCCTGGGCTGCCTGCACTTCCCAGGTCCAAACCGCTCAGGTTCAGGCACTCAGGTAGTCCTGAGAGGCGCAGACTCTCAGTTGGGCCTGCGTTTTGTGCCCTTCCCAGATCCGAGCAGCTCAGGTGATGAGGTGTTTGGTGCGCGCGATTGCTGTGACTTATCGCCTCCCCTCCGCTCGGTTATCTAGGTATGCAACCGGCGCACCTTCTCAGGCAGATGTTGACCATCCAGACCCCCAAGAAGTTTTAGTTAGCAAAGAAGCCTGCTTACGGTTTTATAAATAATGTCTCTCTGGGGCTGCGATTGTCTCCTTCCGGCTCTGGCTGCCTGTCACTGGAGGGAGATGGTCTCCCGCTGGCTATCTCTGTTCAGTCCTTTGTTCCGTGCGCAGGCCTGGCGGTGTCTTAGGTTAGGGCTGGCTTTTCGAGTGGTAGATATCCCACAGTCTGGTTTGCTAGCCCAAATTAGTTCGCTCAGATAGCACTCGGGGTATTCAGGCCAGATCCTTGCGATGCAGCCCGCACCGCGCCTCCCTGCCCAGCCCTCGCTTGCTAATGGTGGATGCAGGCGTCTGCGCTGCTTCTCCACTGGGTGAGTTACCATAGGGCTCGCAATGTGCGGGTTTTAATTGTTTATTTATTTTTCCTCCCTGTTATGTTGCCCTCTGTGCTTCCAAGGCTCGGCACAGATTCGGCAGTGAGAAGGTTTCCTAGTGTTTGGAAACTTCTCTCTTTTTAAGACTCCCTTCCCTGGACGGAACTCCATCCCTCCCTCTTTTGTCTCTTTTTTTGTCTTTTATATTTTTTTCCTACCTCCTTTCAAAGACTTGGGTTGCTTTTCTGGGTGCCTGATGTCCTCTGCCGGCATTCAGAAGCTGTTTTGTGGAATTTGCTTGGTGTTTAAATGTTCTTTTGATGAATTTGTGGGGGAGAAAGTGTTCTCCCCGTCCTATTCCTCTGCCATCATAGCTCCTCCTCCAATTAGGAAGTTTTAAAGATAAATTTATTTTGCTACAAATTTCCAAATCCACATAGACAACTTAAATTAATGAGTTAGAGTAAAAACTACAAGGAAAGAAAAATAAAAAGAAACATATAATAGGACATTAGGGCCAAGAATGAGGCCCAAGAATGAGGAAAGCAAATATTTAGACCCTGTATCTACCACTAGCTCTGATATTTCAACTCTGACCTTAACATTTATATTGCTTCTAGTACTGGGTTGGCCAAAATGTTCTTTTGAATTTTTCCATAAGCTCTTACAGAAAAACCCAACCCAAATTTGTGGTCAACACAGCAAATGCTAAGGAAAAAGAAAACATAGTGACACGGGGCCTGTGACTTCAGGGAGCTCAGAACCTGACATGAAGGAGGACACAGCCCACACGGAATCGGAGGTTCAAAGGAAGCAAGCAGGTAACCTGAGATGTGGGTGAGCCGTCTCCCACACCCATGTCCTACAGAGACCTGAGGGGGGCTTCCCCAGGCTCTGACAGCCTGTCCTGCTCCCTGGCTCAGGGGAGAAGGCAATGGATGGAGCCCATCAGAGGCTTTCCTCTTGTGCATCCGTCCATCTTGCTGATCCTACAAGGCATGCAGGGCATCCCCCTCCCCTGAGCCTAGCCTGGCCCCATGACCTGCTGGCCAACAGAACATGGGGGGGGGGGGCAGGTCTCAGGAACACCAAAGGCTTGTCCATAGGAAACCGGCCTCAGCCACAGGAGGGAATGGGAGCTGTGCAAGTAGGGAGGAGAAGCCACTTGCCCCACCCTGTCCTGAGTTTCCCAACAGCATCTGAAATCAACAGCCATCACTCTTAAGAGACTCAGAGTGATACATATCACACTGAGCAGTCAGAACTCAGAACTATGAGAGAGAATAAAAATCTGTGGTTTTAAGCCACTAAGTCTGGGGGGCTGTGTGTATGTGCATGCTAAGTCGCTTCATTCATGTATGACTCTTTTGCAACCCCATAGACTGTAATCTGCCAGGCTCCTTTGTCCATGGGATTCTCCAGGCCAGAATACTGGAGTGGGTTGCCATGCCCTTCTCCAGGGAATTTTCCTGACCCAGGGATTGAACCCACATCTCTTATGTCTCCTGCATATGCAAGCGGGTTCTTTACCAGTAGCACTACCTGGGAAACCCTAAGTCTGGGGCTGGCCTATTAGAAATAATGAAGAGCTGGAGAGCTAGAGGATGAAGAGGTGCACACCAGCTCTCCACCCCCAGGCACACTCCCCATACACAGTCCATGACTCCAAAGAGCCCCTATTGGCAGGATTCCAGCTGAGATCCATCAGGTAAACCCTTCCCAGGTGAGGCCCCCTAGGATTCTGATGCAGGATGATGGCTTTGGCCTTGAATTGGGCCCCTGGACCTGTGGGGGACTCGGGGTCCATCCTTATTGTCCTCAGCACCCCGACCTTGTGTGTGGACGTCAGTCTGTCCTCCATGCATTGTTGTCTGACTCCCCTGCTCACCCTCTGACATCCTTTCCATTTCTGGAACTTCCCTGAGTCCCCAGGCCCCCATCAGTCACTCGGTGTCCACACACAAGCCCCTGACTTCACGGCCTAGACCCTCTGGCCTCCATCTGATTAAGTCCCAATTCCAGGCAACCATCACAACTGCCAATACTTTTTTCACAAGTGGTAGGAGACAGTGATTTCCTGCTCACCCTAATAGACATGGTCACAGATGCAGTCAAAATTAAAGAGAGTAATTTGGGTCCCGGTCCTCTTCCAGGGAAGAGGAAAGCTCTGTTGTTCCCCAGAAGCACATGACTCAGCAAAGCATCTACATCTGGTGAAAACATAAAAGACAGAATGACCAAATTCTGAACCATTCTACAATCATATTTTTTTTATTCAAACCTCCAGAATGAAAGCAAAGATAAACTATTGCTCCACTTATTAAAAAAAGAGAACAATCTTCATTGTTTTTGTTATTTAGTCACCCAGTCACGTCCAACTCTTTGTGATCCCATGGACTGCAGCACGCCAGGCCTCCCTGTCCTTCACCATCTCCTGGAGTTTGTTCAAACTCATGTCCATTGAGTTGGTGGTGCCATCCAACCATCTCATCCTCTGACGACCTCTCTTCCTTCTGCCTTCAATCTTTCTGAGCATCAGGGTCAGTTCCAATGAATTAGCTCTTCACATCAGGTGACCAAAGTACTGGAGCTTCAGCATCAGTTCTTCCACTGAATATTCACGGTTGATTTCCTTTAGGATTGACTGGTTTGGTCTACTTGCTGTCCGAGGGATTTCAGGAGTCTTCTCCAGAACCACAGTTTGAAAGCATCAATTCTTTGTTATTCTGCCTTCTTTACAGCCCATCTCTCACAACCATATGTAACCATTGTGAAGACCATAGCCATGACTATATGGAACATGGCAGAATAACGTCTCTCCTTTTCAACACACTGTCTAGGTTTGTCATAGTTTTCCTGAAGAGAAGTAATTGTCTTCTGATTTCAGTGCTACAGTCACCATCCGCAGTGATTTTAGAGCCCAAGAAGAGGAAATCTGTCACTACTTCCACCTTTTCTCCTTCTATTTGCCATGAAGTAATGGGGCCAGATTCCATGATCTTAGATTTTTTAATATTTAGTTTTAAGCCAGCTCTTTCACTCTCCTCCTTCACCCGCATCAAGAGGCTCTTTAGTTCCTCTTCACTTTCTGCCTTCAGAGTGGTATCATTTGCAAATCTGAGGTTGTTGATGTTTCTCCCATCTGTCTTGATTCCAGCTTGTAACTCATCCAGCTGGGCATTTCGCATGATGTGCTCAGTATATAGATTAAACAAACAGGGTGACAACAGAGAGCCCTGTCATACTCCTTTCTTAATTCTGAACCAATCAGCTTTCCATACAGTGTTCTAACTGTTGCTTCTTGAACCGCAAAAAGGTTTCTCAGGAGACATGTAAGATGGTCTGGCATTCCCATGTCTCTAAGAGCTTTCCACAGTTTGTCATGATCTACACAATCAAAGGCTTAGCAAAGTCAATGAAACAGAAGTAGACGTTTTTCAAGAATTCCCACGCCTTCTCTATGATCCAGTGAATGCTGGCAATTCTCAGCCTTTTCTAAACTTAGCTTGGGCTTCGGGAAGTTCTTGGTTCACATAAAGATGAGGCCTAGCATGCAAGATTTTAAGCATGACCTTAACTAGGCTAGGAAATAAATGCGACTGTCTGATAGCACATTCTTTAGTACTCCCTTCTTGGGAACTGGGATGAGATTGACCATTCCCAGTCTGTGGCCACTGCTGGGTCTTCCAGATTTGCTGACATATTGAGTGTCATTATCTTCATAAATGTCCACAAAAGTCAGTGTGATGACACCTGTTTGGGTCTATGCTGAGGGACTGGGGTGCAGGGCGGGAGTTTCCTAGAATTTCTGTGATTTGTGATTGCATCCTCTAAACCCGCCAAGCTAAACTTCAGGATTTTCCTACTAAAACGACCTCTTGTTTTTGCTGTATTTCAACTGCTCAGTGAACTCACAAGGCATTGCTAGTTCTGAGCTGAAGATATGCAAGGAAAGTCTGTTTGCTTTGTGGAATGTGTTCTCAGTTGTGACAGCCTCATGGACACACCTCACCTATCGTGAGAGGAACGTCAAATCTAAGAGTGAAGCCAGACATTATGAGAAAGAGGAGACCCCCCTGAACTCGAGATCTGATCCTGAGATAGAGGAAGTAAGCTCTGTCTGGGAACAGCGGAATTATCCACAAGACAACCAACGATTCCACATGTATGACTGAAGCCCCACTCAGCCCTCCAGCAGCTGTACTAGGACCTGAGAGAATTCAGTTATACTACTTCTGTGAGCCCTTTATTTTTCAGAGAGCATTTTAGGCTCCTTGACTCACCACAGATTAAACCCATAAACAAAATAAATTGTATCAAAAGGAATGTGCATTGGGGGTGATTTCTCAACTGTCTGAAAATCCCTACACATTGCAGCTAAAGTTCTCCTGACTATGTAGGCAGGCTGCTAACTTTTACACATACACAAAACGTACAATTCACTGATTTCAAGGAAAGACACACAGAACAGCTTGCCTTAATACATTAAAAAGGACTTTGAAATATGGGGCATATTGGCTGCATGTACCTTTAAGGACACTGACACAGACTGAACCTGGGGACAGTGGCCTGGAGCATCGGAACAGCCCCGGAACAGGTTCGCAGCTCCCTCCTCTCAGCACCTGTCACCCCTGCTTCACAGATGGGGCCAGGGAACAGAGGAAGACAGCCACCTGCTGCTGTGTGCTCGGCTCACTGACACGGAGCAGGTGAAGCTGGGTCCACACACATACACCCTCCCGGACAGAAAAGGTGAGGCAGCATGCAGAGGGGACAGCCACTGCCTGTTTGTTTTTTTTTCATTGTTGATATGCATTTATTCTATTCTAAAAAATAAAAAGTCTATTCTATTTTATTTTATTCTTAATGGGAGGATAATTGCTTTACAATATTGTGTTGGTTTCTGCCATACATCAATATGAATCAGCCATCAGATCAGATCAGTCGCTCAGTCATGTCCGACTCTTTGCGACCCCATTAATCGCAGAACACCAGGCCTCCCTGTCCATCACCAACTCCTGGAGTTCACTGAGACTCACGTCCATCGAGTCAGTGATGCCATCCAGCCATCTCATCCTCTGTCGTCCCCTTCTCCTCCTGCCCCCAATCCCTCCCAGCATCAGAGTCTTTTCCAATGAGTCAACTCTGTGCATCAGGTGGCCAAAGTACTGGAGTTTCAGCTTTAGCATCAGTCCTTCCAAAGAAATCCCAGGGCTGATCTCCTTCGGAATGGACTGGGTGGATCTCCTTGCAGTCCAAGAGACTCTCAAGAGTCTTCTCCAACACCACAGTTCCAAAGCATCAATTCTTTGGTGCTCAGCCTTCTTCACAGTCCAACTCTCACATCCATACATGACAACAGGAAAAACCATAGCCTTGACTAGACGAAACTTCGTTGGCAAAGTAATGTCTCTGCTTTTGAATATGCTATCTAGGTTAGTCATAACTTTCCTTCCAAGGAGTAAGCGTCTTTTAATTTCACGGCTGCAGTCACCATCTGCAGTGATTTTGGACCCCCCAAAAATAAAGTCTGACACTGTTTCCACTGTTTCCCCATCTATTTCCCATGAAGTGATGGGACTGGATGCCATGATCTTTGTTTTCTGAATGTTGAGCTTTAAGCCAACTTTTTCACTCTCCTCTTTCATTTTCATCAAGAGGCTTTTTAGTTCCTCTTCACTTTCTGCCATAAGGATGGTGTCATCTGCATATCTGAGGTTATTGATATTTCTCCCAGCAATCTTGATTCCAGCTTGTGTTTCTTCCAGTCCAGCGTTTCTCATGATGTACTCTGCATAGAAGTTAAATAAACAGGGTGACAATATACAGCCTTGACGTACTCCTTTTCCTATATGGAACCAGTCTGTTGTTCCATGTCCAGTTCTAACTGTTGCTTCCTGACCTGCTTACAAATTTCTCAAGAGGCAGATCCGGTGGTCTGGTATTACCATCTCTTTCAGAATTTTCCACAGTTTATTGTGATCCACACAGCCAAAGGCTTTGACATAGTCAATAAAGCAAAAATAGATGTTTTTCTGGAACTCTCTTGCTTTTTCCATGATGCAGTGGATGTTGGCAATTTGATCTCTGGTTCCTCTGCCTTTTCTAAAACCAGCTTGAACATCAGGAAGTTCACGGTTCAAGTATTGCTGAAGCCTGGCTTGGAGAATTTTGAGCATTACTTTACTAGCGTGTGAGATGAGTGCAATTGTGTGGTAGTTTGAGCATTCTTTGGCATTGCCTTTCTTTGAGATTGGAATGAAAACTGACCTTTTCCAGTCCTGTGGCCACTTCTGAGTCTTCCAAATTTGCTGGCACATTGAGTGCAGCACTTTCACAGCATCATCTTTCAGGATTTGGAATAGCTCAACTGGAATTCTATCACCTCCACTAGCTTTGTTCGTAGTGATGCTTTCTAAGGCCCACTTGACTTCACATTCCAGGATGTCTGGCTCGAGGTCAGTGATCATACCATCGTGATTATCTGGGTCGTGAAGATCTTTTTTGTACAGTTCTTCTGTGTATTCTTGCCATCTCTTCTTAATATCTTCTGCTTCTGTTAGGTCCATACCATTTCTGTCCTTTATCGAGCCCATCTTTGCATGAAATGTTCCTTTGGTATCTCTGATTTTCTTGAAGAGATCTCTAGTCTTTCCCATTCTGTAAGTATACACATGTCCCCTCCCTCTGGAACCTGTTTTTATAAAGAAAATTTTATTGAGATGAGGTCAGTCTGACACCCCCCACAGCCCAGGGGAATCGTACTCACTGAGCCCTTGAGGCCTGAAAAGCAGGTCTTAAACTAGAAGAAAACACAGATCCTCCTAACATGGTCTGTGTTGTTGTTTTTCAGTCGTTTCAGTCGTGTCCAACTCTCTGCAGCCCCATGGACTATAGCCCGCCAGGCCCACTGTCCATGGGATTCTCCAGGAAAGAATACTGGAGTGGCTTGCCATTTCCTGCTCCAGGGGATCTTCTGACCCAGGGATCAAACCCGTGTCTCCTGAATTGGCATATTTCTTTACCACTGAGCCACCTGGGAAGCCCTATCCTGGTTTGTGAAAGTGAAAGCTGCTCAGTCGTGTCTGACTCTGCAACCCCATGGACTATACAGTCCATGGAGTTCTCCAGGCCAGAATACTGGAGTGAGTAGCCTTTTCCTTTTCCAGGGGATCTTCTCAACCCAGGGATCTAACCCAGGTCTCCCTCAATGCAGGCAGATTCTTTACCAGCTGAGCCACAAGGGAAGCCCAAGAATACTGGAGTGGGTAGCCTATCCCTTCTGTAGTGGATCTTCCCAACCCAGGAGTTGAACCAGAGTTTCCTGCATTGCAGGCAGGTTCTTTACCAACTGAGCTAGCAGGGAAGCCCTGGTCTATTCCACCTCATAAAAGAACACATGTGAAAATACAAAGACAAGATTTAACAGAATGCCTCTCTATTTCCATTAATGTAGGACAATAAGTATTTTGGGTGAAGGAAAAAGGTGTTTAATGTATTTAATGTTCTGAATCTGTGATTAAATTTCCAAATGTTAAGACCCATGACTTTCCAAGTATTTCATTCCCACTTTCTGAACATAATTATATTACATAGTCCTGGATGTAAACCACAGATCTGTTTGCCATATTTCAGCACAAGAAATCAAGATGTCTAATCCAGAATCATGGAAGAGCATGATTCTAAAAAGCTTTACTATATTTTACACAATAGAAGCATTTCAGGCTAACATGGCAAACGTGTGACAACTGGATGCCTCAGAATTCCCTATGACATTATGAACCTCCATTTAAAATGAAAACCATAAGCAAACTGATGGAACAAATACATGAAACTAAATATTCATCATACATCGTAATTCAAATATACTAATGTTTCATCATACCAAATGTAAATAAGTTTATACCATATAAAGGGCTTCCCTGGTAGCTCAGCTGGTAAAGAATCACTCTACAATGCAGAAGACCCTGGTTTGAATCCTGGGTCAGGAAGTTCCCCGGGATAGGGACAGGCTACCCACTTCAATATTCTTGGGCTTCCCTTGTGGCTCAGCTGGTAAAGAATCTGCCTTCATTGAGGGAGACCTGGGTTCAATCCCTGGGTTGGGAAGATGCTCTGGAGGTGGGCATGGAAACCCACTCCAGTATTCTTGCCTGGAGAATCCCCATGAACAGAGGAACATGGTGGGCTACAGTTGATGGGGTCAAAAAAATCAGACATGACTGAGTGACTAAGCACACACATACCATATACAAATATTACCATAAGTCTGATACTAATTATTAGCATAAAGTAAATGAAAATACAGAAATATTCAAAACATAAATACTATGTAAAGTTGGAGCTTCCCGAGTGGTACTTGTGGTAAAGAACACACCTGCCAATGCAGGAGACAAAAGAGACTCAGGGTCCATCCCTGGGTTGGGAAGATCCCCTGGAGGATAGCAGGGCAACCCACTCCAATATTCTTGCCTGGAGAATCCCATGAACAGAGAAGCCTGATGGGCTACAATCCATGGGGCTGCAAAGAGTCAGACATGACTGAAGCGACTTAGCACACACACACAAAATGGAAGTTACTCAGTATAAATGAAAGCAACATAGTATTTCTCTGTTTTAGAATGTGCTATGCTAAGAAACAAAGGGTACTGTATATTTACATCCTTTTTAAAAATTTCCAACAGCTAAAATATTAGATGCTACACCAATGGGGAGGCAGGATATACTTATACACTAACCCCAGTTACACACAGTTGTGTCCATATTCATGCTGAAACCTTTCTGAACACATATTTAGACACAAATTGAAGCTCTTTTGCTCACTCTGAGATGTCACTTCTATGTTTAATACAATTTCTGACCTGTGCTCATGGTTTACTGTAACTTTACTTTCTCATGTATAAGCTGGGATTCTGATGCATGTCTGCCACTGTCTATATAGTAAGTGTGAAGCTCACAGTTTACTGGTTTTTAAAATCTTTGAACCAAAGTGTGCTGTATTCTCACCCTAGAAGCTTTGCTTTGTGACTATAATCTTCTTCTCTGGTGTTGCCGAGAGAAGACTTTATGAAAGAATGACCCTTTGCTCAATTCAAAAAGTCAGTAATATATACTGCTTAGGGTTTTGCCGGGGTCCAGCCCCAGCTGATCCAGGGTATTCGAAGGAGAGACGGCGTAGGCGAGGGTCAGGAAACAACTGCTTAATTAAATGTTAATTAAGGATATAAAGGGTAATAGAATGAGGATAGCTCAGTAGGAAAATTCAGTGGAGAAAAGAGGCTGAGTAGCTTGGTTTACACGGGAGACCAATAAAACTTCAAGACAAGAAGTTTGCACCACTTATGTAGGCTGCAGGCGTCCTTCCATTCTCCCGAAGGAGAGGAGACACTGAGGCCTCCCCGGTCGGATCTTAGAAGCCCAGGCATAATTAGCAAGCATGGAGGGTTCCGCGCTCCAGATGGAGACTCAGCCAGAATTTGAGAGAGAGAGCGACATGGGGAGACCAAGTTTCGGTGAACAAGGCCCGCACTTTATTTTCCAAAGTAGTTTTTATACCTAAAGTTGTGCATAGAGGATAATGGGGGAAGGGGTGGAGTCACGCAAGGACAGCAGTTCCTGGTCCTAATCAAAGCCAGGCTTTCAAACTTATCATATGCAAAAGTTCAGGTGAATTACATCATCTTCTGGCCAGGAGGCCTGTTAACATTTTAAGAAATTTATTTTTCTCTAACGGTGATTATTCCAAAATCAGGCACCAGCCTCCAAAAAAGCACTGGACAAAGCTGCATTCCTATAGGGCAAAGGTGAGGTGGGCTCAATCAAGAAAAGAATTAACTCAAAGGTCCAAGGTTACAAACATTGAGGCTACTACTTACATTTCTATACACCCATTATATCAATCAATACACTGCCAAGGACACAATAGGTAAGGGGTATGGAGACTTAGCAACAAACGTTGGCCCAACAAGCGAAAAACCCTTCACCAATACAATTTCTAATCAATCTTTTAACTACTCAAAGGAATCTGTGTTTAGACAGTTTAGAACATCTCCTACCTCTCACAGTTGGGAGGCTCTGAATAATCACATGTGGCCGGAAAAACCTATTCAGGCAGGCTAGAGGATTTCCAAAGGAGTTTGTAGGTTGAAACACTGTCACACCCAGGAATTATTAACTGGAGCTGTAAGCTAACTCTTTTTTCAGAGAGAGGTAGTGGGGGACAGCCCCCCGTAAAGTCAGAGGTGTAGGTGAAAGCACAAAGCAGAAAGTAGGCAGACTCTGGTTTTGGGGGTAGATGCTCGAGAATTTCCAGGGGGACTCCTGAGGCTCGATCCCGCCTTTGCGTATGCCGAGCCTCCTTCCTCATGACCTTTGTCATGGGTGGAGCTCCTGCTCCTGGCAGTGATAGAATTCCAGTTGAGCTATTCCAGATCCTGAAAGATGATGCTGTGGCAAGTGCTGCACTCAATATGCAATATGCACTCAATATGCAATATGCTGGCTCCCGGCAGGGTTTGTTTCAATACTTAAGGTTTACATTTCAGACTTCTTAAAACATGGAAACAACAATACCACTGACACCATCCACAGAGCAGTTTTTAACCCTGTGATCAGAAAGCTGAAAACAACAGCTGCAATCTGTAAAGAAAGGATTACATAGAGGATAGTGACTAAAACACAGTCCCCAGGAGCCATCGGCTTCTCTGCACACAGAGAGAAGATAATGCAGGCTCGCCTACCTTTCAGGGGAAAATCTAGAGGTTTAGAACAGTAACCATCCATCTTAGGAGTTCTGGGAAGTCAAGAAGAATGTGCAGCTCAAAGTCTCTGCCAGGTGCAGGCAAGGGGCCAACCAGGTTACACTCTGTTCTAGAGGCCTCACCAAGAGCTGCCTACATTCAGGTATCTTTGGTAATGTAGCATATTCACCCCCTTCTGAATGGGGGTACCACTTCTCATTGGCTCAGTCCCTTGCCTGCCACAAGGAAGGGGTCCCCTCAGGATGGCTCAGGAGGCCATCATCCACGTGAGGACTCTCCCGGGAACCTGGCACACAGAAGGGTCTCCCTACTCTAAGCTCAGGACTGCAGCTCCTCTGACCTGTTCACAGCTTATGGCTGGACCAGCCCCATCCAAGCCCGGAAGGAGGACCACTAGGATGGGGGTGCGGGGCTGGTGGGCAGGCTCCAGGTGCTAGAGACCTCCCCTGCTTTGGACACAGAACACTTCATTTATCCACCCTCAGGGTTCCCTAGAAAAGAAATTTCAACTCTGCCTCATCTCTTTAACTTCAGGATTCAGTCACCTCACCATCAGCCTGTGTGAAGCAGCAGGGCCTTAGAAGGGGCAGGCTGTGGGGAGGATGTTTGTTTTGCCCAAATTGTTTCAGAACAAGCTTTTCATAAAATACAATAAAAGGAACTGTTTCAAGAAAGAAACCAAGCCAGATGGATGAGCTACAAAACCAAACTCATCAATATAGGAGTTAAGCCACAGAAACAGATATTAGCACAAACATTCAAGTCAAACTGCTAGGAAGGCTGCACAATACTGGGTCCCACCTCCGTCCCCACCCAGCACAGGCTGCAAAGAGCAGTGACCTCACCCCCACATGAAGCAGCTCTAAAGGATGTGATACAGATGAAAGCTGCACAGGTGTGTCCCCAGATGTCACACATCTATGTTGCCTATTCTTTCTGATGAACACAATGACTTCAATGAATAATTAAAAACTGCATCTCCAAAAGGCAGAGAACATTTCAACTAATTTGACAGCTAGAGGAAAACTATGCTAAGATTTTGCCTTATGATATAAAGGTGAGAGAAAATCAGGAATGATGTTTTGCCTCTGATGTGCTATGATTTAGGACAAGTGTCAGTTCATCCCTCCGCCCACAGTCTGCGATCAGCAAAAAGCAGCACCTATCAACAAACAAACAGGCCCACCAATTCAGGTGACACAGCAGATGCGGGTTCAATCCCTGGGTCAGAAATATCCCCTGGCGGAGAAAATGGCAACCCACTGCAGTCTTCTTGCCTGGAAAATCCCATGGACAGAAGAGGCTGGCGACAGTCCATGGGGTCTCAAAGAATTGGACATGACTGAAGCAACTAAGGAAGCAAGATCAACAAATGCAGGAACAGGAAATATATGTCTGCACATATGAAAATGAATTACAGGGGCTTTACTGGTGGTCCAGTGGTTAAAAATTCTGTGCTCTCAATGCAGGGAGCCCAGCTTTGATTCCTGGAAGAAAAGCTATGAGAGAACAGAGTATTAAAAAGCAGAGACATCACTCTGCCAACAAAGGTACACATAGTCAAAGCTATAGTTTTTCCAGTAGTAATTACAGATGTCAGAGTTGGACCATAACAAAAGCTGAGCGCTGAAGAATTTATGCTTTTGAAGTGTGCTGCTGGAGAAGACTCTTGAGAGTCCCTTGGACTGCAAGGAGATCCAACCAGTCCATCCTAAAGGAGATCAGTCCTGATGTTCATTGGAAGGACTGATGCTGAATCTGAAGTTCCAATACGTTGGCCACCTGATGCAAAAAGCTGACTCATTGGAAATGACCCTGATCCCAGGAAAGACTGAAGGCAGGAATAAAAGGGGATGACAGATGGTTGGATGGCATCACTGATTCAATGCACATGAGTATGAGCAAACTCCTGGAGATCGTGAAGAACAAGAAAGCCTGGCATGCTGAAGTCTATGGGGTTGCAAAGAATCAGACATGACTTAGCAACTGAACAATTAAAGCTGCCTGCCTCACACATCAGCACAGCTCTTTATGGGTCTGCTGACACCATGTCTAACATGCACTAATATGATATTTAAAATAGACGCTAATGTGGGTATTAAATCAGAGCAGAGCCAAGTATACCAGCCTCAGGGTGGAAAGCCATATATGTAATAAAGATAAAAGAATGTAGACAGTTGAAAAACCACCAAGTAGAGTTAAAAATCTCTGTAAAGAATAACTCAAGAGACTCTGCTGTCTGGAGAGGCAGGTGAATTCTTATAAAGACATCCATGGAGAGTTTTCCTTTTACCAGTTATCTCTGCTCCTGTCATTTTCCAGGCCTGGCTATTATTTAGCTCAGATGGTTAAGAATCAGCCTGCAGTGCAGGAGATCCAGGTTCGATCTCTGGGTTGGGAAGATCCCCTGGAGAGGAGTCTGGTGGGCTACAATCCATGGGGTCGCAAAGAGTCAGACACAACTAAGGGACTAACACTTTCACCCAAAGATATGACTGTATTTTTCCCTCAAGTCAGCTTCCTACTTCTGAGGCTTTTCACATCCACAAACAGGTAGGTTTGCATGGCAGAATGCCCACCCATGGTCTGCTGCACGAGAACTGAGGGAGGATCTGACAAGTAACCTGCCCACAGGTGTCCACTGTCCCCAGCCAGCTGTGACTTAGATTGATCAGCTCTCCATCCACGTGGCCAGGGTTCCTGGAGAGCAAGCAGTCATGACCCCTGAGAACATTTACAGGAAGCTTAAGTAACAGGGGGTTCTCAGCCATGGGGCGAGCCTCCCCCAGAGGGAAGTAGAAAGGACAGACGCTTTATAAGTCATCTCAAGAATGCAGGACACTGAGAAGAGCAAGGGCATGCTGGGAAGCCCATGGGGCAGCTGGAGGGGACTGGGGTGAGACCAGACCCACGAGAGTAAGCATAGGGACAAAACCCACTGTGACCCTTGAAGTCCGCCTCAGGACTGGGGACTAAAGTCCCGAATCTCGGTCTACCTGCTAGATGCTGAAAGCGGACTGTGAAGACCTCCAACCAGCAGGGAGGGGTCCTAGCTTTGCTGTGTGATGGTCCTGCTTATGGTACTGCTCTGTGATTACATTATGCACCCAGGGCCACACTTCTCTGAAGTTCATCCACAAAACCCCATTACCACTACTATGGTGGCTTCTGAGGCAACATGCAGGAGTAACGGGCTTCCCAGATGGCTCAGGTGGTCAAGAATCTGCCTGCAATGCAGGAGACCCTAGTTAGATCCCTGGGTTGGGAAGATCCCCTGGAGAAGGGAATGGCTACCCACTCCAATATTCTTGCCTGGAGAACCATATGGACAGAGGAGCCTGGTGGGCTACAGTCCATGGGGTCACAAAGAGTTGGCCATGACTGAAGCACTGTGAACTGGAGCCCTGCAGAGAACTGAGCTTTGGGAGCAGGAGCAGCCAAGATCCTGTCTGGGCAGAGACAGTGACAAGACTGGGGGTTTGGGGGCTGGGTGGGGGAAGTAGGGGGACAGGGAGATGAGCAAGGCTGGGGCTGGAACCAGGTATGAAGGAGAGAGGAGGCTCATGGACGGATGAGGCAGGGCATCAAGAGCAGAACAGGGTCTTCCTGGGAGTCAGGGGAGCAGACGCTGGCCGGTGCCTATTCCAACTTCCAATGACGGCCTGCAGTGGCTCCTCCTCCTCCCAGTGGGAAGCCTGCTCACTGTAACTAGAGAGCAGCCCCCGCTCACCAAACTAGAGAAAAGCCTGCATGGCCACGAAGACACAGCACAGCCAAAAAGCCAAAATCTCCTGAGAGACAAGCAAAGGACCGCCCCACTTTCTGACAACTCGTGACTGAAGTCTCAGAGTCCTGTAACAGCTGTTCCTGAGACCCTCATGATCCCCCGTGTGCAACCCCCTCTCTCCTGTGATGGTGTGGAGACCCCCAGGGGGCCCCACGTGAGGGCCCCCATCCAGTGATGCTGTAGAGACCCTCACAGCCCCCCCCCCATGTGAAGTCCTCTCCCTCCTGTGATGTTGTGGAGACCTCACTATACCCCCTTTTGAGGCCACCCTCCCTCTGCTGTGATGTTGTGGAGACTCCCGTGACCCTGTGTGTGGCCCCTACCTCCCATGATGGTTGGGGAGCCACTGCCCTATCCTGAGGTGTTGCTGGTAGGGTCTCTGTGTGCAGGGGCCATGGACTTGGGGCAGGATGTCACTGTCTGCTCAGAGCACGTCACTGCCCTCCAGCGGGGCCAGCTCACTGAGGGCACCCATGGGGTGACTAGTATGAAACCTTCAGGTGAAAGACCCAGGTCTTAGAGTGTTGCCACATCTGCCACATCTGGCCTGAGAAGCCATGAATAAGATGGACATTAATATTAACTTAGAAGGACAATAAGAAGAAAAGGAGGTAGTAGCAATGTCTATAAATTCATGGTTTTCTTTGTTCCTATTTCCATCGTTATATCACTGGGATCCCAAAACTTCATTTCTTTCATGGCAGGGCATTTAAATGGAAATAGCCATATTATATTTTTTTTAAGGAAAATCACTAAACACTGAATAATGGCACATCAACTGGGTTAGGTAACTGACCATTTTCTACTTATAGGACATGCCTGTAATTTAGGGGATGATTTAATGTTTTTCTAGGCAACTGGAGACCAGAAGACAAATCTCTTGCCTGTGATGTCTGGAACTTAGGAGGATTATCATGGAATGCTCACTGGCTCCAGGCTTCATGATATATGAGATTATACAAGCTGTGAATACACTTGGATGAGGACTTGCAGTACTAGGTTTCCCAGTTTTTAGTTAAAGATGTTAAACGATACAGGTAGGAACTTTCTGAATATGGAAACTACAATTTCAATCAGCCTCAATATGAGAAAGAAAAACAATAGCACTGATTGTCCCATAAGAAACGATTGGGCTTGACACATATACACTATTGAGACTAATAAGTGACTACTGAGAACCTACTGGCTAGCTCAGGGAACTCTGTTCAGTGCTCTGCCGTGACCTGAGTGGGAGGAAGTCCGAAACAGAGGATATGTTTGTATACATACCCCTGACTCACTTTGCTGTACACCGGAACTAACACAACACTGTAAGTCAGCTGGTGGGGTGGTGGTGGTTTAGCACTAAGTCATGTCCAACTCTTTGTGACCCTGTGGACTGTAGCCCATCAGGCTCCTCTGTCCATGGGATTCCCCAAGAAAGAATACTGGGTGGGTAGCCACTTCCTATTCCAGGGAATCTTCCCAACCCTGGGATCAAACCCATGTCTCCTGCATTGCCAGTGGATTCTCTACCACTGAGCCACCAGGGAAGCCTGCAAATCAACCATAAAAATTAATTTTAAAAAATAAAATTAATAGTAAAAAAGAAACAACTGCATATTATTTTTCCTCCCTTGTAATTCCAGGCTTCTGTGTAATAGGGTCCCCTTTTATATTTTTCTCTCTTTTGCATGTTTCACTCACTGGGAAGGGAGGGACTCCATGTCACCTCCCAGCCCCAAGGCTCAGGCTCTGGTGTCGAATGGAATCTGGAGAGGACCTGCCCAAACAGAAATACTGTGCTGACGTCTGCTTTCATGCGCAGCCTAACCTCTGGGGACCTGCAGCCAAAACATGATGACGATTATGGACTTGGCTTCTACTCATGAGACTGTCCTTGCTCCCTGGGAGGAAGCAGAGGTCTCAGGCAACCCAGAGGAAGCAAGAGGAATTGCTCCTTTGAATTGCTTGCCCTCCTAGAACTTCTCTCTGTGTCTCTGGTGAAAGTTGGAACAAAAGTAAATACAACTGGCACATGTGTTAGTAATGAACAAGAAATCACTAATATAACTTTCTAAGGTTCCACATAGCAGAAAAGCCAGAGATCAAGTAGCCAACGTCCACTGGATCATAGAAAAGGCAAGAAAATTTCAGAAAAATATCTACTTCTGCTTCATTGACTGTGTTAAAGCCTTTGACTGTGTGGATCACAACAAACTGTGGAAAATTTTTAAAGAGAAGGGAATACCAGGCCACTTTACTGTCTCCTGAGAAATCTGTATGCAGGTCAAGAAGCAACAGTTATAACTGGACATGGAACAACAAACTGGTTCCAAATTGGGATAGGAGTATATCAAGGCTGTATATTGTCACCCTGCTTATTTAACTTATATGCAGAGTACATCATGTGAAACACTAGGCTGGATAAATCCCAAGCTGGAATAAAGCTTGATTGAGGATATCAATAACCTCAGAGATGCAGATGACTCTACCCTAATGGTATAAAGCAAAGAGGAACTAAAGTTCCACTAAAGTGCCTCCTGATGAAGGTCAAAGAGGAGAGTAGAAAAGTTAGCTTAAAACACAACATTCAAAAATTGAAGATCATGGCACCTGGTCCCATAACTTCATGGCAAACAGAAGGGGAAAAAATGTGACAGACTTATTTTTCTTGGTTTCCAAAATCATTGTGGACAGTGACTGCAGCCATGAAATTAAAAGACATCTGCTCTTTGGAAGAAAAGCTATGACAAGCCTAGACAGCATATTAAAAAGCAGAGACATCACTTTGCCAACAAAGGTCTGTACAGTCAAAGCTACGGTTTTTCCAGTAGTCATGTATGGATGTGAGAAATGGAGCATAAAGAAGGTTGAATCCTGAAGAATTAATGCTTTTGAACTGTGGTACTGGGGAAGACTTTCTTAAGAGTCCCTTGGATGGCAAGATCAAACCAGTCAATCCTAAGGGAAATCAATCCTGAATATTCATTGGAAGGACTGATACTAAAGCTGAAGCTGTCATACTTTGGCCACCTGATGGGAAGAGCTGACTCATTTGAAAAGACCCTGCTGCTGGGAAAAACTGAAGGCAGGAGAAGAAGGGGACGACAGAGAATAAGATGGTTGGATGGCATCATGGACTCAATGGACGTGAGTTTGAGTAGACTTCAGGGGTTGACAATGGACAGAGAGGCCTGGCATGCTGCAGTTCATGGGGTCACAAAGAGTCAGACATGACTGAGCAACTGAGCTGCACTGAACATTCATTTTAGGAGCTTCACTGAGGGCTCAGCAGGTAAAGAATCCATCTGCACTGCAGAAGAAACAAGAGACTCAGGTTTGATCCCTGGGTTGGGAAGATTCTCTGGAGATGGGAATGTCAACTCATTCAGTATTCTCTCTTTTTTTTTAATATAAATTTATTTATATTAATTGGAGGCTAATTACTTTACAATACTGTATTGGTTTTGCCATAAATTGACATGAATCAGCCATGGGTGTTCATGTGTTCCCCATCCTGAACCCACCTCCCACCTCCCTCCCCATACCATCCCTCTGGGTCAACCCAGTGCACTAGCCCTGAGCACCCTGTCTCATGCATCGAACCTGGACTGGTGATCTATTTCACATATGATAATATACATGTTTCAATGCCATTCTCCCAAATCATCCCACCCTCACCCTCTCCCACAGAGTCTAAAAGACTGTTCTATACATCTGTGTCTCTTTTGCTGTCTCACATACAGGGTTATCATAACCATCTTTCTAAATTCCATATATATGCATTAGTATACTGTATTGGTGTTTTTCTTTCTGGTTTACTTCACTCTGTATAATAGGCTCCAGTTTCATCCACCTAATTAGAATTGATTCAAATGTATTCTTTTTAATGGCCGAGTAATATTCCATTCTGTATATGTACCACAGCTTTCTTATCCATTCGTCTGCTGATGGACATTTAGGTTGCTTCCATGTCCTGGCTATTAAAAACAGTGCTGTGATGAATATTGGAGTACATGTGTCTCTTTTAATTCTTGTTTCCTCAGTGTGTATGCCCAGCAGCGGGATTGCTGGGTCATCAGTTCAGTCGCTCAGTCGTGTCCGACTCTTTGCAACCCCATGAATCGCAGCACGCCAGGCCTCCCTATCCATCACCAACTCCCGGAGTTCACTGAGACTCACGTCCATCGAGTCAGTGATGCCATCCAGCCATCTCATCCTCTGTCGTCCCCGTCTCCTCCTGTCCCCAATCCCTCCCAGCATCAGAGTCTTTTCGAAGGAGTCAACTCTTCGCATGAGGTGGCCAAAGTACTGGAGTTTCAGCTTTAGCATCATTCCTTCCAAAGAAATCCCAGGGCTGATCTCCTTCAGAATAGACTGGTTGGATCTCCTTGCAGTGCAAGGGACTCTCAAGAGTCTTCTCCAACACCACAGTTTAAAACCACCAATTCTTCAGTGCTCAGCTTTCTTCACAGTCCAACTCTCACATCCATACATGACCACTGGAAAAACCATAGCCTTGACTAGACCTTTGTTGGCAAAATAATGTCTCTGCTTTTCAATATGCTATCTAGGTTGGTCATAACTTTCCTTCCAAGGAGTAAGCATCTTTTAATTTCATGGCTGCAGTCACCATCTGTAGTGATTTTGGAGCCCATAAAATAAAGTCTGACACTGTTTCCACTGTTTCCCCATCTATTTCCCATGAAGTGATGGGACCAGATGCCATGATCTTCGTTTTCTGAATGTTGAGCTTTAAGCCAACTTTTTCACTCTCCTCTTTCATTTTCATCAAGAGGCTTTTTAGTTCCTCTTCACTTTCTGCCATAAGGGTGGTGTCATCTGCATATCTGAGGTTATTGATATTTCTCCCAGCAATCTTGATTCCAGCTTGTGTTTCTTCCAGTCCAGCATTTCTCATGATGTACTCTGCATATAAGTTAAATAAGCAGGGTGACAATATACAGCCTTGATGTACTCCTTTTCCTATTTGGAACCAGTCTGTTGTTCCATGTCCAGTTCTAACTGTTGCTTCCTGACCTGCATACAAGTTTCTCAAGAGGCAGATCAGGTGGTCTGGTATTCCCATCTCTTTCAGAATTTTCCACAGTTTATTGTGACCCACACAGTCAAAGGCTTTGGCATAGTCAATAAAGCAGAAATAGATGCTTTTCTGGAACTCTTTTGCTTTTTCCATGATGCAGTGGATGTTGGCAATTTGATCTCTGGTTCCTCTGCCTTTTCTAAAACCAGCTTGAACATCAGGAAGTTCACAGTTCACATATTGCTGAAGCCTGGCTTGGAGAATTTTGAGCATTGCTTTACTAGCGTGTGAGATGAGTGCAGTTCTGTGGTAGTTTGAGCATTCTTTGGCATTGGCTTTCTTTGGGATTGGAATAAAAACTGCCCTTTCCCAGTCCTGTGGCCACTTCTGAGTTTTCCAAATTTGCTGGCACATTGAGTGCAGCACTTTCACAGCATCATCTTTCAGGATTTGGAATAGCTCAACTGGAATTCCATCAGCTCCACTAGCTTTGTTCGTAGTGATGCTTTCTAAGGCCCACTTGACTTCACATTCCAGGATGTCTGGCTCTAGGTCAGTGATCACACCATCGTGATTATCTGGGTCGTGAAGATCTTTTTTGTACAGTTCTTTTGTGTATTCTTGCCATCTCTTCTTAATATCTTCTGCTTCTGTGGCAGTTCTATTTCCAGTTTTTTATGGAGTCTCCACACTGTTCTCCATAGTGGCTGTACTAGTTTGCATTCCTACCAACAGTGTAAGAGGGTTCCCTTTCCTCCATACCCTCTCCACCATTTATTGCTTGTAGACTTCGGGATAGCAGCCATTCTGACTGGTGTGAAATGGTACCTCACTTGGTTTTGATTTGCATTTCTCTGATAATGAGTGATGTTGAGCATCTTTTCATGTGTTTGCTAGCCATCTGTATGTCTTCTTTGAAGAAATGTCTGTTTAGTTCTTTGGCCTACTTTTTGATTGGGTTGTTTATTTTTCTGGAATTGAGCTGCAGGAGTTGCTTGTATATTTTTGAGATTAATTCTTTGTCAGTTGCTTCATTTGCTATTATTTTTCCCATTCTGAAGGCTGTCTTTTCACCTTGCTTATAGTTTCCTTTGTTGTGCAAAAGCTTTTAAGTTTAATTAGATCCTATTTGTTTATTTTTGTTTTTATGTCCATTACTCTGGGAGATGGTCATAGAGGATCTTGCTGTGATTTATGTCAGAGAGTGTTTTGCCTATGTTTTCCTCTAGGAATTTTATAGTTTCTGGTCTTATGTTTAGATCTTTAATCCATTTTGAGTTTATTTTTGTGTATGGTGTTAGAAAGTGTTCTAGTTTCATTCTTTTACAAGTGGTTGGCCAGTTTTCCCAACACCACTTGTTAAAGAGATTGTCTTTTCTCCATTGTATATTCTTGCCTCCTTTGTTGAAGATAAGGTGTCCATAGGTGTGTGGATTTATCTCTGGGCTTTCTATTTTGTTCCATTGATCTACACTTCTGTCTTTGTGCCAGTACCATACTGTCTTGATGACTGTAGCTTTGTAGTCAAGCGTGAAGTCAGGCAGGTTGATTCCTCCAGTTCCATTCTTCTTTCTCAAGATTGCTTTGGCTATTCAAAGTTTTTTGTATTTCCATTCAAATTGTGAAATTATTTGTTCTAGTTCTGTGAAAAATACCATTGTAGCTTGATAGGGATTGCATTGAATCTATAGATTGCTTTGGGTAGTATACTGCAAGATCAGACCAGTCAATCCTAAGGTGATTCTTCTGATCCATGAACATGGTATATTTCTCCATCTATTTGTGTCCCCCTTGATTTCTTTCATCAGTGTTTTATAGTTTTCTATATATAGGTCTTTTGTTTCTTTAGGTCCATATATTTCTAAGTATTTTATTCTTTTCATTGCAATGGTGAATGGGATTGTTTCCTTAATTTCTCTTTCTGTTTTCTCATTGTTAGTGTATAGAAATGCAAGGGATTTCTGTGTGTTAATTTTATATACTGCAACTTTACTATATTCATTGATTAGTTCTAGTAATTTTCTGGTGGCGTCTCTGCAGCTCAATTCCAACCAACAGACTGTTTCAGTATATGCACATATATACAAAACTCAAGTGGGTTTTATAAATAATATAATTACATAACTGTAAAACTTGGCAGTATTTATTTATCCTTAGTCTGTATACATGGATTTGGAAAAAATATGTAAAACAACACAAATTCAAGAATCTAATGAGAAAACTATTATACTTCAATAAAAAAAAAAGAAAAAAGAAATTAACAGGGTCAAACAGACTTATCAGGAACACTAATATCAAACAAGGTAGGGGCTAAGACCTTTCCTTTGTTTAATTAAATTCCTGGAAATGAGATACATAAATTGAAACTATAAAGTGAATAAGCAACGTAATATTTAAGACTACATGTAAATACAGATCACTCTAATGGATTGTGTGGTGTAGGGGAGGTGTACTGAGCATACCAAAACATTTCAGCAAATGCACTACAGGAAAGGAAATCATAAACAAGGTGAAAAGACAATGCTCAGAATAGGAGACAGCAATGACAGATGAAATTGGGCATGTTCGGCATGGTATGGCCATAGAAGGGAAAGTAACCAAATAAAGCAACTGACAAAGGATTAATCTCCAAAATATACAAGCAGCTCACACAGCTCAATATCAGAAAAACAAACAACCCAATCAAAAAATGGGCAGAAAACCTAGACAGACATCTCCAAAGACACATGGATAGCCAAAAAACACATGAAAAGATACTCAGCATCGCTCATTACTAGAAAATAGGAAATCAAAACTACAATGAGGTATCACCTCACACCAGTCAGAATGGCCATCAACAACAACAACAACAACAATATATATATACACAAACAATAAATGCTGGAGAGGGCATGGAGAGAAGGGAACCCTACTTCACTGTTGGTGGGAATGTAAGTTGATACAGCCATTATGGAGGTGAGTATGGAGGTTTCTTAAAAAAACTAGAAGTAAAACTATCATGGGACTCAACAACCCCAACACTGGACATATACCAAAAGAAAACTGTAAGTGAAAAAGACACCTGGACTCCAGTGTTCACTGCAGAACTATGTACAGTAGCCAAGACATGGAAGCAACCTAGATGTCTGTCAACAGATGAATGGATAAATAAGCTGCAGTACATATATACAATGGAATATTATTCAGCCATAAAAAGTAATGGTTTTGATTCAGTTCTAGTGAGGTATATGAACCTAGAGCCTGTTATACAGAGTGAACTAAGTCAGAAAGAGAAAAATAAATACTGTATACTAACACATAGGAAATCAGGGTTCAATCCTTGTATTGAAAAGATCCCCTGGAGAAAACAATGGCTACCCACTCCAGTATTCTTGCCTGGAGTATCCCATGAACAGAGGAGCCTGGTGGGCTACAGTCCACAGGGTTGCAAAAAGTTGAACATGACTGAGCATCTAACACTTTCTTATGGAATCTAGAAAAATGGTACAGATGAACCTATTTGCAGTGCAGGAATAGAGATGCAGACATAGAGAACAGACTTGAGAACACAGTAGAGGAAGGAGAGGGTGGAATGAATTGAGAGAGTAGCACTGACATACATACACTACCATGTGTAAAACAGACAGCCAATGGGAAGCTGCCGTATAGCACAGGGAGCACAACCTGTGATAACCTAGAGGGGTGGGACGGGGCTGAGGGGTGGGAAGAGGTCCAAGAGAGAGAGGGCATATGTAGCTGATTCACTTCACTGCAAGGTAGAAACTAACACGACATTGTAAAGCAATTATATTAAAACCCAAAAATAAATAAACCCCATTCGGTTCAGTTCAGTTCAGTTCAGTTCAGTCACTCAGTCGTGTCCGACTCTTTGCGACCCCATGAATCACAACACGCCAGGCCAACTCATCACCAACTCCTGGAGTTCACCCAAACCCATGTCCATCGAGTCAGTGATGCCATCCAGCCATCTCATCCTCTGTCGTCCCCTTCTCCTCCTGCCCCCAATCCCTCCCAGCATCAGAGTCTTTTCCAATGAGTCAACTCTTCGCATGAGGTGGCCAAAGTACTGGAGTTTCAGCTTTAGCATCATTCCTTCCAAAGAAATCCCAGGGCTGATCTCCTTCAGAATAGACTGGTTGGATCTCCTTGCAGTCCAAGGGACTCTCAAGAGTCTTCTCCAACACCACAGTTCAAAAGCATCAATTCTTCAGTGCTCAGCTTTCTTCACAGTCCAACTCTCACATCCATACATGACCACTGGAAAAACCATAGCCTTGACTAGACGGACCTTTGTTGGCAAAGTAATGTCTCTGTTTTTAATATGCTGTCTAGGTTGGTCATAACTTTCCTTCTGAGGAGTAAGCATCATCTTTTAATTTCATGGCTGCAGTCACCATCTGCAGTGATTTTGGACCCCCCCAAAAATAAAGTCTGACACTGTTTCCACTGTTTCCCCATCTATTTCCCATGAAGTGATGGGACCAGATGCCATGATCTTAGTTTTCTGAATGTTGAGCTTTAAGCCAACTTTTTCACTCTCCTCTTTCATTTTCATCAAGAGGCTTTTTAGCTCCTCTTCACTTTCTGCCATAAGGGTGGTGTCATCTCCATATCTGAGGTTATTGACATTTCTCCCGGCAATCTTGATTCCAGCTTGTGCTTCTTCCAGCCCAGCGTTTAGTGTACTTGTAATAATTCAACAGTCATATAGAGCAATTCAATAACACTTTGTAACTTTGTTCCACACATTATAATAACTCCTTTAGAGAACTCCAATGCAGCAGTCTAGTAAACAGACTGAAATAAATATCATCCTTAATAAACCTGGTGGCTGTGATCTAGTTCTTGGTGCCTTGGTTTCCTAGTCTAAGACATGACCATTCCCATCTCACTGGATTGCATGAAGATTATCAGGATATTTAAACCTCTACCTCTCCATCTTGTGTAGAAGTGAAAACACACATGCCGGTCACAATGTTCATGTATGGACATTGGTCAGCTGAACACACGACATTCTTCATGACTCCTGAGGTAGGAGCCAGGAGCATACTTTGTGTAATGATGGACTTGTCCCCTGCCTTCCACTCCCTGCTCCACTGCCTGGTCTTGAAAACTGGTCCTCAACCACCTTCAGGCAGCAGCATCATATTTTAATCATGCTTTAATACACCTTCTCACCATCTCAAATTCACATGTAGATCAACATAAATCCACCCCACCAAGATTCTGCATTTGTTGTCATAAATGGAAAAGAGACACTTTCTAACAGGATTACATGTGGTGATCATGAATATTCTAAATAAGGCTCTCTCATGCCCACAGTCCTGTACCCGCCTCTGCAGAATGAAAGGACAAGAAAGACCTCAGCCACAAGCAGGACTGCCTAACGGCAAAAGTGAGTAACTTCTTCACCAGCAACTGTGTTACAACTGAGAGAGTCATTTCCTAGGCAGATTGATAAGGAGTCTAGGGGTCCCCAAGGAGAGAGGGGTCTGGAATTCTCAAGGAGGAAGAAAGGACAAATTTTTTTTCTTTCTCCACATTCCTTAGGATTATATAACAATAATGTATCCTGCCTAAGGACAGTCTTTGGATTAAACCTTTTGTTATATTAAAATGTAAATTATAGGAGTAGACCTGGTCTTTACAAGGATGTATCCTGCCTGAGGACAGTGTTATCTTAAAATGTAAATTATGGGAGTAGGTATGATGAAGTCTTTACAACCTCCAGACACTCTTTGGATTATATAACTTCATTGTTAACACTAGCAAGCGGGTACTCTTTCTGCCCCCTTCTGATGCCTATGTCAGAAGCTTTCTCTATCTCCTTTATACTTTAATAAAACTTTATTACACAAAAGCTCTGAGCGATCAAGCCTCATCTCTGGCCCTGGATTAAATTCTTCTCCTCCGGGGGCCAAGAATCCCGGTGTATTCACGTGATTCAACTACAACCTTTCACAACGGACTGTTGGGGCAGTGACATAAACTACATTATGGTGCACATTAAATTGAAGAAGGCAATAGCACCCCGCTCCAGTACTCTTGCCTGGAAAATCCCATGGATGGAGGAACCTGGTAGGCTGCAGTCCATGGGGTCGCTGAGAGTCAGACACAACTGAGCGACTTCACTTTCACTTTTCACTTTCATGCATTGGAGAAGGAAATGGCAACCTACTCCAGTGTTCTTGCCTGGAGAATCCCAGGGACGGGGGAGCCTGGTGGGCTGCCATTTAAGGGGTCGCATAGAGTTGGACATGACTGAAGCAACTTAGCAGAAGCAGCAGCAGCAGCACATTAAATTAAAAAAAAAAAAAAACTCTTCAGATCTACAAGAAATATGGTAAGAAAACTGGACTAAGCATATGAACTATTCGCATGTGTGTGCTCAGTATCTCAGTCATGTCTGACTCTTTGCAACCCCATGGACTGTAGCCTGCCAGGATCCTCTGTCCATAGAATTATACTGGCAAGAATACAGGAATGGATTGCCAATTCCTCCTCCAATTCATACAAGAGTAAAAATCAATTAATGTGAAAGTGGAAAATTGATACGCACAATATAATTTCAAAATGCAAATAAAAAGTGCAACGAAATACAGTTTGACTCAAATTTAATTAGAAGGAAAATATCCATACTAGCAAGAGTGTCTTGAAGGAAGATAGATTCAGTTCATTAATTGTCAGACAGCAAAAATTTCAAAAAATAATATAAAAATCGTTTCTCTTATACAAACAAATAAAATAATGTACTCTATGGCTTCGTCAGGAAGCAACAGTTATAACTGGACATGGAACAACAGACTGGTTCCAAACAGGAATAGGAGTTCATCAAGGCTGTATATTCTCACCCTGTTTATTTAACTTATATGCAGAGTACATCATGAGAAATGCTGGACTGGAAGAAACACAAGCTGGAATCAAGATTGCCAGAAGAAATATCAATAACCTCAGATATTCAGATGACACCAACCTTATGGCAGAAAGTGAAGAGGAACTAAAAAGCCTCTTGATGAAAGTGAAAGAGGAGAGTGAAAAAGTTGTCTTAAAGCTCAACATTCAGAAAACGAAGATCATGGCATCCGGTCCCATCACTTCATGGGAAATAGATGGGGCAACAGTGGACACAGTGTCAGACTTTATTTTTCTGGGCTCCAAAATCACTACAGATGGTGACTTCGGCCATGAAATTAAGACACTTACTCCTTGGAAGGAAAGTTATGACCAACCTAGATAGCATATTGAAAAGCAGAGACATTACTTTGCCAACAAAGGTCCATCTAGTCAAGGCTATGGTTTTTCCAGTGGTCATGTATGGATGTGAGAGTTGGACTGTGAAGAAGGCTGAGCACCGAAGAATTGATGCTTTTGAACTGTGGTGTTGGAGAAGACTCTTGAGAGTCCCTTGGACTGCAAGGAGATCCAACCAGTCCATTCCGAAGGAGATCAGCCCTGGGATTTCTTTGGAAGGAATGATGCTAAAGCTGAAACTCCAGTACTTTGGCCACCTGATGCACAGAGTTGACTCATTGGAAAAGACTCTGATGCTGGGAGGGATTGGGGGCAGGAGGAGAAGGGGACGACAGAGGATGAGATGGCTGGATGGCATCACTGACTCAATGGACGTGAGTCTCAGTGAACTCCGGGAGTTGGTGATGGACAGGGAGGCCTGGCGTGCTGCGATTCATGGGGTCGCAAAGAGTCGGATACGACTGAGCGACTGATCTGATCTGATCTGATCTGATGACTTAGCATCATACTTGTAAGAACTTAATCTAAGAAAATAATACAAAAAGAAAGTTTAGTCAAACAATATTTATAATAGAAAATGTGCTGTAAAAAAAAAGAATAGTTTAAATATTATAAAGTATATGATAGAATATTAATCAACTATTAAAATAATAAATATAACACTCATTTTGGAGCATGAAAAGTATGTGTGTCATATGATAAGTAAAAAAGTAAACTTTTCACTAATTACCACTAAAAGGAATAATACATATCCAAGAACAAAACAGGGAAAACATATATTAAGATGTGATTAGAAAACAGGATAAACATTATGTTGTTACTTCAAAATCTACAAGAAAAATAAACACAGTATTTGTTCATAAAGACTTTCCATACAATTTAATATCTTGGGGGTGTGGGGTGCCTCTTACAACACCGACCATGTCTCAACTAACAGCACGGAATTAGGAGAGACTTCAGGTCTGTTATGACTACTCAGAGTTACATGTGTTCTACACATTAGAGATCTCTTCAAGAAAATTAGAGATACCAAGGGAACATTTCATGCAAAGACAGGCTCGATAAAGGACAGAAATGGTATGGACCTAACAGAAGCAGAAGATATTAAGAAGAGGTGGCAAGAATACACAGAACAACTGTACAAAAAAGATCTTCACGACCCAAATAATCACGATGGTGTGATCACTCACCTAGAGCCAGACATCCTGGAATGTGAAGTCAAGTGGGCCTTAGAAAGCATCATTATGAACAAAGCTAGTGGAGGTGATGGAATTCCAGTTGAGCTATTTCAAATCCTGAAAGATGATGCTGTGAAAGTGCTGCACTCAATAAGCCAGAAAATTTGGAAAACTCAGCAGTGGCCACAGCACAGGAAAAGGTCAGTTTTCATTCCAATCCCAAAGCAAGGCAATGCCAAAGAATGCTCAAACTACTGCACAATTGCACTCATCTCACACACTAGTAAAGTAATGCTCAAAATTCTCCAAGCCAGGCTTCAGCAATACGTGAACCGTGAACTTCCAGATGTTCAAGCTGGTTTTAGAAAAGGCAGAGGAACCAGAGATCAAATTGCCAACATCCGCTGCATCATCAAAAAAGCAAGAGAGTTCCAGAAAAGCATCTATTTCTGCTTTATTGACTATGCCAAAGCCTTTGACTGTGTGGATCACAATTAACTGGGAAATTCTGAAAGAGGTGGGAATACCAGACCACCTGACCTGCCTCTTGAGAAACCTATATGCAGTTCAGGAAGCAACAGTTAGAACTGGACAGGAACAACAGACTAGTTCCAAATAGGAAAAGAGTACGTCAAGGCTGTATATTGTCACCCTGCTTATTTAACTTATATGCAGAGTACATCATGAGAAACGCTGGGCTGGAAGGGATTGGGGGCAGGAGGAGAAGGGGATGACAGAGGATGAGATGGCTGGATGGCATCACTGACTCGATGGACTTGAGTTTGAGCAAGCCCTGGGAGTTGGTGATGGACAGGGAAGCCTGGCGTGCAGCGATTCATGGGGTCACAAAGAGTCAGACACGACTGAGCGACTGAACTGACTGGCTGACTGACACACTTTGGTGACCTCAGAAGCACTGCACTATCTGAGGGTGGGTCAGGACAATTCTTCCTTCCCGTAGCAGAGATTCATATTGGGGTGTGCCCTCTGCATCACAGCTGAAGCTGTAGGAAGTGGGGGCCGTGGGCACAGATGGACAGGCTTGTGCTTGGACAGTGTCCATGCACAGAGCATGGTCTCCAAGGTGACTCAGAAGTGAGTGTGTGACCGTCTCCACAGCACTGTGACTGTGCAGCTGGCTGTCCCTGGGTTTCTGTAGTTACCCTTCCCCCAGGTGAACAGAGACTGACTTCTGCTAGTTAGGTTATTTTGACAAAACAAGTATCTCCCCAGCCCACTCTGGCATCACAAGCTGAGCTATGTGTCACAGTCTGTGGCCTCAAAAGCAACCAGCTGCTTCTCTTCAGTGTTGTTTTCTCCCCAAGAGACAAAGCAGCCAAGGGGGTGACTCAGATCCATCCAGCTGTTCGCCGGGGCTGGGATCTGCCCCCCAGGCCACTGATAGGCATCCTCCCCACAGTGCGTGCCACGTTGGTGCCGGTCCCTGCCAGGGATGTGGAGAGAGGGCATTGGGTTCCTGGCCCTCTCTTCTTCACTGCTTATTTCCCCCAAAACAGACGTCTCTGTTAATTAAATTCTAGAGTGAAGTCTGCCAGCTGCACACATTGCAACTGGTTACATAACTGAGAGGACTCAAAAGAGGCCACAGAACACACACCTCCAAAGGTTTTATCTTGTTTTAAAGTTTTTAATTTGAAATATAGTTGATTTGCAATGCTGTGTTAGTTTCTGCTGTAGAACAAAGTGATTCACTTATACATATATGTGTGTGTGTGTGTGTGTGTGTGTGTGTGTATACATATTCTTTTTCAGTAAGTAGGACCTTATTGTTTATCCATCTTGTATATAACAGTATGCATCTGCTAATCCCAAACTCTCACTCCATCCCTCCTCACCCCCCACCTCTTGGCAGCCACCAGCCTGTTCTCTGTCTGTGAGTCAGTTCCTGTTTGTGAACCATACATGAAACAGAAACAGGTGTTAATAAAGGTGGGTTGTTGTTTAGTCACTCAGTTGTGTCCGACTCTTTGTGACCCCATGGACTGCAGCATGCCAGGGTTCCCTGTCTTTTACCATCTCCCACAGCTTGGTGAAACTCATGGCCATTGAGTGAGTGATGCCATCCAACCATTTTGTTCTCTGTCATCCCCTTCTCTTCCTGCCTTCAATCTTTCCCAGCATCAGGGTCTTTTCTGAGTCAGTTCCTCACATCAGGTGGTCAAAGTATTGGAGCTTCAGCTTCCACATTAGTCCTCCCAATGAATATGACTGAGCTCCTTGCCGTCCAAGGGACTCTCAAGAGTCTTCTCCAAAACCACATTTCAAAAGCATCAATTCTTTGGTTCTCAGCCTTCTCTATGGTCCAACTCTCACATCCATATATGACTACTGGAAAAACCATAGCTTTGACTAGACCAACCTTTGTCAGAAAAATAATGTCTGGTTTTTAATACCCTGTCTAGGTTTGTCATAGCTTTTCTTCCAAGGAGCAAGTGTATTTTAATTTCATGGATGCAGTCACCATCCACAGTAACTCTGGATCCCAAGAAATAGTCTGTCACTGTTTCTACTTTTTTCCCATCTATTTGCCATGAAGTGATGGGACTGGATGCCATAATCTTAATTTTTGAATGCTAAATTTTCAGCCAGCTTGTTCACTCTCCTCCACCCTTATTAATAGGCTCTTTAGTTCCTCTTCATTTTCTGCCATAAGGGTGGTGTCATCTGCATATCTGAGGTTATTGATATTTCTCCTGGCAATCTTGATTCCAGCTTGTGCTTCATCCAGCCCGGCATTTTGCATGATGTATTCTACATAGAAGTAAAATAAGTAGGGTGACAATATACAGCCTTGATGTACTGTTTTCCCAATTTGGAACCAGTCTGCTGTTCCATGTCCCACTCTAACTGTTGCTTCCTGACCTGCATACAGATTTCTCAGGAGGCAGGTAAGGTGGTCTGGTATTCCCAGCTCTTTAAGAATTTTCCACAGTTTGTTGTGATCCACACAGTCAAAGCCATTAGTGTAGTCAATGAAGCAGAAGTAGATGTTTTTCTGGAACACTCTTGCTTTTTTGAGGATCCAACAGATGTTGGCAATTTGATCTCTGTTTCCTCTGCCTTTTCTAAATCCAGCTTGAACATCTGGAAGTTCTCAGTTCACATACTGTTGAAGCCTAGCTTGGAGAATTTTGAGCATTACTTTGCTAGCATCTGAGATGAGTGCAATTGTGTGGTAGTTTGAACATTCTTTGGCATTGCCCTTATTTGGGATTGGAATGATAGGTGATTTTTTCCAGTCTTGTGGCCACTGCTGAGTTTTCCAAATTTGCTGGCATATTGAGTGCAGCACTTTAACAATGGATTGAGTTTGAGCAAACTCCAAGAGATAGTGAAGGACAGGGAAGCTTGGCATGCTGCAGCCCATGGGGTCACAAAGAGTCAGACATGACTGAGTGGCTGAACAACAACAACAGGCAAAGGGGGCCACAGTGAGGCCCTGCCTTGAAAAACTGTCTCAACCTGGGCAGATCTGGTGAGGAGTTTTATAGTGACAGTTCAAGGTGGGGGAGTGCTGACAAGAATCAGAGTGTGTACAAGGACTGCAGTCTTTTAATCTGGCCTCAACTGGCCTCCTGAAGAGCTTCTCAAGCTCATCAATCTGTGACATTCTCTGGAATGAAGAATGCTGACATATTACGTCTGTTGGGGGTGCTAGGAAAGATTGAAGGCAGGAGTAGAAGGGGCAACAGAGGACGAGATGGTTGGATGGCATCACCGACTCAATGGACAAGAGTTTCAGCAAACTCTGGGAGATGGTGAAGGATAGAGAAGCCTGGCATGCTGCAGTCCATGGGGTCACAAAGAGTCGGACAGAACTGAGTGACTGAACAAAAAAGTTCTGCAGAAGAGCTCAAAGATTGTTATCTATGTCTCTTGAGGGGAAACCAGGACCTGCTCCAAAGCTGCTCCTTTGTTTCTAGGCTGCTCCTTCCTTGTCTCTACATCCACCCCTTTCCCTGAACAGCATCTGTTTGCATCTTCCCTGTGGGACTCAGGGAAGCTCATGGAGGCTGGGGTCTGTTCCCTACAAACAAGAAACAGGGGGACCCAGAAAGGCTTCTGTGTTCAGGAGCTCCCAGGGTCTTGCTCATTTCCTGTTACAGATAAGAGTGTGGCTTAAACACAGTGATGTATGAATCAAAAGGGTGTGTGTTTGTGTGAGTGTGTGTGTATATCTGGCTGTTTCATCCACCAGACTGTATTGTTGGAACAGACGTGATACTCGAATGGAAGGTCTTATCTCACCCCAATGACTGGGGGGATGGTATCCTGCCAATCTGATCTTCATTCTCTTTTAACAGGGCTGGGTAATGGTAACTCTGACAATTCTCTCAGCCCACTCAAGTGTCTAATTTTAAAAAATTAGGAGAGACCAGGGTTGGACACCTGAGGGGCATACAGAAATTTTGATTTTAATTAAAGTTCTTCTAGAGGCAGGTACATCAATACCCAAAAATTCCTCATTTAATGTCCTGTGAGAAAAGTTTAAGAACCCTGGATGTGTCATCACTGAAGATGACACAAATTTTAATAAATACTGGCCCCCGGGCCACAACAGTGCAGACTGTAACAATGAATATTCAAACTGGGGGATGTGCTGAAGGAGACTGTGGTTCTATGAGGAGGTTGGTCAATGCTTTTTCTCCATTTCTACTCACAGAGAAATTCAAAGACAGGCTGCATTCATGTGAGATGGATGGGAAAATACACTTGCACTGTGTTTCTGTGAGGGTATTTAAAGTGTCCTGTTTCCGGAACGTACTCATCTTACAGCTGGAAGTCTTTACCCTTGAGTGACATCCCTATGTCTTGCCCTCAGCCCTGCAATCACCATCCCACTCTCTGGATCTCTAAGTCCACGCACAAGATCGTGCAGTGTGGGCCTCTCTCTGAGCACTCAGCAAATGCCCTTTTGCCACAAATGGCAGTCTCCCTCTTCCTTGTGGCTGAATGATAACGTTCCATATCACATCTTATTTACCCACTTATCCATTGACAGACACTCAGGCAATTTTCATGTTTTGATTACTGTGAATAAAGCTGCAGTGAACATGGGGGCAGATATCGCCTTGATATCCTGTTTTCATTTCTTTATATGTACACCCAGGAGTGGGATTGCCAGGTCATACGGTAGCTCTGTTTTTAGTCTTTTGAGGAGCCTCCACACTGTTCTCCATGATGCCTGCACCAGTCTACATTCCCACCACCAGTGCAGGAGGGCTCCCTTTCTCCACACCCTTGTCAGTATTCATTATCTCTGGTCTTTTGATGATGGCCATTCTGACAGGAGTGAGGTGATAGCTCATTGTGATCTGGGTTTGTATTCCCCTGATGATTAACAATGTTGGACACTTTTTCATGCACCTCTTGGCCATTTGTATAATTAACTCTTTGGGGAAAATGTCTATTCAGTTCCTCTTTCCATTTTTTAATCAGATTGTTTGTTTTTTTCCTGCTGAATTGTATGAATTCTTTACATATTTTTGCCATTAAAGATAAACTTGATTCAACTGAAAGTACAGTTATTTATTACATTATTGCTATGTGTATTTCTCAATATGATCAGATCTCCTGTACCCTACACTAAAACTAAATTAGAAGTACTGGTTAGCCATACAATACCAGAAGAGGCTGGGTAAACCAACTAAAGAGCAGGGCTCAGCAAAACCCATGAAATGCTCAAACATCTCTAAGACAGGGATGACTAGAGCATGCCTCAGACAACCAGAAATAAGTTATTGGTTCTGCCAACTGCAAAATCAAAGTGAGGGGCCCAAAAATTGATTGTGTGGTTTCTAGGAAAACCACATAATAACATCTGAGAGATTTATCAGCCCCTATTCATAACATTGGGACTTTCCTAGGAGTTCAGCTGGTAAAGAATCTGGCTGCAATGCAGGAGACCTGGATTCGATTCTTGGGTGAGGAAAATCCCCTGGAGGAGGGCATGGCAACTTGCTCCATTATTTTTGTCTGGAGAATCCAATGAACAGAGGAGCCTGGCAGGCTACAGCCCATGGGGTCGCAAAGAGTCTGACAAAATTGAGCAACTAAGCACAGCACAGCATTCATAATATCCTGGACATAACATCCCTGGTGGCTCAGTGGTAAAGAATCCATCTGCCAAGCAGGAGATCCAGGAGACATGGGTTCGATCCCTGGGTTGGGAAGATCCCCTGGAGAAGGGAATGGCAACCCACTCCAGTATTCTTGCCTGGAGAATCCCTATGGACAGAGGAGCCTGACGGGCTACAGTCCATAGGGTCACAAAGAGTCAGACATGGCTTAATGACTGAGTATTCATGCACACATTCATAAAATTACCAAGGGAAAAAAAAATTAGATTTGAGTGAGGCTTTGAGAAACAAGAGGTTTTGCTCTTTTTCTTAGGCCCCCAAAGAACCACAGCACAATCAAGCCCTCTGTAACTCTACTCTCCCACTGTCCCTTGAAAGCTGGCTGGAACAGAGATGATGCAGAACTACTAGAACTCTTACGCTTTTGGTAGAAATACCTCCTGACACTATTTGGGATGACAGTCTGTCGGACTCTTATAAGCAACTACTTAGGTTTTACTCTAAGGTTTTACTCAGGAGAAATTAAAACTTATGTTTTCACAAAATCCCATACATCAGTGCTTTTTGGGGGGGCCGTGCCATGCAACACACAGGACCCTGGATTGCCAGCCAGGGACTGACCCAGGGCCCTTCACTGGGAGCTCAGTCTTCACTGCTGGACTGCCGGGAGTCTCATCAGTGTTTCAGCACCATCATACTAGCCAAAGCTGTAAAGAAGACATATAGCCCTCACTAGGTGAATGGGCCAGCAAAGCCTGGCACATCTATGACAGAACACTCAGCCACAGAAGGGAGTGAACTATTGATATGTGCAAGAGCGTGGCTGAATCCCAGAAGGCTGACACTGCGTTCATTATCCCACTTACATAGCATTCTGGGAAAGGCAGCACTCCAGTGATGGGAAACATGTTAGTGATCGTCAGAGGATGCTGGTGAAGGAGAGAGATTTTTGAGGTGACAGATTGTGTCTCATTTGTGGTTATGGTTACCTGACACTGCACCTGTCAAGTATAGTTCAGTACTCACTGGCCTATACACCAAAGGGAACAAGTATTACTGTATATAAATTAAAAAAAAATCTGTGTTATGTGCTAAGCTGCTTCAGTCGTGTCCAACTCTTTGCAACCCCATGGGACTGTAGCCCGCCAGCCTCCTCTGTCCATGGGATTCTCCAGGCAAGAATACTGGAGTGGGTTGCCATTTACTTCTTCAGGGGATCTTCCCAACCCAGGGACTGAACCTGTGTCTCCTGCTTGGCAGATGGATTCTTTACCAATGAACCACCAGGGGATTAATGTTATGAACACTGAGCTGTGCTTAGTCACTCAGTCATATCCAACTCTTTTCAACCCCATGGGCTGTAACCTGCCAGGCTCTTCTTCCCATGGGATTCTCCAGACAAGAATACTAGAGTAGGTTGCCATGCCCTCCTCCAGGGGATCTTCCTGACCCAGGGATCAAACCCACATCTCTTAGTCTCCAGCAATGGCAGGCCAATTCTTTACCACTAGCACCACCTGGGAAGCCCAAATAAATCCGGTAACATGGATATTACCTAAAAATCAAAGCTGACTCAAGCACTTGGCAAAAGTTTGACACTGCCACCAAGTGGTGTCCACTGGTACTTGCACTAGACAGTAACCTGATGTAATTCCCCGGAAACGGAGTGACAACCCCTGGACTGGCTTCTGTTACCAGGGCCCACTACGAAGGACATACATGCATTATGAGACTTGAGGTGCCCATCACTGTGGGTTATGTCACATCGTCATCCTACATGGAGGGAAAGGGAGAGAAGAATTTAATGAAATTCATTGTCTTTGAAAGAAAAGATACATTCAAGAACATACAACGGGGGTTCAGTTCAGTTCAATCACTTAGTCATGTCCGACTCTGTGTCCCCATAGACTGCAGCACGCCAGGCCTCCTCCCTGTCTATCACCAACTCCTGGAGTCCACCCAAACCCATGTCCATTGTTTCGGTGATGCCTTCCAACCATCTCATCCTCTGTCATCCCCTTCTCCTCCTGCCCCCAATCCCTTCCAGCATCAGGGTCTTTTCCAATGAGTCACCTCTCTACATCAGGTGGCCAAGTATTGGAGTTCCAGCTTCAGCATCAGTCCTTCCAATGAATTCCTTTAGGATGGACTGGTTGGATCTCCTTGCAGCCCAAGGGACTCTCAAGAGTCTTCTCCAACACCACAGTTCAAAAGCATCAATTCTTCTGTGCTCAGCTTTCTTCACAGTCCAACTCTCACATCCATACATGACTACTGGGAAAACCATAGCCTTGTCTAGACAGACCTTTGTTGGCAAAGTAATGTCTCTGCTTTTTAATATGCTGTCTAGGTTGGTCGTAACTTTTCTTCCAAGGAGCAAGCGTCTTCTAATTTCATGGCTGCAGTCACCATCTGCAGTGATTTTGGAGCCCCAAAACAATAAAGTCTGACACTGTTTCTACTGTTGCCCCATCTATTTGCCATGAAGTGATGGAACCAGATGCCATGATCTTAGTTTTCTGAATGTTGAGCTTTAAGCCCACTTTTTCACTCTCCTCTTTCACTTTCATCAAGAGGCTCTTTAGTTCTTCTTCACTTTCTGCCATAAGGGTGGTGTCATCTGCATATCTGAGATTATTGATATTTCTCCTGGCAATCTTGATTCCAGCTTGTGCTTCCTCCAGCCCAGCGTTTCTCATGATGTACTCTGCGTAGAGTATCAGAGCATCAGAGAAGCAATGGCAACCCACTCCAGTACTGTTGCCTGGAAAATCCCATGGGTGTAGGACCCTGGTGGGCTGCAGTCCATGGGGTCGCTAAGAGTTGGACACAACTGAGTGACTTCACTTTCACTTTCCACTTTCGTGCATTGGAGAAGGAAATGTCAACCCACTCCAGTGTTCTTGCCTGGAGAATCCCAGGGATGAGGGAGCCTGGTGGGCTGCTGTCTATGGGGTCGCACAGAGTTGGACACGACTGAAGCAACTTAGCAGCAGCAGAACTCTGCGTATAAGTTAAATAAGCAGGGTGACAATATATAGCCTTGATGTACTCCTTTTCCTATTTGGAACCAGTCTCTTGTCCCATGTCCAGTTCTAACTGTTGCTTCCTGACCTGCATGCAGGTTTCTCAAGAGGCAGGTCAGGTTGCTGGGAGCCAGCATGAGGAACTCCACCCATGGCAAAGGTGATAGGAAGGAGGCTTGGCATACAAGGTGGGATCGGGAGTCCCCCTGGATATTCTCAAGCATCTACCCCCAGAAAACCAGAGTCTGCCTACTTTACTGCTTTGTGCTCTCAGCTCTGACTTTACGGGGGGCTGTCCCCCACCACCATCTCGCTGTCTCTGAAAAGGAGTTAACTTACAGCTCCAGTTAATAAAGTTCCTGGGCATAATAGGAATGTTTAAATCCAAACCCCTCAGATGGCTCTCTAACTGGCCTGACAAGTTTACCCAGACTCCTACAGCTATGCATACGATTGTTTACAGTCTCCCAACCGCTAAAGGCACGGGAAGCTTAAGATATTCAAATAGCTTAGAGCCTCTCGGAGAATTAGAAACATCAGAATAAAACTAGTAAAAGATTTCATTGATGAGCCAATGCTTGCTGCCAAGGTTCCACATCCCCTGTATTGTATCCTTGAAAGTGTATTAATTAATATACTCGGTATGTAGAAAAAATAAGTAGTGGCCTTGGTGTTAGCAACTTTAGACCCTTAAGGTAATAAATTCTTTCCTTTGTTGTAAACCCACTGCACCTCTGCCCTATAGGAATGCAACTTTATCTAACACCTTTGGAGGATGGTGCCAAACCTTAAAATAATTACTCTTAGAGAAAATAAGTCTTATGGTTGACAAATTTTTGTCAGAGTCATAAAATGTTAATAGGCCTTCTGGCCAGAAGATGATGTAAATCACCTAAACCATGTGTATATGATAAATTTGCAGAAAAGAAACCCTGGTTTCGATAAGGATCAAAGACGCTGACTTTGCATGATTTCACATCCCCTACTATCCTCTATGTGCAACTTAGGTTATAAAAGCCCCTGTTGAAAATAAAGCTACGGGCCTTGCTCACTGAAGCTTGGTCTCCCCATGTCATTCTTTCTTTCAAATTCTGGCTGAGTCTCCATCTGGAGTGCAGAGGCCCTCTGAGACCATTTATTTGCCTGGGCTTCTAAGACCCACTCGAGAAGGTGCCTAAGGTGGGGCACCTTCCGCTATTCGAGAGGGCGCCTGCGGCCTCCATGGTCAGAGCTAACCTGATGTCACAGGTTATATTGATTTTCCGCGTAAACCAAGCTACTCAGCCTCTTTTCTCCGCTGAATTTTCCTACTGAGCTATCCTCATTCTATTACCCTTTATATCTTTGATGAATATTTAAATTAATCGCCGACGCCGTCTCCCCTTTGAACTCCCTAGATCAGCCGGGGCTGGACCCCAGCATCAGGTGGTCTGGTATTCCCATCTCTTTCAGCATTTTCCACAGTTTAATGTGATCCACAGTCAAAGGCTTTGGCATAGTCAATAAAGCAGAAATAGATGTTTTTCTGGAACTCTCTTACTTTTTTGATGATCCAGTGGATCTTGGCAATTTGATCTCTGGTTCCTCTGCCTTTTCTAAAACCATCTTGAACATCTGGAAGTTCATGGTTCACATAATGCTGAAGCCTGGCTTGGAGAATTTTGAGCATTACTTTACTAGTGTGTGCTGCTGCTGCTGCTAAGTCGTGTCCGACTCTGTGTGACCCCATAGACGGCAGCCCACCAGGCTCCCCTGTCCATGGGATTCTCCAGGCAAGAACACTGGAGTGTCTCCAATGCATGAAAGTGAAAAGTGAAAGTGAAGTCGCTCAGTCATGTCCAACTCTTAGCAACCCCATGGACTGCAGCTTGTGCAGTAGTCTGAGCATTCTTTGGCATTGCCTTTCTTTGGGATTGGAATGAAAACTGACCTTTTCCAGTGCTGTGGCCACTGCTGAGTTTTCCAAATTTGCTGGCATATTGAGTGCAGCACTTTCAAAGCATCACGGGTGTTTGAGGCGGGCATATTAGGCGACCTCATCACATGGATGTTCAGGAGGCTGGTGTTCCTCCAGGCCCTCCATTTCCCTGCGGACTATTGAAAGAATGTTACCGAGTGGTCCCTTCCCTGTGACACTATCAGAGAATGCCACGTGGCATGGATGGTGGGTGGTCATTGACCATCTAGAAGAGGAGACCCCAATCTCCAGGCTGTGGTTCGGTACTTCCTGTCATCATCAGTAGTGGGATTAGATTAAAAATAGAGCACACAGTAAATGTAAAGCTTGGGTCATCCTGAAAACACCCCTCATCCCCAGCTGGTGGAAAAATTGTCTTGCAGAAAATTGGTTTCTGGTGCCCGAAAGGTTGGGAACTGCTGATCAAGATAACCAACCTGTGTTCCATCTAGAAAACAGTGCTCTGCTGATATGCTGATGGCATTACACTAACTGAAGAGAGAAAAGAAAAACCCGCTGTGTGGGCAAAATTAATCGTGTTCCTTGCACTGTCAGAGGAAATCGCCAACAGCAAAAGTGGCTTTTGCAAGTTGTTGGGGAGGAGCCATGGGGTTGTGATGCTGTCTAGAAAATGGGCCTGAGACACCTGATAGGAAAAGAAGCCCAAAGCAGGGGCTGCATCATGAAACTCCTTACTGCATCAAGGGCGGGTGTCACACTGCAGCACTTCCAAACTAACCCCAGACAACTCCCACAACCACCAGGAACTGCTGGTGCACGTGAGTCAGCCTGGCTTGCCTGCATAACCAGAGACAGAAAGATCTCACTGGAAACTTCTAGCAAAGTCTCCCAAAGCAACACACACCCACAGGTGATGGTCCCATCTGTGGGTGTCGCATCCTCACATGTGGGGGGCCTCAATGGAAGCCCATAGTTTGCCTGGACTCTCCTACCTGCCACTCCAGGTCGTTATCTTCACTAAAACCTCACACAAGGATGCTCCACAGAGCATCAACCATCTGAATCTCATTTTCCATCTATTCAACCCCAACTATATTATGGAGAAATAATAAAGCCTACTTCATAGGGTTGTTTATAGGAACAAATTAAACTATTTAAAGTCTTTAGAACAAAGCTGGCACATTTGGTGCTGAAAAAATATTCACTTTTATCACTGAAACAAGGGCATCACTGCCATCATTGATAATTGCCCAAGGCAAACAACAACACATGCCTAGATATGTAAATTCTAGCTTGTCTATTTCTTAAATACTTCACATTCACACATCAAAATGAAATATTATTTTGCAAAAAATATATTTGTTATTTCAATGGAGAAGACTAGTGTGTGTGCTCAGTTGCTCAGTCATTTCCAACTCTTTGCAACCCCATGGGCTGTACCTACCAGGCTTCTTTGTCCATGGGATTTCCCAGGTAAGAATGCAGGAGTGGGCTGCCATTTCCTACTCCAGGGGATCTTCCTGACCTAGCAATCAAACCAATGTCTCCTGCATTGCAGGTGGATTCTTTACTGCTTGAGCCACCAGGGAAGGATTTTTATATGATGACATGAACTTTATTTACTGATTTCAAGAAAAGTTAAGTCATGGCTATGGCTCTGCTTTGTCCACATCTGCTCCGTGAGAACTGATACTCCTCCCTAGGACCAGCTCCAGCGTTCACATGGGAGTCAGACACGTCTTGTGTTTCCATTTCAAAACAAACAAAAAAAGGTACTGGGGCTTCCCTGGTGGCTCACTGGAAAAGAATCCGCCTGCCAATGCAGAAGACGAGGGTTCAGTCCCTGGTCTGGGAAGATCCCTCATGCCACAGAACAACTAAGCCCGTGTGCCACAACTACTGAGCCTGTGCTCCAGAGTCTGGCACCGCAACAAGAGAAGCCCCTGAAAAGCGAAGCCTGTGCTCTACAACAGAGAGGGGCCCCCGCTCTCCACAGCTCAAGAAAAGCCTGTGCAGCAACGAGATCCAGCACAGCCAAATAAATAACAAACAGTGTTTTAAAAAGGTATTGATAAACCAAAAGGAAAATATCCTCCAGAAACATCTGATACTGCTTTTCAATATGCATTGCTTTTAATATTAATTTCACATGAGATCCATTTACCATCATAAATATTTCTCCTTCTTTAATGAAAATGATTCTCTGACTTCTAATTTCTGTGAAATATATGAAAATTACTGTTCCAGAAATTTGAACTTTGTTTCAAATTTATATATATAACTAATGTGCTAGAATCTAGTTTTCAAAGTGGTGAAAATAATTTTGTAGTATGTTACTTTTTTCTTTGAGTTTTAACTAAATTTCTTATAAGGTTTTGAGTCTCTGATTTGAAAAATAATTTAAAACAGGTTATTTTTATTCATGAATTCTGTTGCTATAAAATGGAAAGGTGAATGCCAATTTCCAATTAGAGGCAGCCTTAAATGGACATTTGAATATCAGCCTATGTCCAAAGTGCAGAGATAAAGATAATTTTTAAAATCATATTTTTTCATTTATGCATGACATAGATATCTATTGTATATTCTATGTGAATTCACTCAAAAAATTGCTTTAGATTGAAGAGCAATACTCTGTCCATATATGAAACTGACAGTGACATTTAGAGTTGGACATATGCGGTTTATACAATGAAAATCTATTGTTATAATTGATAAGCAACACAATTCAGGAAAGCTAACATTTCCTATTTTGGTTCGGAGAGTCGAGGTCTACAAAGATGGAGGTTTCAGGGATTGCTAGCTAGGATGACCAATGATAACATTTTTAAAGTCCTGGAAAAGAGTATTCCTGAAAAGTAGATGAATTTGGATGACCTGTAACTTTGGTCTTTACACTAACAGGTGACCCGAATGTACCATACATGGTGAGAGCAGGGCCACATGGGGACATCCAGCGGCCACCAACATGACCAACTGCCTTGCCCTCGGTTCCAAATCCTTAGAAAAACAAATTCATTCATTCATTCAAAAATATTTTGGGTGCTTTATATATATCATATATAAATATATATGAGCTTCCCCTGTGGCTCAGATGGTAAAGAGTCTGCTTGCAATGCAGGAGACCTGGATTTGATCCCTGAGTTGGGAAGATTCCCTGGAGGAGAGTATGGCAACCTACTCCAGCATTCTCACCTGGAGAATCCCCACGGATAGAGGAGCCTGGAGGGCTACAATTCATGTGGTCACAAAGAGTCAGACATGATGGCGAGACTAAGAACAGCACAGCACAAGCTTTATACAGAGGGTGGATAAACAACAAAGTCCTACTGTGCAGCAAAGGGAATTACATTCAATATCTTGTGAAAAGCAAAATGGAAAAGAATATAAATAAAAGATATGTATGCGTGTGTGTGTGTGTGTATATATATATATATGTACATATACATATATGTATATATAACAATCACTTTTATGTACAAAAGTAATTAACACTATAAATCAACTCTGAAAAGTGAAAGTGTTAGTCATTCAGTCATGGCCGGCTCTTTGGGATCCCATGGACTATAGCCTGCCAGGATCCACTGTTCCATGAGATTTTTCAGATGAGAATACTGGAGTGGGTTGCCATTTCTTTCTCCAGGGGATCTCCCCAACCTAGGGATCAAAGCTGTGTCTCCTGCACTGCAGGCAGAGTCTTTACTATCTGAGTTGTACTCATTATTATACTACTTCAGTTTAAAAAAATCAAATTAAACAAAAAAAAAGAACAGGTTGGCCAGGTTAAGATATTATAAGGAAGCAATGTTCAAGCAGAGGTCTCAATAAGAAGAAAGAGCCACGCTTGCCCAATATGGGCACAGGGGTCCACATAAATGAAGAGCAGGTTTACATGTCAAGTTAAGGTTCTGAGCAGGAGGTGAGTTTGGTGTCCACAAGCCCTCCAGGAGACGGCATTAGTCTGGAAGTAAAGGCAGATGGGCAGGCAGAAAGGCTCAGGGCAAGGCCATGCACACCCTGGCAAGACAGGGGCAGAAGATGGGTTTTATTTGAACTGTCAGTCAGGGAAGGCTGTTAAAGGGGTGAGAGAGGGATCTGACTCTCTGGTTCAGCATGCAGACCGGACCCTGCACAGCTGAGCAGGTCATCAAAGCCGCTCTGTGAGGACCAGGGAGCACAGGTCTAGCTGGCATGAGGAGAGACGCCGACCCAGGGTAGGACACATGGCAAGGCAGTGTCAACAGGACCTGCTGGTGATTCAGGGTACACAAGGGCTTTGAGAATGAGACCCAGATCCTGGTTTGAGCAGCTGGTTGGGCCGTGGGAGGAATGTGCTGGCTTTGACTCACATGGGAGGGTGGGCTGCATTGAGGTGAATAAAAATGGTCCTTCTTGATACATTAAAAAAAATTTATTGGAGTATTGTTGCTTTACAATGTTGTGCTAGTTTTTGCTATACAGCAAAGTGAATCAGCTATATGTATACACATATCCCCTCTTTTTTGAATTTCCTTCCCATTTAGGGCACCACAGACTTCCCTGGTGGTTCTGACAGTAAAGGATCTGCCTGCAATGCAGGAGACCCAGGTTAAATCCTGTATCGGGAAGATCCCTGGAGAAGGGAATGGCAACCCACTCTAGTATGCTTGCCTGTAGAATTCCATGTACAGAGGAGCCTGACAGGCTACAGTCCATGGGGTTGCAAAGAGTCGGACATGACTGCATGACTAACACTTTTACTAGGTCACAGAGCACTGAGTAGAGGTCCCTGAGCTATACAGTACCTTCTCATTAGTTACCTGTTTCATACATAGTGTCAATAGTGTATGTATGTGTGTCAATCCCAATCTCTCAATTCATCCTCTCTCCCCCTCTTTGGTGTCTATACATTTGTTCATTTGTTCCCTATGTCTGAATATATATTTCTGCTTTGTAAATAAGATAATCTATATCAATTTTTTTCAGATTCCATATGTATGCATTAACACATGGTATTTGTTTTTCTCTTTTTTAGACATTCAAGTGAGGGTGTTGAATAAACATTTTGGAGTTCAGGGCCAATCCAAAAATTGGGACTCCTAAGTAGACAGACAGTTTCAAAACTCAGAAATTAAATGAGATAAATTAAGGCAAGTGTTCACACAGAAACAGAAAAGGACTTAATACTAATCAGGGGACATTTCCAAATAGGGAGGTGGGGAAGAGGAAGTGTTCACAGAGTAGGAGGCTGAGACTGCGACCTGTGCAGTCAGAGTAAGGCAAAATATCCCTCACTGCAGTCAGGGAGTAATGCCTAGGACTTTGGAAAACCAGCTTCATAGTTAAGATTAATTACTTTCTTGCAGATGTTCACTGCTGTTCTAATTCTGCAAAAGTCTAAATTATATACTTTAGTTCAGTTCAGTCGCTCAGTCGTGTCCGACTCTTTGCGACCCCATGAATCGCAGCACGCCAGGCCTCCCTGTCCATCACCAACTCCCGGAGTTCACTCAGACTCACGTCCTTCGAGTCAGTGATGCCATCCAGCCATCTCATCCTCTGTCGTCCCCTTCTCCTCCTGCCCCCAATCCCTCCCAGCATCAGAGTCTTTTCCAATTAGTCAACTCTTCGCATGGAGAGACTAAGCACAGCACAGCATGAGGTGGCCAAAGTACTGGAGTTTCAGCTTTAGCATCATTCCTTCCAAAGAACACCCAGGACTGATCTCTTTCAGAATGGACTGGTTGGATCTCCTTGCAGCCCAAGGGACTCTCAAGAGTCTTCTCCAACACCACAGTTTAAAGGCATCAATTCTTCTGTGCTCAGCTTTCTTCACAGTCCAACTCTCACATCCATACATGATCACTGGAAAAACCATAGCCTTGACTAGACAGACCTTTGTTGGCAAAGTAATAATATCTCTGCTTTTCAATATGCTATCTAGGTTGGTCATAACTTTCCTTCCAAGGAGTAAGCATCTTTTAATTTCATGGTTGCAGTCACCATCTGCAGTGATTTTGGAGCCCAAAAAAATAAAGTCTGACACTGTTTCTACTGTTGCCCCATCTATTTCCCATGAAGTGATGGGACCGAATGCCATGATCTTAGTTTTCTGAATGTTGAGCTTTAAGCCAACTTTTTTCACTCTCCTCTTTCACCTTCATCAAGAGGCTTTTTAGTTCCTCTTCACTTTCTGCCACAAGGGTGGTGTCATCTGCATATCTGAGGTTATTGATATTTCTCCCGGCAATCTTGATTCCAGCTTGTGCTTCTTCCAGCCCAGTATTTCTCATGATGTACTCTGCATATAAGTTAAATAAGCAGAGTGACAATATATAGCCTTGACATACTCCTTTTCCCATTTGGAACCAGTCTGCTGTTCCATGTCCAATTCTAACTGTTGCTTCCTGACCTGCATATATATTTTATATATATATATATATATATATATATATATATATATATACACACACTTAATTGTTTTCAAACATTGTATTTAGCTACTAATACATCTAGTATTTCCACAGTGTCTGATTTCTGTTCAATTTTTAAGTACTTTCAAGATTTAAAGATAACCAAGAAAATTAAGCATTGTTATATAGGTCTTTGATACCAGGTGACAATTTGAGTAAAATTTTCCTACTTTTCCTATTTGTAGCAAAGGCAATGGCACCCCACTCCAGTACTCTTGCCTGGAAAATCCCATGGATGGAGGAGCCTGGTAGGCTGTAGTCCATGGGGTCGCTAAGAGTCGGACATGACTGAGCGACTTCATTTTCACTTTTCACTTTCATGCATTGGAGAAGGAAATGGCAACCCACTCCAGTGTGCTTTCCTGGAGAATCCCAGGGACAGGGGATCCTGGTGGGCTGCCGTCTATGGGATCACACAGAGTCGGACACGACTGAAGTGACTTAGCAGCAGTTTCCCCAGTTATATTTGATTTTAACTCTGACAACAGGATATATCTAAGAAAGTAAGAAGAGCAAAATTAATAGTCATTAGGGAGGTCATGCTTTTCAGTGTATTTATTAGGAACTGAGATGATGATAATAATTATTGAAGAGCAAATCCTTCTGAACCAAATTTGTAAACATATAAACTGATAAATATTTCAATGAGACATTCACAATGTTCACATTACTCAGAGCTTCACAGCAGTGAATTACGTTCTTGTAAAAAGGCAAACAAACAAACAAACTTCTCTTGTTCCTACTACAATAGTGATATGAATATGCTTTGCAAGGCTTACCCTCTTTTAAAACACTGGAATGCTTGCTGGTTTACTATTATTCTCTCATTCCAGCTACCAGCAACATTCACCCACAGGAATTTGAGAAAATCATTTATTTATCTCATTATAATACAATATACCTGAAAAATATTTATATTTTGACCAATTATGCACTAATACTCTAAGGAAATCTCTTTAAAGAAAGAAAAATTTTAATACTTAGATTATGTTCACAGGATTTTTACTAATTACATCTTATGCATAAAGAGAGAACATCCAGGACTTTCCTGGTGGCCCAGAGGTGAAGAACCCACCTGCTGATGCAGGGGACACAGGCCCAATCCCTGGTCTGGAAGGATTTCACATGCTTCAGAGCAACTAATCCTGGAGCCACAACTACTAAGCCTGTGCTCTAGAGCCCAGGAGCCACAAGAGAAGCCACTGAAATGAGAAACTCACATACCACAACTTCAGAGTAGACCCTGCTCACCACAGGTATAGAAAAGCCGATGCAGCAACAAAGACCCAGAACAGCCAAACATGAATAAATAAATGTTTGGGTTTTTTTTAACAGAGAGACACTGAGAGAGAGAGAATGTCCAGGAATGTTGTCCAAGTAAAATGGCTGTGTAGATTCAACCACTGTCGATAAAAAATTATAGTAGATAACAATTATAGAGCCAGATGTAAGAAAAAAGTTGAAAATGTAAAGGCAGTAGAAATTATCCAAAATCAGATAGAGGCTACAGGAAATTTTGCTCTTAAAAAAAAAAAAAAACAGTTCTTAAGAGTAAGAAATGTGTTTGCAACAAAAAGAATACAGGTGTAGCAGCTGCAATGGTGCACAGGCGCAGCCTATAGGAGCTACCCCAGGTCCAAGGAGTGGCTGGGAGGAGCTACCCCACATCCAAGGTCAGGGGCGGCAGCCCAGAGGAGCTACCCCACGTCCAAGGTAAGGAGCAGCAGCTGCACCTTGCTGGAGCAGCCGTGAAGAGATACCCCACATCCAAGGTAAGAGAAACCCAAGTAAGAGGGTAGGCACTGAGCGAGGGCATCAGAGGGCAGACAGATGGAAACCACAATCAGACAACAGGCCAATCTGATCACACTGACCACAGCTTGGCCTGTGGTACTAGGAACAAGTGTACCTAAAGACACATAAGATCTGTTTGCAGAAAACACTAAGACCCTGATGAAAGAAATCAAAGATGACACAAACAGATGGAAAGACATACTATATTCCTGGACTGGAAGAATAAATATTGTGAAAATGACCATACTACCTAAAGCAAACTACAGATTCAATGTAGTCCCTATAAATTACCAGAGGTATTTTTTTTTCAAAGACCTAGAACAAATAATTTTACAATTTGTTTGGAAGCACAAAAGATCCCAAATAGCCAAAGCAATCTTAAGAAAGAAAAACAGAGCTAGAGGAATCAACCTTCCTGGCTTCAGATATACTACAAAGCTACAATCATTGAAACAGTATAGTAGTGGCACAAAAATAGAAATATAGATCAATGGAACAAGGTAGAAAGCCCAGAGATAAACTCATGCACATATTGCACCTTATCTTTGACAAAGGAGACAAGAATATACAATTAAGAAAAGACAGCCTCTTCAATAAGTGGTGATGAGAAAACTGGACAACTCTGATGCTGGGAGGGATTGGGGGCAAGAGGAGAAGGGGACGATGAAGGATGAGATGGCTGGATGGCATCACTGACTCGATGGACGTGAGTCTGAGTGAACTCCCGGAGTTGGTGATGGACAGGGAGGCCTGGCGTGCTGCGATTCATGGGGTCGCAAAGAGTTGGACACGACTGAGAGACTAATCTGATCTGATCTGATGTGTAAAAGAATGAAATTAGAACACTTCCTAACACCATACACAAAAATAAACTCAAAACGGATTAAAGATCTAAATGTAAGACCAGAAACAATAAAACTCTTAGAGTTAAACATAGGTAGAACCCTGTATGACATAAATCACAGTAATATCCTCTATGACCGACCTCCCGGAGTAATGGGAATAAAAACAAAAATAAACATATGGAGCCTAATAAAACTTTAAATGTTTTGCACAGAAAAGGAAACTACAAACAAGATGAAAAGGGAACCCTCAGAATGAGAGAAAATAATTGCAAATGAAGCAACTGACAAAGGATTAATCTCCAAAATATACAAGCAGCTCGTGCAGCTCAATATTGGAAAAAACAAGCAACCCAATCAAAAAATGGGCAGAAAACCTAAACAGACATTTGTCCAAGGAAGACGTACAGATGACCAACAAACACATGAAAAGATGTTCAACATCACTCATTATTAGAGCAATTAAAATTAAAACTATATGAGGTATCACTTCACATGGTTAGAATGAAAGTTAATCACTCAGTCAGGTCCAACTGTGACCCCATGGGCCCCTAACCCACCAGGTTTCTCTGTCCATGGAATTCTCCAGGCAAGAATACTGGAGTGGGTTGCCATTTCTTTTCTACCAAGGGATCTTGCCAACCCTGGAATTGAACCTGGGACTCCTGCACTGCAGGCAAATTAGTTACTGTCTGAGCCACCAGGGAAGCCCTCGGTTAGAATAAAGTGAAGTGAAAGTCGATCAGTCGTGTCTGACTCTTTACAACCCCATGGACTATACAGTCCATGGAATTCTCCAGGCCAGAATACTGGAGTGGGTAGCCTTTCCTTTCTCCAGGAGATCTTCCCAACCCAGGGATTGAATCCAGATCTCCCGCATTGCAGGTGGATTATTTACCAGCTGAGCCACAAGGGAAGCCCAAGAATACTGGAGTGGGTAGCCTATCCCTTCTCCAGTGGATCTTCCCAACCCAGGAATCAAACTGGGGTTTCCCACATTGCAGGCAGATTCTTACCAATGGAGCTATCAGGGAAGCCCTTGGTTAGAATGGCCATCATAAAAAAATATCTACAAACAATAAATGCTGGAGAGGATGTGGAGAAAAGGCAACCCTCTTGCACTGTTGGTGGGAATGTAAATTCATACAGCTACTATGACGAACAGTATGGAGATTCCTTTAAAAACTAGGAATAAATTGACAACATGAACCAGCAATCCCTGGACATATACCCTGAGAAAACCACAATTCAAAAATACACGTGTACCTCAATGTTCACTGCAGCATTATTTACAATAATGCTGGACACAGAAGCAACCTAGATGTCCATCAATAGCTGAATGGGTAAAGAAGATGTGTTACATATATACAATAGAATATTACTCAGTCATGAAAAGGAATGAATTTGAGTCAGTTACAGTGAGGTGGATGAACACAGAGTTTGTTATACAGAGTGAAGCAAGTCAAAAGAAGTATTGTATATGTGCGTGTCAATCAGTTGTGTCTGACCCTTTGCGACCCCATGGTCTGTATGTTGCCTGCCAGGCTCCTCTGTCCATGGGATTTCTCCAGCCAGAATACTGGAGTGGGTTGCCATATCCTACTCAAGGGTATCTTCCTGGCCCAGGAATCACAATTGCATCTCTTACATTAGCAGGCAGATTCTGAGCCACCTGGGAATATTAAAGCATATATAGAGAATCTAGAAAAATGGTACTGATGAACCTAGTAGAGAACATACTTGTGGATACAGGGGAGGAAGGAGAGGGTGGGACAAACTGGGAGAGCAGCACCGACATATCCACACTACCATGTGTAAAACAGCGAGTGGGAGGCTGCTGTGTAGCACAGAAAGCTCAGCTCCACGCTCTGTGATGACCTAGTGGGGGTGGCATGTGGGGGTGGGAGGGAGGCTCGAGAGGGAGAGGATATATACATGTAATTATCAGTGATTCGCATTGTTCTAAAACCAACAAAACATTGTAAAGCAATTTCCGCCAGAAAAAAAAAAAAAGTGTGAATTTGAGGCTTTCAGACCTGAATTTGTGGCTTTTTGATTCCCTGATCTTCTCAACCCCCATAGCTGCTGCTGCTGCTGCTAAGTCGCTTCAGTCGTGTCCAACTCTGTGCAACCCCATAGATGGCAGCCCACCAGGCTCCCCCGTCCCTGGGACTCTCCAGGCAAGAACACTGGAGTGGATTGCCATTTCCTTCTCCAATGCATGAAAGTGAAAAGTGAAGTCGCTCAGTTGTGTCCGACTCTTAGTGACCCCATGAACTGCAGCCCACCAGGCTCCTCCATCCATGGGATTTTCCAGGCAAGAGTCCTGGAGTGGGGTGCCATTGCCTTCTCCACCCCCATAGCTACAATGATGCAAATCAGCAGAAGAAAACTATGGTATCAAGGGACAGCAAGGGAATTCCAGAAAAACATCTACCTCTGCTTCACTGACTACACTAAAGCCTTTGACTGCATGGATCACAACAAACTGTGGAAAATTCTTAAAGAGATGGGAATACCAGACCTTCTTACCTGTCTCCTGAGAAACCTGTATGCAGGTCAAGAAACAACAATTAGAACCTTGTATGGAACAACTGACTGGTTCAGGATTGAGAAAGGAGTATACCAAGGATGTTTATTGTCACCCTGTTTACTTAACTTAGATGTTAAGTACATCATGTGAAATGCCAGGCTGGATGAGTTACAAGCTGGAATCAAGATTGCTGGGAGAAATACCAACAACCTCAGATATGTGGATGATACCACTCTAATGGCAGAAAGTGAAGAGGAACTAAAGAGCCTATTGATGAGGGTGGAGGTGAGTGAAAAGCCGGCTTAAAACTCATTATTTAAAAAACTAAGATCATGGAATCTACTCCCATCACTTAATAGCAAATAGAAGGGGGAAAGGTGGAAACAATGACAGATTTCCTCTTCTTAGGCTTTAAAATCACTGCCACTGGTGACTGCAACCAAGAAATTAGAAGACAATTGCTTCTTGGCAGGAAAGCTGTAACAAACCTAAACAGTGTCTTAAAGAGCAAAGACATCACTTTGCCGACAAAGGTCCAACTAGTCAAAGCTATGGTCTTTCCAGTAGTCATGTACAGATGTGAGAGTTGGACCATAAAGAAATTTGAGCAGTGGAAAATTGGTGCTTTTGAACTGTGGTGCTGGATAAGACGCTTGAGAGTCCCTTTGACAGCAAGGAGATCAAACCAGTCAATCCTAAAGGAAATCAACCCTGAATATTCATTGGAAGGACCGATACTGAAGCTCCAACATGTGTGCCACCTGATGGGAAGAGCCTACTCATTGGAAAAGATCCTGATGCTAGGAAAGACTGAAGGCAGAAGGAGAAGGGGGTGACAGAGAATGAGATGGTTGGATGGCATCACTGATGTGATGTACATGAACTTGGGTTAACTCCAGGAGATGGCAGGGGACAGGGAAGCCTGGCATGCTGCAGTCCATGAGGTCTCAAAGAGCCAGACAGGACTTGATGACTGACTCACAACAACAACAAATGAACACTGGGTTGTTCACTAAGTGGCAAGTCGCAGTAAAATGCTATAATACACATTTATTTTGTGATTTGGGGGAAATAATGTGTGAAACATATGCTTACAGATATTTCCTAACAGTATATTGGACTTTGAAGCTGTTTTTAAAATGTTTCCTCAAAATGTAATAAGGCTAAATCCTAAAATAATGTATATACATATGAAAGTGTATAGATGAAAGTGAAAGTCACTCAGTCATGTGTGACTCTTTGTGACCCCATGGATTATACATGGAATTCTCCAGGCCAGAATACTGTAGTGGGTAGCCTTTCTCTTCTCCAGGGATCGAACCCAGGTCTCCCACATTGCAGGCAGATTCTTTACCAGCTGAGCCACAAAGGAAGCCCAAGAATACCAGATTGGGTAGCCTATCCCTTCTTCAGCAGATCTTCCTGACCCAGGAATCAAACCAGGGACTCCTGCATTGCAGGTAGATTCTTTACCAACTGAGCTATGAGGGAAGCCCAAGTGTACAAATGATGGTGCACATATACGATTTCTCCAAAACTTCTCCTGATGGGTAATTATTTCTTTCCTAAATAAACTATTTTTTAACATAAGACACATAACAGTTTAATATATTTAGTGAATGGTACGTGTGTTAGTCACTAAGTCGTGTGGAATTCTTTGCGACCCCATTGACCGTAGCCTGCCAGCCTCCTCCATCCACGGGATTTTCCAGGGAAGAATACTGGAGCAGGTTGCATTTCCTTCTCCAAGTGAATGGTATAGATGCATATAAAACCTAGCCATGTGAAGCATGAAGCTAGAGGTTGGAGGAACTGAAAATGTCTGAGTGTTAAAAACGACAAAGCAGAAAATAAATCATTAACTATGTGGTTAATCAACCCACTTTCCGTAAGTCACCAGCTTTCTCAAAAGATTACACTGCTTTGATTGGTTTGATAATTAATGTTTCTTAAATCAACACAGAGCCAGGGGTTAAGCTACCGATTCTGCTTGTTTTGTGCATTAATTCTGCCTGTGACTGGTGGCTCAGTATATTAATAAATGCTTGTCCATAACTGACCCTCTGTTTTCTTGCTTGAGAAACCAAAGTGGACAGTGGACACACTTAAATTGGACTGAACGGTGAACTTGAGTTCTTTCTAGGGACACAGTGAAACAAATCTATTCAACTGACCAAACACTAAACACCGTTTGATCTGCCCTGAAGTTAAACATTATCATCAAAATGTTTTGTGGAGACTATGTGAGTATAATGGCTATTTCCATAAAACTTTACAGTTTTTCAAGATGTGTAAACCTTGTTTACAAAATTTCATTTGTGGTTCTTGACATTTTTGACAAGAAATATTGGTGTTTTGATTTATCTTCATTAAAGTTTTAATGAGTAGGTGTCCAATGTAACTATTAAACAAAGTTTGTGTTATTAAATATCAAATTTGTGCTAATTTTGAAATAATGTATTGTTCTCTAGAGGCAATTCAGTGATCCCTACTTTCTAAAGTTACCTGACTTAGAATTCTAACTGAAGTAGTAATAAGCTGTTTTTGTCTCCATACTTACTTCTCTCTATAAGAAACTAAAAGTAAACCTGGTTGCTAATTTTTATTTAAAATCTATGGTATGTTCAGAAAATATAGTTTATTTTTTAACAATTATTTTGAATTTAAACAAATGTAAGACTTAGTTTAGTCATTTAATTTTTTTCCTTGTCTGAGTCACTTTGATCCAATTACTCTAACAGTCCATGAACTTTGGAAGAGCCTATAGAGACACTGAGTTATTTAAATATACATCATTTGAAAAGATATCCACTTCACCCAACCTTGGAAATTATATATACATTTGTTGAGGATTTTCTAAAAATCTGTATCATTAAAAATGCTTTCCAGAAGCCTTTTATTTTTAATGAAAAAATTTTATGCAAGAAAAGAAAACAATTATTTGGTTAAACTTTGGCACAAAAATGATGTTATTTACCTATTTACAAAATATTAATCCCTAGAAATTTTTATTTACTTATATTGCTTTTCAAATTAAATATTGAATGGAACCTAAAAAGTAGTTCATGAATCTTAATTTTATCTTGAGATTTCAGGATCTTATTTGCAGTTGAAACTTCCTTTATCATCTTATTAATTGTAAGGCAGTTACATTCTACTATAGAAACAGAAGTTGTTACATAATTTAGGCCAGCACAGTAAATGATTTAATTTGTAAAAGAAGTTGTTTTCTCCCAATTATTACTTTCAAATAATTGTACGTGGATGAATAGAAAATTTCTCCCTCTTTTTTCATTCAAGTACAATTATTTGGAAGTAATTAAAACTATATTCTGTGTGGTACATATGGTTTTATATTAATATTTTATGCCAATCTATCAAAAGATATATTAATAGAATATTTAAATTACATTTCAGAGAGTACTAAAAGTTACCAATGATAACAAGCTTTTAAAGAAATGCAGTGGTTTGCCATGCTTCTGTAGATAAAGAAGAATATCAGAGATTAAAGACTTGGATTTCAGCAGACCTAAACTTTCATTTTAAGTTTTCTGATCATCTATTTTAGAGATAAATATTAGGTTTTATGAATTATCTCAGAAAATTTTGATGATAAATGGTTTTATATAATCATGTTATTATACTTTCATATTTATAAATCCAGTTATATATATATATATATCCTTAAGATTTATGGACTAACTGGGAAGAATTGGATATTAACGAGGCATATATGAGGTCAAGTTCACCTGTTTAATCTCCATTCTGGGTGTGTGTCCTTCAGCAAAAGGCAGGCTTTTGCACAATAAGTAAAAGTCCTCAAGTCATAGGGGAGATAATTACTGACTGGGTTGCTTGTTAAACTATTAAGTTTAAACTAAAGTTAAATTATCAACTGAGCCTTCTTCTCAACAGCTCTGATTGAATGACACCTGAATTCACCCCCTTGGTATAAACACATGACTATCTTTAGAGCCACCAAAATAATGTGTTATGTCAGTTACAAAACATATAAAATTTAAACAGAAATTAAGCAAGAGGCAAGAATTAAAGAAAAGCAGTTATATTTCTATAGGAAAGAAGCATATTCACTCCTTGAAAATTACTTTCCAGAGTTTTGGAGTTAGATGACCCTCAGGGATTAAAGTAATTCAACTGGGTTAGTTACATCAAGAAGGTAAATTCACTTTCCTGAAAGTATTTTACAGGTGTAAGTATTTTACAGGTGTGCTTGACTGTAAAACTGTTAAAAGCAAGATTTAATGAAATGATGTTGGCAAGCCTGGAATTGTTTTGATTTACTACTTAGCCAGATATAAATCACCCATCAGGAAGATGGTATCATAACATGTCTCTTGGAGTGGAAGAAATTTCACTGCAGAGCATTACCTAAAACATGCCCAAATCCGTATCTAAACCAGGTCTCTCTGTCACTGTAACTCAAGCTCTTATCCACAGAAAAACACTGTCCCTTCCACATACATTGCCCCAATTCTTCTGCCAAAACTGTTGGCTGTTTTTGTCCTGTTTTGTCATCAACTGATTTCCCCTTTTTGTATGCGTGCTCAGTCACTTAGTCGTGTCTGACTCCTCTGTGACTCCATGGACTGTAGCCCACCAGGCTTCTCTGTCCACGGGATTTCCAAGGCAAGAACAGTGGATTGGGTTATCATTTCCTCCTCCATCATTTTGTACAGTAGCATTTTATTTATTATAGACTCCTTTATTTGGTAACACTCTTCCTTTTTGCCTCAAAAGAAATTTTAGTCCTTTTCCTTTCCTTTTGACAATTTTCCTATTTCTACCACATTTATTGAATCTGAAAAAAAGTTAATCATAGGAAGATCACAAGCAATATAATATGTTGAGCACATATTCCACACCTGAATTTACATTTTACTTTACACAGAGAGAAGTTATCACTATTAAAATTTCCTGAGTCTGTGATAAACAGCAGGAGCTTTGCATGCCTTGTCTGATGGGACAGTCACTGTGAATCTTTTTACAAGAATACTCCTGGACAGGCAAAGATCCTTCCATTCTTCTTGGAGGCTCCAGACATTCTGCTCAGTGGTTTTAAACATATTGTTTTTAGGTTTCACAACCTTCAAGGAAAATTTTATCTACCAGTTTCCATATGAATATATTGAGGCTTAAAGAAGTTAAATAATTTTTCCAGGAATGAAAAGGCAGGAAGTGGTGAAACAGAATGTAACTCCAAAACCGTATCCATCACACATACACCGTTAGAAGTTAAACACATCTAAGTGTGACTGCTGTGTGTTAGTCACTCAGTCATGTCCGACTCTTTGCAACCCCATGGACTGTCACCCACCAGGCTCCTCTGTCCCTGGGGATTCTCCAGGCAAGAATACTGGAGTGGGTTGCCATGCCCTCCTCCAGGGGATCTTCCTGACCCAGGTCTCCTGCACTGCAGGTGGATTCTTTACCAGCTGAGTTACCAGGGAAGCCCCTAAGTGTGATTATCCTACATAATTAGAGGTTATGTTACAAAGGAAAGAGCAGACCCTTTGTCAGTCCAATTGAGAGAGGAAATTAGCAGCAGTATTTTCACAGAGATGCTGTTACTCATAGATTTGCTTCCAAAATGGCTTGAGAACAGTCTGACAACAGCAGCTGAGCTAACGTCTAGAATGGCAACCAGGCAGTCTGCATTTCAGCCCAACTAACATGAAACAAGTCTCATTATTAAAGAATCCACCTGCTAATGCGGGAGGCACAGACTTGGGTTTGATCCCTGGGTGGAGAAGATCCCCTGGAGGAGGAAATGGCAGTCCACTCCAGTATTCTTGCCTGGGAAATCCCATGGACAGGGAAGCCTGGCAGGTGACAGTCCATGGGGTCGAAAACAGTCGGACAAGACTGAGGACTGAATAACAACAACATGAATTAAATGCACGGCTGCTCAGGTATGAATGGCAGGTGGGGAAGGCAGATGGGCAGTAAATCAGAAGCAAGTCCGGGTTTTCAGTCCAGGAGGGCCTTCAGGCTGAAAAGGCCTCCCTCCCTTGCAGGCAGAAGCTGGGAGGGGCAAGATCTTTTTTAAAAAAATTTTTTATTGGAGTGCAGTTGATTCAAAGGCAAGAACATTTTAAAAGCAGATTTTCCTATAGAAAGGGACTCCTGAGAGAAATATTCCAAGCTAGAAATGTGATTTTGATTGCTTATCTACAGTATGACTTACTGAACAAATAATAAGAAAAGGTTATTCATACTGCGATTGCATTTTACTATCACAGGACTGTGTTGTCTGAACTTGACATGCCAGGATTTAACAAGACTCATGACTCATGTGGGTGAGGCCTCCACTGCAACTGAAGCTTCTGTTGAACTCATACATACTGGACTGGAAAAGTCTATGCGGTCACGTTTTCCTTGTAGTCCTATATAAGCATATTGCTAATAAGTATTATTATTATTGCTAATAATATTTCAAAACTCCTTTAACAGTTATGGACTGCTTTATTGTAAGAGCAGGGCAAACATAACCGTAGGATCACTACTGAACAAGCACTCAGGGCCAGCTTCACCTCCAAGGCTCTATGCTGAGGACCATTTACTCAAGCTTGGTTGTTATTTAGTCACTCAGTTGTGTCCGACTCTTTTTGACCCCATGGACTGTCACCCACCAGGCTTCTCTGTCCATGGGATTTCCCAGGCAAGAATACTAGAGTGGGTTGCCATTTTTCACCTCCAGGGGATCTTCCCCACCCAGGGATTGAACCCGCATCTCTTGTTTTGGCAGGCGGGTTCTTTACCACTGAGCACCAACCTGGGAAGCCCTTACTTAAGCTTTCTGCATCTCAATTTTCCTACCTGTGAGATGGGTGATATGGGCTTCTCAGGTGGTACAAGTGGTAAAGAACCCACCTGCTAATGCAGAATATGCATAAGAGACGTGGATTCCTTCCTTGGGTCAGGAAGATCTCCTGGAGGATGCCATGGCAACCCCCTTCAGTATTCTTGCCTGGAGAATCCCGTGGACAGAGGACAGAATCCCATGGCTGCAGTCAGTGGGATCACAAAGAGTTGGACATGACTAAGAAACTTAGCACAGCACACAGCACAGAAAATAGGTGGTATAATAGCACCTGTATTATATGAGTCTCTCGAGGATTACTTGGCAGGTAATGCTCTGAGAAGACCTGAAGCACAAACACACCTGGGAACTACTATTAGCAGTGCCAGCATTTGAACCCAACTAATGCAGAAGCCCTGGCTCTCAACATCCCAGCACACGGCTTCTAGAGAGGAGGTTAAGTCTGCACCATTACTAACGTGCTTGTACACATAGACACACACACACACACACACACACACACATATGTATATTCGTATATATGTGTGTAAGTATTCATAACATTCATGAGCAAATTTGAATACCAGCAAAAGTTCCAAGGGTGGAAACAGAAATATATTCTCATATGAATAAATTCTCTTTATCTGTAAATAGCTTCTGCTGCTGCTGCTAAGTCGCTTCAGTCATGTCCAACTCTGTGCGACTCCATAGACAGCAGCCCACCAGGCTCCCCCGTCCCTGGGATTCTCCAGGCAAGAACACTGGAGTGGGTTGCCATTTCCTTCTCCAATGCATGAAAGTGAAAAGTGAGAGTGAAGTCGCTCAGTTGTGTCCAACTCTAGCGACCCCATGGACTGCAGCCTGCCAGGCTCCTCCATCCATGGGATTTTCCAGGCAAGAGTACTGGAGTGGAGTGCCCTTATAGCTTCTACCATGCTAAAAAGTTTCTCACAATCCCACTTCCTTCACCAGTTATTGCAAACTCTGTTTTTTATGTCCTCCAAAGTGTATTGTACTTGTGTTATCCAGCTCCTCGCCTCTGAATATCCCTGGCTCCATCCTACCTGGGCTGTCACTCACCCCCTCTACAGGTCGTGTGGATGTTGGCAGTGACCTCCATGACCTGACCTATACCCCATTCTCTGCCTTCTCTTGCAGACATATGGGTGAGGTCTAACTTAGGCTCTTTGCCAGGGAAAGCCCCAGGGCTAAATCCTTGAACTTATTTATAGCCACTCCTTCGGTCATTGCATCCAATCTACTGACTTTAATTACAATCTACACACAGGGCCTTCTTGGAATGTACATCTCAACTCATCACCTGTGCCTGAATCCCAGATTCATACAAGTGGGTGTCTACTCAGGAAGTAAAAACTCACTCCATCCTTGGTTTAGGTCAGAGGAAAAGAAAGGTAAAAGCTTGAAAATCAGAGTTACTCCTGACTCCTCTGACTCTCATGAGTTTGTGTATGCTCAGTCATGTCCGACTCACTGTGACACCATGGATTGTCATCTGCCAGGCTGCTCTGTCCATGGAATTATCCAGCCAAGAGTACTGTTGTGGGTTACCATTTCCTTCCTCAGGGGATCTTTCCAACCAGGGATCAAACCGAGTCTCCTGCATTGCAGGCAGATTCGCTACCACTGAGCCACCTGGGAAGCCCCTCTGTCTCCCTCACACCTCACAATGATCCACCAGCAGAACCTGTAGGCTCTACAGTCACAGAATTCACTACACAACACCTCTCACCAGTCCTCTACATCCAGCCATCCACACCACCATCATCATTACCTGATGGCTTCCTGCAGCTGCCTCCTACCTGGACTCCTGCTTCTATCTCTGCTCAAACTTCTGGGTCTTGTGGACACAACAGTGAGTACAACTGTCAAAAACATGAATTCCATTGATGATGGTGTAGGGACCACCATCATTCTGGAGTGAGTTACAGAGGAGGAGGTAAAAACATTATAGAGGAGCATGGAAACAAGCTTCTGGTCTTGGTTTACAAGTCATTGTTCACTGTGATAACAAGAATGAAACACAGTTTCATGTTGTAGCATCATTTTCAGTTTCCAGAGTGCTTACAGTGTACAGACTACAGGGTCCGTGGAAGATAAGACACCTTTCTCACATACCTCTCTGGACATGCTGACTTCTTGTAAATGTCCAGGTTTCCAGGTGATTGCAAATTATCAGGGAAGATTTTTGACATTATATATCTACTCTCATTAATACACGGTGCTCATTCTCATAACATTAGGGCAAAGCCAGAACCAACTGCAAATATAAATAGCACTAGGAGTTGTAAAACCAAAGGAACAAGAAAAATATGGTTGATGATATTTTTATTTTATCAACCCACTTAACAAACAGTACAAGAACATCATCAGATTATCACAAATCACTTTCAAAAACTATACTTCTTTTGTTAAGTCTCGAGATTAAAGACTGAAGCAACGATGACTGAGCAATGAGACTCATGGTTACTCTAATGAATCATGCATTCCCAAGATAACAGGAAGTGGAGAAAGCAGATAGAGAGATGGTTTGGAGGGTGTTACCTGCTGATACTTCATTGCTATAGCACTACCTTTAGACCAATACCCAGCCCTCTATCTACCACTAATTTCTGCTATCAGTGCAAACTTCTTGTAATCATTCATCAAAAGCAAAAAGATTATGGGAATTTTTAAAATGTATTTCAGAGTTCACATTGTCAACCTCCCTCCTTGAGCCTCTTTGGGATTGTCTTCAAGAATTCATAATACCCTGCTTATAGCCTGTGGACGTGCCTTTGTCATCCAAGGCATAGAAAAGACTGCTTTTTAAGACTCATCTTCTTTGTCAGCATCCCATCTTATTTACACAGGAAAGAGAGTGGGTCATGTCTGAGGCCCTGGGATGGCTGCCAAGTGTGGCTTCCTGACTTAGAGCAGGAAAGAATTCAAGAGTGAGCCATGGTAAAGTGTGTGTGTGTGTGTGTGTGTGTGCATGTGTCTGTGTTCAGTCGTGTAAAGAAGGTTTACTCAGGGAGATACACACTCCATAGACAGCATGTGGGTCATCTCAGAAGGCAAGAGCAGGCCCTGGGCATGGGGAGTCAGTTTTTACAGCAGTGGGAAATTTTATAGGTTAAGGAGTTGGAGGAATATTCCAGCTATTTCGGGGAAGGGGCTGTGATTTCCAGGAACTGGGCCACTGCCCACTTTCTGACCTTGTGGTCGTGGTGCCAGGGGTGTGTCACCCAGCTTGCTGTTGTATTCCAGTGAGTGCGTATCGAGGCTCCAGGTCAAGTGGAGGTCAACCCGTCCACCATCGTGTGCCTATTTGGGTCTAGTCAGTTTACATCATGTCTTTGGGCTCTGTCATTCCTTCAAAGGTTGAGCCCTGCACCCTCCTGTCTCATTATCACTGTACGGAGTTGGAGTACAGTCTCTACATTATGCTTTGATTTATGTAACCTTCAGACATCCTGGTCACTACACTTGAAGGAAGCAGGAAAATAAGATGCTAACAGACCATGACATGTATGATGTACAAAAGAGTGATTCTAGGCTATATGTGCATACGATACTCTGTGTTACATGGTCCTGTTAGAGAAAAAGTGGGAATCAGTTTCACTCATAGGCCACTCTGGATTATCTTTTCAGTTTATTATGTGGCAATTTGTAATAAAGTAACAAGATATGAATGTATTTTATCATTCTATTTATCAATTACAACCTTAGTGCTATTTAATTTTTAAGTGAGAAGGATTAAAAACATGGAAGAAATATTTTTTCAAGTTATAAAAAAAAAAAAGCACATTAACCCCAGCAGACATATTGTTCTAAGGAATATGTATTAGTTACAGTTTTAAAAATATATGAATCCTATTGTATTTTAGAGTTGGATGACTCCTGTTCTTGTCACCACTATAAAAGTAATCCGCTTGAATTATTGTTCAATTCTTTAGAGGTAGTGAATATACATATATATACATTCTACTAAGCTTTCATTCCATACTGTTTATACTGTTCATGGGGTTCTCAAGGCAAGAATACTGAAGTGGTTTGCCATTCCCTTCTCCAGTGGACCACATTCTGTCAGACCTCTCCACCATGACCCGCCCATCCTGGGTGGGCATGGCTTAGTTTCATTGAGTTAGACAAGGCTGTGCTCCATGTGATCAGATTGGCTAGTTTTCTGTGATTATGGTTTCAGTGTGTCTGCCCTCTGATGCCCTCTCACAACATGTACCATCTTACTTGGGTTTCTGTTACCTTGGACGTGGGGTATCCCTTCACAGCTGTTCCAGCAAAGCGCAGCCGCAGCTTCTTACCTTGGGCGAGCGGTATCTCCTCACTGCCACCCCTCCTGACCTTGTGGGGTAGCTCCTCTCAGCCCTCCTGTGCCTGAGCAACCACTGCTCCCTGGACATGGGGTTGCTCCTCTCAGCCACCTCCCCTGACCTCAAGCATGTATGAAAAGGCAAAATGATAGGATACTGAAAGAGGAACTCCCCGGGTTGGTAAGTGCCCAATATGCTACTGGAGATCAGTGGAGAAATAACTCCAGAAAGAATGAAGGGATGGAGCCAAAGCAAAAACAATATCCAGTTGTGGATGTGACTGGTGACAGAAGTAAGATCCAATGCTGTAAAGAGCAATATTGCATAGGAACCTGGAATGTTAGGTCCATGAATAAAGGCAAATTGGAAGTGCTCAAACAGGAGATGGCAAGAGTGAACGTTGACATTCTAGGAATCAGCAAACTAAAATGGACTGGAATGGGTGAATTTAACTCAGATGACCATTATATCTACTACTGCGGGCAGGAATCCCTTAGAAGAAATGGAGTAGCCATCATGGCCAACAAAAGAGTCAAAAATGCGTACTTGAATGCAATCTCAAAAATGACAGAATGATCTCTGTTTGTTTCCAAGGCAAAATATTCAATATCATGGTAATCCAAGCCTATGCCCCAACCAGTAATGCTGAAGAAGCTGAAGTTGAGCACTTTTATGAAGACCTACAAGGCCTTTTAGAACTAATACCCAAAAGAGATGTCCTTTTCCTTATAGGGGACTGGAATGCAAAAGTAGGAAGTCAAGAAACACCTGGAGTAACAGGCAAATTTGGCCTTGGAGTACAGAATGAAGCAGGGCAAAGGCTAATAGGGTTTTGCCAAGAGAATGCATTGGTCACAGCAAACACCCTCTTCCACAACACAAGAGATGACTCTACACATGGACATCACCAGATGGATGGTCAACACCAAAATCAGATTGATTATATTCTTTGCAGCCAAATATGGAGAAGCTCTATACAGGCAGCAAGAACAAGACTGGGAGCTGACTGTGGCTCAGATCATGAACTCCTTATTGCCAAATTCAGACTTAAATTGAAGAAAGTAGGGAAAACCACTAGACCATTCAGGTATGACCTAAATCAAATTCCTTATGATTATACAGTGGAAGTGAGAAATAGATTTAAGGGACTAGAACTGATAGACAGAGTGCCTGGTAAACTATGGATGGAGGTTTGTGACATTGTACAGGAGACAAGGATCAAGACCATCACCATGGAAAAGAAATGCAAAAGAGCAAAACAGCTCTCTGGGGAGGCCTTACAAATAGCTGTGAAAAGAAGATAAGTGAAAAGCAAAGGAGAAAAGCAAAGATATAAGCATCTGAATGCAGAATTGCAAAGAATAGCAATGAGAGATAAGAAAGCCTTCCTTAGTGATCAATGCAAATAAATAGAGGAAAACAACAGTATGGGAAAGACTAGAGAATGCATCACGAAAATTCAAGATACCAAAGGAACATTTCATGCAAAGATGGGCTCAATAAAGGACAGAAATGGTATGGACCTAACAGAAGCAGAAGATATTAAGAAGAGGTGGCAAGAATACACAGAACTGTACCAAAAAAAAGAGCTTCATGACCCAGATAATCACGATGGTGTGATTGCTCACCTAGAGCCAGGCATCCTGGAATGTGAAGCCAAGTAGGCCTTATAAAGCATCACTACGAAGAAAGCTAGTAGAGGTGATGGAATTCCAGTTGAGCTATTTCAAATCCTGAAAAATGATGCTGTGAAAGTGCTGCCCTCAATATGCCAGCACATTTGGAAAACTCAGCAGTGGCCACAGCACTGGAAAAGGGCAGTTTTCATTCCAATCCCAAAGAAAGGCAATGCTAAAGAATGCTCCAACTACCGCACAATTGCACTCATCTCACATGCTAGTAAAGTAATGCTCAAAATTCTCCAAGCCAGGATTCAGCAATACATGAACCATGAACTTCCAGATGTTCAAGTTGGTTTTAGAAAAGGCAGAGGAACCAGAGATCAAATTGCCAACATCTGATGGATCATTGAAAAAGCAAGAGAGTTCCAGAAAAGCATCTATTTCTGCTTTATTGACTATGCCAAAGCCTTTGACTGACTGTGTGGATCACAATAAACTGTGGGAAATTCTGAAAGAGAAATGGGAATACCAGACCACCTGACCTGCCTCTTGAGAAACCTGCATGCAGGTCAGGAAGCAACAGTTAGAATTGGACATAGAACAACACACTGGTTCCAAATAGGAAAAGGAGTATGTCAAGGCTGTATATTGTCACCCTGCTTATTTAACTTATATGCAGAGTATATCATGAGAAACGCTGGGCTGGAAGATGCACAAGCTGGAATCAAGATTGCTGGGAGAAATATCAATAACCTCAGATATACAGATGACACCACTCTTATGGCAGAAAGTGAAGAGGAACTAAAAAGCCTCTTGATGAAAGTGAAAGTGGAGAGTGAAAAAGTTGGCTTAAAGCTCAACATTCAGAAAACGAAGATCATGGCATCTTGTCCCATCACTTCATGGCAAATAGATGGGGAAACAGTGGAAACAGTGTCAGACTTTATTTTTTTGGGCTCCAAAATCACTGCAGATGGTGACTGCAGCCATGAAATTAAAAGACGCTTACTCCTTGGAAGGAAAGTTATGACCAACCTAGACAGTATATTAAAAAGCAGAGATATTACTTTGCCAACAAAGGTCCATCTAGTCAAAGCTATGGTTTTTCCAGTGGTCATTTATGGCTGTGAGAGTTGAACTGTGAAGAAAGCTGAGCACGGAAGAATTGATGCTTTTGAACTGTGGTGTTGGAGAAGACTCTTGAGAGTCCCATGGACTGCAAGGACGCCCAGCCAGTCCATCCCAAAGGAGATCAGCCCTGGGTTTTCATTGGAAGAACTGATGCTAAAGCTGAAACTCCAGTACTTGGCCACCTCATGCGAAGAGTTGACTCATTGGAAAAGACACTGATGTTGGGCGGGATTGGGGGCAGGAGAAGGGGACGACAGAGGATGAGATGGCTGGATGGCATCACCGACTTGATGGACATGATTTTGAGTGAACTCCGGGAGCTAGTGATGGACAGGGAGGCCTGGCATGCTGCGATTCATGGGGTTGCAAAAAGTCGGACATGACTGAGCAACTGAACTGAACTGAACTGAAGCTTTCATTTAGTTGCCAGGCTCAAAATGTCATTGTTTTAAAGGGTAAATAAAACATAAAAAAAAAGGGTGGATAAAGATAGAGGCACTGTATGTGGGGTCACACACCTTCTGTGTACCTTTCATCACCTGTGTACTTAATCAAGCTGTGTGTTTAATCAAGCACGTAGCTCATGTTTTAAAAAGGCAAATATTCACAGTGAGTACAGTAGTCCCTTCAAAGCAAAGATGGGTCAGATTTATGAACCCTCAATGACACACAAATTACTGGTTTTGAAGTGAGAATTCTTGGTGCAGCCAAGGTCACACCTGAACCTACAATGATTTAATGACCTACAAAACTCCTGGAGACCTCAGTCCCTGCACTTCTTTTCTGTGTCATTTCAGACACATTCCAAACACCATAGGGTGACTGTACAGGGATGTGTCAAGTTCTTCTTCAAGAGGAGGTCAGTGACTTCTGATTGCCTCCCTTAGTGAACTTGGTCTTTCTCTCACATATAATACTGATTTGGAATAATTTGAATGCTTCAGAGATTGGAAATGGTTTTGGGAAAATGTTATTTTAGTTTTTACAGGCCCAAATAAGTACAAATAATAGCCCTGTCAGGGAGGAAGAATTTTCCATCTGTCTACGTTCTTCTGGCTGGTCTAAGAATTAAATGGGCCTGAGACAGATGAACAGGAGAAGATCACACAGAAGTTGAAAGTGTTGCAGTCCTTTAATGGACTGGAACCTGTTGTTCCAGATCGATGATAAAAAAGTGAAAGAGAGAAAGAAAGTAATATTCCCTGGTTTACGTAGAGAACCAATAAAACCATTGAACAGGGCTTGCACTGCTCACGAAGGCACAAGGTGTCCTCTCGAAGAGGTCTTGAAAGCCTGGACAGGAGAGTGAGCTTGGCGGGTTTCCACGCTCCAGAGAATTAGCCAGAGGGAGGGAGAGAGAGAGAGAGAGAAAGAAAGTCACAGGGACCCAAGCCTCTGGTGGAACAAGGGTGCTTTAATGATCTTTCTGTAAGTATGTAATAGGCTGTTGTACAAGGAATTTCTTTCGACAATGATAAAGATCAGAAACCCAGACGTACAGCAACTGTTATCAAGGAAACAAGGAATTAACAATGATCATAATGTCAGAAGACAATCCATATCTCAAGAAAGAGGGTCGTGACTAAGCACTTTTGTCGTAAGGAGAATGTTTACTGAAGGAAATCCATGCATGCATTTTATCTCATGACCTCAGTCCTGGGAGCAGTGTGCCACTCCACTCATTACCAGAAACTGATAAGGAACAGAGGATTTATGAGAGACAGGAAACAGCACACAGGAATACTCCTGTTAAATGTTCCCTGACAGAAAAGCATATACACCTGGGAGAGACCCAAGAAAATTGAGTCACTCGCCAAAATGGCTGAGACCCTTAGCTTAAACAACATCTCAGCTAAAGACAAAGAGGATGTTGGGGGTAGGGGGTTGGGACCTCAGAGGAGGAAAGGCAATTCACATGGAGATGGAAAAGAACATCTTTGGTAAACACGTTAGCTGGGCCAGCAGAGACAGTGGGACAGAAGGAATGCTAACAGACTTTGCAGGCACCTCCCTGTCCACACAGCTGGTTCACAGTACAGTTACCTATGGTGGCTGGTTTCTCTCTCTAGCTATCTATCATCTGTTTTCATATTGATACATTCGATCTAATTCAGGATCCACATGTCAACCTTCTCCATATTTATAACTGAAACTACCTAAAATGCACGTGCTCATTTCTTTAACTCTATTGCACTTGTATATGAAGACTTCCCTGGTGGCTCAGAGGAACACAATCTGCCAGCCAGTGCAGGAGATGCAGGTTCGAGCCCTGGGTCAGGAAGATCCCCTGGAGAAGGAAATGGCAACCCACTCCAGTATTCTTGCCTGGAGGATGCCATGGACAGAGAAGCTTGGAGGGCTAAAGTCTATGGGATTGCAAAGAGTTGGACACGACTGAGCAACTGAGCACACACGCATGCAAACACACGTCCATGAAGTTTAACGCATGGTTAACTGCCAGGAAGAGGACACTATCTGGGTTCCTTTCATCCTGAGTGTCAGTTTCTGGTCAAACGCTATTTTCCCAAGTTACTTTGGGGTCTTTCTTTCTCCCAATCCACTTGACTGTGGTTACAAGGTTCACGTGCAATTTAAACAGCTTTGCTACAATCTGTGTTCCCTGTCAGGTTCCTCTCCATCACAGCTCATTTTGTTAAATTCATGTGTGGTAAAATATGTTCTTTGCAGTATACAGTTGTAAGAGTTTTGAGTTATGGATCCAATATATTTCCTTATAGACACTTCCATCACCCCAAACACCATACACACTTCCTGTCAGGAGTCAACAAAGACCCCAGCCCTCAAACCCTGGCAAACACTGACCTAGTTACCATTACTCTAGTTCTACTAGAGTTTCCAGATTTTCACATAAAAGGAATTACAGACTATCAAACCTTTTGGATTTTGCTTCTTTCACTTAGTGGAATGCATTTAACATGTATCCAATTTGTTGAATGACTCAGAGGTTGTCGTTTTATGGCTGAAAAGCAGTATTGAATGGGTGTTCTGCAGTCTGTTTATCTATTCAGTTTGAAGAATATCTGGCTTGTTTTCAACTTTTACCAATGGAACACATGTATACCTGTGGCAGATTCATTTTGATACTTGGCAAAACTAATACAGTTATGTAAAGTCTAAAAATAAAATAAAATTTAAAAAAAAAAAGCTTCTAAGAACACTTAAATTAAGGTTTTTGAATAAACATAGGGTTCCATTGCTTTTAGACAAATATCTAGGACTGAGATCATCAGGCTGTATGATAAGACTGTGTTTAAACTTTATAAGAAACTTCCCAGTTGTTATTCCTCAGCAGCCCACAGTTTTGCCTTCCACCCAGCAATGTATGCAGCTATATCTCACTGTCGCTTTATGTCGAACTTTTTAACATAAATGATGTTAATAGTTTTTCATATACTTATTTACCATACCATCATTGAAAATGTGTCAGCTTATCTCTTAGCATCTTTACGTGTTAGTTGCTCAGTTGTGTTGACTCTTTGTGACCCCATGGACTGTAGCCTGCCAGGCTCCTCTGTCCATGGGATTCTCCAGGCAAGAACACTGGAGTTGGGTTGCCATTCCCTTCTCCAGGGGATCTTGCCAACCCAGGGATTGAACCTGGGTCTCCTGTATTGCTGGCAGATTCTTTATCACTGACCCACGAGGGAATGGTTTACAAATATTTTCTCCCATTCTGTTACTTGTCCTTTTTGTTTCCCCCTCACCAAACCACAAGCCTTGTGGAATCTTAGGTTCCCAACCAGGTTTCAAACCCATGCTCCCTGCAATGGAAGCATAGACTCCTAACCACTGAACAACCAGGGAATTCCCTGTCTTCATTTTTTAACATTTTTCACAGAGCAAAAGTTTTCAGTTTTGACAAAGTTCAATTTATCTTTTTGTATTTATAGACTACATTTTTGTTGTCCTGACTAAAAACTTTTGACTAACCCAAAGTCATGCAGATTTTCTTCTATATTTTCTTCCAGATATTTCACACACTTAGCATTTCTATTTAGGCCTAAGAGAAAGTGGGGGTTAATTTTTGTATGAGGTGGGAGGTATAAGTCAAGCTTAAATTTTTAGCATATTGATGTTCACTTTCTATAGGCCCATTTCTTGGGAAAACTATTCTTTATCCATTGAACTGCTTTTACAACTTACTCAAGATTATTTGTCTGTTGCTTCATTCTCTATTCTGTTCCATTCATCTTATTTTCTAGAACATTAGCTAATATCACAATCCATTCTTACTGTGACTTCATAATAATTCTTAAAATCAGCCTTATTCCTCTACTTATGTTTTTCTTTTTCAAATCTGTTTCAGCTGTTTTAGTTCCTTTGATTTCTGGTATAATAAAGTAAACTGATTGATTTTTGAACATCAAATCAGTCTTGCATTCTTGGAATAATCCTTATTTGGTCATGCTACTTATTGTTTTTACATATGCTGCACTGGATTTTCTTAGATTGGGCACTTTTGCATCTATGTTACTAAGAGTTTTTGTTGATCACTCATTAAATCGTGTTTGACTCTTTGTGACCCCATGTTCTGCAGCATTCCAGGCTTCCCTATCCTTCACTATCTCCGGTGTTTGCTCAAACTCACGTCCATTGAGTCGGTGATGCCATCCAACCATTTAATCCTCTGCTTCCCCCTTCTCCTCCTGCCTTCAGTCTTTCCCAGCATCAGGGTCTTTTCCAATGTGCCTGTTCTTCGCATCAGGTGGTCAAAGTATTGGAGCTTCAGCTTCAGCATCAGTCCTTTCAATGAATATTCAAGGTTGACTTCCTTTAGGATTGACTGGTTGGATCTCCCTGCTGTCCAAAGGACTTGCAAGAGTCTTCTCCATCATCACAGTTCAAAAGCATCAATTCTTTAGCACTCAGCCTTCTTTATGGGCCAACTCTCACATCCATACATGACTACTGGAAAAACTATAGCTTTGGCTAGATGGACCTTGGTAGGCAAAATGATGTCTCTTCTTTTTAACACACTGTCTAGGTTTGTCATAGCTTTTCTTCCAAGGAGCAATTGTCTTTTAATTTCATGGCTGCAATCACCTACTAAGTTACAGTTCTGTAATTTTCTTTTCTTGTAATGGTTAGATTTGGGGTTAGTGCAATTCTGGCTCCACAGAATGAGGTAGAAAGTGTTCTCTTCTATTTCTTATAAGAGAATTTATGAAATTGGCTATTATTTATTCCTTGAATGATTGATAAAAACCTCCAGTGAAACTATGTGCCTGAAGTTCTTCCTCTTGATGCAATGCTAACTATGAATTAGAATAGGGAAGTGAATAGGCTCTGGCTATTCATCTTATTTGTTTTTCTTGAGTAAAGCTTAATAGTTTTTGTCTGCCAAGGAAAAGAAATTTAAATTATCATATTTATGGACATGGAATCGTTCTTAACATTCCTTTTTCATAATGATGTCTCAGGTATATTCATATTTATAGTTTGTATTTTTTCTGTTTTTGTCAGCCTGGCTGGAGTTTTACCAATTCTATTGTTGTTCAGAATACAAGCTTATGATTTCATTTCTTGCATTTCGTTTATTTCATGTATTTTTCTCTTCAGTTTTATTGATTTCTAATGCTGCTGCTGCTGCTGCTGTCACTTCAGTCGTGTCCAACTCTGTGTGACCCCATAGATGGCAGCCCACCAGGCTTCCCCGCCCCTGGGATTCTCCAGGCAAGAACACTGAAATGGATTGCCATTTCCTTCTCCAATGCATGAAAGTAAAAAGTGAAAGTGAAGTCACTCAGTCGTGTCCAACTCTTAGCGACCCCATGGATGGCAGCCTACCAGGCTCCTCTGTCCATGGATTTTCCAGGCAAGAGTACTGGAGTGGGGTGCCACTGCCTTCCCCATTATTGATTTCTACTTTGTCTTTATCATTTCCTACCTTCTGTTAATTTTAGTGTAATCTTCTACTATCTTTCCTACTTTTTATCATGAAATCTTAAATTTTTAATTTGATAATTTTTTCTAACATCTGCATTTAATGCTATAAGTGTTCTTTTAATAACGGAAAGAAACTGAGGAGACAGTCGACTTTGTTCCTCCTGCCTGATTTTTATCAGAAAAATTCCATAAAGTCTTGAAAACTGTTATGCTCAGTAATAACTTGTTGATGTTACATGATAGAAACAATTATGGATAAATAATATTTTAAAGCATTTATTATGAATTTCTGAGATAAAAAATGGAAAGTACTACAAATTTATCTGTGGATACCTATAAGACTTACAGTTTTCATTTTACATCTCAACAAACTTAACACTTCTAATTTTATATAAAGTTGATTCTTGAAAATGGTAGAGTCCCATGAAACTCTCAGAAGAACAATGAAAACCTAAGTGGTGTCACAGGTTGAAGCTAATGGTTATAATGAGGAATAGGATATACCCCAGTGTTCAGAGCAGCACTATTTACAACAGCCAAGACATGGAAACAACCAAAGTGGTCATCGACAGATGAATGGATAAAGGGGATATGGTACATATAAACAATGGAATATTACTCAGCTGTAAAAAGAACAAAGTAACACTATTCGCTGGAACATGGGTGGACCCAGAGATTATCACACTAACTCAGACAGAGAAAGACAAATAATATATGGTATCACAAATATATGTAATCTAAAATAAAAATGACACAAATGAATTTATTTACAAAACAGAAACAGACTCACAGACATAAAAACTAACTTATGGTTACTGGGGAAAAGGGGAAAGCAGGGATAAATTAGGAGATTGGGATTAAAATACAGACACTACTACATATAAAATAGGTAACCAAAAAGAACCTACTGTATAGCACAAGCAACTACACTCAATAATTTGTAATAACATATAAAGGAAAGGAGAAAAGGAAAGATATACCCATTTGAAAGCAGAGTTCCAAAGAATAGCAAGGAGAGATAAGAAAGCCTTCCTCAGTGAGCAATGCAAAGAATTAGAGGAAAACAATAGAATGGGAAAGACTAGAGACCTCTTCAAGGAAATCAGAGATACCAAGGGAACATTTCATGCAACGATGGGTTCAATAAAGGACAGAAATGGTATGGACTTAACAGAAGCAGAAGATATTAAGAAGAGGTGGCAAGAATACACATAAGAACTGTACAAAAAGGATCTTCACAACCTAGATTATCATGATGATGTGATCATTCACCTAGAACCAGACATCCTGGAATGTGAAGTCAAGTGGGCCTTAGGAAGCATTACGAACAAAGCTAGTGCAGGTGATGGAATTCCAGTTGAGCTATTTCAAATCCTGAAAAATGATGCTGTGAAAGTGCTGCCCTCAATATGCCAGCACATTTGGAAAACTCAGCAGTGGCCACAGCACTGGAAAAGGGCAGTTTTCATTCCAATCCCAAAGAAAGGCAATGCCAAAGAATGCTCAAACTATTCCACAAATGCACTCATCTCACACGCTAGTAAAGTAATGCTCAAAATTCTCCAATCCAGGCTTCAACAGTATGTGAGCTGTGAACTTCCAGATGTTTAAGCCGGATTTAGAAAAGGCAGAGGAATCAGAGATCAAATTGCCAAATTCCATTGGATCATCAAAAATGCAAGAGAGTTCCAGAAAAACATCTACTTATGCTTTATTGGCTATGCCAAAGCCTTTGACTGTGTGGATCACAACAAACTGTGGAAAATTCTTCAAGAGATGGGAATGCCAGACCACATGACCTGCCTCTTGAGAAATCTATATGAAGGTCAGGAAGCAATAGTTAGAATTGGACATGGAACAACAGACTGGTTCCAAATTGGGAAAGGAGTATGTCAAGGCTGTATATTGTCACCCTGCTTATTTAACTTATGATGATGTTAACCTATGATGCAGAGTACATCATGAGAAATGCTGGGCTGGATGAAGCACAAGCTGGAATCAAGATTGCTGGGAGAAATATCAATAACCTCAGATATGCAGATAACACCACCCTTATGGCAGAGAGCAAAGAAGAACTAAAGAGTCTCTTGATGAAAGTGAAAGAAGAGAGTGAAAAAGTTGGCTTAAAGCTCAACATTCAGAAAACTAAGCTCATGGCATCTGGTCCCATAACTTCATGGCAAATCGATGGGGAATCGATGGAAGCAGTGAGAGACTATTTTTGGGGCTCCAAAATCACTGCAGATGGTGACTGCAGCCATGAAATTAAAAGACGATTGCTCCTTGGAAGAAAAATTATGACCAACCTAGACAGCATATTAAAAAGCAGAGACATTACTTTGCCAACAAAGGTCCGTCTAGTCAAAGCTATGGATTTTCCAGTACTCATGTATGGATGTGAGAGTTGGACTGTGAAGAAAGCCTAGCACCAAAGAATTGATGCTTTTGAACTGTGGTGTTGGAGAAGACTCTTGAGAACCCCTTGGACTGCAAGGAGATCCAACAAGTCCATCCTAAAGGAAATCAATCCTGAATTTTCACTGGAAGGAAGATGCTAAAGCTGAAACTCCAATACTTTGGCCACCTGATGCAAAGAACTGACTCATTGGAAAAGACCCTGATGCTAGGAAAGATTGAAGGTGGGAGGAGACGGGGATGACAGAGGATGAGATGGTTAGAGGGCATCACCGACTCAATGGACATGAGTTTGAGTAAACTCCAGGAGTTGGTGATGGACAGGGAGGCCTGGCATGCTGCAGTCCATGGGGTTGCAAAGAGTCAGACACAACTGAGTGACTGAACTGAACTGAACTGAACTGATAAGGGAAAGGACTCTTAAAAAAAAAAGATATATGTGTACTTATAAATGAATTACTTTGCTATACAACTGAAACACAACATTGTAAATCAACTATATACTTCAATAAAAAAGCAACTACCTCTGATTGACATAATACCTCATTCTTCAAAATAACTCAGGTGAACACAGCGTCTATATAAGCTCCACAGCGTGTGGATCAAGGATGTTTAAGTAACATGCAGTCAAGATGCCCTGTGGCCACAGAGGATGCCTCTGGGGCCACTGTGGTTTCAGGACACCTCTTGCTCCAGGAATCCTCTCCTTAGGTTTGTGTATCTGTCTGCTTTCAAAGTTCCTGTTACCCCCTGAAGGAAGACATGGAGACAGAGCCCTTCAGATTAACTCTGGATTAACGCACCTGCTTTGTGGCCCTCACTCGGCTGGTGGTAAACGCACTCATGCCTACCTCCCCTCCAACTCTGGACGGAATAAACACTTGGGGCTGGCAGTCCCAGGAAAGCCGCCCTCCCCACCTCGGGCAGCTGGGCAGTCTCAGCTTTAGGCTTTGTCCAGTGTGAGTCGCTATTTAGTCAGGATTCCATGGCCACATTCAAGTTCTGTAGCGGCTCCCTTGGTAAAGACACCCCCACCCTGGAACCCTTCATCTTGGTTTCCATGGCAGCGCAGAGGGTCTCAGGACACTGTCACCTCCAACCAAGTAATCCCACCTCTAATTTAGAGACTCTTCCCCTCTCCTAGGTTGCTGAGTGGCTGAGTTACAAAATGGGCATCTAGAACCTTCTCTGCAGCCCCAGCCAGGTGCTCCACTTCACTCTGCAGTGTGGACGCCAGTGGTGGCCACTGCATTGCCAGAAAATTACAGCCTCAGTGAAAACGGCACAATGAAGTGACCAGTGTTAAAATCCTGCTATTATGTTGCTGTTGTTTAATTGCTAAATTGTGTCTGACTCTTTGTGAGCCTGTAGACTGTACCCCGCCAGGCTCCTCTGTTCATGGGATTCTCCAGGCAAGAATACTGGAGTCGATTTCCAGTTCCTTCTCCAAGGGATCTTTCAGACCCAGGCATTGAACTTTAATCTCCTACAATGACAGGCGGGTTCTTTACCACTGAGCCACCAGAGAAGACCCAAATCCCACTATTAGTGTTATATAAACATCTTGACTGTTTGCCACATTTTCCCTAGGGTTTGTCTATCAAATGAGTATCTATCTCTACCAACCTTCACTTTCCAGAAAGACTAATATATGCCTTCTGTGGTGCAGCCACACCATGGACTCCTATCCAACACACCCATATTTATGTGGCAGAAATCTTTCCTGTAATATAAGACATCACATGAATGTTAATGGATTTTAGTCTCCTCAACACATGTTCTCAATTTTTTCAAATTATCTTAATACTAGTACTGCTTTAACACTTACATTTCTCAAGAATAGCTATTACATTTTTAAAGTAAGAAAAGTAATATAAAAACATGCTAAATGCAATTTATAGCAGAAAAGAGCACTGTACTTAAGTACCTATTAGGAAAACTGTAGGTGCATTACCAACACTTCAAAGTGTAAAAGTGACCAATTGAGTATTATTTTGAAAAATGAAATAAAACTAGATCCCCCATTGGAGCAGGTGGCTGTCATTTTCTGAATAGATCCTAGTATCACTGTGGGGTTTGACACCTGGCTGACAGGTTACTATGAAGATTAAAAATAGGGGCAAATTTACCATAAAATTAGATTCTGAATTATCTTTTCCTTCCTAAACATTTGAGAGTTCTGAGATCTTTTCTTTACAATGAGATCTCTTATACTGATTGCTATTTATCAGAACATTGATCAACTTTTTCATTTAAAAGCATAACACTATTTAAATGCAATTAAACCAGGTATTCTTGAGAAATTAAAAATTACCTTTAAATACTTTAAACAATTTAGTTCGGTTCAGTTGCTCAGTTGTGTCCCACTCTTTGTGACCCCATGGATTGCAGCATACCAGACTTCCCTGTCCATCACCAACTCCTGGAGCTTGCTCAAACTCATGTCCGTCGAGTCAGTGATGCCATCCAACCATCTCATCCTCTGTCATCCCTTTCTCCTACCTTCAATCTTTCCCAGCATCAAGGACTTTTCCAATGAGTCAGTTCATTGCATCAGATGGCCAAAGTATTAGAGTTTTCAGCTTCAACATCAGTCTTTCCAATAAATATTCAGGACTGATTTCCTTTACGATGGACTGGTTAGATCTCCTTGCAGTCCAAGAGACTCTCAAGAGTCTTCTCCAACACTACAGTTCAAAAGCATCAATTCTTCAGCACTCAGCTTTCTTTGTAGTCCAATTCTCACATGCATATGTGACTACAGGAAAAACCATAGCTTTGACTACATGGACCTTTGTCGGCAAAGAAATGTCTCTGCTTTTTAATATGCTGTCTAGGTTTGTCAAAGCTTTTCTTCCAAGGAGCAATCATCTTTTAATTTCATGGCTGCAGTCACCATCTGCAGTGATTTTGGAGCCCCCCAAAATAAAATCTCTCACTGTTTCCACTGTTTTCCCATCTACTTGCTATGAAGTGATGGGACCAGATGCCATGAGCTTAGTTTTCTGAATGTTGAGTTTTAAGCCAACCTTTTCACTCTCGTCTTTCACTCTCATCAAGAGGCTCTTTAGTTCTTTTTCCCTTTCTGCCACAAGGGTGATGTCATATGTGTATCTGAGGTTATCGATACTTTTCCTGGCAATCTTGATTCCAGTTTTGCTTCATCAGCCCAGCATTTTGCATATAAGTTAAATAAGCAGTGTGACAATATACAGCCTTGACATACTCCTTTCCTGATTTGGAACCAGTCTGTTGTTCCAAGTACAGTTCTAACTGTTGCTTCTTGACCTGCATATAGGTGGTCTGGTATTCCCATCTCTTGAAGAATTTTCTACAGTTTGTTGTGATCCACACAGTCAAAGGATTTGGCGTAATCAATAAAGCAGAAGTAGATGTTTTTCTGGAACTCTCTTGCTTTTTTACACAATTTAAAAGTACTTTATCTAACCGTAAAGTTAACTAATGTCTCCCTGATCCCTTACTATGATACCATCATGCCTTTCATTAAGGAAGTAGAGACCTGTGAACCAACTGATATAAAACTTGTCAAGCTACCAAGTGGTCCTTTTGTCTTCATCCTTGGTGTAATGATGGCAGAAGCACAGCTAATGTGTATGAAGAAATCTTGTAGTGATGAATGGCTTCCACATTTACTATGACTCCATATTTTATCTTCACTAATATTCTCTGCTTTTGTGTTTTTGTGTGTGTTTGTTTTGCTTTTTTTTTTAGATGTATACATCTTCATTCACAGAATGAAACAGAACTGCTTTGCAGGATATTTATTTAAAATAATTCAAAGCAAAAAATGCCCTAAACTGGCCATTACTTTTACTGTGTAAAATGTATTAGTCATATGCTGTATCTATTGAAATTATTATGAAATCCTAAAATCTTTGCATTAAATTTTCCTTAATAAAGAAATACAAATTTCCTTCATTTTATAGCTAAACAACTTATTTACAGATTATCCATCCAGAATTTTATTTAGCTGAAAATTCTTTAAAAACCATATTCTCTTGCTTTAGTTAATATTAACTCAGAAAAAAGAAAAAAAAAAGTCAGCCCAGCTAGAATCAAGCATTAATATAAAGGTAAAATCTGGTGGGAAAAGAGTATCATGATTCTTTTTCCACAACAGTCTTTCAGGGCTTAAAAGGAAGTAAAACGGTAGCCTAGAAAAGCCACTCTTTTTCTCATTAACGCTCAAGAACAGGCAGTTTACCAGATAAAGTTATCACTGATCTCTGTTACAAAGGTAAGGAATTTCTAATCACCAGGAGCCTATTTCTATTTGTGAAACAGATGACTGTGCTTTGAGATTGCTGCTGAAGTTCAGTTCAGTTCAGTCGCTCAGTCCTTTCAGACTCTTTGCAACCCCATGAATTGCAGCATTCTGGGCCTCCCTGTACATCACCAACTTCCGGAGTTCACTCAAACTCAGGTCCATCAAGTTGGTGATTCCATCCAGCCATCTCATCCTCTGTCGTCCCCTTCTCTTCCTGCCCCTAATACCTTCCAGCATCAGAGTCTTTTCCAATGAGTCAACTCTTCGCATGAGGTGGTCAAGTATTGGAGTTTCAACTTTAGCATCATTCCTTCTAAAGAACACCCAGGACTGATCTCCTTTAGAATGGACTGGTTGGATCTCCTTGCAGTCCAAGGGACTCTCAAGAGTCTTCTCCAACACCACAGTTGAAAAGCATCAATTCTTCAGTGCTCAGCTTTCTTCACAGTCCAACTCTAACATCCATACATGACTTCTGGAAAAAAACATAGCCTTGACTAGATGGACCTTTGTTGGCAAAGTAATGTCTCTGCTTTTGAATATGCTATCTAGGTTGGTCATAACTTTCCTTCCAAAGAGTAAGCGTCTTTTAATTTCATGGCTGAAGTCACCATCTGCAGTGATTTTGGAGCCCAGAAAAATAAAGTCTGACACTGTTTCCACTGTTTCCCCATCTATTTCCCATGAACTGATGGGACCGGATGCCATGATCTTCGTTTTCTGAATGTTGAGCTTTAAGCCAACTTTTTCACTCTCCTCTTTCACTTTCATCAAGAGGCTTTGAATTCCTCTTCACTTTCTGCCATAAGAGTGGTGTCATCTGCGTATCTGAGGTTATTGATGTTTCTCCTGGCAATCTTGATTCCAGCTTGTGCTTCTTCCAGCCCAGCGTTTCTCATGATGTACTCTGCATATAAGTTAAATAAGCAGGGTGACAATATACAGCCTTGACGAACTCCTTTTCCTATTTGGAACCAATCTGTTGTTCCATGTCCAGTTCTAGCTGTTGCTTCCTGACCTGCATACAGATTTCTCAAGAGGCAGGTCAGGTGGTCTAGTATTCCCAACTCTTGAATTTTCCACAGTTTATTGTGATCCACACAGTCAAAGCCTTTGGCATAGTCAATAAAGCAGAAATAGATGTTTTTTCTGGAACTCTCTGGCTTTTTCAGTGATGCAGAGGATGTTGGCAATTTGATCTTTGGTTCCTCTGCCTTTTCTAAAACCAGCTTGAACATCTGGAAGTTCACGGTTCACGTATTGCTGAAGCCTGGCTTGGAGAATTTTGAGCATTACTTTACTAGCATGTGAGATGAGTGCAATTGTGTGGTAGTTTGAGCATTCTTTGGCATTGCCTTTGTTTGGGGTTGGAATGAAAACTGCCCTTTTCCAGTGCTGTGGCCACTGCTGAGTTTTCCAAATGTGCTGGCATATTGAGTGCAGCACTTTCACAGCATCATCTTTCAGGATTTGAACTAGCTCAACTGGAGTTCCATCACCTCCACTATCTTTGTTTGTAGTGATGCTTTCTAAGGTCCACTTGACTTCACATTCCAGGATTTCTGGCTCTAGGTCAGTGATCACACCATCATTATTAACTGGGTCGTGAAGATCTTTTCTGTACAGTTCTTCTGTGTATTCTTGCCACTTCTTAATATCTTCTGCTTCTGTTAGGTCCATACCATTTCTGTCCTTTATTGAGCCCATCTTTGCATGAAATGTCCCCTTGATATCTCTAGTTTTCTTGAAGAGAAATATAGTCTTTCCCATACTGTTGTTTTCCTCTATTTCTTTGCTTTGATCGCTGAGGAAGGCTTTCTTATCTCTCCTTGCTATTCTTTGGAACTCTGCATTCAGATGCTGATATCTTTCCTTTTCTCCTTTGCATTTTGCTTCTCTTCTTTTCACAGCTATTTGTAAGGCCTCCCCCACACAGCCATTTTGCTTTTTTGCATTTCTTTTTCTTGGGGATGGTCTTGATCACTGTTTCCTCTACAGTGTCATGAACCTCAGTCCATAGTTCATCAGGCACTCTGTCTATCAGATCTAGTCCCTTAAATCTATTTCTCACTTCCACTGTATAATCGTAAGGGATTTTATTTAGGTCATACCTGAATGGTCTAGTGGTTTTCCCTACTTCCTTCAGTTTCAGTCTGAATTTGGCAATAAGGAGTTCATGATCTGAGCCACAGTCAGCTCCCAGTCTTGTTTTTGCTGACTGTATAGAGGACTGAGTGACTTCACTTTCACTTTTCACTTTAATGCATTGGAGAAGGAAATGGCAATCTACTCCAGTGTCTTGCCTGGAGAATCCCAGGGACGGGGAAGCCTGGTGGGCTGCTGTCTATGGGGTCGCACAGAGTTGGACACGACTGAAGTGACTTAGCAGCATAGAGCTTCTCCATCTTTGGCTGCAAAGAATATCATCAATCTGATTTCGATGTTGACCATCTGGTGATGTCCATGTATAGAGCTTTCTCTTGTGTTGTTGGAAGAGGGTGTTTTCTATAACCAGTGCATTCTCTTGGCAAAACTCTATTAGCCTTTGCCCTGCTTCATTCTGTACTCCAAGGCCAAATTTGCCTGTTACTCCAGGTATTTCTTGACTTCCTACTTTTGCATTCCAGTCCCCTATAATGAAAAGGACATCTCTTTTGGGTGTTAGTTCCAAAAGGCCTTGTAGGTCTTCATAGAAGTGCTCAACTTCAGCTTCTTCAGCATTACCGGTTGGGGCATAGACTTGGATCACTGTGATATTCAACGGTTTGCCTTGGAAACGAACAGAGATCATTCTGTCGTTTTTGAGATTGCATCCAAGTACTGCATTTCAGACTCTTTTGTTGACCATGATGGCTACTCCATTTCTTCTAAGGGGTTCCTGCCCACAGTAGTAGATATAATGGTCATCTGAGTTAAATTCACCCATTCCAGTCCATTTTAGTTCGCTGATTCCTAGAATGTCCATGTTCAATCTTGCCATCTCTTGTTTGACCACTTCCAATGTGCCTTGATTCATGGACCTGACATTCCAGGTTCCTATGCAATATTGCTCTTTACAGAATCGGATCTTGCTTCTATCACCAGTCATATCCACAACTGGGTATTGTTTTTGCTTTGGCTCCATCCCTTCATTCTTTCTGGAGTTATTTCTCCACTGATTTCCAGTAGCATATTGGGCACCTACCAACCTGGGAGTTCCTCCTTCAGTATCCTATCATTTTGCCTTTTCATACTGTTCATGGGGTTCTCAAGGCAAGAATACCTAAGTGGCTTGCCATTCCCTTCTCCAGTGGACCACATTCTTTCAGACCTCTCCACCATTACCCACCCATCCTGGGTGGCCCCACACGGCATGGCTTAGTTTCATTGAGTTAGACAAGGCTGTGGTCCGTGTGATTAGGTTGACTAGTTTTCTGTGAGTATGGTTTCAGTGTGTCTGCCCTCTGATGCCCTCTCACAACACCTACCGTCTTACTTGGGTTTCTCTTACCTTGGACGTGGGGTATCTCTTCACAGCTGCTCCAGCAAAGCACAGCCACTGCTCCTTACCTTGGACGAGGGGTATCTCCTCACCACAGCCCCTCCAACCTTGAAAGTGGAGTAGCCCCTCTCAGCCCTCATGCACCCACGCAGTCACTGCTCCCTGGATGTGGGGTTGCTCCTGAGACTGCTGGTTACCAAACTCTAAAAATATAAAATTAGTGTAGAGTGGCTGAAATCACCATTCATCTAGGAGTAGCTTCGTTTTGTAGAAACTGTTATAATAAATCCTGAAATGCAATTCTTCGCTCATTAACTGCAACATAATCTCTATCTTATGATTGAAATTCAAGACTCCACATGTTCCTTGAGTTTGAGCTATGGATCCTATATTGAATTTGCTTCCCAATTAACCTTTAAAAATTTGAGGTTATGATATCTCTATTCCCTCTATACTATGTTATGGGCACTAGGGTTTTTTTAATCTTTTTAAAAAATACACAAACAAATATGAAAGCAGCATTAATTTTTTTTAATATAAGAACAAAGAGTTAAAAAAAAAAAGAGAGAGAGAATAGGAATGAGAAGTAAGATATACACGGAAAGCACTGGGTTTAACGTCAGAACACTATTATTCTGGTTTGCCAATTATTAAGCCAAGGGTGTTATACAAATATTGAGTCATCATTTTCATATGTAATGTAGAACAAAGAACACTTGCCTTGCCTGCTACAGCCTTGTTGATAACCTCGAATCAAACAGAGACCATAAAGGCACTGTTTAAACTGCAGAGTAGGCAGGCAGAGAGCAAGAGGTACAGAAGCCTCCTTCACCTCAGAACACCAGTGTCTGCAAACCCGCACGTACACTTTGTTCTGTTTTGGATGTGGATTTCAGGTCTCTTTGGGCTTCCCAGGTGGCGCTAGTTGTAAAGAACCTGCCTGCCAATTTAGGAGACACAAGAGATGCAGATTCGATCCCCAGGTCAGAAAAATCCTCTGAAGAAGGAAATGGCAACCCACTCAAGTATTCTTGCCTGGGAAATCCCATGGACAGAAGAGCCTAGTGGGCTACAGCCCATAGGATCACAGAGGCAGACATGACTCAGCACACATGTATGAGTCAGGTCTCTTTAAATGATATAGACGAGAACTAAAAGAGTGTTAGGATACCTTATTATTAATTAGATTATTTGTAAGTCAGGTTGAGTAGTGTTTTTAGAGCTGCTGCTTAATTTTATCTTCAAAGAAAAGACCAGAAGATACTGTAAGCTATTTCCTATAGACTGGTACACTAGGAAAAGGAATTCTCCAGGCAAGAATACCAGAGCAGGTTGCCACACCCTCCTCCAGGGGATCCTCCTAACACAGGATTGAACCCAGGTCTCCCACACTTCGGGCAGATTCTTTACCTTCTGAGACACCAGGGAAGCCCATAGGAAAAGGCATATTACCAAATATGTAAAACATGATTCCATTTGGACAAACACAGTTATATGTAAAGATATGAAAAGCACAAGAAGAGGACTTGGCAGATATTTCCTTTTGTTGTTGCCACTAAATATTTACCAATAATTTGTAGACAATGAGATCACAAATGATGTTTTAACTTTTGTCAGAGACATTCTTATTTACTAACATGATTATACTAAGTGTAGGTTAATTATTTAATGATAAAATATTCCCACCGGAATCTGTTCCATGCATGGAAGGAAGTAAAGGGGATGGTTTTCAAAGTCTGTGACTCAGTATTTTGTTTAAGTTCATTTGTATAAATTTTTAAGATTCCATATGAGTGATATCACACAATATTTGTCTTTCTCTAACTTACTTCGGAGAAGGAAATGGCAACCCACTCCAGTGTTCTTGCCTGGAGAATCCCAGGGACGGGGTAGCCTAGTGGGCTGCTGTCTCTGGGGTCGCACAGAGTCAGACTTACCAGCAGCATCAGCAGCAACTTACTTCACTTAGGACAGTCTCTAACGCCAACCATATTGCAGAAAATGTCATTATCTCATTCTTTTTTTATGACTGAGTAATATTGAACTGTATATATGTACTACATCTTAGAAAATAAAGCCTAGGGTTAGGGCTAGGGTTAGAAAACAAAGCCTGTATATATTGCACATATATATAATATTCTATTCACACATTAAATGTAATCTCTATCTTATCATAATATCATATAGATATCATGATATCTATCAATATTCTATTGTATATAGGTACCACATCTTAGAAAACAAAGCCTGTTTCTTTCTGAAGTAAGTTAGAAAGAGAAAGACAAATACTATATATTAATGCACATATGTGGAATTTAGAAAGACAGTACTGACCATCCTACATGCAGGGCAGCAAAGGAGACACAGACGTAAAGAACAGACTTTTGGACTCAGTGGGAAAAGGCAAGGGTGGGATGATTTGAGAGAATAGCACTGAAACATGTGCATTACCATGTGTAAAATACATGACCAGTGTGAGTTCAATGAATGACTCGGGACACCGAGAGCCAGTGCTGTGGGAAAACCCAGAGGGAGAAGGTGGGGAGGAAGGTCGGTGGGGGTTCAGGATGGGGGACACATGTGTACCTGGGGCTGATTCCTACTGACATATGGCAAAAAACATCACAGTATTATACTTATCCTCCAGTTAAAATAAATAAATCAGTTCAGTTCAGTTCAGTCGCTCAGTCGTGTCCAACTCATTGTGACCCCATGGACCGCAGCACACCAGGCCTCCCTGTCCATCACATGAGTCTACCCAAACCCATGTCCATCGAGTCGGTGATGCCATCCAACCGTCTCATCCTCTGTCGTCCCCTTCTCCTCCTGCCCTCAATCTTTCCCAACATCAGGGTCTTTTCCAATGAGTCAGCTCTTCACATCAGGTGGCCAAAGTATTGCAGTTTCAGCTTCAACATCTGTCCTTCCAGTGAACACCAAGGACTGATCTCCCTTAGGATGGACTGGTTGGATCCCCTTGCAGTCCAAGGGATTCTCAAGAGTCTTCTCCAACACCACAGTTCAAAAGCATCAATTCTTCAGCACTCAGCTTTCTTTGTAGTCCAACTCTCACATCCATACATGACCACTGGAAAAACTATAGCCTTGACTAGACGGACCTTTGTTGGCAAAGTAATGTCTCTGCTTTTTAATATGATATCTAAGTTGCTCATAACTTTCCTTCCAAGGAGTAAGCGTCTTTTAATTTCATGGCTGAAGTCACCATCTGCAGTGATTTTGGAGCCCCAAAAAATAAAGTCAGCCACTGTTTCCACTGTTTCCCCATCTATTAGCCATGAACTGATGGGACTGGATACCATCAATAAATAAATTAAAAAAAAAAAAAACACACACAAACTTAAGGTGACCAAAGTGGAAACACTGGGGATAGTGGTAAATTAGGAGCTTGGGACTGACATATACACACTAATATGTATAAAAGAGATAATCAACAAGGACCTATCGTACAGCACAGGAAAACTCTACCTAATATTCTTATATGGAGAAAGAATCTGAGAGAGAATGAATACATGTATATGTATAACTGAACCACTTTGCTGTTCCTAAAACCAACACTGTGTATGAACCATATTCCAATATAAATTAAATTTTAAAAGCACACAGAGGGGGAGGGTGGATTCAGACCGGAGTGGGTGCTAGTCTGCACCCATCACTAAGCTCTTGATCTTGAACAGAAAGTGACCTAAGCTTCATGCATCTTGTGTGTACTTCTGATTGTTTAATTCCTGGGAGTTAGATAAGGCATCAGTTCAGTTCAGTTCAGTCACTCAGTCGTCTCCGACTCTTTGCGACCCCATGAACTGCAGCATGCCAGGCCTCCCTGTCCATTACCAACTCCCGGAGTTCACTCAGACTCACATCCATCGAGTTAGTGATGCCATCCAGCCATCTCATCCTCTGTCATCCCCTTCTCCTCCTGCCCCCAATCCCTCCCAGCATCAGAGTCTTTTCCAATTAGTCAACTCTGTGCATCAGGTGGCCAAAGTACTGGAGTTTCAGCTTCAGCATCATTCCTTTCAAAGAAATCCCAGGGCTGATCTCCTTCAGAATGGACTGGTTGGATCTCCTTGCAGTCCAGGGGACTCTCAAGAGTCTTCTCCAACACCACAGTTCAAAAGCATCAATTCTTTGGCACTCAGCTTTCTTCACAGTCCAACTCTCACATCCATAATGACCACTGGAAAAACCATAGCCTTGACTAGATGGACCTTTGTTGGCAAAGTAATGTCTCTGCTTTTCAATATACTATCTAGGTTGGTCATAACTTTCCTTCGAAGGAGTAAGCGTCTTTTAATTTCATGGCTGCAGTCACCATCTGCAGTGATTTTGGTAGTAAATTACCATGATTCTTGAGACATACTGGAAACTCAGTGGGTGCCATTATTTCTGGATTGAGGTGCTAAGAATATGGAATTACTTCTGTTTTTCACATGACTTCCTTCCTTCCGGTGTCAGCTTTACTGGGCTGAATCATTCTTACTATGATTTGAAAAGGGTATATAAGTGGTAACTTCTTCTTTTGCCCTTTCTTTCAATTTATAGTTCACTGGGTTTAAAACTTTGAATCCTCAATTGTTTCCTCTGAAGTCTGGAAAGACTGATCAAATGCCTTCTAAAATTTAATTTTATGAAGGAGAGTTCAGATTCCAGTTTGATTATGTCCCTTGTAAGCAACTGGAATATGTATAAATGTTGTCCCTTAAGTGCTGACCTTGATATTTTTCATTAGTATTCCCTGAGACAAGATGGTCCTTCTTTATCACATCACAAGGATGTGATTCTTTCACTGCCTGAATTTTTTATGATGCATTTTTCTCTATTTTTAATTATTTTATATTTATTTTATATAGTGATATGTTATTTTGCTATTGTTATGTATTTATTATGATTATATTATTTATTAGTTTTATTTTATTATTTCTTATTATTGTTTTTCTTCCAGAGTTACGCTCTCTCCTAGGGGTGTATACATTAAATATAATGTCCTAAATTATGTCTCTATATCTTATTGTTTCTTCTGTAATTCATAATCTCAACCCTATGTCTTTTTCTGTTTATTCTGAAAGACCCTGGACAGAGTTACCAAATAGCAATAATCTTCTTACAATCCTCATTCATTGGCATCAGTCATATGAAATGCTTCCAAGATCTTTTAAGCTATGAAACCTAGTCTTTCTGGTAACTTCAGTGACAGTCTTTATTTACTTACAAAACAGTAATAACCCATTGCCTTTTATTCATCCAGACAGAATGTTATTTCAGATTTCCTCATTGTATCATATCAAATGCAGGCTTCCTAGAAATGGCACCAAAGCACTCCAGCAATAAAGCAGATTGAATAGAAGGGGAAGTTCTACCTTGACAGTCTTAACAGTGTCTCAGGGTACAGAGGAAGGCTGGATATTTATGAATTCGGGGGGCTGGCTTAAGGGTATCATTTGACGAGGAGGTGGGGTTCCTAATGGATTGAGCAAGTTCGTGAGCTAAGAGTTCAGGCTGGGAGGACAGATGGAGAGGAGGATTCCAAGGTGAAGGGTTCATTTTCTGTTTTACTTCTGTAACAAAGTATCAGAAAGGTGGAGACAATACCAACGTATCCTCTGACAGCTCTGAAGTCAGGAACCTGAAATCAGTCTCACCAGGCTGCTTTTCCCAGGTCCTCCTGAAGCCTCTGGAAAGGGGGGTCTCTTCACCCTTTCAGCAGCTAGAAGTCGCCTACCTCCCTGCACAATGCCCTTCCTTCATGCTCACAGCCTGTATCGCAGCAGCTTGCTGTCAGCTTCACATCACCTGCTGTAGTCAAATCTCCCTCTGCCTCAATAGGTAGAACTATATTCAGGGCCCCCAGATAATCCAGGATACTCTCCACCTCAAACCCCTTCACTTAATCACACCTACAAACATGGGAGCATCTTAGATTCCTGGGGTTAAGAATTGAATATTTTGAGGCTCCAAGAGAAAGCAGTCATTTGATGCCATCAATTCATTCTGAGGAGGGTTAAGTTTTATAGTGTTCTACTACATATTATTAAGATAATGTTCACAATACCTGTTATTCAGATAAAGTTATCTTCAGTTACATCTTCCTTCATAACTGTTTTCTCAAAATATAAAGTCCTGTGAGGGAAGACACTCTTGGACCACAATCATTAGAGACCATGTGGTTGAATCCAGGTTCCTCCATTCTTTTCTTAAACTCCTTAACATCCATCTACTAAGTTGTAAAGATCTTACAGAAAATAATTTAGTAATTGGTTCATAGTCATAAACACTTCTGCATCAATTTGAGAATATAACTCAGCCTATCTTAATATCAGGGAAGATCCTTTCGAGGAGAGCATGGCAACCCACTCCAATATTCTCTCCTGGAGAATCCCATGAACAGAGGAGTCTGGCGGGTTACAGTTCATAGTGTCACAGAGTCAGACACAACTGAAATGACTTAGCACATCTTAATATCAGTAGTTATGGTAGTCATCAGATCACCAAGCTTTATTTTTATTACATGCTAGATGCATATTTCCTTGGGCTTCCCAGGTGAGTTCAGTGGTCAGTTCTGATGAGGTGGATGAACCTAGAACTTTTATACAGAGTGAAGTGAGTCAGAAAGAGAAAGATAAATACCGTATTCTAACACACATATCAGATCAGATCAGTCGCTCAGTCGTGTTCGACTCTTTGCAACCCCATGAATTGCAGCATGCCAGGCCTCCACATATAGGGAATATAGAAAAATGGTACTGAAGAAATTTATTTACAGGGCAGCAATGGAGAAACAGACATAGAGAATAGACTTATGGACTTGGGCAGAGGGGAGCAGAGGGTGAGATGTATGGAAAGAGTAACATGCAAACATGGAAACTATGTAAAATAGACAGCCAACAGGAATTTGCTGTATGGCTAAGGAAACTCAAACAGGGGTTCTGTAGCAAACTAGAGGGGTAGGATGGGGTGGGAGATGGGAGGGAGGTTCAAAAGGGAGGGGAGATATATATATATATGTATATGTATGTGTGTGTGTGTGTGTGTATATATATATATATATATATATACACACACCTGTGGCTGATTCGTGTGAGGTTTGACAGAAAACAACAAAATTCTGTAAAGCAATTATCGTTTAAAAAAAAAAAAAAAAGAATCCGCCTGCCAGTGCAGGAGACACAGGAGACCCAAGTTCAATCCCTGGGTTGGGAAGATCCCCTGGAGGAGGGCATGGCAACCCACTCCAGTATTCTTGCCTGGAGAACCCCATGGACAGAGGAGCCTCGTGGGCTACAGTCAGGTCGCAAAAGAGTCAGACACGACTGAGTGACTAACACTCTTCATGAGGTTAACTATTAGACATTCTGTTCTTAAATGCACTTCAGTGGCCCAGCCACTGGATCTATTTTTGGCTGTCTTTCTCTAATTTCCTCAACCCCTCGTTCACACACACACATACACACCCCTTTCTTGTTCTAATAGAACTGGCTTAAGAGTAAGAATTTATGCTTTAGAGTTTTGGTTTTACCCACAGGAACCTTTGCAAATAGGGACATTTTCCCTGGCAAAAAGAAATGAGTAAGGGGCCTCAACCATACATGTTATTTTATTTTACATCAACTCCAGCTCTAATGGAAAAAGCACCAGCCAGGAAGATAAATTTGGAGCTGAGTGTGGGCTTCCTGACACACCACTCACTTGGCCCCAGCGCCTCCTCACCTGTGAAATACACTTGACAACCCAGTCTCACGAGATGGCTGCGGCGACTGCCTGGGAAGCCCGGGTGAAGGTGCGCAGAGCACAGCCCGCTTGTGTGGAAAGCGGATTCTGAAGCTGGGGGATGCATGCAGATGCCTTTAGGTCCATACACTTTTCTATTTAGCATTTTACAGACATCCTCAAGGCCCACTTCCTGAATAAGGTGCTGCCCTAAATGCTCTGAAAAGCAGGAAGTGTCACTGCCCTGCAGAAACTAAAAATTTGGAGGAAAAGGTAAATGCAAAAAAATGCAAGGCCATGTTTAATAAGCAAAGTCAGCCACAGGTAACACACGATAAAATCAGGGAAGACTCCACAGAACAGGTACAATCTGAGCTGACTCCAGAGTCTGGGAGGAAAGAGTGTAATTCTGGGTCACCTCCATTCTCGTGACTTCTTGTGTCTCTTCCTAAACTGATGCCTGGAAATCCAAATATTCTTCCTTTTTTCATGAGAATGTTCAATCTCTAACCTTGCACGACCAGTCACATTCAGGTCCATCGTCAATGAAATGCAGGAAGCCCAGTTAAGGAGACTTCGTGCTCTGGGAATACCGGGAGAGTTGGGAGGAACATTTCCCTCTGTGCCGCAGTACTCCGGCCCACTGTTCCAGCTTGTGTGTGTGCTGAGCATCAAGGAAGCAGGAGCAGAGACTGAGATAAGGGTACCCGAGGAAGATGTTGCAGGGGTCCTGCACAGCATTGCAGGAGTGGGTTTCTGTTATTTTGAAGGAAGGAGGAAATTAGGGTCGTTTCCTGATGGGGTACCAACCACTGGCAAGGGATGGCACACGGCTGCACTCTGGAAGGGCGCAGACACTCCTGGGGGGAGGGGAACGTCAGAAGGGACCCCTGCACACGTGGCCTTGGAGCCATCAGTCAAATCCTGAGTGGAGGCTCCCCAGAGTCACGGAGGAGTCTGGGGATGGGAGCGGGTACGGAGGTGGGCACGGGTGGGTGACAGAAGTTCCCTGGGGCTGCAGCGTGGGGCTGTTGTGTGCGGGAGCCGAGAGGTTCAGGAGAGAGGAAGTCAGGCAGGAACTCCCACAGACAGCCTGGGATGGTGCGCAGAGCTCTGCTTACGCGGTTGAAACCTCTGGACTGTGATCTATTCTTAGTCACGGGCAGAGTCGCCGTGGACACTGACTGATGCTCCGAGGTTCAAGCTCTTGCTCTACCCCCACACACTCCTGCTCTGCCCCCGAGGTGGGAGGACGCGCTCTGCTGACGCCCTGCAGCGTGCTCAGGCCAGCCCCCGGGATGTGTGCGTAAATCCCGGTGTCCCGGGATGTTTTTCTCACGTGAACAGCATCCCCACTGTGCACCAGAGCAGAAAACCAGCATGGGAAACCCGGCTCTGGGCGGGGCACTTGAGGCAGAAGGATAAGTGTCGTGTCTGACCCGCAAGGGACCTCTCTGGCTGCGGGGACAGCTCGCTGGGTGTGGGGAGGCTGGCGGGGGGTGGGGTGGGGAGGAGCATCAGGGAAGCAGGAGCAGAGGCTGAGATAAGGGTACCCGAGGAAGGTGTTGCCGGGAGCAGAGGGACTGAAGGACACGCTCCTGGAAGGTGGGAGACGGTGGGTTAATCACCCCATGGTGCTGTTTGTCTCCAAGCCACTGAAATCGTTCAGGAGGTTCTTGCAGACAGGAGTGACAGGTGAGTGGGTGCGGGGTGTTCAGAACTGAGTCAGTGGAGACCAGGGACCAGTGCCCCAAAGGTGAAAATATGCCCATGAATGAAGGCCCAGGACTCCTGGAGGGTATCCTTACAGGGCTCTAAAAATCCTCAGTTCCCTAGAGATCTAGGAATCCCAATAACATTGAAACTACGCTAAGTCATTCACTGAAACCCACCTACTGGCAGGCACCAGTCAGGCCAGCTGACATTTCAAAGTCAAAACTCTTGAGGCTCCCAGGTGGTTAGTGTTCGGGTGATGCAAAGGCAGAGGAGAGAAAGGACTTAAGAGTGGGTGCTGAATAAGGAGCAGCATGGGTTTACTGATCTTGGCCCCTAGGTCAGCTATGAAGATATGAAATATGCACTGATCCATGCACCTATTGATATGAGATGATTAAGATGTTTTTATCAACTTTATGAGCAATCTGTGAGTCTTCCAGTCTGTATTCAGTTCCAGATAATTCTGAAATTTTTCTGTCACTTGAAGAAATCCATTCATTATTCACTCAGGGGAGTAGGTTCTGGAACCAATTTTAAATTTACAAATTACTCATAACCTTCTGCATAGTGAATTGATGAAGCAGTTTGTTCTGTCTTTTTAAAAGGGAGTATGTTTCATTCCTCTGTCAAAATCTAAATTCACAAATGAGTAGAAGTGAAGATCATATTCTGCTTACCTTGCAGTAAGAATTCAAGGGGAAATGACAGGCATTAGGACTTATTTTTAAGTGACACTATGTCTAAATCTGTCAATTTTCAAGGCAAAAAAAAAATTTTTTATGGATAGATGCATTATTTTTTATGTCACATTGGAAAGTGTCCCCTTTTTCAAAATTTCCAATTTGCTCTAAGACGTGAACAAATTAGGAACACATATATTAAAAGGGACTTCACTTTAAGAGGCATACATTCTGAAAAATACCTAACATAACAGTCTCTCACTCTTGCCAATGCAGGAGATATTAGAGATGCAGGTTCGATCCCTGGGTTTGGAAGATCCCCTGGAGGAGGGCATGGCAACCCACTCCAGTATTCTTGACTGGAGAACCCCATGGACAGAGGAGCCTGGTGGGCTACCATCAGACACTTTGGGACCTGGGGTCCCAAAGTCAGACACGACTGAAGCAACTAAGCAACAACAACATCTAAGAGAGCAGGTCTCAAGTTTCCTCATCAGAAGAAAGCCAGACCATGTGAGGTGGCAGATGTGCCAACTGACTGTACTGAGGGGAGCACTTCACCGCACACACAGACATCATAGCACATTGTGCACAACGCCACCTGTCAGTTACATCTTGATGAAACAAGGAAACATGACCATTAAAAGAGGGGGGCAGCATTCCAAGGAACCCTAAGCAGGTACCTTACATGAAACAATGTTGCTGACTCCAAGCTTAACTGAAACATTATAATCGATATGAAATGAGTATAATGATTTAATATGCTATATAAATAGGCATGAATGACAAGAGCTCACTAGAAAACTGTTTGAATTACTGACCATTCACAATTTCTTTTTTACTTTTAGTGTTGAATTTACTTCTAAAACATTTTTAGTGTTTTCTAAGATGAATAGATGAGGAGAGTACTTTAAGTGGCAAAAGAGATGAGACTTGTAAACAGAAAGAAATAATTTTTGCACTATATTGTAAAAATACATTGTATTAATAGTCTGTGTGAGGATTTTAAAAATCTATGAAGAAAAAACTGTGGATTTTTATTTCACATACAAATTTTGTCTAATAAATCACTATAGACAGTTCAAGAGGAGAAGGGGGCAACAGAGGGTGAGATGGTTGGATAGCATCACTGACTCTATGGACATGAATTTGAGCAAAATCCAGGAGATAGTGGAGGATAGGGAAGCCTGGCATGCTGCAGTCTATGGGGTCACAAAGAGTCAGACACAACTTAGCGAGTGAACAACAACTTTCCTTATGTATTACTTTTAGAGCTCTGTATGTGTGTGTGCCTCTTTTTTTTCTTTTGCAAAATATATGAATAGTTTCATTTTATAGCACCCACTCCAGTCGGAATTCTGGAGGACCCCAGTCCAGCCAGGAATGAAATGCTCTACTTTGTGATGGACATTTGTACCTTCAGAGATGAAGGTGGCCTAGGCTACTTACACATATGTAACAATATGTCTCACTGTTTCCAAATACATTTTCTCTTTTACACTTTTAAGACAGGAACAAACTGGGAGACTGGGACTGACACATGAGCAGATGGCCAGTGGGAAGCATCTGTAAAGCACAGAGAGCTCAGCTTGGTGCTCTGTGATGGCCTGGAGGGGTGGGATGGGGGGCTGGGAGGGAGGTTCAAGAGGCTGTATGTATATATATGTAGCTGATTTACTTGCAGCAAGACCGAGGTCACCAGGCAATGAATGGCATTGTCACCCAAGACCTGTGCAACAGCCTTCTAACTCCTACAATGAACATGCCTCAGTGAGCCTTTAGTTTTCCCAGTGAAAAAACTGAGAAAAAGCTACGCAGACAAAAGGGACTTAGTAAAAGACAGTGACAAAGAGCAGAGAATAAATTTCACATTTAAAGGCAGGGCTTGTCTTTCAAAAGTTTAAATCTTAAATTGCTCTAGGATTATAAGATTCAAAAGAAAATAACTGAGGTGAAGAGAACTCAGTCTAGAAGTTTAACTTAGAGTCTGCTTTCTGAACTCAATTTAGTGACTGAAAGAAAAATCAAAGTCTATTTTCTTAATTGAGTTTCATTCACGGGGATGATAGTGAATAGGGAAATAAAACTCATATCGTCTTCTATGCAATAGTGGATAGAAATGAGGGTTGGCTCAAGAAAAGTAAGTTCTGGGTCATCGCCAATAAGCTTGAGATATCCCTCATAACTCAGCTGGTAAAGAATCCACCTGCAATGTAGGAGACCCCAGTTCAATTCCTAGGTCATGAAGACCCACTGGAGAAGGGATAGGCTACCCACTCCTGTATCCCTGGGCTTCCCTTGTGGCTCAACTGGTAAAGAATCTGCCTGCAATGCAGGTAACCTGTGTTCGATCCCTGAGTTGGGAAGATCCCCTGGAGAAGGGAAAGGCTACCCACTCCAGTATTTTGGCTTGGAGAATCCCATGGACTGTATAGTCCCTGGGGTCGCAAAGAATCAGACACAACTGAGCAACTTTCACTTTCACTGATTCAGAAGTGAACTGGACATTGGCGTGCAGACACACGTGTGGGCATCCTAAGGTCCTAAACTATGTCCATATTTTAATCACATATCTGTCCATCTAGGATTTAAAAAGAATGTTTCACAGACACGTTTGTGCCTCTGAGTATAAAAACTTATTAATATTGGTCAAGTGGAACACAAATTGAATTTACTTCTTAGCTTTAACACAGGTGAACAGTGCTCTTACTTCCCCCAAAATCTTTTCATTAATCTTTTGGCAGTGGTATATGCATGTTTCTTAAGACTAGAAACCAGGCTCATCAATTAATTAATTTTCTGCTCTTAGACCATGGGCCCTAGAATGTTGTGTGTTCAGCAGAATTGCTCTGCGAAGCTGCCTGCTCAAGGGCCCAGAGACCCGTCACCATGGGAAGGCTCTTTCCCCATCATTTCTGGGCAAACTCACAACAAACAGGGGGAGCTCCCCTTCTCAGCACACCTGAACTGGCGGTTCCTGCTCCGCATGTGCTCCTACCCAGCCCAGTGCTGCTGGCTCGGGCTCAAGTAAGGGATGCAGAGTCACTCTACTATTGGCACACGACAGAGTGTAAAAGCAGGGGCTTCGGAAGCTCATGTCTTTCTCTGCACCTGCAAGTTTCTGCCAAAAACCCTCCACTCTACCTGCATCATCTAGATTTTTGTGAATTTCAATTCTTGATTCAATATTTCAATTTTATATAATATGACTTTAGGGCCCCTGAATTTTTTTTTTAAAGCTGTGGTGGTAACTGCCACTTCTAACTCATTGTTTATTTTTTATTGGGGTATAGTTGCTTTACAATGTAGCGTTAGTTTCTTCTGTACAGTGAAGTGAATCAGCCACGTGTGTACATATACCCCCTCCCTCTGGGACCTCCCTCGACCCCCCATCCCACCCCTCTAGGTCATCACAGAGCACCGAGCTGAGCTCCCTGTGCTCTATAGCAGCTTCCCACTGGCTATCTGTTTAACACATGGTAGCTGAAGCTCCAATCCTTTGGCAACCTGATGTGAACAGCCAACTCATTGGAAAAGACTCTGATGATGAGAAAGATTGAAAGCAAAAGAAGAGAGTAGCAGAGAATGAGATGGTTGGATGGCATCACTGATTCAATGGACATGAACTTGGGCAAACTCCAGAAGATGGTGGACAAGGAGGCCTGACGTGCTACAGTCCACTGGGGTCACAAAGAGGCAGCCACGACTTAGTGAGGAACAACAAACAACCATTTATACATGTCAACGCTACTCTCTCAGCTTGTCCCCCTTCCCCTCACCCCGACGCCCACAAGTCTATCTCCGACATCTGTGTCTCTCTCTATTTCTGCTCTGCAAATATGTTCATCTGTATCATTTTTCTAGATTCCACATATATGTGTGAATATACAATGTTTATTTTTCTCTTTCTGGGTTAGACCTAAATATAAGACCAGACACTATAAAACTATTAGAGAAAAACCTAGGAAAAACATGCTCTGACATAAACCACAGCAAGATCTTTTTTGACCCACCTCCTAGAGAAATGAAAAGAAAAGCAAAAATAAACAAATGGGACCTATGCTATGCTATGCTATGCTAAGTCGCTTCAGTCATGTCCAACTCTGTGCGACCCCATAGATGGCAGCCCACCAGGCTCCGCCATCCCTGGGATTCTCCAGGCAAGAATACTGGAGTGGGTTGCCATTTCCTTCTCCAATGCATGAAAGAGAAAAGTGAAAGTGAAGTCGCTCAGTCGTGTCCGACTTTTAGCGACCCCATGGACTGCAGTCCACCAGGCTCCTCTGTCCATGGGATTTTCCAGGCAAGAGTACTGGAGTGGGGTGCCATTGCCTTCTCTATATGGGACCTAGGTAAACTTAAAAGCTTTTGCACAGCAAAGGAAATCATAAACAAGAGGGAGAGATATCAGTCAGAATGGGAGAAAATATTTGCAAATGAAGCAAAAGACAAAGGATTAATCTGTAACTCATTTAAATGGCAGAGAAGGCAATGGCACCCCACTCCAGTCCTATTGCCTGGAAAATCCCATGGACGGAGGAGCCTGGTAGACTGCAATCCATGGGGTTGCTAAGAGTCAGACATGACTGAATGACTTCACTTTGACTTTTCACTTTCATGAGTTGGAGAAGGAAATGGCAACCCACTCCAGTGTTCTTGCCTGGAGAATCCCAGGGACAGGGGAGCCTGGTGGGCTGCCGTCTATGGGGTCGCACAGAGTCAGACACGACTGAAGCAACTTAGCAGCAGCAGCATTTAAATGGAATGAAGCCCCATAATAGGGTTCTCTTTTCAGTTTCTAAGTAGTCTCCAATTCCTAAGAAAATGCTTACTGTTTACTAAGAAGACATGTATTTATTTGATTCTTACACTTTTCTACTATCAGTTCTAGTTTCTCAGTTTCTAGATCCCAATACGGGAGAGAACAGGGGATTGAAAAGAACACAACTAAGTCGCCACAACTGACATACAAATAACACATCTGTTTAAAATACCCATGTGTGTGTCTTAGAGTAATTCAAACATATAGAATGTACTTTTGTTTTTATTTATATGAAAAACACGCTGAAGTCTTTGGTGAGAATTACCCAATTCCTCTCTCTCTTTGACCTTCCCCATCAGGTTCAGGGTACCATCTTCCCAGCTCCGAATTTCAACCCCGTGCTGGATGCTGAGTTGCTGGGAGGCGTGCTCCAGGGATTTGGTGAGCCTGGGGATGTCTAGTTCCTTTGGGATCATTTTTTCTGTGTTTTTACCTTATTTTATGACTGTGTGTGCATGCTCACTCAGTCGTGTCTGACTCTGCAACCCCATGGACTGTAGCCACCAGACTCCTCTGTCCATGGATCCTCCAAGCAAGAATACTGGAGTGGGTTGCCATTCCTTCTCCAGCAGATCTTCCCAACTCAGGGATTGAACCCACTTTTCTGTACTGCAGGCAAATTCTTTACCATCTGAGCCACCAGGGAAGCCCTACAGAAGGCAAACACAGATTCAAACAAAAAGCTGGGCAAAGAAATCGAATAAAAAAAATAGAAAAGATGAACAGAATTGCTTTTCACCATTGCACATCTGATCAATATATTTTTGCCTTAAATTCGTAAGTGTCTCACCACTACTACTCAATGAAATTCTTAAGTCAAAGACTTTATCTGGGATAAGCATCCTTTCTCACTATGTCTGTTTTCTAGCCTGTTTCCTTTGCAACCTCCATATCCGACTAAACCAGCCCTCTTTCTGCTGTTTCCCAGGGGCAGCTCCTCTACATCCTGCAAACTGGCCCAGCAACCCCCACCCCACCCCACTGCTCCCCCACCCCACCTGGAAGGCTGTTTTCTTCTCCCATCCACTTGGCATTCAAATTCTCATCTTTCAGGAACCCCCTCAAGTGAGCCTTCTTCTTTATAGCCCTTCTTTGTCCTCCAAACTCTTCAGGCCAGACACCTCCTTCTGCACGGCCCTGCCCCCACCCCCCCTCACCCAGCCTGTTCACCTCTGTCAACTGCAGACCAGTCTGTGAGCTCCCAGGATGGGGAGGCTGGGTCGCCCGCCTTAGAAGTGGATGTCCAATGAACAAACAAGAGTTTAGGAAAGAAATGTAGAGAGAACGGGGAAGTTGTTGAGTTTATTTTTAAAAAAAAAGATTTAATCTTTAAGATTCAACACAGAGCTGTGAGACGTCAACCTGTGCTAAGGAGACTGCTGGTGAGCAGGGAGATAAACACTGACACCAGAACATTTGCACCAAACATACAAAGCCTTTCAGGAAAAAGCGAGCTGCCAGCTTGGAAGACAAGGTTGCTTTTATGAGAGCAATACTATGTGCATGTGTGTGTCTGTGTGTTTGTGTGTGTGTGTGTGTGTGTGTCCACTAGCAGGACCCCAGAGGAAAACAATCAAGAACTTGAATATGCTCTGAAGTCCACTTTAAGAATCTGCACTGCTTCCATTCCTTTTGAAATATCAATCATCACTAGAAAAATCTAAAGGCAGGGTAATAGAAAATTATGGATAAACTCTTACTTCTGGAGAATATTTTGCTTTAAAACTATAGATCAGAGCAATCTACTCATCGAAAAAAAAACTTTTTTTTCTTTGCACCAGTTTCAGTTTTCTTGTCATTGCAATTTTAGGGTCAGAATTCAGATTCACTTCGACACTTGCAGCTTTTTGCTTGTCAGTGTTTTAGCTGAAGGATTCCAGGAGGTTCTGCATGTGACAGCTCAGGCATGCTTCAGGGTGATAGAGCAAGGACACAGGTCAACATGCTTGGATGCTCCTGGCAAAGTTCAACCAAAAATGACAACTGCGAGTGTTCTCCTTGGCTACTGTGGGTTCTTTCCAGCTTTGCTGAGACATAACTGACATACAACAGTGTAAGTTCAAGGTGTATGTACACATGATGATTTGACATGCATGTCGCTAAATGGTTAACCCAGTAAGGTTAGCTTACATATCCTTCTCATCGCATAATTACCATTTTTGTTATTATGCTGAGAACATTCACTGATTACTCTCTCAGCAGCTTTCAACTATGCAATGCAGTACTGTTAACTGTAGTCTTTTCCTTTGCAGAAGCTTTTGAGTTTGATGTAATCCTACTTGATGATTTTTGACTTGGCTCTGTGTTTTATTAATACTTAGAAAAATCAGAAAGCAAAAATATGGTCTGATGCAAATGAAAGGGAGTTGTTGTAATAAAATGTGTCTTACAGTGTATAACAGTTCACCAAGGAAAAGCAGTGCCTCCCAGGTAACGGTCTCTAACAGTGCACTTGCCAAGCCCCAGCTGTGACCAGCTGCTTCCCCCGCCCATGCACGCTTAGAGCACAGAGCACCTGTGTTTATTTTGTCTCAGTTAGCACATGTAACTTCCAGACCATCCCTGTCAGATCCTGGACAACGGGAACTATCTTTGACCTACATGCCTAAATCATGGCAAAGCTGCCCACAAGACAAAACGAATCTCTGTGGGACCCTTGGTGCTACTTAAATTAGATCCAACACCACCTGCCCCTGCCCTTACTCAGCAATAATATGATGTGAGCTGTAGGGTGTGTGTAGACACTATTTATACAAGTGGAGGAAGTGTCCCTTTACACCTCGTGGCTCGTTTTTCCTGTATCTTCCCTGGAAGCAACCATTCAGTATCTACTAACTCATGTTCATGGTGACTTTGTAGAAACACATCATGAATAACAAGAGTAAACCATACATCATACAAGCCCATAAAATTGGTAAGGATCATTACGCTATGCTTTTCTGTTAAACCATCAAGAATTTATTTAGAAATTCCTGGCCCTAATACAATAGGACAAGAAAGAGAAAAAGACACACTGTCTAAAGAATAAGTCAAAATTCTTTGTTTCTGCAGCAGACATTATCAGCAAATTTCAAAATCCAAGGTAATCCAGTAAAAAATTATTAGAAGTATGAGAGTTCAGGAGAAGGAAATGGCACCCACTCCAGTGTTCATGCCTAGAGAATCCCATGAACACAGGAGCCTGGTGGGCTGCTGTCCATAGGGTTGTACAGAGTCAGACATGACTGAGCGACTTAGCAGAAGCAGCAGCAGCAGCAGCAGCATGAGAGTTCAATAATTTTTCTGGACACAAGGTCCACATAAAGTTCAATATCATCTATTTCATTAAGGAATTATTCTGTTAAGACCAAAATAAAAATAATACAACTTGAAATATTGATAGAAATATAAATATGAATAACTTTAACCAAATAAAGTTTCTTGTAATTTGCAAAAACTATACAAATGTTTACTAAGTCTTTTAGAAAATAAAAACATAAAAAATTCAACAGATATGTTAGTGACTTCTCTAAATTGATTCCTAAGTTTACAGTCCAAAATGCAGTACTTGGGTGCAATCTCAAAAACTACAGAATGATCTCTGTTCATTTCCAAGGTAAACAATTCAATATCACAGTAATATAAGTCTATGCCCCAAACACTAACGCCAAAGAGATTGAAGTCTATGAAGACCTATAAGACCTTCTAGAACTAACACCAAAAAATAAATAAATAAATAAAAATGATGTCCTTTTCATCACAGGGGACTAGAATACAAAAGCAGGAAGACAAGAGATACTTAGAGTAACAGGCAAGTTTAGCCTTGGAGTACAGAATGAAACTAACAGAGTTTTGCCAAGAGAACACACTGGTCATAGCAAACACCCTTTTCCAACAACACTAGAGACAACTCTACACATGGACATCACCAGATGGTCAACACAAAAAAACCTTCTGCTGCTTATTAAAGCTACATTCATTTTGGTTCATGCAGTCAACAGACTCCTCTGGAACCATCTCACGTACCTTGGGTCCAGGACGTAACCCAGGAGCCTGGGCACCCTGCTGCTCGTTGCCACTTCACTTCAGGCTACCTCTTTGTCACAAATCTGAAATTCCAGTCTTTGGAGAAGATTCTCTGCCTCCCCACCTCCACTCTGCCACTGCCAGACCCTCTCTCTCACATGAACAGACACCCCACCCCACACTGGGTCTTCAGACACCCACCGTCCACCTTTACCCAATCCTCACCCTTGCTCACTGCACGTTTCCACAGCCAACTCACTACCTTCCTATGAGCCCAGCATTTCCAGGATGGCGTTAAATCCCCAAAACACAATCTGCTTAACATCCCAGCACTTCAACTCGCTTTTCTACTCATCTCCATCATTTGTCATAGAAAAACTGTACCGCACACAACTCAACAGGCCAGGATGCCCTTACCAAAGGAGAGAGACTGGCCCCAGCATCTCTGGGACAAAGGCAGGTGAGATCTGAGCCCTGGGCTGAGCTAGTGAGTGGTTCAGAGGACGCAGGGTGGGGGCCCGGTCATGCAATGAGGACATCTGAGTCTGCCCACTGGTGCTGAGGGTGCGTCCTGCCACAAGGCCCGACGACAGCAACTGTCTTACTCAGAGACTATGGCTCAAAGGGGTGCGTCCTAAGCCCTGAGGAAGGCATTTCTAGCCTTCCAGCAAGTGGTTGGGAGAAGATTTACATCTCAAAGGAGTAAAGAAAGAATTTACAACCACAAGTTTTCCAAAGTAAATGCTCTCAGAAAAAAGAAAAGAAAAGATCCAAGGCTTATGATAAGAAGAAGTCTATCTAAATATTGGTCAAGCTGAGGGGCGGCTGATGTCTTCCTGGTCACTACTGTGACTGCGTGTGTGCATGCTAATCTGCCCAGTCGTGTCCAACTCTTTGCGACCCCATGAACTACAGCCCACCGGGCTCCTCTGTCCATGGGATTCTCCAGGCAAGAAAAATGGAGTGGTTTGCCATTTCCTGCTCCAGGAGATCTTTCTAACCTGAGGATCGAACCTGCATCTTTTATGTCTCCTGCACTGGCAGGCGGTTCTTTATGACCACAATTATAGCTAAATCTCCCTGCAGTGATTGTACATCCAGGCATTTCACCAGGTCGATGGGTTGGTGGAGGAGGAAGCGCAGGCCTCAGAGCCTAGGAGCAGGGCATCTGTTACAAGCAGGGGCCTGATTCCCTCCTCTCACAGCTCCCTCCCCCAAGGCTCTTGCTTCTCTGGAGGGTCTGCACTGAGTAAGGGGCAGATGGGCCCCTGAGCAGAGCAGCTGGAGTTTGTCAAGTGGGTTAAACTGGAGCTGTGTCTTCCCTGATACTCCAAGGACAGAGTTAGTGGTGGGAGCTGAGCTCTGCAGGAGTAAGAGAGAGGATGAGCACATCTGTCACTCTTGAGGTCAGGGAAACTAGACCCCGCCCCACCAGGGACAAGTGTGCAAGAACGCTCCTCAGGGGTCAGAAAGGGAGGTGCACCATCCCATAATGTTGTTGTTCAGTCGCTCACTTACGTCAGACTCTTTGCAACCCCATGGACTACAGCACACCAGTCTTCCTTGTCCTTCACCAACTCCTGGAGCTTGCTCAAACTCACGTCCATTGAGTCAGTGACGCCACCCAACCATTTCATCCTCTGTCGTCCCCTTCTTCTCCTGCCTTCAATCTTTCCCAGCATCAGGGTCTTTTTCAATGAGTTGACTCTTTGCATCAGGTAGTCCAAGTATTGGAGCTTCAGCTCCAGCATCAGCCCTTCCAATGAATATTCAAGGTTGATTTCCTTTAGATTGACTAATTTGATCTCCATGCTGTCCAAGGGACTCTTGAGAGTCTTCTCCAGCACCACAGTTTGAAAGCATCAATTCTTCAGCACTCAGCCTTCTTTATGGTCCAGTTCTCACATCATAATAAGTGCTGTCAAACCTCCCACAGTTTTCTGTGCTAGAATCCATCTTGGCTAAAAGATTAGCATGTATATGGGATGGGCCCTGGGACAGGTCAGATGTGGGGAAAGAGGCAAGATAACTGGCCAGAGCAGAACAGAGCCCTGGAAGAAGTGCCCCACATCAGTGATTTAAATCACATCTCTGGCACACTCCTCATTAGGGACCTTGCTGCTCTCTTCTCTAGTTCTGTGTTTCTGCTTTGCTCCTGCTCTACATGAACTGCTTCTTTGTTCACTTTGTACAAACTGTGCTGCCAATAAACTCTGTGCCTGCTTCACCCCATTTCTGTGGGGAATTCTTTCTCCAAAAAAGCCAAGGACCCTGGGGGTTTCACCTGCTGTCAGCAGGACCAGAGCAGTGACTTTCCTCTCAATGCATATCTGTTGTAAGTCATTAGGAGCCGTGTGGTGAGAAGGACATGGGGTCTGTTCAAACCAAATCAGTGTGGAGTTCAGGGAAGCCTTTTGCTGGTGGTGTAGGAGGGGATGAGAGAAAGGCCACATTCTCTCCTCCCCTCCATTTTTATTGAATCTTTTAAAATAGAAAAGTCTGTAGCACCAGAAGAGGGGGATACAGAAGGCACCTTGGCCACAGCAGGGGTACCCTGAAACTTCCACTCAAGCTGGGCCTTCTCCCTCCACTGGGAGCACCAGGGGATGAGCTGGCCCACTGGCCTGACCCCTGCACCGTGGACTCTCCCTACCTGCAGTGTGGCACTCACAGTACTCACTTGCCAACACAACTCTCTTCCAGGCTGTGACAAGGACCTGCTGATCGACATTCTGACCCAGCGCTGCAACACCCAGAGGCTATTGATTGCTGAGGCTTACCTGGGTGCCTTCAGCCGGGTGAGTCCCCCCAACCCCTCTCGTTTCCAGGCAAACTTCTGAGACACCTCCAAACAGGGTCTGGTATGCGCTCCAGTCTCTGATCACAAAGGTATCTGACTTCACTGAACATTAAAGACAGTTCCTCTGCCTCAAACATGTGGCACAGAATGTGGGAAAGAGACACATCAGAAGTGCCTGTACGTGATGTGTGACCCCACCAGCCCTTTCTTAAAAATCAGTCACTTCATATAGTAGAAGCTCTCACAGCCCGGCACCACCAGCTGGTCCAATTAGGCACTGCCTGGGAACACCCCGTGTTCAGCTCCAGGGAAGGCACAGAGGGACTAATGATCCAGGCCCAGAAAAAAGATCTTTTCCTGCAGTTCTCCTGAGGTCCTCACCCGCATCTCTATCCAAGTGGCTTCCCCACTAGCTTTTCCTCCCAAAGCTACAGTTAGAGACCATTAGAAAAGAATGGTGCTCAAAAATAGTTTCAGGCAATAGAACCGTCCAGAATACTTTACGCAATCATGCACTGGTTTTCGAAGCAGGTGCCATTAAGGATTTCTCTCCTTTTTTGTGCAGTTAAACCACAGATTAAAAATGAAAACTCTTGAGTCCAAAAGGACCTGGAATAGCAATTACTTTTTGTCAACTGACCATTATCGATGAAATACTCTTTCTCTGTAAGACTAGTTCTTAAAGATTTAGTCCATCTCCAAACCTCAGGCTCTGAACAACCACAGTACACAAAACAAAGGCGTTCTCTGCTTTAGAATGAATGACATCTAAAAAGCCACCACTGCTCATGAAATTAGCTGAATTAAGCCATAGTAGGAAACCAGTTGTTGTTGTTTTTCTAGGTAAAACTGTTCCTTTTCTTATGTTCCTATGATACCCAGAGTAGTTTTCCTTTGGAAGAAAATGTAAAAGCTATACAAGTTGCAGCATCAGTCACCCAATATTGCTGTAATATGCATACTGCTGTAAGAGAGGTCATTTTCAGTAACTTCTTATCCCAAAAATTTACATACATCTGTGCTTTTCATAGATAAGGTTAACTTAGGTAAAAGCAACACTTTATCACTCTCTACAAAATGGCCCTAAAACAGACCAAAAAAAAACCTAAGAAACGAGGCGTTTGCACCTTCTCAGACACTGGATCCTCCAGGGAAGAGGCCTTACCACATGCCCAAGGTCTCAGAGTGGTCAGACCCCCTGTGCTAGGGCCCCAGGCCTCCAGGGAACTTGAGGACCCTCAGAGGAGCCTAGTGGGGCCCCTTGGCTCTGAGAGACCCCATCAGGTCAGTTACCTAATCACTTTTACTGCTGCGGGTCCCTGGCTCACACAGTCCTGATTTGGGCATTGCCACGTGGTACCCAGATGGATTTGGAAATGGTCCCCACCCCACCCCCCAAAGCTGCTGCCCCAGGACCTTACCCTGGGTATCCCTAAACTGAAGGCAGGAGGAGTCCAAACCTAAAACTCCGCTGTCTTACTTTAATACCAGAGCATTAATGTCGATTCCCCTGCAAAATACCCATCTGTGCACCGAATTCAATCCATCCTCCCACCCTTCTCACCAAATGCCCAGCATCTGCACTCTGACCCTCAAGCTGTACTGGCCACCTCTTGCTCTGCCCACTGCAACAAGAGGAGGCCCTGCACATCTGCAAACTGCCTGGCCAGGGCTCCGTGCACTCCCCCAGGACCTGCACACTCAGGCAGCCCCAGACACCCCTCCAAGACTGCTACACCACATCCTGTTCTGCCGGCACACAGGCCTGGCTCCCCACTTCTCCCTCCCCGCCAGGTGTGCAGACTGACCTTACCTCCCGCCCCTCAGCCTTCACCTCCTGGAGTTAGGGAACGGGTCCAGCCAGGGTCTGATATAGAACAGGAACTGCATTCACTGGAGTCCATTCTGCCTGTAAATAAAAAGGAGGGAAAAAAATCACATTAGGGTACACTTAATAGTTAAAAAAATAAAACACTGACAAACTGCCTCAATGTCCCTTTTCCTTCATTTCTTCCTCTGGCTGCCCCCCAGTCACCCTGCTGGACCTTGGGTCTGGCTTCCTGACCACCCCCACTGCTCACTTTCAGAATGACTTCTTCCACCTGGACAAGGCTAGTTTTCCCTTCCTGTGGGAGAGCTGATAGATTTCCTGTATGTTAACGATTGATTTTTATTAACATGAATAACAAAGATGAGAGGAAATTACTCTCTTAGCTGCTGAAGAAGGTACAGTTCTGGGCACGTTCCATAAATACTTCTTACTATTTGATACTTTACATTAGAGACGAGCTGCTGCTACTAGCCCCGAGACACACGAGAGAAGCCTTGGAACATAGCCAACACACTGGTCGGTGTGAGGAACGTGGCGCTCCAGACCCTGACCCAACGCAGTTCTCCCCAGGGTGGTGCAAGCTGGGACCCAGGATGCCCCTGGGCTGGGGGGACTGCCCCAGCTGAAGGGCTGGGCAATCTGACAGTGGTTCCTACAGGGGGCAAGGTCACCTGAAGTAATACTCCAGGATACAAACTGGTGCAGCCCCTATGGAGAGCAGTAATGGAAATTCCTTAAAAACAGTTACCCTACGATCCAGTAACCCCACTCCTGGGCATATATCTGGAGAAAATTCTAATTTCTAAAGATACGTGCATCCCAGTGTCCATAGCAGCATATAGTAGCCAAGACATGACTTTCATATATAAGACAACCTAAATGTCCAATGACAGAAGGATGGATAAAGAAGATGTGATATGTATATATGTACAATGGAATATTGCTCAGCCATAAAAAATGAAATACTGCCATTTGGAGCAACATGGATGGACTTAGAGATATTATCATACCAAAGGAAGTAACAGAGAAAGATAAATACCGTATGATAGCTTAAACATAGAATCCTTAACATAACTTAAACATAGAATCCTTAAAAATAATACAGATGAATCTACATAGAAAACAGAAACAGACTCACAGACATAGAAAACAAACATACGGTATCAAAGGGGAAAGGTGTTGGGGCGGGGGGGAATTGGGAGTTGGGGATTAACAGATAGATACCACTGTAAATAAAATAGATAAATAACAACGGTTTACTGTATAGCACAGGGAACTCTACTTAATATCTTGTAGCAACCTATAAGGAATCACTCTGCTGTATACTTGAAACTAATACAACATTGTAAATCAACTATATGTCAATATAAGTAAATACATTTTTTAAAAATTTACTTACCAGTGCACAGTGACAAAGCAGCTTGCACAAGTGTTTTTATAATGTAATATATAATTTCCCGAGTGTTTACAGGATGACTATTGGGGTGGGCACAATTAAGACAACTTCTCAGTCACACTTCATACAGATCTACAACATGGCTACAATAGCAAGTATCTTTTTACAACAGCAGGAAAAGCGATAGAAGTTAAAAACATTCCAACAAGCAGAGTGCTGGCCATCCTCCTTTGTCTTGCCCTGAGTGCACACAATTAGGTAGAAGTAAAAGGAAGATAGAAAAGGGAACCGCCGTGTCACTTTTAGTTTAAGTGGAGCTGTCCGAGCTGCAGCTCCAACAGATCCGCTTCAACAGCACCCACTCACCAGCCTAGCTTAGGCCCAGGCCGTGAAGCCCACGGAGTCCCTTTGGGGCGAGTCTTTGGCAAACAGGAAAGAGCAGCAGTGAGGCTGGGTAGAGGCACCTTGAGAAGACTGCATCTGCAAAGCTGTGTCTGCCCCTCCAGAGAGCATTTAAGATGCTGACTAGACGAGGCAGTTGAAGGCACCGCTCTGAGCTTGAGAAGTTTGGCTGCTTCAACATGTTACTCAATATCTATTTTCTCTAATGAAAGTACTGTCTTCTGAGGTCCTGAAAAACAAGCCACCACCACAGCAAGCTTCCCAGGTGGTACTAGTGGCAAAGAACACACCTGCCAATGCAGGAGACTTCAGAGATCCAGGTTCGATCCCTGGGTCAGGAAGATCCCCTGGAGAAGGAAAGGGCAACCCCCTCCGGTATTCTTGCCTGGGAAATTCCAAGGACAGAGGAGCCTGGCAGGCTACAGTCCATAGGTCACAAAGAGTCAGACACACTGAAACAACACACAAATGCACGCATATCATGTTAGAATGAACTAGTGCCCTGGAGAAAAGATGCAGCCTGGTGATAAACAGTGTTGGGGGCCAGGGCATATTGTAAACGGTGACAGCAGGCTCTATGAAGGAGGCCGACGGCACAGACAGCAAAGGAACACGCAGGTGACGGGAATGGGAAGCCGGGGCCCTGAGGGAGTGGCCTGCAGACCCAGGAGCTGCAGGAAGCCGGCAGGGTGGAGCGGGTGGGGAGCAGGGATAGCAGCAGCAGGAGGTGAAGGCGGGGATGTGACCACCACGGGCCCATTGAGCGCCCTGGAGACTGTCACATAAAACACCCGCACGTTGCTATATTCTGAGCTGAGCTGCACAAAAGTAGTTGTAATTCGTCCTGGAGTTTGGAGTGGGGAAGGGCCTTTCTGCAGAGAAGTGACTAGCTGACGTGCACGTTCCAGGGTCACCTGTCAGGTGTGCTGGGAGGGCAAACGGGAGGGCAGAAGGGGGCCCTCCAGAGGCCTGGGCACTGACCGCAGGAGCGATGACCACAAGAGGCTGAGGCTGCAGCGGTAACTGGGCATAAAATCGTCAGTTTGGGGATGCATTCGTAAGTTAGAGGCCATGGAATCACTGACAACTGGATACTGTAAAGGCTGTGAGAAATACAAGGGAACAGACAACTAATGAGGTGGAGAGAAAGAAAAAAGAGGGGAGAGAGAACACAGCTAGCACCCGCCATTTTAAACCTACAGCAAATTACCTAATATTTGGGGGGAAAAAAGACCTTTTGAGTGCCTCATACCAGTCAGAAAACATGTTAAGGACTTCACCTGAGCAAACACTGTCTAGTAAGGTCAACGCTGAGGTGGGAGCTGTCCTCGCTGTGCAGACCAGACGGGGCACACAGGCGAACCACCCACCTCTCAGCTGATGCTCCGCCTGGACTGAACCCAGGCCACCTCCCACCCGGGCGCCACCGGCAGTCTTTTTCTTTTTTTTTTTTTTATTTAAATTTATTTATTTTAATTGGAGGCTAATTACTTTACAATATTGTATTGGTTTTGCCATACATCAACATGAATCCACCACTGGTGTACACGTGTTCCCCATCCAGAACCCCCCTCCCACCTTCCTTCCCGTACCATCCCTCTGGGTCGTCCCAGTGCACCAGCCCCAAGCATCCTGTATCCTGCATCAAACCCAGACTGGCAATTCATTTCTTATATGATATTATACATGTTTCAATGCCATTCTCCCAAATCATCCCACCCTCTCCCTCTCCCACAGAGTCCAAAAGACTGTTCTATACATCTGTGTCTCTTTTGCTGTCTCACATACAGGGTTATCGTTACCATCTTTCTAAATTCCATATATTTGCATTAGTATACTGTATTGGTGTTTTTCTTTCTGGCTTACTTCACTCTGTATAATAGGCTCCAGTTTCATCCACCTTATTAGAACTGATTCAAATGTATTCTTTTTAATGGCTGAGTAATACTCCATTGTGTATATGTACCACAGCTTTCTTATCCATTCATCTGCTGATGAACATCTAGGTTGCTTCCACGTCCTGGCTATTATAAACAGCGCTGCGATGAACATTGGGGTACACGTGTCTCTTTCAATTCTGGTTTCCTCGGTGATATCACTCATTTTCAAACCCTCAAGTCCTTCGTCTCATGTAACCCACGTACACACATGTGAACCCAAACCAAACTAGCTATTATGTGAAGGGGCAAGGAGAAGGGCATCCCGCTAGAAGATGTTCTGCAATTATCCCGTTTTCCCCACAAACTTGCGAGGTGGTGTAATGCAAGTATTTGCTTTCCCTGCACAGGACCTGGTTGAGGACTTGAAGGAGAAGCTTTCCAATCACTTCAAGGACGTCATGGTCAGCCTCATGTACCCCCCACCCTCGTATGATGCCCATGAGCTGTGGCATGCCATGAAGGTAGAGCGGGTCACCCTGTGATACTGCCACGTGTGATCAGGGAGGGAAGGGGGCATGTCAGAAACAAGAGAAACACTTGGGGAGAGGAGGTTGTCATGAAAAGGGGAGGCCTCCATAGCCCAGCAGCAGGATCACTTGACTCTTCTTTTGAGCAAACTCAGACCCACGACCTGGCCCTGTGCAGAGCTGCCAAGAGGAAAGAGGAAATGAGGTTCTTTTGGGGCTGTTTGCATTTGTCTCTTCCCCAGTATGGCTTTCAGCTTCCCTGATGGCTCAGTGGTAAAGAATTCACCTGCCAATGAAGCAGGCACATATTCGATTTCTGGATCAGGAAGAATTCCTGGAGGAGGGCATGGCAATCCACTCCAGTATTCTTGCCTGGAGAATCCCATGGACAGAGGAGCCTGGCAGGCTACAGTACATGGGGTCACAAAAAGTAGGGCACAACTTAGTGACTAAACAGCTAAGCATCAGCTGGTTTGTCTTTCTATGTTACATGGAAATGTTAGCATTCTTGTGAATCTCTTTAAACTATTGTATAAATTGGGCTCATAAAGTAATAAGTCAGTAATGCTGAGGCAGAGACAAAACATAGATAACATTTATATTTTTGTGACCCTAAATTAGTCCTTTACCAAAACTACTGCTCAAATGTAGCAAAATCTTGCTTCTAAAGGATCAGAACAATTCTTTCTTACAGGCCAGTCATGAAAGAAACTGACTACAGATTTGTCAGAGGTTTGTTGGCTAGGGAAGGGAGACAGATGACTTTTCACATCTTTCCAGATCTTTCCAAATGCTGAATGAGACACCTGTAGAGAGGTTGCAATCACTCCAGGGGGGTGCCTGCCAATGACCTGATTTCCCCCATCTGGGAACAACACAAAAAGGGAAAGGGAGAAAATTAGGGGATCTGGGTCATGGCTATCATATTCACAAATCAGCATTGTTGTTTGCTTTAGTCACTAACTCATGTCCGATTCTTTGTGACCCCATGGACTGTAGCACTCCAGGCTCCTCTGTTCATGTGATTTCCCAGGCAAGAATACTGTAATGTGTTGCTATTTCCTTCTCCAAGGGATCCTCCCAACCCAGGGATCAAACCAGCATCTCTTACTTGGCAGGTGGTTTCTTTACCGCTAGGCCACCAGGGAAGAACAGTAGATCAGCACAGGCCTTATATAAAATATGAATTTCAACTAATGTCTTTTTAAGTGTTGCATATGTCAGTCCGTACCTCTTGCAAAATGATGTAACTAAAAACCTAAGGAGAAAGTCCTATGTCAATGTTTAGATGAAACTGTTATATTTTTTCAGTGTCTCATAAAATGGTATGGATTTCTGAAGCTCTCTGAAAAAGGTGTGTTGTCTTTCAAATCACCATCAGGGAGGAATATCCCATGACTGGAAGAGGCTGCAGAGAGTACCCAGTCCAAATATTCAGGCAAATGGTACAAAACTCCACACCTGGGGAGAGGTGGGGTGAGGTCTCTGCACCTTTCTTGGGGAATTAGGGACCCAGAATCAAGGACAGAGCACCAGGGCTGCATCCATTCACTACAGGGCTACTCCTCGTGTAGGTGCCTTCATGTGTCTCTTGCTCTGTCCTTCCAGGGAGCAGGCACTGATGAGAACTGCCTCATTGACATATTAGCTTCGAGAACAAACGGAGAAATTTTCCAGATGCGAGAAGCCTACTATTTGCGTAAGGAAATATACATTTGTACATATGTTTTACACATTATAAACTTTATATTTTTCAAATAACAGGCAAAATATTCCAGTTTATGTATTTGAAAGAATTATCTAAGACAGTCACATGTGAGATATCACTTACACAAGACTAATGAATTGTCTAAGTAGAGTTGGTGGTTAGGGCACTAAAAACAAAGCAACCCCAAGATAATTGAGTGAAGCAAAGTTTCCAGGAAAATAATGATGAGTTTCTACAAGGTGGACTTTAGTTTAGGACAGCGTGCACTCAGGACAGCGGCTCAGGGACGACCTTGTCTGTCACCCAAGAGGGACAGTTATGACGACAGAACAAAGCAAAGTGTAACGATCACTCAGTGAATTCTACAAATCCAGGCAACAGCTTCACTTTTCATAAACCTCATAATCACTGAATCCACCTCAGAATCTGATTTTTATGCATTTTAAAAGCGGAAAGGTTAATGACTTTCATATTCAAAAAAGCTTTAAGACCTTAAGTTCCATCGCATCATGTATCATGTGACATTGAGCGTGAACAAAATGTTCCAGACAATCAGCTCCATTGCACTCAAACAAAAACAAGACTTTCCTGGGGGAGAGAATTAAGACCCTTCACTGAAAATATTAAGACAAGACAAAGACTTGGGGGACCGCTGGGCCAGGCAGTGGTCTAAGGAAAGAGAAGACAGCCCTGAATTTTAAGGGTTACAGAATGTGAAATGATTCTCAATGCTGGTTTTAAATTTTGGAATAGAGATAGTATTTTTATAAGAAAGTAGTCTTGGGCCTGTGTTATCATTGGGATCAGTTTTGTTGGGTGGACTGTTCATGGGCCTCATGTGAGTAGAAGGTGGCAGAAGACCAAGAAATGTCACCCTATGGGAGCAGCACTGACCTCTGCAAACACAGGGAGGCGCGGTTCCTTCATGACTAACCCTTCCACATGGGTGTGCTCTCCCCCAGAATACAGCCGTGACCTGCAGGAGGACATCTACTCAGAGACCTCAGGACACTTCAGAGACATGCTCGTGAGCTTGGTCCAGGTAGGAGATTCCTAGATTTGCTCCACTTTGCACTACTGAAAAATAGATATGTTTCGTTTTCAAAATCAGGACAGGAAACTCCAGTAATAACAGTTACTGAATGCCAGTAAATTCAAGGCACTACAATGGAAACTTGGGTTGAATATAGAGACAAACAAGTATGAATGAGACACCATCTCTGTCCTCAAAACAGTCTACTCTAAGTAAAATATCATAGTTATAGATAAATGCATAGCTGATTATACATTACAAGGGAATTAACAGACTGACAATATTACAGTTACAATTAGTAGAATGTGCACACCGTCTAAGGCATCAGGAACCCAGGACCCACCCAGCTGGTGAACAGTCAGAACCACCAGATGAAATACAAGAAACCGGGATCCAGGAGCCTCCCATATGACTTTAATTTAAGAGATTCTGGTTTATTGAAAACAAAAACTAGTTTTCCCTCCTTAGTAGAAGTGTTAATCATTCAGTCATGTCTGACTCCTCTGTGCATGGAATTAACCAAGCAAGAATACTGCAGTGAATTTTCATTTCCCTCTCCAGGGGATCTTTCCAACTCAAGGATCAAACCTGTGTATCCCGCATTGCAGGGGGATTCTTTACCATCTGAGCCACCAGGGAGCCCTCCATAGCAGCTCTTTATGTCTGTAATTCCATCTTCTGCTTGAGTTTGTATTGACCGAATTGTTCAGACACAGGCTCAGTGTCTGATGACAGGTGCAGGAAGCCAGAGGCTTGAATTTAGACAAGCAAAGTTGCCACCGTCCTTCTGTGTTATCAGTCGGATTGCTGACCAGCCATCTTCTAGCAGGGAGTAGTGGATGGAGTTCCTGATGTTCCAGCCCAGGTTATAGAATTTACAGAATGAAAGAGAACAAGGGGACATGGGGTCAGGGAAAACTACAGAAAATCTCCCACCCATTCTGGAAAATAGTGACAGTGTTAGTCGCTCGGTCATGTCCAATTCTTTTGCAACCCTATGGACCATAGCCTACCAGACTCCTCTGTCCATGGGATCCTCCAGGCAAATATACTGGAGTGGGTTGCCATTTCCTCCTCCAGGGAGTCCTCCTACCCAGGTATCAAACCTGTGTCTCCCACATTGGAGGCATATTCCTTGCTGTCTGAGCCACCAGGAAATTCCGTGGTAGACAGACCCATAGCCATATACTGATTTTTCTTTCTGAAACTGCAGGTTCAAATCTTTAGCTTGGGAGATTTCTTCTTCTTCTTCTTCTTCTTTTTTGATTCTACAAAACTTTGTTTTTTTAAAATGGGCAGTTTTACATAGTACTTTACATGACAAAGGTAAGAATTAAGAATTATTTCTACCCTGGCTAGAACTAGTCTGTGTATAGAAAAGAGTTAAAATGAGAACACAACTATTGATAATGATTTTTTTCCTTTACAATACCAATGGCAGTGTGCAAATTTAAATAACTACTTTATTTTCCTTCTTAATCTTCAATTTTGTCATCTTTCTCATCCAGGGTAGCTTCACATACCAATCAAATGTGTGTTTATTGTGATTAAAAGCTTCATATTGTACTTCACAATATTTGGTATCATTTAGTTTAAAAATGAATAAATACATCAGCCTGATTTTAACACCAACTGAGAATTTCATTCATTGCCAAGCACCAAGAATTTTAATTTTTTGAACTTTTTTTGTGCCCAAGTTACTGTCATTTTAAAATTAGGAATAAAGAAATCCAAAAGGAAAGGTTTCTGAGGAAGCCAAGTACTAGCTGCTCCAATGGAGGAGAGATTGGTGATGGGCTAGTTGACTTTTTCAAATTGTTCAATTGAAAAACAAATGGCATAGAACTAAGCAAACCCATTGACCTTACAATTAAAGTAAAACTTTCCATTTGTAAAAACAAAATCAAATATTGTTTAAAGTGCTCAAGGGCTTAAAAAAAGAAATATAAAATGATTTTGTGATCAGACATTAGTAAACTTCAATGAAGAAATAATTCCTGAAGCAACAGACAGAAAGTGAACGATCCTCCAAAGTCTGTAAATTACTGAGGGATTGTCCTGGGGTAAATTTTTAATTGAATTTAAAATGTTATTTACTTAAAGTTAACACTTCTAGTATGGTTTTTATGAAGTAGATACCCATATGTACTACTAGCAACCTTGTACTTAGATTTCTGCCTTTTGGAAAAGCACTATAGTAATATGTTTCAGGAGCCAGAAAAATGTTTATACCCACTGATTCCCAATATTGGATAATTTATCCTAAGAAAACAGTTTGAGAGAATAAACTTTAAAACATCTATTCAGGTAGAACAGTAAGTATAACAGGGAACCATGGAGTAACCCAGATGCATAGTTTCAGTGCCTAATATAAATACCCAAATGATAACACATCAATGGGATTACTATGTAGCCTTTTAAAAAGGTATAATTTGAATAACTGTAAAAACATTGACTATCTTGAACAAAGTTTAAGTACAAAGACAAAATAAAAATTTGTACACACATTATAGCTAATGTGAAAAAATATATATGTATATGGATAAATTAGAAAGTAGTAATTCCCAAATAAAACTGCTTGTGTTGGGATGGGGGAATATGAAAAAGTATGGATGGGTTTTCACCCTAAATTTTATCTAACATACCATTTTTTTATAATTAAAAAAAGGAAAAAAATTAAAAAAAAAATAAAGTGGATTTGCACAGCATGGCTGTGTACCTCCCAAAACTGCCCATATCAATTCATCAAGTCCTATTCTGAGGATTCTACTCTCTGGAATGATAACATCAATAGAGAACACAGAGCTTGGCTTTACATTGCCCAGCAGGAGGCTTCTGTGTGAGCTGCTGGGGAAATAATAATAAATAATAATAAGCAGCTCAGTTGTGTCCGACTCTTTGTGACCCCATGGACTGTAAGTCCATGGAATGCTCCAGGCCAGAATACTGGAGTGGGTAGCCTTTCCATTCTCCAGGGGATCTTCCCAACCCAGGGATTGAACCCAGATCTCCTGCATTGCAGGCAGATTCTTTATCAGCTGAGCCACAAGGGAAGCCCAGGAGTATTGGAGTGGGTAGCCTATCCCTTCTCCAGCAGATCTTTCCGCCAGAATTGAACTGTGGTCTCCTGCATGCAGGTGGATTCTTTACCAACTGAGCTATAAGCCTATTTAAATTTGTGACAGAAGTTGAGTCTTTTTATATGAAAAAGTTTTTAATAATCATTATTAATATTAAAAATAATCTCACTTGGAAAAGCATCAATCAAATATTTTCTAACTTATAAATGTTGTAAGATTAGTTACAAGATTCTCTCAACTTAGAAGAGTCATCATTTCTTGGCTTTCTTGGACTGACACTCCATAATGTAAATTAAAACGACAGTTTCCAGTCAGAAATTCATATGGGCATTAGTACTGTGCCAACAGAGTAAAGACAACAGTGCTGCTATAAATCCACAAGTTACATCTAAGGGCAAACATATCTTTATTTTCTTAGTATCCAAACAGAAATGTATTTCAATTTGTTAAAGAAAAATATAAGTAGGGTAAAAATGTGTTTCGTAAGGACTATTTTGTATTCCACTAGGGCTATATCTCAGTCCAGACTCTCCTTCCAAGTCTGGCTTCTTTTCTCTCTGGTCCACAGTTGATCCCCAGCACATCCCACAGTAACACGGCACCTGTTTTGTAAATAAGTTTATTTGTACCATTTTTTGATTCCACATATAAGTGATATCATGCGATATTTGCCCTTCTCTGACTTAACTTCACTCAGAATGACAATCTCTAGTTCCATCCATATTGCTGCAAATGCCATTTTTTCATCATTTTTATGGCTGAGTAGTATTCCATTGTGTATATGCACCACATCTTCTTTATCCATTCATCTGTTGACGGACATTTAGGGTGTTTCCATGTCCTGCTATTGTGACCAGTGCTGCAGTGAACACTGGGCCATGTATCTTTCTGATATGTATATATGTATAACTGAATCACTTTGCTATACACCTGAAATTAACACAACGTTATAAATCAACTAAACACCAACAACAAAAAATTTAAGGCAAAAAACCAAAGATAACTGCTGGTCCGCATCTCAGAGCCAGCTGAGGGAAGCGTGCTGACAGCACCTCCTCCCTGAAAGCTCAGACGGGCCCTGTGGCTGGGCAGACACTTCACGTCTGCTAAGTAAGAGCCCAGCCTGCAAACAGGGAAGCACAATGGTAAACAGGATTGTTTCCACCTCGTCTGACTCCTCTCCACAATTCCAGTGATCAAGTGCGCTGCCTCTCAGAATCGCTGCCCTTCTTCAAAGGCTGAGCTACAAAACACCTAAAAGTAACTGATACCCAAGAATGAGGATTGCAGTGGATTTTTATAAAGCAAATGCTCTATATTTCAGGAAAAACACACAGTTTTGAAAATTAAAAATGACAGAAAATAAGTCACAAAGGGAAAAAGTCAGTGCACAGTATTTTCCCTTGGCAAAACTTCAATTCCTTTTTCCTGAAATTAAACAATAATGCTTTATTTTTTATAGAGTACACATGTGTATGCAATAATATTATCTGTATAGACATACCTATTTTGAAATAACACACAATTTGTTTTATCACTGGCTTTCACCTGATTTTGATTATGACTTTACAGGATAAAGTATTACTTCTGAAGTTCAATGTCTAGAGTTGGAACTTAAGTGTGTGTGTGTTTAACCTTAAAATAGCTTTTCAGAGCATTAAAATTGCCCTTTCAACATAGAATATCAAAAATGAGGAGAGTTCTAGATTTTATAAGAAGCCAAGGAAAATTAATAATGTGTACTTAAATATTATATATTTAGGAGGTTTCACAGTATATTTCCCTTAAATTGTACCTTATGAGTATCACACAGATTTTACCGAAGTTACTTAACTCACAATTGAAACTGGATATAAGAAACTTATAAAAGGCATAGTATAATATCCTTTACTAACAGTCTTTTTCAAGATCAGGAGTCCTGTGTAATGCTTATAAAACTGTACAATGTCTCATAAATTTTTAAATATTTTTAAATTTGACCACTGGTCAAAAATTATAATTATATTATAATATATATTATATGATATAAAAAGTATAGAAATTATGATTTCTATACTCATGACTCATTTTGGAACTCCTAGTTTAGGATTCGAATCAATAAACTTAGAGGACTGGAAAAATATAAAAAGTGAGTTAGGGAACTGATGAAGTCCAGCATGTCCACTGACCACAAACTCTGGTATATCCCATACCAGAGAATCTGTCTAGATATTCACAGAAAGGAAATGGAATTGCATCCTACAGGTTTGTGAAACTCAAGAGTAGATAATAACTGAGACAACTGAAACAACCAGCTAACTGAGGGTGTTGTCACAGGACCAAGACCCTTCTCTCCCCCGAGTTGGGATCCTTGTTCTCTCTGCCTCAAGCTCTCTCCATAGATAGATAATAGATAGACAAATAGATACATTAGGTAGATTCCTTAGATAGATGATGATCGATGATAAATGATACATAGAAAAATGCTCAAACCCATGTCCACTGAGTTGGTGATGCCATCCAGCCATCTCATCCTCTGTTGTCCCCTTATTCCTCCTGCCTTCAATCTTTCCCAGCATCAGGGTCTTTTCCAGTGATTCAGATCTTCACATCAGGTGACCAAAGTACTGGAGCTTCAGCTTCAGCATCAGTTCTTCCAATGAATCAGTTCAGTTCAGCTGCTCAGTCATGTCTGACTCTTTGGGACCCCATGGACCTTCGTGTCCATCACCAACTCCCAGAGTTTACTCAAACTCATGTCCATTGAGTCGGTGATGCCATCCAACCATCTCATCCTCTGTCATCCCCTTCTCCTCCCACCTTCAATCTTTCCCAGCATCAGGGTCTTTTTTAATGAGTCAGTTCTTCACATCAGGTGGCCAAAGTATTGGAGTTCCAACTTCAGCATCAGTCCTTCCAATGAATATTCAGGACTGATTTCCTTTAGGATTGACTGGTTTGATCTCCTTGCAGTCCAAGGGACTCTAAAGAGTCTTCTCCAACACCACAGTTCAAAAGCATCAGTTCTTTAGCCTCCAATTAAAATAAATAAATTTATAAAAAAAAAAAACAAAAGCATCAGTTCTTCAGCCCTCAGCCTTCCTTATGGGCCAACTCTCACATGCATACATGACTACTGGAAAAACCATACCTTTGACTCTATGGACCTTTGTCAGTGAAGTAACGTCTCTGCTTTTTAATATGCTATCTAGGTTTGTCATAGCTTTTCTTCCAAGGAGGAAGCATCTTTTATTTTCTTGGTTGCAGTCTCCATCTTCAGTGATTTTGGAGCCCAATAAAATAGATAATGATAGGTAGAAAATAGAAATATAGATGGTAGGTAGATAGATATATTAGATTCCTTAGATACATGATGATAGAAGGTAGAGAGGTAGAAAGTAGATAGAGAGATGACAGATACTGTTTGTAAAACAAGCAGGTATTATCTATGTATCTTTTCCTCTCAGCTCTGCTATAAGTCAGTGTGTGTCCTTGGGTTTATCATTTTGCTTTCTTGAGATTCCAGAGACATACTCCGTAAATTAAGGGTCATGAAACCATTCTTCTCTCTGTTCCCTCCTTGTGCCCATGTTCTAAAATTCTCCAACAGTTATAATCACATCCGCCTCCTCCCTCTGCATCTTCACTTTGAGAATCAAAGGAAAGACTGTCCATGGACATTCAGACACACTTGGGTTTTTTTGTGAATTAATAGAGAGTGGGGATTGGAAGCTTGAAGGTGTTCATGAAATGTAAAGTGTTTAAATTATTGTCATATTTTCTGGGAAAGAAGTGCTCTAACTTAATCTACAAAGAATTTTCCAACAGGGCTATTTCTAATAAGAAAACCACTCGATCAGAACACGTTCTTCTTGAAAATGAATGCCAATCACTGAACTTACTCACAGCACTTCCTCTGCTCTGCTTCTATTAAACCAGACTTATGGGAGATCTAATTATATGTCAAATAATGAAGGATTAGTCACTTAGAGTTTACTTAATCCGCATGCATGATCACACAGAGATTACAAGTGTCTCCACAGAGAGGAAGAGGGGCATCTGCCAGGAATCCCCTGTGCTGCTCCACAGGCGGCTGCCCTGGGGCCTCCAGCGACCCACTACCTGCAGCGGCCACTGTGCTTGCTCCCAACGCTTCTGGCTAGACTTGAACCCCCTTAATTTCTTCCTGTCACGAGTTTATTCTATTCCTAACCCAAATGCCTGTTTATGCCATTTCTCTGGCATTTGCATCCCCTAACAGGCTACTGTCTTAACTTAGGTTTTTTATGTGACCAAATCTGCTTGGTAGGAAAAGCTACATCACACATTAGCTGATTGACATTTTCTTAATCTACCCGTCTGCTTAAAGTGCTTTTGGCAATCAATTGCACAAAGAAGTACACATATGGGCCCCATTTCAAGTTAAATGTCCAAAATTTTTACCTCTCAAAAAAAAAATATCAGATGCACAGAACTGCAGAAAATTCTTAAATATTTCTCACAACTTAGCTACATCGTGTGATTGGAAATCACTAAAAACACTTCGGTGATCCAGAAAATCTTCCCATCTCTGCTAACTGATGTTTAAGTTCTGTGACATCTAAGGTATTTCTTTATCTTTCCTTCCTTTGAGTAGTATTGATTCAGTGAGTATTCATCAAAAGCCTTCAGTGTGCCAAGGATGACTGGGAATTATCAAAAGAGGCAAAGACCCCAGTCTTAAGAAGCTTGAGTTTTAGTGGGGAGATTCAGACAGGAGAAAGCTAGTAAATCGGTGCATTTCCCAGCATGGTAGCTGATGAAGAATACAGCAGGGGAGGGGATGGTGGGTCAATTAAGATGTGTCACAGCTCAGTCAGAGCAAATTCCACTGAGAAGATGAGCCTCAACGGGTTAATGTATAGCCCTTTCTCTGTTTCAGTTTGGTCAGAAGCAGGTAACCTCTCATGATGGTCTGGCCTCACCTCTGCTCTCACTGAAGAATCCCCTCATGTCCAGCTGTGTCCCCCACACGGTTCCAGCCACTGTGGTCTGCCTCATTGTCCTGGGCTGCCGGAAGGGTCTGCCTGCTGTAGCCGTAAGCCCCTCCACCTGTCAGGCTCCCCTGTGTGCTTCTCAGCCAGCAGTCAGGGTTCTCCATCAGGAGCGGGTGAGACACTTGGGATCCTTCAGGGGACTTCCGGATGGAGATAATGCACAGAGGTGTCTTCAGGGCCCCCTGCCCTGTCCTGTGTCACTGAGTTCATTTGCAGAGTCCAAAAAACAATAAGAGCAAAAGACAGGGTACTCAGTATTCCCGCAAAGTTCAAAAAGCATGTTTCCTTCAGGCCTCCCAAAGGAAGCACGAGATAAACTGGGTCATCACATGTCTCTCCCACCTCTCTTTCCTCTGTGTCCTCATGACCCTCAGGGACCAGAGGACCTTGCACTGGTGAGCCCTCTTTCCTTCCTGTTTGAAATGTCCTCTTAGGTCAGCTTGGCCATGTCTGCTCTTTCCTTATATGATAAAGAGGCAGGAGTGAAACAAATGTACAAAATACTCTCATTTGAAAAGACCCTTCAGCATCTCCCAGAGTTTGCTCAAACCCATGTCCATTGAGTCGGTGATGCCATCCAAACATCTCATCCCCTGTCTCCCCATTCTCATCCTGCCCTGAATCTTTCCCAGCATTAGGGTGTTTTCAAATGAATCGGCTCTTCACATCAGGTGGCCAAAGTATTGGAGCTTCATGGACGGATGACACTGAAGAGTTCGGACAAAATGTGGTCCCCTGGAGGAGGGAATGGCAAACCACTGCAGGATTCTTGCTGCAAGAACCCCATGAACATGAACAGTATGAAAAATCAGCCATGTTCCAATTTAAAAACAAAGGACACTTACAAGGGAAACTTGTGCTTGCTTCCCAGGGAACCAGGGAGGAAGGATACACAGACCCAGCCACGGCCACTCAGGACGCGATGGTAACTAGGACCAGCGCCGGGGGCAGCTATGGGGGCTTTGTCGGGCAGCCCAGGGCTGCGGTGCTACCGGGCTGCCCTGCGGCATTTCAGGTGCTGTGGGAGGCCTGCCAGCAGAGGACAGGGGAGCACAAGACGCTTCTGCAATTGATGCTGTGTAACAAGAGCTACCAGCAGTTGTGCCTGGGTAATGTCCTCCTTCTTTATAGCTCCTCTCTGATTATGCAGTAAGAAGCAAGTAGGTAATTGGGGGGAAGGGGGTGTTACAAATAGAGGAAAGCCAGTTCTCTCAAGGCATCTATTTTAGATTATGTTTGTACAAACATGCCTCATCCATTAACACTGCTAAGGAAGGAAGTTTCTGTAGAATTTTATTCTTCCAGTAACTGAATCATAGCAGTTCCTGGGGTTGCAAAGAGTCAGACACAACTTAGCGACTGAACAACAATAACCTTTCAATACTAAACCTTTGAAAGCCATCTCTGGTTTTGGTGAAGAACTTACATGTATCATCTGTGTCCCATTCAGTGCGTCACGTGTTGTCTTAAACAGAATATGCTGAACATAGGTTAACAAGTCTGGAAGGAACCAAGGTCATTGTTACTGAAGCTGTGATTCACACAAAGCTGCCGTATTGGTTTTAAAGGTGCTTTCTTTGGCTTTCCCCAAACTGCTGGATACTTTTCTATTTCTCTTGTTTTTTAACTGGTATTTTTTTTTTCTTTTTTGGCTGCACCATGCGGCATGAGGGATCTTACTTCCCTGACCAGGGATCAAACCCACAACCCATGGAGTGGAAGCTGGAGTCCTAGCCACTGGACCACCAGGGAAGTCCCTGTTTCTCTTATTTTTTTACAATATTTTTTTTCTACTATCCATAACACACAGAAGTCTATAATAATTTAAAAGGTGGCCCACTCCAACCCAACACTTATTTGCACATACCTACACTTTATTTGCCTTCCTATGTATAAGCAGTCAAATCAATACCTACATTTAAAAATTATAATATTCATAATAATCTCATTTGAATCAATTTGTTAAAGTTTTCCAGGAATTTCAAAATATTTCTGGGCAAGACATAGTAGATGCCATTAATGAATGTTACGATGGATACTTTCGAGAGCTGCTAGTAGCAACTGGTGAGTAATAATTTACTTGATACATCAAGTGTCGATTAGCTCTGACTGACATAAAGATGCGTTCAATTGAATTAAAGTGACTGAGTTAATTTCCCCTGATTTTAATTATTTAGACAAGACATTTCTCTACATTCTCTGTAGAGAAAAAATACATCAGCTCCTGATACAATGGCAAGCTGATGTCTTTCATGAACCTATACTCTTCCTAAGAGCTGTCAGTGTTCATAGTAGGAAGCCTTGATTTCTCAGGTCATTGGGATCTCACATCTTTAAATTCATTGCATACATGCTAATTTCCTTCCCTTGTAAAGAGGTTATGGTTTTACCACTATTTGAAATGTTGACATTGTAATATAGTGTACAATGAGGGATCCCACAGAGAACTCACAAAATATCAGTTTTCAAGGATTATAACTGGGGGAAAAAAAAAAAAGTATTCTCATCATTTCCCAAATTTTGAAAAAAAAAAAAATGTATTGTTACTCTCAAACTTTCTTCTTCTCTCTCTATTTTTTCCTAGTTCTCTGTATTCGAGACAAACCAGCCTATTTTGCTTACAGATTGTATAGTGCAATCCATGTAAGTATGACCCACATATTTTTAATGTTTCTCCAGAAGTCATGTATACTTTCTCAAAGGACTAGTTTTACTTCAATCATTTAAGTATTGATTCCCATTTTTGAATTTGTATGCAAATATATTACCTTCAAAGTAGATATGCTCAAGTGAAAAGATATATTACACACCAAAATGAGACCCATCAAGTAAAAATAATGCTGTGTTTTCTATATCAAATGGAGGGGCCTAAGAAGTATTTCTTAGCGCCTTTCCCCCAGGAGGTGTGCTTCAGCATTTTTTTTAGCATCTGAAGAAACTGAAAGGCCAGATGCTGTCACAGCTTCCAAAGAAACCCTCCCCCCGCCCCACCCCAGCCTCCACCCCCCACCCCACCACCTCATACTCAGGCAATTACACAGCATATGGAGTCAAGCAGAAAATGTCAAAGCACTACAAATTTTTCAACATAGTGGTTTTTTTAAACTACTTAAAAGGCAACAGCCAGACAATAAACTCTAAAGCTGTATTTGTAATTAAGTACAGATGTTTTTTACTTTCAGGTGATAGTCAATTGCACATCCTTTGGTGCATTCATGTTCAAAGAAACAAAGGCTCACAGGCCTGAGACAATGCACATTGCATCCAAAACTGCATGAGACACTGAGAAACTGATAAGGTCTGATGCAAATCATTATACACATCACAGCCCTGAAAACTCAATGAAAATCATTTAAAAAATTCAGTCAGTTCAGTTCAGTTCAGTCGCTCAGTCATGTCCGACTCTTTGCGACCCCATGAATCACAGCACACCAGGCCTCCCCCCTGTCCATCACCAACTCCCAGAGTTCACTCAGACTCGTAATTTTAATAGAGTGTTTTATCCTCCAAGTGATTTTCAGAGACCAGCTTCTTAGAGGTAGCTAGAAAGTGTGGATAACATGCTAATCATCAAGAATAATTTATTAACTTATACTTATGTACAGTAATTTTTATTATGTACAAGAACCTCTGTATCCTCGGAACATAGGAGGAAGATTGACGCTCACAGTCCCCTGCTTCTTTGTTATTCTATTTCCAAGAAGAAAACCTGATTGGATTAAATATCTGTCTAAAAGTGTAATGGGCAAGGCTATTGAGTGACTTGAGAAAGGAATGGCTGTCTGCTGTCACCCTGTTTGTTTAACCTATACGCTGAGTACATCATAAGAAATGCCAGGCTGGATGAGTTACAAGCTGGAATCAAGACAGGCAGGAGAAACATCAACAACCTCAGATATGCAGATGATACCACTCTGATGGGAGAAAGTGAAGCAGAACTAAACAGCCTCTTGATGAAGGTGAAGGAAGAGAGTGAAAGAGCTGGCTTAAGACAAAGTATTAAAAAAAAAAACTTAGATTATGGCATCCGGCCCCATTACTGCATAGGAAAAGGTGGAAGTAGTGACAGATTTCCTCTTCTTGGGCTCTAAAATCACTGCGGATGGTGACTGCAGTCATGAAATCAGAAGACGATTGCTTCTTGGCAGGAAAGTGATGACAAACCTAGACAGTGTATCGAAAAGCAGAGACATTACTTTGCCAACGAAGGTCCACATAGTCAAGGCTACGGTCTTCCCAGTGGTCACATATGGTTGTGAGAGCTGGATCATAAAGAAGGCAGAACACCAAAGAATTTGATGCCTTCAAACTGAGGTGCTGGAGAAGAGTCTTGAGAGTCCCTTGGACAGCAAGGAGATCAAACCAGTCATTCTTAAGAGAAATCAACCCGAATACTCTTTGGAAGGACTGATGGTGAAGCTCCAGTATTTTGGTAATCTGATGCAAACCAGATGACTCATTGGAAAAGACGCTGATGCTGGGAAAGATTGAAGGCAGAAGGAGAAGAGGGTGTCAGAGGATGAGATGGCTGGATGGCATCACTGACTCAATGACATGAACTTGGGCAAGTTCCAGGAGATAATGAGGGACAGGGAGGTCTGGCATGCTACAGTCCATGGGATCGCAAAGAGTCAGAAACAAATGGGCAACTGAACAATGGGTGACTGGATTTACTCTGTGACTCAGCAGTAAAGAATCCGCCTGCCATGCAGGAGCCAAAGGAGATACAGATTCAATCCCTGGGTCGGGAAGATCCCCTGGAGGAGGGCAGGGCAATCCACTCCAGTATTCTTGCTGGGAAAATCCCAGGGACAGAGAAGCCTGGTAGGCTCCAGTCCATAGATTTGCCAGGAGTCAGATACGACTAAAGGGCTTAGCATGTACATTGGATGACTTCAACTCTTCTTTCTCCAACAAGAGTAAAGCTTTGCTCGTGAATTACCTTGGGAAAATAATCACATTACTGATTCCAATTATGCCCCAAGTGAGAGCCCCCTAATAATAAAAACTACTTTGCTGAGGTGTGTCAGTGCAAAAAGGAAGGTGTGTGTACTCAGTGTCGTGGGCTATGGAGGAGAGGCCTGTGTTCCAGCAGTCAGAGATCTCATGCACAGGACCACATCAAGTCATGGCCCTCCAGTGTCACGTTCAGGGGAAAGCTGTTTTCACCAGCCTTCACCAAGGAAAGCATCTCTGATTTTCCCCAATGCACTCTAATTACACAACTTAAATACAGAAACTCAGTTAATCATTCATTTTCATCACTTCAGCTTATGGCAGAGTTTGCTAGTAGTGCATGTGCGTGCACGCCTGCTCAGATGCGTCCGACTGTTTTCTGTTTTCAACCCCATGGACTGCAGCCCCCCAGGCTCCTCTGTCCATGGGATTGTCCAAGCAAGACTACTAGAGTGGGTTACCATGCCCTCCTCCAGGGGATCTTCCTAACCCAGCGATCAAACCCATGGTTCCTGAATTGACAGATTACTGAAAAAAATGAAAGTTTCTCAGTCATGTCCGACTGTTTGTGACCCCATGGACGATACAGTTCATGGAATTCTCCAGGCCAGAATACTGGAGTGGGTAGCTGCTCCCTTCTCCAGGGGATCTTCCCAACCCAGGGATTCAGGATGGGGAACACATGTACACCCATGGCTGATTCATGTCAATGTATGGCAAAACCAATACAATATTGTAAAGTAATTAGCCTCCAATTAAAATAAATTAATTAATTAAAAAAAAAAAGACATAATCGTGATCTTAGAGACATACCAATGGTTCATCAACCAGAGCTGGGACCGCCTCCCAACCCAGGAAGAATGTTTACATAGAGAGAGCAAATGATCACATCTGCATCATAAAATGCAGCATTTGGGAGATGAGGAGGAGGCTGGCCAGGTTTAAAGGGAGAATTATAGAGTCACAGATGTAGAAAACAGACTCATGGTTACCAGCGGGTAAGAGGAGAGAGGGATCGATATAGGAATTTGAGATCAGCATATACACACTATATAAAATCTGGAGAAGGAAATGGCAACCCACTCCAGTGTTCTTGCCTGGAGAATCCCAGGGCCGGGGGAGCCTGGTGGCTACAGTCCATGAGGCCACAGAGTCAGATATGGCTGGACGACTTAGGTTTTAGTATAACTGGTTCACTTTGCTGTACACCTGAAAATAACCTTGTAAATCACCTATACTCCAATAAAAATTAATTTTAAAAATAAATAAAAGGGAAGATTATTGTAAAACCTGGTGAAATGAAAAGGGCCAGCCTCAAGGCTGTGACCCTGGAAATAGAGGTGACAAGGCACTGGAAAAGCGGAGGAGATGGACCGCTTCACTGTGTGTGCACCATGGCCAGGGGTGGTCACAGAGCTGAGGCGGAGTCTGAGTCAGTGCTCATGGGTGCCAGCGCCACGGTCTGAGGAATACAGGGTATGGCCACAGAAAAGGGCTGGGTCCATTTCAGACAGACTGTCTTTAAGGTGCTGCTTCCTCATGGTGGTCACCCCCACTTGGCTGTGTCTCTTAGGACTTCGGCTTCCATAATAAAACCGTGATTAGGATTCTAATCGCCAGAAGTGAAATCGACCTGATGACCATAAGAAAGCGATACAAAGAGAGATATGGGAAGTCCCTTTTCCACGACATCAAGGTAAGTCTCCAAATTGTCATCCACCTGCACCCATAGTTCATCCTTTTTGAAACTGAAACGAGAGCCTAACTTTAAATAACTTTATGGTGGAATCTAAAAGTTCAATCAAGGAGTCATCTACATCAGTGGGTCAGGCACCCTGAGAGCATCAATAGGTAAGAAAACCCCTTTACCTCACTTACTCCTCTTTGATGTGTTTTAAGCAAAAGTCAGTGGTCTGGTCATGAGCGCTATTCATCCCCTGATCAGGTCATGAGGCCTTACCACCAGCACCAGAAGACTGCATTCTGCAACAAGAGCACGTTAATTGAAGAGCGCCTTCTGAGATCAACTGCCTGTGTGCCACCAGAGGGGAGGGCAGCCTGTCGGGTCCCCGCACATGCTGGGGCCGTAACGTTCTGCGCACCCGCACCCATGAGCCCTGGAGGGTGCTGATGCGATGACTCTGAAGTCTGCAGCCTGGGGTCTTCACTCTGACACATGTAGACTCTACTCTGGATCCTGATAAAGCCCAGCCAAGAACTGTCAGCATATGGAGGCCCATCTATGTAACTTGGGGACACAGTGGAAAATGAAAATGTTTGATCCATGGTTCAAAAAAGTATAAAGAACTCCAAGATGGCACCCAAGCACAGGGGCCTGTAATGTATCTTAAGGTATATTTTGAGCACAGCTGTGTCCTCTGGGCTTCCCAGGCAGCTCAGCGGGAAAGAATCTACCTGCCAATCAGGAGACCTGGGTTCCATCCCTGAGCTGGGAAGATTCCCCTGGAGAACAGAATGGCAATCCACTCCAGTATTCCTGCCTGGGAAATCCCATGAACAGAGGAGCCTTGCGGGCTACAGTCCATGGAGTTGGAAAGAGTCAGACATGACTGAGCCACTGAACAAGCCCTGTTGTCTTGTCCACATTGTTTCTTGAAAATTTCCATTGCATAAAATAGCTTTTTAGTTCACTGAAAGATCCAGGAGAAACTTGACAACCAGAGGACCAAGAGACCATATAACCCAGGAGGCCTCATAGGCCTCAGGAAGTTGAGATGGTTTCAGAGGAAGGATTATTGGAGCACTTAAGAGACGTCTTCCTCCTTTGTCTCTGATAAGACTCTTCTCACATCCACCTTCAAAGCCCTAAACCTTTAGTGAAGATGAACATTTCTCACTGAGAAATGCATAACTCATTCTCTCGGTGAATAAACTTAGCTCAATACTATACAGCAGTTAACCATGGCCACCTCAAAATCTACTAATATTCACAAATAATTAATGCAACCTTGTGCATTTAAAGCAGTGAATTATAAGTAACGGCTGTGTAAGAGAACATGAACATGAGAGTTGCCTTTTAACAAAGATAAGTTTTATAATACTTTTATTACTATCATTTTTGAAAATAATGTAGAAACTATAGAAGATGATAAAAGGATTTAAATTGCCCTAATGTGGCACTGGAGAAGACTCTTAAGAGGCCCTTGGACTGCAAGGAAACCAAACCAGTCCATCCTAAAGGAAATCAGTCCTGAATTTTCATTGGAAGGACTGATGCTGAAACTGAAGCTTCAATTCTTTGGACACCTGATGCGAAGAACTGACTCATTGGAAAAAACCCTGATGCTGGGAAAGATTGAAGGGAGAAGGAGAGGACAACAGAGGATGAGATGGTTGGATGGCATCACTGACTCAATGGACATGAGTTTGAACAAACTCTTGAGAGATGGTGAAGGACAGGGAAGCCTGTTGTGCTGCAGGCCATAGGGTTGCAAAGAGTTGGACATGACTGAGTGACTGAGAAACAAAAACAAATTATTCACCACAGATAACCAACAGTAAAATTTTGTTGTATGTGTTTTCTTTTTAAAACTATATGTAAACATCAAAGTTTTACTACTTAAATATTTCTTTAAATCATGGATCCCATTGTATAAGTTGTAAAGAGCATAAACTGCCCTATATTATTATATACTACCTTTTAATTTTTCATTATTGTACACAATATAATGACATATGTTTTGGAGCACAAATCTTGGGCTCATCAACAATTGATCATTATTTTCTTAGGATAGACCTTTTGAAGTAGAATGACTGCATTAATGAGTATAAATATCTTTAAACCATTTGAGACATATTGTCCAGTGTGCCCTCTAGACTCTACACTAATTTGTAACAACATTAGGACACCTCTTTATCTAAAGGTGAGGAGAAGAATTAATTCTACTGCTAAGCATTATTCTTTATAAAAACATATTCAGGCCCACAGGCAACAATGAAGACCAAGCACAGCCAAAAATAAATAAATAAAAACCATTAGGGTTCCATCAGCTTTATATAAACCCCATTCTATTGACTGTGACCATGTCATTACTTTTCAATAACCTCCACCGGGAAGAGTCCCTAGGACATATTACATCAGGATGGAAAAATAAACAATATTTGAGGTGTTAATGGCCCACGGTGTCTCACTGTATAGTTTAGAGGAATTATGCTTCTTTTTATGACATTGCGTTTCAAATACCTTATATTTGCTCCTTTTCAGAATTTTGCATCAGGGCACTATGAGAAGGCTCTGCTGGCCATCTGTGCGGGTGACGCAGATGACTACTAAGTGAAAAGGAGAATCTGGAGTACGCCGTCATCTTCACAGACACGTCACATATAGGTTGTGATTAATTTGCCTTGTTAGGAGCATTACCATGAAATTATAGAATCATATTTTCTTTTCTCTCTTTAAAAGTATTTTAAGAATAATTAGTATCAATAGATTCTTTGAGAAAAACCTATTGATGAAAGTATATGGGATTGGATTTGCACATATCTAAATCAGCAATTTATTAAATTGTGTATACTGGAATAATAAAGGAAATCATTGTATTGAAATATATGTTACTGAATGTGAAGGATCAATTCCTACAAGAAGTGGGTTGGCTTATGTCTGTCCCAACGGGAGACCAGGACAACCGGTGGGTGGCCATCCCCTCCCCGATTCAAGACTCTGGGCCAACTAAAGCTAAGTGAACATTTAAAGCCCTTTTAAATGAAAGCAAAGACATAAGGCTCACTTGATAAAGAATCTGCCTGCAATGCATGAAATGCAACAGATGCAGGTTTAATCCCTGGGTCAGGAAGATCCCCTGGGGAAGGGAATGGCAACCCACTCCAGTATTCTTCTCTGGAGAATCCCATGGAGAGAGGAGCCTGGTGGGCTACAGTCCAAGGGGTCACAAAGAGTTGGACACAACTGAAGGGACTAAACCACCACCACAAAGACACAAAACAGCAGAATGCAGCCAGCTCTATGCTTGTCAAGCTGAGATGTGTGAGAGACATAAAAACAGGCATGTGTGTATTTGACAGCCACCCTAGTGACGCAGCTTATCCCAGGTACTGTTTTCCTTGGCGTTGGTGTTGAACCAGCCACTTACCAGCTGCTTCAGAGGAGTCCTTGCTCCTGGTTTCCATCTTCACTGCTCAACAGCAGCATCAAGGTCTCTCTGGAAGCAAGCACATAATTAGCACCATCAGTGAGGCCGATCCCTTTGGTCTCTAAAGATTTGGTAAATTAGGGGAAGCAGAGAAAAGGTACTCACAGAGTCAGATTTGGGGAGAATGGAGCTTGAAGCCACAGTGTAGCAAGAACAGAATCAGGGACAGGGATGGGTGAGCCCACGACAGAGGGCTGCAGTCCCAGGATACACAGTGGCACGGGGTGGGGTGGGGGGTGCGGGTGGTGAGCACACAAACGAGACCCTGGAGGCAGCAGGTGAGGATGAAGACAGGCAGGCAGAAACCTGAGTGACGTTCCCAGGAGTGTGTTGTTCCCCGGGGAGCACACTTTGCAAGCTCACAGCCCAGCCCCGGGAGACGGCCCCTCTGGGCTCAGGGATGTGGCTCACATGCTCAGAACTGGGTTCTGCCTCGGGGGAGGGTGCAGGACATGTAGAAACAGTTCATAATTAGACTTCTGAAACTACTTTCAAGACTTCAACTGATTGTCTTGATGCATATGATGCTATATAATTTTAACCTGGGTTTTATTTCCATTAAAAAAAATCATTAGCATTTCAAGTCAAAGTAGTAATCGTTTGAGACATTTAGCATAGCTGTTATACAGGCCAAAACTCTAAGAAGAAAAATATTGTTAGAAGTCCCGATAAGAACTTAAAAACTTTCCACCTTATGGAAGAAAATAATAGCAAACAAAACAACTGATAAAGGATTGATCTCCAAAATATACAAGCAGCTCATACAACTCAATACCAGAAAAACAACAATCCAATCAAAAAATGGGAAATAGACCTAAACAGACATCTCTCCAAAAAAGACATACAGATGACTAACAAACACATGAAAAGATGCTCAACATCACTCATTATTAGAGCAATGCAAATCAAAACCACAATGAGGTATCACCTCACACTGGTCAGAATGGCCATCATCAAAAAGTCTACAAACAATAAATGCTGGAGAGAGTGTGGAGAAAAGGAAACACTCTTCCACTGTTGGTGGGAATGTACATTGATACGGCCACTATAGAAGACAGTATGGAGATTCCTTTAAAAACTGGAATAAAACCACCATGTGACCCAGGAATCACACACCTAGGCATATAGCCTGAGGAAAACAAAATTGAAAAAGACACATGTATCCCACTGTTCATTGCAGCACTGTTTACAATAACCAGGACATGGAAGCAACCTAGATGTCCATCAACAGATGAATGGATAAAGAAGTTGTGGCACATATACTCAATAGAATATTACTCAGCCATAAAAAGGAACACATTTGAGTCAGTTCTGATGAGATGGATGAACCTAGAACCTATTATACAGAGTGAAGTAAGTCAGAAAAAGCAAGATAAATATCATATTCTAATGCATATATACGGAATCTAGAAAAATGGTAATGAAGAAATTACTTACAGGGCAGCAATGGAGAAACACACATAGAAAATAGACTTATGGACATGGGGAGAGGGGAGGAGAGAGTGAGATGTATGGAAAGAGTAACATGGAAACTTACATTACCATATGTAAAATTGATAGCCAACGGGAATTTGCTGTGTGGCTCAGGAAACTCAAACAGGGGCTCTGTATCAACCTAGAGAGGCGGGATGGGGAGGAAGACGGAAGGGAGGTTCTCAAGGGAGAGTATATATGGCTGATTCATGTTGAGGTTTGACAGAAAACAACAAAATTCTGTAAAGCAATTATCCTTCAATAAAAAAATTAATTAAAAAAAAACTTCTTGAAAAAAAAAGTTTTCACCTTCCAGTTCCAGTTCAGTCACTCAGTCATGTCTGACTCTTTGTGACCCCATGAACCACAGCACGCCAGGCCTCCCTGTCCATCATCAACTCCCAGAGTCCACCCAAACCCATGTCCATCGAGTCGGTGATGCCACCCAACCATCTCATCCTCTGTCGTCCCCTTCTCCTCCTGCCCCCAACCCCTCCCAGCATCAGGGTTTTTTCCAATGAGTCAGCTCTTCGCATCAGGTGGCCAAAGTATTGGAGCTTCAGCTTCAACATCAGTCCTTCCAATGAACACCCAGGACTGATCTCCTTTAGGATGGACTGGTTGGATCTCCTTGCAATCCAAGGGACTCTCAAGAGTCTCCTCCAACACCACAGTTTAAAAGCATCAGTTCTTTGGTGCTCAGCTTTCTTTATAGTCCAACTCTCACATCCATACATGACTACTGGAAAACCATAGCCTTGACTAGATGTATCTTTGTTGACAAAATAATGTCCCTGCTTTTTAATATGCTGTCCAGGTTGGTCATAACTTTCCTTCCAAGGAGCAAGTGTCTTTAAATTTCATGGCTGCAGTCACCATCTGCAGTCATTTTGGAGCCCCCAAAATAAGGTCAGCCACTGTTTCCATTGTTTCCCCATCTATTTGCCATGAAGTGATGGGACTGGATGTCATGATCTTAGTTTTCTGAATGTTGAGCTTTAAGCCAACTTTTTCACTCTCCTCTTTCACTTTCATCAAGAGGCTCTTTAGTTCCTCTTCACTTTCTGCCATAAGGGTGGTGTCATCTGCATATCTGAGGTTATTGATATTTCTCCCGGCAATCTTGATTCCAGCTTGTGCTTCATCCAGCCCAGCATTTCGCATGATGTACTCTGCATATAAGTTAAATAAGCAGGGTGACAATATACAGGGTTGATGTACTCCTTTTCCTATTTGGAACCAGTCTGTTGTTCCATGTCCAGTTCTAACTGTTGCTTCCTGACCTGCATACAGATTTCTCAAGAGGCAGGTCAGGTGGTGTTATTCTCATCTCTTTCAGAATTTTCCACAGTTTATTGTGATCCACATAGCCAAAGGCTTTGGCATAGTCAATAAAGCAGAAATAGATCTTTTTCACCTTAAGACATCTTTATATACATTGTTCAAGGAATTGTGAAACTTATACTTTAGCTAAGTAATATCTTTTGTGTCTTTGGCATAGTGTGGGAAAAAAAACCTCTGGACTTAGGGAAGCAGATTTTACCGCGGTAAGTGGAGGAGGCGAACACAAAGGGAAGACGCTGACCATGGGTGTGCAGGGTCTCAAAGGTCAGCAGGAAACAGCTTCAATTCACAGGGTCAGTACACGAGGCTGGAGAGGATCAGTGTGGGAGTGGGGGACGTGGTGTGATGGCACCGTTGACCTCACAGTGACCCTCACAGGGACTGGGTGGGGACAGATCTGGGGTCCCCTCCAGGCAGCTTTTAGGAGGAGCCTGAAGGTGGGTTATATAGTTCAGAGACCTGTGGGGTGGACAGGAGAAGACTAATATCTGTAGCAAATGTTTGTCTGGTTGGTCAGCAGGGGAAATCAGTCCAGCTCATCCTACATGAGACGAAGCAGAAGACTCTCAAGGGTATGTTGAGGATGGTCATGGGTAAGAAGGAGTCACTACAAGCCCCATCTTAGCCATATGGGAAGGGGTGGTGACCACATCCTGACACGCAAGGGGACATCTGAGCCAGCAGAGTTTCCCAGGTGCCCAGGGCTCAGGAAAACTGGACACAGTCAGGGCCTTTCTTTTCTCCCAAGTTTTCTGTCGAAAGTGTCACCTAGTTGTTTAAATGCCAGCACAACACGGCTGTCCTCGTCTTCGCATAACTCACTCACTGAGGTCCTGTGCTAGAGGGAGCGTTACCGTTACAGCTGTGGCTGCTTGTGTGTACCGACCTCCAGCGGTCACAGGAACCCCAAATGCAGGGAGGGGTATCTACCCGATGGCCCGAGTGACCAGTGTGAGGCCTCCAATTAACTGAAACCTATCACCCATGTTTAACCTACAGAAAAGAGCCAGCAACGTAAAAGGAATGTGCTTTGTTTGGGTGTGTTCTTAGCCTACAGCTCAGGAAAAGATAAATTAGCACTGAATTGCTGGCATTTCCAGAGACAAAATAAAACCTTAAATGGACTGAATCAGAAAAGAGGCTAGTCGTTTGGCTAAAAAAAAGTGACTTTTAGTGCTCTTATATTGTAGAACATTATTATGACCAAAGTTGTCATTGTACATGTTAAAACAGTGCCAAACTGGGATGTCTCAGAAGATGGAACAGAGGCAGAATGAGGGCCCGTCCCTGCAGAGAAACATCAGAAACACAAGCAAAAGTTGCCAGAATCAACTGAGAAGTGTGGGAAATTAGCTGGGATTTAACTCAGAGTCAAGAACACAGTGGGGAAAGCAGGAAATCACTGAGACATTTTTACTCACCATCTCCCTGCCCTCCAACCAGCTTAGTATCAGACTTGAAGACAGAGCCTGCGTCCTGCTATGGGATACTGGCCCCTGGCTCCCAAATATGTCTGTCCTAATCCAGCAGGTTTTGAAATGAAAAGGTCAGTTTTCATTCCAATCCCAAAGAAAGGCAATGCCAAAGAATGCTCAAACTACTGTACAACTGCACTCATTTCACACCCTAGTAACGTAATGCTCAAAATTCTCCAAGTCAGTCTTCAGTAATATATGAACCGTGAACTTCCAGATGTTCAAGCTGGCTTTAGAAAAGGCAGAGGAACCAGAGATCAAGTTGCCAACATCCACTGGATCATCAAAAAAGCAAGCGAGTGCAAGAAAATCATCTATTTCTGCTTTATTGACTATGCTAAAGCCTTCGACTATGTGGATCACAATAAACTGTGGAAAATTGTAAAAGAGATGGGGATACCAGACCACCTGACCTGCCTCTTGAGAAACATGTATGCAGGTCAGGAAGCAACAGATAGAACTGGACATGGAACAACAGACTGGTTCCAAATAGGAAAAGGAGTACATCAAGGCTGTATACTGTCACCCTGCTTATTTAACTTATATGCAGAGTACATCATGCGAAATGCTGGGCTGGATGAAACACAAGATTGCTGGGAGAAATATCAATAACCTCAGATATGCAGATGACACCACCCTTATGGCAGAAAGTGAAGAGGAACTAAAGAGCCTCTTGATGAAAGTGAAAGAGGAGAGTGAAAAAGTTGGCTTAAAGCTCAACATTCAGAAAACTAAGATCATGGCATCCAGTCCCATCACTTCATGGCAAATAGATGGGGAAACAATGGAAACAGTGACTGACCTTATTTTAGGGGGCTCCAAAATCACTGCAGATGGTGACTGCAGCCATGAAATTAAAAGATACTTACTCTTTGGAAGGAAAGTTATGACCAGCCTAGACAGCATATTAAAAAGCAGAGACATTACTTTGCCAACAAAGGTCTGTCTATTCAAGGCTATGGTTTTTCCTGTGGTCATGTATGGATGTGAGAGTTGGACTGTGAAGAAAGCTGAGTGCCAAAGAATTGATGCTTTTGAACTGTGGTGTTGGAGAAGACTCTTGAGAGTCTCCTTGACTGCAAGGAGATCCAACCAGTCCATTCTGAAGGAGATCAGTCCTGGGTGTTCATTGGAAGGACTGATGTTGAAGCTGAAGCTCCAATACTTTGGCCACGTGATGTGAAGAGCTGACTCATTTGAAAAGACCCTGATGCTGGGAAAGATTGAGGGCAGGAGGAGAAGGGGACAACAAAGGGTGAGATGGTTGGATGGCATTACCAACTCAATGGACATGGGTTTGGATGGACTCCAGGAGTTTGTGATGGACAGGGAGGCCTGGCATGCTGTAGTCCATGGGGTCGCAAAGAGTCAGACATGACTGAGCAACTGAACTGACTGATGACTGTATATTTGTATGGCGTGTGGTGTCTATGTGGTGTGTATGAGCATGTGGTTTGTGTGTGTGTATGCTCTGTGTGTGTGGTATGATGGTGTGCCTATGGTGTGTGGGGGGTGTGCATGCACAAGCACAGTTTAATGAGTAGGAGTATGGAAAAGGCATTTCTGCTTACCTTTGATGTTGGTTGGAACACACAACTTGTGAAATAAACCTTTCACCAGCAAGCTCACTAAAACGAACTTGGAGGTTCGTGGTAGTGTAAATGGGAGACAAGCCCAGAATATCCAATGGGAACGCACTCTTGATTCGGGAATCCCTGAAAACCAGTTCCAACCAGCTAACCTCTGTCTCTAAATCTCAGAAATATCCAACAAATAAGTCATTAACAAAGCAAATTTTGGTACAATAGAGGCAAAAACTAACACTTAGATTTGGTAAAAATCTTACCTCTGTGACCAAGAATTGTAAAGAATATATAAAATAAAATTTCAACGCACACTTGATATTTGGTTGCTTGAAGGACATGAGTGAACATTGGAGAACTGACAATGCCTACACAGATATAGATCAAAGTATGAGGTTAGACATGGGGCAGACTCTGTACTGTCTTCAGATGCAACAGCCATGGGACCATTAGATGCTATTATTATAAAACATGGTGGCTCACATACGTATGTACCATGTATAAGGAATGATGAATTTCTACTCTTTAAATTAGGCATTCCATATTGCTCTTAAATTTATTAAAATGTATCATATTTATTATAATAAATTATTATTAAATTATATTTATTAAATATATTATTAAAATACATTATAAATATTACATAATGTTTTATATTATATGTATGTAAACATAAGGTATAAAAATATAGAACCAAGAATTATAAACATTTCAGTATCATGTACATTTTTAAACCATTAATTACTTCTTTGAAATTGACTTTTAACATATTTCAGACAAGATATATTTACAGAAAAAATAATGTCTCTTGTCTAATATATGTAGAGCCCAGGAGTAATTACAGCAGTAAAGTCAAGGGCTAAATTTTCCATATGTTTGGAAGCATGGAGGTTACAAGATTGCTTTTGTGAGGAATAAGGGTTCTGTGGAGTAGAATCAAACATCACAGTGAGGCACACTGTCATTTTATTCCCTGCAGCCTATGGAGCTCAGGCAATACCACACAATAGAGGGGAATGGTTCTATTTACTGAGTTGAGTTAGATCCTCTGAAACATGTATTAATACCTTGGCATTGGCATCTTCCTTGTCATCTGCTTGGCAACTAACAGCATGTGTCTGAGAACCAAGGAAAGACTTAGAGGAAACTGGTCATTCAGTTCAGGCACATTTGATCTCAGAAGCCGTTCTGTCTTGGGTAATGGGATGTTGTAGAAGAACACACTTCCTGTGAGGTCCTCCCCACGTCTGCCTGCATGGCCAGACATCTGGAGAGAGGATACACAGCTCATCAGCAGCTTCATTCCTGTCTCCATCAATGGTCACACCCACCTAGATCGAATCCTGTCTCCATCAACGTCACACTTACCTAGACTATATGGAATGTTAAACTTTCAAAAATCCTGAAAGCATTTTGTCTTGGCATTATTAATTTTAGCAAAATTCAAAGTATTGTCTGATTTCACAAAATCACTATTAAAACGTGTTTACTTCTTCAGTAACGTCTGTGTTAAAAGTCATGACTTCTAAGCAGGAGAAATTTCTGTCTTATTTCCATATATTTCCAGAAACTAGTCTTAACTGAGAACATTTATGATCCTTCATATCATTTTTGTTCAGTTCAATAATATTTACCAAAGCAAGAGTATTCTTAAGAAAATGAATCTATTTAATCAATGACTGGAAAATATCTTTAAAAATAGTATATGCATCAGATGTCATATATCTAGAATCTATTTTCAGTATTTTATAGTCCCCAAATGCCTTAGAATAAGCATGGTGTATTGCTGGGAGCCGGCATATTGCATATTGAGTGAGGATCTGGAATAGCTCAACTGGAATTCTATCACTGCTGAGAGCCAGCGTGAGGCACTCCACCCATGACAAAGGTCATGAGGAAGGAGGCTCGGCATACGCAAAGGCGGGATCGAGCCTCAGGAGTCCCCCTGGAAATTCTCGAGCATCTACCCCCAAAACCAGAGTCTGCCTACTTTCTGCTTTGTGCTTTCACCTACACCTCTGACTTTACGGGGGGCTGTCTCCCACTACCTCTCTCTGAAAAAAGAGTTAGCTTACAGCTCCAGTTAATAATTCTTGGATGTGACAGTGTTTAACCTACAAACTCCTTTGGAAATCCTCTAGCCTGCCTGAATAGGTTTTTCTGGCCACATGTGATTGTTCAGAGCCTCCCAACTGTGAGAGGCAGGAGATGTTCTAAACTGCCTAAACACAGATTCCTTTGAGTAGTTAAAAGATTGATTAGAAAATGTATTGGTGAAGGGTTTTTTCACTTGTTGAGCCAGTTTGCTGCTAAGTCTCCATACTCCTTACCTACTGTGTCCTTGGCAGTGTATTGATTGATATAATGGGTGTATAGAAATGTAAAATGCCGCTTTGTCCAATGCTTTTTGGAAGGCTGGCGCCTGACTTTGGAATAATCACCTTTAGAGAAAGATAAGTTTCTTAAAATGTTAACAGGCCTCCGGGCCAGAAGATGATGTCAATCACCTGAACTTTTGCATATGATAAGTTTGCAGGAAGAAAGCCTGGCTTGCTGCATGACTCTACCCCTTCCCCCATTATCCTCTATGCATACCTTAAGGTATAAAAACTACTTTGGAAAATAAAGTGCGGGCCTTGTTCACTGAAACTTGGTCTCCCCATGTCACTCTCTCTCCCAAATTCCAGCTAAGTGTCCATCTGGAGCGCGGATGTCCTCTGCGACCATTTATTTGCCTGGGCTTCTAAGACCCACTCGAGAAGGTGTCTAAGGTGGGGCACCTTCCGCTATTCGAGAGGGCGCCTGTGGCCTCCGTGGTCAGAGCTAACCTGGTGTCACGGGTTATATTGATTTTCCGCGTAAACCAAGCCACTCAGCTTCTTTTCTCCACTGAATTTTCTTACTGAGCTATCTTTATTTCAGCCGCTTTTCTCCACTGAATTTCCTCACTGAGCTATCCTTATTCTATTACTCTTTATATCTTTGATGAATAAATAATTAAATAAGTCGCCGACGCCGTCCCCGCTTCGAATACCCTGGATCAGCCGGGGCTGGACCCCGGCAGTGTATCTTGGCTCACTGAATGGTTGTTGCAGAGTCTAATGCATACAGACATAACAAAAGGCATAAATACCTGTCGGAAGTTTAAGGCATCCAAAAAAAAGAATCTTCTGTAAAAACAACAGATTTACATGGCATATTAACTCCCAAAGAAAGAGTTGATGTAGCTGTTACCATCTGTGAATGAGGATAAAACAAAACAAAAAACAAACAGAAAAATAAATTTAACATAGAAAACACAGCTGTATGGGAAGGTGTTGAATATTAACTGAATTAGACCCTCTGAAATCATTTTTGTTATATAAAAGTTCAGAGAGTAGCCAATGTAACCAAAACTGCAAACTTTACATTTTCATTTGAAATAGTTATGTCTTACAGTTTCCTTTCTTTTCAATGTTTTCCCTTAATATTACAATTATCTATCACTTTTAGATTACAAAAAATTATGAAACCAAAGCCATTCGGTAAGCATTCAATTTTTGCATAAATAAAAGCAATAGGTTATAAAAGGAGTATTGATTTTACATTAAAAGATTTCTAGGGCTTCCCTGGTGGCTCATTGGTAATGAATCCACCTGCCATTGCAGGAGACACAGGTTCAATCCCTGATCCAGGAAGATCCCACATGCTGTGGAGCAAGTAAGCCTAGGCGCCACAGCTACTGAGCCCACACAGCCTAAAGCCCGTGCTCACAACAGGGGAAGCCCGCATGCTGCAGCTGGGCAGAAGCCCGAGCAGCAACAGAGACCCAGCACAGTCAAAAACAAAAATGAAGAAATAAGATTTCCAAGACAAGAAAAGAATAGGAGATAAAATCAGTGGCACAGCACAGGTCAGGTCCCATCAAGCATTAAAAGCACTACTCTGAGGAGCTTAGACTGTAAGAGAAAGCAGAGTAGCATGAGTTTATTCATATTTCTACTGTTGCTTTGGCTGCTCTGTGAACTACTCTTAAGAAGTGGATGAGTGGAAGCTGAATGATCTGAAGGAGGTTTTTAGATGATTCTAGATAAGATGTCGGAGAAGGCAATAGCGCCCCACTCCAGTACTCTTGCCTGGAAAATCCCATGGACGGAAGAGCCTGGTAGGCTGTAGTCTATGGGGTTGCTCAGAATCGGACATGACTGAACGACTTCACTTTCACTTTTCACTTTCATGCATTGGAGAAGGAAATGTCAACCACTCCAGTGTTCTTGCCTGGAGAATCCCAGGGACAGGGGGAGCCTGGTGGGCTGCCGTCTCAGGGGTCACACAGAGTCGGACACGACTGAAGCGACTTAGCAGCAGCAGCAGATAAGATGTAATGGCATCAGAAGAGATAAGATATAGGAAAAAGGATATTTCCTGAGGGTTTTGCTTTCCTACCTCTATTTGAAAATACCATTTTGACTCACATTTTTTTAGAAGAAACTGAAGCCACCAGTTGGAGCCTGCCATATGTCTACCTTGCTCCAGACTTAACAAAGGTTGTTCATACCCTCTCTTGTTTCTCTTCTCGTCACTTGTGGCTATTCATTTTCCTCTAAGCACTAGTTTACCTGCACCTGTGTTTCACTGTGTAGTGTTTTATTGATCAACTCTATATTTTCTTGTTCCCATTATGGTTTCTTCTTTATACATTTTGACCTTGTGATATCATGTAAAAACGCTAAATTAGTATACCTTCCTAATGGTGTTGCCATCCATGCCTGAAGTACTTATTTTACCTTAAAATATATTTTATTTCATACAAGCATCAGCTTATTTTGCTTATTACTGAATCAGCTTTCTTTTGGTTATTATTGCACTTCTCCCTTTCAATTCTTTTCCTCTTATGTTTTAAATGTGTACCATGTAATCAATACCTACTTGGATATTTTGGTAACCAAGTTCAAAATATTGTCCTGTTAATTAGAGTTATACACATCCAATATATTTAACATAATTGTCCTATTTGATGATATACATACCAGTTAAAACTGTGCCTTTTATTTGTCCAGTGTTGCGAATCATTTTGTATGCTTTCCTGATTATTTTTCATTGATTCGGCTGTTTCTACTGCCAGCTGTTTTTCCTCTTGGGTTTGGAAGTTACACCCTCAAATTCTGTTCTTTCAGTGAGCTCTGACAAATGTACACAATCCATAGTAGTAAAATTCTAAAACTGATCAGTAATTTTACCCTTCTTTTGGGCATTACCTCAAACAACTCCCACTTCTGATACACACACTATTGGGACACATTTTCTCTTTTTCATTTGTGGGTTCCAGCGTCCTCCTGTTGATGGCTATTCAACAGCTGGGTGCAATTCTGGTTCTCTCCAGAGGAAATAAGCGCACGTCCTTCTGCTCTGCCGTCTTGAACTGAAAGCCTCTTTTGTGTGTGTGTGTGCTCTTTTAAAGTTTTTATTCAGATATTAATAATTTTAATCTATCCACATTCAGCATTTTCTAGGGTCATTCTTTTATGTAATTTTGACCACACTGTAGGAAAATGAAAGCTGTAACAAAGGCACCGCAATGATGTAAGATGTGAATAATGTGCGGAGCTGGGGGTGTGGTGGGTGGCAAACAGGAAACTCTCTGACCTATACTCACAGCTCCACTTTTTAACCACAGTACTCAACATCAGTCACAACAAATAGACCCATCCTGGGGGAAAAAATAGCAATATAATTCTAGAGCCTTAATAATACTTTTGTCTCTGAAACAGTCATTTCAATAGTCAGAAATGCTGATATAAATGTATAAACCAGAAAATGTCAAGAAAATGTCTAGGTAGAGTATATATGTGTGTGTGTGTGTGTATATTATGATGCACTTAAAAGATGTTGATTATGTAATGTTCATTAATAATTTACTTGATTACATTTGCGTGCTCAGTTACTCAGTTGTATCTGACTCTTTGCAACCCCATGGACTGCAGCCTGCCAGGCTCCTCTGTCCATGGGATTTCCCACACAAGAATACTGGAGTGGGTTGCCATTTCCTTCTCTAGGGGATCTTCCCAACCCAGGGATTGAACCCAGGTCTCTTGTGTTGGCAGGCAGATTCTTTACTGCTGAGCCACCTGAGAAGCTCAAAGGTAAAGCAGACAGGATCCCAAATTGCACATACTTTGTATATGAACTATGTAAAAATGTATTGAAAGAACAAAATAAAAATGCCGAGTGTTTGCAGAGCATCCTGGTAAGTGGAGGGAGCTTGCAGGGGGGAGAGCGGTAATGTCAGGGCACATTTCCCTATAAGCTGTCAGGGGACATTCAGTCCAAAAGGATGAAGACAGTGCTTTTAGGAAAGTTATCCTCAAAGTTCACCAACCTTGATGTGCTTCAGCCTGAAGAGTGTCTCCACCATTTGTCTCTGCCTAATCTCCATCGACCCGTGATGGTACCTGCTGCCCCACCGTAACAGACCACACAGCTTCTAGCCTCTCTTCTCGTTTCCCACAGTCTGTGTAAGATCTTCATTAAAGTCTGAAACACCAAAGAGTCAAAAATATCAAATTAAAGGTTTCACTCTGTAACTTAACAATGATTAAGACAGTGCTCAGAAATATACCTGAAAGCATCAGAAAATACAAACATTGCATTCTGGTTCTTATTTCTCTCAAGCAGATTAGGAGAGTGTAGCACCAGACAGTCCTCTTACAAGGAGCCGTTGTGTTTGGGGCAGAACCCGCAGGTGATGGGGACTACAAATGCCATTTACAAACCAGGGACACAGGCCCTCACAGACTCGGAAGGAGCCGACCCCACCAACACCCTGATCCCTGACTTTCACGCTCCAGACCTCCAAGAAAGCAAATTCCTATTGTTTAAGCTGCTTAGGCTATGGTTGTGTCACTGGAGCAGCCCCAGCCACACAATTAACACACACACCCCAAATGTAGTCCCATCCTTTCCTCCTACCTGACTATCCACAACCGAGTGCTCAGTGTAAGTGCAGTCTAGAAGAACTTCGTAATGCTTCCTAAGGCTTTTCTTCATTTCACTTATTTCAGCCTCCCACAAAATCACTCTCTCCAATCTTGCCCTGGAATTCAAATATTAAAAACTGAATATAAAATATCAGGAAAATCAGTAAATATATTGCTTGTATTTTTTTAAGTTTATTTCTTTTTGTTTTTTGAAGTTTGAGGTTATGTCTGTAAATGGCAGGTGAAAAGAATGCCAAGTAACTCAAACCCAAAATGTACTTGTCTTATTAGAGGACATTTATCAGGCTTTAATTACCCAGATTTATCAGCTTACCATTTAAGTATATTTTAAGTGTGAGTATTCATATGGATTTAACAGGAATTAGCAAAACCTTCTGAACTATCCCATCCCTCAGGCTAACTAAAGCTTTATTTATTTTCTATCTCCAGTTTTTGACATCACATTTGACAGAAAAATTCAATTTTCGTAAAAACTGCAAACAAATTGAAATGCTTCACAATTGAAGAACTATAGAAAATTTTATCTGCCAGACTCTCATTCTAACATACACTGTGCAGATATTCTAGAGGTGCCGAGATCAGCCTTGAGATGAGCTGGGGTCTGTTTCCACCAGTAAGTCACCAGGTGACCTGGTGAAAGCCTGTGGAGCCATTAGACAGACCCGTGTCAGCTTTGGGCAGCATGAAGGGTTAGGAATCGTCTGCAGCCTTTTCAGACCCAAATCTATCCTCCACAATCACCTCATCTCAGAAATACATCTATGAGTATCAGAAAAGACTAACATATTGCATTCTGGTTATTATTTCTCTCAAGAGTAGATAAGGACAAATGCTAGGAAAGAATCCTGATTGCAGATGGGAATCATGCAACTATTATAATGAAGTTTGTTTTCCAGCTTGCTTTATATATTAGAATGAACAAAAATAAAACCAGGCATGACTCTACACATCTGTATACTTTACATTAAGACAATAAGAAGCTGAAGTTGAACGGTTCTATGAAGACCTTCAAGACCTTTTAGAACTAACACCCAAAAAAGATGTCCTTTTCATTATAGGGGACTGGAATGCAAAAGTAGGAAGTCAAGTAACACCTGGATAACAGACAAATTTGGCCTTGGAATATGGAATGAAGCAGGTCAAAGGCTAATAGAGTTTTGCCAAGAGAACACACTAGTCATAGCAAACACCCTCTTCCAACAACAGAAGAGAAGGCTCTATACATGGACATCAACAGATGGTCAACACGAAAATCAGATTGATTATATTCTTTGCAGCCAAAGATGGAGAAGCTCTATACAGTCAGCAAAAACAAGACCAGGAGCTGACTGTGGCTTAGATCATGAACTCCTTATTGCCAAATTCAGACTTAAATTGAAGAAAGTAGGGAAAACCACTAGACCATTCAGGTATGACCTAAATCAAATTCCTTATGATTATACAGTGGAAGTGAGAAATAGATTTAAGGGACGAGATCTGATAGACACTCTGTCTATCAGATGAACAATGGACATACTCCTGATGAACAATGGACAGAGGTTCATGACATTGCACAGGAAACAGGGATCAAGACCATCCCCATGGAAAACAAATGCAAAAAAGCAAAATGGCTGTCTGGGGAGGCCTTACAAATAGCTGTGAAAAGAAGAGAAGTGAAAAGCAAAGGAGAAAAGTAAAGATAGAAGCACCTGAATGCACAGTTCCAAAGAACAGCAAGAAGAGATAAGAAAGCCTCCTCAGTGATCAATGCACATAAATAGAGGAAAACAACAGACTGGGAAAGACTAGAGATCTCTTCAAGAAAATCAGAGATACCAAGGGAACATTTCATGCAAAGATGGGCTCGATAAAGGACAGAAATTGTATGGACCTAGTAGAAGCAGAAGATATTAAGAATAGGTGGCAAGAATACACAGAAGAACTGTACAAAAAAAGATCTTCATGACCCAGATAATCAAGATGGTGTGATCACTCACCTAGAGCCAGACATCCTGGAAAGTGAAGTCAAGTGGGCCTTAGACAGCATCACTATGAACAAAGCTAATGGAGGTGATGGAATTCCAGTGGAGCTATTTCAAATCCTGAAAGATGATGCTGTGAAAGTGTTGCACTCAGTATGCCAGCAAATTTGGAAAACTCAGCAGTAGCCATAGGACTGGCAAAGGTCAGTTTTCATTCCAATCCCTAAGAAAGGCAATGCCAAAGAATGCTCAAACTACTGCACAATTGCACTCATCTCACATGCTAGTAAAGTAATGCTCAAAATTCTCCAAGCCAGGCTTCAGCAATACGTGAACTATGAACTTCCTGATGTTCAAGCTGGTTTTAGAAAAGGCAGAGTAACCAGAGATCAAATTGCCAACATCCGCTGGATCATGGAAAAAGCAAGAGAGTTCCAGAAAAACATCTATTTCTGCTTTATTGACTATGCCAAAGCCTTTGACTGTCTGGATCACAATAAACTGTGGAAAATTCTGGAAGAGATGGGAATAACAGACCACCTGACCTGCCTTTTGAGAAACCTATATGCAGGTCAGGAAGCAACAGTTAGAATTGGACATGGAACAACAGACTGGTTCCAAACTGGGAAAGGAGTACGTCAAGGCTGTATATTGTCACCCTGCTTATTTAACTTAAATGCAGAGTACATCATGAGAAACGCTGGGCTGGAAGAAGCACAAGCTGGAATCAAGATTTCCGGGAGAAATATCAATAACCTCAGATATGCAGATGACACCACCCTTATGGCAGAAAGTGAAGAGGAACTAAAAAGCCTCTTGATGAAAGTGAAAGTGGAGAGTGAAAAAGTTGGCTTAAAGCACAACATTCAGAAAATGAAGATCATGGCATCTGGTCCTATCACTTCATGGGAAATGGATGGGGAAACTATGGCTGACTTTATTTTGGGGGGCTCCAAAATCACTGCAGATGGTGACTGCAGCCATGAAATTAAAAGATGCTTACTCCTTGGAAGGAAAGTTATGACCAACCTAGATAGCATATTCAAAAGCAGAGATATTACTTTGCCAACAAAGGTCCGTCTAGTCAAGGCTATGGTTTTTCCAGTGGTCATGTATGGATGTGAGAGTTGGACTGTGAAGAAACCTGAGCGCTGAAGAATTCATGCTTTTGAACTGTGGTGTTGGAGAAGACTCTTGAGAGTCCCTTGGACTGCAAGGAGATCCAACCAGTCCATCCTAAAGGAAATCAGTCCTGGGTGTTCATTGGAAGGACTGATGCTGAAGCTGAAATTCCAATACTTTGGCCACCTCATGCGAAGAGTTGACTCATTGGAAAAGACTCATGCTGGGAGGGATTGGGGGCAGGAGGAGTAGGGGACGACAGAGGATGAGATGGCTGGATGGCATCACTGACTCGAAGGACATGAGTTTGGGTATACTCCGGAATGATGAAAAGGGAGGCCTGGCATGCTGCGAATCATGGGGTCACAAAGAGTCGGACATGACTGAGTGATTGAACTGAACTGAACTGAAGACAATAAAGGCACAAAAAAACTAAAATCATATTTCTTGAAAGTTATTCTAAAATGATTCTAAGATGTTAGATAACTTGGCCTGACTAGGTCTTGATATTTTAGTGGCTATCCTTTACAAGTGGGTATGAACATTCACAAATTCCATTTTAAGCAAATTTGTAAACTTGCAATTTCTAAAAAAAAAAATTTGTAATATGCACTTCTGAGGAAAAGAAAGAAAAAAGGTGAATACTGAAAGGGTAACAGGCAGGAAGGCCAGGGGTCTCCAAATGGAGGAAATAGCCTGCAAGTGTCAGACATTTTTATCTCTCTTAAGCGGCAGGAGGAAACAAACTAGCGATATTTTTTTCCTTCT